>NC_089490.1:5421516-6814101 GCF_036850765.1 Saccopteryx bilineata | reverse complement strand
TCTTCCTCCTCCGCAGAGACCCCATCCCCTGGTGTCCTTCACATCCCTGGACCAGGTGCTCACCACGATGAAGCCACGTCCAACAAGAGGCTGCGGTGGCCACCAGGAGATGGTGACGGTTCTGAAGGGTGTCAGGAGCTCAGGGGATTTCCCTGCAGTTACAGAACCTGTTGCCAGGATGAGTGTCCGGATGTTTAGTGGTGTCATCTTGTTTGGTCCCCCCGGGTCAGCGGAGTCAGAGTGCCCGGTGGTCCCCCCGGGTCAGCGGTGTCAGAGTGCCCGGTGGTCCCCCCGGGTCAGCGGTGTCAGAGTGCCCGGTGGTCCCCCCGGGTCAGCGGTGTCAGAGTGCCCGGTGGTGCCCCCTCCTGGGTCAGCGGTGTCAGAGTGCCCAGTGGTCCCCCCGGGTCAGTGGTGCCAGAGTGCCCGGTGGTGCCGGGGTCAGCGGTGTCAGAGTGCCCGGTGGTCCCCCCTCCTGGGTCAGCGGTGTCAGAGTGCCCGGTGGTCCCCCCTCCTGGGTCAGCAGTGTCAGAGTGCCCGGTGGTCCCCCCTCCTGGTCAGCGGTGTCAGAGTGCCCGGTGGTCCCCCCTCCTGGGTCAGCGGTGTCAGAGTGCCCGGTGGTCCCCCCTCCTGGGTCAGCGGTGTCAGAGTGCGCGGTGGTCCCCCCGGGTCAGCAGTGTCAGAGTGCCCGGTGGTGCCGGGGGCAGCGGTGTCAGAGTGCCCGGTGGTCCCCCCTCCTGGGTCAGCGGTGTCAGAGTGCCCGGTGGTCCCCCCCCTGGGTCAGCGGTGTCAGAGTGCCCGGTGGTCCCCCCTCCTGGGTCAGCGGTGTCAGAGTGCCCGGTGGTCCCCCCGGGTCAGCGGTGTCAGAGTGCCCGGTGGTCCCCCCGGGTCAGCGGTGTCAGAGTGCCAGGTGGTCTCCTCCTGGTCAGCGGTGTCAGAGTGCCCGGTGGTCCCCTCCTGGTCAGCGGTGTCAGAGTGCCCTGTGGTCCCCCTCCTGGTCAGCGGTGTCAGAGTGCCCGGTGGTCCCCCTCCTGGTCAGCGGTGTCAGAGTGCCCGGTGGTCCCCCCGGGTCAGCGGTGTCAGAGTGCCCGGTGGTCCCCCCGGGTCAGCGGTGTCAGAGTGCCCGGTGGTCCCCCCTCCTGGGTCAGCAGTGTCAGAGTGCCCGGTGGTCCCCCGGGTCAGCAGTGTCAGAGTGCCCGGTGGTCCCCCCTCCTGGGTCAGCAGTGTCAGAGTGCCCGGTGGTCCCCCCTCCTGGGTCAGCGGTGTCAGAGTGCCCGGTGGTCCCCCCTCCTGGATCAGCGGTGTCAGAGTGCCCGGTGGTGCCGGGGTCAGCGGTGTCAGAGTGCCCGGTGGTCCCCCCTCCTGGGTCAGCGGTGTCAGAGTGCCCGGTGGTCCCCCCTCCTGGGTCAGCGGTGTCAGAGTGCCCGGTGGTCCCCCCGGGTCAGCGGTGTCAGAGTGCCCGGTGGTCCCCCCGGGTCAGCGGTGTCAGAGTGCCCGGTGGTCCCCCCGGGTCAGCGGTGTCAGAGTGCCCGGTGGTCCCCTCCTGGTCAGCGGTGTCAGAGTGCCCGGTGGTCCCCTCCTGGTCAGCGGTGTCAGAGTGCCCGGTGGTCCCCCCGGGTCAGCGGTGTCACAGTGCCCGGTGGTCCCCCTCCTGGTCAGCGGTGTCAGAGTGCCCGGTGGTCCCCCTCCTGGTCAGCGGTGTCAGAGTGCCCGGTGGTCCCCCCGGGTCAGCGGTGTCAGAGTGCCCGGTGGTCCCCCCTCGTGGGTCAGCAGTGTCAGAGTGCCCGGTGGTGCCCGGGTCAGCGGTGTCAGAGTGCCCGGTGGTCCCCCCTCCTGGGTCAGCGGTGTCAGAGTGCCCGGTGGTCCCCCCTCGTGGGTCAGCGGTGTCAGAGTGCCCGGTGGTCCCCCCGGGTCAGCGGTGTCAGAGTGCCCGGTGGTCCCCCCGGGTCAGCGGTGTCAGAGTGCCAGGTGGTCCCCTCCTGGTCAGCGGTGTCAGAGTGCCCGGTGGTCCCCTCCTGGTCAGCGGTGTCAGAGTGCCCGGTGGTCCCCCTCCTGGTCAGCGGTGTCAGAGTGCCCGGTGGTCCCCCTCCTGGTCAGCGGTGTCAGAGTGCCCGGTGGTCCCCCTCCTGGTCAGCGGTGTCAGAGTGCCCAGTGGTGCCCAGGTCAGCGGTGTCAGAGTGCCCGGTGGTCCCCCCGGGTCAGCGGTGTCAGAGTGCCCGGTGGTCCCCCCGGGTCAGCGGTGTCAGAGTGCCCGGTGGTCCCCCCGGGTCAGCGGTGTCAGAGTGCCCGGTGGTCCCCCCTCCTGGGTCAGCGGTGTCAGAGTGCCCGGTGGTCCCCCCTCCTGGGTCAGCGGTGTCAGAGTGCCCGGTGGTCCCCCCTCCTGGGTCAGCAGTGTCAGAGTGCCCGGTGGTCCCCCCTCGTGGGTCAGCGGTGTCAGAGTGCCCGGTGGTGCCCGGGTCAGCGGTGTCAGAGTGCCCGGTGGTCCCCCCTCCTGGGTCAGCGGTGTCAGAGTGCCCGGTGGTCCCCCCTCCTGGGTCAGCGGTGTCAGAGTGCCCGGTGGTCCCCCCGGGTCAGCGGTGTCAGAGTGCCCGGTGGTCCCCCCTCCTGGGTCAGCGGTGTCAGAGTGCCCGGTGGTGCCCCCTCCTGGGTCAGCGGTGTCAGAGTGCCCGGTGGTCCCCCCGGGTCAGCGGTGTCAGAGTGCCCGGTGGTCCCCCGGGTCAGCAGTGGTATAGTTTTCCCTTGTTCCTGAATCTTCAGGACTGGTCACTGGGTTCTTAGTGGAAACATTTTGGCTTGTTCCTACCCCAAAATGATCTCCTTGGCGTGGCTCATTGATGGCCTGTCGCGTCTGCTCTCCTCAGCGTCCATCAGAACCACCCTGCCCACTCAAACACGTCTCCCCGCACAATGTGGCTGAAGTGATTCCAGCCGAGGCCTGATCTAGACTCTGGATTCAGTTCCCACAAAGATGCCTCTTGACCACAATCCGGACTCCTCCGAGCTAAGCCGTGTCCTTAGAAGGGCCGCCGCCCAGCCTAGATCCGGCCCTTGGCAGTGCTGGCCCTTGTTCACGGAATAGGAAACCTGGCTCTTCCCCCCCGCCCTGGGTGGGCATTTCAGAAGTGGGGGCGTTCTGACTCCATGTTTGCAGGTGTCTCCTCCCTTCCACAGAATGCCGGGGGCTCCGCTAACCAAATGAGGCGGGAGCTGTGATTCCTATCAGATGACATTCAGCTCATAGCTTAGTGTCATGATTTAGATCATGAGACAGTCCGTGGGTAGGATCTGGGCTGACCTGGCAAGGTTGTAGCCGAATTCCCGAATTTCTCCCACCCGTCAGGGAGGGCTGAAATACAGAGACTGACATCAGGTGAAAACTTACGGTGACAGAGGAAAATCAGATGAGACGGTGAGCACACAGGCAGGTGCGGGTGCTGTGCTGTAGAAGTGCACACCTGAGATTTATATGAGGTCACTGACCAACGTCACTCCAATAACTATAACTTAAAAAAAAAAAGAAGAAGCAGAGAGTTTAGTAAAAGAGAACTGAGCACGAGAAGGGCCAGGGGCCCTGCTTCCCTGTGAGGGGAGACAGAGCTGGGGCGGAGCTGTCTGGAGTCTCCCCAAGTTCATTCGCTTGCCTGTTCCAAACCTGACGCTGCCTCTGCTTCTCCTGGGCTCCAACCCCGTCTTTGCAAACCAGGGGGAACTTGGCATCCATCTTTCCAAAGTCAGTTCTCTCACCCAGTTTCTTTCTTTTTCTTCTCCTTCTCCTTCCCCTTCTTCTTCTTCTTTTATTTTTTATTTTTCTGAAATGAGAAGCCGGGAGGCAGACAGACAGACTCCCACATGCGCCCAACCGGGATCCACCCGGCATGCCCACCAGGGGGTGATGCTGTGCCCATCTGGGGCGTTGCTCTGTTGCAACCGGAGCCACTCTAGCGCCTGGGGCAGAGGCCACAGAGCCATCCCCAGCGCCCGGGCCATCTTTGCTCCAATGGAGCCTCGGCTGCGGGAGGGGAAGAGAGAGACAGAGAGGAAGGAGAGGGGGAGGGGTGGAGAAGCAGATGGGCGCTTCTCCTGTGTGCCCTGGCCAGGAATCGAACCCAGGACTTCCACACACCAGGCCAAAGCTCTACCGCTGAGCCAACCCAGCCAGGGTCTTTCTTCTTCTTTTAATGCTTATTTTATTGATTTGAGAAAGAGGAAGGGAGAGAGAGAGAGAGAATGAGACAAGAACATTGATCTGTTTCTGTATGTGCCCTGACCAGGAATCCACCCGTTGACCTTTGCGTATCAGGACGACGCTCTCGCCGACCGAGGTCCCGCAGGGGGGCCACTCACCCAGCTTCTGATACCGAATACCTGATACCGAATACCCGGTACCGAATACCCGGTTAGAGGCAGCAGCCCCGGGAGAAGGGGAGTGGAGAAACATTTTCTTCTTTCATCTCAAGAGAATCCGCAGGCTGGCTGGAAGCCGGGACCCTCCCCTCGCTCCTCCTCTACCTGGGCGTCCTTCCTCCCCCTCCGCCCACCCACGGTGCTGTGCGGTCCTGCGTGCCACCCGTGGGGGGAGCGGCCGCTCCATGAGTCTCTGTCAATCAAAGCAAGTGGCGGCGGAAGGGAGACGTGGCAGGAGCCCGAGGCCCAGAGCTGAGCAGGAACAGGGGGTCCAGCTCGTCACCGTGGGCGGCGTCACTGCCTGACGCAGAGCCCCGATGACCAGTGTGCTCCGCGGCGGGTGGGGCTCAGTGCTCAGGGAGGGGCTGGGCTGCCCGCCCCCCACACAGGGGGCACGTGCCCAGGCTGCCTGGGGGAGAGCCTGGCGAGACGGTGCTGCTTGGTAGAGAGGAGCGGCTCTGACCCCAAACACCCAGCCTGGAGCCTACAGACCGCCGTCTCCCCTCCGTCCGCCCCCACCCTCCTGGCTGGTCCATCTCCAGTGCGCAGGCGCACCTCCTTGCTCCGAGTGCGCGAGGCCCTGGTCGAGTGGGTCTGCATAGCGAGTCTACACAACGGGTCTACACGGCGGGTCTACACAGTGGGTCTACACGGGGAGGTCTACACAGCGGGTCTACACAGCGGGTCTACACGGCGGGTCTACACGGGGGGGTCTACACAGTGAGTCTACATGGCGGGTCTACACAGTGGGTCTACACAGTGGGTCTACACGGTGGGTCTACACAGTGGGTCTACACGGGGGTTCTACATGGGGGGTCTACACAGTGGGTCTACACAGTGGGTCTACAGGGCGGGTCTACACAGTGAGTCTACACGGCGGGTCTACACGGCGGGTCTACACAGTGGGTCTACACGGGGGGTCTACACAGTGGGTCTACATAGTGGGTCTACATGGGGGGTCTACACAGTGGGTCTACATAGTGGGTCTACATGGGGGTCTACATGGGGGGTCTACACAGTGGGTCTACATAGTGGGTCTACATAGTGGGTCTACACGGGGGGTCTACACAGTGAGTCTACATGGCAGGTCTACACAGTGGGTCTACATAGTGGGTCTACACGGGGGGGTCTACACAGTGAGTCTACATGGCAGGTCTACACAGTGGGTCTACACAGTGGGTCTACACAGCGGGTCTACACAGTGGGTCTACACGGGGGGGTCTACACAGTGGGTCTACACAGTGGGTCTAAACGGCAGGTCTACACAGTGAGTCTACACGGCGGGTCTACACAGTGGGTCTACACGGCGGGTCTACACAGTGGGTCTACACGGGGGGTTCTACACAGTGGGTCTACACGGCGGGTCTACACAGTGGGTCTACACGGCGGGTCTACACAGTGGGTCTACACGGTGAGTCTACACAGTGGGTCTACACGGTGGGTCTACATAGTGGGTCTACACGGTGGGTCTACATAGTGGGTCTACATGGTGGGTCTACACAGTGGGTCTACACGGCGGGTCTACACAGTGGGTCTACACGGCGGGTCTACACAGTGGGTCTACATGGTGGGTCTACACAGTGGGTCTACATGGTGGGTCTACATGGTGGGTCTACACAGTGGGTCTACACGGCGGGTCTACACAGTGGGTCTACACGGCAGGTCTACACAGTGGGTCTACACGGCGGGTCTACACAGTGGGTCTACACGGCGGGTCTACATAGTGGGTCTACACGGTGGGTCTACATAGTGGGTCTACACAGTGGGTCTACAGGGCAGGTCTACACGGCAGGTCTACATAGTGGATGTCTACACGGTGGGTCTACACAGCGGGTCTACACGGTGGGTGTACACGGCGGGTCTACACAGTGGGTCTACACGGCGGGTCTACATAGTGGGTCTACACAGGGGGTCTACACAGCGGGTGACTAAGGAAGCATCGCATCAGAACAAGTAGGAAAGGCTGAGACACTCTCCGTAAACCCCGCAGCACCTCAACAGCGGGAGGGAACCCCCAACTCCCAGCTTCATTCTGAGGAGTTAGGAGTTTGGACCACACATCACATCCAGTGCCCCAACTTTTAAGACCACCACCTGGGGGATGGGCCCCCAAATCGCCTGGCTCTATAAGGAAATGGGGCTTGTATCTCGTGTCCCAGGAGGCTGTCGCACACAGAGAGGCAGCTGTTGAGGGGGTGAGTGAGTAGTTTCTGCAGCTGTGTCCCCCCCCCGTTGGGGTCCAGCAGGCAGACAGAAAGCTGGGGTGGGTGGGGGTCTCACTGCAGGCCCTACCAGCTGCTTGGGGGTCTGGCTTCTGACTAGCTCTCATCTAGGTACCCACCGGGAGGCTTCTCAGAGGGTGGGCACCTCCCCCACCTTTTCCACCCAGCTCATTCTAATCCTGAAACCAAGCCACCAGCTTCTCCCCTGAAGGTGCTTGTCCACACAACCAGTGCCCCCAACTTCTGCAGCTGAGACCTGAGGGACTGGGTCCCAAATCAACCAGCTCTGATAACCCGTGGGGCTCTGTCCTCACGAGTCTCATAAGACAACACTCAGCAACACACCTTCCATCTCCCCCCACACTCATTCCAGCTTCTCCCCGGAAGGAGCTTGTCACATATGTAGCACCCCAACTGTTAAACCTGCCGTCCAAGGGACTGGGTCCCAAATCACCACCCTCTGACCCTCTGAGAGCAGGGCTGGGCGTTCCTGAGCGTCCTGGGATCACACAAAGCAAAGAGGGTTTCTGTTTGGGGGCACAGGCTCTCTCTCTGGCCCAGCTACCTGTGTGTGTGTGTGTGTGTGTGTGTGTGTGTGTGTGTGTGTGTGTGTGAATTCTTACACATTGCACTTTCTGTTCTTAGCAAAGTTCTGTTATACAATACAGTACTATCAACTACACTCACCACCCTATACATTAGCTCCTCAGACTATGCTCATCTGATAACTGCAAGGGCGTACCCTGTGACATCTGCCCATCCCCGCCCCCATTTTACTGTCCCCTTCTATGAGTTTGGCTTAGTTAGAGTCCCCTGTGAAAGACACACAACATTTGTCCTCTTTGTCCGGCTTATTTCAATTAGCATGATGTCCCCCAAGTTTATCATGTTGTCTCAAATAGTGGGATTTCCTTTTTTTATGGCTGAGTAATAAACACTCCAGTGTGTGTGTGTGTGTGTGTGTGTGTGTGTGTGTGTGTGTGTGTGACATTTTCTTTATCTAGTCATCCATCGATGGACACTTAGATTGTTTCCATATCTTGGGTGTTTTGGGTAATGCTGCAACAAATATGGAAATGCAGAGACCTCCCGGAGATAATAACTTTGTTTCTTTTGGATAAATATCCAAAGTGGAATCATTGAGGTCACAGGGCAGTTCCATTTTCCATCTTCTGAGGAACCTCCATACTGTTCTCCACAGAGGCTGCACCAGTCTGCATTCCCACCAGCAGTGCAGGAGGGTTCCCCTTTCTCCACATCCTCGCCAGCACTCGCTGCTTGTTGGTTTGTTGATGAGCGCCCTTCTGACAGGTGCGAGGTGGCTTTAATTCGTGTTTCTCTGATGATTAGTGATGTCGAGCACCTGCCATGTGCCTGAGGCCCATGCCTGTGCCCTCTGTGGACAAATATCTACTCAAATCACTTGCCCATTTTTTAAAAATCTGGTCATTTGTTTTTCTTTGTGTTCTGGTTTTTATTTTCCTTTGCTGTTACATTGTATACGTTCCTTTTGTATTTGGGGTATTAACCCCTTAACACCTAGATGGTTTGCAAATATTTCCTCCCATTCTGTCAGTTGCCCTTTCACTTGGTTGATGGTTTCCTTTTCTGTACAGAAACCTGGCCTGACCTGTGGTGGCGCAGTGGATAAAGCGTCGACCTGGAAATGCTGAGGTCGCCAGATCGAAACCCTGGGCTTGCCTGGTCAAGGCACATATGGGAGTTGATGCTTCCTGCTCCTCCCCCCTTCTCTCTCTCTCTGTCTCTCTCTCGCCCTCTCTCTCTCTCTTCTCTAAAAATGAATAAATAAAAAAAAGAAAGAAACCTGGACGTTCAAGGTGGTCCCACTTCTTATTCCTGCTTTTGTCGCCTGTGCTTTTGGTGTCAAATCCAAAAAAATCATGACCAACACCATTTTCTAGGTACTTTCCTCTTATGTTTCTCCTCGACGTTTAACAGTTTCAGGTCTCACACTTAGGTTCCTAACCCATTTCGAGTTTATTCTGTGTGTGGTGTACGATAAGGCTTTGATTTCCTTCTCTTGCACGTGGATATCCAGTTTTCTCTCAACCATGTATGGACGAGAATGACCTGTCCTCACTGTGTATTTTTGGCACCCTTGTCAAAGATTAGTCTACCACACACGGCTGAGTTTACTTCTGGGCTCTCTTCTGCCCCATTGGTCTGTATGTCTGTTTTATGCAATAGTTTTGTTTTTAAAATAATTTAATGGCCCTAATATAACACCTAGGAAGATATTTGCCTCACTTCCCCTCCCTAATTTCCATCCACTTCCTTCCAAGACACCTTGATTTAATATAAACTCTAATTACAAATAATATGGTTGCACCTGACCAGGAGGCGGTACAGTGGATAGAGCCTTGGCCTGGGACACTGAGGACCCAGGTTCAAAACCCCAAGGTTGCTGGCTTGAGTGTGGGGTCATAGACATGACTCCATGGTCACTGACTTGAGCCCAAAGGTCGCTGGCTTGAGCAAGGGGTCACTGGCTCGACTGGAGCCCCTTGATCAAGGCACATATGAGAAAGCAATCAATGAACAACTAAAGTGCCACAACTATGAGTTGATGCTTCTCATCTCTCTCCTTTCTGTCTCTCTGTTCCTGTCTGTCTGTCTGTCTCTCTCAAAAAAGAAAGGAATGGACATTTGCCACTCCTGCACACAATGCTTCCACCAGCAGCCCTGTCGCTGGGCTTACCGAACGCCTTATTGGTCATCAGGGGTCTTCAACTCAACCATAATCTCTAACTAAGGAAATCATAATAACATCAGAAAGGAAAGGTCTCAGAGGATACTTTTTATTATTGTTTTTAATTGAAGTATAACTCACATATGATAAAGTGCACAAATCCTCTGTACACGATTCGATGACGTTTTAGATGTGTGTACAACCTTGTCATCACCATTCGGACAGAATACAGAGCACAGTCCTGTGTCCACCCACAGGTTCTCTCTCAGGCAGCCAGCTCTGACCTCTGTCACAGTACCTTCATTTTACGAACTTCTGCACTTTTTTACTTCTTTTACTCGACAGTATGTCTATGAGGTTCACGAATGCTATTGTGTGAGTTGGTAGATCATAATTTTTCCCACTATAGGCTAGCCTCCCATTGCATGCATATGTGACAATTTATTGACCCATTCTACTATCAGTGGATTTAGGGTAATTTCCAGGGTGGCACGGTTATGAATAAAGTTGCTACCAGACATGCCTTTTGGTGGACATAGCCACTCATTTCTATTGGATGTATGTACTCGGGAGCGGAATTGCTGGGTCCTAGGATACATGTATGTTTAATTTAATGTTGCCAAAAATTTTCCCAAAGTAACTGTATCAATCTACACTCCCCTCCAACAGTGGAGGGAGATCCCAGTTCTGCAACATCCTTGCCCGTTTGATGACCTAGCAGCTACATTGTGGCACAGACGTAGTGGTAGCTCATTGTGGTTTGACTTCTCCTTGCTCTGATAATGACATGCAGCACCTCTTCAAGCGTGCACTGACCCTTTTGTGTCCTCTTTTAACTGTTTATCGACGCTTTTGCCCAGGTAAAGGTTTTATTGTCTTCTCCTTACTGGGTTATCGTTCTTTCTGCATTCTGACGGAGTCCTCTGTGGATGTGTGTACTGTGACATCTGACCCCATTTCTGGCTTTCCTTCCCCTTCTCTTGAAGGTGTGCCTGATACTGAGCTTCACGGGAGCCCCAATCATCAGGCTTCCCTGTCAGGGCGAGTGGGTGCTCTCCTGTCTTGTTTACGTATCTTTCCTGCCTCAGGGTTCCCCTCACGGGGATGTTTTGATAATTAAAAGATGATGTATTTAAAGGCACTTGGTATATAGCAGTCAAAAAAAAAAAAAAGTCACAGGGAAAACGGAAAGAACAAATAGGAAAAGAAACAAGCGTGTGGTCCTGATAATGCGTTTATTATCTGCTTTCGCTGCTTAGAGACCTGGTGACGTTTATAGAACCCCGAGGAAGAATAGGGACGTGGTGACGTTTATAGAAGCCCGAGGAAGCACAGGGACGTGGTGACGTTTATAGAAGCCCGAGGAAGCACAGGGATGTGGTGACGTTTATAGAAGCCCGAGGAAGCACAGGGACGTGGTGACGTTTATAGAACCCCGAGGAAGCACAGGAACGTGGTGACATTTATAGAACCCTGAGGGACGTGGTGACATTTATAGAAGCCCGAGGAAGCACAGGGACGTGGTGATGTTTATAGAACCCTGAGGAAGCACAGGGACGTGGTGACGTTTATAGAAGCCTGAGGAAGCACAGGGATGTGGTGACGTTTATAGAACCCTGAGGAAGCACAGGGACGTGGTGACGTTTATAGAAGCCCGAGGAAGCACAGGGACGTGGTGATGTTTATAGAACCCTGAGGAAGCACAGGGACGTGGTGACGTTTATAGAAGCCCGAGAAAGCACAGGGACGTGGTGACGTTTATAGAACCCTGAGGAAGCACAGGAACGTGGTGACGTTTATAGAACCCTGAGGAAGCACAGGGACGTGGTGACGTTTATAGAAGCCCGAGGAAGCACAGGGAGGTGGTGATGTTTATAGAACCCTGAGGAAGCACAGGGACGTGGTGACGTTTATAGAAGCCCAAGGAAGCACAGGGACGTGGTGATGTTTATAGAAGCCCGAGGAAGCACAGGAACGTGGTGACGTTTATAGAAGCCCGAGGAAGCACAGGGATGTGGTGACGTTTATAGAACCCCGAGGAAGCACAGGGACGTGGTGACGTTTATAGAACCCTGAGGAAGCACAGGAACGTGGTGACGTTTATAGAACCCTGAGGAAGCACAGGAACGTGGTGACGTTTATAGAACCCTGAGGAAGCACAGGAACGTGGTGAAGTTTATAGAAGCCCGAGGAAGCACAGGGACGTGGTGACGTTTATAGAACCCCGAGGAAGCACAGGGACGTGGTGACGTTTATAGAACCCCGAGGAAGCACAGGGACGTGGTGACGTTTATAGAAGCCCGAGGAAGCACAGGGACGTGGTGACGTTTATAGAACCCCGAGGAAGCACAGGGACGTGGTGACGTTTATAGAACCCCGAGGAAGCACAGGGACGTGGTGACGTTTATAGAACCCTGAGGAAGCACAGGGATGTGGTGACGTTTATAGAACCCTGAGGAAGCACAGGGACGAGGTGATGTTTATAGAACCCTGAGGAAGCACAGGGACGAGGTGACGTTTATAGAACCCCGAGGAAGCACAGGGACGAGGTGACGTCTATAGAACCCCGAGGAAGCACAGGAACGTGGTGACGTTTATAGAACCCTGAGGAAGCACAGGGACGTGGTGATGTTTATAGAACCCTGAGGAAGCACAGGGACGTGGTGACGTCTATAGAACCCCGAGGAAGCACAGGGACGTGGTGATGTTTATAGAACCCTGAGGAAGCACAGGGACGTGGTGACGTTTATAGAACCCCGAGGAAGCACAGGGACGAGGTGACGTCTATAGAACCCCGAGGAAGCACAGGGACGAGGTGATGTTTATAGAACCCTGAGGAAGCACAGGGACGAGGTGACGTTTATAGAACCCTGAGGAAGCACAGGGACGTGGTGACATTTATAGAACCCCGAGGAAGCACAGGGACGTGGTGACGTTTATAGAAGCCCGAGGAAGCACAGGGAGGTGGTGATGTTTATAGAACCCTGAGGAAGCACAGGGACGTGGTGATGTTTATAGAACCCTGAGGAAGCACAGGGACGTGGTGACGTCTATAGAAGCCCGAGGAAGCACAGGGACGTGGTGACGTTTATAGAACCCTGAGGAAGCACAGGGACGTGGTGACGTTTATAGAACCCCGAGGAAGCACAGGGACGAGGTGACGTCTATAGAACCCCGAGGAAGCACAGGGACGAGGTGACGTCTATAGAACCCCGAGGAAGCACAGGGATGTGGTGATGTTTATAGAACCCTGAGGAAGCACAGGGACGAGGTGACGTTTATAGAACCCTGAGGAAGCACAGGGACGTGGTGACGTCTATAGAACCCCGAGGAAGCACAGGGACGAGGTGACGTCTATAGAACCCCGAGGAAGCACAGGGACGTGGTGATGTTTATAGAACCCTGAGGAAGCACAGGGACGAGGTGACGTTTATAGAACCCCGAGGAAGCACAGGGACGAGGTGACGTCTATAGAAGCCTGAGGAAGCACAGGGACGTGGTGACGTTTATAGAACCCCGAGGAAGCACAGGGACGAGGTGACGTCTATAGAACCCCGAGGAAGCACAGGGACGTGGTGATGTTTATAGAACCCTGAGGAAGCACAGGGACGTGGTGACGTTTATAGAAGCCCGAGGAAGCACAGGGACGTGGTGACGTTTATAGAACCCTGAGGAAGCACAGGGACGTGGTGACGTTTATAGAACCCTGAGGAAGCACAGGGATGTGGTGACGTTTATAGAACCCTGAGGAAGCACAGGGATGTGGTGACGTTTATAGAAGCCCGAGGAAGCACAGGGACGTGGTGACGTTTATAGAAGCCCGAGGAAGCACAGGGACGTGGTGACGTTTATAGAACCCCGAGGAAGCACAGGGATGCGAGACACCGACCGTGACTTGCAGACGGGAGGGACGATGTCCAGGGTGGTCACGTGGCTCCCTGCAGCAGAGCCTGAGACTCGGTAGAACTCAAGGAAGCCTTGACCTGGAGTTATCTCCCCGCCTAGAGCTGTGCGTCTCCTCCACACCCGTGTCTGTTTGTCTTTCTCCCGAGGATCCAGGTCTCTGTGGTCCTTTGTCTGGTGCTTCCCCTGACCTGGGCCTCACTCCCTGAGAACCATTTTTTCCCCCTGAAGTGAGAAATGGGGTGGAGGTGGGGGTGTTCAGACATACAGACTCCCGCATTAGCCTGACGGGGATCCACCCGGCATGCCCACCAGGGGGCGATGCTCTGTCCATCTGGGGTGTTGCTCTGTTGCAAGGAGGCCATGGAGCCATCCTCAGCGCCAGGGCAAACTTTGCTCCAATGGAGCCTTGGCTGCGGGAAGGGAAGAGAGAGACAGAGAAAGGAGAGAGGGAGGGGTGGAGAAGCAGATGGGCGTTTCTCCTGTGTGCCCTGGCCGGGATTTCAACCTGGGACTTCCACATGCCAGGCCGACACTCTACCACTGAGCCAACCAGCCAGGGCTCTCTGAGAAACTTTTTATACTCCATTTTAATCACTCCGTGACCATTCTTTTTTAAAAGATTTTATTTATTGATTTTAGAGAGAGAGGAGAGAGAGAGAAAAAGGGCAGGGGAGGAGAGAGAAGCAGTTGCTTCTCCTATATGCTTTTACCAGGCAAGCCCAGGGTTTTGAACTGGAAACCTCAGGGTTCCAGGTCGACACTTCATCCATGGTGCCACCACAGGTCAGACTCCATGATCATTCTTTCCATCTCTGCCCTTACCCCCTTCCACCCTGCACTTTCTTTCTCCAAAATACATTCCGGTATTCCACCTATGGCCACAGCCATCCAGCCCTGCCATGGTTTCCGGGGTGGCTTCCCCCCTGACCCACTCTGGGTCCTCCTTGGCTGCCTGGTTGGTGATGCATTTCATGCTGCTGGTAATGGCCTCTGCCATGTCCGTGATGTCCACCGTGCTGCAGGTCATAACCAGCCCCATGGCTGTGGCTCAACTCCTGGCCGAATTCGAGTCCACAGCCATCAGCTCCTTCATGGACCAGTCCGTCTTCCAAGCTCTGGAATACTCCAGGGCTACATCCCAGGTCCAGGTCCGGATCAAAGCCGACTTGTTGGCCATGAGGGTAATAAGTGCCACTATTTATCAGGGGGAAGAAAACGTCCCTCTGAAAGAGAAAAATAATAATATTATAACACTGAATTCTCTTCTCCCTTATCATTGTGCATTTTCATGTCACATCAGATTCTTACTCTTTGTTTTAATTCAGTGAGAGGAGGAGAGGCAGAGACAGACTCCCCACGTACCCCGACCGGGATCCACCCAGCAAGCCCACTAAACTTTTTACACAGGGGGCCAGTTCACTGTCCCTCAGACCGTTGGAGGGCCGCCACATACAGTGCTCCTCTCACTGACCACCAATGAAAGAGGTGGCCCTTCCGGAAGTGCGGTGGGGGGCCGGATAAATGGCCTCAGGGGGCTGCATGCGGCCCGCGGGCCGTAGTTTGGGGACGCCTGCTAGGGGGCGATGCTCTGCCCATCTGGGGCGTTGCTCTGTTGCTCAGCAACCAAGCTCTTCCTAGTGCCTGAGGCAGAGGCCATGGAACCATCCTCCGTGCCCAGGGCCAACTTGCTCCAATCAAGTCATGGCTGTGGGAGGAGAAGAGAGAGAGAAAAGCAAGAGGGGGAAGAGTAGAGAAGCAGATGGTCGCTTCTCCTGGGTGCCCTGAGTGGGAATCGAACCTGGGACATCCACACACTGAGCTGATGATCTACCACTGAGCCTATCAGCCAGGGAAGATTCTTTATTTTCAACCTAATTTTCCTTTACCAACATCCTTAGTGTATCTCTGTGTGTCTCTCTCTTCCTGTTGTTCTGTTTCTCTGCCTGAGGAAACAACCTTCCCTGTTGGTTTATTTGCATGTCCTCTGCGATGTGGTGAGGTTGTGTGCTGGTGGACTTTCCAGACAGAAGGGAGTCCGCCTTCCTGTATGAGAGGTGCGGAGACTCACCTGAAAGACCGAGCCTCTCACTCTGTTAGTCAGTAAGGAGGTTGAGGACAGGGACAGGGACTTGGGAGCCTGCAGGAAACCTGGAGATGACAGGCAGGGACTCGAGAATCAAACCCCCGGGGCGAGAGTCCCACACCGGCCAGGTACTGCGTGTGCTCGAACAAGTGATTAGAGCTCCAGGCCCCTCCCTTACAAAGTGGACGTGATACCCCCATGAGGTTGTAGAGAATATGAAATGTTATGAGCATTGTGAGCCCTCAGCCCTCAGCCTAGCACTGAGGAAATCTCAGTTAATGGTGGTTCTCATTATCTGTTGGCCTTGCACATAAAATTATACAGTAATTTAGAAAGTCATGCCTGACCGGTGGTGGCACAATGCATAGAGTGTTGACCTGGAACATTGAGGTCTCGGGTTTGAAACCCCAGTGTCACTGGCCTGAGATCAGGCTCATCTGGCTTGAGTGTGGGATTGTCACCATGATCCCACGGTTCCCGGCTGAGCTCAAAGGTCGCTGGCTTAAAGCCCGAGGTCGCTGACTTGAAGCCCAAGGTCGCTGGCTTGAGCAAAGAGTCACTGGCTCAGCTGAAGCCCCCTGGGTCAAGGCACGTCTGAGAGGCAATCAATGAACAACTAAAGTGATGCAACTACAAGTTGATGCTTCTTATCTCTCTCCCTTCCTGTCTGTCTGCTTCTCTCTCTCTCTTTCACTAAAAATAAATAAATAAATAAATAAATAAATAAATAAATAAATTTAGAATGGGCCCTGGCCGGTTGGCTCAGCGGTAGAGCGTCGGCCTGGCGTGCGGGGGACCCGGGTTCGATTCCCGGCCAGGGCACACAGGAGAAGTGCCCATCTGCTTCTCCACCCCTCCCTCTCTCCTTCCTCTCTGTCTCTCTCTTCCCCTCCCGCAGCCAAGGCTCCATTCGAGCAAAGATGGCCCAGGCGCTGGGGATGGCTCCTTGGCCTCTGCCCCAGGCGCTAGAGTGGCTCTGGTCACGGCAGAGCGCCGCCCCGGAGGGGCAGAGCATCGCCCCCTGGTGGGCAGAGCGTAGCCCCTGGTGGGCGTGCCGGGTGGATCCCGGTCGGGCGCATGCGGGAGTCTGTCTGACTGTCTCTCCCCGTTTCCAGCTTCAGAGAGATACAAAAATAAATAAATAAATAAATAAATTTAGCATGTAATTCCTGGGACATGGGTCTCTATTCTGTAGCCTACTTGTTAAGATAGACTGAGAATATTGAAATAAAGAACCCTCATACCTTGGCTATGCGATGCCAACTCTCTGTGACCACAGTGGGTTTGTTTATCCACTTTTCCCAGTGGTCCCCTGGCCATTGTTAAACAACCAGCTCTCAGCGGGAAAAGGACGTGATTTGTAGTGTCTGCCCATTTCAGTGGTGTAGATATGACGTAGCAGCTTGTTCTAAAGCTGCCAATGTGACCTGTGAATTCAGAGTTGGAAGAGATGCACCGTCTCTGGTGAGGCTGTGCGGCCTCGCTCTGGACCACCACTGACTCATACCCTGCAACCATTCCTCAGACGTGAGCTTTCTAACAGGAGCGGTCAGAAGACGTGAGAAATGCAGATAAATATGAGAATCTGAATAATAAAAACACGTTTCCGGAGCATGATCGAGCCCGGAGAGCAGAGGTGCAATAGGACATCAGAGAGTAGCCGTCCCGGACGGAACACAGTGGCAGAGCGTCTGAGCGCCGTGGACACGCGGACGGCTGGACTCGTGGACACGCGGACGGCGGATGGCTGGACACGCGGACGGCTGGACTCGTGGACACGTGGACGGCTGGACACGTGGACACGCGGACGGCTGGACACGTGGACATGCGGACGGCGGACGGCTGGACACGTGGACACACGGACGGCTGGACACGTGGACATGCGGACGGCGGACGGCTGGACACGTGGACACGCGGACGGCTGGACACGTGGACATGCAGAGCGTCTGAGCGCCGTGGACACGTGGACGGCTGGACTCATGGACACGTGGACGGCTGGACACGTGGACATGCGGACGGCGGACGGCTGGACACGTGGACACACAGACGGCTGGACTCATGGACATGCGGACGGCGGACGGCTGGACACGTGGACACACAGACGGCTGGACACGTGGACATGCGGATGGCGGACGGCTGGACACGTGGACACGCGGACGGCTGGACACGTGGACATGCGGACGGCGGACGGCTGGACACGTGGACACGCGGACGGCTGGACACGTGGACACGCGGACGGCTGGACATGTGGACATGCAGAGCGTCTGAGCGCCGTGGACACGTGGACGGCTGGACTCATGGACACGTGGACGGCTGGACACGTGGACGCGCGGACGGCGGACGGCTGGACACGTGGACACGCGGACGGCTGGACACGTGGACGCGTGGACGGCTGGACATGTGGACGCGTGGACGGCTGCACCTGGTGAGGTCTCTCACTGTATATTCACTTCTCCCTCCTCCTTCAGACTGGGTGGAATGTTTCCACGATTCTCGTGTGTCCACTGAGCTGAGCAGGGAGAGCAAGGGGAGCCCGTTCACCCACACCTGTGCAGAAGCGTCGTCCACGAGGAGGTGCTCAGCACAGCAGCACTAAGAGTCACGATGGAGGCAGGGGACAGAGCAAGGGCCTGGGCACCCCTCCCTCCTTGGAGGCTCTTCTTCCAGGGCAAAAATAGCCAAATGTCCAGGTTTTGTTCTATTAAGAAATATGGCCCTGGCTGGTTTGCTCTGTGGTAGAGCATCAACCTGGAGTGTGTCTATCCCTGGTTTGATTTCTGGTCAGGGCACACAGGACAAGTGACCGTTTGCTTCTTCACCCCTACCCCTTCTCTCTCTCTTTCTATTCCCCTCCTATGGCCATGGCTTGATTGGAGCGAGTTGGCCCCCGGTGCTGAGGATGGCTCCATGGCCTCTGCCTCAGGTGCTAAGAAGTGCTTGGTTGCTGAACAACAGCACAGCAAAGACAGATGGGCAGAGAATTGGCCCCTAATGGGCTTTCCAGGTGGATCCTCTTTGGGGCACATGTGGGGGTCTGTCTCTCTGCCTTCACTCCTCTCACTAAAAAAAACCCCAAACAACAAAAAAAGCAACATGATTTTCTGTAAATGACTTCTTTCTATTTTCTTTTCCTTGGCCCTAACATCACCTTTTCCTTTTCTTCTTCTACCTTGTACCTCTCACCTTCCCTGCCTCGGGCATTCTCTTGTGTTTTTGTAGCGTGCTAAGCGATTCCCTCTTCACAGCGCGTGGGCCTGTCCCTCTCTGTTTGGATGGACGATACTGACAGCACTAATTGTGGGAAGTCTGCTGCCGCCCCATCACCCACCTTCTCGGTTGGCTCCCTCATGAACCCGTCCTCGGCACTTACCAGGCAAAAGCACAGTCCCACTAACAACCCGACGCCGACCGCCGCGGCAGCCAGAGAGATGAGGATGATGGCCCAGGGCTGCAAGTGTCCACCTGGTTGTGTCGCGTCTGTTGGCGTCTGGCTCTCGTGAACCGTGGTTGTGCCCGTGGCGACGGAGCCCGTGTGAGGGGAGGTGCTTCTCGTTCCCAAAGCGGTGGTCGGCTCAGGGGTGGACCCTGTCCCGGTACCGGGGACTGAGGTTGCAGACGAAGCCCCCACGGTGGAGGAGCCCAGGCCGGAGGTCTTCGGGGTGACCCCAGAGACAGCACGACTGGTAGCAGCGGTCATTCCGGCGGTGACGGAGGTGACGGAGGTGATGGAGGTGACGGAGGTGACGGCGGTGACGGAGGTGACGGAGGTGGGGGTCGGAGCTCTGGTTCCAGCGGTCCTCGTACCTAGAAAGCAGGTCACACACTGTGCTGCGTTTGTGGTGGAGACAGGGACGGGGGAGGGGGGTCCTAGGAGCAGAGGAGGTGAGCACAGCACAGCTGCGTGGTGCTGGGAGCAGAGGAGGTGAGCACAGCACAGCTGCGTGGTGCTGGGAGCAGAGGAGGTGAGCACAGCACAGCTGCGTGGTGCTGGGAGCAGAGGAGGTGAGCACAGCACAGCTGCGTGGTGCTGGGAGCAGAGGAGGTGAGCACAGCACAGCTGCGTGGTGCTGGGAGCAGAGGGGGTGAGCACAGCACAGCTGCGTGGTGCTCGGAGCAGAGGAGGTGAGCACAGCACAGCTGCGTGGTGCTGGGAGCAGAGGAGGTGAGCACAGCACAGCTGCGTGGTGCTGGGAGCAGAGGAGGTGAGCACAGCACAGCTGCGTGGTGCTGGGAGCAGAGGAGGTGAGCACAGCACAGCTGCGTGGTGCTGGGAGCAGAGGAGGTGAGCACAGCACAGCTGCGTGGTGCTCGGAGCAGAGGTGAGCACAGCACAGCTGCGTGGTGCTCGGAGCAGAGGCGTTGTGGGGGGAGCAGAGACGGCAGGAAGTGACTGCAGGGCCCGTGGGCCCCAGAAGAGAGGAGAGTGTCTCAGAGAAGAGCAGGTAGAGTGTGTCCCCTGACGGAGCCGGGGACGGTGGAGGCGGAGGACCAGGGAAGTGTGACTGGTTCATGCAGAAGCAGGAGACCCGCTCACGCTCAGCAGGGGCCACCCAAGGGGAGAGAAGTGGCCCTCTGGTGACGTGGTCACTGGGCGTAAGGGGGGCGCTGGAGGAAGGGGTGGGAGAAGGAGCTCGACTCCTGGTGAGGCAGCTCCCAGGCTGGGGGCAGAGGGGACAGGAGCTAACACCATCGTGGCGGCCAGGCCAGCGTAGCCCAGTGAGGGCGCTCCGAGCCGGTGCGGAAGGAGCGGGCCCGCGGGGAGGAGGCTGGCCCCAGGGACGCAGGAGGGCGGGCGCAGAGCAGGGCGGAGGACCGGCCGTGCTCAGACTAGGAGCGGTTCCGCGGACGCGGAGCCACGTCACTGCCCGGCAGAGCCACGGGAGGCTGGCCCAGAGCACAGAGGGTGGACTCCTGCCCATCCCGAGTGCCGGGGAGAAGGAGCCGTGGCTGTGTTCACAGCGAGTGCCAGGGGATGAGAAAATCATGTTGGTCTAAGACTAAAACCAGGGCTGGCCGACTGTGTCTGTAAAGGGTCAGACGGTGAGTGATGAAAGCTGTGTGGTCACTCGGGCTCTGCCACAACCATGCAGAGCACCCGGAAGGCAGCGGCCGGTGTCAACGGACAGGTGGGCCGCGCTCCAGCGACACCATCGTAGGGAGAACAGAGAGCAGGTGAGACCTGGCCCGCGCCCCGAGCCAGGGGTCAGGGGATGGAAGGGGAGGTGGCCGTGTCCCAGGCGGCAGGCTGAAGAGAGCGGGTCCTACTGGGCACAGAATGAGAGTATCTGACAAGTTGGACGGCGGTCAAGGGAGATGAGGGGAGTCTGCTGCTGGCAGAGGTGACGGGACATGACTCACGTGGGGGTGAGAGTTGCTAAGAAGTGTTTCTGATCGGAATGAAATGATGGGCGCTCAGTGAAAGGGGCGGGGCCAGAGTAGCAACAAGCAGGAATGAAGAAGAGGGAACGGAATGGTATCAGCAGGGCTGGTGGCGTGCCCACAGCGAGAGCAGCAGGGACGGAGGCCGGTGGGAGGGGCTGAGGGAAGGAGAGGCAGTGAGTACCTGAGTCAGCCCCATCGGTCCTGGAGTGAGTGGAGAAGACAGAGGCCTCGGTGGACGCCCGGGTGGAGAGGGGGACTGCGGACGGTGTGGAGACACTGGTGGAGGCTGAGGTGGACCCAGAGGCAGAGGGAGAGGCTGGCGAGTGTGGTGAGGTCACAGCGGAGGCAGTGGTGCGCTGTGAGGCTGCCGTGGACCCGGAAGGTGAGGTGGTGGCGTTGGGGTCCCCGGAGGCTGTGGGGGAGAACACAGGGGGCACAGAGGGCGAGACGGAGCCTGGGCTGCTCCGAGAGGCTGTGGTTGAGACAGTTCGGGTCTCAGGAAATGTGGAGCTCTTTATGGTGGGCACAGAAGAAGCGGGAAAGTCGGTGGGAAGCTGGGAGGAGGGTGAGGAGGTGGTGGTGGACTTGAGTCTCTCAGGGTCCCCACTGGGGGCCATGGTGCTCACAGACTCCGGGAAGGACGACACAGGGGACTCGGAGGCTGGGCTGGAGGCCACACGGCTAACAGGCTCAAGAGTGGTCCCCGTGCTCCCAGCGATCCCAGACGCTGTGGTGGGCACTGAAGTGGTCACACTGGTCACAGGCTCTGTTGTGGGTCCTAAAATGGTTGCACTGGACGTGGACCCTGTGTTTGGTCCTGAGGTGGTCACTATGCTCACAGACTCTATGGTAGGTCCTGAAGTGGTCACAGTGGTTGTTGAGTCTCTGGTGGGCACTAATATGGTCACACTGGTGGAAGACTCTTTGGTGTGTCCTGAAGTGTTCACACCAGTTGTTGAGTATCCAGTGGATGCTGAAGTGGACACAGTGGTCTCACCCTCAGAGGTGTGTTCTGAGGTGGTCACACTAGTCACAGGCTCTGTTGTGGGTCCTGAAGCGGTTTCACTGGTCATAAACCCTGTGTTTGGTCCTGAGGTGGTCACTGTGCTCACAGTCTTTGTGGTGGGTCCTGAAGTGGACACAGTGGTTGTTGAGTCTCTGCTGGGCACTGATGTGGACACAGTGGTTGAAGGCTCTGTGCTGTATCCTGAAATGGTCACAATGGTCACAGGCTCTGTTGTGGGTCCTGAAAAAGTTTCATTGGCCGTGAACCCTGTTTTTGTTCCTGAGGTTGTCACTGTGGTCACAGACTCTGTTGTCAGGCCTGAAGTGTTCAAACCGGTTGTTGAGTCTCTGGTGGGCACTAGAGTGGACACAGTGGTCACAGGCTCTGTGGTGGGTTCCGAAATGGTTACGCTGGTCATAGACTCCATGGTGTGTTTTGAGGAGATCACAGTGGTCACAGGCTCTGTGGTGGGTCTTGAAGTGGACACAGTGGTCACAATCTCTGTGGTGGGTCCTGAAGTGGTCACAGTGGTCACAGGCTCTGTGGTGGGAGCTGAAGTGGACACAGTGGTCACAGGCTCTGTGGTGGGTCCTGAAGTGGTCACAGTGGTCACAGTCTCTGTGGTGGGTCCTGAAGTGGACACAGTGGTCACAGTCTCTGTGGTGGAAGCTAAAGTAGACACAGTGGTCACAGGCTCTGTGGTGGGTCCTGAAGTGGACACAGTGGTCACAGGCTCTGTGGAGGGTCCTGAAGTGGACACAGTGGTCAGAGGCTCTGTGGTGGGTCCTGAAGTGGACACAGTGGTCACAGGCTCTGTGGAGGGTCCTGAAGTGGACACAGTGGTCACAGGCTCTGTGGAGGGTCCTGAAGTGGACACAGTGGTCAGAGGCTCTGTGGTGGGTCCTGAAGTGGACACAGTGGTCACAGGCTCTGTGGTGGGTCCTGAAGTGGTCACAGTGGTCACAGGCTCTGTGGTGGGTCCTAAAGTGGTCACAGTGGTCACAGGCTCTGTGGTGGAAACTGAAGTGGACACAGTGGTCACAGTCTCTGTGGTGGGTCCTGAAGTGGTCACAGTGGTCACAGTCTCTTTGGTGGGTCCTAAAGTGGACACAGTGGTCTCAGGCTCTGTGGTGGGTCCTGAAGTGGTCACAGTGGTCACAGGCTCTGTGGTGGGTCCTGAAGTGGTCACAGTGGTCACAGTCTCTTTGGTGGGTCCTGAAGTGGTCACAGTGGTCACAGGCTCTGTGGAGGGTCCTGAAGTGGACACAGTGGTCACAGTCTCTGTGGTAGAAGCTGAAGTGGTCACAGTGGTCACAGGCTCTGTGGTGGGAACTGAAGTGGTCACAGTGGTCACAGGCTCTGTGGTGGGAACTGAAGTGGACACAGTGGTCACAGTCTCTGTAGTAGGAGCTGAAGTGGACACAGTGGTCACAGTCTCTTTGGTGGGTCCTAAAGTGGACACAGTGGTCTCAGGCTCTGTGGAGGGTCCTAAAGTGGACACAGTGGTCTCAGGCTCTGTGGAGGGTCCTGAAGTGGACACAGTGGTCACAGGCTCTGTGGTGGGTCCTGAAGTGGACACAGTGGTCACAGGCTCTGTGGTGGGTCCTGAAGTGGTCACAGTGGTCACAGGCTCTGTGGTGGGTCCTGAAGTGGACACAGTGGTCACAGTCTCTGTGGTCGGAGCTGAAGTGGTCACAGTGGTCACAGGCTCTGTGGTGGGTCCAGAATTGGTCACAGTGGTCACAAGCTCTGTGGTGGAAACTGAAGTGGACACAGTGGTCACAGTCTCTGTGGTAGGAGCTGAAGTGGTCACAGTGGTCACAGGCTCTGTGGTCGAAGCTGAAGTGGTCACAGTGGTCACAGGCTCTGTGGACGGTCCTGAAGTGGACACAGTGGTCACAGGCTCTGTGGTGGGTCCTGAATTGGTCACAGTGGTCACAGGCTCTGTGGTGGGAACTGAAGTGGTCACAGTGGTCACAGTCTCTTTGGTGGGTCCTAAAGTGGACACAGTGGTCTCAGGCTCTGTGGAGGGTCCTGAAGTGGACACAGTGGTCACAGGCTCTGTGGTGGAAACTGAAGTGGACACAGTGGTCACAGTCTCTGTGGTAGGAGCTGAAGTGGACACAGTGGTCACAGGCTCTGTGGTGGGTCCTGAAGTGGTCACAGTGGTCACAGGCTCTGTGGTGGGTCCTGAAGTGGACACAGTGGTCACAGGCTCTGTGGTGGAAACTGAAGTGGACAGAGTGGTCACAGTCTCTGTGGTAGGAGCTGAAGTGGACACAGTGGTCAAAGTCTCTTTGGTGGGTCCTAAAGTGGACACAGTGGTCTCAGGCTCTGTGGAGGGTCCTGAAGTGGTCACAGTGGTCACAGGCTCTGTGGAGGGTCCTGAAGTGGACACAGTGGTCACAGGCTCTTTGGTGGGTCCTAAAGTGGACACAGTGGTCTCAGGCTCTGTGGAGGATCCTGAAGTGGTCACAGTGGTCACAGGCTCTGTGGTGGGTCCTGAAGTGGTCACAGTGGTCACAGGCTCTGTGGAGGGTCCTGAAGTGGTCACAGTGGTCACAGGCTCTGTGGTGGGTCCTGAAGTGGTCACAGTGGTCACAGGCTCTGTGGTGGGAGCTGAAGTGGACACAGTGGTCACAGTCTCTTTGGTGGGTCCTGAAGTGGACACAGTGGTCACAGTCTCTGTAGTAGGAGCTGAAGTGGACACAGTGGTCACAGTCTCTTTGGTGGGTCCTAAAGTGGACACAGTGGTCTCAGGCTCTGTGGAGGGTCCTGAAGTGGTCACAGTGGTCACAGGCTCTGTGGAGGGTCCTGAAGTGGACACAGTGGTCACAGTCTCTGTGGTGGGAGCTGAAGTGGTCACAGTGGTCACAGTCTCTTTGGTGGGTCCTAAAGTGGTCACAGTGGTCACAGTCTCTTTGGTGGGTCCTGAAGTGGTCACAGTGGTCACAGGCTCTGTGGTGGATCCTGAATTGGTCACAGTGGTCACAGGCTCTGTGGTGGGAACTGAAGTGGTCACAGTGGTCACAAGCTCTGTGGTGGGAACTGAAGTGGACACAGTGGTCAAAGTCTCTTTGGTGGGTCCTAAAGTGGACACAGTGGTCTCAGGCTCTGTGGAGGGTCCTGAAGTGGACACAGTGGTCACAGGCTCTTTGGTGGGTCCTAAAGTGGACACAGTGGTCTCAGGCTCTGTGGAGGGTCCTGAAGTGGTCACAGTGGTCACAGGCTCTGTGGAGGGTCCTGAAGTGGTCACAGTGGTCACAGGCTCTGTGGAGGGTCCTGAAGTGGACACAGTGGTCACAGGCTCTGTGGAGGGTCCTGAAGTGGACACAGTGGTCACAGGCTCTTTGGTGGGTCCTAAAGTGGACACAGTGGTCTCAGGCTCTGTGGAGGGTCCTGAAGTGGTCACAGTGGTCACAGGCTCTGTGGAGGGTCCTGAAGTGGTCACAGTGGTCACAGGCTCTGTGGAGGGTCCTGAAGTGGACACAGTGGTCACAGTCTCTTTGGTGGGTCCTAAAGTGGACACAGTGGTCACAGTCTCTGTATTAGGAGCTGAAGTGGACACAGTGGTCACAGTCTCTTTGGTGGGTCCTAAAGTGGACACAGTGGTCTCAGGCTCTGTGGAGGGTCCTGAAGTGGTCACAGTGGTCACAGGCTCTGTGGAGGGTCCTGAAGTGGACACAGTGGTCACAGGCGCTGTGGTGGGAGCTGAAGTGGTCACAGTGGTCACAGGCTCTGTGGAGGGTCCTGAAGTGGTCACAGTGGTCACAGGCACTGTGGTGGGAGCTGAAGTGGTCACAGTGGTCACAGGCTCTGTGGAGGGTCCTGAAGTGGTCACAGTGGTCACAGGCTCTGTGGTAGGAGCTGAAGTGGTCACAGTGGTCACAGGCTCTGTGGAGGGTCCTGAAGTGGACACAGTGGTCACAGGCTCTGTGGAGGGTCCTGAAGTGGACACTGTGGTCACAGGCTCTTTGGTGGGTCCTAAAGTGGACACAGTGGTCTCAGGCTCTGTGGAGGGTCCTGAAGTGGTCACAGTGGTCACAGGCTCTGTGGAGGGTCCTGAAGTGGTCACAGTGGTCACAGGCTCTGTGGAGGGTCCTGAAGTGGACACAGTGGTCACAGGCTCTGTGGTGGGAACTGAAGTGGACACAGTGGTCACAGGCTCTGTGGTGGGAACTGAAGTGGTCACAGTGGTCACAGTCTCTTTGGTGGGTCCTAAAGTGGACACAGTGGTCTCAGGCTCTGTGGTGGAAACTGAAGTAGACACAGTGGTCACAGTCTCTGTGGTAGGAGCTGAAGTGGACACAGTGGTCACAGGCTCTGTGGTGGGTCCTGAAGTGGTCACAGTGGTCACAGGCTCTGTGGTGGGTCCTGAAGTGGTCACAGTGGTCACAGGCTCTGTGGTAGGAGCTGAATTGGTCACAGTGGTCACAGGCTCTGTGGAGGGTCCTGAAGTGGACACAGTGGTCACAGGCTCTGTGGTGGGTCCTGAATTGGTCACAGTGGTCTCAGGCTCTGTGGTGGGAGCTGAAGTGGACACAGTGGTCACAGTCTCTTTGGTGGGTCCTGAAGTGGTCACAGTGGTCACAGGCTCTGTGGTGGGAACTGAAGTGGTCACAGTGGTCACAGGCTCTGTGGTGGGTCCTGAAGTGGTCACAGTGGTCTCAGGCTCTGTGGTGGGAGCTGTAGTGGTCACAGTGGTCACAGTCTCTGTGGTGGGTCCTGAAGTGGACACAGTGGTCACAGGCTCTGTGGTGGGAGCTGAAGTGGACAGAGTGGTCACAGGCTCTGTGGTGGGAGCTACAGTGGTCACAGTCTCTGTGTTGGGTCCTGAAGTGGTCACAGTGGTCTCAGGCTCTGTGGTGGGAACTGAAGTGGACAGAGTGGTCACAGGCTCTGTGGTGGGAGCTACAGTGGTCACAGTCTCTGTGGTGGGTCCTGAAGTGGTCACAGTGGTCTCAGGCTCTGTGGTGGGAGCTGAAGTGGTCACAGTGGTCACAGGCTCTGTGATGGGAGCTGAAGTGGTCACAGTGGTCACAGTCTCTTTGGTGGGTCCTGAAGTGGACACAGTGGTCACAGGCTCTGTGGTGGTTCCTGAAGTGGACATAGTGGTCACAGGCTCTGTGGTGGGAACTGAAGTGGACAGAGTGGTCACAGGCTCTGTGGTGGGAGCTGAAGTGGTCACAGTGGTCACAGGCTCTGTGGTGGGTCCTGAAGTGGTCACAGTGGTCACAGGCTCTGTGGTGGGAACTGAAGTGGACAGAGTGGTCACAGGCTCTGTGGTGGGAGCTGAAGTGGTCACAGTGGTCACAGGCTCTGTGGTGGGTCCTGAAGTGGTCACAGTGGTCACAGGCTCTGTGTTGGGTCCTGAAGTGGACACAGTGGTCACAGTCTCTTTGGTGGTTCCTGAAGTGGACATAGTGGTCACAGGCTCTGTGGTGGGAGCTGATGTGGGCACAGTGGTGACAGTCTCTTTGGTGGTTCCTGAAGTGGACACAGTGGTCACAGTCTCTTTGGTGGGTCCTGAAGTGGACACAGTGGTCACAGTCTCTGTGGTGGTTCCTGAAGTGGACATAGTGGTCACAGGCTCTGTGGTGGGTCCTAAAGTGGTCACAGTGGTCACAGTCTCTTTGGTGGGTCCTGAAGTGGTCACAGGCTCTGTGGTGGGAACTGAAGTGGACAGAGTGGTCACAGGCTCTGTGGTGGGAGCTGAAGTGGTCACAGTGGTCACAGGCTCTGTGGTGGGTCCTGAAATGGTCACAGTGGTCACAGGCTCTGTGGTGGGTCCTGAAGTGGTCACAGTGGTCTCAGGCTCTGTGGTGGGAACTGAAGTGGACAGAGTGGTCACAGGCTCTGTGGTGGGAGCTACAGTGGTCACAGTCTCTGTGGTGGGTCCTGAAGTGGTCACAGTGGTTTCAGGCTCTGTGGTGGGAGCTGAAGTGGGCACAGTGGTGACAGTCTCTGTGGTGGGTCCTGAAGTGGTCACAGTGGTCACAGTCTCTGTGGTGGGAACTGAAGTGGTCACAGTGGTCACAGGCTCTGTGGTGGGTCCTGAAGTGGTCACAGTGGTCACAGGCTCTGTGGTGGGTCCTGAAGTGGACACAGTGGTCACAGGCTCTGTGGTGGGAGCTGAAGTGGTCACAGTGGTCACAGGCTCTGTGGTGGGAGCTGAAGTGGACACAGTGGTCACAGTCTCTGTGGTGGGAGCTGAAGTGGTCACAGTGGTCACAGGCTCTGTGGTGGGTCCTGAAGTGGTCACAGTGGTCACAGGCTCTGTGTTGGGTCCTGAAGTGGTCACAGTGGTCTCAGGCTCTGTGGTGGGTCCTGACGTGGTCACAGGCTCTGTGGTGGGTCCTGAAGTGGTCACAGTGGTCACAGTCTCTTTGGTGGGTCCTGAAGTGGTCACAGTGGTCACAGGCTCTGTGGTGGGTCCTGAAGTGGTCACAGTGGTCACAGGCTCTGTGGTGGGTCCTGAAGTGGTCACAGTGGTCTCAGGCTCTGTGGTGGGAACTGAAGTGGACAGAGTGGTCACAGGCTCTGTGGTGGGAGCTACAGTGGTCACAGTCTCTTTGGTGGGTCCTGAAGTGGTCACAGTGGTCTCAGGCTCTGTAGTGGGAGCTGAAGTGGTCACAGTGGTCACAGGCTCTGTGGTGGGTCCTGAAGTGGACACTGTGGTCACAGTCTCTGTGGAGGGTCCTGAAGTGGTCACATTGGTCACAGGCTCTGTGGAGGGTCCTGAAGTGGTCACAGTGGTCACAGGCTCTGTGGATGGTCCTGAAGTGGTCACAGTGGTCACAGGCTCTGTGGAGGGTCCTGAAGTGGACACAGTGGTTACAGTCTCTTTGGTGGGTCCTAAAGTGGACACAGTGGTCACAGTCTCTGTAGTAGGAGCTGAAGTGGTCACAGTGGTCACAGTCTCTTTGGTGGGTCCTAAAGTGGACACAGTGGTCTCAGGCTCTGTGGTGGGTCCTGAAGTGGTCACAGTGGTCTCAGGCTCTGTGGTGGGAGCTGAAGTGGGCACAGTGGTCACAGTCTCTGTGGTGGGTCCTGAAGTGGACACAGTGGTCTCAGGCTCTGTGGTGGGTCCTGAAGTGGCCACAGTGGTCACAGGCTCTGTGGTGGGAACTGAAGTGGACAGAGTGGTCACAGGCTCTGTGGTGGGTCCTGAAGTGGTCACAGTGGTCACAGGCTCTGTGGTAGATCCTGAAGTGGATACAGGGGTCACAGTCTCTATGGTGGGTCCTGAAGTGGTCACAGTGGTCACAGGCTCTGTGGTGGGTCCTGAAGTGGACACAGTGGTCACAGGCTCTGTGTTGGGTCCTGAAGTGGTCACAGTGGTCACAGGCTCTGTGGTGGGAGCTGAAGTGGACACAGTGGTCACAGGCTCTGTGGTGGGTCCTGAAGTGGTCACAGTGGTCACAGGCTCTGTGGTGGGTCCTGAAGTGGTCACAGTGGTCACAGGCTCTGTGGTGGGTCCTGAAGTGGTCACAGTGGTCATAGTCTCTGTGGTGGGTCCTGAAGTGGTCATAGTGGTCACAGGCTCTGTGGTAGGAGCTGAAGTGGTCACAGTGGTCACAGGCTCTGTGGTGGGTCCTGAAGTGGTCACACTGCTCTTGGACTCTGTGGTGTGTTCTGAGGTGTTCACACTTGTCACAGACTCTGTAGTGGGTCCAAAATTGGTCACACTGGTTGTTGAGTCTCCGGTGCGTGCTAACATGGACACAGTGGTAGCTGAATCTCCCGTGGGTGCTGAAGTGGACACAGCGGTTGCAGACTGCGTGTTGTGTCTCGTAGTGAACACACTGCTCCCAGACTCTGTGGTGGGTCCTAAAGTGTTTACTGACTCTTTAGTGTGTCCTGCAGCCGTCACACTGGTTGCTGAGTCTCTGGTGGGTCCTGAAGGTGTCCCAGTGTTCCTAGAGGCTGTGGTGATAGCCGTTGTTGACCCAGTAGCTGTGGAGAGGACTGTGGTGGACAGAGAAGTTATCAGGGCGGCCGAGCTGCCTCCGAATGTGCTGCATAGTGCAGTGGGCACGAGGGGTCTGTGTACAGGCACTGTGGGGACTGTGGAGGCACAGCACTACCTGAGCTGCCTCCGAATGTACCGCCTAGTGTAGTGGGCACGAGGGAACTGTGTACAGGCACTGTGGGGACTGTGGAGGCACAGCACTACCTGAGCTGCCTCCGAATGTACTGCCTAGTGCAGTGGGCACGAGGGGACTGTGTACAGGCACCGTGGGGACTGTGGAGGCACAGCACTACCTGAGCTGCCTCCGAATGTACTGCCTAGTGTAGTGGGCACGAGGGGACTGTGTACAGGCACTGTGGGGACTGTGGAGGCACAGCACTACCTGAGCTGCCTCCGAATGTACTGCCTAGTGCAGTGGGCACGAGGGGACTGTGTACAGGCACTGTGGGGACAGTGGAGGCACAGCACTGCTGTTGTGTCAGAGCCTGTAGTGGACTCTATAATGGACTCGAATGATTTTCCGATCTAGTGGCTGTGGGAGAGGCCGTGACTATGGTGTCCTGGGAGGAGTTGTCATTAGTCTTAATTATTTTACTGGGAGAGGCCATGACACCTTTTCTGTCTGGTGTTTGTAGGAATGCCTGGGTTTTCACTGGAATAGTCCTAAGAATTTTGTGATCAGTTATCACAGTATTTTCTATCTTTCATTTATTTTCCTCTCCAGTAGCAGTTTTTGCCTCTTACAGATTTTGAAATCAACCTTTTTCCTTTTTTCTATTAGACATGCCCTATACTTCCTTGTAGTCCTGGGTGGCTTGTTACTAACAGACGTGTGTCCCTTCCTCACGGTGACCTGCGTGGTCTCCTTCCTCTGTGCTCCGCTCTAGTCCCACCTTGTCAGAGTCACTGCTGAGAACACCGGTTCAGGTGCTCACACTGCGTTTGATTCTCTGCTTTGTTCTCAGGACAATGACTTTTTTGCATAATGTTATTCTTATCCATTCTTAATATGTAATCTAACACAAAACCTGTATTTAAATTTTTTCTTTTCTTTTCTTTTTACAGAGACAGAGAGAGAGAGAGGGACAGATAGGGACAGACAGACAGATAGGGACAGACAGGAACGAAGAGAGATGAGAAGCATCAATCATTAGTTTTTTGTTGTGACACCTTAGTTGCTCATTGATTGCTTTCTCATATGTACCTTGACTGTGGGGCTACAGCAGACCGAGTAACCCCTTGCTTGAGCCAGCGACCTTGGGTCCAAGCTGGTGAGCTTTGCTCAAACCAGATGAGCCCGCGCTCAAGCTGGCGACCTCAGGGTATCGAACCTGGGTCCTCCGCATCCCAGTCCGAAGCTCTATCCTCTGCGCCACCACCTGGTCAGGCTGTATTTAAATGTTTTAAGGCACGCTGGCTGGATAGCTTAGTCAGTTAAGGCATCGTCCCCATGTGCAAGGGTTGCCAGTTCAATTCTGGGTCAGAGTACATACAGGAACAGTTCAATGTTTCTCTCTCTCTCTCTATCCTCTCCTCTCTCACCAAAATCAATCAATAATATTTTTATAAAAATAAATATACACTGGCCGGTTGACTCAATGGTAGAATGTTGGCCTGGAGTGTGGATGTCCTGGGCTTGATTCCCCATCAGGGCACACAGGAGAAGCGCCCATCTGCTTCTCCACCCCTCCCCCTCTCCCTTCTCTCTGTCTCTCTCTTCCCCTCCCACAACAATGGCTTGGTTGGAGCAAGTTGGTCCCGGGTGCTGAGGATGGCTCCATGGCCTCACCTCAGGTGCTAAATAATTGCTCAGTTGCCAAGCAACAGAGCAACGGCCCCAGATGGGCAGAGCTTTGCCCCATAGGGGGCTTGCTGGGTGGATCCTGGTCGGGGCGCATGCTTGATTCTATCTCTCTGCCTCTCAGTTTCTCACTTAAGAAAAATAAAATAAAATATTTTAAGTTAAATAAATCAAGCAAGCAAAAAAATAAATAAAATAAAATAAAAATGATGTTTCCAGAGGTTGTATTCAAAACCTGGAATCAACTCAATTGTCTTTTAACTGGTAAGTCATTAAGCGTACTGTGGGGTAGACATACAATGAGCGATTACTCCGCAACAGAAAGGAAATACTGGCCCTGGCCGGTTGGCTCAGCGGTTGAGCGTCAGCCTGGCGTGCAGGGGACCCGGGTTCGATTCCCAGCCAGGGCACATAGGAGAAGCACCCATTTGCTTCTCCACCCCCCACCCCCTCCTTCCTCTTTGTCTCTCTCTTCCCCTCCCGCAGCCAAGGCTCCATTGGAGCAAAGATGGCCCGGGCGCTGGGAATGGCTCCTTGGCCTCTGCCCCAGGCGCTAGAGTGGCTCTGGTCGCGGCAGGGCGATGCTCCGGAGGGGCAGAGCATCGCCCCCTGGTGGGCAGAGCGTCACCCCTGGTGGGCGTGCCGGGTGGATCCCGGTCGGGCGCATGCGGGAGTCTGACTGTCTCTCCCCGTTTCCAGCTTCAGAAAAATAAATAAATAAATAAATAAATAAATAAAAGAAAGGAAATACTGATGCAAACAATAACACAGATGTCTCTCAGATGCGTTTTGCTATGTGAAAGAAGCCAGACGTCAAAGGCTACACAGTGTACGATTAGACTTACATGCCATTCTAGAACAGCAAAGCGGCTGGCACACAAGACAGGTCAGTGGTTCCCAGGATCTGGGTGGGGGGAAGGGTGGACTGCACAGAGTATGAGGGACCTTCAGAGGATGATAAAAATGTTCTCTGTATTTTGATGGACTGAGTGGTTACATGACTGAGCATTTGCAAAACTTACAGAACCATGCAGCACAAGGTGTGAATATTATTCTACGTAAACCACAAAGGGTAATGAAAAGATGGTACAACATTGTTTCTTTTCTTTATGGGTAGTTGGTGTTCACAGAAGACAGAAGTTTCGGTTACTGGAGATTTCTTAGAGATAATAACACCAGCACAGGATTGCTGCAACGGGGTATTTTTGGTGAGTTAGACAGCTTTCGCTAAGATTCACATTTGGGAGTGCGTCACTGTTTGGAGACATTTACGTACACTGTCCCAAATGGATAAATTCTAAACCGTCTGCTGCGGGAACATGGAGTCCTTAGCTCCCACGATCTACGCAGAACCCGGATTTGCGGGGCTCTTTTAAGTCGTGTACTTTATTGCTCATTCGTTAGGCATGTAGTAGGAGATCGTGAATGGGGGGGAAACACAAGGAAGGTTATTCTCTGGAGACAGAAAGTGTGTACAGGATGTATCCTGGCATTCAACGAGCCGAATGCGTTTCAAACGTGTTTCCAGTTTCCAGAGAGAATCTGCCTGACCGAAGGACATGGCGGGAATGGATTAGAGGTAAATTGGCAAGTTTAGGATGGTATTAATTTAATATGTAATCAGTAGTATGTACTCATCCATCTATTTGGAAATGTGTAGTTCTAAAATGTGCCTGGTATTTTGCCAAACTCTGGGCATATCACTGTCAACAGAATAGCTATAGATTTGCAGTCAAGTAAAGAAGGGAGACAATGCATGTAAAAATATAAAAATATACATTCGATTAGGTGCTGCTAAGAAAACCAGGATATTATAGCCAAGAAAGGTCTGTCTGAGAAGATAGCATACGGACTGAGATATGAAGGACACAAAGGCAGCTGTTTGAAAAGCCAGGAGAAGCATGTCAAAGACCAACAGCACATGTGAAGCGCTCTGCGTTCTCAACAAGCTGTGACTCAAGAAGTAACTAGGGCCTGACCAGGCGGTGGCGCAGTGAATAGAGCGTCGGACTGGGATGCGGAAGGACCCAGGTTCGAGACCCCAAGGTCGCCAGCTTGAGCGTGGGCTCATCTGGTTTGAGCAAAAAGCTCACCAGCTTGGACCCAAGGTCGCTGGCTCCAGCAAGGGGTTACTCGGTCTGCTGAAGGCCCGCGGTCAAGGCACATATGAGAAAGCAATCAATGAACAACTAAGGTGTCGCAACGAAAAAAAACTGATGATCGATGCTTCTCATCTCTCTCCATTCCTGTCTGTCTGTCCCTATCTATCCCTCTCTCTGACTCTCTTTCTGTCCTTGTAAATAATAATAATAATAACTAGGAGAACAGGTGGCTGAAACGTAGCTGTTAACGGAGAAATGGTAAGAAACAAGGTTAGAGGGGATATTCCCAGACCACAGTAAAGAGGTCATCTCTTTTCATTTTTAGCCTATTTGTATAGTTTTAATTAAGATGCATTTTTTTTGTGTGGACGTTTATTTGAGGCTTCCTTTTTTTAGCCAATGTGACAATCTGCCTTTTGGACCATTTACATTTAGTGTAATTATCTAGGTGGTTAGGTTTAAAATGTATCATTTTCTTATTTGTTTCATACTTATTTCATCTGTTTTTATTCCTTTTCCTCCTCTTTTCCTGCTTTCTTCTGGATTAACTGAATATTTTTATGGTTCCACTTTATTTCCACTATTGGTATATCTGATACTCATCTTATTTGTGTGTGTGTGTCATTGTTTTAGGATTTATAATATCCATCTTTAATGTACCACAACCTCCCTCCCAGTAATATTACACTTCTTCACATAGAGCATAAGAATCTTACAGTGTGCTTTCACTTCCTCCTCTGTCCTTTGTACCACTGTACTTATGTGTTTTATGTCTACATATGTATAAGCCCCATAATTCCTCATTGCTATTATTTTTTAACAGTATATCATCTTTACTTTTTTTTTTTTTTTTTTTTTCATTTTTCTGAAGCTGGAAACAGGGAGAGACAGACAGACTCCCGCATGCGCCCGACCGGGATCCACCCGGCACGCCCACCAGGGGGCGATGTTCTGCCCATCCTGGGCGTCGCCATGTTGCGACCAGAGCCACTCTAGTGCCTGAGGCAGAGGCCACAGAGCCATCCCCAGCGCCCGGGCCATCTTTGCTCCAATGGAGCCTTGGCTGCGGGAGGGGAAGAGAGAGACAGAGAGGAAGGTGCGGCGGAGGGGTGGAGAAGCAAATGGGCGCTTCTCCTGTGTGCCCTGGCCATCTTTAGTTTTTTATTCAGTGAGAGGAAGGGATGCAGAGAGACAGACTCTTGCATACACCCCAACCAGGATCCACCCAGCAAGCCCACTAGGGGGCGATGCTCTGTCCATCTGGGGCATTGCTCCGTTGCTCAGCAACTGAGCTCTTCTTACTGCCTGAGGTGAAGGCCATGGACCCATCCTCAGTTGCCCAGGGCCAACTCACTCCAACTGAGTCATAGCTGCAGGAGGGGGAGAGAGAGAGAGAGAGAGAGAGAGAGAGAGAGAGAGAGAGAGAGAAGCAAGAGTGGGAGGGGTGGAGAAGCAGATAGGCACTTCTCCTGTGTACTCTGACCAAGAATCAAACCCGGGAATTCCACACGCCAGGCCCACACTCTACTACTGAGCCAACCGGCCAGAGCCAAGTGGGGATCATAGAGATGACCCCATGGTTGCTGGCTTGAGCAAGGGGTCACTGGCTTGGCTGGACACCCCCCCCCCATTGAGACACATATGAAAAAGCAATCAATGAACAACTAAGGTGCCACAACTATGGGTTGATGCTTCTCATCTCTCTCCCTTCTTGTCTGTCTGTCTCTCTCTTTCTCTCACTAAAATAGAAAGAAAGAAATAAGAAGGTAAATGCCAAAAGAAGTGGGGGCCGGAGGGTAGGACGTGCTAATGAGATGCAGCGGGGGGGGGGGGGCCGGGCTGGGGTCTGAGGCTGGACCACAGCATCCTTCTCTCTACTGCAGGACTATCTGCATGCACCATCTAGTCAAGTAAGACTACAATGCAAGGAACAAGTGAGTGGGAGGAAATAGAAGCTGTAGGAACTCTTGCAAAGGTGGGTGAAGAAGAAAAGTGCAGGGAGGGGGTGGCTGGGGTGACGTGAGGGGACAGGTTTGAGTCCGGGGACCTCTGTGATCAGAGCACCCGAGAAGCTCGCTAACACGGGGTCTCAGCGCCACCCCTCCGCGCTCACCAAACCGGGACCTGTGGGCCAGAGCCCCGGCACCTGGGCTTTTAATCATTTCCCCGAGAGATACTTCTGCACACTGTTGAGATGCTGATGGGAAGGGTGGGAGAACGGAGGAGGGAGAAAGAGAAAAGCCACAGAGGGTCCCCCGAGACGGCAGAGGGGACCAGAACTCCAATGTGGGGGTTAGTCAACCCTCGCTTATTCTGGTGACAGGGTGTGCGTGGTGGGGGGGGCTCACTTTAGAGACCTGGGGGTGGTAAGCCGAGGGGCCTGTGAGCCCCTCGCACACCTGTCTGTCCTGGTGGAACCAGTCCCGTCTGTCCCAGGTGCTGGAGTTCCGGGAGGGTGGGCAGGTGGCTTTCCTGTGGTGGTCTCCACCTTGGCCCAGCCGTAGCGGTGCCTGGCCCAGGGTGAGCTCCAGAAATGTTTGTTGAATGACTACCTGAGGGACACGCCTGGTCTGAGGTAGAATCAGGCAGGTGGGCAGGACTGGAGTGAGGGTGCCGGACAGGTTAGAGGTGGATGTGGGGGTCACGTGCCGGGAGGGAACAGCTGAGGCGTTCAGGATGAAGGGGCCCACACAAGAACGGGGAAGGAAAAAGAGAGCCCTGAAGAAGGAGGGCTGGCCGGGCCTGCGGTGGCACGGCGGATGAAGCACTGACCTGGCACGCTGAGGTCGCCGGTTCAAAACCCCGAGCTTGCCCCGTCAGGGCACGCACAAGATGAAACCCCTACAAGTTGATGCTTCCTCTTCCTCCCCCTGCCTTTGCCTTTCTCTCTCTCTCTCTCTCTCTCTCTCTCTCTAAAATCAATACATAAAATCTTTCTAAAAAGAAAGAAAGGAGGCTGGAGCCAAGGGAGGGGGCAAATCCAGAAAGGACGCTCAAGACACTGACCTAGTGGAGAAGAAAGAGGGACGTCACCCCGAAGCCTCCACACCGTTCCTGTCGACGCTGCACCGCCCTCCTCGAGCCTGCCCTCCCTGAGCGAAGGCGGAGGAAATGACTGTGCAGGTTCACGCTGTCTCCAATAATTAGGGAGGCAATTTGACGTGAGAAACGCAAGACCGGAGTCGGTGGAGCCGGCTGGGGCGCAGCCCTGACCGTCCCCACCTGCGTGGGCCGCCTTGACTCCGGGGACGCCCTGCTTCCCACCAGCCACCTCCGGTGCGTCTCTCTCGGGGACCCTCGGGGAGGACAGGGGAGGACACACCGCTGAAATCAAGCAGGCTCGGGAGCAGGGAGATTCCTACTTCACTTCAGGCTCGGAGCCTGGCTCTCGTTTGGAATTAACAGTGCCTTTGGAACTAGAATGTTGAGGTGAAAGCAAAACATCCGTGCCGAATACAAAGGCAGTGAGCCACCCCTTATGGTGCTGACAGTCACAGCGGCCAGGGGGAGATGACCGAGGGGGTGGGACAGCCTCAGAGCCCCAATAACGACAATGGAGCTGGGGTCAGGACTGGCTTCTGCAGAAATGGCCAAAAGAGTGAGTTATCTTTGCTTCTGAAGCAGAGTCATGCCTGGGCTGGGACCCCCGTCTGGGACCCCCACCCCAGCTCAGACCTGTGGCCTCATACCCTTCCCCTTGTTAATGAACGTAGAAGTCACTTACTCAGGAGTCCAAAGAGCAGGGGCCACAGGCCCGGGAAGTGAGGAGAGACCTTCCCTCTCCTCATGGTGAGATGGTTCCCGGGGGAAGTTCTCATCTCTGACGCCCGGGTCCCTGAGAAAGGGGGGCCGCAGAGGCCGAGGGGCCAGGGGCAGACCCCCAGGGCCTTGGGGGAAAGTACAGCCCCCAGGAACTCTCAGAAGGCTAGTCAGGACCAGGGTGAGGGTCCTGAGGGCAGGGGCGGGAGCTCCAGGGACGGCCTCCCAGCTTGACCTCTACGGTCCTTCCTCTGCCTTCTCCTGAGGACACCCAGGGTGTTTATAGCGGCCAGAGCGTGGGGCCCTGCCCTCCCGGGGAGGGGCATCACTGCTCCACTCTGCAGCTCGGGGCTGTTGGCACAGAGGTCCCCGAAGGAGCGCAGGAAGCCGAGATGGCAAGTCAGCCAGAGCGGAGGGGGCAGGCCCGGGCACGGGCAGGGAGGGCGGCGGGCGGTGTGGGAGGTGTCCGGGCTGGGCGGAGGGGCCCCGCCCTTGGAACCAGAGGTGATCCGGGGCCTGCTTTCCGCGAGTGTATGCCCCATTTCCAAAGTAGGCCACTGGTGGAGAAGGAAAGAGGAAGGAGAGGGCAAAGCACGTGCGTCCCCAAAGTCAGCAGGCGGTCACCAGGGTTGCCGGGAATCTGGGGTGTGAAGACTCAGACACCGCAGGTGTGCTCCAGGGGGCTCTCTCCCGGACACGGGCGGCACGTGCTGGGACCCTCGCTCGGGGGGCTCTCTCCCGGACGCGGACGCACGTGCTGGGACCCTCGCTCGGGGGGGCTCTCTCCCGGACGCGGGCGGCTCGTGCTGGGTGGGACCCTGCTCGGAGGGCTCTCTCCCGGACGCGGGCGCACGTGCTGGGTGGGACCCTCGCTCGGAGGGCTCTGAGAGCCGGGAAGGTCACTGCGTGACCCCCTCTCTTCTAGTGTGGCATGAGGGGAGAGGGGGCGGGGCCAGCCGGGCCCAGGGCCGCCAGGTTCCCGGCTTGTCTGTGACAGCAGCCCTTTCGGCCCGGGCCAGGGGTCCTAACTCACAAGGGTCCCTCTTTCCAGGCCTCCGCAGCTAGCAGTGAGCTGAACTTGGCACCGGGTAACTCCCATGTGCAAGGACAGAAACGTAACTCGATCTGGTCTGATCTGACTTAGTTCTGGGGGTCGGAGGGGGGTCTGGGGGGGCCCGACGGTCCAGTGGCAGGGAAGGGTGTGGTCAAGGATGAGGTAGGTCACGGAGTTCAGCTCACCAGATGTTGGGGTTTCAATTTTATTTCCTTTTATTTATTTATTTTTCCAAGAGAGAGGAGGGGAGGCAGAGAGACAGACTCCTTGCATGCACCCCAACCGGGATCCACCCAGCAAACTCTCATCAGGAGCCGATGCTCTGCCCATCTGGGCCATGCTTGCAACCAAGCTATGTTTAGTGCCTAAGGTAGAGGCTCCACAGACCCATTCCCAGCACCTGGGGCCGACGTGCTCAAACCAATCGAGCCACAGCTGCAGGAGGGGAAGAGAGAGAGAGAAGCAAGAGGGGGAGGGGTGGAGAAGCAGATGGGCGCTTCTCCTGTGTGCCCTGACCAGGAATGGAACCTGGGACTTCCACACGCCGGGCCAACACTCTACCACTGAGCCAACCGGCCAAGGCCTTTTATTTCCTTTTAAAAGTGTCTCTTGGAGTACATATTGTATGTTCTGTTTATATGAAAGTCAAGTCTATTGATGATGCATCGCTCGGAATAGTGGGTACCCGTGAGGTAGCATTGAGCGGAGAGGCTGGGCACCCCTGGGGTGACCAGGATGCACAGCGGGGGCACATGTCACAATGCCACAACTTCAGCACACAACGTAGCCACTGGGCACGTTTTTTACTGCCTGTGGTTTTTTTTTTTTTTTTTTTTTTTTTTACAAGGACAGAGAGAGTCAGAGAGAGGGATAGATAAAGACAGACAGGAACGGAGAGAGATGAAAAGCATCAATCATCCGTTTTTTGTTGCGACACCTTAGTTGTTCATTGATTGCTTTCTCATATGTGCCTTGACCGCGGGCCTTCAGACCAAGTAACCCCTTGCTCAAGCCAGCGACCTTGGGTCCAAGGTGGTGAGCTTTTCTTTTCTTTCTTTTTTTTCCCAAACCAGATGAGCCCGCGCTCAAGCTGGCGACCTCGGGGTCTCGAACCTGGGTCCTTCCGCATCCCAGTCCGACGCTCTAGCCACTGCGCCACCACCTGGTCAGGCTGGTTTTTTTTTTTTTTTTTGTTTTTTGTTTTTTTTTTTACTGCCTGTGTTTTAAGTCATACTTTAAAATATTTTTTAAGGGAAAAAAAATTTAGAAGTCTTTTAAAGGAATATTAAAGGTAAAGATTCGGCTCGCCTGAAGCTCAGTGCCCCCTCTCAGGGCTGGTGTTCCCTTTCAAGGAGTCTGTCTTCTGCGGGAAGTTGGTTCCTCCTCCTAATGGTGACGTGGGAAGAGGACCTGGCAGCTGCCTCTCACCCCACTGGTCACAGGGAGCCTGCGTTGGCGCCCAGCAACCCGGAGACACCATGACACCGTGCTCCCCGTTTTATAAAGGAGGGAACCGTGTCCCAGAGAAAGGCATAGTCAGAACTGTGTCTGACATGGTCAGAACTGTGTCCCAGAGAAAGAGGTCAGGTAACCTGGCCCAACTCACAGAGCTAATTAATGCGGGGTGGAGTCAGGATTGAACGCACAGCTGCAGGGCCCGTGCGTTTAGCCCTTAGAGAGTGTGTCACGTGCAGACCGGGCTTCCCACTGGGCTCCCCTTCCTGTCGTCCTCCGACCAGAGGGAGCCTCTTCCCGGCCTCGTCCGGGACAGAATCCCGGAGCTGCCGCGGTTGGAAAGAACCCAGAGGTAAGGCCACAGCGGCCACCGGGGCCCAGCGTGGGCAGCATCGAGGGGACGCGGGCTGCTGGCCTGTGTGGGGCTCGCGCTCGAGACCATTGTGGGGGGTCTGCGGAGAGCCACCCGTGATGACTGCGCAGGGAAGAGCAGGGCTGAGGGCGCAGCACGTGTGTGTGTGTTTGTTTGTTTGTTTTAGAGAGCGACAGGTTAGTTCCCCACGCTGTCAGGAATTTCAGGGACCAAGCCCTCGTGTCAAGGAAACACGTAGTGTGGATTTGAAAGTCATCCTCGTAGGCCTGACCCGCGGTGGCGCGGTGGACAGAGTGTGGACCTGGAACGCCGAGGTGGCTGGTGGGAACCCGGGCTTGCCGGTCCGGGAGCATCAACCGGAGCAGCTACTACAAGTTGATGCTTCCCACTCCTCAACCGACCCCCTTCTCTCTCTAAAATCAATACATAAGATCTTTTTCTTTCTTTTCTTTTTCTTTTTTTAGTGAGATGTACATAGAGAGATAGGGACAGACAGACAGGAAGGGAGGGAGATGAGAAGCATCAGTTCTTCATGGCGGTATCTTAGTTGTTCGTTGATTGCTTTCTCATATGTGCCTTGACCGCGGGGCTCCAGCCGAGCCAGTGACCCTTTGCTCAAGCCAGCGACCTTGAGCTTCAATCCAGCGACCTTTGGACTCAAGCCAGTGACCACGGGGTCACGTCTATGATCCCACGCTCAAGCCAGTGACCTCACTCTCAAGCTGGATGAGTCCGCCCTCAAGCCGAGGACTTTGGGGTCTCAAACCTGGGTCCTCAGCGTCCCAGGCCAACGCTCCATCCACTGCGCCACCACCGGGCCAGGCAAATAGAATGTTTAAAAAAGGAATTCATCCTTGTACCTCTTGTGCTGAAAGTTTTATTTAGAAAATGCCCGCTTTCCAGCCTGTCACAGCCATGTCCCCCTCTGCCACTCCTTGTCCTGACATAGATCTTCCTCCAGCCACTGGCCAGGAGCCTGCTAACTCTTCCTGAGTGCGCCCTCCGTGCAAGCTGAGTGCTTGTCATTACAGGGGTCTCCAAGCTTCCTTCCCATAGGACACATGGTTTATCAGAAAATAAATAAAACAAAAAGAAACAAAATTTTCTGTGAAATACTAACCAATAGGACCTTCCTCTGTGACAAAGTGACCCTGTGGCGGTTGTGACCCTTGGACTAAGGGTGAAGATCTCTCATGATGTGGCTTAGACTTCATCAAATATCTTGAACCACCATTTGTGTAGGAAAAAAAAACCCTATATATTCTCTTATCAATTCATGTTTTATCTAAACTTTATCAGGAATTTCATAATTTTTTAAAATGTCATTTCCACCCTATTGTAAATACTGTACAGACAATGAAATAAGACAGTTTTACTACTGTTTAAAATGTTTCAGATATGGTCTGACCTGTGGTGGCGCAGTGGATAAAGCATCAACCTGGAAATGCTGAGGTCACTGGTTCGAAACCCTGGACTTGCCTGGTCAAGGCTCATATGGGAGTTGATACTTCCAGCTCCTCCCCCCCTTCTCTCTCTGTCTCTCTCTCTCCTCTCTAAAATGAATAAATAAATAAAATAAATGTTTCAAATATGGGGGTGGAGAGAAGGGTTTAAAGAGGGACAAATATACGGTGACAGAAAATGATTTGACTTTGGGTGATGGACATACAAAATAATCAACAGCTCAAATGCAATAGAAATGTTTACATGAAGCCTGTGTTTCCTTATTGATCAATGTCACCCTGTTAAATTTAATTTTCTAAATAAAATTAAAAAAAAGAAATTATAGTGTTTGTCAAAGCAAAAAATGAATAAATAATAATAAAGTGTTTTAAATAGATACTAACACTGTATCATCTCAGTATCCACCATTATCTCTTTTAATAGCATGTAAGCCCCCAATAAATTCAATTAAATAAAAAATAAAATAAAATAAACAGCATATAAGCCAGTTTTTCCTCAACAGTCTGGGTTTCACAGAATTTTTCCTGCTCTCTGAACACATGACTTGCCTCACTTTATTCAACTGTAATTTTTTTTTTTTTTGCTTAAAAGATATCTTTGATCAACTTGTCATGTTTCTCTGTAGCAAAAGACATGTTTGTAAGTTTCCTGTGACTTTAACTATCAAGTTTGCCGTCTTCAATAACAACCTTTTGGTGAAAAGTAAATGACAATGCTTTTTCTATGAAATGTTTTTCCACATTTTCAAGAAAATATGAAACAAGAACCTACCTAAGATAAAAAAAAAAAAATCCTGACACATATTTACAGAGAGCAGGACCATTCTAAGTGCTTCGCGGGCGCTTTACGAAGTGTGAACACCATCCCCGCGCCTTCACGGATGAGCGAGATCAGAGCCGGCAGGATTAAGAAATGTGTGAAAGGTCCGGCGAGTTTACATGTGAAACCAGAAATTCTAGTCCCTCATCCTGTGTTCCTTGTGCTCCTAGCTGACGTGCTATACGTCTCTCTGTTCCTTTCATCTTAAGATATAACATTAATCAGGCCCTGGCCAGGTGGCTCAGTGGATAGAGTGTCGGCCTGGGTATGGACGTTCTGGGTTTGATTCCTGGTCAGGGCACACATGAGAAGTGACCGTCTGTTTCTCTCCTCCTTCCCCTCCCCTTTCTCTCTCTCTTCCCCTCCCTCAGCCAGTGGCTCGATTGGTTTGAACATGGACCCGGGCACTGAGGATGACTTTGCTGGAGCACATTGGCCTCAGGCACTAAAAATAGCTTTGTACTGGAGCATCAGCCTCAGACAGGGGTTGCCAGGTGGATCCCAGTAAGGATGCATGAGGAAATCTGTCTCCCTATCTCCCCTCCTCTCACCTTAAAAAAAAAAAGGAAAAAGTATAATATGAATCAATTAGAAGTAAATGTGGAACTAGTAATATCTTTCCCCTTGAAATCATGCAGAATAGCCTGGCCTGTGGTGGCGTGGGGGATAAAGGCGTGTACCTGCAACACTGAGGTCACCAGTTCAAAACCCTGGGCTCGCCTCATCAAGGCACATAAGAGAAGCAACCAATGAACTAAAGTGAAGCAACTATGAGCTGATACTTCTCACTCCCCATCCTCTGTAAAAATCAGTCAATAAAATTAAAAAAAAACAAACATGCAAAATATACGACTGTGACTTAGCCCAAGAAACTGGTGAATGAGACCGTCTCCACACAGAGAGTGGTACCAGCCTGGGGTGTGGGCTTCTTCCTATCAGTTGCTGTTCCCAGCAAAGTTTCACAAATCCTGACTGTTCCACGTGGGCGGGCAGAGAGACAGAGGAGCGGGCTGCTGGCCCCTGGTTCCCCCCCGGGGTAGCTCGGTGCCGCCGCGGTTGTTACTGGTCACCGATGTGGCTCCGCTCTCATGACGGGCACCCTCAGGAGGGACGCATTCTCTGACCCCGATGGCAGAGAAGAGGTTAGGTAAGCAGAGGTTTTATGACTCCTGGACTTCACTCTACAGCAGTGGTCCCCAACCCCCAGGCCGTGGACCAGTACCGGTCCATGGGCCATTTGGTACCGGTCTGCAGAGAAAGAATAAATAATTTACATTATTTTTGTTTTATTTATATTTAAGTCTGAACAATGTTTTATTTTTTTTAAATGACCAGATTCCCTCTGTTACATCCGTCTAAGACTTACTCTTGACGCTTGTCTCGGTCACGCGATACATTTATCCATCCCACCCTCAAGGCCGGTCCGTGAAAATATTTTCTGACATTAAACCGGTCCGTGGCCCAAAAAAGGTTGGGGACCACTGCTCTACAATAGATCCAAATAGAAAGCATCTTAACATGCACCACTTAGCCTCTAAGACAGGGGTCTCAAACTCGCGGCCCGCCAAACAATTTTGTGCAGCCCGCAGACTAATCCACGAAGTTCAAAATATTTTGGATAAAATTAAGTAAGCCTAGGGGCCTACTTATGTTTTTCATTTCTCTAGCATCCTAGCTAGATATTAGCTTAGTTAACAGCAGTTGTGATGCGAACTACAGTTTCTGGTCGTTTTGTGACACTGAGTAAACTGCATGTACGATTGTGCTTGTATTGATTTTTTTTTTGTTTTCAACCGCAGTGAGAAAAGTGTTGCGTAACAGTTGCCTTTTGTAGACCTAGTGCGGCCCGCCGAACGGCTGTGATCTTGCTCTGCGGCCCACATGCTGAGTTGAGTTTGAGACCTCTGCTCTAAGAGGAATTCGTACGAGGCAGAGAGAGCATGAAGCCCTACTCTGGGTATCGGATGCCTAAATTAGAAGAAATTTTTGAGGTATCCTTTTATTTGCCCCATAATAATAGGAGGCCAGGCCCTGGCTGGTTGGCTCAGTGGTAGAGAGTCAGTTCAGCGTGTAGAAGTCCTGGGTTCAATTCCTGGTCAGGGCACACAGGAGAAGCGACCATCTGCTTCTCGACCCTTCCCCCTCTCGCTTCTCTCTCTCTCTCTTCCCTTCCTGCAGCCATGGCTCGATTAGAGCGAGTTCACCCCGGGCACTGAGGATGGCTCCATGGCCTCCACCTTAGGCACTAAGAAGGGCTTGGTTTGCTGAGCAACAGAGCAACGCCCCAGATGGGCAGAGCATCGCCCCCTGGTGGGCTTGCCAGGTGGATCCTGGTTGGGGCGCGCATGCGGGAGTCTGTCTCTGCCTCCCCTCCTCTCGCTAAAAAAAAAAGAAAGAAAAAAAAAATAGACCAGAAAGAAAAAGGTGAGCGGCTGTTAAGGGGGGTTAGAAATGCATACCTAGCCTGCTGCTCCAACCACAGAGGTCTTTTCAGACAGTTGGGTTTTAGGCAAATATGTACATATGGAAGTTGAATCTGGAAACGACTCCTGTAAAACATCCTACACCCGCACGACGTTCTTTAGAAAGTCTTCGTGCACCGGCGAGAGCGCGGGGCGGAGTGTTCGGGGGTCACCGTGCCGGCCCCCAGAGCGGAAGCACAGGTCCGGCAGGGGCAGTGCCGGACCTGCCCGGCCCCGGACTCCTGCTCCCTGAGCTGGGGCTCCACAGGGTGAAAACATCTGCGTTGGGGGGAGGAGCGTTCCATGACGAAAGCTGAGTAACGATGCTTTCTAACTCTGCAAACACCTCGGGTTTCTGGGAGTAACAAGATACGTATTCACAGAATAACCAGCGAATTAATCACGAGATAAACTTCTCACCGTGGTTTCCTCCCTTCTCGTCTCTATCACCAAATGCTCTTTACTATGAGTCACTGGTTTATCTTTAGAAACCAAAAATTTTATTTACACAATTCTTGTTTTCTTTTCTTTTCTTTTTTTAAGTGAGAGGAGGGGAGATAGAGAGACAGATTCCCACATGTGCCCCAACTGGGATCCACCCAGCAACCCCTGTCTGGGGCCGATGCTCAAATCAACCAAGCTATCCTTAGTGCCTGGGACTGACACTGGGACCAACCAAGCCACTGGCTGAGGGAAGGGAAGAGAGAGAGAGAAGGGGGAGAGGGGCAGGGAGAGAAGCAGATGGTGGCTTCTCTTGTGTGCCCTGACCGGGAATCAAACCTGGGACATCCGCACACCAGGCCAATGCTCTATCCACTGAGCCAACTGGCCAGGGCTATTTCACAATCTTTACCATGCCTGGTAATAATATTTTAATAGCTTTATTGAGATGTAACTTACATATCATATCATTAACCTGTTTCAAATAGGTAAGTCGATGGTTTCTAGTTTATTTACAGAGATGTAGTTAGGGGAACATTTTATTTTATTTTATTTTGGGGGTAGTTTTCTGACGTGAGAAACCGGGAGGCACACAAACAGACTCCCGCATGCGCCCAACAGGGATCCACCCAGCATACCCACTAGGGTGCAATGCTCTGCCCATCTGGGATGTTGCTCCATTGTAACTGGAGTCATTCTAGCGCCTGAGGCAGAGGCCATGGAGCCATCCTCAGCGCCCGGGCCAACTTTGCTGCAATAGAGCCTCGGCTGCGGGAGGGGAAGAGAGAGATAGAGAGAAAGGAGAAGGGGAAGGGTGGAGAAGCAGATGGTCGCTTCTCCTGTGTGCCCTGGCCAGGAATCGAACCTGGGACTTCCACACACTGGGCCAATGCTCTACCACTGAGCCAACCAGCCAGGGCCTGGGGGAACCCTTTCAATCCGCACAGTCAGATCTTTCTTCCCTGTGTTTCTTCCACTTCCTCCATCCATTTCCTTCCTTTTCTCTGATTTGAACCTATTCCTCCTACGTTGGTCCTCCGGGGTGTGTCCCCAGGTGTCCCCGACTTCCGGGTGGTTCTCATCCCTGGAGCTCGTTTCTGAGCTGTTTCCCTGCCTTGCTCATCCCGGTTAGTAATGTCATTCTCAACAGTGGACAGTCTTTTTCATTTTTGTCTATTCCAACTTCAAACGCGGGAAAGCACGTTTTACGATGTTCGGTTGCCTAAAAGGGTTGCTTTGCCTGCTTTTTGCCTTATCGCAGTTATTTTCACGTTTTCCACACCGCTATTCCCACAGTTCACACTGGTGGGTGGCATCTTTCCGGGGGGGGGGGGGTCCAACTCAGTCTCCCCTGGATTCTGGGTCCCTTTCCGTCCCGCGGCTCAGCATGACCTCACTAATTAGGTTCAACTGTTGGGATTTGAGAAACCCGGGGAGTGTTGGAAGCCAAAGCAGTTTTCACGGCGGTGGCGGGCTGCGGCGAAGCCCCTGGCAACCTGCTCTCTGTCTCCCGAGGGCTGCGTCCCAGGTGGGAGCCTTCCCTCTGCCTCACGGAACCTGGAGTGACTCAACTTTCCGGAGCAGCTCCCTGTGTCCTCCGAAACCCATAGGGTCAGGGAGCCTTCTGCCCTGCACCCGTGACAGGAAGGGGAATGCATGAACCCCTTAAAAAATGTAGACATCAGCCAGAAAGACCTTCCCTGGTACAGCGGGAAGCGCCGCCTCTCTGCCTCCATCCGCCGGGCGCGCGCTCCGGGAGCAAAGCGCGGGGCAGCACCTGCCTTCTGACCAGTGGCCCGCGTCCAGAGCCAAGGCCAACGCCCGGCACGCTGTGACGGGCGGTGAGCACACCCGGCCCGCTGCACCCTCCACGCCGTCGTGCACGGGACCTTGACCTCCGCGGGCCACAGGCCGGCTCCGTGAGCCCCTAGAATCCTAGCCTGGCCCCCTCGGGCACTTCACCCCCGTGTCAACCTGTGTGAGTCTCAGGGACTCCTCGCCAAGCGTCCTGCTTCGGGCAAGAAGCATTGGCGAGTGGGGACACGTGAAGGAGGGCTCTGGATTTGATGTGGAGGTGTTGCATGCCAGGTGCATGCCTGCACCGGGTTCTCCCCTGGAACCGGGAAACCCCCGCCCGGCGCGGTAGACCCCACTCAGGCGCAGGCGCAGACGCGCACACAGGATCTCTCCGCCATTTATTTTGGATGCGTTTATTTCTCAGCTAAACGACCAAGAAGAGCGCCCTCCTCTTTCCAATGTCTGGGAAAAGCAACAGAGAGGGTGTCAGGACCTTCCCCAAGTCTGTCACAGAGCCAGACAAAGCCGGGAGGGGACTCCCGGGACGCATGGAAGGACACTCAGACCCCCAGGCCGGCTTCCCCCACGAAGCACGTGGCACGCTGGCCTCCGCTGCACTCAGGGTCAGTGGTAGCTCCCTCGCATCTCCATGGCTTCTGAGGATACGGGCCTGTTCCAGAACCGCTTAGAGCCCCACCCGGGCCTGTGGTGGGCTCCGTGACTCCCTCCAGGCCCTGGGCCTGCATCGGGGCCGTGGGGGCGGTAGACAGCTGGGTCAACGACATCTCTCAGGGACCAGGGCTTTCTCTAGAAAAAGAAGAGGTGGTGGTTTCAAAATGGTGTCTCCCTCTTCCAAACCTTTACCACGAGCCGCTTCTGGAGCTGTCTCCCCCGCCCACCCGTCTCCCCGGCCTCCAGCCATTTCCCTCTCTTAGCCCCCTGCCCTCCCCCACACACACCGTGACCCGCTCCTCCGCCGGTGCCAGCGGCCTCGTCTCTCCTGTACCTCCCTCCGGGTCTTCCCTCCGCCTGCTGGTCCCCCACCCCCTGCATCCTGGCCGCCCCTCCCTGGGACACTGCCCCGTCCTCAGACACTCACCACACAGAAGAAGAGCCCAGCAAGGAACCCCGCAGCCATCACAACAGAGACCAGAGTGATGAGGAAGATCTCCCACGGCTGCAGGGACCCACTGGGCCTCCCTGTAGTCACCGCGGTGGCAGCACTGGTGCTCGTTCCGTCAGGAGTGGGGCGCGTCCCAGTCGGAGACGGTGCCCCTGAGCCTGTGGTGGCACTGGATACAGGGTTGGAGGCTGTGCTGGGTGCACTGGATGTCACACTGGGTCCACTGGTGGAGGCTGTGCTGGGTGCACTGGATGTCACACTGGGTCCACTGATGGAGGCTGTGCTGGATGCACTGGATGTCACACTGGGTCCACTGATGGAGGCTGTGCTGGGTGCACTGGATGTCACACTGGGTCCACTGATGGAGGCTGTGCTGGATGCACTGGATGTCACACTGGGTCCACTGATGGAGGCTGTGCTGGGTGCACTGGATGTCACACTGGGTCCACTGTTGGAGGCTGTGCTGGGTGCACTGGATGTCACACTGGGTCCACTGTTGGAGGCTGTGCTGGATGCACTGGTGGGGGCTGTGCTGGGTGCACTGGATGTCACACTGGGTCCACTGATGGAGGCTGTGCTGGGTGCACTGGTGGGGGCTGTGCTGGGTGCACTGGATGTCACACTGGGTCCACTGTTGGAGGCTGTGCTGGGTGCACTGGATGTCACACTGGGTCCACTGTTGGAGGCTGTGCTGGGTGTACTGGTGGGGGCTGTGCTGGGTGCACTGGTGGGGGCTGTGCTGGGTGCACTGGATGTCACACGGGGTCCACTGATGGAGGCTGTGCTGGGTGCACTGGTGGGGGCTGTGATGGGTGCACTGGTGGGGGCTGTGCTGGGTGCACTGGATGTCACACTGGGTGCACTGGATGTCACACTGGGTGCACTGGTGGAGGCTGTGCTGGCCCCTGTTGGAATTGAGCTGAGTTTAGTGCTGGAGGCTCTGCTGGTGCTACTAGAGGTTACAGTGGATGTGCTAGGACCACTGAGGGTTACACCCGGTGACGATAAATGATAGCAAATATATATGTGTGTATTGAGCACATATGCTTTCTCCTTAATGCTCACACAGGCCTATGATATAGATACTATTGTTTTTTGTGTGTGTGCGTGACAGAGACACAGAGAGAGAGACAGGGACAGACAGGAAGGGAGAGAGATGAGGAGCATCAATTCTTTGTTGTGGCTCCTTAGTTCTTCACTGATTGCTTTCTCATATGTGCCTTGACCAGGGGGCTACAGCAGAGCAAGTGACCCCTTGCTCAAGCCAGTGACCTTGGGCTCAAGCCAGCGACCATGGGGTCATGTCTATAATTCCACACTCAAGCCAGCGACCCCACACTCAAGCCAGTGACCTCGGGGGTTTCGAACCTGGGTCCCCTGCGTCCCAAGTTCTATCCACTGCGCCACCTCCTGGTCAGGCTAGATATTAGTACAGGGGTCCCCAAACTACGGCCCGCGGGCCACATGCGGCCCCCTGAGGCCATTTATCCGGCCCCCGCCGCACTTCTGGAAGGGTACCTCTTTCATTGGTGGTCAGTGAGAGGAGCATAGTTCCCATTGAAATACTGGTCAGTTTGTTGATTTAAATTTACTTGTTCTTTATTTTAAATATTGTATTTGCTCCCATTTTGTTTTTTACTTTAAAATAAGATATGTGCAGTGTGCATAGGGATTTGTTCATAGTTTTTTTTTATAGTCCGGCCCTCCAACGGTCTGAGGGACAGTGAACTGGCCCCCTGTGTAAAAAGTTTGGGGACCCCTGTACTAGTATGATCACCAGCTCAGGCAAAGACATTGAGGCGGGGGCGGGGCGGGGCAGCCAGCCCAGGGTTATGTGGCTGGTGGGCAGTAGAACGGGCCTGTGGACCAGGATGTTGAGCCTGAGCCTCCTCCTCCCCCCGCCCCCGCCCTGCCCCTGCCCCGCCCCCACACTGGGGTCTCCAGTCCTAATTCTCCTGGCGGTAAAGCTCATTTCCAACTCTGCTCTACACGGTCTGGCCCTGATTACAACGACTATAAAGGCATTGTGGGACCCAGGTGAGGCCAGTGCACCCCGATCTATTCGTTCGTAAAGTAGTGTTGCTCCCTTTTTCTCGGAAGCTATTTCTCAGCGTGTCATTCAGAAAACACCGACATTAGGATCACCTGGAGAGCTTGTTGAGAAAAAAAGGATTCCCACACAAACCACTACAGACGAGACATGAGTCAGAGCCCGAGGCGGGGCCCGGGCGTCCGACTCTGCTGAAGGGGTGAGTGATTCTATTTGCAGAAAGGCGCCAGGGGCTTCCCGGCCTCCGTGGCAGACGCAGCACGGGTTCCTTGTGGATCCAGTGTCTCAGCTTTCCCGGGACCATGGGCCGTCCATCCCGCGGGAACGGGGAAGCTGTCTGACCTCCCTGGTGGCTCAGCCGGAGCGGAGACCCTGCCTGTTTTCTGTCCCCCGCAGCCGAAGGACAGACAGGCTCGGACGGCTGCCCAGGGCCTGCCTTTCTTTCTCTCACTGTGACTCATTTTACTACCAACTGGGACGGGAGTGCCCATCACCCCACTCTGCCCGTGGATATATTTTCCTCAGTCTTAATGTGAACTAACATAGGATTAGAGTATAGCGATTTGGGGAAGGTCCCCAAATTCTGCAATGGGATGCAAATTGGGGTGAAGATCAGAATCGTGATCTTGGTGAAGAGGAAACTGAGACGGACCAGAAGCGGAGGTGACAGGTGGAAGAGAGAGTGGGCCTGGCCTGAGAGGTTCTGGGGAACAGACGAGTCCAGCTGGGAAGAGGGCTCATTTTATTCAACGTGATGAATTCTCGAAGGGGTCATGCTTTCCGGTTGGGCAACAGGAGATGGCCCACGGAGGGTCTGAGTCTCAGGGCTATGGGAACAGGGTGGGAACCAGCTTTTTTACTTTTCTTTTCTAAGTGAGAGGAGGGGACACAGAGAGAAAGACTTCTCTGCATGTGCCCCAACTGGGATCCACCCGGCAACCCTGTCCTAGGGCCCATGCTCACAACCGAGCTATTTTTAGCTCTGAGGCAGAGGCTCCACTGAGCCGTCCTCAGCACCTGGGGCCAATGCGCTTGAGCCAATCGAGCCATGGCTGGTGGGAGGTGAAGAGAAAGAGAGAAAGGGGAGGTGGAGGGTGGAGAAGCAGACGGTCACTTCTCCTATGTGCCCTGACCAGGAATCGAACCCCAGGACTTCCACATGCTGGGCCGATGCTCTACCACTGAGCCAACCGGCCAGAGCCAAAGGCGGAAATCAGCTTTGACTCTTGAATCCTGTTCCCCTCAATCTGAGGTTGATGTAGGCTGATGTAAATCAGGTTAGAAACAGGAGAGGAATTAAGTTTGTAGAATGTCAATGAGTGATAGTGTAAAAAAAAAAAAAACAACTAGTCCACTCTTCTTATTCTTAATGTTTCACACGCCCTTCCAGCCATATCACCCGGGTCATTGCCATTTTATAGACGCAGGAACCGATCCACCGAGGTGGTCAACAGCTCACTCAAACAGCACAGGGAACAGATGGGGGCTGCGATCCCCACGCAGGCACTCGGACCCGGTTTTAACACCGTCCCCTGATTGCCTGCCTGGTGATTGGCTGTTAGACGGAAGTGATCGGAGTAAGACAGCGGTGACCAGGCAGGGGACACCCAGAGCTACTGTAGTAGCGGTCACCATCTCCACAGTCCCCCAAAGGTTCTCAGCCCCCCCCCCAACTTGGAATAAAATCACTCACCATGTTTTAAAAGCAGGAGGTGCAATAGTAACCAACACTTAAGGGGAATGCTGCCTCTCTGCATCTCGACCTGCCTCTGGGTGGGTGGCCGGAGGGCACGCTGGCTGGAGCCCCAGATGTGGCCACGACCTGGAAGGCAAGGAGCAGCAGTCCTCAGAAATAGGAGAGTCCCAGGCGAAGAGACGAGGGCTGGAGCTGTCGGCCGCCTGGGTCTCCTGTGCGTGCGTGCGTTCTCGGGGAGAACCGTGAGCCCGGGCGCAGGTGAGAGAGAGCGGGTGCCTGGGATCCTGAGCCTTCCCTCCGGGGCGATGCTGTTGCCTCTTTCTCTACCATGGACGCGCTGCGGGGGCCTTTATAGCCTCCTGTGAGCCGGGGAGGAGCTGGGACAGTTGACTTGCTCTTCTGTCAGCGCTGAGCCGCTAACAAAAACAATGCTGAGCCTGGGAAGGAATGGACTAGGGGTCAAGAGGAAGGTAAAAAATTAGAATGACATGATCACACTAGACAGGGCTCTGGGCTGGGCCGCAGCAGGAAGTAGAATGGGACCAGGAGATCAAGGTTGTCAGAGTGGAAGGGACCCACCCCTCGGAGGCAGGAATGGGGCCAGAAACCTGTTCTCCTTCTGTTTCCCGGCCAGGCAGTCCCGGGTGCCGGCTTGAGCAAGGATGCAGCCCTAATGGCCTGAGCTAAGGGGGCAAGGCTCCACATTTCTCAAAACAGGAATGAGCCCTGCTGGTCTGCAGTGGGCATTCAGCAATGTGCAGCGAGTGAACGGGGGAGAGAGACCCAGGGCTCAATGCAGTCACCTCTGCAGTCCCTCAGGCCTGGGGGTGTGGGGAGGCTGCTAATGTCCGAGAACAAGCCACCGGCCCTGGCCAAGCGGTCCGGTTGGTTACGGCCATCTCCCAACATGCTGAGGTTGCGGGTTCAATCCCCGGTCAGGGCACAGACAAGAATCACCCCACGACGGCCTGAACAGGTGGAAGGACAAGTCGGCTTACTGTAGTCTAAACGTAAGTAATATTCTCCTCTTTTCCAAAACAACACAAGGACCTCGGCACGCTTTCATTCTTATGACCCATCTCCCAACTCATACCCTCCTGTTATTGAGTATTGTAATTCTGTCTTGGGTTTGAGAGATTACTGTTGTCTGCTCACACACCCTAAGCCAGAACATGGTCACACACTGGACACTCGGCTTCAGAAGAGACCGGGCAATACGCCCTCTGGGTGGACGGACACATACGTGCCTCAACCAAAACTTGAGGATGCTGTCGTTGCGATGGAGCGTGGGTGTCAGCGCACCACCTGAGCCCACCACACACACCTGAGCCCACCTGCCTCACATTCTGTGCTTGCTCGCTCCCGCACACCCCACTTCCCGTGGATCTGATCCTGCGGCTCGGTTCCCTCTCCTCTCCTGCTGGCTCTCGCTCCCGGTGTGTTTCCCTCTGCCAGCGAGAGTTGTGACCACGAATTTGTTTTTCTTGTGACGTCATCTGGAGAAGTCCCTGGAAGCCTGAGATGAACGTCTGATCGTCCACTGAGAAAGTGCGCGGTTGGGTCAAGCGTAGGGAGGCGTTCCCATGTGAGGCTTCTTTTAAATTAAATGGTAGGCTTGAGTTTTTTTTATTAATTACTCATGATGTGGGACTGCCAACCTTGTGAAGTGTTATGGTTACAGCTGTTCCTCAAGACACGCCCCCCCACACCAAGGTTAGAGACAGGCAACCGTACCTATACAGTTCCTGAGGGGAGGTGGGAATTTCCAGGTTGCATGCGCTCTTCCGGAAGGCTTCCCATGAATTGCCGGCGTCCCCACCTTGGCTGCTGCTATTAAAGGTCAAGTGCACCGGGCTTGACCGGTCCGTGGTTTCAGTCCTGTCATTCCTCCTTGAGTTCCTAACTTAGTCTTTCGTTTCAGCATTCCTGGCTGTCCTGCCCACTCCCTGATTCCTTTAAGAAGGCTTTCTAGGCCTGACCTGTGGTGGCGCAGTGGATCAAGCATCGACCTAGAACACTGAGGTCGCTGGTTCAAAACCCTGGGCTTGCCTGGTCAAGGCACATATGGGAGTTGGTGCTTCCTGCTCCTCCCCCCCTTCTCTCTCTCTCTCTCTCTCTCTCTCTCTCATCTCTAAAATGAATAAATAAATAAAAAATTTAAAAAAAAAAGAAGGCTTTCTAGCCCACCGTTTTCAGCTTTTCAGGGTATTATTTTAAGTCAAGGTTCCTCGCCCCTTAAGGAGCCAAAAACTCAACTTCTCATTTGTTTTTTGTTTTTGTTTTTGTTTTTGTTTTTTTTTTGAGAAATAAAGGGTGGTGTCTTTAAAGGTACCATCATGGCGTTTGGCATAGAATAAGCACGTGACAACAAAGGACAAAAGAAAGAGAGGAAAGCATAAATATCTAGATTCCAAGTGGAAGAAACTGGGAGGAAACACAGCACAAGGGGGAAGGTCCTTCCCAGAGACGGAGGAGGTTGGAGGGCGTGGAGCAGTTCCACGGGGGGTCCCTGCCTGCCCGGGAGGCTCCACGGGGGGTCCCTGCCTGCCAGGGCGGCTCCACGGGGTCCCTACCTGCCCGGGGCGGCTCCACGGGGTCCCTGCCTGCCCGGGGCGGCTCCACGGGGGTCCCTGCCTGCCCGGGCGGCTCCACGGGGTCCCTGCCTGCCCCACGGGGTCCCTGCCTGCCGGGGCGGCTCCACGGGGTCTCTGCCTGCCGGGGCGGCTCCACGGGGTCCCTACCTGCCCGGGGCGGCTCCACGGGGGGTCCCTGCCTGCCTGGGCGGCTCCACGGGGTCCCTGCCTGCGGGGGCGGCTCCATGGGGTCTCTGCCTGCCCGGGGCGGCTCCACGGGGTCTCTGCCTGCCCGGGAGGCTCCACGGGGTCCCTGCCTGCCCCACGGGGTCCCTGCCTGCCGGGGGCGGCTCCACGGGGTCCCTGCCTGCCCCACGGGGTCCCTGCCTGCTGGGGGCGGCTCCACGGGGTCTCTGCCTGCCCGGGAGGCTCCACGGGGTCTCTGCCTGCCCGGGCGGCTCCACGGGGTCCCTGCCTGCGGGGGCGGCTCCACGGGGTCCCTGCCTGCCGGGGCGGCTCCGCGGGGTCCCTGCCTGCCGGGGGCGGCTCCGCGGGGTCCCTGCCTGCGGGGGTGGCTCCACGGGGTCCCTGCCTGCCCGGGCGGCTCCACGGGGTCCCTGCCTGCCGGGGCGGCTCCACGGGGTCCCTGCCTGCCCGGGCGGCTCCACGGGTCCCTGCCTGCCCGGGCGGCTCCACGGGGTCTCTGCCTGCCGGGTTTGGAGGGTCTGAAGCTGCAAACCTGAACTGAGGTTACCTGGACTTGCCGGGCGACCATGTCACAGGTGTGTGAGTGTTGTACACCTGAAACTCATGTCATGTTATAGGTCAGCTGTACTTCATTTAAAAATAAAAAGGAAGAACGGACAACAGATCCGTGAAGATCAGGTTGCCCACACGCGCTCGCAGAATGCCCGCTGCGTACCTTTCACCATCTCCTCCACGGTCAGACCTCAAGCCTGGCGTTAGTAGAGGTGACCTCCCACTGCTTCTGAAATCTGCCCCTTCAAACGGCCACAAAAGCCATGCCCACAGCTGGGGTCCTGGAAATGTCAACTGGTAATGTTTGCCAAGATAATCCTTGATGTGAGACCATGTTTTTCTTTTTCTTTCTTTCTTTTTCTTTCTTTTTTTTTCTTTTCTTTCTTTTTTTCTTCCCTTCTTTCTTTCTCTCTCTCTTCCTTTCTTCCTTCATTCGTTTCTTTTTTAGCAAGAATGAGAGAGGAAGAGAGAGAGATGAGAAGCATCAAGTCATAGTTGTGTCACTTTAGTTGTTCATTGATTGCTTTCTCAGATGTGCCTTGACCGGGGGGCTCCAGCTGAGCCAGTGACCCCTTGCTCAAGCCAGCAACCATGGGGTCAAGTCAGTAACCTTTGGTTTCAAGCCAGCAACCTGGAGGTTTCACACCTGGGACCTCAGAGACCCGGGGTGATGCTCTATCCACTGCGCCATCACCGGTCAGGCATGAGACTGTGTTTCAATGAAGGAGAGGTCCCTGGTGTGAAAGTCTTCTTTTCAGAATCCAGTAAGACAGGTGTTGTGCCCATTTTTCTGTGGAAGTCTTAGAAATGCACCCAACAGTGTGTTTAACATTCTCTGTTGTTTTTTCCTTTTTTAGACTGAAGATTTTCACAAAGACTATGAAAGGATGGCCATTTTCCCCTGTTTAAGAAATAATCTTACTACTGCTCTGAGCGTGCTTTTTGTTGTTCTCATTACAAAGTGAGTCGATAAACTGGCCTTGCTCTGACCTTTTTATAAAATGAAGAACGTCGCGCGCGATTCACGGACTCTCGGGGGAGATTTCTGACACCCTCCCCTCAGTGTCCCCTTCAGAAACAGACGTTTTTCAGACCCCAAAGCGCATGACGGCAGCGCGGTCTCACTCTAGTTGAGCCAGGCGCTGACGCGTTAGCCCGCGGGGCCTGCGCTGCACCCCGGCTCCCTGTAACACGCCGCCCCTTGCGCAGGTCCTGGACCCGCCTCCGGTGCCCCCGTGCGGAGAGGCTCCCGGAAGGTAGCCGGCAGCCCGCGGGGCCTGCGCTGCACCCCGGCTCCCTGTAACACGCCGCCCCTTGCGCAGGTCCTGGACCCGCCTCCGGTGCCCCCCGTGCGGAGAGGCTCCCGGAAGGTAGCCGGCAGCCCGCGGGGCCTGCGCTGCACCCCGGCTCCCTGTAACACGCCGCCCCTTGCGCAGGTCCTGGACCCGCCTCCGGTGCCCCCCGTGCGGAGAGGCTCCCGGAAGGTAGCCGGCAGCCCGCGGGGCCTGCGCTGCACCCCGGCTCCCTGTAACACGCCGCCCCTTGCGCAGGTCCTGGACCCGCCTCCGGCGCCCCCGTGCGGAGAGGCTCCCGGAAGGTAGCCGGCAGCCCACGTTCGCCAGATTTGACAGACGCCCGCGATGTAAAGCCTGGTTCAGAGCTCTCCTCAGTCACTCTGAGTCTCCGTCTTCTCTCGGTTACTGATCTAAATACCACGTGCTCTCTAGCCCAGCTCGCCCATACGGTGGCAGAGATATTGTCCCCTATTCTGGCCGGCAGAGGGCAGATTAATCTTGTCCGCTTGATGGCCTTTTTTGGAAGCACTTCCAGACCCATTTGATGGACATCACTGCCTTTTCCCCTAATATATTCTTTTCTTTGTGTGTGTGGTTTGTTTTGTTGTGGGGTTTGTTTTGTTTTGTATTTCCCTGAAGTGAGAAGCAGGGGGGAGGCAGACAGACAGACTCCCGCATGTGCCCGACCGGGATCCACCCGGCATGCCCACCAGGGGGCGATGCTCTTGCCCCTCTGGGGCATTGCTCTGTAGCAACTGGAGCCATTCTAGCGCCTGAGGCAGAGGCCATGGAGCCATCCTCAGTGCCCGGGGCCAACTTAGCTCCAGTGGAGCCTTGGCTGTGGGAGGGGAAGAGAGAGAGAGAGAAAGGAGAGGGGAAAGTGTTGAGAAGCAGATGGGCACTTCTCCTGTGTGCCCTGGCTGGGAGTTGAACCCAAGACTTCCACAGCCAGGCCAACGCTCTACTGCTGAGCCAACCGGTCAGGGCCCTAATGTTTTCTTTTCTACAGCGTCCTCTATTGCCTGGTTCATGGTCATACCCCCTCCTCCCCTCCACAGCCTCCTCAGCAGTCTGGTCTGTGATCCACTTCGTGGCTACTGCTCTGTGGCCTCTCCCACGTCCAGCATGCCGCTGTGGTTCACGCCATCGCCACCCTCGTGGCCAAGGCTCAGCTCGTAGCCACTCCATGGCTCACTCCACACCCAAAGCCACGGGCTCCTCCACGGACCAGTTCATTTCCCGAGCTGTGGGACATTCCAGACCCTCATCCTGTGTCCAGATCTGGACAAAGGCCGAGGCGTGGCCATGGAGGTTATCGTGTCTGTTTATCAGCGGGAAAGAACATCCTCTGAAAGAGCCAAAACAAACCAGCAAACGAACAAGAAATAACGTTATTAGAGTGGCCTCTTCCATCCGTATCATTAAACCTTCCTGGACTGTCAAACATCACAAATTTGCACTTAGCAATACTCTTTTTTTTTTTTTTTTTCCTCTGTTCTCTTTCATTCTTTTGGTGGGTGTGCTATTGCGGCTTCTCTTCCCACTGCTTGTGCATACAGTCCCCTGAGCACGGGGCCGCCCTGACCCTCGGTGGCCGCCCTGACCGGTGGCTCGCTGCCTTGGTGAGGTCGTGTGCCGCTAGGCTTTTAGACAAGGGTAAGTCCACACCACACACCTGTACGCAGGGGTAGCGTCTCCCAGAAACAGGGAGTCTTCTGTCGTGTGAACCAACCAACCAACCTGTCGGTGAAAACAGGTCAGAATATAAAGGAAAGTTCATAACAGAGTCAGAACAGTTCGCCCGGGCTGGGCAGGTCTTGGCAGGGCGGGGCCGAAGGAAACGAACGACTCAGCTGCTAGAAATGTGCCACAGTTTGAACTGGGTGGTGGTTTCTAGAGGTGTGTACACATTTTCAAATGAATCAAGCTGTACGCTTGAGATTCATGCACTTCCTAAAGTTATACTTCAATTAAAAAAAAAAAAGATTTGCAGGGAGCTGAAGGCCTGCTGGTCGGCCAGGCCTTGAACGCCGCGCTGAGAGCGCAGGCTCTGCGCAGGCGCATTAGAGCCGCCTGCCGCCTCGTCCGCGTCTGCAGAAAGGTGCGTCGGTCTCCGCCAGGTAACAGGTGTGCGCGCCCTTTGCAAAGGTGGGTCAGCGGAGCTAAGGGGACGCGGCGCTCGTGCACTCTTGGCTCCGGACCTCACACCTAGTCAACAGTTCACCACATGCTAAGTTATGATTAAACCTTGATCCTAAACCCGGGAAGGGCTCGCTCACGGCTGGTGAGTCCTCACTTTGTTCTCACCATAGAGAGGGATCCAGAGCATCTGAAAGAAGGAACTCAAGTAAGTTGATGATGGCCCTGGCCGGAGAGCTCAGTGGGTTAGAGCATCATCATCGCCCATGCGCTGAGCTCGCCGGATCGATTCCTGGTCAGGGCACGTGCGGGAACAGAGGGGTGTGTCTGCCTCCCTTCCTCTCTCTCTAAAATCAATAAATAAAAAATGGAAGGAAGGAGGAAGGAAGGAAGGAGGAAGGAAGGAAGGGGAAAAACTCAACTAAGTTGATTGTAAGTTACGCCAACAATGAGTTGGCTGGTGTGTGAAATTTTCATTTATTTGTTCTGTATTTACTCTGACTCATCCTATAAATGGTAGAGACCACTTACAGGAACACACACGGCCGAAGTGGGAAAATAGGAATATATATATATATATTAAAACAGAACAAGAAAACTGCATCAGAATGGGAGATTAAGAGCAGGGTGGAGAAGAGACTGCAGAAATGTGGGCAGCGGCCGGCCCGGGCTGTCACAGCCACCCCGGGACAACTGACAGCAGGGCTCCGGGCTGGATGCAGGCCAGGGCTCAGGGCCCCAGAATCCTCCTAGGCCACAGCCACGGCCACGGTGAGCGTCCTGTGGCTTCTGTCCTCGCTGAGGCCATTTCCTTGTTACCTGCCCTTAGCCGTTAAGGATGTATTTTGAAATTTCCAAACTATTTGGGCCGTGCTAAGAGGTACTTAGAAAAGTGAATTACTTTTCACTGGGGTAAAGTTATAAAAGGGCAGGAAAAGAGCGCCCCCTCCCCCCTCCCCGGCCCAGAAATCGCGGGCAGTGTCCTCTGTAGTGGACGTGGAGAGCCTGCGGGGCCCAGAGCTCATCGTTTCTGGAGACCCTGTATGGATCCTCCCGTTTCTGGAGACCCTGTATGGATCCTCCCGGCAGCTGAACCAGAGACAGGCTTCCTGCCCCTCCCCCATCCTCCCAACTCTCGCGGGCCCCCACTTCTCCTTTCTTCCCTTTTTTTCATACTTCTTGCTACATCTACCTTTTGCATTTTCCATCTCTCTCCTTCCCATGGTCTTTATATTATCCTACGAGAGAAAGTAAAAACCAGACGGAGAAAGTCACCGTCTACCCTGCCATTCGTCAGCTGGATGACGACCTGGGATGCAGGAGGGACAGGGACAGGGACAGGGCCAGCTGCAGGTTCACGCAGAGAGTGTCCCTCCAGGACACGCTGTGGCTGGACAGCATCGCTGCAGTCCCTTCTGCCACAGCCAGCTCGGCCGGGGCGGGGGCGGTGCACGAGAGGAGGGCGCTGCAGGACTTAAGAAAAAAAAACCACACAAGACACAACGTAGAGAAAAGATGGGTCCAGGGCCCTCCCAGCCTCCAGGACTGAGAGCCCAGATCTCTGCAGCCTCATCGTATTTATTGGTCTCTTTACTCATCAAGCAGATGAGCAGGGCCTGGGTCACATTAGTCTAGAATGGGTTCAGGTGCAGAGAAGGATGACCGCCCGGTGCCCCCAGGCATGTCGGAAAATGGCCACAGGGATCAGCTGCTTCCTATAAACAGAGTAGAGCTTGCCAGGGCGGCGTTCCGCCCCCACAGGACTTGGTGTCCCGAAGTCCGCACCCAGGACCTGTCTCAGGGCTGCAGTTGAATCTCCCTGCCCTTTTCCCACACCTCCCACACCTTCCTGCACAGTCGGTGGAAGATGTGGGCTTCAGAATCACAGACCGTCGCAGAATTGCTGTTTGAAATTATATCAGCGAGAAGGAAATATCCCCGTCTGGTCTGGGAACACCTCAGTGACTTTGACGCAGAAACGCAGCCCCGATTTCCAGCCCAGGGGCGGACAAGGCGCTTCTGAATACGCCCACGTCGACCTCAACCTGGCCGTTGCCATTGGAGCCGGGTCCACGTCGCAGGCCGGGCTCTGTGGACCCTGCCGCCTCGCCCTGCTTAGCTTTGGGCTTACCCAAACCCTGCTCCACGAACGTCACCAACCCTCCTCGCTGCCCCTGACTGCGAGGACTCTCTTCCTTACTTTCATAACCCTGGTGCACGGTGTCCCTCGTGGCCACCAGCCGGTCACTCTGCTGAGAGGAGAGAGGTTGCTTCTGCTGCTCCTCTGTCGCGGGCTCCGATAAACGTGACTCCACGCAACGCCCTCTCCTGAGCAACCCCTCCCCTCGCTCCCCCCCCCCCGCCATCTCTCTGCCAGGTGGGCTTCCCCCTCTCCCCCCACACAGTGACTCGACAAAAACCCAGTCCCACTGATAAGCCAGCACCGGCCACAGTGGCACCAGACAGAGGAGGAGGACGGCCAAGGCTGCAAGGGTCCGCTGCTTTAGTCACATGTGCTGGCGTGTGGCTCTCGTGAGCCGTGTGTGTGCCCCTCGTGAGCCGTGTGTGTGCCCCTCGTGAGCCGTGCGTGTGCCCCTCGTGAGCCGCGTGTGTGCCCCTCGTGAGCCATGTGTGTGCCCGTGGTGACTGAGCCCCTGTGATGGAAGGTGCTTCTGGTTCCAAAAGTGGTGGCCGGCTCACGTCACTTCCTGTTAGAGACTTCCCTTTTCCTTGTATTTCCCAATGGCTGCTAAAAAGTGAAGTTTGCTGATGGGGAAAGCAATTAGAATTTTTTTTTTTTAAATATGGAACGCTTCACGAATTTGCATGTCATCCTTGCGCGGGGGCCATGCTCATCTTCTCTGTATCGTTCCAATTTTAGAATATGTGCTGCCGAAGCGAGCACAGCAATTAGAATTTTTTAAATTTGTTTTGTTTTGAAAAGGACCTTATTCTCCTCCCCCCCCATGATATTAGATGCATCTAAATTATCACATTTCTTTCAGAGGTGAAATTAGGACAGGAAGCTATTTGGGGTCTTACAATATTATGTGGCTCACTCAGTAAAGGAGGCATTTAAGGTCTCTGTTTAAAAATCTATAAACACCCCGGACCAGGCGGTGGCGCAGTGGGTAGAGCGTTGGACTGGGACGCAGAGGACCCAGGTTTGAGACCCCGAGGTCGACAGCTTGAGCCTGGGCTCATCTGGTTTGAGTAGGGGTCACCAGCTGGAGCCCAAGGTCGCTGGCTTGAGCAAGGGGTCACTCACTCTGCTGTAGCCCCTCGGTCAAGGCACATATGAGAAATCAGTCAATGAACAACTAAGGTGCCACAAGGAAGAATTGATGCTTCTCATCTGTCTCCTTCCTGTCTGTCCCTCTCTCTTTGTCTCTGTTACACACACACACACACACACACACACACCTATGAACACCAATATATATACCAGGGGTCCCCAAACTACGGCCCGTGGGCTGCATGTGGCCCCCTGAGGCCATTTATCTGGCCCTCGCCGCACTTTCAGAAGGGGCACCTCTTTCATTGGTGGTCAGTGAGAGGAGCATAGTTCCCATTGAAATACTGGTCAGTTTGTTGATTTAAATTTACTTGTTCTTTATTTTAAATATTGTATTTGTTCCCATTTTGTTTTTTTACTTTGAAATAAGGTATGTGCAGTGTGTATTTGTTCATACTTTTTTTATAGTCTAGCCCTCCAGTGGTCTGAGGGACAGTGAACTGGCCCCCTGTGTAAAAAATTTGGGGACCCCTGATATATACTATGGGTGTGAATATGGGTGTGAATATCATGAGGAAAAAAGTCCCAGACACGAAAAGGAGCAGGTGCATCAGAGAGGGGAGGGAGAGAATGGACGGATGCCGGTGAATGGCGGGCCGTGTGACCTGTGACCTGCCCGTGGAGGAGGAGACAGAGCCCGTGGGCGGTTCATTCTGCACTCTCTACCTTTTTATGTGTCATTCCTCGTGTGCAGTTTGCCTTCCCAGCACACTGCGCGCCCTGCCGCCACCTTGGTCACCGGTGTCTCAGCAGATCTGGAGCAGAGCAGGTGCGCCAAAACGTTTGCCAGGAATGGACCCGTGAATGTCATGTTCAATCTGACGGGACATCCAAGTGAAGTTGTATGGGAGAAAAAAAACAACCCTGGACACGTAGGACTGGGTTTCCCAGGCTAGAGACAAGACTGGAAGTCACCCGCAGCCAAACTACGAACCGGCTCCCAGAGAGGCGAAAAGGGAGAGAGAGCAGCGTGTGTAAGACAGGTCTCCAGGGGGCGGTCCCCGGGGGGCGGGGCGCAGGGAGGGCGCAGGGAGCTAGCGTCCAAGGAAGGAGAAAACACACCGAGTCCTGCCTGGTCCGTTCCACAGCTACCCTCCCCACCCCGTCCTCGGGTACGCCGTGAGACAGTGAAGGGGAGGGGAGTGTCTGGGTCATTTTCTTGTCCTGCCCTGAAGCTATCCACAAGGGAAGTTGCCCACAAAACGCCTGGGTGCCAGGGCAGGCGGGCACGGGCTGCCCAGGGAGCTGGTGCCAGGCGTCCTGGTGGGACAGGAGCCTTCAGGAAGAATTAACAGGCTCCCTGGTGACAGGGAGGTGGGCGCTGGGACCGCTGGACTCCTGGGAGCCGAGAGCTGCTCCCGCGATAGTCTGGCTTCCTTCCTTGTCTCAGACGTCCAGAGCTGTGGCATTTGTGGCTGCTACTGGACAAGGGAGGCCGGGACTTCTGGGTCCTTCCTCTCCGGGGGCTGGAACCTGTCAGAGGAGGAGAGACCTGCCCTGGGGTCAGAGGTCAGCAAAAGTAACTTCTTTTCTCTGGGGGTGTCTCGTTTCTGAGACAGGGGCCTTTGTGGGAGGCAGAGGGGAGAGGAATGGAGGTGACAGGGTCCCAAAGCCCTGCGTCTCGTCCTTGCCTGGGCCCTGGGTGTGTGTGGGTGGGGGGAGGCCAGGGAAGCTGCCAGGCCAGTTCAAGGGTCTCAGGAGGTGACAGAGGTGACAGACTGGCAGGCAGGAATGACCTGGCCCAAGACCAAGGCTCTGAGCCCAACCAAAGGGCTGCGAGGGGAGCCCCGGCCGTGGGAGGAGGACGGGGACAGCTCTGGCACAAACCTCACGGGTTGTCCCTGCAACGGGCCACCATCCGGGCCGTGCTGCCACCAGCACTTGGGACGTGGCACCTGGTGCTACTAAGGCCGTGGTCCCCAACCCCCAGGCCACGGACCGGTGCCGGTCCGCAGAGAAAGAATAAATAACTTACATTATTTCTGTTTTATTTATATTTAAGTCTGAACGATGTTTTTTTTTTTGTTTTGTTTTGTTTTTTTCATTTTTCTGAAGCTGGAAACAGGGAGAGACAGTCAGACAGACTTCCGCATGCGCCCGACCAGGATCCACCCGGCACGCCCACCAGGGGGTGACGCTCTGCCCACCAGGGGGCGATGCTCTGCCCATCCTGGGCGTCGCCATGTTGCGACCAGAGCCACTCTAGCGCCTGAGGCAGAGGCCACAGAGCCATCCCCAGTGCCCGGGCCATCTTTGCTCCAACGGAGCCTTGGCTGCGGGAGGGGAAGAGAGAGACAGAGAGGAAAGCGCGGCAGAGGGGTGGAGAAGCAAATGGGCGCTTCTCCTGTGTGCCCTGGCCGGGAATCGAACCCGGGTCCTCCGCACGCTAGGCCGACGCTCTACTGCTGAGCCAACCGGCCAGGGCCGATGTTTTATTTTTTAAAAATGACCAGATTCCCTCTGTTACACCCGTCTAAGACTCACTCTTGACGCTTGTCTCGGTCACGTGATACATTTATCCGTCCCACCCTAAAGGCCGGTCCGTGAAAATATTTTCTGACATTAAACTGGTCCGTGGCCCCAAAAAGGTTGGGGACCACTGCTGTAAGGGACAGTGAGAGCTGAGGCTGGGAGAAAATAAGCTCTGTTCCACAGGCGCAGGGCAGATCTGAACTTCTCTGAGCCCGGTTTTCCCACGTGCGAAACAAGAAAGGCTCAGGGGAGAGGGGCGGGGCTGCAGGCTGGGTGTGGGCGGGGCGGGGGCGGGGTGTGTGCAGTGGAGGTGGGGGCGTAGCTAATGCCTGGAGTTGCGCGACCCTGCGACCCTGCGGGGCGGTGAAAGCCCCGCCACCGAGAGAGAGAGAGAGAGAGAGAGAGAGAGAGAGAGAGAGAGTCCAGATAGCCGTGCAGCCCAGGGCGGAGGGGAGGCCGCGCACTCAGAGGTCCTCTGGGCCACGCCGCTGTGCCCCCCCGCTGCTGTCCTGGGCACCTGCTCGGGGGTGGAGCTCTCTCCTGGGGCGGAGAACGGGCGTCACAGCTAATGAAGAAGGGCCCCTCATGAAGTGCTTGTCCCAAAGGAGAGCCCACCCAACCCAGAGCATCTTAACAGGTTGCCCAGGGATTACAGTGACCGTTAGCAGAAGAGAGAAGGAAGAATGGCCCTCCTGTCCGTTGGCCTGGAGATGAGAAGCCTCCCCACCCCCATCACACGCCCTTTGACCCCAGTACTCCATGCCCGTGCCTTGGCGGAGGTGGAGGTGTTTTTGTTTTTTGTTTTGTTTTGTTTTTTTAATATTAGGGTCCCAAGGCCTGACCTGTGGTAGCGCAGTGGATAAAGTGTCGACCTGGAACGCTGAGGTCGCCGGTTCAAAACCCAGGGCTTGCCTGGTCAAGGCACATGTGGGAGTTGATGCTTCCTGCTCCTCCCCCTTTCTCTCTCTCTCTGTCTCTTCTCTAAAATGAATTTAAAAATTAAAAAAAATAGCCTGACCAGGCGCAGTGGTGCAGTGGATAGAGCATCGGACTGGGATGCAGAGGACCCAGGTTCGAGACCCAGAGGTTGCCAGCTTGAGCGGTGGCTCATCTGATTTGAGCAAAAGCCCACCAGCTTGAACCCAAGGTCGCTGGCTCCAGCAAGGGGTTACTCAGTCTGCTGAAGGCCCACGGTCAAGGCACATATGAGAGAGCAATCAATGAACAACTAAGGTGTTGCAACACGCAATGAAAAACTAATGATTGATGCTTCTCATCTCTCTCCGTTCCTGTCTGTCTGTCCCTGTCTATCCCTCTCTCTGATTCACTCTCCGTCTCTGTAAAAAAATTAAAAAAAAATAATTTAAAAAATCTTAAAAATAAAAAATTGTCAAAAATTATTTTAAAAAAAATTTAAAAAAAATAAAAATTATAAAATTAGGGTCCAGGCTGGAGAAATTGAACGGTTAGAGGCCGGGTGTTAGGGGGCATCTGCTTCCTCCGGGGGCAAGTGGCACCCTGTCCTGGCACCTGCCATATGCCGAGTCTCCATCCGCCCAGAGGACTAAAACTGGGGCGCCCTGCTCCTTCTCCTCAGACACCCCAGCCCTCCTCCAGCGCCGGGCGGCCCTCTCTGCCTCAGGCTTTCTCCAGGGACCAGAGTCTGGGGTCCCCCTGGCACCCGGCGTGCTCCTGTCCGCACCCCAGGCAGAGTGGGTCTGGGGGGGCTGTGAGAGACCCTCAGGCCGAGCCCCCCGACCCCCTAGTCCCGGGCTGGGCTCGGGCAGAACGTGCAGCGCCGTGGCTGGATTATTGAGGGGTCAGGCTGCCGGCGCCCCACTGACAGGGACAGCAGAGGTAGGATAGAGCAGCCAGGGGCCCCGCTAAGTGACTCTCCTTGAAGCTGAGGTCAGCAGGCGGACGGCAAAGCAGGTGCCTCTCTGATCAGCAAAGGTGCCATGCAGGGGGCAAGACCCTGGCTCCGTGGGGTGCCCTCGGGATGGATGTTGGGCACGGAAGGGGTTTGGAGCAGGGCTGACGTACATATGGGACATGTCAGGTGCCCATAGACACTGGGATTCCTGCACTAGAGTCTTATTCTGTGTAAAACTGCCCTGTTGTAACTCTTACTGGACTATTTAATTTCAGATTTCCTCTGTGTGTGTCTCAGGTGGGAACGATGTCTTCAAGTTCTTTATAACCCTCAACAGTACGTGCCATAGGTGCTTAGAAACACCCGCTTATTAAACAAACTTTCTCCTGGTTTTGTCACCGTCACCGTGTGATTGAGCTCAGCGTGAACTCAGGCCGGCTGTTCTCCAAACCGGGGAGCGAGCCCTCTGAGGGGCAACGGACACTCTGCCTCCAGACATGCTCAGTCCCCTCCTCCGGCCAGTCCTGCTCAAGGCCATCTGCAAGGTCACCGCCAGGACCAGGACCAGCGGTCAGGACTCTCTCCTGACTGACAGTCCCAAGAACGACGATGTCCTCCCTTTGTAGATATTTTACACTTTATTATGAAAAGACCAGCAGCTACAAGGGGGTTCTCTGTCATCCGCCAACTCCCTCTTCCCACCTCTGCAGATCCAGAAAACATATCGATGAGTCGGAATCTGGAGTGAAGGCGTGAGGAGAGAGGATAGGGCAGAAGAGAAGGCGGGGGACCCCTCCAGGGTAAAGCCAGGACTGGTTTTCAGTGGAAGAGACAGGAAAATAAACGCTGAGTGGGGCAGACGGTCAGAGAAGGTCTAGAATGTACAGGGGTGGATGAGACCGCAGGCCAAGCAATACCCACCCCCGTGTGCCCTCCCACACCCGGCCAGCCAAACCTCCCTGGTGCCCCACCCCACCCTGTGCCCCCCCACACCCAGCCAGCCAAACCTCCCTGATGCCCCCCTAGACATTTTTATTTTATTTTATTTTATTGGTATTTTTCTGAAGCTGGAAACGGGGAGAGACAGTCAGACAGACTCCCGCATGCGCCCGACCGGGATCCACCCGGCACGCCCACCAGGGGCGACGCTCTGCCCACCAGGGGGTGATGTTCTGCCCCTCCGGGGCGTCGCTCTGCCACGACCAGAGCCACTCTAGCGCCTGGGGCAGAGGCCAAGGAGCCATCCCCAGCACCCGGGCCAACTTTGCTCCAGTGGAGCCTTGGCTGCGGGAGGGGAAGAGAGAGACAGAGAGGAAGGGGGGAGGGGTGGAGAAGCAAATGGGCGCTTCTCCTGTGTGCCCTGGCTGGGAATTGAACCCGGGTCCCCCACACGCCAGGCCGACGCTCTACCGCTGAGCCAACCGGCCAGGGCCCCCCCCCTAGACATTTTTAAAAAACAACAACGAAGGGGTTTGGGAGGGAGAGGGAAGAACCATTTTGGTGAGAGGTGTTTATGATCTCTGGGATTTTTGTCTCTTCTGGGAATGGAGAGGGTGGAGAAGGAAATCCTCTTTTTTTTCTCAGATCCTTTTTTCTTTTTTCATAAATAAAAAAAGAAGAAGAATGGTCAAGTCCCCGGGAACTCCAAGACAAGGCTGTTGACACACAGTCTAAGTGAGGATGGGAGTAATACACAGGTTGGTCCTGAAATCCGGGGGCTCTGTTCCGTCTCCCCCTCTCCCTGCCCCTCCCTCGCAGGCCAGACCTCCACGTTGCTCTCTACGCCTCCTGGGCCTCCCTGAGCTCCCCTGCGCCCCACCCCCGCCAGCCCTCAAGGCCCCGCACGGTCCCCACCCCAAGTGTCCACCAAACCTGTTCTTTCATCGCCTGCAGAGCACGCGTGTTTGAGTTCCCAGCTCTCTCCTTTCTCGCGCCCAAACCCGCATCGTCCTGGCTTTACCGCCTCGCCCCGCGACCCCGTTCCGTGGGAACACGGCAGACGCGGGGCTGAGGCTGTGAACCGCCACGCTCCGCCCACGCTGGAGTCCAGGAAAGGGGAATGGTTGAGTCTAACTCCTCACCCGGGAGCGGGGGCGGCACGGACGAGCCGGGCTGGGCGCTTTCCCCGGGGAAGCTCAGGGCGGGGAGGGGATCTGGCCCGCCCCCAGCGTCTGCCGCTCCATCAGGTACACCGGGTAGGAATTGGGGCCCCCGTCGTCCTCGGGGTCGGGGTCTTCGCCGCTGGGGACCGGCGCGCGGCGCGTCCGCGTCAGGTAGGAGACCTGGGGTGGGGGGGAGGGAGGAGGAGGAGGGGTGAGCAGTGTCCGCCAGGCCATCTGCTCGCCGGCACCCCGGTCCCCAAACCCAGACTTCAGACTTCTGGCCTGCTCCTCCCCCCAGGTCTCCATCCGGATTTGATCTCTTTTTTTTTTTTTTTTTTTGTATTTATCTGAAGCTGGAAACGGGGAGAGACAGTCAGACTCCCGCATGCGCCCCACCGGGATCCACCCGGCATGCCCACCAGGGGACGATGCTCTGCCCCTCTGGGGCGTTGCTCTGCCGCAACCAGAGCCACTCTAGCGCCTGGGGCAGAGGCCAAGGAGCCATCCCCAGTGCCCGGGCCATCTTTGCTCCAATGGAGCCTTGGCTGCGGGAGGGGAAGAGAGAGACAGAGAGGAAGGAGAGGGGGAGGGGTGGAGAGGCAGAGGGGCGCTTCTCCTATGTGCCCTGGCTGGGAATTGAACCCGGGTCCCCCGCACGCCAGGCCGAGGCTCTACCACTGAGCCAACCGGCCAGGGCCCGGATTTGATCTCTGTTCCAGCCCCTGATCCAGTCCAGAGCGCGGGCCGCTCGCTTCTCCCTCCTGTCCTCTTAGCTCTGACAAGCTTTCCCTCCTCTGCCCCCGGTACCCCGCCCGCCCCTCGCCATCCCCCCAGTTCTGCACCTCAGGCCCCGCGCCTCCCGTGTAGTTCTTCCTAGTTTCCACCCGCTGCTCCTCCACGGCCGTCCCCCCAGCCACACCTCTTCTCCTAGACGCGCTGTTCCCTGTGCCCGGATCCAGAACCTCTCCTCCGATTCCCACCCCGGGGGTCCTCAGATTCCCACCCCGGGGGTCCCTCCCGCCCGGGGGAGTCCCTCTGTCTCACCAGGAAGATCAGGCCCAGGAACATCAGGAGAAGAATGACCGCCACCAGGACCACAACCACGATAGCCCAGGCAGGGAAGGACTCATTCCCCCTCAGCTCTTCAGCCTGGACGCCCCCCTTGGAGCCGTGCTTGTTCTCGTGGGCCTGGCTCTCGTGGGCGGGGGTTCCTGACGGGGCGGCACTCCACGGGGTGCTGGACGCGGACACCGGACGGGCACCCTCGGATTCGGGTGGGCGAGGAGGGGAACTAGTGGTGGACCTGTCCCCTGTGACCTGGTCTGCAGATCCTCCAGCCCCTGTGGCAGCTGTGTTCCTCCCGGGATGTTCTGTCGGCCGTGCTGGGACCCCTGCGGAATCCCCTTCGGTAGACGTTGTCTTCCCTGGGTGTGCTGTGGGCTTTCCTGGGGCTCCCGTGGTGGTGGGCTCTCTGACCGCGGTGGTCTCTGCCGGCTGTTCTGTAGTCGTACCTGGGCCTCCTGTGGTCTTCTCGTGGGCTGGTGTGCTCTGTTGCCCAGGGTCTGTGGGCACTGCTGGGGCTCCTGTGGTCTTCTCGTGGGTTGATGTGCTCTGTTGCCCGTGGTCTGTGGGCACTGCTGGGCCTCCTGTGGTCTTCTCGTGGGTTGATGTGCTCTGTTGCCCAGGGTCTGTGGGCACTGCTGGGACTCCTGTGGTCTTCTCGTGGGTTGATGTGCTCTGTTGCCCAGGGTCTGTGGGCACTGCTGGGGCTACTGTGGTCTTCTCGTGGGCTGGTGTGCTCTGTTGCCCGTGGTGTGTGGGCACTGCTGGGGCTCCTGTGGTCTTCTCGTGGGCTGGTGTGCTCTGTTGCCCAGGGTCTGTGGGCACTGCTGGGATTCCTGTGGTCTTCTCGTGGGTTGATGTGCTCTGTTGCCCAGGGTCTGTGGGCACTGCTGGGGCTCCTGTGGTCTTCTCGTGGGTTGATGTGCTCTGTTGCCCAGGGTCTGTGGGCACTGCTGGGGCTCCTGTGGTCTTCTCGTGGGCCTGTGTGCTCTGTTGCCCGTGGTGTGTGGGCACTGCTGGGGCTCCTGTGGTCTTCTCGTGGGTTGATGTGCTCTGATGCCCGTGGTCTGTGGGCACTGCTGGGCCTCCTGTGGTCTTCTCGTGGGTTGATGTGCTCTGTTGCCAAGGGTCTGTGGGCACTGCTGGGGCTCCTGTGGTCTTCTCGTGGGTTGATGTGCTCTGTTGCCCAGGGTCTGTGGGCACTGCTGGGACTCCTGTGGTCTTCTCGTGGGTTGATGTGCTCTGTTGCCCAGGGTCTGTGGGCACTGCTGGGGCTCCTGTGGTCTTCTCGTGGGCCTGTGTGCTCTGATGCTCGTGGTCTGTGGGCACTGCTGGGGCTCCTGTGGTCTTCTCGTGGGTTGATGTGCTCTGTTGTCCAGGGTGTGTGGGCACTGCTGGGCTTCCTGTGGTCTTCTCGTGGGTTGATGTGCTCTGATGCCCGTGGTCTGTGGGCACTGCTGGGGCTCCTGTGGTCTTCTCGTGGGTTGATGTGCTCTGTTGCCCAGGGTCTGTGGGCACTGCTGGGGCTCCTGTGGTCTTCTCGTGGGTTGATGTGCTCTGTTGCCCAGGGTCTGTGGGCACTGCTGGGGCTCCTGTGGTCTTCTCGTGGGCTGGTGTGCTCTGTTGCCCGTGGTCTGTGGGCACTGCTGGGGCTCCTGTGGTCTTCTCGTGGGCTGGTGTGCTCTGTTGCCCAGGGTCTGTGGGCACTGCTGGGACTCCTGTGGTCTTCTCGTGAGCTGGTGTGCTCTGTTGCCCAGGGTCTGTGGGCACTGCTGGGGCTCCTGTGGTCTTCTTGTGGGTTGATGTGCTCTCTTGCCCGTGGTCTGTGGGCACTGCTGGGGCTACTGTGGTCTTCTCGTGGGCTGGTGTGCTCTGTTGCCCAGGGTCTGTGGGCACTGCTGGGGCTCCTGTGGTCTTCTCGTGAGCTGGTGTGCTCTGTTGCCCGTGGTCTGTGGGCACTGCTGGGGCTCCTGTGGTCTTCTCGTGGGCTGGTGTGCTCTGTTGCCCAGGGTCTGTGGGCACTGCTGGGGCTCCTGTGGTCTTCTCGTGGGCTGGTGTGCTCTGTTGCCCGTGGTCTGTGGGCACTGCTGGGGCTCCTGTGGTCTTCTCGTGGGCTGATGTGCTCTGTTGCCCAGGGTCTGTGGGCACTGCTGGGACTCCTGTGGTCTTCTCGTGAGCTGGTGTGCTCTGTTGCCCAGGGTCTGTGGGCACTGCTGGGGCTCCTGTGGTCTTCTTGTGGGTTGATGTGCTCTCTTGCCCGTGGTCTGTGGGCACTGCTGGGGCTACTGTGGTCTTCTCGTGGGCTGATGTGCTCTGTTGCCCAGGGTCTGTGGGCACTGCTGGGGCTCCTGTGGTCTTCTCATGGGTTGATGTGCTCTGTTGCCCAGGGTCTGTGGGCACTGCTGGGATTCCTGTGGTCTTCTCGTGGGTTGATGTGCTCTGTTGCCCATGGTCTGTGGGCACTGCTGGGATTCCTGTGGTCTTCTCGTGGGTTGATGTGCTCTGTTGCCCAGGGTCTGTGGGCACTGCTGGGGCTCCTGTGGTCTTCTCGTGGGCCTGTGTGCTCTGTTGCCCAGGGTCTGTGGGCACTGCTGGGGCTCCTGTGGTCTTCTCGTGGGTTGATGTGCTCTGTTGCCCAGGGTCTGTGGGCACTGCTGGGGCTCCTGTGATCTTCTCGTGGGCCTGTGTGCTCTGTTGCCCAGGGTCTGTGGGCACTGCTGGGATTCCTGTGGTCTTCTCATGGGTCGGTGTGTTCTGTTGCCCAGGGTCCGTGGGCACTGCTGGGGCTACTGTGATCTTCTCGTGGGCTGGTGTGCTCTGTTGCTCAGGGTCCGTGGGCACTGCTGGGGCTCCTGTGGTCTTCTCGTGGGTTGGTGTGTTCTGTTGCCCAGGGTCTGTGGGCACTGCTGGGGCTCCTGTGGTCTTCTCGTGGGTTGGTGTGTTCTGTTGCCCGTGGTCTGTGGGCACTGCTGGGATTCCTGTGGTCTTCTCGTGGGTTGATGTGCTCTGTTGCCCATGGTCTGTGGGCACTGCTGGGATTCCTGTGGTCTTCTCGTGGGTTGATGTGCTCTGTTGCCCAGGGTCTGTGGGCACTGCTGGGGCTCCTGTGGTCTTCTCGTGGGCCTGTGTGCTCTGTTGCCCAGGGTCTGTGGGCACTGCTGGGGCTCCTGTGGTCTTCTCGTGGGTTGATGTGCTCTGTTGCCCAGGGTCTGTGGGCACTGCTGGGGCTCCTGTGATCTTCTCGTGGGCCTGTGTGCTCTGTTGCCCAGGGTCTGTGGGCACTGCTGGGATTCCTGTGGTCTTCTCGTGGGTCGGTGTGTTCTGTTGCCCAGGGTCCGTGGGCACTGCTGGGGCTACTGTGATCTTCTCGTGGGCTGGTGTGCTCTGTTGCTCAGGGTCCGTGGGCACTGCTGGGGCTCCTGTGGTCTTCTCGTGGGCTGGTGTGCTCTGTTGCCCAGGGTCCGTGGGCACTGCTGGGGCTCCTGTGGTCTTCTCGTGGGTTGATGTGCTCTGTTGCCCAGGGTCCGTGGGCACTGCTGGGGCTACTGTGATCCTTCCATGGGCTGAAATGGTCGTGTGTTCATGATGCGTAGGTGTTGCTGGTGTTTGTTCGTTCTTTTCAGTGGCACCTGCTGTCTGTTCTGTAGTCTCTGTCAGGGTCGCACCCGGGGTGACTGTGGTTTTATCAGCAGCAGCTGCCGTGTGACCCTCCGTTCTTCCTGTCCCTTCTGTGGTGCTTGTCGCCTTGTCTGAGGAGGACGTGGGTGTTCTGCCGACCTCTGGAGTGCCCGGCTGGTGAGAAGGTGTTGTGGTTCTCGGACTGTCTGATGTGAGGGTCTTTTCTAAGGGGGTCCCCATTCGGGGAGAACTTCTCTTTACTGTGTGCCTGCTCGTTTTGGAGGTGGGACAGGCTGTTCTGCTCTTGGGTTTCGGGGTTGAATACCTTGCATCAGATGGTTCTCTCCGCGTGTTATTGGAGTCGGCAGAACGTCCGTTCCGGATAACGGGGGCTCTTCCTCGACCGCTGGGAGGGTGTGTGGCCGTGGGGGGAGCGTCGTGATGCGTCATGGGGTGTGTGGAGTCATCTGCCGGTCTGTGAACCGGCTGGAAATGGTGTGTGACATTGCAGTGGTATTTGGACTGACGGGCCTTCGTAGATTTAGGTCCGTGTCCTAAACGAAGAGCCGTGTGGTCCGAGGGGGTATTATAAACAAGGTTTGGAGCGGGCCGGGTTAGGTGACCAGATGTTGGGGAAACAGCAGTGTTCTGAGGCTCCTGAAATGGGAGGGCGCCTGGAAAAGAAGAGCATCAGGTAAGAAACGTTCTCCGCCTGACCAGGCGGTGGCGCAGTGGATAGAGTGTTGGACTGGGATGAGGAAGGACCCAGGTTCGAGACCTCGAGGTCACCAGCTTGAGCGCGGGCTCATCTGGTTTGAGCAAAAGCTCACCAGCTTGGACCCAAGGTCGCTGGCTCAAGCAAGGGGCTACTCGGTCTGCTGAAGGCCCACGGTCAAGGCACATATGAGAAAGCAATCAATGAAAAACTAAATTCCCACAAGGAAAAACTGATGATTGATGCTTCTCATCTCTCTGTCCCTGTCTGTCCCTCTCTCTCACTCTCTTTCTGTCCCTGAAAAAAAAAAAAAGAAATGTTCTCCGAGTTCTTCCCTGCTTCCCCGCCCACCCCGTCTCTCGGGGCCCCTGTATCACCCCGGTATTTCTCCCCAGCCACTCTCCTCAGAACCCTGCGGCATCCAACCCACACCCTCACCTCCCGCGTCTGAGCCTTTCTCTCAGGCTGTCCCTTCGGCCAGAGTGCTCCCTCGCCCCTCCTCCACCTCTCTCCAGCTTCCCGCCCTCTTTCCTGATCCTTCCACGCTGAACCTCGGGGCTCAAAACAAATGTTTTTGTTGTTAATTACTCTTTCCTGTTACCTCCATCCTGACATGACAGTTGTTTGTGCACACGTCAACCTCACCCCACTGCTCTGCCTCTCAGATCATACGTTTTGAGAGCAGAGATGGACTGACAGTTTGTTCCACGGGGCCCTCCTGTAGGGTTTATATAATACGTAAGGGAGTGGAGGTCCCATTCAGTGGCAAAAACAGAGAAGAAAGGTAATAAATATCAGGTTCTTCATCTTCCTAGGACATTCCTGCTCCATCCCAAATGTAAACAGTGTGAGAGACTGAGGTCAGACATCTGGCAGAACTTCCTGTAAGGGTTAGTAAGTAAACTCAGGTGATGAGTGAGAGAAGAATAGAAGAGGCCCTAGAGCAGGGGTCCCCAAACTACGGCCCACGGGCCGCATACGGCCCCCTGAGGCCATTTATCCGGCCCCTGCCGCACTTCTGGAAGGGGCATCTCTTTCATTGGTGGTCAGTGAGAGGAGCATAGTTCCCATTGAAATACTGGTCAGTTTGTTGATTTAAATTTACTTGTTCTAAGACAAGTAATAGCAAATGTTGGAGAGGCTGTGGCGAAAAAGAAACCCTCATACACTGTTGGTGGGAATGTAAAGTAGTACAACCATTATGGAAGAAAGTATAGTGGTTCCTCAAAAAACTGAAAATAGAACTACCTTATGACCCAGCAATCCCTCTACTGGGTATATACCCCAAAAACTCAGAAACATTGATACATAAAGACACATGCAGCCCCATGTTCATTGCAGCATTGTTCACAGTGGCCAGGACATGGAAACAACCAAAAAGCCCATCAATAGGTGACTGGATAAAGAAGATGTGGCACATATACACTATGGAATACTACTCAGCCATAAAAAATGATGACATCGAATCATTTACAGCAAAATGGTGGGATCTTGATAACATTATACGAAGTGAAATAAGTAAATCAGAAAAAACCAGGAACTGCATTATTCCATACGTAGGTGGGACATAAAAGTGAGACTAAGAGACATTGATAAGAGTGTGGTGGTTACATGGGGAGGGGGGAGAGGGAGAGGGAAAGGGGGAGGGGCACAAAGAAAACTAGATAGAAGGTGACAGAGGACAATCTGACCTTGGGTGATGGGTATGCAACATAATTGAACGACAAGATAACCTGGACTTGTTATCTTTGAATATATGTATCCTGATTTATTGATGTCGCCCCATTAAAAAAATAAAACTATTAAAAAAGTTGAAAAAAAATAATAAATTTACTTGTTCTTTTTTTAAATATTGTATTTGTTCCCGTTTTGTTTTTTTACTTTAAAATAAGATATGTGCAGTGTGCATAGGGATTGTTCATAGTTTTTTTTTATAGTCCGGCCCTCCAATGGCCTGAGGGACAGTGAACTGGCCCCTGTGTAAAAAGTTTGGGGACCCCTGAGGATGGGAAACTTCCACTTTGATGGCTCACCCTGCCGGTTCCCCCAGTGGGTCCCCCTTTTAGATCACGACAAAAGCCATCTGGGATGGATGAAGGTGACCCTCTTAAAAGAAAAAGGATATTTTGTCGGGGGTCCTGAGAGGAGTGCAGGAAGCAGCCGGCTCCCAGGAGACGTTGAGGGTGTTTAAGGACAGGGCGTGAGGGAAAACACCCCTATCAACGAGCAGATATGGGCCTTGATTCCACGGAAAACAAGCCGTGGGGACAGAGGAGATGTCCCTGGGCGAGACTCGGGAGATCGCCCAGGCCTGAGAGATAGTGTTGTTACGTAACTGAGATTTCCAGCCTCTGTTAGCTCAAGGCGGCAACCAGAACCTGGACCCGTGCCCAAACCACGAGAAACCGCAGTCCGCCCACCCGGCTGCCTGCCTGCTGACCAGGAGGACGGCTGGGGGCTGGGGAACCCGGTCCTGGAAAGAAATACGGGGGTGGGACAAGAAAGGGGAGGTGCCGGCCACACCCAAGTCCCTGCAGAGTGGAGGCGGGGCCGGGTGAGAGAGGCGGGGGGGGGGGGGGGGGGGGGGGGGGGGGCTGTGGCCCTCCCTCCCTGCCAGCCCGGCCCCCACTTCACGGGGCCCCTTCCTGGGGCCCAGCACTCGCTGCGAGGCCCACAGACGCTCCCCTTCTGGACTCGCCTCCACGCTGATCCGAGTCCGGCTCCCACCTTGGAAGCTGTCAGCTTCCCTGACTGGCAGCCAAGAACCCCGAGCTCCCCGGGGCAGTGGTGACTTGCACACAGTCCCCGGCCAGAGCGACGGGCCACCTTCCTGGAACACGGACCGCGGGACAGGCAGGTCCGACAGACGGGCTCACGCACTGCTAACTCCTTTACCTTCCCCAGCGACCCCCCAGCATTGAGAGACGTTTGTTCTTGTCCCCTTCCTATGTGTGAGGAAATAGCGCGGGGGCGGGGCCAGGGGGTCTCCCCAAGGACCCACAGGGACTTTTTTTTTTTTTTTGGTATATATTTTTCTTAAGCTGGAAACGGGGAGAAACAGTCAGACAGACTCCCGCATGCGCCCGACCGGGATCCACCCGGCATGCCTACCAGGGGCGAAGCTCTGCCCACCAGGGGGTGATGCTCTGCCCCTCCGGGGGCGTAGCTCTGCCGAGACCAGAGCCACTCTAGCGCCTGGGGCAGAGGCCAAGGAGCCATCCCTCGGCTGCGGGAGGGGAAGAGAGAGAGAGGAAGGAGAGGGGGAGGGGTGGAGAAGCAGATGGGCGCCTCTCCTGTGTGCCCTGGCCGGGAATCGAACCCGGGACTTCTGCACGCCAGGCCGACGCCCTACCACTGAGCCAACCGGCCAGGGCTTTTTTTTTCTTTTTTTTTTTTTTTTGGAAGGGACGTTTGAGGTTGAGCCCGGATGGAGCTCCGGGCCACGCCTCACAGCCTGCTGGCCAGCCCCGTCCCTCGGGGCAGCAAGGACAGGACATCTGTAAAAGCCCTGAAGGGCCACGCTGTTCTTCTATTCATTTATCTCATCTTCCCCACAGACCCGTGAGGCACTCGTGTGATCTCACCCTCGACAGGTGCAGAAAGGAGGTTCAAAGAGGTTCAGTAATTGGCCAAGTTGGGCTTTTCCCCACACCCAGTGGCGGGATTCAGCCGGTTCCCACCGGTGTGGCAGAACCGATTACCTAATTTTTTGCTGAGTTTGGAGAACCAGTTTGTTAAAATGGCACTTGTCACCGGGGTTCTCTCTAAGGTGGGCGCCTGGGCTGCCGTCCCATGTGGAAATCACACATTGACATTCCTGACTCTTTCTTAACCGTTCATCCGCACAACAGCGTGTTCTAGGCTCCCGTAGTGATGTTCATTCCGTCCACAGGTGAAAAAAGTTTGACAGAACTATGCTTGTAATATATACAGTGTGTCCGTAAAGTCATGGTGCACTTTTGACTGGTCACAGGAAAGCAACAAAAGACGATAGAAATGTGAAATCTGCACTAAATAAAAGGAAAACTCTCCCAGTTTCATACCTATTCAGTGCAGTTCGATGTGGGCTCACACACAGATTTTTTAGGGCTCCTTAGGTAGCTATCCCGTATAGCCTCTACAGACTCATCACTGACTGATGGCCTACCAGAACGGGGTTTCTCCACCAAACTGCCGGTTTCCTTCAACTGCTTATCCCACCGAGTAATGTTATTCCTATGTGGTGGCGCTTCGTTATAAATGCGCCAATATTCACGTTGCACTTTGGTCACAGATTCGAATTTAGTGAGCCACAGAACACACTGAACTTTCCTCTGTACCGTCCACATCTTGACTGGCATGGCTGTGGGTTGCTCCGCTGTATACATGGTGTTATATCATCATCTGTGCATGCGCACATGCTGCCACATCATCCTACAGAAACTGGGAGGGTTTTACTTTTATTTGGTGCAGATTTCACATTTCTATCATCTTTTGTTGCTTTCCTGTGACCGGTCAAAAGTGCACCATGACTTTACGGACACACTGTATTTATTCATCTCATAAAACTCATTGCACCTTTGATGAAATACTACATTTTAATTCCCTCGCATTTGTTACTTCAGTAAACAAACACATAATGTAAAGAGAAAAAGTGCCAGTCAAGGGGTGACAAGCTGTCATTGGAAATAGCTTAAATGACAGTTTTTTTGTTGTCAGGTATTATTTAATATTTTAAAACTCTTTCTTATAATCTAGCTTTGTGTGCCTCTTGTATTGTTCTTATTTAAGTATTAAATGCTTGAAACTATAAGCTACCTTTCGGTATATCTTTTTTTATACTTAAAACGGTCGCTAGGGCAGAGAACCGGTGGTTGAATTATTTGAACCCCACCGCGGCCTTCACCCCAGATGCTGTTACACACGGTGAGGGTGACTGAAGGTCCACGCAGTGGACAAACAAGCAGGCCATGGCCGGAGAAACCAGAGGCCAGGACTGGGGTCTGGCTGGCCCCGGGGCGGCTTTGCACCCTTGCTCGAGTCACAGAGAGGCTCTGACGCCCGGTCTGTCTCCTGCTGGGTGCGGACGGAGGGAGCAGGGAGCGAAGCCAACACTTTGGAGCGTCTGTTGAACCCGAACTGTGGTCTCTGAAATAGTCTCACGCTCTGCCCCGCCTTTCTCCTGGTTGCGGGGAGACGGAGCCCCGCCTTTCTCCTGGTTGCGGGAGATGGAGCATGGGGCCTGCGGCAGCCGGGAGGGGGGGCCCTCCCCTGACTCCCCCGTTCTGTGCGCCTCTGAGCCACATCCGGGCCACTCCCTGCCACCCCGGTGGTATCAGCGTAACACTCCACAGGACAATAAATCATTCCATTCCAACAGCCACAGGGATTCTTATCTGTTTCCTACCAGCTGTCTCCAGCCCAAGACGGTGTCTGGCCCACTAGAGGCACCTCTTCAATATTTGTTGAATGGATGGAGGAAAAGCTATTTTGAGGCTGATGGACTAGTCAGAAGCCTTGCTAACAACCTTTTATTATTTTTTTTATTTTTTTGTATTTTTCTGAAGCTGAAAACAGGGAGAGACAGTCAGACTCCTGCATGCGCCCGATCGGGATCCACCCGGCACGCCCACCAGGGACGAAGCTCTGCCCACCAGGGGGTGAAGTTCTGCCCACCAGGGGGCGATGCTCTGCCCCTCCAGGGCGTCGCTCTGCCGCGACCAGAGCCACTCTAGCACCTGGGGCAGAGGCCAAGGAGCCATCCCCAGCACCCGGGCCAACTTTGCTCCAATGGAGCCTTGGCTGCGGCAGGGGAAGAGAGAGACAGAGAGGAAGGGGGGGGGTGGACAAGCAAATGAGCGCTTCTCCTATGTGCCCTGGCCGGGAATCGAACCCGGGTCCCCCGCATGCCAGGCCAACGCTCTACCACTGAGCCAACCGGCCAGGGCCCAACCTTTTATTATTTAAGTAAAAAACAGTCAGCGTATAGTGACCTGCGCGGTTGGAAGAGCAAGGGGAAGCTCTGCTGTGTTGGGCACTGAGCCCCCCACCTCCCCCCCAAGACGGAGAGCTGGGGAAAGGCACTCACCCCTCAGCTCTGGGGCGCCAGCTGTAATTCGACCACAGGACCCACACGGTCCATGACTAGACTCCGATAGCTAGACCTTGGCATTCAGATCCCCGTCTCAACATTGTGGAAACATTGTTAAAGCTGACCACCCCTGTGGGTCAAATAAGTTTGTAAATATGATATATATGTTTGCTTGCTTATAGTTTGCATTGGGTGTGGGGACAGGCAGGGTCGTTATAGCCTAAGGCAGTGGTCCCCAACCCCCGGGCCACAGACCGGTACCGGTCCGTGGGCCATTTGGTACTGGTCTGCAGAGAAAGAATAAATAACTTACATTATTTCCGTTTTATTTATATTTCATTCTGAACGATGTTTTATTTTTTAAAAATGACCAGATTCCCTCTGTTACATCCGTCTAAGACTCACTCTTGACGCTTGTCTCGGTCACGCGATACATTTATCCATCCCACCCTCAAGGCCGGTCCGTGAAAATATTTTCTGACATTAAACCGGTTTGTGACCCAAAAAAGGTTGGGGACCACTGGCCTAAGGCTTAGTTTTAAGACTAAGCCTTTCCCACCCTAAGTGACTTTGTATCAGAGACTTCCTTGTTTGTATTTATATATTGGATTAAAGGTTTTGATTTCGACATTATAAAATGGGGCAGAAGAGCCCATGCTGGGGGAGAGCAGAGAAAGGCCACGTGGAGGAGGCCAGGAGAAGCAGCCAAGATGGCAGAGTGTTGAGTGAGGAGCCAGTTTGTGCAGAGTTTGTGCAGAGAGAAGGAGATGGGGAACAGAGGCTGGTGAGCTAGAAACCTTTGATTCTAGGAAACTCGGATGAGTCAGTAGCTTTGAGAGCTCTGAATGGAAAGGGAAGTGTTTTCCCACTGTGTGTATAACTCGCCCGCTGGGTGCAAGCTAGGATTAAAGGTAATGGCCCACCAGTTCTTGGCTCCGTTGTTTCATTACTGTCTTTCCAAATCCAAAGCAAACCTGCACGGGCCAGGCGGCTGTGATGGTGGCCGCGGCTACTGGCTTTACACCCCCAAATCGACCCAAGAACTCCTTGGTCCTGGGCCCAGACTGTGGCCAGTCAGAGTCTGAACCCCAGGACCAGCTGACATCTCTTCTCCCTAGTAGATCTACCATTGGTAACAACTTTACTTGCCTAGAATGTTCTCACTGCGAGATCTTCATTTCACCGACCACAACAGTGGGATAGTGGAGGACCACTCTGGTCACTGAGGTGTATGTAGGTAGGGAGGCAAATCTAGCTGTAGCTGAAGACACTGGAGGTGGGTGCTCAGTCTGGATAAAAGAACGAAAGCAAACCCCAGCGTGGTGGTGCAGTGGCTAGAGCGTCAATCTGGGACACTGAGGTCCCAGGTTCAAAACCCCGCGGTTGCTGGCTTGAGCACAGGCTCACCCGGCTTGAGCGTGAGATCAACGACACAATCCCAAGGTTGCTGGTTCGAGCCCAAGGTCACTGGCTTGAGCAAGGGGTCACTGGCTCAGCTGGGGCCCCCCACCCTAGTCAAGGCACATATGAGAAAGCAATCAATGAACAACTAAGGTGCTACAACTAGGAGCTGATGCTTCTCATCTCTCTCCCTTCCTGTCTCTCTCACCAAAAAAACAAAACAACAACAACAAAAAAAACTATACGCAATTCTAAAGTTCTGTTCAATCTGCTTTATTCACTTGTTTAAAAAGAAAATGAAGCCTGACCTGTGGTGGCACAGTGGATAAAAGCGTCCACCTGGAACACTGGTGGTTGCCGGCTCAAAACCGCTGGCTTGCCTGGTGAAGGCACATACCAGAAGCAAAACTACAAGTTGATGCTTCCTGCCCCCCCCCCAATTTCTGTCTCTCAGATCAATCAATAAAAAAACAAACAATCAAAAAAAGAAAGTGGACAGGCTGCCGTCAGAGCAGCCTCCCCCAAGCAGCATTTCTGGTGTTTCTTGGTGCCCTGTCTTTCTAACACTAAGAGAGGAAAAGTCCCCTACCCCTCCTCCCTGAGGAGGAAGAAACGAGAAGAATGCAAGGGAAGGGAGCCTGCAGGGGTAACTGAGTCAGCCAGCTCCAGATTAACTACTTTCTATAGTTCTCTGAAAGGGTGCCTGGGGCCACTTGCTACACAGAGCAGGGAAGATAGAACTTATCTGAAAACCCCTTCCCCTCCTCTTTTCTCAAAAGCTTTTAAGAAACAATGTTTACAGACCTTAATTTAAAAATACCAGCCCTTATCCTCCGAATCCACCTAAACCCACCCTCCCATCCTGGAGTCCTGGGAGTGACGTGTACCTCTAGACAAAGGGATCACGAGCCCCTTGCAGGAAAACCTGTATTCTATAAAAAGATGATAAGATATAAGAAAATCAACTTCCGGGAGCAGGTGTCTTTGGAGCTACTAATCCCACGTGCTCTGCTGGCTTTAATAAACTTTCTTTCCCTCTAATAAAGTTATCTGAGGGTCTATCCTCCGTCAGGGTCGCTTCCTGCTACAACATGGCTACTCCATTTGCAACACTGTGGGTACATGCTGGTTACAATGTCAACACCTGACCTAAATAAAGCCTCCAGCGCCGAGCTGCTCCCTTCAGAGGTGACGCTGTGTGTCCAGTCTGCACCTCACAGACTCTGGGGTCCTAGCCTGCGGCTATTTAAGTCTGGGAACTGACCGGTCCTGTGGACGGAGGGCTCCAGCCTCCTTCTTCCCTCCCTCCCTGCCGGACAGGCCTGTGCTCACGTCCAGTCTCCCCCCCTCCCCCAGCCCGGCCTGAGCCTCCAGCCACCCTTGCCCCGCCCACTACCCAGACCACAGCCACCCACCCACCCAGCATGCCCGCTCTGCATTCAGACTGCAAGTGTGCCCTGCCAGTCCTGTGCCCTGTGTCCCTCAGAAACGAACGTGCTTGCAGCTGATGGACGATTTGTTCCCTTCTGCCCCTACGGGGACAACCAGAAGAGGTGCAGGGCTACAGGTGGCACCATCAGCCCCGCAGGAAAGGGACAAGGACACGGAGATGGAGGGTGGCCCTGGTGACTCTGTCCCCAGACCCTTGAAGTGACAGGAAGCCGTCAAGTCAAGACACAGAGGAAAAGGACCTCTGAGACCCAGCAGAGGCAACGTGAAGACTCCTCAGCCACTGTCCCCACCGTCCACCATCCCCCGGACCCCTGACCCGTGTCCTCCCTGGCTCGAGCACGACCCTGAGCTCAGTCACACACACTTGGAAGAAGCTGCTGCTGCCCAGCTCCACACACTGCCCCCAGACCAGCCTTCGGCCCTGGTTGCCCAGCTGGGGGGCCCGCGGCTGCTGTGGATGACCCTCCCTGCTACGGGGAGAGTCTCTCTGAGTCCCTGGTCGCGTGTCTGTCTGATGGAGACCCCCTCCCAGTCCCCCCGGGCCGCGCCCTCGCCCTGGGCATCTCCCTCTCCCGCGTCTGGGTCACAGAGCTGTTTCTCAGCTGAGCAAATGAGTTTGGTGATTGCACTTCATCCCGCAGGGCTGCGTGGCTGTCGGACTTTCCCAGTTCATTTTCTCATCAATGCGCCCGAGACGTTTCCGGCTGCAAAGTGGGGACAGAGCCGCGCCCCTGACCGAGTTACTGTGAGGACTCAGTGAGCCCCTGTGGTGGTCCAGAGCTCTCCTGGCACAGAGGAGGCGCTCGGTGAGAACCGAGGCTTCCTGTCGGCCGGGCCGCGTGCTTCCCACTTTATAGACGTGGGGACTCATTAAACGGCCCGAGAGCCAGGGCGGAACCCAGGTCAGCAAAGCACAGACCCCTGGGAGAGAAAGGCACCCTGTGCCCACTCCCCACCCAGGGCGATGGCCAGTGTGGAGCGGCCGAACCCAGCCTGCCTCCGGGGCTTGAGGTCTCGCTCCTCTCACCAGACAGTGAGATGGTGTGAACCAGTGGTCCCCAACCACCGGGCTGCAGACCGATACTGGTCCGTGGGCCATTTGGTACCGGTCCACAGAGAAAGAATAAATAACTTACATTATTTCTGTTTTATTTATATTATATTTAGGTCTGAACGATGTTTTATTTTTTAAAAATGCCCAGATTTCCTCTGTTACATCCGTCTAAGACTCACTCTTGACGCTTGTCTCATAAGTTCGACAGTTATATTTTAAAATACCACAGTTTTTATGCCGGTCGCATAGTTTTACTTTGTGCATTTATCCGTCCCACCCTAAAGGCTAGTCCATGAAAATATTTTCTGACATTAAACCGGTTCGTGGCCCAAAAAAGGTTGGGGACCACTGGTATGAACCACCTCCGGGTGTTGGAGTGGACAAAGGGACCAGGAGCACCTGTGGGTTCCCGCCCGGCTCAGGGCCTGTCAGGCGCCCGGCACCCAGCGCCCAGGAGCGGAGCCCAGGCCGGAGTCCATCACCACCCGCCCCTTAGCCGGCACACACCGGGCAGGGCACACCCTGGGCGACTGTGTGCAGCAGCCCCTTCCCACTGCATGTTCCTCTGCCGGTCATTTCTATGATTGTTCGTCCAACCCCACAAACGCTGACCAGCAGCCCCTCTCTGTGTCCTGCCGCCCACCCCGGGGACTCGTGCCGCCTTAGCCTCTGAGGGCACCTTACCCGCCTGCCGGGCAGCCAGAAGGAAGAGGAGGCAGAACTGGAGGGAGAACTGGAGGCCGGGGCTGGAGCCGTCGCCGGGGGCCAGCCGGGCCATGTCGGTCGGGCAGCAGCAGGCTAGCTACCTGAGAATGAGGGCTGGGGTCCCCTCCTCTCCTTATATGGAGCCAGGTTGGATGTCCCGGGGGCTGGGGCCCCTTGGGCCTAAACCTTAAACAAACGGAGCGCTCCACGCCTCAGGGCGGCCCTGATAAAGGAGACCGCAGGTGGCTGCTGCGTCAGGGGCCAGGAACCTGGGCGGCCGCCCCGGGCTGGGCTCTGGGTAGGGGCGGGGGAGGGGCAGGGGGCTGGGCAGGTGGACTCCTGACCCAGCCCCCGCTGCGTTCTGGGCAGGGGGGAGCAGACGGCCTGTCCTAGAAAGACTGGGCTCCTGCTGGTGGGACTGGGAAGGGGCGACTGGGCAGCCAGTTCAGGAGGAGATTCGAACCCGTTCTTCTCCAGCTCGGCCTTCTCTCCCAGGCCGCGCCCCTGGCTCCCCAGGCCCCTCGCTCTCACGTGGGGCCACACTTTCTGCCCCAGGCGGAGCTGCCTGAGGAGGTCGGGTGAGAGGGCAGAGGAGAAGGAGCTAGCACAGGGCCCCCCACTGCACAGGGCCCCCCACTGCACAGCCCCCCCACTGCACAGGCCCCCCACTGCACAGGGCTCCCCACTGCACAGGGCCCCCCACTGCACAGGGCTCCCCACTGCACAGGGCCCCCCACTGCACAGGGCCCGCCACTGCACAGGGCCCCCCACTGCACAGGGCCCCCACTGCACAGGGCCCCCCACTGCACAGGGCCCGCCACTGCACAGGGTCCCCACTGCACAGGGCCCCCCACTACACAGGGCCCCCACTGCACAGGGCCCCCCACTGCACAGGGCTCCCCACTACACAGGGCCCCCCACTGCACAGGGCCCGCCACTGCACAGGGTCCCCACTGCACAGGGCTCCCCACTACACAGGGCCCCCCACTGCACAGGGCCTGCCACTGCACAGGGTCCCCACTGCACAGGGCCCCCCACTACACAGGGCCCCCACTGCACAGGGCCCCCCACTGCACAGGGCCCCCACTGCACAGGGCCCCCACTGCACAGGGTCCCCACTGCACAGGGCCCCCCACTGCACAGGGCCCCCACTGCACAGGGCCCCCCACTGCACAGGGCCCCCACTGCACAGGGCCCCCCACTGCACAGGGTCCCCCACTGCACAGGGCCCCCCACTACAGACAGCCGAGGCCGGAACCTGACCCAACCTGACATGCCCCCCGGGGGACGAAAGCAGGCCCAGGCCACTGTACCCCCACCCCGGCCCCCATGCACCCCGACACAGCAACACAAGCCCCTCACGTCTAGGGCTCCCCCAGTCTCTTCCCTCCCTCCGAATCACTAGCCTGTAGCAGATGTGAGCTCAGAGGCTGTGCAAACTCATCCACTGAGCCCACCAAGTGGCAGACCTGAGGTCGGGGAGAACGGAGGACAGACAGACAGACAGAGAGGGTGGGGGCTCTGAGGCGAGGCAGAGCCCTGGGCCAGGTGTCTCAGCTCCCCCGCCCCCCATCACACACTTCATGGGCTCACGATGTCGCCCATCTGCACCTAGAATGTCAGCAGCCGGCAGGCAAGGTCTCTGCCTTGGCCGCTGCTGCCACCCCAGCGCCGGGGACACTGCCTGGCTCACGGCAGGCAATGGGAAACTGTGCACTGGGCTGAACGGAGTGGAGGCCGGGCGGCCGTGGCCCGTGCTGGGGAGGGGCACAGCCACGCAGAGCAGAGGGGGCCAGGCTCTGGAGGGCAAGAGGCCAGGACCCGGGGCCGCGGAGCTCACGGGGGTGACCCGGGCCCCAACATGTGAATCCCTCCCGTTCTGGGCGTGACGCGTCCCTAAGCCCTGGGCAGGGCTGGAATGGGTGGGAAGAGGAGAAAGGGCCAACTGCTCGTTAACGTGATTAATGGGAGATTAATGAGACGGCAGGGAGTCGGCCCAGGCTGAGTGCTCAGGACCGGGCAGTGCCTCCTGCAGGGCGGGAAGCTGAGGCAGACGCCGGTCCCTCCTGCAACGCCATCGGGACCCAGGCGTGAGGGGCAGCCCCTACCCCACCCTTCCCCCAGGACCCAGGAGGGGCAGTTCCTCCCCGCCCCCAGGGGACATCTGGCAAGGTCTGGAGACATTCTTGTCACAACCAGAAGGGGGCTGCTATTAGCATCTAGCAGGTAGAGGACAAAGATAGTGGGACACATCCCATAAGGCACCCACCAGCCTCCACCACAGAGAATCTCCAGCCCCCGTGTGTCAGCAGTGCCGAGGTGGCGAGCCCAGTTGTGTAAATAAACACCCTCCTTCTTTTTAGCCACAATGTCCCCCCTGAATCCCCAGGCATCCGGGTGGAGGAGCCAGGAGGGAGGTGGCTGGATCCAGTCACAGGCCGAGGGCTGGTCACAAAGCCTTGGAGCATTGCTGAACACCTTCTCTCGTCAGACCCTCCTTAGCAGGGTCAGCCCCGGTTCCGGGCAGCCACTGGCCCATGGTCACCCAGCAGGGGAGCAGCAGAGGGCAGACACGAAGGTGCCCACCTGCCCGCGGAGCCCGGGCACCGGGGGTAGAGACTCCGAGGCCGGAGACCAGTGGAGGTATGTGTAGGACTGTATGCTGTTAACTCCGCAGGAACTGCGTGGGGCATCCAGCTTGTGCCCGAGCTCCTGTCCCAGGGCTCCTGGCCGGGCGGAGCTGAGACCTTCAGGGTCCTGGGAAGGCCCGGAGCCGGCCTGAAGGGGAGGGACCACACGGAGTGTCCTCGGCTACGCGGCCTCTGACAGTTGGGGAAGAGGGTAGGAATGGGGAGAAAGGGTGAGAAGGAGAGAGTCCGTGGGGGCTGGAGACCCCGAGACCGCCTGGTGCTGCTCCTCCCGCAGGTGGGGACGCAGAGTGGAGAGGGGCCGGTCGCAGGCTGACCCCAGGACCGGAGGTGGCTCCCTCTTACCCTGTGGGGGGAGGAGCCCTGGGGGGCCAGGGCCGCAGTCACGAACCCGCAGGAGACAGGAGACGGTTCTTTACTGCGAATAGAAGGCTGGGCACTTTCCTTTTTATTTTTTTTAGATTTTCTTAATTACCCCCTGTGGGTCAAATAAGTTTGTAAATATGATATATATGTTTGCTCGCTTATAGTTTGTATTGGGTGTGGGGGACAGGCTGTAAGCAGGCAGGGTCCTTATAGCCTAAGGCTTAGTTTTAAGACTAAGCCTTTCCTACCCTCTTAATACTGAGATCTTCTCAAAAACTAAGCTTTTCCCCACACCCTTGACTGTTGCATGATGTGGGGTGGTGTATTCTTATGAGGAATCCCAATTATGCCTGAGATAAGTGACTCTGTATCAGAGACTTCCTTGTTTGTATATTGGATTAAAGGTTTGGATTTCTACACTATACAATGGGGCAGAGGAGCCCATGCTGGAGGAGAGCAGAGAAAGGCCACGTGGAGGAGGCCAGGAGAAGCAGCCAAGATGGTAGAATGCTGAAGGAGAAGCCAGTTTGTGCAGAGAGAAGGAGATGGGAACAGAGGTGAATAAGGCTGGTGAGGTTAGAAACCTTTGATTCTAGGAAACTCGGATGAGTCAGTGGCTTTGGGAGCCCTGAATGGAAAGGGAAGTGTTTTCCCACTGTGTGTATTTCTAGCCCGCTGGGTGCAAGCTAGGATTAAAGGTAATGGCCCACCAGTTCTTGGTTCCGTTGTTTCATTACCATCTGTCCAATCTAATGCGAACTTGCACGGGCCAGGCGGCTGTGATGGTGGCCACAGCTACTGGCTTTACACCCCCCAAATTTCTTTATTATTATTATTATTATTGTAACATTGGTTTATATATTATATGTTTCAGCTGTACATTTCAATTTGACATCCGTATACAATATGCCATGCTGACCACCAAAAGTCTAGTTTCTGTCTCTCACCAGCCAAGCGACCCCTTTCCCCACCCCCCCACCCCCCCACCCCCCCCACTTCCCCACCCCCCCCACTTCCCCACCTCCCCCCTACCCCCGCTGGTAACAGTAACCTGCCGTCTGCCTCCACCCCGACCTCGCGGTCACCACCAATCTGTGGTCCACCTCTGTGACTTTGCTTCTGTTTTGCTGGGTTTATTTGGGTTTGTTTTGTTTTTTGTTTTTTGAATGAGTCAGTTTGGGAGAGGCGGAAGGCCGAGGGGGCGGGGTGCTCGCGCTCCTGGCCCCGCCCCTCACTTGCTGACGAAGCGCTGGTTGGTGGCCACAGGGTGGCAGCTGAAAGGGGTCACCGAGCCACAGCAGCATCCCACGCTCATCTCCTTCCGGAACTGGCAGGCCTGGGAGATGGGGAGTGGGGGGGATAGGATGGGTGAACCGAGGGCCCCGGGACCGTGGACCCGGCCTCCCCTCACACCGCGCAGGCTCTCAGCGCTCCACTGCCGGCATAAACAGTCACACCAATGCAGCCGTGAATGCACTGAGCACCTACTGTGTGCCACGCACCTACTGTGTGCTCCGCGCTCCACGTGCAGAGGCTCACTTCATCCTACAACCCCCTTTGAGATGGATACTATTATTCTCTCTTTGTCTAGGATTCCATTACCTCATCCGTAAAACAGGGGACAATAATGTTACCGAAATCACAGGGTTGCTGTGAACCTCGATGCGTACAGCGCCCGACACGTCAGTGTTATTTAAGGATTACTTGTTACTGATAGCACAGAGAGGTTAAGTAACTTGCCCAAGGTCACCCAGCGTCAGTGTCAGAGCCAGGATTCAGAATGTGACTCCACAGAGCTGACTCTTTACAGCCACGAGCTGAGCTCAGTACCTCGGGGGTCTGGTTGGACCCCAGCACCCCCCGGTCTCTCAGTCAGTGACCCCCAGGCCCCCGTGCCTGCCAGGTCACTGTTTGCTCCCAGCCAGCCAGACCAGGGCTCCTTTTCCCCCTTGCTCCTCCCTACGTGTGGCAGGCTGTCCCCCTTTCTCCCTGAAGCCCCTGTGCTGGTGGCAGTCTCGGGGCACCAGGTCCCACCCCAGTAGCCGGGGGACCCCTGCATTCGGACCACAGTGTCACTCACCTTCTTGATTCCATACAGCATGCTGACGATGGCAGCCACCACCGTGACCGTGATCAACACGATCGCCCAGCCTGGCACAGAGCCCTTCTCCTGAGGTGTCGTCGGGCCTGCGGGGCAGACACGGAGCGTGACTGAGGCGGGTGGGACCTCAGCCCTCCACACCCCAGTGCCCGGCGTGACTTTCCACCCTCCCTTCTGTGAACCTCACATCTCCACGACGCTAAGGCCGCGCTTCTCTGCGGGGTTCTCTCCTACCCTCTCGGGAACAGAATCTCAGGAGGGGTCTTAAAGCCTGCAGGCGGGTAGACAGGGAGAGACTGCTGCTAGGGCAGTGAAGTCTGAGAATTGCCAAGACCCTCTGAGAGCGGAACAGAGGTGGGGGCGGTGCCCGCCGCTGCGCAGACGCAGACTGGGCCCCGAGCTGGGTAACCGCGCCCTGCGGCGCTGGAGACCGTGGGCGGGACGGAGGGCTGACCAGTCCGTAAACAGAGGGCACAGCGAGGTCAGCGGGCCCGGATACAGGCGCTCGCGCACCGTGCAACGCTGGGGAGCGAACGGGGTCTTGGAAATAAATGGTTCTAGGGCGACTGGCAATCCCTAAGGGGCAGAATTGAACTTGACCTCTACCTCACTCCGCACAGAAATTAAGGAGAGACAGCAGAGGCTTACACTTGGAAACTAAAACAGTAAGGTTTGTGGAAGAACACCCTCAAGAATATTCTCATGCCCTGGCCGGTTTGCTCAGTGGTAGAGCGTCGGCCTGGCGTGCAGAAGTCCCGGGTTCGATTCCCGGCCAGGGCACACAGGAGAAGCGCCCATCTGCTTCTCCACCCCTCCCCCTCTCCTTCCTCTCTGTCTCTCTCTTCCCCTCCCACAGCCAAGGCTCCATTGGAGCAAAGATGGCCCGGGCGCTGAGGATGGCTCTGTGGCCTCTGCCTCAGGCGCTAGAGTGGCTTTGGTCTCAACATAGCAATGCCCAGGATGGGCAGAGCATCGCCCCTGGTGGGCGTGCCGGGTGGATCCTGGTCGGGCGCATGCGGGAGTCTGTCTGACTGTCTCTCCCCGTTTCCAGCTTCAGAAAAAAAAAAAAAAAAAAAAAAGAATATTCTCGTGACCTGGAAAGAGGCAAGACCGAGAAGGCACCGACCACAAGAGGAGAAGTGCAGCCGCCAAGGACCAGCCCGCTTCCTTCCGTCCTGGGAAACTGCCCACCTACCCGCGGACAGCCCCGGGCCACGGCCACGCCAATGAGGCCTTCAAAGGGATCGAGCAGCAGAAGTATCACCTGTGGACGCTGTGACTGGTCCCGAAGCGCTCCCAGAAATGGCCGGACCTAACGTCTGCGGACGGCTGGGAGAATCCTCGGGGGTTGAAGAAACTGTTGAGAAACTTGCAGACACAATAGGGAGACTCTCTGAGACAGTGGGGACAGTCACAGAGACACCTGCAGAGACGGAGGGGAGGCCCCCAGAGACAGTGGGGAGGCCCCCAGAGACGGAGGGGAGGCCCCCAGAGACAGTGGGGAGACCCCCAGAGACGGAGGGGAGGCCCCCAGAGACAGTGGGGAGGCCCCCAGAGACGGAGGGGAGACCCCCAGAGACGGAGGGGAGACCCCCAGAGACAATAGGGACGGTCACAGAGACATCCCCAGAGACGGAGGGGAGGCCCCCAGAGACAGTGGGGAGGCCCCCAGAGACGGAGGGGAGGCCCCCAGAGACGGTCGGGAGACCCCCAGAGACAGTGGGGAGGCCCCCAGAGACGGAGGGGAGACCCCCAGAGACGGAGGGGAGACCCGCAGAGACGGAGGGGAGACCCCCAGAGACAGTGGGGAGGCCCCCAGAGACGGAGGGGAGGCCCCCAGAGACAGTGGGGAGGCCCCCAGAGACGGAGGGGAGACCCGCAGAGACAGAGGGGAGACCCCCAGAGACGGAGGAGAGACCCCCAGAGACAGTGGGGAGGCCCCCAGAGACAGTGGGGACAGTCACAGAGACATCCCCAGAGACGGAGGGGAGACCCCCAGAGACAGTGGGGAGACCCCCAGAGACGGAGGGGAGGCCCCCAGAGACAGTGGGGAGGCCCCCAGAGACAGAGGGGAGACCCCCAGAGACAGAGGGGAGACCCCCAGAGACGGAGGGGAGACCCCCAGAGACGGTGGGGAGACCCCCAGAGACGGAGGGGAGACCCCCAGAGACAGTGGGGAGGCCCCCAGAGACAGAGGGGAGACCCCCAGAGACAGTGGGGAGACCCCCAGAGATGGAGGGGAGGCCCCCAGAGACGGTGGGGAGGCCCCCAGAGACGGAGGGGAGGCCCCCAGAGACGGAGGGGAGGCCCCCAGAGACAGTGGGGAGGCCCCCAGAGACGGAGGGGAGGCCCCCAGAGACAGTGGGGAGGCCCCCAGAGACGGAGGGGAGGCCCCCAGAGACGGAGGGGAGGCCCCCAGAGACAGTGGGAAGACCCCCAGAGATGGAGGGGAGGCCCCCAGAGACAGTGGGGAGGCCCCCAGAGACAGAGGGGAGACCCCCAGAGACAGAGGGGAGGCCCCCAGAGACAGTGGGGAGGCCCCCAGAGACGGAGGGGAGACCCCCAGAGACAGTGGGGAGACCCCCAGAGACGGAGGGGAGGCCCCCAGAGACAGTGGGGAGGCCCCCAGAGACGGAGGGGAGGCCCCCAGAGACAGTGGGGAGACCCCCAGAGACGGAGGGGAGGCCCCCAGAGACAGTGGGGAGGCCCCCAGAGACGGTGGGGAGGCCCCCAGAGACAGAGGGGAGACCCCCAGAGACAGTGGGGAGACCCCCAGAGACAGAGGGGAGACCCCCAGAGACGGAGGGGAGACCCCCAGAGACAGTGGGGAGGCCCCCAGAGACAGAGGGGAGACCCGCAGAGACGGAGGGGAGACCCCCAGAGACGGAGGGGAGACCCCCAGAGACGGAGGGGAGGCCCCCAGAGACAGTGGGGAGACCCCCAGAGACAGTGGGGAGGCCCCCAGAGACGGAGGGGAGACCCCCAGAGACGGAGGGGAGGCCCCCAGAGACGGAGGGGAGGCCCCCAGAGACAGTGGGGAGACCCCCAGAGACAGTGGGGAGACCCCCAGAGACGGAGAGGTTTTCAGAGGCAGCAGGGATGCCTCTAGGTATTGTGGTCCTCAGTGGGGTCAGCTGAGCTGCGGGGAAAGAACAGGATGACGGGGTTAGAAGAGTCAGCCAGGCCCCCGGGTCTTCCCCCAGCACCCAGCACCCTCTCCACCCGTGCTCACCGAGGGCGGCCAGGCCCCCAGGTCTCACCCCCAGCACCCAGCACCCTCTCCACCCGTGCTCTCCCCCCCAGCACCCAGCACCCTCTCCACCCGTGCTCTCCCCCCCAGCACCCAGCACCCTCTCCACCCGTGCTCTCCCCCCCAGCACCCAGCACCCTCTCCACCCGTGCTCTCCCCCCCAGCACCCAGCACCCTCTCCACCCGTGCTCTCCCCCCCAGCACCCAGCACCCTCTCCACCCGTGCTCTCCCCCCCAGCACCCAGCACCCTCTCCACCCGTGCTCTCCCCCCCAGCACCCAGCACCCTCTCCACCCGTGTCTTCCCCCCAGCACCCAGCACCCTCTCCACCCGTGTCTTCCCCCCAGCACCCAGCACCCTCTCCACCCGTGTCTTCCCCCCAGCACCCAGCACCCTCTCCACCCGTGTCTTCCCCCCAGCACCCAGCACCCTCTCCACCCGTGCTCTCCCCCCCAGCACCCAGCGCCCTCTCCACCCGTGCTCACCGAGGGCGGCCAGGCCCCCGGGTCTCCCCCCCAGCACCCAGCGCCCTCTCCACCCGTGCTCACCGAGGGCGGCCAGGCCCCCGGGTCTCCCCCCCAGCACCCAGCGCCCTCTCCACCCGTGCTCTTCCCCCCAGCACCCAGCACCCTCTCCACCCGTGCTCACCGAGGGTGCCCAGGCCCTGCAGGCCCACAAGCAGCAGCAGCAGCAGCACGGCGTCCATGGTGCCGGCCCCGCTGTCTTCCCAGGTCCAGCATCGAGCTCTTTAAAGGCTCCGAGGCCCATGAACCGTCTCTGGAGAGCCAGGCGTGCCGGGACCTCCATCAACACCGGGATCTCTGTCCCAGGGAGAGGCCACCAAGCTGTCCCAAGAGGATTAAGCTGTCCCAGCCTGATCCCAGGAAGCTCTGGGCGAGGGGGTGAGTGAGTAAGAGTCTGAGGACTCCCCTACCCCTCCCTCGGGCTCTTCCCAGACTCGGGGCCTGTGCCCCAGGCCTGAGTCAGCCCCCACCCAGACCCTCCTGACAGGGAAGGAACCAGGTGTCCTATGCCGGGTCCTCCTCTGGCTGCTGGAAGGTCAGCTATTGGGGTGAGGGCCCACAGGTCTCTAAAAGAAGCAGGATTTAGGCCCCAGCCAGTTGGCTCAGTGGTAGGGCGTCGGCCTGGCATGCAGGAGTCCCAGGTTCGATTCCCAGCCAGGGCACAAAGGAGAAGGGCCCATCTGCTTCTCCATCCCTCCCCCTCTCCTTCCTCTCTGTCTCTCTCTTCCCCTCCCACAGCCGAGGCTCCACTGGAGCAAAGTTGACCCTGGCGCTGAGGACGGCTCCATGGCCTCTACCTCAGGCGCTAGAGTGGCTCTGGTTGCAACAGAGCAACGCCCCAGATGGGCAGAGCATCGCCCCCTGGTGGGCGTGCCAGGTGGATCCCAGTTGGGCACATGCGGGAGTCTGTCTGACTGCCTCCCTGTTTCCAACTTCAGAAAAATACAATAAATAAATAAAGCAAGCAGGACTCGGGAGCTGGGTGGGGGTGCAGGACGCCGTGGCCTGGGGACCGCGTCTGACGCTCAGGGCACCCAGGACAAAGTTGGGGGTGGACATCCAGACGCTGCAGCCCCCAAGCTTTCCGTCCCTCTGGTGGGGGGAGGAGCAGCAGGGGGACACGCACTGCAGACGTTCAGAAGTTCAGAACCAGGCCCGGGCCTGGCTGCCCAGAACCCCTGCTTCCCGCTGCGCGGGCTCGGGCCAGTCAGACGTGTCCTCACCTCTAAAACGAGGGGTCCCTGGTTTAAAGGGTCGTGATGAGCCTGAAAGGAAACGTCCCCAGCGTGCCGAGCTCGGAGTGCCAGCTGCGCTGACCTAGGAAGGGAGAGCGGGCGTGCTCCGCTCTCGACGAGGACGCAGGGGCCCACAGCCGCTCTCCCTGTCCCGCCTTCACCCCAGAGACAGTGGGGAGGCCCCCAGAGACGGAGGGGAGATCCTGGCGGCTGTGCCTACCGGCCCTTCCGACCACGTGTTCCTCCAGTGCGAGCCTGGGCGTCCCGTGGGTGGTGCAGACCATGTCCTCCTCCTCGCTGCCTCCATTCTTCCGAGCTTGGGCCCTCTGGTTTTTGGAGGAAATGAGGAGACGTTACACAGAGAGGCAGACAGGAGCGGGGAGGGGACAGGTGCCCTGGTGTGTTCCAGGAGTTTATGTGACCAGTGCCTCAGTCTTGTTCATGTGTCTGGCACTACTGACTTGCTGTGTGACCTTAGTAAGTCATTCACCCTCTCTGGGCCTTGTTTCCTAGTGTCTAAAGAAAGACAGTAAAAGTCGATGGGCTCCAGGCTTTCCTCTGCACAGCTGCCCTCTCTGCCTCTCTCGGTGCCTGTGGCCGGGAGAGTGAGGGCACCACTCTGCCTGCACACCAAGGCGGGAGGAGCATTTGATGAGACCCACGTCTCTGCCTGAGTATCCAGGATGTTTTAGAGCAGGGGTCCCCAAACTTTTTACACAGGGGGCCAGTTCACTGTCCCTCAGACCGTTGGAAGGCCGGACTATAAAAAAAACTATGAACAAATCCCTATGCACACTGCACAGATCTTATTTTAAAGTAAAAAAACAAAACGGGAACAAATACAATATTTAAAATAAAGAACAAGTAAATTTAAATCAACAAACTGACCAGTATTTCAATGGGAACTATGCTCCTCTCACTGACCACCAATGAAAGAAGTGCCCCTTCCAGAAGTGCGGCGGGGGCCGGATAAATGGCCTCAGGGGGCCGCATGCGGCCCGCGGGCCGTAGTTTGGGGACCCCTGTTTTAGAGCAAACTAAAACCCCTCAGAAGTGCACGCTCCCCATTACCCAAATTTTTCACCCGGAAAGTCAGTCACTGCACTGAGGGAGCAGGACACCCGGGTTTGGGAAGAAACTTGGCTTCAGCCACCCCTCCCTTTTGGGCCCACATTCCTGAGCCCTTCGGTGGCACCACTAATGGAAATTAATTATAGTTAATAATTAATCCCTAAAGAGCAATGAGAGGCCCAGCCTGGGTGGGGCTGAGACACTGGAAGGACAGGCACCTCCTCAGCTGCCCTCTCTGCAGGACGGGCCCCGGGGGGGGGGGGGGAGGGACCACCCACAACTTCCCACAGCAGTCCAGTGAGGACCTCTCCTGGGTCCTCAAAGCCATATTGGGAGAACTTGAAAATCGGGTTATCCAGCCTCCCCCTCTGCCTCCCCCACAAACACCGGTGCTGAGGACAGGCTGTAGGAAAGCCAGGCCGGTCAGCAGAGGCCAGCAGGGGCTTCGGACATCTCTCCTGTTTTCCGGAGAAGTGAGGTGGCCACAATGGGGACAAGGCTGCCCCTCTTCCTCCTCCTGCTGACCCTCCTTGGCAGCTCACACGGAACAGGTGAGGGCAGCAGGGCTGGACACAGGGGTCCTCACGGCAAGGTGAGGGCAAGAAGGAGGACGGGAGTGACAGAGGCACCCCAGTCCTGAGCTCCCCAGTCCTGAGCACCCCAGCCCTGAGCACCCCAGCCCTGAGCACCCCAGTCCCGAGCACCCCAGCCCCGAGCACCCCAGTCCTGAGCTCCCCAGCCCCGAGCACCCCAGTCCTGAGCACCCCAGCCCTGAGCACCCCAGTCCCGAGCACCCCAGCCCCGAGCACCCCAGTCCTGAGCTCCCCAGCCCCAAGCACCCCAGTCCTGAGCACCCCAGTCCTGAGCACCCCAGCCCTGAGCTCCCCAGTCCTGAGCTCCCCAGTCCTGAGCACCCCGGCCCTGAGCACCCCGGCCCTGAGCACCCCAGTCCTGAGCACCCCGGTCCCGAGCTCCCCAGTCCTGAGCACCCCGGCCCTGAGCACCCCGGCCCTGAGCACCCCAGCCCCGAGCACCCCAGTCCCGAGCACCCCGGCCCCGAGCACCCCGGCCCCGAGCACCCCAGTCCCGAGCACCCCAGCCCCGAGCACCCCAGTCCCGAGCTCCCCAGCCCCGAGCACCCCAGTCCTGAGCACCCCAGCCCTGAGCACCCCAGTCCCGAGCACCCCAGCCCCGAGCACCCCAGTCCTGAGCTCCCCAGCCCCAAGCACCCCAGTCCTGAGCACCCCAGTCCTGAGCACCCCAGCCCTGAGCTCCCCAGTCCTGAGCACCCCAGTCCTGAGCACCCCAGTCCCGAGCACCCCGGTCCCGAGCTCCCCAGTCCTGAGCACCCCGGTCCTGAGCACCCCGGCCCTGAGCACCCCGGCCCTGAGCTCCCCAGTCCTGACCACCCCGGCCCTGAGCACCCCGGCCCTGAGCTCCCCAGTCCTGACCACCCCGGTCCCGAGCTCCCCGGTCCTGAGCACCCCGGCCCTGAGCACCCCGGCCCTGAGCACCCCAGTCCTGAGCACCCCGGTCCCGAGCTCCCCAGTCCTGAGCACCCCGGTCCTGAGCACCCCGGCCCTGAGCACCCCAGCCCTGAGCTCCCCGGTCCTGAGCTCCCCAGTCCTGAGACCCCGGAGGTCAGTGCTGAACTGTGGCCTTGAGGGGTCTGGGAGGGCTTGGCAGGGAGAGAGAGCCAAGGGCGGTGGAGGGAGACGGGGGGGGGGGGGGGGGGGGGGGGGCCGCCCACACCCCCAGTCCTGGGGCCGGGTCCGAGGCTGTATTTCTGGACCCCTAGGGCCAGGAATGACTTTGCGGCTGAAGCTGAAGGATTCCTTTCTGGCCAACGCCTCCCACGGTTCCGGCTTCCCGGGGCTGCTCCGCACGGTAGCTCTCTGGCAGGGGCCAGGGTGGGTTTGGGCCCCTCTGCCGGCACCTGGCCCACCTCCAGGTGTGAGAGCCATCTCACAGCTGGCCTTCGAACCCTCTCTCTCTCCCCCAGCTCTGCCTCCTCCTCCACCTCCCTTCGGGGACCAACGTCACCCTCCATCAGGCGGGGCCCCCACACCACGTCACCTGCAGAACCTGAGAGTAACAGAAGCCTGGGCCCGGCCTGGTCGGGTGGGGCACTTGCCTCCCCCCCGCAGGGACAGGGGAACACCTTGGCCCCCTCCTCCAGGACGCCCTCCCCTCTGAGTGAGTGGCAGTAAATACGTTGCATTCAGTGACTTTGTGGGTTCACGAGCAGCGGGCGGGCAGGGAGGAGGAACCGGATGCCCACGTCTCCGACTCTCCCTGGGGAAGCAGAGGGGATCTGGGTGGGCTCACGCTCCCCAACACCAGGGTCAAAGGCCGAGAAGCAGTCCGGGGCGTTACCGGGGACACACGCACACCACACACACGCACAGGGGCGTGAACACTCACTGCACGCTGAGGTCTGCGGGACAGAGGGAAACACTCTGTTCCCGGCACGCTCTCCCACGCCAGCGCTCACAGCACCGTCCTCCGATTCCACCGATGGGGAAGCGAGGCTGAGGGAGGCCCGGCCACACGCCCCGACCCCTCGCAGCGGAGAGCTCAGACACCGGAGGAGCGCTTGGGCGGGAGCAAGATGTTCATTTCCTCTCCCTCTGCTGAATCAAGCTCTGGGGGCCAGGGGCTCGGAACCCAGACAGATGCAGATGGACAGACACCCCCAGGACACGGGCCCCCTGACCTGGGGATCCACACAGGTCCATCAGGGTGGAAGGGCAGGAGGCAGCTCAGCTGAGAGGTGAAAGGTGAGAGGTGAGAGGTGAGGGTCAGCTGACGGGAGCAGGGCCAGCAGTGTTGGTGAGTGGTCAGCAGTGTAGGTGAGTGGTCAGCAGTGTTGGTGAGTGGTCAGCAGTGTAGGTGGGTGGTCAGCAGTGTTGGTGAGTGGTCAGCAGTGTAGGTGGGTGGTCAGCAGTGTAGGTGAGTGGTCAGCAGTGTAGGTGAGTGGTGGTCAGCAGTGTTGGTGAGTGGTCAGCAGTGTAGGTGGGTGGTCAGCAGTGTTGGTGAGTGGTCAGCAGTGTAGGTGAGTGGTCAGCAGCGTTGGTGAGTGGTCAGCAGCGTAGGTGAGTGGTCAGCAGCGTCGGTGAGTGGTCAGCAGCGTAGGTGAGTGGTCAGCAGCGTCGGTGAGTGGTCAGCAGCGTGAGTGGTGGTCAGCAGCGTAGGTGAGTGGTCAGCAGCGTTGGTGGGTGGCCAGCGGCGTAGGTGGGTGGTCAGCGGCGTAGGTGGGTGGTCAGCGGCGTAGGTGAGTGGTCAGCGGCGTTGGTGAGTGGTGGTCAGCGGCGTAGGTGAGTGGTCAGCGGCGTAGGTGAGTGGTCAGCGGCGTAGGTGGGTGGTGGTCAGCGGCGTAGGTGAGTGGTCAGCGGCGTAGGTGAGTGGTGGTCAGCGGCGTAGGTGAGTGGTCAGCAGCGTTGGTGGGTGGCCAGCGGCGTAGGTGAGTGGTGGTCAGCGGTGTAGGTGAGTGGTCAGCGGTGTTGGTGAGTGGTCAGCGGTGTAGGTGAGTGGTCAGCGGTGTTGGTGAGTGGTCAGCGGTGTAGGTGAGTGGTCAGCGGTGTTGGTGAGTGGTCAGCGGTGTAGGTGAGTGGTCAGCAGTGTTGGTGAGTGGTCAGCGGTGTAGGTGGGAGGTCAGCAGTGTAGGTGAGTGGTCAGCAGCGTAGGTGAGTGGTGGTCAGCAGTGTAGGTGAGTGGTCAGCAGTGTAGGTGAGTGGTCAGCAGTGTAGGTGGGTGGTGGTCAGCAGTGTAGGTGAGTGGTCAGCAGTGTAGGTGAGTGGTCAGCAGTGTAGGTGGGTGGTCAGCGGCGTTGGTGGGTGGCCAGCGGCGTAGGTGAGTGGTCAGCGGTGTAGGTGAGTGGTCAGCAGCGTCGGTGAGTGGTCAGCAGCGTCGGTGAGTGGTCAGCGGTGTTGGTGAGTGGTCAGCAGCGTCGGTGAGTGGCCAGCAGCGTCGGTGAGTGGTCAGCGGTGTTGGTGAGTGGTCAGCGGCGTGGGTGAGTGGTCAGCAGCGTGGGTGAGTGGTCAGCAGTGTTGGTGAGTGGTGGGGGGCGGGTGCTGGCAGACGTGCGGGCTAACCGTGAGGATGTGTAGCCACGCGGGCCCACACGGGAGTCCAAGGTGACTGGCTCACCTGCGTGGAGCCGGCATTTCCTCACCTGCCAAACAGGGATGATGCCGGTACTGCTTCCTCGGATTGTCGTGAGGATGGCACGGATAAGTCACCTAGGGCACCTGCCACCGTGCCTGTCAGACCAAGAAAGGGGCCCGGGGGGTAGGGATTGTCCTCAGGGTGGAAACTGGGCCCAACATGTAAGTGCCTCAGGGTCCTGGGTCGCGCTTCTGATTTCCTTGAGGCAAGCACTCACCGACTCCCCACTCAAGATTATCTTGGCCCTGGCCGGGTGGCTCAGCAGTAGAGCATAGGCCCAGTGTGTGGAAGTCCCGGGTTCAATTCCCGACCAGGGCACACAGAAGCACCCATCTGCTTCTCCACCCCTCCCCCTCTCCTTCCTCTCTGTCTCTCTCTTCCCCTCCCGCAGCCGAGGCTCCATTGGAGCAGAGTTGTCCCCGGCGCTGAGGGTGGCTCCATGGCCTCCACCTCAGGCGCTAGGATGGCTCTAGCCGCAGCAGAGCAATGCCCCAGATGGGCAGAGCATCGCCCCCTGGTGGGCATGCCGGGTGGATCCTGGATGGGCACATGCGGGAGTCTCTCTGCCTCCCTGCTTTTCACTTCAGAAAAATACATAAAAATTGAAAAGATTATCTTAACTTCTCACCAGCTGTCTCAAATTGCAAGCCTGCACCAAGATTTGGCCATTTCGGAGTTCCTGTTCTCCACAGTCCCCACCCCTGCCGACCCTCTCAACCACCATCACCACCACATAGAACTAGAGCTCAGCTGCTTGGAGGGAGGTGAGGGCAACAGCTCCGTATGGAGCACCCCTGAAGACGAGGGGAACACAGGTGGTGATTCTCCTCGTTTCCTGGGACAAGTAGGCCAGAGGGGAGGTGGCTGAGGGCCCCAAAGAGCCCATCATTTCATGATTTGCCCCTAGACTGCAGTTGTGGGGCAGGTGACACCCATGGGTCAAGGGTGCAGGCCTCAAACAAGCTGGGGGACTGGATGTCTGGAACCCCAAAGGGCTGAACGAAACAGACAGCTAACATTTCCTGAGCCTGGTTCTTAGCTCTCAAGGCCTGGGAGGTGCTGGGCTACGACTTCTAGATTCTGTTCTCAAAGAAGTCTTTTCCTAGACTCAAGACGGAGCAGTGCAGTGCAAAGATTGCTTTGGGGTTCATCAGAGCCGGGGGGTGGCAGAGACTGCTAAGTGTCCCCTAATAAGCCTTCTCTTCCTTTTGGATAGTCATGTGAATTTTAGCTGAGCACCTGGTTCATTCCACTCCCCAGCCTCCCTTGCAGCTGGGAATGGCCGCGGTTAGGGTGTCCGACAGGAGGCAAGGAGAAAGGAAGTCTGCAGCTTCCGGGTAACATCCTTGGCAAGGACAGGAGCTGCCCCTCCAGAGGGAAGAAAACCAAGTCCCAGACCAGTGCTTCCCAGTAGAACTTCCCATGACAACGGAGATGGTTTAGAACCTGCGCTGAGCAACGCGGTAGCCACTAACCACGTGCGGCTCTCAAACACTTGAAATAAGGAACGAATGCTGAACTTTGATTGTGATTAGATAGCCAGTGGCCGTCCTAGGTAACCCTCCACCCCTGACCCGAGGACCCCACCAAGTGGCCGTCCTAGGTAACCCTCCGCACCTGACCCGAACCCCACCAAGTGGCCGTCCTAGGTAACCCTCCGCACCTGACCCGCACCCCACCAAGTGGCCGTCCTAGGTAACCCTCCGCACCCTGACCCGTACCCCACCAAGTGGCCGTCCTAGATAACCCTCCGCACCTGACCCGAACCCCACCAAGTGGCCGTCCTAGATAACCCTCCGCACCTGACCCGAACCCCACCAAGTGGCCGTCCTAGATAACCCTCCGCACCTGACCCGTACCCCACCAAGTGGCCGTCCTAGATAACCCTCCACACCCTGACCCGAACCCCACCAAGTGGCCGTCCTAGATAACCCTCCGCACCCTGACCCGAACCCCACCAAGTGGCCGTCCTAGATAACCCTCCGCACCTGACCCGCACCCCACCAAGTGGCCGTCCTAGATAACCCTCCGCACCCTGACCCGTACCCCACCACTCGGGCCCTTCGCTCACCACCACCCCCACCCCCCACCCCGCTCCTCTGAGCACTCCCGGCACGCTCTGGCTCTTCCCTGCGCCTGCCACGCGGCCCCCGGCCGCCCACTCAGGTAACTCCTACACCTCCTGCAAGGCGCTGCTCAGACCCCACCTCCACAACGAACTCTACCCTGAGCCCCTGGAACTGCAGCCTGCCCCCCACCGACACACACACACACACACACACCCAAGTCCCCTTTCCCGGCTCTCCCCTTCCCTCCCCATAGCATGCGTGGCCTTCGGACACTCTCTGTATTTGTGCATTTGTGTGTCCTTGCTGACCTCCCCTCCTGGAACCAGAGCACTACCAGGGCGGAGATCTCGGCTCCTTTCACTCACTGATGAACGCAAGGACCCAGAACAGGGCCCGGAGCACACACAGCAGGTGCTCAAGGAACCCGGGCTGAACTTCGGGAAGAGGAAAAAGGAAGCCGTCCGCCCTGTCCTTCCCCACCCCCAACCACCTCCACTCCCGGGAGGGAATGCGGATATGCCAGAGGGACCTGGAGCAGATCTCAGACCCGGAGTCGCAAACAGGGTATCCGAAAGGCAGGACGAGACCCTCGTCATGGCCCAACAAACAAAACGTCCACCTCCTTGCACACGAAGCTTGCTCACCGCAACCGGGGAGAACGGACACCTAGTTTATTGGGTCGAGTCCCAGCTGACACACAAGCAGCTTGGATCCTCGGAGCACATTTCTTCTCTAAGAGGCGAGAGCGCCCACCGCGGAGGCACCCACACCGCGAAGGAGCCCACACCGCGGAGGCGCCCACACCGCCGAGGTGCTCGGAGGATTCGGTAGCAGCAGGGAGGCCCGAGCGGTGAGAGGCCGGCCACGAAGAGCAGCTCCGCAGAGCCGCTGGACAGCACGGAGCCTGGGCATGGGAGGGCCGGCCCCTGGACTTCACTGGGATGAGACGAGGTGTCCGGGCCGGGAGGCTGGCATCGGCACATCTGTGTACCTCCGTCAGGGGCTGGGCAGTGTGTCCCCGGCACTCTGGGCTCAGGTCCACCGGGGTGGGGGTGGGGGTGGGCAGCACTCCCCGCAGCCCCTCAGGCCTGGGGGAGCCCTGCTCCTCTCAGCACCACCGCGGACAGGGGGACAGGGCCAGCCGAGGAGCAAGGCAGTGGAGCAGGGACAGCAGAGGTGGGGCCCCCGTCACTGTGCCGGGCTGAAGAGAAAGCTCCGTCTCCTCCACGGCCCAGCACCCACACTCCCACTGTGCCCAAGGCCACGGAGGAGGTGGCCCTTCCCCTCTCCCACGCCAGGGCCTCAGGGGACAAGTGAGGGAAGGACGTCACCAGGGGGGAAAGAGGGATGAAAAAAACCACAGGCCGAGGCTTTGAGATCTCAGAAGCTCTTCTGCATTTCCTCCAGCCTAACCGCACACGCAGGAGGGCGGCCGGGCAGGAAGGTGGGCTCAAGGGACCCACAGCTGCTCCGGCCAGGCCGGTTCACAGACCGAGGGGGGCGGACCACGTGGTCCCCGAGGCCCCGCCCGCCAGAGGGCCAGCAGGGGCGGGGTCCGTGCGTCCTCCAGGGCGCGGCTGGGAGGGCTCAGGCTTCCGCGGGGCTGGGGGACTGGTCCATCAGCTGCCGCAGGTGAGAGGCCGCCTTGTCCAGTTTCGACAATTCCAGTTGGAGGGAAGAAAGCTGGACAGGGTGAGAAGCAGGGAAGGATCCAGGCGTGAGGTCCGCCCTCTCCTTCCACGTCTCCCCAGGGAGGGGGCTCCGGGGTGCCCCCAGCCCCCGGCCTCACCCTCTGCTGCCTCTGCGTCTCTGCCTCTCCCTCTGATGGGGTCCGGACTGCGAGGCCGTCGAGCTGCTTCTGCAACTTGTGTCTCCGAGCGGCCAGCAGAGGGAGGTGGGCCTGCGGGTCCACCAGGCCCTGGGGGAGCACAGAGACATCTGCCCCGGCCCAGCACCGCCCTCCCTCCTGCCCTCCTCCGGCCCCCCCTCCTGCCCCGTGCTGAGACCCCTCCCCACTCTTACAGAACGCCCCTGGCCCTCTCCCCAACATCCCTTCTGACCCCGCCCAGCTCCAGTCTCCTGTGGGCACCTGCAGCTCCATGTAGACCTGAACCGTGTCGCTGAGCGGGGCCTGGGCCCAGCCGGAGGGAGCCGCCGCGCCCGCTGGCAGGAGGCCCACGGCCCCGCAGTGGCTCAGGGTGCCCAGGGGCTCCAGGAAGGCCTCGAAGACGCCCTGCTGCCCCGGCTCCGAGCTCTGCAGCAGCACTGGGGAGGAGAGAGACGTCGGGGTCGAGGCCCCAGACCCTGCCTACCGTCCCTCCAGCCTGCACCTCCCAGCATGGACCCTGCTCCCCCTTCTCCCAGCGGCCCCTCCCCCGCAGGGACTCGGCAGCCGGCCCCGCCCCCGCCCCCCGCAGGGACTCAGGAGGAAGCCCCTCCCCCGCAGGGACTCCGGCAGCCGCCCCCCCCCCGCCCCCCCGCAGGGACTCCAGCGCCGCCCCCCCCCCCCCGCAGGAACTCGGGAGGAAGCCCCTCCCCCGCAGGGACTCTGGCAGCCGCCCCCCCCCCCCCCGCCGGGACTCCAGCGCCGCCCCCCCCCGCAGGGACTCGGGAGGAAGCCCCCCCCCCCCGCAGGGACTCCAGCACCCCCCCCCCCCCCCGCAGGGACTCGGGAGCCCAGCACCCTCACCTCGAGGCCGGGCCTTGGTGAGCTGGTACGTGGCGCGCAGAGCCCTCAGCGCCTGCACGGCCTCCTGCACCTGGGAGAAGTGCCGCTCCAGCTCGGGCCGGTTCCAGCGCTCCTGCAGACGGAGACCCAGAGCTGAACAACCACACACACCTCAGCGGCCCGGAGGCTCCTGAGAAACGAGTCAACTCTCCTGGCTCCTGCCTGCACCTGCCCACCCACACCCTCTGCACCAGCTGAGGATGGAACCCGGCAAAAACTGGACACTCATCAAGGTCCTAGACGACCAGCGGTTGACATCTGGCCAACAACCAGAAGTAAGATGTAAAACGTACTATACCAAACCTCGTCATTCACAAAACCATGTAATGAAAAAAGAAATTCAGTTAAGCTCTGAGATGACATTTTCTGGGGTAAGCCTGCTGCATTCACCCTGCTCGAGTCATTACAGCTGGAAAATGCACCGAGGCTTTGGGGTGTCCTGTTACTCACGGGCAATCCTCATCACAACCGTGGCATCGACTATGGCTACCCCTGCTTTAAAGATGGAGAAGCTGAGGGACGGAGTTTCTCCTTCCCACACAGCTAGGGAGGATCCATGTAGCGAGAGTCCTGCTCCCGTCCGTCCGCGGTGCTAACTCTGCCCCCACCCAAGACATCTCTGCAGGAACACCCCCCCCCCAGGACTCCACACTCAAGCACCAAGCACCGCGGTCAATGGGCCGTGGCAGCAAGTCCTTCTGGAAGACCGCTCCGCGGCCTGTCCCCAGCAGGCCCGCGACGGGACGTGTGACTCACCACGCTGCGGGCGCTGGGGTACGGAGCCACGGAGACGCTGGGGGCGCGGGGGCCGCCCGGCCCGGGGGGCAGCCTCTGCCAGAGCTCCTCGGCCAGGAAGGGCATGAACGGGGCAAGCAGGCGCAGGCCGGCGTCCGCACAGCAGAACAGCACCTGGCGGGGCCCGGGGGCGCGGGGGCAGTGCGACAGCTGGGGCTTCACGGCCTCCTGCGGGGGAAGCGGCCACTCAGGGGGCACCACCAGCAGGACCGGGCAGCTGGGCGGGGGTCTCAGGGGTGGGCGGGGTCACACCATCAGGAAGGGTGTGCAGTGTGGAGAGAACAGCAGTGACTCTGCTTATCAAACAGAGGGTTTGTGCCTGGGGGGGGGTGCTGCAGTGGGTAGAGCATCGACCTGGGACACTGAGGACCCAGGTTTGAAACCCTGAGGTCACCAGCCTGAACCCAAAAGGCTATTAGCTTGAAGCCCAAGGTCACTGGCTTGGCTGGAGCCCCCCCCCCCCCCCCAGTCAAGGTACATGTGAAAAGCAATCAATGAACAACTAAGGTGCTGCAACTATGAGTTGATGCTTCTCGTCTCTCTCCTTTCTTGTCTGTCTAACTTAAAAAAAACAAAAAAACAAAAAAAACCCCACAGCCTGACCAGGTGGTGGCGCAGTGGATAGAGTGTCGAACTGGGATGCGGAGGACCCAGGTTCGAAACCCCGAGGTCGCCAGCTTGAGCACGGGCTCATCTGGTTTGAGCAAAAGATCACCAGCTTGAGTCAGTGGCTCGAGCAAGGCCCACAGTCAAGGCACATATGAGAAAGCAATCGATGAACAACTAAGGTGTTGCAACTCGCAATGAAAAACTAATGATTGATGCTTCTCACTCTCCATTCCTGTCTTTCTGTCCCTGTCTATCCTTTCTCTGACTCTTTCTCTCTGTCTCTGTAAAAAACACACACACACACCAAAAAAAAACAACCCACAAGATTTTTTAAAAGACTGAGAAGCAGTGACCTCGAGCAGCAGGCCTGAGCTGGCCGCAGCACCTGGTACAAGCAGGGACAGTTTTCACCACCCGGTGAGGCAGCACTTGAGGGTTGGGTGGCTCACCAGCTGCCTCCCACTGATGCTCACGCAGGGTGAAGTGCGAGAGACACACACACACACACACACACACACACCATCTAAGGACCATCACGCTTCCTTCCCACCCACTTGCAGCTCTCGGCCGGCCCCGGGTCCGAACTCAGCCACAGAGGCTGAGAGGGATGCTCCCTCTGCCTGCCCACACGGCTGTCAGACCCAGTTTCTAGAAGGCTCCCTGCTCCTCCTCCTTCCCCAGGGGCCGACACGGGCTGGAGCAGTGACGCGCCCAGTCCCGGGGAAGAGAGGAACAGGGCTCCCTGGCTGGTCGTCTCCCCGTCCTAACTGGGGGGACACCCGGGAGCCGCGCTGAGAGCCCTGTGCCAGGGAAGCGGGTCTGCAGGGCACGGGAACGGGCCCACGGGCTGCAACGCCCCGGCCCCGGCCCCCTCACCAAGTAGACGTCACAGAGGCTGTGGAGCCAGAAGTGGTGCAGGGCGTGCGTGGCCAGCGGCAGCTCACAGCTGTGGAAGCCTCGCTCACACTCCCGGGCCGTGCGGGCCAGGCGGCTCAGGATCCAGGCGTCCATGGAGGACGAGGGGGACAGCTGCAGGCAGAAGGGGCTGCAGGATGGGACAGCCGACCCCCACACCCCTCCTCTCCTTCCCGATGCCACCCTCTGCCACCAGCACCCCTCCTCTGCCTCTCACCTCGTCCGCAGGCTGGGCTACGAACTCCTCCCCCAGGGCCCTGAGGATGAAGCGCAGGGCGTTCCAGACCTTGTTGCAGAAATGCCGGGTGCTCAGGACCTCGGACACAGACAGGTGTAAGTCACCCCCTGGGAGGGAAAGGAGAGAGTGTGCGGATGGGCGTCAGGGGCACAGGGCGTCCTCACCACCCGGGCCCCTCTGCGCGCCCCACACCCCCCTGCCCGGGCTTACCCAGGGCCCCGTGGGAGCACAGGGCGAATCTCAGGGTGTCCTCACCACCCGGGCCCCTCTGCGTGCCCCACACCCCCCTGCCTGGGCTTACCCAGGGCCCCGTGGGAGCACAGGGTGAATCTCAGGGCGTCCTCACCACCCGGGCCCCTCTGCGCCCCCCACACCCCCCTGCCCGGGCTAACCCAGGGCCCCGTGGGAGCACAGGGCGAACCTCAGGGCGTCCTCACCACCCAGGCCCCTCTGCGCCCCCACACCCCCCTGCCCTGGCTTACCCAGGGCCCCGTGGGAGCACAGGGCGAATCTCAGGGCGTCCTCACCACCCAGGCCCCTCTGCGCCCCCACACACCCCTGCCCGGGCTTACCCAGGGCCCCGTGGGAGCACAGGGCGAATCTCAGGGCGTCCTCACCACCCAGGCCCCTCTGCGCCCCACACCCCCCTGCCCGGGCTTACCCAGGGCCCCGTGGGAGCACAGGGTGAACCTCAGGGCGTCCTCACCACCCAGGCCCCTCTGCGCCCCCACACCCCCCTGCCTGGGCTTACCCAGGGCCCCGTGGGAGCACAGGGCGAATCTCAGGGCGTCTGTCCCGCACTCGGGGATCCCATGAGGGAAGTCCTTTCTCTGCAACCAGAGGGAGGGGGTGGCCGATGCCAATGAGGCCACAGGGCCAGGAGCCCGGCCAGCCGAGGAAACCGGCGCCTATGAGCCAGAGGTCAGACGGGGCAGAACCGGGTCACACCTGCGCTGCCGCCGCGATGGTGAGCTCCGCCGGGTCCAGATTCCCATCACTCAGCTTCTCCTGCAGGGCCTGGAACCGAGAACCCGCTGGCCTCGCCCGAGACCCACCCCTACGAGGGTCCCACCCACTGTCTCCAGGGCTGGAATGGAGAACCCGCTGGCCTCGGCCCGAGACCCACCCCTACGAGGGTCCCACTCACTGTCTCCAGGGCTGGCTCCTCTCTGCAGGCCCCCCTCCTGTCCCCCCAGACCCAGGCCTGCCCCTCCTCACCTGCAGCTCCACCCCCCGGATGATGTCCCGGGGGTCCAGCACGTTCCCCAGGGACTTGCTCATCTTCCGGCCCTGCCCGTCACGAACCATGGAGTGGAGCAGCACCTGGGGGCATGGAGCGGTCAGCGGTCAGCGAGGGCAGCTGGGTCAGCCTCTCCCTGGAGGGTCCCTTGGGGTGCCTGGCCTCCAGGCCTCAGGGTTAGGACAGAACGTGAAGCAGGAATCGAGTATCACAGCAGGGGACAGGAAGAGTCACAGAGGGGACAGGCGCTACCTTGCTGAAGGGAAGCTGGCCCGTGAGCTGGGTCCCCAACATGACCATCCGGCCCACCCAGAACAGCAGGAGGTCACTGCCCGTTTCCAACAGCGACAGCGGGTAGAACCGAGTGAGGTCTGGGGTCTGGGAGGAAAAAGATAAGCAGGAAGAGGCCCTGGGCGCCCTCTCCTCGGACACTCAGGGCCCCCTGTGTCTGTCCGTCACCATCCCCACCTCCCCTCCCTGCCTGCCCACCGGTGCCTCACCTGCTGGGGCCAGCCCAGGGCGGAGAAGGGGAAAAGAGCGGAAGAGAACCAGGTGTCCAGGACGTCGGGGTCTGCGACACAGCACAGGGGCTGGAGATGAGGGGAGCCTGGGCTTCCAGGACCTCCGCCCGCCCTGGGCTGCCCAGCCCGCGGCCCACCCTCCAAAGACCCCGCGCTCACCGCGCTCCAGGGTCAGCTCCGCCCCCAGCCTCCCGGTCAGCGCTGCAGCCACCGCTCTGGCCTCGGCCTCTGTCCGCCCGACCACCCAGCAGTCCTCCCGGTCGCCCTGCAGAACCGGGAGCGTGAGAGCCCCTGGCGCGTGGGAGGCCCGTCTCGGCCTCTTCGGCGCCCTCTGGCGGTGCGCAGAAGGCAGCGCCCGCAGCCGGCGAGGTGGCCCCGAGACCCAGGCTGAGCTCAGCAGGCAGGGAGCTGGGACCTGGGGCGGCAGAGGCCTGGGACCCCGCGCTGAGGCCGTCCCTCCCTCCCCTGCACCTGCTCCCACCAACCTTCACGGGCTCCTGCACCACCAGGTAGGCGGGAATCCGATGGCCCCACCACAGCTGCCGGGAGACGCACCAGTCCCTGCCACAGAGCACAGAGCGGCCTCTCAGCATGGGGTGGGGGACCCCGCCTGGCTCCGAGGGAGACCCTCTTACCCGAGGCGGGAAAACCAGAGCCGCCAGTTCTTCTGGTGGAAAGCCGGGCTGAGCTCCAGGGCCCCCGACTCCACGGCCTGCGGGGAGAGGGTCTTCGGACAGCGCTTGGGTCCTGTACCCACACCCTCACCCGCCCTGCACAGGATGGGGGCCTCGGGGCAAGGGGGGGGCTCCGCAGCTCAGGAAGGGCCTCCCAACCTCCTGAGAAGATCCTAGGCTGGAGTGAGGACACGCTGGCCCTCTCTGGGCACCTGGCCGCTGCGGCAGCTGCCCTGTCTCCGCCCGCCCTGGCGCTCCGCAGGGCAGCCTCACCTGGCCCCTGCCCACAGCTGGGGCCACCCCGCCTCCCGCCTCCGCCTCCCCCACCGCCCCTCCCGGGGCAGCCTCACCTGGGCAGCCCGCTTCCCCATCTCCCCGCAGCGGACAAACCACTGGCTCTTCAGCAGATACTCGACCACGTCCCCTGAGCGGCTGAAAGGGACAAGGCTGAGCCCACGCACGTGCCCAGGCCCTGGGCCCCTCCCGCAGACCCCCGGAGACCCTACTGCCTGCCAGGCCCTCAGCACTGAGGCCACGGCAGCCGGTGGAGCCCAGAGCCCCCGTTCTGGCATGAGGGTGCAGAGCCCGCCCCGCGCCACTCTGAACTTCTGTCTGTCCCTCCTAGGGGTGGCCCGGGGTGAAGGGGTGGAGCCACCTGCAGAGGGGCAGCACCATGGGGTGACTCCGGAGGCCCCGGAGGAGGCCCCGCTCCCTCAGCGCCGACACGATCTTGTCCCGGGCCACAAAGCGGTGAAGACCCTGGGGAAGCCGCAACAGGATCGGTTAGAGGTCTCCGGAGAAATAAGAGAACGGGAGGGGGGAGGCGGGGCGGAAGGCCCCCAAGGGGCGGGCGGGGTGACAGGGAGGCCGGTACCACCTGCAGCCAGTCCCCACAGACGGGGCTCATGGTCCCGTCCTCTGCGATGACACCCACGGGGCTCAGGCCGTGTCGCGCCCCCAGCTCGGCATCCACAGGGCTGTGAGCTGGGGTCACCTTCAGCGCCCCTGTGGGGACAGAGTGGCCATGCGCTCGGACCCTGGCCCTGGCTTTTCCAGAGGTACTGTCATCGTCCGCGGCTCCGTGTCCCCTCCTCTCGGCACTGCCCTTTGTCCCCTCCCCCGCCCGCCCTCCACTGAGACTGCTCCACAGGAGAAGGGTCTCCCTCTCTCCGCCCTTCCTCCTTCCTCCCTGCCCCCACCCACCCCGCACCCCAGCCTTCTCTCCTTCCCCCGACTCCCCTCACCTGTGCCCACGTGCGGCTGAACGGCAGGGTCTGTGATGAGGGGCAGAAGCTGCCCTGTCAGGGGGTGGCGAAGGCGTCGCCCATGTAGGTGCTGGCGGAAGAGAGAGGGGTCAAGGGTCAAGGGTCAAGGGTGGCGTGTGGGAGGGGAAAGGTCCGCGCAGGCGCAGGCAGGAGAGGCCTGAGACCAGGACGGCGAGAACCCAGGTCCGAGCCAAGCGGGGTGGGCCAACATTTTCTCCAGGTCTGGAGTGTGAATCCTTGAGGCAAACCGGTTACGGTACCCGCCCCTGCGGCAGAGGCGGGAAGACCCCAGAGATGAGCACAGCCCATGAGTGGCGCACAAACACGGGCCACGTGGCTCTGCCCCACCCCCGCCCTGGGCCGTATTTGCCCAAGTGCAACGTCAGGAAGAGAGGGGGCAGTCTCAGAGCCACAGGAGGGCGGAGGTGGGAGAAGTCTTAGGAAAGGAAGTAGAAAGCAGGAGGGAAGGAGAGGCCACCCGGGCAGGGAGGCTGGGGCAGGGAGCACCGGGCATTACTGTGTATCGGGCGTCCTCGGGGTGAACGGCCACCGCCACGTCTCCAGGCAACGTCTCTGGCCTCGTGGTCCCTACCACCACCTCTGCGTCTGAGGACACAATTCAAGCACACAGAGCCAGCGGTCATCCTCACCCCCCGCCCTGGACACAGCTAAAGCCAGGAGAACGGGGGAGGGGGGGCAGGAGCAGTTGGGGTGGGCCGGCCCCCAGGAACAACTCGGGACATCAGAACCCGTGCCCAGGAGCCTGGCTCGGTGTCTGGTGCTACGGAATGCCCCGGCCGCTGGCATGGGAGAGACCAGTATGGCATTAAGGCGGGCAGCCAGAACGCATGCTGGGGCCGTGGACGCTGGCACGCTGGGTGCCCTATGCACAGATGCTATGCCTTATTTGGGTCTGGCACGAGCCCCCCTTACAAGAGACACCCTTGGACTATCCCAGCCCCCTCTCTTCCCCTTCTCTGAACTCTTCAGAACACTTACTGTCTGAACCACACTTCAGAACTAACCTTCCATCTCTTTCACAGGGGACAGGCTCCTGCAGAATTACACCAAGCTCCCCGAGGGCACTTTTCTCACATGGCCCAGAAGAGCCAGGGTGAGTGCCCACAAAAATACAAAACACTAGTGCTTACAGCTCTTTTTGAATTTGTCTAGTAGGTCTTCCAGTGTTTGCCGGAAGGCCCCCCCCCCCAAAAAAAATACAAAACACTACCATGGCTCCTTACGCCCTTCCCACCGAGTCATGTGTGAAGCAGGCTGGTGGGTTTGCTCCCACCGGCCCATCACGGGCTCAGGAAAACGGGGGAAGCAGAGATCCCTGGGCGACACCCCCGAGCGCTGCCCTCACCGGCCCACCACGGGCTCGGGAAAACCGGGGAAGCAGAGATCACTGGGCGACACCCCCGAGCGCTGCCCTCACCGGCCCACCACGGGCTCAGGAAAACCGGGGAAGCAGAGATCCCTGGGCGACACCCCCCGAGCGCTGCCCTCACCGGCCCACCACGGGCTCGGGAAGACGGGGGAAGCAGAGATCACTGGGCTACACCCCCGAGCGCTGCCCTCACCGGCCCACCACGGGCTCAGGAAAACCGGGGAAGCAGAGATCACTGGGCGACACCCCGAGTGCTGCCCTCACCGACCCACCACGGGCTCGGGAAAACCGGGGAAGCAGAGATCACTGGGCGACACCCCGAGTGCTGCCCTCACCGGCCCACCACGGGCTCGGGAAAACCGGGGAAGCAGAGATCCCTGGGCGACACCCCCCCGAGCGCTGCCCTCACCGGCCCACCACGGGCTCGGGAAAACCGGGGAAGCAGAGATCCCTGGGCGACACCCCCCGAGCGCTGCCCTCACCGGCCCACCACGGGCTCGGGAAAACCGGGGAAGCAGAGATCACTGGGCGACACCCCGAGTGCTGCCCTCACCGGGATCCCCATCCACAGGAAAGGCCACAGACACGAGGAGGCCGAAGGTCACAGGACCGGGGCAGCCAGGCACTCGGAGCTCCGTGCGGCCAGGCAGGGGCCGGCTTTCCACCTAGAGGCGCGGAGGAAGCAGGGCAGCCCTTCTGCAAGGCCCACGCCCAGCCTCCCGGGGGCACTGCGTCACCGCCCAGCCTCCCTGCAGCCGCTCAGAGGGCTCGGAGCCGCCTCCCCCACCCTCCATTAGGTTACAGTAAATATTCACCGAACCGTAGACCACACCCAGGCACCCTGTTCCCACCTCCCTCTCACAGCACCCCCAAGAGGCAGGCATTCCCACCAGCCCTCGTTTGTAGATTAGGGAAACGGAGGCTCACAGAGGCCAGAAGTCACGGAGCCGGTGGGCGGCAGGACGTGGGTGGGAGTCCAGGCCATCTGGCTCCAGGCTCTGGGCCTTCCCACCAACCTGCCCCTCTTTCCCGCTCACCTCCACGTCGGAGATGGCCGATCTTAAAGCACACGACCAGTTGACAAGCTGCCGGCTGCGGTACAACAGCCCTGCCTCGTGGAGTCGCACGAAAGCTTCGGTCACAGCCACCGAGGAGCCCTGGAACGGCCCAGTGTCCACACCCAACAGCCCCTCCTCAGCCCGCCACCCCACTCGGGGACTGTGCCTCCCACCTGGCCGCCCCCAGCCCACTCCGCAGCCCGCAGGTCTCCGAACACCTCCCGGACGCCCACGGGGGCTGGCAGCCCACTCACAGTGTCCATGGTGAAGCACTCGCGGTCCCAGTCCAGCGAGGCCCCCAGAGCCCGGAGCTGCTCACAGATCTCCCCGCCTTTCCTGCGCCCGGAGACAGCTGTCAGCTACCATGTCCCAAGCACCAACGACACGCCAGGCCCGGTGGCACCCCAGCAATGCAGGGGCCAGGGGCTGGGATGAGTGTGGCATTCATACGGCCTCTGGAAGCTCATAGAGACAGACTCCCAAACCAGCATGCAGCTTCCTGTGACACTTAAACAAACAGGTTCTGCAGTGACAGAGAATGGGGCGGCCAATCTGTGGGAAAGCGGAGGAGGCATGACAGAGCAGACGGCCTGTGACAACGCACCTGGGAGACGAGGGTGACGTCAAGCAGGTGGCAGGTGGGCACGGGTGAGCAGGAGAGTGAGGAAACCCAGACAAGGGGAAAAGGGATGAGGGGGGCAGAGGAGAAGCGTGTGTGTGCATATATACGCACACACATCAGTACACACACCTTACTGCATCACACACAGACACACGCACAGCATGGAGACCCCAGCAAGTGCCAAGGGACTCCGAGGTCAAGTCTCTGGAAGTCGGGAGGGAGAGGGGGTGCAAGGAGCGGCCAAGGCTGGGAGGAGGGCCAGGAAGCCAGGCCCCAAATCCACGCCCACAACCACCCCTGCCTGTCATACTCACTCTTCCTTCCACTTCCACACCTCCTCCAGGAAGGCTTCCCGGCTCAGCTGATGCCTCCTCACCCCTCGCTCCTTCCACAGCTGCTTCTCCACCACGGCCTGAGGTTAGGGGCCAGACCGCCAGTCAGGCTGCTTCGGTGGGGAGAAATCTCTCCCGCCCCAGAAAAGCAAACGGTGGCAGAAGACATACCTGGGTGGCAATACCTGCGTGATCTGAGCCAGGGACCCACAGCACCTGATCTCCGCGCATCCGGTGCCTGCAGCAGAAACACGCACACACGTGCAGCCCTGAGCTTACCTGTTCCTCCTCACTCCTTCCCCCTTCCCCACCCCTCCAAGAGCTCCCTGTAGCCCCAATCCCCTCACCAGCGTACAAGAGCGTCCTGGATGGCCACTGTCAGCGCATGTCCGATGTGCAGGGAGCCGGTGACGTTGGGTGGTGGGATACACATGGAAAAGGTCTCCCCTGTAGCCTGGGGCAGCCTGGTCTAGAGGGGAGGAGCCAAGTGGAAGGAAGGACAGGAGAGGACTGGACGTTACCTGGGCGAGTAGCGCCCCCTGGTGTCTCCAAGGCACAAAGAATGGCAGGAGAGACCGGTCCCCAAATAAAAGGGATGGGGAAAACGCGCCAAAAGAAGGCTTTGGCGACACCAGGGGCTGGGAGCTCCAGGCTCCGAGGCTCAGTTGTGCCCACCAGCCTCACAGGTCGTTTATCCCGGGGACTGTTGAGCGGCCCTCCCCGCCCGGGACACACCTGATACTCCGGTTTGAAGAAGCCCTCTCGCACCCACCAAGGGTACCACGCTGCCTCCACGTATCGGGGGCTGTATGCAGGAGGCAGGGGCCCGGAGACATCTGTGGGGGCAGAGGAGAGAGCTCCACTAACTCCTGAACTTCGATGCCAGGCTGCATTTCAGCAGGCCAAACTGGCAACGAGAACGCGGAGAAAAGGCCTCCCAGCTTCCTTAGTTACCTTTCTTTTCCCCGAGTTCCGTGGGGATTTCATACAGCACTGTTTCTTTAGGAGTCCAGGCCTTACTGGGTTCGGCAGCTGGCTAGGGGGCGGGACCAGAAGGGAGGATGCAGCTCCCAGGACAGCCCGGGCCTCTGGAACCCAGAATTCTCTCCCCCAGACCCCCAACCCAAGTCTTCTCCGAGACCCAAGGACAAGCTGCGTGACCCCAACCTTGCTCTTCCGGGCTAACCCAGCCTCCAGCGCCGCCTGCTTCTCTCGCAGGCGCTTCTGTTTGGCTTCACGGTTCCTCCGGGAGATAGGGGACCCGAAGGGCTCTGACTGGGTAGAAAGGGGGCGGGACCTGGGGAGGCCCCGCGGGGGCCTGAGCCCCCACTGGCGAACGGAGGCCAGAGGCAAATGAGGCATCAGGAGCGCTTGGGACGAGGCGCCGGCCTGTTTCGGACAAAGCACATGAGAAGGCTACGGGGCGCGGAGGGTCACATCTGCACCTTCCACCTGCCTCTTGCCAGCACTGCTGTCCCTGTCCCTTCCCACCCGAGCCCTCCCCCCTGAGAGCAGGGGGCACGCGGTCGGCGGCAACAGGGTCCTGGGGCCACGGGGCTCTTCTCGGGCTGGGTCGGCGCTTCCGGACAGCATAAGCACGTGCGCCGAGGGGGTGACCGCTGACCCACGGGAAGGTGGAGGTCTCGGGGGACTCGGGGAGAGGAGCGCACGTGTGCCCGCGCCGGGACGCAGCCCGGCCAGCCCCGCGACTCGGCCCGCACGGTCCCCGCCCACGGCCCACCTCGAGAGGCCCGTCGCGCTCAACCCGCCGCGATCCCAGGGCGCCCCGCGGCGGCGGCGGCAGGGGCCGGGCCACCCGCAACCCGCCCCCGGAACCGGCCCGCGAAGACGCAGCGCATGCGCGGAGGCTGCGCGGCCTCACACGCCCCGCCCCTCTCGGCCCAATGGCCGCGGGCGCCGTGAGCGCCGCGGGCTCAGAGGGAGGCGTGACTCATTTTCATCACAACTTTATTAAACAGTGTATTAAACAAGCCTAGTCCCCACGTGTAAATAACCCGCCCCCCGAGTCCCGGGGCCGCGCCCCGTCCGGCCCCACTGCGCACGCTCAGGAGCTGTGCTTCTGCCGCTTCCAGAAGCGCTTGACGTCGCCGTGGCCGGCGGGGGTCACCACCATGAGCCGCTTGGCCGCGTTCTCGAACACCAGCACGCCCAGCTCCCGCGCGTGGGCCAGCAGCAGCTCAAAGTCCACTTGCGACAGGAACTGGTTGTACAGGACGCCTAGGGCCCGGGAGAGGAGGTGAGACCGGGATCCCTCCGCGGCAGACCACCCCCCACGACTTAAACCCAATCCTCTGCCCCCTTTCCAGGGCTCATCCAATCATATTGGGGAGGAGGCAATAGAATAGGTAAGAAAAGCCGGTAATGCTCCCCAAAACGAGCGAGATTACTGTGGATGATCCCTCCCAATTTCTCTCTTCTAACTAAATCCAAATTGCATCAATAGGAGGCATTTTATTTACTACAACCGACTCACCCCACACTATCGAGTCAGCCAGACAAAAAAATAAAAATGCATCAATAGTATTTTTTTCAGCTCCTCAAGTCTGAATTCTTTCCCATGGCCAGTGACCAAACATCAAAGACCAGAGCCACTCACCCTCGGTGAACCGGAGTCGGTCCCTCTCCAGCTCCCACAGCCGAATCTGGTCCGTGATGGTGGGCGGCAGCACCGGCGTCTGCGGGGGCGGGGACGGCTGAGGGTCAGGAACACCCCCAGACCACACAGCCTTCCATTCATTCCCCAGAGCCTCCATCACTTCGCCACCAGCGGCCAGGGGCTGTCAGCCTCCGGCAGCTGGGAGCCTGTCTGTACCTGCTTCAGCATCACTGGGTGGGCCCTCGTCCTTAGGAAATGGATGATCTAGAAAAACAGAGAAGAACGAGATCAAGGGCTCGAATGAGAAGGCAGGAAACCTACCTGGACCATCACCTAATGTCAATGGGACACTGACTTCCTCTTTAAAGACCCAAGGTCACATGCCCATCTTCAGCCCCATTCAGCGGCTGTCCCCCGCGAGTTGCTGTTCCCACTGGTCATATCTGCTGTTCCTTCTCTGACACATCTGCCCTCTGCGTAGTCTCGTTTTCCTTGTCTTTGAAATAGCCGCGCTGCGTGTGTGGCAGGCTCTGAGCCGCGCTGCGTGTGTGGCAGGCTCTGAGCTCAGTGTTCCAGCACTACCCTCGCAATGAATCCTCCCCACAACTCAATGAGATGAAACATCATTTCCATTGTCCAGATTAGGAAACTGAGGGTCCTACAAACAAAGCAGCCAGCCCGGAAGTGGTGGGGCCCAGACGCAGGTCCAGAGCTCCCCTCCCTCCAGGTCTTTCCCTCCAGGGTCCGCCTATTCCCTCTCCTGGAGCCCTGACTTCTCGTGTGCCTGCTCTGTGCTCAGAGACAGCTCGCCGCCACCGACTGTAACGGAGCAGGTGCCGGCCTTCCGCAAGGGGGCCGCCCTGTACCCCACCGCCCAGGTGCAGCCTCTCCTCTCGCCGCCCCCGCCCCCGCCCGGGGGGCTACCTGCTGGGCTGTGATGCCACTGGCAATGGCCTGCTGCACACTGTCCCGGGTGACCTGAGCCACCACCATGTTGGGGAAGCGATACAGCATCTCAGAGAAGAGGGCGATGAGGGCGATCTGCAGCTCCGACTCTGACGGGGCCAGGGAGAGAGGGTGAGGGGCGCCCCAGGCGGACTCCCTGGGCCCCGCCCTCACGTGCAGTGGGAAATGTCGGAGAACTCTGTAAAGTGCCCGGTAAAGCCGGGAAGAGATGGTGTTCCTTCCTGCTTCCTTCCCCCACGCCACGCCCCTGCCGGCGACCCTGTCACCTCACCGGTGTAGGCGTACAGGCGGTAGTTGGTTTCCACAACGATGAAGCCCGGCTGATGCGCGGTGCCCCCAGCCCCAGAAACCCCCGAGGACAGGTTGATGGCCAGCCGGGTGGGGTAGTAGCGCCGAGACTTCCTCTAGAAAGGGCAGAAGGGAGAGGCAGAGGGGCTCTCTCGGGGGTCACCGCCCCACATCTTCCTTCCCGAGACCCCAGCTCCCTCCCAGTGCGCAGAGCCTTCTCTCCCCACGGGACAGGACGCAAGTGCTCAGTCCTGGCGCAGGCTTCCTCCGGAAACCCCAAAGGCAAGACAACCCCCCACCCTGCTCCTCCCCTGGAAGCCATGAATTTGGGTCTTCCTACCTTCCTCTGGAAAACAAGCCCAAACTCACGCAGGTGCTGCAGGAAGTTCAACAGAGAATCGCTCATACCTTCCACAGAGTAATCCTGGGGAAGAGAGGCGGCCAGCTGGGCTCCAGAGCACCCCCTTCGCCGGCTCTGGACCCATCCGCTCGCTCGCTCCCCCTCTTCCCCTCTCCGGCCCTGCTCCCTTCATTCTACCTTCCACCCTGTTGCCCCGTGGGCCGCACTTCCCCTTCCCGTCTCACCCGCTTCCGTGCCCACACAAGCCCACGCTCCGCCCCCGCTCACCTTGCCCAGCGTGGAGAAGCTGAGCTGGAAGAGGAAGGAGAGGATCTCCACGAGGTCCATGCCCCGGCTCTAAGGAGGGAGGGGCGGGCGGGAGAAAACGGAGGAGGGGGTGTCAGGGGACAGACTGGTGGGCAGCGGCCTCCGCAAGGCCCCGAGAAGAGCCGCCCCCGGCCCCGCACCTGAGCCGTCTGCAGGTACTGCAGCATGAAGTACCAGAGCTGGGCGGGGGTGTCCAGCAGCAGGAACTGGAAGCCGGCAGAGGTGATGCAGGGCGGTTCTCCCGGCTCGGCGCTGGGGACAGAGAGGACAACGGGAGGCGGCTGCAGACAGAGGCCACCATCCCCACGGGGCCGCTCACGTCTCCTGCCTCGTCTCTCTGCTCATACTGCACTCGAGTCTCCTTTTCCGTCTACCCCCACCCCCACGCCTGACCCACCGGACACTCAGGTTAGCAGGGACCCAAGGGGATGGCGAAGCGGGCGCTGTTGGACCCCGGGCCCCCTCACCTCTTCATGAGCCCAGCCTGGCTGAGGAGCTGAGCCAAGTCCTGGCTGACGGCGGCACTGGGGGAGCCCACCATGAAGTGCAGGACCACCTGAGGAAAGCAGGAGGACAGGGGGCACCTGTAGGGCCCGTGGGAAGCAGGGCACAAGCAGACACACACACACACACACACACACACACACGGCCCCAAGTCCTCACCTCCCATCGCTCCTCGGCATACTTATCAAGGGAGGGGACATCCCGGGCATGCTTGTCTGGTCCCAGCTGACTTGTGTCATCAGACCAGGCCTTGCCCCTACGCCAGGATGGACCAAGAGTCAGGAGCCCTGTCGGTGTTCCCTGCCCGACCTCTGCCCCCTTTCCACCCTCCTCCCCATGGGCCATGAACGAGTGGGAGGCCTTTTCTGCGCCTACGCCGTGCAGCTACACCTGGTCCCACTTATTCCCACTGGTGGGGTCCAGAGGCTCCAGAGAGGCCCCTCAGGCGCTGCCCCCTCCAGAAGTTTAGCTCCCCGGAGCCAGCTTAGGAAGAGAGGAAGTGACATACCCACCCAGGAGGGCAATGCGGAGGTTCTGGCGGAAGACGGGGTTGAGGATGAGGCCCTGGAGACCCCCCGGGAGCAGCTGGGTGTGCCAGATGCGGAGGCCGCTCAGCAGCCCGGTGCTTTCTTCCTGAGCCCTGAAACAGAGCGGAGAGGTGAGGGCGTCTGCAGCACACAATGGGGGAGGCCCATAAAGGCCGCCACTTCCGCCTTCTCTGGACGGGTGGGTGCTCCCCGGGTCGGTGTTTCACAGAGTGGAACCAGTGACTTCTTCAGGCACACGCCTTGTCTGCCTGCGGTGCTCACCAGAGCTTTGTGACAGACATCACGGCTCTCCAAAAGGGAGAAGACAGCATGCAGACCTTCCCAAACCTACTTAATTACAAGTTCCACGGTGTACCCACGAACGTTTCCTAATCACGTCCCAAGGAACAGCCGTGTGGGGAAATCCGGCTGCCGGGCCGTTTGCATCTGGCTGAGAACGAACGAACGCACAGACTCACTTGCTGAATTCCTTCTTCACCCACAGGGCCACGGCGGCCTGCGGTAAGGGCTGCTCCAGAAAGAGCATCCGCATCACCCAGTTCTTAGCCAAAGACGGGAGCTCCCTGCGGGGGCGGGAGAGGGGGCAGAGGTCAAAGGTCAGCGCTGTATCAGCAGCTGCCTTCTTGGGTCTGCATCTCTGCCCTGCAGCCTCTCAAACAGGTCCTCTCCCTCCCCGCACCTTTACCAGCCTTCCTGTCTCCACAAGCACCATCGGTTTTGACCTGACACACCTTTCATTTCCAAATCCCTTAGGACTAAGTTTCTACCCATGATCCCTTGACAGCCACCCCCCCACTGCCCCCTGTCTGCGGGCCCCGTGACATTTCCCCACCATGGTCCCTGCCGTGAAGGGCATCCTCACCTAAAGACAGCCAGACAGGTGGCAGGGTGCCCGTACAGCCGGTCCAATACCCCGGGGCTCAGGCCGCCAAGGAACTCCTGCAGATTCCTGCATTGTAGGTGCGCCCGGTTCAGTCCACCCCTCAAGGGGGTGCTCTCCATCACCTGAGAGACACAGCGTTAGCAGTGCACCCCCACAGCGCTCAGCTGGCCGGTGTCATCCCTCACCTTTCTCACTCCCATCCCCGGATCCACAGCCCCGCCCGCCCCTCCACCGTGCGTGACCCATCTTTTCTAATGTTTCCCTTCCCATGTCACTCATCTCTTGTTTCTTCCAAACCTGACTTCCTCCTTTCCTGCCTCCTTCACCCCACTTCTGCCCTCAACTCGTCTTCTCTCCATTTCCAAGTACCCAGGTATTCATTGTACCTGGGTGCGAAAAAGTGATTTTGTATTTCAAAGATTTCTGTCTCATCTTTACTAAGCGGTGACAGACAGACGTGTTTGAGTCCAACCCTCTCTCCCTGCCACCTCTCCTATGGTCAGAGCAGCCCATTAGCTCCAAACCTGTCACACCTTCCCATCTATTTCTCGGCCCCATTTCTCTGGCTGGGCACCCCCCCCCCAAAAAAAAAACCACCTCTCCCCTCCGTGGCTCCCAAATCTAATACCACCTATTCCCTCTCTCTCCCTCCAAAACTACCCCTTCACCCCGTTCTTCCTAACTTCTCTCCTCCCCCCCCCACTCCTCCCTCCCACTCAGCGCTCCTCCGCTCCGCCACCCCCTGGCCCGGCCCCTCACCGCTCTGGGTCGATCCCCCCTCGTGCACCCCGAGTCCCAAGCCGTCGCTTAATCGGAGTCAAAGTCTTGCATTGGCTCCCGGCAATGGAGGAAAAGACGTGTTTATTTTAAATAAGGGGAGAGAGAGACAGGGAGAGCGACAAAGAACTTCACAGACAGGAGTCCCCAGTGGAGACTTCAGAAGAGAAGAGAAAGAGTGCAAAAGGTAAGGAGGATAAGAATAAGGGCTGCACGCCCGGCGCGGGGCATCCTGGGATGTGGAGTTTTGTCCCTGCCCACCCGCCAAGCAGGCTGGAGAGTGTCGAACTACAACTCCCAAAAGGCACCGCGGCGAAGGAAAGAGGAGGACCTTTCATGGAGAGCGGCCAGGACAACGGAGGCCAAGCCACTTGGTTCCGCATCGCTCTCCACCCAAGTCGTCAACGGTTTATTGAACGCTCTGGTGTGGCAGGCCAGACCCGGGATGAGAAGCGCCCCGAGGGCTTCCTGGCGGAGGCGCGCAGACACTTCGGTGGTGAGGCACTTAGGTTTGAGCTCAGTTGCTGCTGGTGAAATTGGAATACTGCGCTCTCCAGAGCGTTTTTCGGGAGTTAGGAGTTGTCAACACGATCCCATGAGCCTTACTGGGCACGTTAAAGAATAGACCTTTTTTTTTTTTTTTTTTTTTTTTTGTATTTTTCTGAAGCTGGAAACGGGGAGTGACAGACAGACTCCCGCATGCTCCCGACTGGGATCCACCCGGCACGCCCACCAGGGGGTGACGCTCTGCCCACCAGGGGGCGATGCTCTGCCAATCCTGGGCGTCGCCATGTTGCGACCAGAGCCATTCTAGCGCCTGGGGCAGAGGCCACAGAGCCATCCTCAGTGCCCGGGCCATCTTTGCTCCAATGGAGCCTTGGCTGCGGGAGAGGAAGAGAGAGACAGAGAGGAAGGAGAGGGGGAGGGGTGGAGAAGCAGATGGACGCTTCTCCTGTGTGCCCTGGCTGGGAATCGAACCCGGGACTTCTGCACGCCAGGCCAACACTCTACCACTGAGCCAACCGGCCAGGGCCAATATAAACTTATTTTTAGGTTTTTTAATTTTTATTTTAGAGAGAAGAGAGAGTGAGTGAGAGAGAGAGAGCGAGAAGGGGAGGAGCAGGAAGCATCAACTCCCATATGTGCCTTGACCAGGCAAGCCCAGGGTTTTTTTGAACTGGCAACCTCAGGGTTCCAGGTCGACACTTTATCCACTGGGCCACCACAGGTCAGGCTAAAGAATAGATCTTAAATGCCATGTCCACCATGCTTTCCGCCCCCTGTTTAGTTAGAAGCCCCTAGTAAATACACTGTTTAACACAATTGTTCGTTCTGATTGGATTCACGTAAACCTACTGTGGGGGGGGGGGGAGGAGCCGGCTTCCCTAAGTTCCTATAAGGCTGGGTTTTTTATTCCCATTTCGCAGATTGGGAGACCGGAGTCCAGGAAGATCACATTTGCCACGATCGATCAGACAGCTTAGGAAATGAGAAAGTGGGGATTTGAAGGGCGTTGGCCGGGACCAGGGAATCCCTGTGTAATAATACTTTGTCATGGTTGTTTGTGTTTCGTTTCTTTAGCAATTAATGTTTAAAATCCTCAAAGAAGGCCACAAAACTGAAAAAGCTTCTTTATGGCAACTCTTTTTTTTCTTTTTTTTTTCTGAAGCTGGAAACGGGGAGAGACAGTCAGACAGACTCCCACATGCGCCCGACTGGGATCCACCCAGCACGCCCACCAGGGGCGACGCTCTGCCCACCAGGGGGCGATGCTCTGCCCCTCCGGGGCGTCGCTCCGCCGCGACCGGAGCCACTCCAGCGCCTGGGGCAGAGGCCAAGGAGCCATCCCCAGCGCCCGGGCCATCTTTGCTCCAATGGAGCCTTGGCTGCGGGAGGGGAAGAGAGAGACAGAGAGGAAGGAGGGGGTGGGGGTGGAGAAGCAAACGGGCGCTTCTCCTATGTGCCCTGGCCGGGAATCGAACCCGGGTCCCCCGCATGTCAGGCCGACGCTCTACCGCTGAGCCAACCGGCCAAGGCCTATGGCAACTCTTTAAGTGCATTTAAAAGGCAAATTACAATCTGGGAAGAAGTACTTGGTGAAATGGACAAAGTACAAAGAAAGAGCTCTTATAAAGCAATAAGAGAAAGAACACAATAGAAAGCTGACAAGAGATAACAGGCAATAAACAGAAGAAATACAAATGACTTATAACCAAGTGAAAAAAAATCTCTCAACTTAAATAGTAGAGCAGTGACTTCTAACTGGTGTCCCCCAAGAATTTTCAAAACACGCACTACCTGTCTATTTAGTCAAGGGCACTGACCTCTTTTCCCTTAGAGTGTCAAATAAAAATATCAACACAATAGCCATCCAGTGTGAATGAATCAAAATTATACCTTTCACCTGACCTGTGGTGGCACAGTGGATAAAGCGTCGACCTGGAAATGCTGAGGTTGCTGGTTCGAAACCCTGGGCCTGCCGGTCAAGGCATATATGGGAGTTGATGCTTCCTGCTCCTCCCCCCTTTCTTTCTCTCTCTCTCTTCTCTAAAATGAATAAATAAATAAATAAAAATTTTTTAAATTATGCCTTTCCCTGGCCAAATAGATAGCTCAGTTGGTTCAAGTATCGTTCGATCCCCAATCAGGGCACAAATAAGAAGAATCAATCAATCGATGAATAAGTAAGTGGAACAAATCAGTGTTTTTTTCTCCCTCTCCCTTTCTCTCTCTCTAAAATCAACCAGTAAGAGGTCTTTGGGGGGTGAGGGGAGGCAAAAGAGGGTATGGAGGATAAATGGTGACTCAGAATGGTGAACATACACTACAGTGTTCAGATGATGTATTATAAAATTGTACACCTGAAACCTATATAATTTTATTAACCAGTGACACCTCATAAGTTCAATTTTTAAAAAAGTTAATAATATAAGAGTTCTTTGCAAAATATTGTACCTATCTTTTTGTTCAGTCAGCAAAAAGAAAAAATTTTAATGTGCACAGAATTTAGTAATTTATGTGTGCCATGAGATGAGAAAGGTTGAAAATCTCTGGTCTCCCAGGCAGTGGTACAGTGGATAGAACATCACCCTGGGACGCTGAGGACCCAGGTTTGAAACTCCAAGGTCGCCGGTGCGTGAGCATGGAGTTGCCAGCTTGAGCACACGGTCACATGATCGCTGGCTTGAGCCCAAAGGTCGCTGGCCTGAAGCCCAAGGTCGCTGGCTTGAGCCTAAGGTCACTGGCTTGAGCAAGGGGGTCATTCACTCTGCTGTAGCCCCCCAGGTGAGGCACACATGAGAAAGCAATCCATGAATAACTAAGGTGCCCCAACGAAGAACTGATGCTTCTCATCTCTTTCCTTTCCTCCCTTCCCCTCTCTCTCTTGCTTAAAAAAAAAAAAAAACTCTGGTCTAGAGCTTCAGAGTTCTGAGCTCAGAGGCTTGAGAGGTCTCAGCTCTGCATGGCTCTCACCATACTGGGCTCTGGCTTCTAAACACTTGACCTGTCAGTGCCTGACTTAAATTGTGGTTCACAGGAATCTGACCTATGTAGGTTTCAGTAGTACTCTTAAGATCTGTGTCCTGGCCCGGGCCGGATAGCTTGGTTAGTTAGAGAGTCGTCCCAGAGTGCAGAGGTTGCTGGTTTGATCCTGGGTCAGGGCACATACAGGAACAGATTGAGGTTTCTGTCTCCCTCTCTCCCCATTCCTCTCTTGCTAGAATCAATCAATTTAAAAAATTTTGTGTCCTGGACCCCAAGGGCCTATGAATTCAACCTAATATTAAATTATTTGCATTTCCCAGTCAGGGCACACAGGAGAAGCGCCCATCTGCTTCTCCACCCTTCCCCCTCTCCTTCCTCTCTGTCTCTCTCTTCCCCTCCTGCAGCCAAGGCTCCATTGGAGCAAAGTTTCCCCCGGGCGCTGAGGATGGCTCCATGGCCTCCACCTCAGGTGCTAGAATGGCTCTGGTTGCAGCAGAGCATAGCCCCCTGGTGGGCAGAGCATCGCCCCCTGGTGGGCATGCCGGGTGGATCCCGGTCGGGCACACGCGGGAGTCTGTCTCTCTGTGTCCCTGCTTCTCATTTCAGAAAAATACAACAAAAAATTATCTGTATTGTTAGCCTCATTATCCAGTTGACTCATTTTGTGAGTATCATCACCCATGACCCCTGGGTCCTTATTACACAAAAACTATCATCATGATGGATCTTTTTTAATACTTGCAACTGATTTTTTTTCTCCTTTTCAATCAAATTTGAACTCTTTGTTAAACACTCTCTTGGTGGTTGTAGATTATCCTTCCAAGCCTCTGAGATAATTTAGGCTGTTGTTTCTGGCTCCTGGCAAGATACTCACTAGGTGATTTGCTTTTTTTTCTTTTTTCTTTTTTTGAGAGCAGGGAGAGAGACAGGAACATCAAGCTGCTTCTGTATGTGCTCTGACCAGGGAATCGAACCAGCAGCCTCCATGCTTGGGGATGATGCTCCGAACAACCAAGCAATCCGGCCAGGGCTGATTTGCACTCTTTTTTTTTTGTTTTGTTTTTTTCTGAAGCTGGAAACGGGGAGAGACAGTCAGACAGACTCCCGCATGCGCCCGACCGGGATCCACCCGGCATGCCCACCAGGGGGCATCGCTCTGCCGTGACCAGAGCCACTCTAGCGCCTGGGGCAGAGGCCAAGGAGCCATCCCCAGCGCCCGGGCCATCTTTGCTCCAATGGAGCCTTGGCTGCGGGAGGGGAAGAGAGAGACAGAGAGGAAGGGGGGGGGTGGAGAAGCAAATGGGCGCTTCTCCTATGTGCCCTGGCCGGGAATCGAACCCGGGTCCCCCACACGCCAGGCCGATGCTCTACCGCTGAGCCAACCGGCCAGGGCCTGATTTGCACTCTTAATCAGCCTAATCCAGGGATTCTCCATCTGGGACTTACAGACCCTTGGGGGGGGGGGGTAGAAGGGCAGGTCCTGGATTATGGCCAGAAAAAAACACACCTCTATTTTTATTAACCTGTAATGGATATTTGGTGTTTCCTCCAAGTGCATGATCAAACCCCCAGCAGTACCAGCAGTGCGTGTGACTGTCACTACTAATAGCAAAGCTATTTCCATGCTTCACCAGTCACAGAAATCTCAGATAACACTATCATGCTGTCTGAAAATGTCAGTGCTTATTATATCTGCTGCTAGATGTTGTCATTAAATATATGTAAAAGTATGTTGGCCCTGGTCAGTTGCCTCAATGGATAGAACATGGGCCTGGTGTATGGACATCCTGGGTTCGATTCCTAGTCAGGGCACACAAGAGAAGCAACCATCTGCTTCTCTGCCCCTTCCTCTCCCCCTTACCCTCCTGCAGCCAGTGGCTCAATTGGTTCAAGCATCAGCCCTGGCACTGAGGGTAGCTCAGTGGGTCTGAGTGCAGCAGCCTCAGGCCCTAAAAATAGCTCAGTTGATTCCAGCATCAGCCCAGATAGAGGTTTCCAGATGGATCCTGGCTGGGGTGCATGCAGGAGTCAGTCTCACTATCTCCCCGCCTCTCACTTAAAAAAAAGTATGTTAATATAGCATAATTTTTTAATGTCTTGGTCAACTATATCATATCTATCAATAAACATACACATACAACTTTAAATGGATTTTAAAACATAATTCTGGGGAGGAATCAGTAGACCTCTCCCAACTGCCAGAAGGGTCCATGGGTCAAACAAGGTGAAGACCCCAGGCCTCCTGACGAGGCTCATAAATTCACAGGGGACCCAAGTCCCACCAGCAGGGCCTGGCTCATGGAGACACAGAACACTGTGCTGGACAGAGTCCGTGGTAGGAAGCGAAATGGTAGGAGAAGGAGAAAGAGAAGGAAGAGAGAAAACAGGATGGCAGGAGGGTGGGGCAGGAGGCACATTTTACCAAACCCCAAGAGACCTACTCCCCGCTGTGGAAAACTCAACCTTTATTGTTACCTGCCTACAGCAGGGGATTAAAACTGCACTGAGCTAGATCCATATATTAGTGTAAAAATCTGTGTCTCTCCCTCCGAAAATGTACAAACCCCAAGTGATTATAGAAAAACCGATGTGGCAGCTACAACAGAGATGCCCAACCCCAGGCGTTGTTCCCTCCTTCCCCCTAACCCAACATTTATTCCACAGAAACATACAGGCAAGAGAGGTCCTGGCCCCAACGGGCGGGAGGGGGCCGGGGGCTGGGACTGGGGGTCCGGACGGGGTCCCCGCCAGGTCCAGTGTTTCAGAGGGGGTGGGCGGGGGGAAGAGGCCAAAACTGAGGACAGTTCCAGGAGCAGGGCCATCCCTGTGTTTGGCCTCCTCACTCCCCAAACTCTCAGCCAGTGGGGTCCAGTGTGTGACGGACAGAGAGAGGCTGGGGTGAGGGGGTGCACAGCCTTCCCTCCAGGAACCAGTGTTGTCCAGGGGGCCCAGGTGCTCCGGGGGCCGTGTCCAGTGTCAGCCCTGTATCTGCCCCATGCTCCCCCAAGGGAGGGCGAGAAGAGGTCCGAGAGGATCCCATCCACAGGGCCAGCTGGGTGGGCAGTGGGGGCATCTGGGAGAGGGGCAGGGAGGGGTCGGCTCCCTGGCAGGCCCAGCCCACCTGCGGTCACACTGCCTCTCTCAGAGGGGAGAGGCCGGGGGAGTGTGGGGCTGCCGTCAGCTCCTCCGGTTTTGGGGGGCCAGTGGCCTCCCAGGAGGACGTCAGGATTCACACCGTGTTGAGTGCGTCTTCCGCCAGGAACCGGTGCAGCTGGGCAAAGGGCGGTCGCTGCTCGGGCTCCCGGCTCCAGCACCGAAGCATCAGCTCATACAGGCCCAGCGGGCAGGCCGGAGGCCGGGACAGGTATACCTGCATCGTGGCAGCCGGCCACGCGGACAGGAGGCAGGGAACAGTGGTCTTCAGTTCCCACAACGACAGCCTCTGCCCCCCACCGCCAGCACCCCGCCCCCTCCTCCCTGCGTCCAGCCTCCATGTCCATCGGTTCTGACCTGCCGGCCCTGGTCCCGGAAGAACTCCCCAGCGTTCTCGATGACTTGCTCATCTGTCAGCTGCCCAAAGGGCTGGGCCCGACAGAGCATCAGCACCTCCCACAGGGTCACCCCGAAGGCCCACACATCACTGGCCGTTGTGAACTTCCCCTGGTGTGCGGGTGAGGCGACAGGGGCAGAAGGACGTCAGTCAGGCCACACTGACCGCCCTCCCTTCCCCAGCGGGGCCACATCCTCTCAGCCCTCAGCACCTCCTGGGCCAATTCCCCCAAATAAGCCTGTGCGCCCCCGGGGCCGCCCACCGGCTCTGCCTTCCTTCTCAGGCCCAGGCCACACCCTTTCAAGCCCCGCCCCCCGTTTTCGGTCCCGACTCCCAACTCACCGGCTTCTATCGCGGGCCCCCTGTGTCTCCGGTTCCCTCTTGCTCCCTGCCACCCTGACTCCGTCCGCCTGACCCCGGCTGGTCCCCTGGACCTGCCCCACCACGCCGCCCCTCCCTGCTCTCCCCTGCCGGCCGCCCGCCCCTCGCGCGCTCACCATCAGGATGCACTCCCAGGCCATCCAGCGGATGGGCAGCACCGCCCGGCCCTGCACGCGGTAATAGTCCCCGGCGTAGAGGTTCCGGCTCATGCCGAAGTCGGCGATTTTGATGGTGAAGTTTTCCCCAACCAGACAGTTTCTGGTGGCCAGGTCCCGGTGCACAAAGTTGAGGGTGGCCAGATAGCGCATGCCCGAGGCGATCTGGGCCGCCACGTGCAACAGCATCGGGTAGCTGAGTAGGGGAGCCAGAGACAAGGGGTCACGGAGGCAGCCCCGGCCGGCCCCACCACACAGATCCCCCCGGGACAGGAAGCACAGCGAAGCTACACCAACTCTGGGGCCCAGACGGACGACGTGCCAGGTGAGGCCTGTGGGTAGGCAGGTGCCCACTCTATCTTTCCCTGGCTCATCTGCCCTTAGAGAGAGCTACTGCTTTCACTACGGTCTCCAATCTGGACTTGGGCAGAGAATGTGAGTACAGTGAGGTTCCTAACAGGGTCCAAGTCCCTTCAGCCTCTCACTGCCCCCCACGCCTATGCCTGTGCCCAGTCCCTGCGCCTCCTCCCTGCCCCCAATGCCGCTGTGCCAGCCTCCCTGCCCCCACTGCCCCCACTGCGGCCGTGCCAGCCTCCCTGCCCCCACTGCCCCCACTGCGGCCGTGCCAGCCTCCCTGCCCCCACTGAGGCGGTGCCCCGCCCCTGCCCGCATGCCCTGCCTGCCTCCCCACCCTGGTCGTCGCCCCCCCCATGCCCCAGGCTGGAGCTCTCAGGAAAGGGCCGGCCTGGGGGACACTGACCTGATGGTGGGTCCCCGGGCGGCCTCCCCGTCCCCGGGGGTCCCCTCCGCTGCCTTGTCCTCCAGCTGGTGGGCGCTGAGGAACTGGTTGAGGTCGCCGTTCTCCATGTAGTCGGTGATCATGCAGAGAGGGTCGTCCTGCACGCACACACCCAGCAGCCGGATGATGTTCGGGTCCTTCAGCCTCGACATGATCTTCACCTCCTTCAGGAAGTCGTTCCTGGAGAGGCCGGGAGGAGGTAGCCGGGACGCCGAGGGGTGCACCAGCACCCCACCCCAGCGCGAGCCCGACTCCCTGCTCGCGTGGGGGCCTTCCCCAGACACCTCTCTCGTCTCCACTGTACTTCTCTCTGAGCCACTTCTCGCTGTCTGTGACCCCCTCCCTTCCCAGGTGGCCATCCTGGTCCTCACCTGGCATTCTTGGTAGCATCCGGCCGTAGGATCTTGACGGCTACCAGCAAGGGGTGTCCCTTGCGCAGGTTAAGGGGGAAGTCGAGACTGGCCAGATCTTGGGGGTTCTCTATCTCACACAGGTGCACCTGGAGCAACAAGGTCATTTGTTAGATGGTCGAAAGGCTCACCAAGGCCACAGGGTCAGTTATCATGACCCAGTCCCAGACGGCAGGTCCCCACTCGAGGGGGGACGTGTGGGGGTGGCACCAGAGCTCCGGACAGTAAGGCATTATTATTATTATTTTTTTTGTATTTTTCTGAAGCTGGAAACAGGGAGAGACAGTCAGACAGACTCCCGCATGCACCCGACCGGGATCCACCCGGCACGCCCACCAGGGGCGACGCTCTGCCCACCAGGGGGCGATGCTCTGCCCCTCTGGGGCGTCGCTCTGCCGTGACCAGAGCCACTCTAGCGCCTGGGGCAGAGGCCACAGAGCCATCCCCAGCGCCCGGGCCATCTTTGCTCCAATGGAGCCTTGGCTGCGGGAGGGGAAGAGAGAGACAGAGAGGAAGGGGGGGTGGAGAAGCAAATGGGCACTTCTCCTATGTGCCCTGGCCGGGAATCGAACCCGGGTCCCCCGCATGCCAGGCCGATGCTCTACCGCTGAGCCAACTGGCCAGGGCCCAGTCAGGCATTATTGATGGCCGGCAGGGATCCTCCTTACCTCCCCAAACTGGCCCTCACCAAGCTTCTCCTTGAAGCGGAGCCGTGACCGAGGGAAATCCACTCTGGGGGGCCCGTCCCCCGCTGCCCCCGGGGGCAGCGCGGGCACAGCATAGGTGTTGCCCCCGGTGACGCCCTGCAGAGTGACAATGTCAGCCTCGGCATAGTGGGGGACGCTGCTCTGGGGAGGTGGGGGGAGGAGCGGGGCGCCCGGCTTCTCGGGCTCCATGTAGTCCCCACTGCAGGCTGGAGAGGGGGGGAAAAAGACAGACAGGACGAAGCATCAGGAGCAGCCCCCCAGAGCCCCGCCTTCCCGCGCCCCGGCCTCCCACGGGTGCCCGGTCTCCCAGCGGGCCGAGAGGCCGGGTTTGCCCTCCACCAACTTCCCCAGACCAGAGAAGACACTGGCACAGGGCGAGCGCGAGCCATGCCAGGGTTTTCAGGGAGCTGGAGATGGTCGCAAAGTCTTATTCTCTCGGGGACCCCAGCATAGCCCAAGAGACCATGGAGTTAAGTCTCATCCGGAAGAGAAATTCCTCTGCCCGCCGTCAGAAGGAAGACTCTGTCAGCCGTATATATATGGGCACCCTCCACTTGCCAAGCCTCAGCGGCCCTCACCGCCAGCCCCCGCCCTCCCACTCGGCTGTCTCCCCCTCCCGCCCCACCCCTGGCCTGGTCACCCACACCCTCCCTGACCCGACACACCAAGCTCAGAGACAAGCAGAGACAGGGCCACACAGAGAGGGGAGAAGGGGACAGTTCCTGCGGCCCGCACAACAGGGGTCTACAGACAGAGAGGACAGGAGGCGGGCTGCTCTCCTAGCCCTGCAGAGGGGGCGACAACGAGAGGGCCACACCGGGGAGGAGGAGCAGACAGAAGGGCGGGGCGGGGGCCTTCACCTCTGGGACTGCGGAGAGAGGACACATGGGGGGGGAGGGCAAGCACCCCGGGTGAGAGGCCCTCCTCCTCCTCCTTGCAGCTCTAGAGAGAGGGGAGAATGAAGGAGGGGTTACAGGAGAGCACGGGCCACCACCACAAGCTCCTCGCGGGCTCTGGAGAGCTGAAGAGGTGGGGTGGGGGAGGAGGAGGGGACAGAGCTGAGGGCCGGTGGGCTTCCTACTCCTCGGCTCGGCTCGAGGGGAGGCCTTCAAAAACGGAGCAAGCAGCAGCAGAGGGGGGCTAAGGGCCCGAGAGAGTCCTCCGTGGGAACTCGGGAGAGCAGAAGAGGCCACAGGAGGAGAGGAGGCAGTGCGAGGTGTCAGGACTTTTCTCTGCCCCAGTAGAGGGGCGGGGTGCCTGGTGGAGCCCAGGGCAGAGGGGCTTACCCTGGGTGTTGGTGGGTTTGGCCCAGGCGGGTGTGGGGGGGCCCGGGCCTCGAGGGGGACGGGCGTAAGTGGCCAGAAGGAGGCGGTAGGCTGGATTGGAGAGCAGCAACGCTGTCGGGAGAAGGAGGGGGAGACACGGGGAAGGGATGAGACTCAAGGCTAGACAGACAGGGAGATCCGGAGCAGGCCAAGAACGGGGCCAGCTGGAACGAGTGTACGGAGACAGGACAAAACAGGACGTGGAGAGTGCTGGACAGCTGGGTGGACGGTGAGTGGATGAGCAGATGGGTGGACGAATGAATGGGTGGATGGATGGTGGATAGACAAATGGATATGTGGCTGAGTGGATAGATGAATAAATAATGGATGATGGATGGATAGATAATGGATAGATGGTTAGATGAATGGATAGAGGGAAGATAGATGAATAGATATGTGGCTGAATAGATGGATGAATAAATGATGGATGGATAGATGAATGGATGGGTGATGGATAAATGGTTGAATAGATGATAGATGGATGGGTGGACAAATAAGTGATAGATACATGATGAATGGATGAATGATGTATGAATATAGATGGATGGATGACAAGTGGATAGATGGATGGATGGAAGATACACAGTGAGTCTAGGAGAAAGGAGAGGGGCCAGGAAGACAATGAGAGGCCACAATAGAGAAGAGAGACAGGATGAGACCACTGGGGATTATGGGTAACACATGGGAAATTATCAAGGAAGATTATATGGTAGGGACATGGTGGGTGGTGACCAGGGGCACAGAAATAAGGAAATGAGCTGAAACTAGGAAAAACGAAAAAAGAATGGGAAAGAAACACAGTAAGAAAACAGGCAGAGAGGACGGAGGGGGAACTGGAGCAAGGCAAGTCTTACCAGAGCCGTTGGGGACACTGGAGGCGGAGTGGGGCGGGTTCCCACGAGGCCGGGGCTCCTGGTAAGGGGGTGGCTCTCGGGGGCCTGGGCGGTTGTTGATGAGGATGGTGTCCCCAGGGACAGAGAGATGAACTGTCAGCTCCTCTTCTAAGACCCGGCGCTCAGCCTCACGGGGAAGGAGAAGCGTGACCTGTGCTGCTGGCGAGGGCTGCGCGTCCCAGCTCCTCGCCGAATGCTGTGCCCGCGTCCCCCACTGCCATCCTGCTCACGACAGTACTACAAGCTGTGTCTACTGTAAACTCCACTTCACGGGTACAGAAACGGAAGCGCGGAAGCATTTGAGTCCCAGGATGGGATCCCACCCAAGTCCAACCGTCCATCATTATCAACTTGAGTGCATATCAGCGCCCCGGACCCTCGCTGGAGACGTGGGTTTGGGGTGTGCCAGCCTTCCTCCAGCCACTCCCTCAGCTCCGCCTTTTCCCACCCAGCTTCTGCCCGAAGAAGAGGGGACCCGTGTGGACCGCATTGACTGACGGCGGTTAGGCTGGCCTGCGAGGAGCCCAGCAGTGTCTGGCAGGGGTCGTCAAACTTTTTATAAAAACCGCCCACTTTTGCAGTGCTGGTCAACCTGGTCCCTACCGTGCAACCAAACAGCGCCGCCATTGGCCCATCATAAAAGCTGGAACGCCCACTAGTGGGCGGTAGGGACCAGGTCTACCAGCACTGCAAAAGTGGGCGGTTTTTATAAAAAGTTTGACGACCCCTGGAAGGGCCGGTGGACAATGCGGCTAGGGTAATCATTCTCCCAGCCCCTCCTTGAGGGGTGGACTCAGGCTACTGCATCCCTGAACCAAAGTCCGCTGGCTCCTCAAGACGCCCTTCGCACAGCCCTGCCCCCGCCCCGCCAGGTTCTGCTAAGTGCAGCCTTCTCTCACCAAACAGCCCAGAACAGAATGGTGACATTCTATGGTGACCAACCCTGGGGACCTCGCTACGCCTTTTGATTTCTATGCACCTCACCCACATTTTTATAAGTGGTCCCTTTACTAATACTAAGTGTAATTATTCTAACTACACTGTGCTTCGGACCTGGGTGGACCCTGACTAATGCAGACACACGCGGTCACGGACCTGCCTCACCCACCAAGGCCTGGCCACGCCCACAACGGGCCCCGGTCACGCCCACCATGCTCCAAACCCGCCCACCGCGACCATAGCCCCTCCCACCACAGGTCCCAGTATCTGCCTACTACAGCCACAGCCCCGCCCACCACGGGCCTTCGTACCACCACAGCCCCCCAGCCCTGCCCACCACAGCCCCCCAGCCCTGCCCACCACGGCCCCAGCCCACCAGCTCACCAGCTCACCTTGCTGAGCAGCCGGCGCCAGTGCAGCCGCCACAGCATGAGGGCGATGATGAGCAGCAGCAGCAGAATGATGGCCACCAGGCACCCAATGAGGATGGCAGTCGGGCTCCCCTCAGCCTTGGCCACAGGCTGCTGGCCCCTGGGCTCCAGCTCTGGCAGAAGCAGGAGGGTCAGCATGGCAGGAGGCTTCCCACCCAAGCTGGGGGGCGGGTCCCCAGGAAGTGCTGCCTGCACAGGACCCACCCCGGAAGGAAGACACCCCCCCCCAGGCTGCTTACCCAAGCCGCTGACGTTGGTGGGAGGCGGGCCAGGTGGCCACCAGGGGGCTGGTGGGAAGGTGCCCCCCAGAGCCAAAGAGGAGTCATTCATAACATCTGGGGAGAAGGAAGAGAAGCAAGGGAGGCAGATAGGGCGGGGAGACACAGGGAAGGGGCCTGCAGAGGATGTGAGGAGCGGGAGCAGGGCTGACACTCAACACCTGTCCCAACCAATCAGAATGGACGGTGGCAACGAGGTTCCGGGGGTCTGGAGGCCCTGGCTGTGGTGGATGTTGACCTTCTCGGGGCTGGACTGTGGGGAGATGCAGGACCTGCCCCCCGGAAGCCCAGGGTAGGAGTGGTGGTATCAGGAGGCTTACAGAAGAGGCTGTCTCCCAACCAGCACAGAGTATTTCTGTATTTTAACAGCTGGCATTGTCCTACTGGCTCAGTCCAGAGTGATGGGCTCACACAGGAGAGACAGAGGCAGGTGGAGGACAAGGGGAAGGTTCCTATTATCTGGGAGACCCCCTGCTTGGGAAGTCTCGCGGGTGGTGAGTAGATAGGGTGCCGAGGGGGGGATATGAGGGTCACGGAGGGCTTGGCAGTCCCGGAGGGTGGGGACTGGGCCGACATCAGGACTTACCAGAGATGAAGGAGATCTCACTGAACAGTAGCCAGGGCCCCGCGAAGAAGAAGCGGCACTGCAGGAAGCGGGCCACGCGTCCGCCCAGGGGCACCGACACAGCCCGGGCTCTGGGGTCCCCCAGGCTGCCCCCCAGGGCGTGGCGCGCCGGCTCCCCCTCCCAGGCGAGGGCGGGGCCTCGCTTGAAGCGGCACTCCACCCCTCCGGGCAGGCGGGCTCCCAGGGTGTGCATGTTGTTGCAGTGGACCTGGTTGGGAGGGAAAAGGGAGGTGGGTAGAGCCAAGGGCAGGAGGGCTGGGGCAGCCGCCTCAGGGACACCCTGCCCGCCCTGGCCGTTGGCTCAGCGGTAGAGCGTCGGCCTGGCGTGCAGGAGTCCCGGGTTCGATTCCCGGCCAGGGCACACAGGAGAAGCACCCATCTGCTTCTCCACCCCTCCCCCTGTCCTTCCTCTCTGTCTCTCTCTTCCCCTCCCGCAGTGGGGGCTCCATTGGAGCAAAAGATGGCCCGGGCACTGGGGATGGCCCCTTGGCCTCTGCCCTAGGCGCTAGAGTGGCTCTGGTCGCGACAGAGCGACGCCCTGGAGGGGCAGAGCGTCGCCCCCTGGTGGGCGTGCCGGGTGGATCCCGGTCGGGCGCATGCGGGAGTCTGTCTGACTGTCTCTCCCCGTTTCCAGCTTCAGAAAAATAAAAAATAAAATAAAATAAAAAAGAACACCCCGCCGGGTCTCAGAACCCTCCCTGAGATGCTCACCTGCATGGCCTGGAAAGCCCTCAGCCGGTCAAACTCAAACTCCATCTCCACGTAGCCGCTGGGGAAGCTGTGGTTGCCCCATCCCACATAGTCATAGCCCGGCCAGACACGCAGCTCCTGGCTCTTCCGAAAGTCGTCCAGCCCCACCACGCCGTCGGCCAGCTGGCCCAGACCTCCATACTGCAGGCTGGAGAGGCGGGCCAGGGAAGAGGGCGGAGGAGGAGAAGGAAGTGTCACCTGGAAGGGCGCTCTGCAGTGGCCTGGCCAGCCTCCCACCCCAGACTCCTGCAGCTCTCTCTCCCTTCCCCCAGGACTAGGACAGGTACTTAGAGCTACGTGCTGCACAAAACACCCTATGATGTGTGTGCGTTTATTGGGACAATTGCCAACAGACACAAGCTCTAGCAAAGGGGTGCCTCCTCCTCATATGCACAGCACGGCATGAGCGAGTGGCTGCCTTGCCGCCCCTCAGCCCTGGCCCCTGGCCCTTGAGGCCCCACCCCGCCCACCCCCATCCTTATCGTCCTCCCTCCCTCCCCGCCCACCTCCCTTGAGGCCCCACCCCGCCCACCCCCATCCTCATCGTCCTCTCCCCCCCCCCCAGGCTGCGGTCTGGCGGGGCCCTGCTGCCTCACCCGCCAGTGGTGTGCGTCATGTGTCCATCATAGGTGGAGTCGTTGAGGTGCACGGCCTCAGATAAGTACATCGTCTGCCCCACAGGGGCCGTGTAAGACAGGAGTCCATCTGGGCCAGGGTGGGAAGGGGTGTGTGAGAGCACAGAGCTTCCGTCCCCCACCCCGTCACAGGCCCACTGGCACGGAGGAGGCAATGCTGGCCAGCTCTCTCCTCACTCAGAGTGACCGCAGAAAAGGGACCCTGGATGTCCCTCTCCCCAAGCCCCCCACCCGCAGTCCCCAGGACAGGAAATGCGTTCTCGGGAGAGGATGAACCCCCTGAACAACTCACCTTTCCAAAGGCAGCCGTACAGCTCCACCCGCAGACAGACGCTCATGACCCGGTCGGCCCGGGGGTAGAAGCGAACCAGGCGGGCGACCATGGGGGGCCCCAGGTCCTTCAGCACCACTCCCCCGGGGTCCTCATTACCTAGGATCACCTGTGGGGCCAGGAAACGGGGGGATGGATAGGCACAGAGGGCAGACCTGAGTTCTCTGTCACCAGCTACTGCCTGGCCCCGTCCACAGTGCCACAGAGACCCAGGAAGGGTGACACCAAGCGCACGGACTGTGGGGCTGCAGCCGAGACCTCTGTCAACCCCAGCGGTCAGCCCCAGTGGTCAGCCCTCCCAGCCCTAGCCTGGCTCCAGGCATCCGTCTCCAAACCACTCAGGCCTCCGAGCCGTGTTCCGCCCTGTCCTCACAGCCCTGCACCCCTGCTCCCTTGCTCCAGCTCCCCCACCCCCTCTGCCGGCTGCACAGGCTCTGGCCCAGCACCTGCATGTGCCAGTGACACCGGGGAAAGAAGTGATGGTGTGAGGGGGGGCTTCCTGGGCACAGAGCACAGCAAGCGAGCATGTCCTGAGGCCCTGGGATGAGCCCTAGCCCGTTCCGGAGCTGCCGGAAAGCCGCGTGGCCCAGGTGGGGCAAGAACAGGAGTGATGGACGTGCAAGAGCCAGGCCGGGGCCGGGAAGGAGCTTTGCTCTTGTTCTGGCAGAGCAGGGCGCCGGCGGGGGCTGGAGCCGGCGGGGGCCGGGAGCCGATGTGCCACCTGACAACGTGCTCTTTCTAAAGCGCGCCCGGGCGGTCGCCTCTCGGGCAAGACGGGACTTGACTGAGGAAGGGCAGGAGCAGGCAGAGCAGTGAGGAGACTGCGTCAGGCCTTTGCCAAGGCTGGCTGGGACACCGTGGGAGCTGGGGGGCCCTGCCTAGGACAGTGGCGATGGGGGTGCTGGGGAGTGGGGGGCAGCGGGAAACAGCCCGGAGGCAGCACAGCCGGCCTCGCTGATGCACTGGAAGCAGGAGGTAGGAAAACATGGAGTCACGAGTATCATCTTAGCTCGTGGCCTGAACCACTGGGCACGTGGGGGTAGATCTCCTGGGCTGGAGGACAGTGGAGGGGGGCGGGGAGAGGACAGGCTCGAGGTGGGCATGGGACTCAACTTCAGCGTGGGAAGCGGGTGGGCAGCTGGGGGGGAGGGGGCCGCCCGCTAGGCATCTAGGTGGACCGGCACCGCAGTTCACGTTTGCGACACTAGGTGGAGCTGCACGGAGAGGCTGGGGCCGGAGGGGGTGTGACCCCGACAGGCGGACAGGTGGCGTTTCAAACGGAGCGGGAGGAGAGAGGAGAGGCACCCTTCCCGGCTGCTGCCCCCGCCAGCCTCACCTCCTGGCCCCAGCGGTCCCTCCAGTCCATCCAGCGGTGACCGTCCCGGGAGTAACGCAGCCGGTAGCTCGGGGAGAACTCCTTGCCCAGGCCCCCGGCATGCCGCCCCTGGGTGCCCACCAGAGCCACCAGGTGCAGCCGCCGCAGATCCACCTGCAGGTACTCCTCCTCCTTGGGGAAGACCGGGCCGGCGGGGCACCAGGCCCCGTCCCCGTCGCTGCTCTCCAGCCTGGGAGGGGGCAGGAGGTCACAGGAAACATCTGGCCCTGGGTCTGCCTCTGGCTCTAGTATTTAAAGTGTCCCCCACCCAGGACTGTGGGGGGATGCACTGGTACTGGCCTTCTCCGAAGCCTCTTGGCTCGTGCAGAGGGGTTGGAAGGGGAGGCAGAGGCCCCAGGAGCTCACTGCCAGGCAGCCCTGCTGTGCCAGGTACCTGCTGTGGCGAGCAGCCGTGGAGTCTGACCAGGAGCTGGAGGCAGAAATGTCCCCGTCCGGGATGGTCCGGTCCTGCATGCCCAGGGCATAGCGGCACTTGGCTGAGTGAATACAGGCAGACGGAGGGGTCAGGGCCCCCGGATCTGTCTGCCAAGACCCACCCCTCAGAGACTCAGCAGCCAGTCTCCTCACCAGGGTCGAAATGTCCCTTCATGTCAGCGTCTCCAGTGGCCACCAAGAGCAGCAGCAGCAGCAGCAGAGATGAGAGGGCCCCTGGCCCCATAGCTCCTGCTCCCTCGGGCCTAGGGGGGTGGGGGCAACATCTCTGCGGGGGACAAAATGGGTGGGGGGGGGTGGGGTGAGTTCAAGAGCAATCCGGGAGACCGGGTCACAACCAGCAGCAGCAGAGAGACAGAAGGGGCTGCTCTGGGGACAACCTCGTAAGATGACAACGGGAGTTGACGACAGCATGAGCTGTACTTTTAGAATGTTTCCCACGTGCCAGACAGTGGGCTCCACTCTGGTTCCCCACACACACCTAGGACCCCAGAATTCTCAGACAAGTGGGGGGCCCAGCACCTTCCAACCTCATGGTCCTCTGTAGGCTTGCTAGGCCCAGTGTAGCCCCTGGACCAGCTACCCCAGCAACCCCGGGGAGCTTGGGAAAATGCAGGCTCTCAGGCACCACCCTCGCCCTAGATTTTAACACACACACCCCTCCCAGTGATCTGTGCCCACAAAACTTTGAGAGCCCTCTTCTTCACCGGGGCCCGGGGGGAATCGTCCCAACGGAAACCATCCGACAGGTACCTCCTCCTGAACCGGGTACCACCTTCTGCAGCCCCGCACAGGAAACGCTGTCCTGACCTTCCCTCTCCCAGGTCCGCACAGAGCTGCCCAGGCCCTGGAGTCCCGAGAGGCCCCCTGGGACCACCCCGCACCCCCCAGCTCTCCCGGACCTGTCTTCCCTCCTGAGACCGGACCCCCTGGGCCCCCAGTTCCACTTTCTGAAGCAGGCGTGACCCAGGTCTGAGGAAAAGGCTGAGCTGCTTTGGAAGTGAGGGCAGGGGGCTAGGTGACCCCAGGAGGAAGGAGGAGAAGGGGGCTCTCCCCCATCCCTTTGTGCTGCCCCAGCTGCTCCCACTGTGATGCTCCAGGCAGGAATGTAAGAGGCAGCTGAGAGCCCACAGCTCCGCAGCAGCAGCAGCAGCAGCTGAGGGGCTGAGTCGCAGCGGGCACCCGGGTATCTGAGCAGAGCTAGCCCCAGAGGCACCCGTGCCTAGTCCCGTGGCGGTCCGGGAGCCACACGCAGGGCCTGGGATTCCTGGGTGTCGCTCTCCACCCCCACCGCTGCTGGGAACAGCGGGCCCCTTGTTCCCCTGAGCAACCCTCATGCCTATCCCAGATGAGTCATGGAGCCAGACGGGAGCAGAGGAGCCCGGGCAGAGATACAAAGACAGGCAGAGAATAGGGAGGGGGCGGGTCAGGGGAGGCAGGGCGAGAGAATCACAAAGCGGGAGGTAAACAGAGCAGGCTCGGAAGCACAGCGCTCACAGCCCACAGCTGCCTGGGGCAATCCCTCTCGGACACCCCCACCCCCATCCTCTCCTCTGGGTGGGACACTCGCCCACAAGACCTACCCCAACCCCACCCACCCTGCCCCATTACAAGCAATTACAAACCTGGGACCCACACCCAGGCCTGGGCCCCGGGCAGGTTGGTCACCCTCCTCTCCCCACCCCTAACCTCCACCCCAGACAACACCCACGCAGCTCTGTACACACAGACACACCGGCCCACAGAGCATGCTGTAAACAGAGGCTAAATCAGCCCACATTCATTCACACACACACACACACACACACACCTGTGACTCACAGACAACCCGTCACAAACTCAGTGACTGGCACTCACACGTGACATCCATGTAAACTTATCACACACATATAGACTCCCAGCCAGGGCAAACATAGATGCTCACACATCAACTCCATCCACGCCTCAGCCTTCCTTGAAACCCAAGCCCACCCCTTCGAGAAGAGCCACCACCTTCAGACATGTGCGAACATGAGATAACAAGACGCCATGGATACATAGGAGACACACACACACCACACACACACACACACACACACACTCTCACACTCAGGCCCCAGGGGGCAGGATGCACACAAGGACCAAGCCAGCTAGAAGTCAAGGGGCTGAGGGACCTGAAAGCCGGCAGGGGCAGTAGGGAAGGGCCGTCTGGCTGTGCCACTCAGGTCTGCACCCACCAACGTGCCCTGGGCAACAGCGCCGGACTGGCTGGGGGTGGAGGTACCGGAAAGGAATGTGCTGCCAGCAGCAGGCGACCAGTGGGGTGAAGGCTGGGGGAAGGGACACTGAGGATGGCGCTCACTCTCTCACCAGAACCACCTGACCCTACAGCGTGGACAAGCGGCAGCCACAGGCAGGTGAGGGTGCCATTCTCTCTGCTGGACTGTGGCCAGGCTGCCCAACCGGGAGCCGGCTGGGTGGAGGCCGCAGGGACTCGTCAGGTGGGAGAACGGGCCCACTTCTCAGGGGCCGAGATGACTCGGCGGGGCCACCTACGAGCACCTGTCTCCCCTACTGAGTAAGGGGGGGTGGTCCTTGCTCAGTGCTGGAGCACACCTTCCCAAGGTCGGGGTGCCCGCACGTGCAGACTGGCCAGAGCACCCGGGGGGCGGGCGGGGCCGGACCGCGAGGGGCTGGACCAGCAGGTGCAGCCCCGCACGCCCGGCCTCCCCCCGGCGCGGGCACCCATCCCCCGCCGCCCCGCAGGGTCCTCCGCTCGCCCTACCTCTCAACGCTCTTCCCGCGGACCGGGCGTCCGGCCCGCAGCCGGGCCTCGGTGGCGGCGGCCGGGCGAGGGAAGGGGAGGCGGCGGGAGCTGGGAGCTGGGAGCTGGGAGCTGGGAGCCGGAGCGGCGGCGCCGGCGGGGCTGGGGTGGCGGCGGCGGAGCCCGGAGCAGCTGTCGGGGGCCTGTTCCGGGGAGAGGAGCCAGGACTGCGCGGCTCGGCCGGCCCCGCCCCCTGCGCCGGCCCCGCCCCCGGCTCCCGCTGGCCCCGCCCCCGGCTCCCGCTGGCCCCGCCCCCGGCCCGCGCGCCCTCCCCACCAGGCCTCCCGCTCGCCCCTGCGGTCCCCGCCGTCCCCGCCCACCTCGGCCGGCGTCCCCACCGTCCTCTTCCCACCCCGGGTTCCCCGCCGGAGGGGACCGCCGAGCAGAGGCCCGGCGATGGCTGTCGCCCCGCGCAGGGCCTCCCACACACCCAGGCCCCTCCTTGCTCCCCCTTTTCTGGGCTCAGTTCCCGGAGAGGGAGGTGACGGGGAGCAGCCCCAGGGCAGGGCGAAGGCGCAGGTCCCCACAGGCCCAGGCCCCAGCCCAGCAACAGCAGTGTGGATGGAGGAAAAAAGCAGGGCTCACCTGTCCAACCACCGCCCCCAGACCCACTCTTCACCCCGCCCTCTGGGCCTCCCGTGCTCTGCGCCCCAACCTCCGCTGCTGCCCAGTCTCCACCGGCCCTTCCAGTTCTGCCCCCCGACTGGGGTCCAGACTCCTGGCCCTGGAGGCCGCCTCAAGTCAGGCCTCGCTCTGGCCCAGCCAGCTCTGGCCCGGCTGGAGTTGAGGGTGTCTGACCACGGGCAAGGACAGGCCTGCACAGGGGTGTGCCGGGAAGAGGACTAAGAGGAGGCAGAGAGAAAATCAGACACAAGGAGCCTGGGTAAACAAATCCAGTGAGAGCCAGCGGGGGGTGAGGTGGGCCGGGGAGGTGCTCTGCCCCACGCAGACCACCAGGGCCACCTGTCCACCTCCACTCAGGGCTACGGGCACAGCAAGGTCTCTGCACTGCAGAGCCCCCCCCCCCCCCGTGTGCCTCACAGCTGACATAAACTCACTCTGCGTGCACCCCACACACCTCTCCAGGAAGAAACACGGAGTCCCAACCAGACAAGTACACACAACAGCGCTACCAGGAAATGGCCGGCCCTTGAGGGAGCCGAGGCACAGATGGGCACAGGCTCCAAACCACGGCGGCCACACAAACCCAAGGGCGCTGCACCTGCTAAGGGTGTTAGTAACAGACAGCCAGGGTGCTTGGAGAACTGCCTCTCCCCATCGTCCTCTCCGACCAAACCCCAGCGGGCCCCCCGAGCACCCCCAGGGCACCTACCCCTCCGGAGGACACCTTAGCTGGGGGATCTGGGCCGGGAGAGGCTGGCCCTGGGGGGTGGAGTCAAGCCGGGATGGGGCCAGGGTGTCCCAAGCACCTCACCTGGGCGGCTCTCCGCCTCTCCTTCCAGGGCAGTGCTGGGGAAGACCAGCCCGGGGCCAGGCTGAGTGGCACCCCAGCCTCCAGAGAGGAGCAGCAGCAGCCCCTCACGCCCTGGTGGGACATTCCACAGCCCAAGCCCACGAATACCCAGTCCAGACGGCGTGGTGGTGCCACACAGACGGGTCCATTGCAGAGGGTCGGATTAACCATAAGATCCTGAACCCTTTGGCCCCTGTCTCCCTCAGGAGAAATTCCTGATCGGTGATGCCCACCTCGCCCCGGCCCAGGGCTGGGGGCGTGGCAGGGACGCAGGGCTGGGGCCCAGAGGAGTCAAGTGACAACAGAAAGGGGGCTGGAGCCAGCTGGAATGCGAGGCTCGGAGCCGAGATTCCCAGGGGCCGGCGAGGGAAATCCCAGCCATCCGGGGCCCCAGAGCAGCGCCCAGACTGTGTCCACCCACCTACCGGGGGCCCACCCCAAGCCTCCTGCATCACTCTCAGCTCCCGAGGGCCTTTGTCCTCCTGAGCCCCTAAAGGTCTCTTCCCCTCCCCCTTCATGTTGTCCCCTTCAAGCCAACAGCCTCCTGCCGCCTAGGAGAGAGAAGAGGGCAAACAGCTGGGGAAAAAAAAAAAAATGAGGAGAGGCACACAGGAGAGAGAAGCTTCGGGTCTGGGGTCTGCGGACCGCCCGGCCACAGTGGAGAGGGAGGCCGGCAGGACCAGGGGGCCGCGGGGCAATGGACCAGCTGGGCCCCCACGCAAGCTGCAGTCCCCTTGCTGGGGGGCTCAGCTGCCTCTGGGGCAAACAACCGGGGTCGGCAGATGGGGGGGCCCAGGGGAGGGTAGACGAGGCCCTGGGCAGGAGTCAGGCCTTGACACCCCTGGGCACAAATGGGAAACTGAGCCCCAAGAGTGAAAGGAGGAGGAGGACCTAGAGCATGAGGAGGGAGAAGAGAGCTGTGGCCAAGCTCAGCCGTGAGTGGGTAGCCTGGGGCAGGGGGAAAGAGGGACCGCGGTGCTGCAGCTTGGAGAGGCAGGAGACTCCGCGGCCAAGGATGGGGGGGGGGGGGCGGGGGCCCGAGAGAGTAGAGGATGGAGGGAGAGGGCGCACCCCACGCAGCCAGAGGGGGGAGGGCTGAGGTCTGGGGAGAGGTGCTGGACGGAGCGAGGGAGCTACGTGGAGGCGGGGGGGGGGAGCGAGTGGGGACCCACGGAGAGGGAGGAGGGCAGGACTGTGAGGCTCCCAGAGCGGCAAGCAAGCGGGCAGACCAAGGGGACAAGAAGCGAGGACAAAGGCCGGCAGAAAGGGCTGCAGCAACACGGAGCGGTGGGGAAGACGAGGCAGACTGAGGCACAGGGACACGGGCAGGTGAGAAGAGTCAGGGGCTAAGAAAGGACCGGCCACTGTGGGACAGGCAGGTGGGGCGGAAGCTGGAATCCAACCTGTCTGCGGGCGTCAGGACGCCGAGGCCACAGACCTCTCCTTCGGGGCATCCCAGCCCCGCAGCCCACAGTCAGAAACTCCATCACCCATCCTGCCCTCCTCCCGGCCAGGCCGAGCTCCCCCCGCCCTCCCACCACGCCTCCGGCCTGGACCACTGGCCCCTCCCTCGAAGGGAGTCCCCAGCTGAGTCCCCTGTCCTGACCTCCCAGTTCAGCCGGGGCTTCCTCTCACCTCCAGCTCATTCCTGGGTCCCAGGCCCCCCAGTCTCAGGCCGTCGGGGTCTAGGTCTGAAGCTGACAAGGCTACTCGGCTTTGTCCGCCCTGCGGGCTGGTCGGGGAGCAGCTGCCCCGGCCAGCTGCCTCGGCTTCAACGTGACCATGGCAACCCAGCCGGCTCCCCTCGCGAGCCTCCCGGCCCCCGCAGAGAGGGAGGGAACAGCCCGGCCCGGGAGAAAGGGAGGGGAGGCCAGGACTGAGAGCCGAGCCAAAGGCAGCCTGCAGACAAAGAGCCCCCAGACAAAGGCGACGCGGGGAGGCCGCTCGGGAGAACGCGGAGCGGGCCCGCTGTGCAGCCGCGTCTGGCCCTGCGGCGGGGGAGGGTCCCGGCCCGAGGGACGGACGGCCGGCCAGGGGGGCGGGAGAAGACCGGTTATAACTGACTGGCCTTGGCCTGAGTCCCTCACGGTTCCTAGATTCCTCCTGGCGGGTTTTGCACGCTGGGGAGAAACAGTTTCTTACTTAACTGCCCCCGTTGTACCGGGGGCCATAGGCAGTCCCTGCGGCCAGAAGTCACTCTTAGTTTTCAAGAACAAATTTTAAACACAGTCTGACTTGTCGCCTCCAAAGTACCAATATCCTTGTCAGACAATGTGCTCCAATTCTTGGTTTGGACACTCGAACCAGCCGAGCATCCAGCCCGGGCGCCAAAGCAGAAGGTGACTGATTGGGTTTGGAGGGCAGGGGAGGACGGAGGGAGCACTGATGCCCCTCACAGCAGCAGCCCAGGACACCGAGCACCATGTGGGGACCCAGGGAGCAGACATTCCCTCTGCCAGGCCACCAGTGAACTTGCCACTCACATCATCCACAACACCCCAGTCCCCTCCCCCACACGGTGCAGACAGTAACGCCTGCCTCGCCCTGGGGCTGGCTGGGAGGGTGCCCTTGGGGGAAGCATCTGTGAAGGACTGGCCCCTTCCATGGAAGCAGCCTTCCAAAGGCCACCAACCTGAGTGGCCTCCCTTTCTCCGCTGCCACTTGGGTCTCTGAGCTCCGCCTCCCAATCCACTCCTCGGTTGCTAAGGCTTTGTGCCGGGCAGGGGCCTGGCAGTAAGGGCTATGAAGAATGCACTGCCCATCCTCCAGGCATGTACAGTCCGAGGGGGAGCTGGGCACGTGTGTGCGCATGTCTGTGCATGTGTGTATGTGTGCGCGCATGAGTTTGTGTTTATATATGTATGAGTATGTATGTGTGTGTGCATATCTGTATGTTGTGTGTGTGTGTGTTGGTAGAGACCAACTGGCACTTGAAGCAAACAAGACCCTCTGTCTGAGGGTCTGTGGGAGGAGCTAGGGCTCATGAGTCTTCTCACACTCTAAGGAATCGTCAGAACCCCACAGGAGAGAACCCCAAGAAAGAACTCTGTGTTTACAATAAAGCTCCAGGGTTCTCCATTCCCCTTCCCTGAACCTCCTTCCCTTGTGTGCCTGCCCCCCCCCCGCAATCTGGGCACGCAGGCCAGAGCGTGCAGGCGGCTTGTTGTGTCCGCATGCCCTGCGTCACCACCCTCTCTTCCTCGCAAATAAACCCTTTTTGGTGATGGAACACCTAGTCAACATTATTTTTCTGTCACCATTGTGTGTGTGTGTGTGTGTTGTGCATGTGCATGCGTGTTCACATGTGTACGCATATGTGTTAGGGATGAACCTGTATGTGTGCGCATGCATGTACTGTGAGTTTATGTGTGGACATGCATGCAGATGCATGTGCTTTGTTATAGATGTATAGGTGTGTGCTGGGTGTGCATGCGTGTGTGTGTGTGTGCACATGTGCCTGTGTATTCCTGTGGTCACAGAACACAGCATGACCCACGCCACGGTCAGAGCTGGAAGGGGCTATGGAAACCCTGGGCCTCCCCACAGCACGGGAGGCGAGATTGCTGAGGACCTCAGGGAGATGCTGCAGCTTGACCCGCCCACCTTAAGTCAGACGGAGGATTGCAGAGTGAGGCTCGCCCATTCCCCAGTGGGAGGGTGGAAAGGTAGCAGGGAGGTGTAGCCATGGTTACGGGGACATTCAGTGTGACTGCAAGGCAGGGTCCTCCGGGGGAGAAAACCCAGAGAGGCGCAGGAGGCTTGGCACGCGGACGTAGTTTGGCTCATTCTGAAGGGGAGGAAGAAGAGCCCTGAGGTTTGAGCTGGGAGATTGCAGGCTTAGATTTGTGTTATTTTAAAAGTGTTTTCTGGCCTGACCAGTGATAGCGCAATGGATACAGTGTCAACCTGGAAACACTGAGGTTGCCGGTTCAAAACCCTGGCCTTGCCTGGTCAAGGCACATATGGGAGTTGATATTTCTGGCTCCTCCCTCTTCTCTCTCTCTCTCTCCCCCCCTCTCTAATAAATAAAATCTTTAAAAAAAAAAAAAAAAAAAAAGGTGTTTTCTGGCTGCAGAGTGTTGGATGCACGGTAAAGAGCATAGCCCAAGGGGACAAGGATACTCCACCTTAGTCTTGCCCACACCCCTGCTGCCCCACCAGGCCCCCCCCCCCCAGGAGCACCATGAACACGATGGTGGTGGGGGGGGCTCTTGCAAGAAGGCAGTGCCCGTGCCAGGTGTTTTCCTGGCGTTCCCACCCACCATGCGGTGTTCTCTCTGGGGCCTCTAAGGTGGGCGGGGCGGGGCTCTTCACAGAAAGGGAACCGAGTCCAGAGAAGCCGTGACTTGCCTTAGGTCTGGCGCAAGTTGCTGCTTCCCACCCAGGACTTCGCCCGGATCCTCCTCCACTTGACTCTTACAAAGGGTGGGGGCCGACAGAACGGCCTCTGTGGGGCGGGGCTGGACGATCGGCTGGGCCTCTGGAGCCCCCCCACCCCCACCCCAGAAAGCCCCACCTCTCCTCAGTCTTTGGTGGGCTTCACGGTCCCTGCAGGAACGAGAAGGACACCGGGGGGCGCTCTCTGCACAGGTGACCATTCCCGCCGCGGGCAGAAGAGAAAGCCTGGAAGGAAAGGGGTGGGGACCGGCCGCTGCGAAGCCGGTGGAGCGGAGAACGGAGAAAAGTGAGCGAAAGTTCAGGGCTGTTTAGGGTGAAATGTCCTGACCGTCACACGCCAGAATGCAAGCGATAGACGGGACTTGAGCATCTCCACTTTCTCTTTTCTGTTGCTGTTTGCCAAGCGCCTGGAGCGTTCGCAGCGGCCCGGGTGGCCTCGGAGGCGGATTTCAAGGCGGGGCGCACCGGGTGCGCGCCCTCCGCCCCCCACTGGCGAAGGGCCCCGCAAAACCCCACCTTGACACTTTTTTCTAATGACACCAAGTTTGGTTTCATATGTGCGATTTTAACATTCATAATACATAATATTTTTTTATTTATTTAAAAATATGGTTAACGTGTATTTTTATTTTCCCTCTTTCTCTCTCTCTCTTTTTTAAGGGGCCCAATATTTTCTTCTGTGCCTGCCCTGGGCCTCAACCGACTTCATTCTGCCTCTGCCTGGCCTCTTCTCGACTCCTGGCCTCGCTGTGGCCGGGCTCTGCCCTCCACACATTTCCGAGTCACCTCCTCTTGGCTCTCACCGGGGTGGCTCTGGAAATGGCATTTTGAAACATACCCACTTTTAGGGGGGGCAGAAACCGAGGATGGCAGAAGTCGACTCACTTGCCCACAGCAACGGGCAGATCTAGAATTTGGATCCGAGTCCTTTTGACTCCAAAGCCAAAGCTGACTTAAAGGTCCTGGTCCGGCATTCTTTTCCCAACTCTGTGGGGGGTAGGAGGGTTGGGGGGAGGTCTGTAATAAATCCTATAAAACCCTGTCCCTTCCTGAAGTATCTGAAGATACTCTAACTTCCTCCATGTCCCAGGAATCGTTGTTTGTGTAGGAAGGATGTACAGAGAGATTCAACAATGGCAGAAAGGTTGGCCCAAGGTCATGCTGGAAATCAAGGTCAGTGCTAGGAGAGTGTTTCTCAAACTAAGGTCCCTGGGCTCCTTAGGACCCGTGAGTGCCCTGTGAAAATTACTCAGTTTCACGTTTTCCTTTCACTGGTCACTTTTGAAGAGCACCCAAAGGCACTTGCAGGATCGCACGTAACCAACGGCCCTGGGCCTGCATGTGACGCCTGCCTGCCTGCCTTCGGCTGTGACCTTCTCAAGGTCAAGTCAGCGCGTGCTTCTCAGCCGTCTGGGTGCATTCGTACCAGTGGGCATGTCCTGACAAAGACTTCTTAGCAATTTGAATAAACAAGTGTGGGGGGGGAGCATTGAGTCATCCGCCGACATACAGCAGAACATTGTGTCAGGTTTCTTTGTTTTGTTTTTTAGAGAGAGGGAGAAAGAGAGAGAGAAAGTGGGGAGGAGCCAGAAGCTCCAGCACAGAGGTCGCAGCACTTGTTTCTCACACGCGCCCTGACCAGACAGGTCCAGGGTTTTGAAAGGGCGACCTGAGCATTCCAGGTGGACACCTTCTGTGCCACCGCCCCAGGTCAGGTCACTGTTGTCAAGTTCAGAGAACCTGCCAGGCGGTAGGTGCTCGTGTTGCCAGCAGCGGCTGCCTTTCAGAAAAGCTTGTCAGCCTGACCTGTGGTGGCGCAGTGGATGGGGCGTCGACCTGGAAACGCTGAGGTCGCCGGTTCGAAACCCTGGGCTTGCCTGGTCAAGGCACATATGGGAGTTGATGCTTCCAGCTCCTCCCGCCCTTCTCTCTCTCTCTCTGTCTCTCCCTCTCCTCTCTAAAATGAATAAATTTTGGCCTGACCTATGGTGGCGCAGTGGATAAAGCGTCAACCTGGAAACGCTGAGGTCGCCAGTTCGAAACCCTGGGCTTGCCTGGTCAAGGCACATATGGGAGTTGATGCTTCCAGCTCCTCCCCCCTGTCTCTCTCTCTCTCTCTCTCTCTCTCTCTCTCTCTGTCTCTCTCCTCTCTAAAATGAATAAATAAAATTTAAAAAAAATTAAATAAATAAATAAATAAAAATTAAAAAAAATAAAATAAAATGAATAAATTTTAAAAAAAATTAAAAAAAAAAAAAAGATTGTCAAAGCAAGAAACGTCCAAATCTGTCAGAATTTTTATGGGTTTATTCGGGTCAAACTGTCGGACAAAGTTGCCGGGAAGCAAAATCTCAACAGATGGAGAAAATGCTCAGGAAAATGGCTGTTTCGTCACTTATTTTATACATCGGAATCCAAGGGAAAGACATAACGGGGGTGGGGTGGGGGTGGGGAGTGGGGGTGACCTGAAATCCATTGGTGATAGATTAGGGAGTGGGGGGGGGGAGCAAGGCAGGGAAATCTCTGGGATTGGATAAAAAGTTAAAAAGAAATGGATAAGTACTCACCATAGGCAGACATACAATAGTTAACAGTTAACCATTAACGTGCTAATAACAATGAGGGGGTCTGAGGTTTCTGCTCTGGAGCGGGGGCTGCCCTGAGGAGGCAGGAAGAGATTACCTTCCATTTGGAAGGTATGTTATCGGGTAGGTTTGCTATAGATGCAAAAAGACAGCAGACAGGCTAGATTAAGGTAACCACTGACCTTTGTCAGAGAAAAATGCCGCCCCAGGACATGACCACCTGCCACCGACCGCTTTTACTGAGAAAGTTTTTATTTCAGACCATGCTGTGTGGCCTGAGTCTGCAGGGTCACCATGCAGGTTCCCCTGAGCTTGTGAGGTTCAGCATGTGGCCCCTTTTCTGTCTACAACCTTTTCTTTGATTTATTGCTACTCTGTTTTGGTTCTATAACTGTTTAAGTTCTGAAGGGTAAGGTCTCAGCAGTTGGCTGTGTTTGCACATGATTTGCACACAAGAAGTAATCAAATTAACTTTTTTTTTTTCTTCAGTGAGAGGAGGGAGGCAGAGAGACAGACTCCCACATGCACCAGGACCGGGAACCACCCAGCAAGCCCACTAGGGGACAATGCTCTGCCCATTTGGGGCATTGCTCTGTTGTTGCTCAGCAACTGAGCTATTCTTAGTGCCTGAGGTGGAGGCCATGGAGCCAGCCAGCCTCAGGGCCTGGTGCCAATTTGTTCCAATTGAGTCATGGCTGCAGGAGGGGGAGAGAGAGAGAGACACACACACACACACACACACACACACACACACTAGTGGGGGTGGGGTGGAGAAGCAGATGGGTGCCTCTCCTGTCTGCCCTGACCAGGAATCAAACCCGGGTCATGCACATGCCAGGCTGATGCTCTACCACTGAACTAACCAGCCAAGGCCAAAAATAATTCAAGTCAAGTGCATGAGAATTGAACTTCTTCCGAAAGGGCCCACACGTTACTCAAGTCCCAGCCCTCAGAGCAGGGCTAAACTAAACCTGGGCCCTCAGCAGTCTCCACAGGAAACCTGTGGTGATGTGATCTTGTCGGGGATCAGAAATCTCCCAGTCTCAGGATCCAGTGCAAGGTTAGAACCTGGGGCTCTCAGCTACTGGGGGTGGGGGTCAGGGGTGTTCATAAACTAGGACAGGCACCTAGGGAAAACTCCAAGGAGACTGTACATGACAGAACCAAGATTTGAGGGGAGAATGTGTAGAAGTTTTTCCAAATAACTAGACACAAGCTTCTGAAGAAAATGGCAGCGTCTGTGAGAATGTTAGCTGTACATATTAATTTTACCCAACAGTCTTATACCCCTAGGCATTTATCCTACAGGTAGGTATATTTGTACAGGTGTGTAAAGATGTGTGCAGGGTTTCCATTATCTTGTTTAAAAGAAAGGAAGGTCCCTGGCTGGATAGCTCAGTTGGTTAAAGCATCATCTCAATGTGCAGAGGCTGCTGGTTTGATTCCCAGTCAGGGCACACACAGGAACAGATTGATGCTCCTCTCCCCCCCCCCTCTCTGTCTCTACCTACCCTTCTCTCTAAAACCAATAGGAAAAAAAATCTTTTTTTTTCTTTTTTTTCTTTTGTATTTTTCTGAAGCTGGAAGCGGGGAGAGACAGTCAGACAGACTCCCGCATGCGCCCGACCGGGATCCACCCGGCACGCCCACCAGGGGCGACGCTCTGCCCACCAGGGGGCGATGCTTTGCCCCTCCGGGGTGTCGCTCTGCCGGGACCAGAGCCACTCTAGCACCTGGGGCAGAGGCCAAGGAGCTATCCCCAGCGCCCAGGCCATCTTTGCTCCAATGGAGCCTTGGCTGCGGGAGGGGAAGAGAGAGACAGAGAGGAAGAAGGGGGAGGGTGGAGAAGCAGATGGGCGCTTCTCCTATGTGCCCTGGCCGGGAATCGAACCCGGGTCCCCCGCACGCCAGGCCGACGCTCTACCGCTGAGCCAACCGGCCAGGGCAAAAAAAAATCTTTTTAAGGCAGAAAGAAAAGAGAAAAGAAAAGAAGACAGTTAAATATTCCTTAATAGGGGGTGAATAACCACAAAAATTATTGCTGTTTTAGTTTATCTTGGAACAAGGACTTGATAAAAGTAGCTGGTTTGGTCCAAGAGCCCAGGAAGCTCGTGTGCAGGGTGGGGAGCCGTGAGAAGGGGAAGGAAGTAAAACCAAGAAACTGCGCGCTGGCCAGTGGGTCACCCTTGGGACACTCTAAGAAGCGATGCAGAATGCTCCTCCGCTTTGTGCGTGAAGGCACGAAGAGGTTTCTATCCACCGTCTTAGTCAGCGTAGGAAGGAAGCCGTAACAAAATACCACTGACTGGTGAGTTACACAGATAACCCTTCTCTCATTTCTGCAGACCGAGAAACTCAAGGCCAAGGTGCAGGCAGAGCGGGTGTCTGGTGACACTTCCTCCGCCACCTGGCTTTCCGGATGTCCCTGGGGTGCGCCTCTCCCTTCCTGGGGCAGGGTCAAAGCAGATGTGAGACCACGTTTTCCATCCCTGCCCGACACAGTACAGGGCCTCCCACTACAGGGCTCTCTTTTTTTTTTCTTCTTCTTCCTTTTTTAAAAAAGTGACTTAATTTTTAATTGTTAACAAGTAAAACATCACTCAATATTGGCTAATCTCATCATTTCCAAAAGAAGAACTGCATAGGGATTTACTCTCAAATCCAAATACCATGCAACAGTTAATAGTGGATCAAGTCTCCTGCTGACAAAAATTAGGACAATCTAGATAACATACAAACACATAGGCTTGAAGGAATTAAAGAGTTTCTCGAGCCTGACCAGGCGGTGGCGCAGTAGATAGAGCGTCGGACTGGAATGCGGAGGATCCAGGTTCGAGACCCCGAGGTCGCCAGTTTGAGCGCGGGCTCATCTGGTTTGAGCAAAGCTCACCAGCTTGGACCCAAGGTCACTGGCTCGAGCAAGGAGTTACTCGGTCTGCTGAAGGCCCGCGGTCAAGACACATATGAGAGAGCAATCAATTAACAACTAAGGTGTTCCATTCCTGTCTGTCTGTCCTATCTATCCCTCTCTCTGACTCTCTCTGTCTCTGTAAAAAAATAAATAAAAAAAAATAACCCAAACCTTTAAAAAAAAAGAGTTTCTCAAGAGAGCAAGGATGTGAGGGACAAGTTTCTGGAGAAAAAAGGAGCTTACCAAGTCAAGCCCAGTGTTTTGAACGCTTCTTTTTCTCTCACGGGCCAACTATACCATTTCTTGGCTTAGGGCAAGGTGAGAAGTCAGCTGCTCTCTGAAGGACAGAAAATCAGCCCTCAGTCAGCACAATTCCCCACTAGATTGATACGTCTGTGGCTGTGCCGCCTGCCAGAGGAGGGAATGAATTCTCTCCGGGGCTCTGGGGGGCGGAGAGCTGAGAGGACTGACGTAGCGGGAGGGGAGAGTAAAGCTGGAGGGCCCAGGGAGAGACACGGTGGGGGACTGCCACCGGAACCCCTGTCCTGAGTCATTCTCCAGTACGGCAGTCGCCATCTTTCTTGGGTGGAGGAATCCCCTCTCCAGGGCTCTCCTTTGAGAACTGAAAAATGTCATGACAAAAGTGGAAAGTTCACCGATAGGCTCCTCAGCAAAATGGAGGCGGCCCGTGACTGGAAGGTTTGTGTCGTTGGGGTCTCTGAAGGAAGAGAAAACCAAAGTGGAACTAAAAAAGAATTTGAAGGCCCTGGCCGGTTGGCTCAGTGGTAGAGCCTGGCATGTGGAAGTCCCAGGTTCGATTCCCGGCCAGGGCACACAGGAGAAGTGCCCATCTGCTTCTCCACCCCTCCCCCCTCTCCTTCCTCTCTGTCTCTCTTCCTCTCCCGCAGCCAAGGCTCCACTGGAGCAAAGTTGGCCCGGGCGCTGAGGATGGCTCTGTGGCCTCTGCCAGAATGGCTCTGATTACGGCAGAGTGACGCCCCAGATGGGTAGAGCATCGCCCCCTGGTGGGCATGCCAAGTGGATCCCGGTCGGGCACATGCGGGAGTCTGTCTCTCTGCCTCTCCCCACTTCTCACTTCAGAAAAATATAAATTAAAAAAGAGAGAGAGAGAGAACTTGTCATGGTTAGGGTCAGGTCCAGGGCCTCTTACCAAAAATCCTTAACTAGGCAGGTTAAACTTTAAGTAATCTGGGCCCTGGCCGGTTGGCTCAGTGGTAGAGCGTCGGCCTGGCGTGCAGAAGTCATGGGTTCGATTCCCGGCCAGGGCACACAGGAGAAGCGCCCATCTGCTTCTCCACCCCTCCCCCTCTCCTTCCTCTCTGTCTCTCTCTTCCCCTCCCGCAGCTAAGGCTCCATTGGAGCAAGGATGGCCTGGGCGCTGGGGATGGCTCTGTGGCCTCTGCCTCAGGCGCTTAGAGTGGCTCTGGTAGCAACATAGCGATGCCCCGGAGGGGCAGAGCATCGCCCCCTGGTGGGCAGAGCTTCGCCCCTGGTGGGCGTGCCGGGTGGATCCCGGTCGGGCGCATGCGGGAGTCTGTCTGACTGTCTCTCCCCGTTTCCAGCTACAGAAAAATACAAAAAAAGAAGAAAAAAAGAAAAAAAACTTTAAGTAATCTGGTGCCCGGGCAGTTTCTGCAACTCCCCACCTGAGCAACCCTGACTGATACCCTGCATCTCGTCATCCAACCTCCCACCAGATCATGTCCCCCCATAAAAACTCCCCGTGACAACTGACCTCCTAGGCAGCCTGGCGCACTAACCCTGTAAAAGCTTCCATCCCCAGACCCTCGGGGCTGACACCAGTTTGGACTCAGCCCATCTGTCTGCAGATGAATGAACAAGTCTGTTGTAGAACTCATCGGGCCTGTGCGTCCCTCCTTTGCTGACCTCACAGTCATCAGCACACCTCCCCTAAAAGAGTGACTAAAGCAAATTATTAAACAGAAAGGAGCCTGACTAGTGGTGATGCAGCAGATAGAGCGCCACCTGGGATTCTGAGGTTCCAGGTTCAAAACCCCAAGGTCGCTGGCTTGAGCCCAAGGTCGCTGGCTTGAGCCCAAGGTCGCTGGCTTGAGCAAAGGGTCACTGGCTCAGCTGGAGCCTGGTCAAGGCACGTATGAGAAAACAATCAATGAACAACTAAAGTGATACAACTATGAGTTGATGCTTCCCGTCTCTCTCCCTTCCTGTCTGTCCCTGTCTCTTTTTTTTCTCATTAAAAAAAAAAAAGGAGTAAAATATGTATAATACACTTTTATATGAGAAAGGAAGACATAAAAGTATAATTGCTTAAATAAACTGGAAGATACATAAGAGACTATTATAATTAAAATGGGTACGTACACAGGCAAAGTGAGGGTGGGTACAGAGCGCTAGTGTATTTCTTTATTTTTTTTTATTTTTCTGAAGTGAGAAGTGGGGAGGCAGAGAGACAGACTCCCACATGTGCCCGACTGGGATCCACCTGGCATGCCCACCAGGGGGCGATGCTCTGCCCATCTGGGGTGTCGCTCTGTTGCAACCAGAGCCATTCTAGCGCCTGAGGCAGAGGCCATGGAGCCATCCTCAGTGCCCGGGCCAACTTTGCTCCAATGGAGCCTCGGCTGCACGAGGAGAAGAGAGAGACAGAGAGGAAGGAGAGGGAAAGGGGTGGAGAAGCAGATGAGTGCTTCTCCTGTGTGCCCTGGCCAGGAATCGAACCCGGGACTTCCACACACCAGGCCAACACTCTACCACTGAGCCAACCAGCCAGGGCGAGAGTTGTATCTCTCATGTACCTATTGATTTCCTTTCTATTTTCAACTACATAAATATAATTTCTACTAAAAGGATTAGAATTTTTAAGGTCCATGTGATTTATTAAAATCAAAGAACTACAGAGAACAGCTATTCAGAAACCCAGAAATGCAGAACAGCCATCAAAAACAGTTGGGTTTTATTTTCTAAGCAAATCTTTCTTCTGTTTCCATGCCAGTTTTTTGTGGAAAAAAAAAAATCCAGACCTGGAGATGTTTCAGGAAAACTCTGCCAAGGAAAATGCCAAGAATTCAACGGACACAGGAGAGCACGATGCAAAAAATTTTAAAAAAAAGAAAGAGAAGAAAGCCAAGGAATATTCCAGTGACTTGAGAAGCATGTTATATTTATCATTTTTGGTCACAAAAATGTATGTGAAATTTAACATTCCTTATTTTTCCTCTGTCAAGCAGAATCTCTTCTGTGCCCCAACCTGCCCCCCCGGAGAAGAAACCCAACCCCGGCTGTTCGTGGGGCGCCCCCTCCCTCCCCGCGATGAGGAATGTCAGGGGCTTACCCGGCGTCCAGGAAACAGAGCGCCAGACAGGCCCTTAGTCACACTGGTCGCTGCCTTATCGGCTGGGGCTGCTGTCACCACGGAACACCACAGGCTGGTGGCTGGACACCCGACATTCCTTTCTCACAGGACGGGGACGGGGACGGGGACTCGGAGAATTCCAAGATCAAGGTGCTGATTCAGTGTCTGGTGGGGGCTCTCTTCCTGGTTTGCATGTGGAATTCTTCTCACTGGGTCCTCCCATGGCAGAGAGAGGGGCTCTGTTCTCTTCCTCTCCTTATAAGGACACTAATTCTATTATTATGAGGGCTCCCTCCTGACCTCACTCCAATCCGCCCCCCAGCACTGGGAAGTAGGGACTCAGCACGTGGGAACAGGGGACACTCAGTCCACGGTTGCTGGCCTTTCTGCGCTCCTGTTTCCAGAGGCTGCTGTGAAGCCTGCCGTCTTCTGGGGCAAAGCCCAGCACGGCCTTCACGGCGTCCACGTCACTGACGGCCATCTATCTCCCTTGGGGACCCTGGCCCACGTGCCCCTCGCTGGGAGACACCATGTCTCACCACCCTTCAGCCTGGATATGCTCGGGGCAGAATTAGGGGCCTGGGTTTCCACCATTCCGGGGGGCGGGGCTGGGGGAGGCGCCAAACTTCCAGATCTCGGAGAGCGTGGACCTGGCGCGCACACACACCGCAGCCCACGTCTGTCTCTCGGCCTGGGTGCTCGCGCGCCATCCAAATGCCAACACCCACCCAGCCTCTCCGGAACCCACAGGAGAACTGAGAACAAAGAACCTCAGACGTGTCTCAGTGAGGAGAATACACCTCGACTGGAGCAACAAGAAGAAAACAAAAAGTAATTTGTTAATAAGTGACCCCGCCCGAGCCCGCCGGCGGCCGGGAAGGATTCCAGCGCAAATGCCGCAGCTGCGGTTTGGCGTCTTACGCAGCACGAAGATCACGCTCCTCGCGGGCACGGAGGCTCCGGTCTAGGTCAAGTCCACAGCGTGTTCCCTGGCACTGCAACGCGGCTCTGGACCTGGTGGCTCAGGACGCGGGCACTGCCTCAGCTCCGGATTCTGCTGTCGGGGCGAGTCTCCTCCTCTTGACTGAGGTTACTCGGTGGCACCAGCTGGCAGACGGGCTGCTCTTGAGGGTCCAAGAGACTCTAGTCCAGGGGTGGTCAACCTTTCTACACCTACCGCCCACTTCTGTATCTCTGTTAGCAGTAACCTTTTCTAACCGCCCACCGGTTCCACAGGAATGGTGATTTATAAAGTAGGGAAGTAAATATATAAAATGTATAGAGCAGAGTTACAGCAAGTTAAAGCATATAATAATAATTACTTACCAAGTGCTTTATGTCGGATTTTCGCTAAGTTTGGCAGAATAAATCTTTATAAAACAACTGACTATAGTTAAATCTATCTTTTTATTTATACTTTGGTTGCTCCACTACCGCCCACCATGAAAGCTGGAACGCCCACTAGTGGACGGGAGGGACCAGGTTGACCAGCACTGCTCTAGAGTGTCCAAGTGTGACCAGTGCTGCCCATGGCTGCCACGCCATGCGGTCCCAGGGAACTTGGAACTCAGGCATGGCAGCTCAGGGCTCCCAGAGAGCGTCCCAACAAACAGGAAGTGGATGTGGCCTTGGCCTGGAAACTGGCTCAGCGTCACTTACACTGACTTCTTTGCATCAAAAAGCACAGGACGCCCTGGCCGGTTGGCTCAGTGGTAGAGCGTCAGCCCAGTGTGTGGAAGTCCAGGATTTGATTCCCGGCCAGGGCACAGAGGAGAAGCATCCATCTGCTTCTCCACCCCTCCCCGTCTCCTTCCTCTCTGTCTCTCTCTTCCCCTCCTGCAGCCAAGGCTCCATTGGAGCAAAGTTGGCCCTGGGTGCTGAGGATGGCTCTGTGGCCTTCGCTTCAGGCGCCAGAATGGCTCCAGTTGCAACAGAGCAACGCCCCAGATGGGCATGCCGGGTGGATCCCGGTCTGGCACATGCGGGAGTCTGACTGCCTCCCCACTTCTCACTTCAGAAAAATACAAAAATAAAAATAAATAAATAAAATAAGGCAAGACAGTGGTTTCTCTCTGACCTCAGAAGCATTTTTGCCCTTTCTGCCACCCCTTCCTCTGGGATGACAGGTGTCCACAGCTTCGTCAAACCCCCTCCACCCTCTGGTCCAAAGGAGCCTCTTTCTTTCTTTCTTTCTTTCTTTCTCTCTTTCTTTCTTTCTTTCTTTCTTTCTCTCTTTCTTTCTTTTCACAGACAGAGAGAGTCAGAGAGAGGGATATACAGGGACAGACAGACAGGAACAGAGAGAAATGAGAAGCATCAATCATCAGTTTTTCATTGCAACACCTTAGTTGTTCATTGATTGCTTTCTTATATGTCTTTCTTTTTAATTCATTGTTTACAGAGAGAGAAGAAGGGACAGAGAGAGAAACATCATGTTGTTGGTCCACTTATTTATGAATTCACTGCTTGATTCTTTATTATTATTATTATTATTATTATTATTATTGAGAGAGAGAGGGAGAAGCGAGAAATATCAACTCATAGTTTCTTCACTTTAGTTGTTCACTGATTGCTTCTCATATGTGCCTTGACCCAGGGGCTCTAGCCAAGCAAGTGACCCCTTGCTCAAGCCAGCAAGCAACCTTGGCCTCAAGCTAGTGACCCTAGGCTTTAAGCCAGCAACCTCTGGGCTCAAGCCAGTGACCACAGGATCACGTAGGTGATCCCATGGTCAAGACAGTGACCCTGCGCTCAAGCTGGTGAGGCTGTGCTCAAGCCAGAGACCTCGGAGTTTTGAACCTCGGGCCTCAGTGACCCAGGTCAACACTCTATCCACTGCACCACCACCTATCAGCCTCATTGGTTGATTCTTGTATATGCCCTGACCAGGGATCAAACTCACAACTTTGGTGTATATCAAGACAATGCTTCCACCAACTAAGCTGCCTGGCCACAGCCCAAGGGGAATCTCTTTCTGTTGGGGTGCAAAGGGGGCTCCTAGTCTTCATTTCTGCTGAGTCCTGGGCGCATGGCTGGAGTGCTTGCTCTGCCTTCAGGGTCCAGGCGAGACATTAGGAGCCACAGGAAGGTCAGCGGCCCAGACCTCTCGCCTTCTCCACGCTGAGCCTTCCTTGCAGCTCTTTCCCACAACGTAGCCAGCACTGTGTTGAACAGGGCACTTCTTCTCAACCTGCACCCCTAACCCTGGAACTCCCTCAGACTTACTTGATTGCTTCCAAAGGCATCGTCTGCCCTGGCAGGTTGGCTCAGTGGTAGAGCATCAGCCTGGTGTGTACATGTCCCAGGTTTGACTCCTGGTCAGGGCACACAGGAGAAGCGCCCATTTGCTTCTCCACCCTTTTCCCTCTTGCTTCTCTCTCTCTCCTCTCTCTCTCTCTCTCTCTTTTCCTCTCTTCCCTTCCTGCAGCCATGGCTCGATTGGAGTGAGTTGGCACCAGGCACTGAGGATGGCTCCATAGCCTCTGCCTTAGGTGCTAAGAAGAGCTTGGTTTCTGAGCAACGGAGCAACATCCCAGATGGGCAGAGCATCGCCCCCTGGTGGGCATGCTGGGTGGATCCCTGTCGGGCGCATGTGGGAGTCTATCTCTGCCTCCCCTCCTCTCACTAAACTAAAAAAAAAAAAGTCACCGCCTCCCTCACAGGCAGGGGAGCTGGTTGGTGCTCTACCAGAGGCCAGAACACGGTGATGTTTGTGGGTTTGTGGCGTTTAAGCTGGAAAGGTGCCCTTGACGCTGCCTTGTGCTGCTCATCCTCCCCGCCAGCCCTCATCCTGTGCTCTGTCCCTGGTTCCTCTCCTGCTTGCCCCAAGGCAGGGTGGCCCTGCCCTCGCCCAGGGCTGTCTTCCTGGAACACTCCTAGAACAGGGCACCACATCCTGGTAGTCCCACCCAAGGAAGGACTGGGCGCAAGCCGGGGCTCCATCCCGGCGGAGGTGCGGAGGTGCGGCTCATCTAGAGGCCCGGCACACGGCATCCGCCGCCCGCTGCCGGGCTCTGCGGCTCGGGACATCCCCTGACCTTGCAGCCTTTGCTCTCACTTCTCTCCAGCCCCACAGTCACGCGTGACTGTGACCCGACAAGATACAGGCCCGATTACACCTGAAGCACGACAGAACCTTGAACCGTGGCGGTAGATTAAGCTGAATGCGTCAACTACGAAACGGAGGCACGGGTCAGTACTGGATCCACGGGTCAGCACTGGATCCACGCAAGAACCAAGCCAGGTGAACACATTCACAAGTACTCGGGGCGGCCGCAGGGGACCCACACGCCCAACGTGTGGAAAGGGCTCCCCCTGGTGGGCTTTCCGGGGGTTCCCACGGACCTTCAGGTCCCGGCTCCGGCCCAAAAGCCCAAGCAAGCGAAGCCACCGGCTGTCTCGGGCAGGGCTGGAAGACGTCCACTCGCGGAGGGCCAAGTTATGACTCCTGATAGCCTCTGTCCTGAGATGACACCCCGTGTCAGGAAGGACTGGCTTCTGGGGCAGAGCTGCACAGGCGCCCAGGAGACAGGGTGTCTGGCGCGGGAGAAGCCGGCCCACACCTGCCCCCGCTGGCCCTGGGCCTGAGCACAGGCCACGCCCCCGGCTGGCGAGGGGAACCCCGGACTGAGCGGGGCAGGAGCGGCTCCTCACCGCCCGGCCCGGAATCCAGAGCCGCAGAGGCCTGCTTGTGTTTACATTGCAGAGGAGGCACGACTTAGTGTGCGCTTCCCAGTTTGGGTCACCTTGCCACGCAGCAGAAAGGGGGCGGGCGGGGTCACACTGGGGCCGTGCATGCGCCCTGCCTCCGCCGGGAAGCCGCCGGGAATGCCCTGTGAACCCGGCCACCGCCAATGGACTCACCCGGTCCTGAGGACACGGCTATTTAATGTAGTGACCCAGATGCATCTTGGCTATCATAGACAGCATCGTTTTCTGGGGAGGGGGAGGGGGCATGACCTATGAAACCTCAGGCTGCCCGTCAAGGGATCATGTCAATCTTCCAACATCTCCTCTCCAATAAGCCCTGGGCCTGGGTCCCTGAGATGTTGGCATGGAATCCCCAGGCAAACACCTTCCTCCTCCCCCTGGGAGCAGCCGCCCAGGGCTCCTCTCCAAAGTCCTCACCGTGTGATGCGGGCGGGGACACCACGTCCTCCATCCTCAGCTCTGGTAACTGCTGTGGGGCCTCGGACCTGATTCAGCCCCGAGAAAAACACCAGGAGAAGATGATCCGAGAAGCTCGTTAGAGTAGTGCCCTACCGCGGAGTATAATTGATGCTTATACACCAGAAGGCGGGAGTGAGACAGGATATAGCCCCGAGGCTGCCAATGCAGAGCAACGAGGGAAACAGCAGCCCAGAAAAATAAAACGCCCGCCCGTGTTCAACAAAGAAACGGAACATAAATGCCAAAGGTGAGCAGGGCTGCAGCTGGGGCTGCTGGGCTCCGAGTCTGGACACGGTCAAGGGCTGCTAGGAATTCAGTGGAAGACAGAATTGGCCCTGGCCAGTTGTCTCTGTGAAAGATCATCGACCCAGCGTGTGGATGTCCTGGGTTCGATTCCCGGCCAGGGCACACAGGAGAAGCGACCATCTGCTTCTCCACCCCACCCTCCTCTCACTTCTCTCTCTCTCTCTCCTCCCATAGCCATGGCTTGATTGGTTCAAGTGCATTGGACCCGGGCACTGAGAATGGCTCCTCAGGTGCCAAAATAGCTCAGTTGCCCAGATGGGGGTTTCTGGGTAGATCCAGTTGGAGTGCATGAGGGAGACTGTCTCTCTATCCCCCTTCCTCTCACTTGGAAAAGAAGAAAAAAAGAAAAAGGAGAGAATTAAATTGCCTGCTTAACTTGGAGACCAGTCATGTTCACTGCTCAAAAACCCAGGAGTCGAGCCTGACCAGGCGGGGGTGCAGTAGATAGAGCGTCAGACTGGGATGAGGAAGTACCCAGGTTCGAGACCCCAGAGGTCGCGCGCGCTCATCTGGCTTGAGCAAAGAGCTCGCCAGCTTGGACCCAAGGTCGCTGGCTCCAGCAGGGGGTTACTCGGTCTGCTGAAGGCCCGCGGTCAGGGCACGTGTGAGAAAGCAATCAATGAACAACTAAGAAGTCGCAACGAGAAACTGATGATTGATGCTTCTCATCTCTCTCTGTCCCTGTCTATCTCTGCCTCTGTAAAAAAAAAAAAAAAAAAAAAACCCAGGAGTCGAGCCTGACCAGGCGGGGGTGCAGTAGATAGAGCGTCAGACTGGGATGAGGAGGACCCAGGTTCGAGACACTGAGGTCTCCAGCTTGAGCGCAGGCTCATTTGGTTTGAGCAAAGCTCACCAGCTTGGACCCAAGGTCGCAGGCTCGAGCAAGGGGTTACTCAGTCTGCTGAAGGCCCACGGTCAAAGCACATATGAGAACTCAATCAATGAAAAACTGATGATTGATGCTTTTCATCTCTCTCTGTTCCTGTCTGTCTGTCCCTAACTATCCCTCTCTCTGACTCTGTAAAAAAACAAACAAAAAAACCCCCAAAAAACCCATGGAGTTGAGATTGACACTCCCCACCTTTCAAGAAAATAGACTGAAATAACTGGTCACTGACTTTGCCTGAGACTGTGGACCCCAAAGCAGGTCTGTACGTGGGCTCACTGGCCTCCTCTGCCGTGGGGCGGAGCGGAGCCGGCCCTGGGCCAGCGCAGGGCGGGGGCCGACTGCCACATAAAACCTTGCTCTGGGCAGGGCCCCGAGGGGGACTGCTGCTCGGCCTCCGGGCAGGGGTGGTGAAGAACCAGAGAGGGAACAGAGAGAGAAAGCCTACAAGTGAGCCTGGAGCCCAAAGTGTCAAAATACACAGAAACTAACACGAGGAGGCAGCCGGCCTCAGCGCTCCCACGCATCACGCCGCAGGGAGAGAAAAGAATACAACAGACAGAAAGAGACTTCCTACCCTCAAAGCGACCACTCAACACACAGTGTTCACCAAAATCATAAGCTATTATGAAACAGAAAGCAGCAGAAGGGTGCCATCGCAGAGCAACAAAACAAAACCAGAATTCAATAAACAGTTTGGGAGACATGATGGGTATTTTGGAAAATACATATACTCCATGTAAAACATTTAATATACCGACCACCCCTAAAAAAAATCCTGAATATTTTCTTATCTCTGTAAAGAGGAAGATGTTCTAAGCTGAATAAAAGAAGAAAATGGTCCAACAACACCAACAAAAATGGAGTAGACTGCCTGGCCTGTGGTGGCACACTGGCAGGGGTCCCCAAACTTTTTACACAGGGGGCCAGTTCACTGTTCCTCAGACCATTGGAGGGCCGCCACATACAGTGCTCCTCTCACTGACCACCAATAAAAGAGGTGCCCCTTCCGGAAGTACGGCAGGGGGCCGGATAAATGGCCTCAGGGGGCCGCATGTGGCCCGGGGGCCGTAGTTTGGGGACGCCTGATTAGAGCGTCAGCCTGGAATGCTGAGGTCGCTAGTTCAAAACCCCGGTCAAGGCACATACGAGAAGCAAGCAATGAACAACTAAAGTAAAGCAACGATGAGTTTATACTTCTCACTCCCTCACCTCCTCTCTCTGTAAACAAATAATTTTTTTTTAAAGGAGCCTAATAAATTTAACCACAAAAAAAAAAAGTGTATAGTTAATAGAAAAAAATAAATGGCAAACAAATAAATTAGAAAAACACTGGCCGTTTTGTTCTGAACCCAGACTTCCCTGATATGAGCTAGGGCAAGTTTTATGACCTCTTCCTGCTTTTCCTCTTAATTTTCTGCATAAAACGAGACTAATAATTGCACCTGCCTCTTGATGGGTCAGAATTAACTGAGTTAGTACATGTAAAGCTCTTAGACTCCCACCTGTGCCCCAACTAGGATCCACCCAGCAACATCCATCTGAGACCAATGCTCTGCCCTTCTTGGGCCAGGCTTGCAACCAAGCTATTTTTAGTGCCTGAGGCGGAGGCTCAATGGAGCCATCCTCAGCACACTCAAACCAATCCAGCCATGGCTGCAGGAGGGAAGAGAGAGGGAGAGAAGGGGAGGGGCGGGGGAGAAGCAGATAGTTGCCTCTCCGGTGTGTCCTGACTAGAAACCGAACCCGGGACTTCCACACACTGGGGTCAACACTCTATCACTGAGCCAACCAGCCAAGGTCATCCTGGGTTTTCATTCTGCTATAAAATGGAGGCGTTGGACTAACGTAGGATCCTCATTCTACGACAAGGCAAGATAACGCATGAGGCCAGCACGGGACACAGTGGGGCCACTGAGACCGTGCTCGCTGACTTGTAGAGTGGCCTTTCTGCCCTGCAGTCTGTCCGGCCTGGGCCCACCTGCATTGTCTCCACTCCAGTGCTCCTCCCTCTCACTGAGGTTCAACACCTCCCAGCCATTTTCCCAACAGCTGTCTCCAGAACTCTGCCTCGTCCACTGTTCACTGCCAGCCCTGCACAGGGCGTGAACTCTTTGTTGAACGAATGAATCCTTCCGTCTAAGAGAAACATTAGGAAAAGTCCTCTCAATTCCCCAGGGTCAAAAATCCTTAGAAAAAAACACAACACAAGCCTGACCAGGAGGTGGCACAGTGGATAGAGCCTCAGACTGGGATGCGGAGGACCCAGGTTCGAGACCCTGAGGTCGCCAGCTTGAGCGCGAGCTCATCTGGTTTGAGCAAAAAGCTCACCAGCTTGGACCCAAGGTCACTGGCTCAAGCAAGGGGTTACTCGGTCTGCTGAAGGCCCACGGTCAAGGCACATATGAGAAAGCAATCAATGAACAACTAAGATTTTGCAACGAAAAGCTGATTGATGCTTCTCATCTCTCTCCGTTCCTATCTGTCTGTCCCTATCTATCCCTCTTTCTGACTCACTCTCTGTCCCTATAAAAAAAAAACCCACAAAAGCCCTGGCCGGTTGGCTCAGCGGTAGAGCGTCGGCCTAGCGTGCGGAGGACCCAGGTTCGATTCCCGGCCAGGGCACACAGGAGAAGAGCCCATTTGCTTCTCCATCCCTCCGTCGCGCTTTCCTCTCTGTCTCTCTCTTCCCCTCCCGCAGCCAAGGCTCCATTGGAGCAAAGATGGCCCGGGCGCTGGGGATGGCTCTGTGGCCTCTGCCCCAGGCGCTAGAGTGGCTCTGGTCACAACATGGCGACACCCCGAGGGGCAGAGCATCGCCCCCTGGTGGGCGTGCCGGGTGGATCCCGGTCGGGCGCATGCGGGAGTCTGTCTGACTGTCTCTCCCTGTTTCCAGCTTCAGAAAAATGCAAAAAATAAAAATAAATAAATAAAAATTTAAAAAAAAAACACAAAAAACAAAAACAACACAAGCTCCTTTCCTCCAGTGCCCTCGGGCCCTGGCTGCCCTCAGGCCCCCTCCTCTACCTCCCCCGCCTCCTCCAGAGACCCAGGCAGACATGCTGGCCTCCTTACCGCAGACACAGCCAGCGATTGCCCAGCCAGTTCCCAGATGTCACCTGAAGGGACAGGCTAATAATACTCAGGGATCGACTCTCCTTGTCCGCACATGGCCACGGGACATTCAGCACGTCTCCTCACAAAGTAGGATGCGTATTGTGGCCCAGTGATGTTCATGTCAGCAGTAATTCCTCTCCCTCCACTCTGAGACTCTATGACTCCATAGTGTGGAGTTTACCGCGAAGGGAAGGACAGGCCACTTCCAGTTCTTACACACAGGTGGCTTTCTCTGTGCAGGCAGGGGGGGAGGAATCAGGACCAGAAAGGGTTGGAAGGCTCCTCTTTGGAATTTTAAAGTTAAGAAAGGGATTTTTTGTCTTTGTACCTTGGTGGTGACAAAACCATACCAAGATGTCAGCTGTCACTTAGACACACAGAAAGTGCGTTTTCAGTATTAATTATCTAATATAGTTTTGTTTTTTTAGAATGGTAGCCTTAAAAGAAAAATAATGCGCTCAGTTACGCCACCTGGTGGCCAAGTGAATTACAAACGTGCAATTATTCTGCTGGCGGATGGCAGGGCCTTTGCGGCTGCAGAAATGTGAGCGCGTCCCCTCCCCCCCTTTCCCTGTTAGAATACGTGGCCCGGTGCACGTGGCGTGATGGGGCAATGAACTCCTCTCGGGAGAGATGAGGAAGTTTGGACTTGATGAGGGGAGGCTGGTTCTGACAAAAGGAAAAAAGGACACGTTAGGGATGGTCCCTTGCTCATAGCCAACTGTCCAATGTCCCCAGGACACAGAGGGACAGCCGCACACTCTCAGGGCTCCCGCTTTCCTGCAAGAGGCGTGGCATTTGAATGGAAACGCGGTGGGCCGACTGTGGGAAGCGGGAATGGGAACCGAACACTTGGAGACGCGCGAACACTTGCAGAAGCGCGGAAGAGAGCGCGTAGCTCCCGGTCTGGGTGGATTAGAACCAGCACAGCAAACGAAAACTAACGAAGAGCAGCGCCACGTCAGGGCGGACACACCCTGAGGGGCCCCACAGCGCAGGAGGTGCTGGAAAGCCAGGGGAAATGTAGCTGACTCCCGGAGATGCGGAAAGGTGCATGTTGGACACTACAAAATGACCTTAGGCAGCCTGACCAGGCGGTGGCGCAGTGGATAGAGCGTCGACGGGACTGGGACGCGGGGGACCCAGGTTCGAGACCCTGAGGTCTCCGGCTTGTAGCCCAAGGTCGCTGGCTTGAGCAAGGGGTCACTAGCTCTGCTGTAGCCCCCAGGTCAGGGCACATATGAGAAGGCAATCAATGAACAACTAAGGAGCTGCAACAAATAATTGATGCTTCTCATTTCTCTCCCTTCCTATCTCTCTCTCTCTCTCTCTCTCTCTCTCTCTGCTTCTGTCAAAAAAAAAAAAATTACCTTAGGCAAAAATTAGATGCAGAAAGGTGTTTTGTAGCTCCTAAGAGCAGTGAGTGAGGCCGCCCTGAGCAAGCACAGGTCATGACAGACTGTCTCCTTGTCAGGACTGCATGCTGACAGGAGGTCTGCACACCGTGGCAACATTTCGTGACCCCTCAAACTAGACCCTCCCAGCCGGAGGCAATGGAACAGTTAGGGGGGACGGGAGCTGACTCAGTGACGGAGCCCCAAGGTGGTGGCCGCAGGCTCTCCCCTTCCTGCATGTTCACATGAGCATCGTGCTTAGCACAGAGTTGGAAGAAATAGAAAACCCACCGCCTTCCAGATTTGGTGCCCCAAATCCACCTGGATGGACCCGACAGGTTCTCACAGGATGAAGTGGGTTTCCTACTCTCCCTGGTTCTGTTCTCTTGTTTAGTGGGTTCCCCAAGGTTTCTCCTAACACGGTGTAAAGCCAGTGGCCAGAGCCACCATCACAGCAGCCCGGCCCATTCAGGTTCGCATTGGATTTGGACAGTCGGTAAAGAAACAACGGAGCCAAAAACTGGTGGGCCATCATCTTTAATCCTAGCTTACACCCGGTGGGCAAGTAAAAACACACACTGGGCTCCAAAACCCACTCATTCAGTGTTCACAAAGCTACTGACTTATCCAGACCCCTCTAGGATGTCTCATAAAAAACCTCACCAAACTCGGTCTCTCAGACCTCAAACCGAAGAAATTAATCTTCTTCTCTAACACGGCATGGCCTCAGTACAGACTAGACCAGGGGTCCCCAAACTTTTTACACAGGGGGCCAGTTCACTGTCCCTCAGACCATTGGAGGGCCGGACTATAAAAAAAACTATGAACAAATTCCTATGCACACTGCCCATCTTATTTTAAAGTAAAAAAACAAAACGGGAACAAATACAATATTTAAAATAAAGAACAAGTAAATTTAAATCAACAAACTGACCAATATTTCAATGGGAACTATGCTCCTCTCACTGCCCACCAATGAAAGAGGTACCCTTCCAGAAGTGCGGCGGGGGCCGGATAAATGGCCTCAGGGGGCCGCATGTGGCCCGCGGGCCATAGTTTGGGGACCCCTGGACTAGACAATGACTCCCATTGGCCTGAAAATGGGACATTCGATTACAATATCCTAAGAGATCTTGACAATTTCTGCCACCGGATGGGGAGGGCATCAGAAATTCCTTACGTGCAGGCTTTCTTCTCCCTTCTCTCCCGTCCTTAATTTCTGTGCCTTCTGTTCTACATGCAGGCCGTTTTTGGCCAAAGAAACCTCACCTAAAACCTCTGCTCCTAATCTTTCCTTCTCTGTGGACTCCCAACACTCTCCTTCTCCTGCCTGACCCCCGGGGCACCCCTCTCTCGGGACCCCTCTCTACTCCCTCAGCAAATCTTTTTGCTGGAGTCTCTTCCCTCCAGAAAGCCCTTCCCTTCACTAAATCCTGTTTGCTCATTCACCAGTCTCTCTTTCTCCTCCCCTGCTGGCCGGGGACCTCTCCCTTCTCCACTGTGTTCTTCGTCCTCTCCCCCCTCCTTAGAAGCTGTGGCTCTGGCTGCAGTGCCTGTCTCTTCTCTGACCTCTCTTCCCCTCTTACAAACTGCAGTTGTCTGTCTCCTCTCTGACACCTCCTCCCTCCTTACAAACTGTGACTGTGTCTCTTTCCTCCTCGCCCTCTCCTCTCTCCTCAGAGCTCTAAATCCTTTTGACTCCTCTGACCATGTGGTGCCACACCAATACTTTAATCTCCTCCTCCTCCTCCTCCTCCTGCAGATTCTGACCCTCCTTCTTTCCATCCAGCTGCTCACACTGTCCATCCGTCTTTCTCTCTTCCTCCCCTCTATGCTGGCAACTCCCTGCCATCTTGAAAAGCTTAAAAAAACAAAATCATCTATTGAACTGTGTGAGTGAATAATCTGTCTTGTCTCATTGTTTGTCAGAAAATATCTCTAGTATAATTTTAATTGAAATAAGTAAAGCACGCTCATTTAAATTTCTTTTTTTTTTTTTTTTTTTTTTTTTTTTACAGAGACAGAGAGAGGGATAGATAGGGACAGACAGATAGGAACGGAGAGAGATGAGAAGCATCAATCATTAGTTTTTCGTTGTGACACCTTAGTTGTTCATTGATTGCTTTCTCATATGTGCCTTGACCATGGGGCTACAGCAGACCGAGCAACCCCTTGCTTGAGCCAGCGACCTGGTGAGCTTTACTCAAACCAGATGAGCCCCATGCTCAAGCTGGCGACCTCGGGGTCTCGAACCTGGGTCCTCCTCATCCCAGTCCGATGCTCTATCCACTGCGCCACCACCTGGTCAGGCTCATTTAAATTTCTTAATTCATAATATGTGAAATCTTTGTTTAATGTGTAACTGTGTCTGTTTCTAAGGCCTTAAACCAGTAATTACCCACCTCATAAACATCCCCACGGAATCTCACTGTAATACCCCCATCCTTCCTGTTCGAAAACCTTCAGGGGCTTATCGCCTCGTACAAGCCTTACACCTAATCAAAGAGGCAGTAATTCCTCTCCATCCAGTGGTCCCTAATCTCTACAAGTTACTGTCACACATTTTCTCAAACACCACTCACTTCAGGGTTCTAGACCTCAAGAATGCCTTCTTTACCATTCCTCTACACCCTGACTCTTACTTTCTGTTTGCCTTTACCCGAACACTAATGCAGCCCAGCAATTTACCTGGATTGTCTTACCCCAGGGGATCAGAAACAGCCCACACTGTTTCGGCAGGCACTAGCTCAGGATTTAGCAGCACGCAATCTCAAAACTAGTACTCTCTTACAATATGTAGATGACCTACTCCTCTGCAGCCCCTCCCTGCCTGCCTCAAGGAGACTCACCGCCACCCTTCTTAACTTCCTCCCTATGAAGTGATATCCTGTCTTCTCTGCTATGGCTCAACTTCATTCTCAGTCCGTGGTCTATCTAGGCATCGCCTTAACCCCCACCACCTGAAGTCTCACCCTGGATCAAACTCAGACCCTCCACAGTCTCCAACCACCTACCACCACAGATCAAATCTTTTCTTTCCTCGGTCTAATAGGCTTCTTTAAACACTGAATTCCCAATTTTGCTCTTAGTCAAGCCCCTCAGTGGGATCTTCTGAGCATGGCTTTTAAGGTCTATAATGACCAAGGAAGTAACAGAAAAGGCAAATAAGGCCCAAAAGAAGTCAGGAAATACCAACTTTTGGCTTCAGCACCCTAAGGGGCTTCATAGCATTTCATCAAGGCCCTGCTCCAGAGTGGAAAGAAAGGTCATTGAACTGAAGCCTGTGAGGCTTCCTGGCCCCACCAGTGACACACCTGTGCTGTGGAAAGAGGGACACGAGAAGGTAAGCTGCCCCCTTGCTCCATGGAGGGAGGGTTCAGTCTCTTCTAGCCCTGCTCCAGCTACCTGTGACCTGACCTTGCCCAGCATGCTGGGAATTGCCACTGAAGGCCCAAGAACATCGTTCAGGAGCCTAAGGTATTTCTTCCAAATAGCAGATAAGCTAATCTCATTTCTTGTAAACACAAGGGTCATCTACTATGCCTTGCTTGAATATTTAAGTTTTATTTATTCCTCAAACATCTCTACTGTGGGTATTGACAGTCTGAGTTTGTTGCTTTATTTAATGTATAGTGTCTTATTTGTTCCTCTTATCTCAATGCCCCATGCCTATTATAGGCTGGGACCTGCTGCTAATTCCAGCTAGAAGCAGTGGTCACTAGGTCACTCTGACTGCAAAGTGTAGAAATGTAACCACCCTTTCCCTAAGTACTTGCAGGATTTATAGGTTACTCAGCAAACTGTACAGAGACAGTCCAAGAGGCGCTTCCAGCATTACATCACCCAAGGACTGACTTTCATGTGGACAGGTCCACACACCATGATCCTGACAACTCCCACTGCTGCTAAACTAGAAAAACAGAATGCCTTACTCCAATCACAAACCTGAAGCTGGTTGGCCCACATATGGCAAATATAGGAAAAAACTAAGGACTCTTTTAGTCAGGCTTTGGGAAAAGGGAAACTAGGATAAAAAGAAATTCAACTTGATTGTCACTAGAGGTTAAAATTTTTTAAATCAAGAGTTCTGACTAGAAAGGAATTGTATGGTTTTGATAATAGAAGGTATAAGGTATAGAAATACTTTTGAAAGAAAAAGGAAAAGCAAGTTGTTATGAAGGCCAGTTATTTCTGGATAAGAAAGTGAATGAAAGCTGAAGGTTTATGTAAGTTGTAGAAGGTTTGTGCAGGTTGTAGGAGATTTGTACCAAGAAAAAAGAATTTGTACAGTCAGAAAACTGGTTTTCAAAGAATGTTTAATCAGTCACCCTAGCTAACAATCCTCTACCCTCCCCACTTATTGGGACGACTCTTTCCTCCACCCTGACCATCTGGAGCTCAGAAACAGAAATGAAACCGACCCCTGTTCTTCCATTCTCTATTCACCTCTCAGCCTGCCTCACCCAATCAGGGGCTTTTCTACTCGTGTGGGACCACAAGTATATGTATCTCCTTACTAATTGTACAGAAACCTGTACCCTAATCTACCTCACCCCAAATATCAACCTGATCCCACCCCTTGAGCCTCTTCCAGTTCCTAGTACACTGCCCGTCAATCTAAGGGTCAAACGAGCTGTACAGGTAATTTCTCTTCTTGCTGCTTTAAAATTTTTTATAAAAGTAGGTCTAGGGGCAGGGGGACTGGCCACTTCCCTGTCTTATTCCTATTTACTCTCTCTCTCTCTCTCTCTCTCTCTCTCTCTGAAGCCCAGCGAATTTGTAAACATGGAATCAGTGGTTTCACACAAACTGGGCTTCTTACTATTGCCTTTCATTAGTCCACTCACTCTCCTATTTACTTTTCTAACTTTCAAACCCTGCCTCTTACGTTTGTTCACTAGTTTCTTACAGAACCGCATGCAGACCTTCACCAATCAGACAACTGGAAGAATCTACCTAACCCTACACATCAACCCTGAAACCTGCCCTCATGAAACAGAAAAATCTGAAACGCTGTATCAGCAAACCTCCTAAATCCTATCTTTCAACCCCTACAGGTCCCCTAACCCTAAAGCTCTCCCATATCCCTGAAGAACTAGGAGAATGAATAGCATTCACCTCTTAATGCTTCTCAGTCTTTTTCCCTTCACATAGTAAAAGGACAAGACCACTGGGTCTTCTTGGAGCCTACAAACGGACATGAAACATTTCTTTTAACTCAAGCTAACTGCTCTCTCCAGGGCTGCCAGGAAAGAATATCTCTAACTTTACCATGGAAGAACTTTCACACACACATCCCTATACAACCCTCCTTATCTCTGCATTCCTGATCTCCAAATACTTGCCTCTTTCTTTATTAAGTTCCTACAGGCCGGGATGAGAGAAATCTCTAGGATTACCTACAATCAGATGCTCCTACACTCCTATTCCCCAGTACCCCAAGGAGAACTTCACGAGGGAAATATCAAATAGGTAGGGATGACAGCAGGAAGAAGCCGCCCCTCAGCCCGAGAAGTTCTCTCCTGAATGTTCTCCAAACCCCCTTCCTTTTAAACCACACATACTCAGTCCCTCTAAAAACTTACACCAACAGGTTTCCTGTCTCTACAAATCTCCACATGTCCTCCCATTCGAGGGGAACCAGACCAGCACGTCTCATGAGGCTCATCCAGGAGACCATGTATCACTATGTCACTCTGTCCACTTGGCACTCACAGCAAGCAACTAACAACTATTACCTTCGCAAAATTATTGTACTTCCTCACTCAGGTTTTCAGAGACATCGCCTGGTTCAGACCTTACAGCATGGAAACTGACGATCTTCTGAACTGGATGAGGGACTTGGCTTGGCAAGGTTCCCTTCTCAAGTTCTCTCCAGAAGAAGCAATAATTTTCCAATTTTTCTCCTCTTTCTCCTCATCACCCCTCACCATATATTATAAAATTAATAACTGCCTTTCTTTTATATGTAACCACAGAGCTGAGAAATGATAGATACGTGAATTCCAAACTGCCCTCTTGATGTTCCGCTTATCTTGTCAGACCTCACCCTTACTGGACTATTGCCCCTGAGACAGAGGAATTCCAAAAAGCTGACAAGCTGCCCCAAGGAGGGGCTCCGGACATACCAGGACTTTTGATTCAACACCCACATGCTCGAAGCCCCCCAAGGAGGAGCATTCCAGACACACCAGGACTTTTGCCTCAGTATCCCCTCAGGCTCTCCCAAGCACTATATAACTCGCCCCTAGTCTGTAACCCGGTGAACTTCTCCCGGAGGAGTGCCCTGGCAGGTCTTTCTCCTCTAATAAAGCCTGCACATCTGGTGATGGAGTGCCGTCTCATTCTTACAATATCACCTGGGCAACAGCCTCCACGTGGGCAGCGCCATCTTTAACAAAGTGAGCATAATACATTTTATCTGCCCAGCACACGGGTCCTGCCTCCCCCAGTCCTCTCTCACTGTGCTCACTTTACTACCTACAATCTATATCACCGGCATCCCTGTGCAAGGAAATTAGGCACATTACACAAATTACAACAGCAAAAATCATACAGTTTCAACAATCACAAAGGTACACTTCAGCAGTCTCTGAGCACTTTGCCCAAAGTGCAAAATGTCCTTGGCCTTCTTTCTAGCCATGGGAAAAGCTTTCCGGGGCAGGGGAGTGCTTCCAGCAAAGCCACCCCCCACCCCCATCAGGGTATTTCACATTGTCCAAAATCCATAATTCGTAAGTCCATCCAATAAAGGAGCCAATGCCCACTTCAGTCGTAGTCCAGGAAATCAGTCCGTGCACATGGGGCATCAGCCACCCCCCTCATCCCTGCCATCCTGGCAGGTCTTACACTGTCCCAAAGAGGAGCACGTGGCAATGGCAGTCAGCATTTCCATCTCTGCTCTGGAGAGCATGTCCCCAAATCGCAGACCTACCAGGGCCGTAGTAGGTGCTCCTTGCTGCTGGGCTCTCATCTTCTGGAGACTGCGGATTGCAACTCCAGCCCGATTCTCCTCATCCTTCAAAGAGGAACTGAAAACACCAGCTCCGGCTGCCGGGCTCGAGCCCTGGGCTACCGCAGCCTTCTGCTCCGCAGACCTTGCAGCTCCGGACCCGATCTCAGCTTCAGCCTCAGCCTCAGCCCCGGCCTCCTGCCGCCGCTGGCTCTCCACAATGTCCAGGGCAAGCTGCAACTCACGAACCTGTGAATCCTCCTCCAGCAGCTGCTCCATTTCCAGGCGAATCTCGCAAACCTGGTCGGCCTCCTCCTCCAGCGCTTCCTCCAGCTCCAGGGTCAGCCTCGGTTTCTCCCACGTTTGCTCCAGTTCCTTCCACTGCTCGGTTTGCAGGTCCTGGGCAGCCTCTTCCACAGAGCTCTCGGTTTCCTCACGCATGGCTGTAAAAGTCAGCCAGCCTCCGGCCCCCAAAAGGACAGCCATGGGAACCCTAACACTAGCCAGTCTTCTACTCCACCACTCAAAGGCGGTGGTGGCTCCTTGCCGATCTGTATCGAAGCTTGCACCCGGCGGGCAAGTAAAAACACACTCTGGGCTCCAAAACCCACTCACATTCAGCGCTCACAAAGCCACTGACTTATCCGAGTTTCCTAGAATCAAAGGTTTCTAGCTCACCAGATTTATTCACCTCTGTTCCCCATCTCCTTCCTTCTCCCTGCACAAACTCTGCACAAACTGGCTTCTCACTCAACACTCCGCCATCTTGGCTGCTTCTCCTGGCCTCCTCCACGTGGCCTTTCTCTGCTCTCTCCTCTAATGTTAATCTCAGGAACCAAGAGAGCAAGCTCCTATTCTGCCCCCATTTTATAGTGTAGCAATCAAAATCTTTAATCCAATATACAAAATAGGAAAGTCTCTAATACTGTTACTTATCTGAGGCATGATAAGATTGCACCACCCCACATCAAAAAAGGTGGGAAAGGCTTAGTCCTAAAACTAAGCCCCAGGCTACAAGGATCCTGCCTGCCTACAGCCCACAGAGACACACATTAATATCACCTGGGCAACAGCCTCCACGTGGGCAGCGCCATCTTTAACAAAGTGAGCATAATACATTTTATCTGCCCAACACACGGGTCCTGCCTCCCCCAGTCCTCTCTCACTGTGTGTGTGTGTGGGGGGGGGGGGCACCCTATCCAGCTCAGCCTCCAGGAGGCCTCCTGTGGTCTCTGCAGCAGCTGGTCATCTCCCAGGGCTGGGAGTGAGGTCCCTGGGCATGGGCCTTGCTTCCCTGACCACCGTCCAAACCCTGGAGACTCGCCAGTGTGCGCTCAGTGTCAGAGAACGGGCAACGTGTCCCTTACTTCCAGGCCTGTCACCCTCCGCCCGCCCCCGGGACCTCCCCATTCATCGTCCTCTCTCCTGCGTCTGCAAGCGCCTCTAACCACCCGCGGCTTCCTCACCTTCCTGCTCCCAATCAAACAAACAAAAGGAGAAAAAGAAGTCCCTCTTTTTACTTTTGCTCTCTTCCGCTCCTCAGTGAACTCTTCCAGCCGCTTGGTTCCGCACCCTCCGCCGCCGGGACTGGGTTCTCCGAAGCAGGAGCCAGGGGGGCGTCTGCGATGCAGGCCCTCGATCAGGCGTCCGCGCTGGGGAGGGAGGGGCGCGGCGGCCCCCAACCTGAGCGGCCCCCAGCCAAGCCTCGTAAGTCCGGGAGCCCGAAGCGAGGGCTGCCCCACAGAGCGGAGCAGACCGGGCTGAAACAGCCGGCCTCGGTCCAGCTGTCCAGAGGACGGGGGACCCTGAAGGACATGACCGCTGCTGAGTGCTGACACTTCCGCAGAGGAGTGTCACGTCCTCCCTGAAAAAGGGTGTAAGCGACCCACCTCCGTGTCCAGCACCCTCTCCTTACCCCTCATTCCTGCGTGGCACCACGGAAGTCTACCCACAGTCTCTATTTTCTCTCCTCTTAGCCCGTCCCCGCGCCCACTCCAAGTCCAATGGGTGAGGTTTTTTTATTAATATTTTATTTTTTCTGAAGTGAGAGGAGGGGAGGCAGAGAAACAGACTCCAGCATGGGGCCGACCAGGATCCACCCGGCATGCCCACCAGGAGGCGATGCTCTGCCCATCTGGGGCATTGCTCTGTTGCAACCAGAGCCATTCTAGCACCTGAGGTGGAGGCCATGGAGCCATCCTCAGTGCCCGGGCCAACTTTGCTCCAATGGAGCCTTGACTGCGGGAGGGGAGAGAGACAGAGAGGAAGGAGAGGGGGAGGGGTGGAGAAGCAGATGGGCGCTTCTCCTGTGTGCCCTGGCCGGGAATCGAACCCGGGACTTCCACACACCAGGCCAACGCTCCATCGCTGAGCCAACCGGCCAGGACCTCCAACGGGCGTTTTGGTTCTCCCCTTAGAGCAGAAACTCTGCTACCTTCCTCTTAACCTCTCCAGCCTTCTCTTCCTGGCCTTCTTGGGTCTGGTTCCCCACCTATGTGTAGGGACTCCCTCTCCAGCCCACCCTCCTCTTCCTCACACCCGCCCAGATGGTCTTGCCCGCAGTCCTGGTTTTATTTTATTTTATTTTATTTTTTGTAATTTTTTTTTTGTATTTTTCTGAAGCTGGAAACGGGGAGAGATAGTCAGACAGACTCCCGCATGTGCCCGACCGGGATCCACCCAGCACAACGTTCTGCCCACCAGGGGCGATGCTCTGCCCCTCCGGGGCCTCGCTCTGCCGAGACCAGAGCCACTCTAGCGCCTGGGACAGAGGCCAAGGAGCCATCCCCAGCGCCCGGGCCATCTTTGCTCCAATGGAGCCTTGGCTGCGGGAGGGGAAGAGAGAGACAGAGAGGAAGGAGGGGGGCGTGGAGAAGCAGATGGGCGCTTCTCCTATGTGCCCTGGCCGGGAATCGAACCCGGGTCCCCTGCAGGCCAGGCCGAGGCTCTACCGCTGAGCCAACCGGCCAGGGCCCACAGTCCTGGTTTTCATTCTCATTTACATGCCAGCGGCTCCGCAGCCCGCAGTCCGCCTCCTGAGCTCCGGGGGGTTTGGGAGGGGTCTCCATGCTGACACCGGCAGGCGGGGAAGTCCCGCCTCTCCTTTCCCTCCGCGTTCCGGCGCACACGCGCGCAGAAGGCTCGCTTCCCAGTGTCAGGACGGAGGGACGCTTCGAACCTGCTCCGTCTAGCTCCTTCTCTAGACAGCCAACCTGGCCTGGTCCCGCTTGGGCGTCCGTATCGGAGCGCTCTGAGCCGTAGCCAGGACTCGGCACGCGGAAGGCTGCATCCGGAACATATAAATAGCTGGTGCTGGATGCCAAGGCCAGGGGAACGAGCCTCTTCCTCCATCACACCCGCTACTCACCTGCGCAGGTGTGGACCTCTGACTCAGCGGGTGTCCCTGCAGGATGGAGTTACTCAGCATTTCCTTGTTACAGGGGGTGGAAGGTGACGGTGACTTTTTTTTTTTTTTTTTTGGACAGCTGTTCTTCTGCTGGAGAAAAGAGTCCCCTCAGCAGGTGGTTTTCAGCCACAGGTTTCATTTCCAGTTTTATACCAGTGTGCACACAGCCTGCACAGGAGTCATTTCTCAAAGAAAAGGACCTCCATGTTATTAAAATGCATCGTGGCCCTGGCCGGTTGGCTCAGTGGTAGAGCGTCGGCCTGGCGTGCAGAAGTCCCGGGTTCGATTCCCGGCCAGGGCACACAGGAGAAGCGCCCATCTGCTTCTCCACCCCTCCCCCTCTCCTTCCTCTCTGTCTCTCTCTTCTCCTCCCGCAGCCAAGGCTCCATTGGAGCAAAGATGGCCCAGGTGCTGGGGATGGCTCCTTGGCCTCTGCCCCAGGCGCTGGAGTGGCTCTGGTCGCGACAGAGCGACGCCCCGGAGGGGCAGAGCATCGCCCCCTCGTGGGCGTGCCAGGTGGATCCCGGTAGGGCGCATGCGGGAGTCTGTCTGACTGTCTATCCCCGTTTCCAGCTTCAGAAAAAGACAAAAAAAAAAAAAAAAATGCATCGTGGTTGGTGTCCTTCTGCCCTCTCCTCCCAAGTTGGAATTTCCATTTGAATTCCACGAATACTTATCAAGCAGATACAACGTGTCAAGGGCAGGGCTGAGCACCAGACAAGACCTGCCTCAAGGGACCGACAGGGTGGTGCAAAGACTAAGTCTAATGCGAGCACAGGCCGGTGTGCTGATGCTCAGAGGAGCCGCAGAAGCTAAGCGCTGCGTGTTCCGGACAAGGGAACTGTCTCCACCCGGGTTGGCCTCACAGAGGCATCTGAGACAGACCTGGAGGGCTAGATCAGATTTCAGGGAGAGAGTATGAGGCAGGAGGGAGCCAGAGAGAGGGATGAGACACAAGGAATAGAGAGAAAGGGGTGACGAAGGACAAAAACCTATTAGAAGAGTATCTTCAGAGAATTACAGAATAAACAAACAATAACAGTATGAAATTTTTCTCATAGCTAAAGCCAAATACCGAGACTATAAAATACCCTGGTAGCCCGACCAGGCAGTGGCGCAGTGGGTAGAGCGTCAGCCTTGGGGCGCGGAGGGCCCAGGTTTGAGACTCCGAGGTCGCAGGCTTGAGCAAGGAGTAAGCTCCCCAGGCAAGGCACATATGAGAAAGCAATCAATGAACAACTAAGGAGCCGCAACAAAGAATTGATGCTTCTCCTCTCTCTCCCTTCCTGTCTGTCTCTGTCTGTCCCTCTATCTCTGTCACTTAAAAAAATTGCCCTAGGCCCTGGCTGGTTGGCTCAGTGGTAGAGCATCAGCCTGGCGTGCAGGAGTCCTGGGTTCGATTCCCGGCCAGGGCACACAGGAGAAGCGCCCATCTGCTTCTCCACCCCTCCCCCTCTCCTTCCTCTCTGTCTCTCTCTTCCCCTCCCATAGCCAAGGCTCCATTGGAGCAAAGTTGGCCCGGGCGCTGAGGTTGGCTCTGTGGCCTCAGGCACTAGAATGGCTCTGGTTGCAACAGAGCAACGCCCCAGATGGGCAGAGCATCACCCCCTGATGGGCATGCCTGGTGGATCCCGGTCGGGCGCATGCAGGAGTCTGTCCGACTGCCTCTCGTTTCCAACTTTAGAAAAATACAAAAAAAACCCCACAAAACAAAACAAAAATTGCCCTGTGTTGGGCAGATGAAATGTATTATGCTCACTTTGTTAAAGATTACGCTGCCCACGAGGAGGCCGTCGCCCAGGTGATATTAATGTGTGTTGGGGTGGGCTAAAGGCAGGCAGAATCCTTGTAGCCTGGGGCTTGGTTTTGGGATTAAGCCTTTCCTACCCTTTTTTGATGTGGGGCGGTGCAATCCAATCATGCCTCAGAGAAGTGACTTTGTAGTGGAGACTTCCCTATTTTGTATATTGGATTGAAGGTTTTGAATCTACACTATAAAATGGAGGCAGAACTGGAGCTTGCTCTCTTGGTTCCTGGGATGATTAGCATGAGAGCAGAGGGAGCAGAGCAGAGAGCAGAAAGAGGCCACGTGGCCAGGAGAAGCAGCCAAGATGGCGGAGTGCTGAGTGAGATGCCGGTTTGTGCAGTTTGTATCTGGGATAAGGAAGCAGATGGGGAACTGAGGAGAATAAGGCTGGTAAGCTAGAAACCTTTGATTCTAGGAAACTGGGATAAGTCAGTAGCTTTGTGAGCACTGAATGTGAGTGGGTTTTGGAGCCCAGTGTGTATTTTTACTTGCCCGCCGGGTGCAAGCTAGAATTAAAGATGACAGCCCATCAGTTTTTGGCTCTGTTGGGCGGATAAAATGTATTATGCTCACTTTGTTAAAGATGCCGTCACCCAGGTGATATTAATGTGTGCTGGGGTGGGCTAAAGGCAGGCGGAATCCTTGTAGCCTGGGGCTTGGTTTTGGGATTAAGCCTTTCCTACCCTTTTTGATGTGGGGTGGTGCAATCCAATCATGCCTCAGAAGTGACTTTGTATTAGGGACTTCCCTACTTTGTATATTGGATTAGAGGTTGTGAAGCTACAATATAAAATGGGGGCGGAACGAGAGTTTGCTCCCTTGGTTCCTGAGATTATCATTAGAAGAGAGAGCAGAGGAGAGCAGAGAAAGGCCACGTGGAGGAGGCCAGGAGAAGCAGCCAAGATGGCGCAGTGCTGAGTGAGATGCCAGTTTGTGTAGAGTTTGTATCTGGGTTAAGGAAGGAGATGGGGAACTGAGGAGAATAAGGCTGGTGAGCTAGAAACCTTTGATTCTGGGAAACTCGGATAAGTCAGTGGCTTTGTGAGCACTGAGTGTGACTGGGTTTTGGAGCCCAGTGTGTATTTTTACTTGCCCGCCGGGTGCAAGCTAGGATTAAAGGCTATGGCCCACCAGTTTTTGGCTCCATGGTTTCTTTGCCGACTGTCCGAATCCAATGCGAACCTGCAAGGGCTGGGCTGCTCTGATGGTGGCTCTGGCCCTGTATACTGGCTTTACAGGCTCCGTTGTTTCTTTACCGACTGTCCAAATCCAATGCGAACCTGCATGGCCCTGGCCCTGGCTGCTGGCTTTACACCCTGGCAGTCAGAGAGAGGCAAGGTCATGGCAGTAAGGTTATTATAATATTATAACCATAAGGTCTGACCTGTGGTGGCGCAGTGAATAAAGTGTTAACCTGGAACCCTGAGGTCACCTGTTTGAAATTCTGGGCTTGCCTGGTCAAGGGACATGTAAGAGTTGATGCTTCCTGCTCCCCCCCCCCCCCTCCATAAAATGAATAAACAAAATCCTTTTTAAAAAGTAAAAGAAAAGAATTCACCCCCTCTGTTACTGCTGGTGTGAGTTCTGGTTCCTTTTTTCTCTCCTACTTCAAATATATAGTTTCCAATTTAAACCCAGAGTCTCTCCCTCAGCCCCCACTTGGAGCAGCTTTACATTGTTGCCTAGCAACGTCCCCAGCAGCCTCCTGGAGTGGGCGTGGGCATGAAGGGCAGGAGGCTGGATGGAGCCTGCTTGCCTCATGCATGCAGCTGAGGGACGGGGGCAGCGAGATTTATACTAAACTGATTACAAAGTGATCATCTTAAAAGAAACTTCCACAAAACTAAACAAATTTAAAGAAAATGCAGGAAAACCAGGTGCTTTCCTCCCTGCACCAATTAGTGAGCATAAAATGATTACGATTTTTGTATATCAACAAGGAATCTGGAAGGAAACAAAAGTCAACTATTGGCGGGACTATTGTTTGCTTAAGACTTGTGTGCCTCCAGAAGGAGTTAAAATTCCTTGTAAAGGCTCTCTCTGCAGGGAAGCTGGAGCTGGGCGTCCAAGAGGTCGGTTTCCATGGTGAGAGGGCAGCTGTACAGGGAGCCCAGGAGGTGCTGGGCCAAGGAAGGGTCAGGGTTACACAGTGAGGCTGGCTGATCCCGGGAACCCACATCGGAGAGGGCGTGCCCTCTCCAGCGGGTCCGAGAGGAGCCGCCCTTTCGAGACAACAGTACATAAAACATGGGAAGAGAAGCAGGGGACACGCAAACTCTTCCTTCCATGATCACTGTACAGCCAGTATCCACAGCCACCATCACAGCCGCCTGGCCCATGCAGGTTCACATTGGATTCAGACAGATGGTAATGAAACAACGGAGCCAGGAACTGGTGGGCCATTTGCTTTAATCCTAGCTCGCACCCGGTGGGCGAGAAATACACACAGTGAGAAAACACTTCCCTTTCTATTCAGGGCTCCCAAAGCCACTGACTTATCCGAGTTTTCCTAGAATCAAAGGTTTCTAGCTCACCAGCCTTATTCACCTCTGTTCCCCATCTCCTTCTCTCTGCACAAACTCGGCACAAACTGGCTCTCCTTCAGAACTCCGCCACATGGCCTTTCTCTGCTGCTTCTCCTCTCCTCCACGTGGCCTTTCTCTGCTCTCTAATGCTAATCTCAGGAGCTGAGAGAGAGCAAGCTCCCGGTCTGCCCCATTTTATAGTGTAGAAATCCAAACCTTTAATCCAATATACAAACAAGAAAGTCTCTGATACAAAGTCACTTATCTGAGGCCTAATGGGATTCCTCATGAGATTGTACCACCCCACATCATGCAACAGTCAAGGGTGTGGGGAAAAGCTTAGTCTTAAAACTAAGCCTTAGGCTATAAGGACCCGGCCTGCTGACAGCCTGTCCCCCACACCCAATACAAACTATAAGCAAGCAAACATATATATCCTATTTACAAACTTATTTAACCAACAATCTCCTCTTTTATCTTTCGGATGGGATGGGAAATTAAGGCGCAGTATCACAAGATAAGCCTCTGGGCATCCTTAAGAATGGGAATAAATTAGCCTGACCAGACACAGTGGAGATAGAGCATTGGCCTAGGATGCTGAAGACCTAGGTTCGAAACCCTGAGGTTGCCAGCCTGAGTGCAGGCTTACCAGCTTGAGTGTGGGGTCGCTGGCTTGAGCGTGGGATCATAGACATGACCCCAAGGTCACTGGATTGAGCAAGGGGTCACTGGCTCAGCTGGAGCCCCCTGGTCAAGGCACATATGAGAAAGCAATCAATGAACAACTAAGGTGCTGCAACTATGAGTTGATGATTCTCATCTCTCTCCCTTTCTGTCTCCCCCTATCTATCTCTCTCTCTCTCTCTCTCTCTCTCTAAAAAAGAGGAGCTAGATACAGTGTTTCAAGACTGGCCTCATTGCCTCAGGTTAGCAGTGTGATAAGGTGCCAAAGAACTGTAAAACTTAGCATTGGCAACGCCATCTTACAGAGGAAAAGTCAGGCTTCTTGTCCCCTCCTTTCTGTGGAGAATGGAGGGAGAAGAATGCAAGAACTTCCCGGCTTACAAGGACAACTGGGTCATCTAGTCATAGTTTAATTATAGTTCTCTGGAAGGATAAAACTTATCTGAAAACTCCCTCTTCCCCTTCCTTAAGATCCTTTAGGAGACAATGTATATATACATACCTTAATTAAGAATTCCTACACTCTGACTCACTCTCCCCTCCTGGAGTCCTGAGAGTGACGGATACCTAGCCCACTCCTCCTGCTTGAAAAACCTGCATTCTGTAGCATTTTATATGCTTTCTAATAACCATCCCTCTTGAAATCCTTTATATGTATAAAAACTTGTAAACTAGTCCTAAAACTTTTAGCAAAGGTATTTATATTTTTTTAAATTTATTTATTCATTTTTAGAGAGACAGGAGAGAGAGAAGGGGGAGGAGCTGGAAGCATCAACTCCCATATGTGCTTTGACCAGGCAAGCCCGGTGTTTTGAGCCGGCGACCTCAGCGTTCCAGGTCGAAGCTTTATCCACTGCACCACCACAGGTCAGGCCAGCAAAGGTATTTTCTTTTTTCTTTTTTTTCTTTTTTGTATTTTTCTGAAGTTGGAAACAGGGAGGCAGTCAGACAGACTCCCGCATGCGCCTGACTGGGATCCACCCGGCACGCCCACCAGGGGGCGACGCTCTGCCCACCAGGGGGCGATGCTCTGCCCATCTGGGGCGTTGCTCTGTTGCAACCAGAGCCATTCTAGCGCCTGGGGCAGAGGCCACAGAGCCATCCCCAGTGCCAGGGCCTGCTGGAGTCCAGCCCCGGGGGGGAATCCAGGGGTCCCATAGGAAGAGACGGCGTCGGCGCAAGTCGAGTGAGAGAGCCGAATTCTTAATTTTCTCGTTAGCATTTACTGCCAGGCATTTCTGCCAAATGCTGTCTAGCTTTCTTTTTATGCACACACACTAAGTTACAATCACATGGTATTTTGAATACATCATTGTTTTTGTTTTACTATGGTTACATATTTCCAGATAACAGTTAATTCATATCTATAAGCTACAAATCAGGTGGTAAGTCATTCAAAGTACAGTTATACAATAACTTGAATAGCTATAACAATATTGGTACAAACTTCTAAAAGATTAGTACTAATTAATTACTGTTGTTGTGAGTCAAGGGCGCAGAGAGAGATTAGCAGATGAAATCATCAAGGACTAGCAAAGGACCACTGCTTGCTCAGGCAAATGGCCCTGAGTTCATGCAGTGTCCTAATTTTTCTCACAAAACTTCAAAAGGCTTGCTTATTAAGAAACTGGCATAGCATCAAGAGTAACTTTTGCTTAAAGATACATAGAGTGCACCTGCAAGATAGCTTAGTAGCAACACAATATCAGAAGGCATTAATTGCTATTGCTGCTATGGATCCCACCACATTCCTCTCCTTATTCTTGGAAAATACAAAAATCTCATGAGAATGTTTTACTGAGAAAAAGCCCAGCAACTGCCTTCAGTCACAAAACAAGTCTCTTAACAAAACATTCTTTACTTGCTAGCTGTGCTCCCATCCAAGGCCACGCAACGGGCCACTCCACTACACCTTACCTAAGATTCTATTGTCTAGTCAAATTTTATTTATTTACTATATTCATCCAATAGTTAAGTTCTAACTATATTCTTTCTAACATGATTAATAAGAAGAAATTCTCCTACAAACTTAACCCTTTACGAGGGATATCATGGCCAGCCTCTTATGTTTATGAGCCCAGTTCAAGGGGCTTACAGGCTTTTCTGTGGAACTTACACCTCTGTCTCATTTCCAAAGAAATTACTACAAATCTACAAAGAAAGCACGGTACTATTATCCCTGTGCCATAAATAATAGCACACACCCAGAAAAGGGGGGATATAAGGCCAGATTAATTCAAAAGGTCAAAGGGGAAGTATTGTTGTGCCTTTCCTTTGCGGTGCCTTTCCTTTGCGGTGACTTTGTCAACCCACAGCCATTGGTCTTCTCTGCTGTGACTTTGTCAATCAGCGGTTTTTGATCTTCTTCTGCTGTGACCTTGTCAGCCAGCAGTCGTTGATCGGCTCCCGACAAGGGCCAACTTTGCTCCAATGGAGCCTTGGCTGCGGGAGGGGAAGAGAGAGACAGAGAGGAAGGAAAGGGGGAGGGGTGGAGAAGCAGATGGTCGCTTCTCCTGTGGCTGGGAATCGAACCTGGGACTCCTGCATGCCAGGCCGACATTCTACCACTGAGCCAAAAGGTATTTTCATTTGGTCTCTTTCCTTATCCTGAGCTAACCATTTCTCTGTGATGACAGGGATGAGGGTAGACGCTAGAAGATCTGGGAATGTCTTTGCTGGGTATGTAAAACATTTATCACTACTGTGTTATCTTGTGGTGTAGGAATGCTTTTTCCTTTTAATAGATCCTATAGACAGATGTGGTAAGCTTGTTAGTAATTGACTATAGTACCATGCTCCCTCCTTACCCACCCCAACCAGTACTTGATTTTGTATAAAAGGTCTAGAACGGTAAGAGGGCTTACATGATTTGGGATTGTGCCCCGTGTAGCTAGCCGGCTAATGAATTAATTCCTCAAAAATTCCCTTGGACTTGGTGTCTCTATGTAACCTGTGGATTAAGGTACAGTACTTGACACAGTAGCAGCAGCAGCAGCCTTACTTTTAGAGGAAGCACTTAAAATATCATCAGAACAAGATATAACTCTGTAGACTTCTCAAATTGGCCCCTCATTCAATACTAAGGGACCTCACTGGTTTACCAATAGTCAATCGTATGTAAAAATATCGAGTTACCCTCGTAGAAAACTGTAAAGCCAGTAGCCACAGCCACCATCACAGCTGCCTGGCCCATGCAGGTTCGCATTTGATTCGGACAGATATTAATGAAACAATGGAGCCAAGAACTGGTGGGCCATTAGCTTTAATCCTAGCTTGCACCCGGCGGGCAAATAGAAACACACACTGGGCTCCAAAACCCACTCATTCAGTGCTCACAAAGCCACTGACTTATCGGAGTTTCCTAGAATCAAAGATTTCTAGCTCACCAGACTTATTCACCTCTGTTCCCCATCTCCTTCTCTCTGCACAAACTCCGCACAGACTGGCTTCTCCTTTAGCACTCTGCCATCTTGGCTGCTTCTCCTCTCCTCCCTGTGGCCTTTCTCTCCTCTCCTTTCTCTGTTCTCCTCTCTAATGCTAATCTCAGGAACTGAGAGAGAGCAAGTTCCCAGTCTGCCCTACTTTATAGTATAGAAATCTAAACCTTTAATCCATTATATAAGGTCTACCGGAAAGTTCTGTCCGTTTCTATCACAAGTTTCGACACGTAAGCACATGTTTATTTGGCGCATGTGTGCCTCTCTATTTTTATCACTTAATGTATACATACTGACGTAGCAAATTAACTAAAAGTTGATTCACGTTAGTCTTATGTGTGAAGCGGTAGTGTATCCATGGCTACCGATAAAGTTCATTTACACCACTGTAATTTTTACGAATTTCAACAAGGAAGAAATGCTACAGAAGCATATCTGTCATATCCACCATATTCCCTGGACTTAGCACCCTTTGACTATCACTTGTTTTTGTCCTTACAAAATTTTTTGAAGGGCAAAAAATTCAAAAATGTAGAAGATATCAAACAAGCACTGGTTCAATTTTTCGTGTCAAAAGATAAACCATTTTTCAAAAATGGGATATACAAATTGCCCTCACACTGGCAAGAAATCATTAATAATAATGGCAATTATATTATTTAATAAAGTTTATTGACGGTAAGAAAAATTTGTATTTTGTTTTATTCCCAAAATGGACAGAACTTTCCGGTAGCCCTTATACAAACAAGGAAGTCTCTGATAAAAAGTCACTTATCTGCCTGACCTGTGGTGGCGCAGTGGGATAAGGCGTTGACCTGGAACACTGAGGTTGCCGGTTCAAAACCTTGGGCTTGCCTGGTCAAGGCACATATGGGAGTTGATGCTTCCTGCTCCTCCCCCTTCTCTCTCTCTCTCACACACACACACTCCTCTCTAAAAATCAATAAATAAAATATTTTTTAAAAAGTCACTTATCTGCGGCATAATGGGATTCCTCATGAGAGTGCACCACCCCACATCATGCAATCAGTCAAGGGTGTGGGGAAAAGTTTAGTGTTAAAACTAAGCCTTACTCTATAACGACCCTTCCTGCTTACAGCCTGTCCCCCACACCCTAATACAAACTATAAGTGAGCAAACATATACATCATATTTTAAAACTTATTTGACCAACAAAAACCCACAGGGAAAGGCCGACAGCTGCTCCATCTTGAACCCAGGACCCCTGACACCCAAGCATGAGGCCCAAACACAGAGGCCACACGTGACTGTTGTGAGATCACAGATCAAGCTTATGTCAGCAGACCAGACTGAAAGGTCAACTGCTCCCAAATCCAGACGAGGCGTGGTTTCCAAATAGAGACGGTTTTGTAAAGAAAGGGGTCCCGCCCTGGCCGGTTGGCTCAGTGGTAGAGTGTCGGCCTGGCGTGCGGAGGACCCGGGTTCGATTCCCGGCCAGGGCACACAGGAGAAGCACCCATTTGCTTCTCCACCCCTCCGCCGTGCTTTCCTCTCTGTCTCTCTCTTCCCCTCCCGCAGCCAAGGCTCCATTGGAGCAAAGATGGCCCGGGCGCTGGGGATGGCTCTGTGGCCTCTGCCTCAGGCGCTAGAGTGGCTCTGGTCGCAACATGGCCACGCCCAGGATGGGCAGAGCATCGCCCCCTGGTGGGCAGAGCGTGGCCCCTGGTGGGCGTGCCGGGTGGATCCCGGTCGGGCGCATGCGGGAGTCTGTCTGACTGTCTCTCCCTGTTTCCAGCTTCAGAAAAATGAAAAAAAAAAAGGGGGTCCCCTATGCTGGATACTCAGAGGGTCCCAGCATGCTGTCATAGAAGCTCAAGCTGTGCCCCCCGGAAACCTCAGCACAATCAGCAGAGCTAACAGCCCTCACAGGAGCCCTAGAATCAGCAGGAGATAAAAGATGAAATCTATACACTAATTCTAAATATGCATTTCTAGCCTGACCAGGCGGTGGCGCAGTGGATGGAGCATCAGACTGGGATGCAGAGGACCCAGGTTCGAGACCCCGAGGTCGCCAGCTTGAGCACGAGCTCATCTGGTTTGAGCAAAAGCCCAACAGCTTGAGCCCAAGGTCGCTGGCTCCAGCAAGGGGTTACTCGGTCTGCTGAAGGCCCACGGTCAAGGCACATATGAGAAAGCAATCAGTGAACATAAGGTGTTGCAATGCGCAATGAAAAACTAATGATTGATGCTTCTCATCTCTCTCCATTCCTGTCTGTCTGTCCCTGTCTGTCCCTCTCTCTGACTCACTCTCTGTCTCTGTAATAAATAAATAAATAAATAAATATAATTTTAAATATGCATTTCTAGTATCACAGGCTCATGCTGCTATATTTGGAAAGAAAGAGACTATCTAAACACAAAAGAGGGACCAATAAAATACAGACCTTACATTTCACAGCTCCTATTACATTGCCCCAAGAAACAGCAGTAATTCATTGTAGGGGCCACCAATAGATAGATAGGTAGGTAGATAGATGATGATGATAGATAGATAGATAGATAGATAGATAGATAGATAGATAGATGAAATGGTATTAGGAAATAGGTATGCTGGCCACACTGCAAAAAAAAAAAAAAAACACCCAAAAAATAGCTACAACAAGGAAACCAGGAGCCGGGGTACTAATACCCACTGTTGGGTTGGGTGCCAAGAGGAACCAGGCCAGAGAGGTTTTTAAGTAAAAAGTTTATTGAAACATCTGCTCGCAGATGTGCTGAAACCACCGGGCTGGTGTCAGCAGCAAGCAAGGGAGGGATATCGTTTCTCGGGCAGGTGGTCAGGTCCGGTTGGGTCCTGTGAGCTGAAGTCGGTCACACCCTGGGGGCCAGATGTCCTGTTCTCTCCACGGTTGGTTTATTGATGTCCTGTTCTCTCCACGGTTGGTTTATTGTCTCCGGTTGAGCAACAGGATACCTGTTAAACGTGGCAATCTGTGGCCAGCCGCAGGGTCAGAGTCGTTGTACCCAGAGACGTTGCATGCGTCAGCAGTAAAAGGAACAATGTATCTCTGGAAGTTAAGGCACCTGTCTGGAAGAATAATGACAAAAGAGAATGTAACACAGCAGGGAGGTGTAAGTGTTGTCCTAACGCCCACAACAAGCTCAAGTCAATTTATACCTCAGTAAACAAGAAAGGAGAGTGAAAATGTTGGACTATGTGTATATACGAAAAGTAGAGCAAAATGGTGTCTAAAAGAAAATCTTACCACCTTCCCCAAAAATACACAATAAAAGGTAATCAAGGACTGACATAATTATAAGGCCAGACAACTCCAAGCTCGGGCCAAACAGGGATAGAATTCCTCGTCCGGTGTCAGGTCATAGACTTCTTGGTTGCTGCCCTTCTTAGCTCTGCTGAACTCCCTGTGTTTCCTACTTCTTTCTGGACCTTGTATTCTCAATGCCCCTGTCCGTCCTGTATCTTCCAGGCCAGGCTGGAAACAAGTCACCTACATATGGCCGTCTGACCAGGATATGGAAACATGCCTCTCAATGCTTCAGATCAAGGCTGCTGACAAATTCTATCCAGAATCCTGACCCTCACCTGCCCGGACAGGGAACAAGTGAGGCCATCCCAGAACCAGCCCTGCATCCTCACTCAGCAGGAAGTACGTCTGGAAGACTACCTGTTGACCCTCGGCACCCCAGTAGCATTTGGATGGTATCACTGGAGAGGGGACTGTTAAGTAGCAGGAAAATGGGAGGGGAGAGCCGGTTGGCTCAGTGGTAGAGCGTCGGCCTGGCGTGCAGGAGTCCCGGGTTCGATTCCCAGCCAGGGCACACAGGAGAGGCAACCATCTGCTTCTCCACCCCTCCCCCTCTCCTTCCTCTCTTTCTCTCTCTTCCCCTCCCGCAGCGGAGGCTCCATTGGAGCAAAGTTTGCCCGGGTGCTGGGGATGGCTCTGTGGCCTCTGCCTCAGGCACTGGAATAGCTCTGGTTGCAATGGAGCAACGCCCCAGATGGGCAGAGCATCACCCCCTGGTGGGCATGCCAGGTGGATCCTGGTCGGGCGCATGCGGGAGTCTCTGACTGCCTCCCCGTTTCCAACTTCCAAAAAGTGCAAAAAATAAAAAAAATTAAAAATAAAAAAAAATGGGAGGGGAGAAACAAGGGGTTTATCACACCCCCTGAAGGAGGGAGTCAGCAGTCCTAAGGTCTGCCAGAACAAAACCACCAGACATCTGACCCTGAAACCCTGTATATGAGTCCCAACATCAGGAAGGGGAGCCTTGAAACCCTGTATGTGAGTCCCAGTATCAGAAAGGGGAGCCTTGAAACCCTGTATGTGAGTCCCAATATCAGAAAGGGGAGCCTTGAAACCCTACATGTTAGACCCGATAACAGGGAAACAAACCCTTGAAACAGAGTATGTGTAACTCCCAAGACCCCAACAGGCGGGGCTCTCAGACTAGCTGAGCTGCCTGCTTGTGTTTTGTGCCGAGTGCTTGGCTTTGCTTAATACACTGCTTGCTTCGCTTGAACACTGCAGTCTCTCTCTCTGAATTCATTCTCACGAGCGTGACAAGAATGGAGGACGGAGAAGCCCCCGAGAACATGGGCCTCCTCCCGTGACTGTTCTGCGCTTCCATCACCGGCTGAGCATTTTATGGTCTAATTACTTCATACATTTGCAAGTCCTCCGAGTCGGAAGCCATGGCCAATGCACAAGGGGCTGCAGAACAGCTCATCCCAGTTTGGTGACAGCATCAGAACGGGTGACTGTCTGACACGGAAATAAAGCAAGGCAGTGAGGAAGCTAGGAAAACTCCTCAGCAAGTAGGTGGAGGAAACTGCAACAGACAGCCGCCCGAACTGGTGGAGCAATTCACAGTCAGATACAGAGTGTCAGCTCCCTGGAGATAGTATCTATTTTGGCTCCAAGCTCAGGTGGGCTGAAGCCAGGACCAGCTACAATGACTAATGACCCCCTGCTTCAGGAATCCTCCTCCCAAACGCCCTGTCTTTAAGCATGCCCATCCCTTCCCTTCCCCCTTCAGAGAGAGGGACAGAGAGGAAGGGAGAGAGATGAGAAGCATCAATTGTTCGTTGTGACACCTTAGTTGTTCATTGATTGCTTTCTCATGTGTCTTGACTGCGGGCCTTCAGCAGAGTGATCCCTTGCCCGAGCCAGCAACCTTGGGCTCAAGCTGGTGAGCCTTGCTCAAACCCATTGAGCCCGCGCGCAAGCCAGTGACTTCGGGATCTTGAACCTGGGTCCTCCGTGTCCCAGTCCGATGCTCTATCCACTGCGCCACCGCCCGGTCAGCCTCCCCTCCTCTCTTTTCCCCCTTCCCGCACTGCTCCCCCACCCCCAGGCACACATCTCGTAAACTCTAAAAGTCCTCACCAGAGGCCTGACCTGTGGTGGCGCAGTGGATAAAACATCGACCTGGAACGCTGAGGTCCCCGGTTTGAACCCCTGGGCTGGCCCGGTCAGGGCACATATGGGAGTTAATGCTTCTTGCTCCTCCCCCTTCTCTCTCTCTCTCTTTAAAAAATGGATGTAAAAAATTAAAAAAAAAAATAAAAGCCCTCACCAGAGACTTGCAACCGGGGAGCAGTGGGCAGCGGCACTTAGTCCTGGGCTCACGCCCTGAACAGGTCTCCAGGAACCCCTATTCTGCACCCATTTCTTTCCCGTCAGGTTCCTAGAGAACCAGAGCAGCCCCACCAGCCTCTCACCTGTTTCACCTGTTGCTTTTTCTATTCTAGGCCCTTCCTTGCCTCACTGCCCCTTCTTTTTTTTTTTTTTTTTTTTTTTTTTACAGAGGCAGAGATAGACAGGGACAGACAGACAGGAACAGAGAGAGATGAGAAGCATCAATCATCAGTTTCTCGTTGCGCGTTGCGACTTCTTAGTTGTTCATTGATTGCTTTCTCACATGTGCCTTGACCGTGGGCCTTCAGCAGACCGAGTAACCCCTTGCTGGAGCCAGCGACCTTGGGTCCAAGCTGGCGAGCTCTTTGCTCAAGCCAGATGAGCCTGCACGCGACCTCGGAGTCTCGAACCTGGGTACTTCCGCATCCCAGTCCGACGCTCTATCCACTGCGCCACCGCCTGGTCAGGCACTGCCCCTTCTTTAATAAACTCACTTTCAAGATCACCCGGACAGGCTTGAGCCCAAAGGTCACCACTGGCTTGAAGCCAATGGTCGCTGGCTTGAGCAAGGGGTCATTGGCTCGGCTGGAGCGCCCCGCCCCCAAGGAACGGATGAGACGCAATCAATGGACAACTAAAATGCCGCAACTACGAGTCTAGGCATCTCATCTCTCTCTCTCTCTCTCTCTCTCTCTCTCTCTCTCTCTTTTTCACTCTCTGCTTAAAAGAGAAAGAATCACAGAGGAAGGCGTAAGGGGTGGAGGGTTACATGGAATTCACTACTGATAGACGAGGGAGGTAGGGGAAGCAAATCTTAGGGATCGGATACAAAGTAAAAATGTCTCTACTCAAACTTCTTTTACATAGGCAGGTGTAAACTGACAGTTAACAATTAACATGACAAAAATAACCATGAGGGGGTCTGCCGGTTTCTGCCCCGTGGGGTGCGCCCTGAGCGGGCAGGGAGGGAAGATTCTCCCTACATTTCAAAGGCATGTTATCAGGTGCATCGCTGTAGATGCAGAAACACAGGCGGGCTCAATTAAAGGTCAGCACGGACCTTTGTTAGAGAAGGAGACGTCCCCCAGGACATGAGGACTACCTGCCGTGAACCGCTTTTAGTTAGAGAGTTGTCCCTTCAGACCGTCCCGTGTGGTGACTGTAGGTCCCTGAGTCTGCAAGGCCAGGGTGCAGGCCTCCCCCGAGCCTGCAGGTCCAGCCCGCGGCCGGGCTTTGTCCCCCGCCGCCGCCCACGCAGAGCAGAGCCCGCTCTCCGGGACGGGTCTTCAGTTCGCTCTTCCTGGAGCCGGGAAGGTCAGAGCGTCCTTGAGCGGCTGGAAAAACACTGCGCAGAAACCGCGGAGTCCAGGAAAGAAAAACAGGAAGCGAGGCGGATCCAAAGGCCGGGAGCTGAACCGATGCTCGTGCTGCTGACCCAGGTCCAGTCTCGGCAAACCTAGAGGAGAGCCGAGTGTCCAGTGCTGACCCAGGTCCAGTCTCGGCAAACCTAGAGGAGAGCCGAGTGTCCAGTGCTGACCCAGGTCCAGTCTCGGCAAACCTAGAGGAGAGCAGAGTGTCCAGTGCTGACCTAGGTCCAGTCTCGGCAAACCTAGAGAATAACAGTGTCCAGTGCTGACCCAGGTCCAGTCTCGGCAAACCTAGAGGAGAGCAGAGTGTCCAGTGCTGACCCAGGTCCAGTCTCGGCAAACCTAGAGAATAACAGTGTCCAGTGCTGACCCAGGTCCAGTCTCGGCAAACCTAGAGGAGAGCAGAGTGTCCAGTGCTGACCCAGGTCCAGTCTCGGGAAACCTAGAGAATAACAGTGTCCAGTGCTGACCCAGGTCCAGTCTCGGCAAACCTAGAGGAGAGCAGAGTGCCCAGTGCTGACCCAGGTCCAGTCTCGGCAAACCTAGAGGAGAGCAGAGTGTCCAGTGCTGACCCAGGTCCAGTCTCGGCAAACCTAGAGGAGAGCCGAGTGTCCAGTGCTGACCCAGGTCCAGTCTCGGCAAACCTAGAGGAGAGCAGAGTGTCCAGTGCTGACCCAGGTCCAGTCTCGGCAAACCTAGAGGAGAGCAGAGTGTCCAGTGCTGACCTAGGTCCAGTCTCGGCAAACCTAGAGGAGAGCCGAGTGTCCAGTGCTGACCCAGGTCCAGTCTCGGGAAACCTAGAGAATAACAGTGTCCAGTGCTGACCCAGGTCCAGTCTCGGGAAACCTAGAGGAGAGCAGAGTGTCCAGTGCTGACCCAGGTCCAGTCTCGGCAAACCTAGAGGAGAGCGGAGTGTCCAGTGCTGACCCAGGTCCAGTCTCGGCAAACCTAGAGGAGAGCGGAGTGTCCAGTGCTGACCCAGGTCCAGTCTCGGCAAACCTAGAGGAGAGCAGAGTGTCCAGTGCTGACCCAGGTCCAGTCTCGGCAAACCTAGAGGAGAGCCGAGTGTCCAGTGCTGACCGAGGTCCAGTCTCGGGAAACCTAGAGGAGAGCGGAGTGTCCAGTGCTGACCCAGGTCCAGTCTCGGCAAACCTAGAGGAGAGCCGAGTGTCCAGTGCTGACCCAGGTCCAGTCTCGGCAAACCTAGAGGAGAGCCGAGTGTCCAGTGCTGACCCAGGTCCAGTCTCGGGAAACCTAGAGAAGAGCTGAGTGTCCAGTGCTGACCCAGGTCCAGTCTCGGCAAACCTAGAGGAGAGCAGAGTGTCCAGTGCTGACCCAGGTCCAGTCTCGGCAAACCTAGAGGAGAGCAGAGTGTCCAGTGCTGACCCAGGTCCAGTCTCGGGAAACCTAGAGGAGAGCAGAGTGTCCAGGAACATGCAAGCGGGGCCGAGGGGACTCGTAACATCAGATCTGAGAGTCTGTAAGAAAAGAGGTAGCATTTGATCAGTTTATCATCTCACTGAGAAGAATGATTTTTCTCTAGAATGTAAGACTTTCATAACTATGGCTCAAAAAAAAAAAATCTAGCCGCAATTGGGGCAAATTGATAAATTTGACCCTTTAAAATTTTTAAAGCAAAATTTTTTGTAAAGATAAACATGAACATGAGCAAAAACGAATGACAAACACGTCACAGATGAATGGCTGACACTCCTTCTAGACCAGTGGTTCTCAACCTTTCTCATGCCGTGACCCCGCAATACAGTTCCTCATGTTGCGGTGACCTCAAACCAAAAAATAATTTTGGTGGCTACTTCATAACTAATTTTGCTACAGTTGTGATTCGGAATGTAAATACCTGATATGCATTATGTATTTTCTGATGGCTTTAGGCGACCCCGCTGGGGTCGCGACCCTCAGGTTGAGAACCGCTGTTCTAGATAAAGAGCTTTGAGGCCCTGGCGGGTTGGCTCAGCAGTAGTGTCGGCATGGTGTGTGGATGTCCCGGGTTCGATTCCCAGTTAGGGCACACACACAGGAGAACCAGTCATCTGCTTTTCCACCCTTCCTTTCTCTCTGTTTCTCTGTCTGTCTCTCTTCCCTCCCGCAGCCGAGGCTTGATAAGTTCGAGCCCATCGGCCCAGGTGCTGAGAGTGGCTCGGTTGTGAGCACGACCCAGATGGGCAGAGCATCGGCCCCAGACGGGGGTTGCAGGTGAATCCTGGAGGGGTGTATGCAAGAGTCTGTCTCTCTATCTCCCCTCCTCACACTTAAAAGTTTTTCTTAGTGGAAAGGAAAGAACCACAACTTGAAGGGGGCAGAGCGCGCCACCCCACATGTGCCACGTTGGCGTGGGGAGGGAGTGCTTTGAGCTGAAGACCATCAAGACCGGCAGGCTCAGGAAAAGCTCAGAACCTCACCCGTCACTGCCGAAAGGAATTCCTGAGGGGCCTGTGGCAGGAGGAGAGCTGTGAGCAGACGGGACTGTCATCTGAGAGGCTTGTCCTGCTGGGCAGGGGGACATGTGCCTCCCCATCACCCTCTCTTCTCTCCCCGTGCACGGCCCTGCGCCCTGGAGCCCACCGCCCCATCCTCAGGACGGCCAGGAAGCCTCCACCTCCTCGCTGCCTCTCGGCCTCGGGTCTTTTGTTTGTTTTAAATTTCTACTTATTCATTTTTAGAGAGAGAAAAAGATAGAGAGAGAGAAGGAAGAAGGAGCAGGAAGCATCAACTCCCACATGTGCCTTGACCAGGCAAGCCCAGGGATTTTTTTTATTTATTTATTTTTTTGTATTTTTCTGAAGCTGGAAACAAGGAGAGACAGTCAGACAGACTCCCGCATGCGCCTGACCGGGATCCACCCGGCACGTGGGTGACGCTCTGCCCACCAGGGGGCGATACTCTGCCCCTCCAGGGTGTCGCTCTGCCGCGACCAGAGCCACTCTAGCGCCTGGGGCAGAGGCCAAGGAGCCATCCCCAGCGCCCGGGCCATCTTTGCTCCAATGGAGCCTTGGCTGCGGGAGGGGAAGAGAGAGACAGAGAGGAAGGGGGGGGGGGGGGTGAAGAAGCAAATGGGCGCTTCTCCTATGTGCCCTGGCCGGGAATCGAACCCGGGTCCCCCCCACGCCAGGCTGACGCTCCACCGCTGAGCCAACCGGCCAGGGCCACAAGCCCAGGGATTTGAACTGGCAATCCCAAGGTCGCTGGCTTGAGCACGGGGTCACTGGCTTCGCTTGAGCCCAAGGTCTGATGCCCAGTCAGGGCAGGTACTAGAAGCATCAATGCACAACTAAAGTAAAAGCAGCTACAAGTAGAGGCTTCTGTCTCTTCTCTCTCTCTCTCTCTCTCTCTCTCTCTCTCTCAAAAACAAAACAAACAAAAAAACCCACTTTTTTCCCCCCAAAAGGTGCCAGTCCTCTGCAGTCAGGGCTTGTGTCTGATGTGACTCACGACCAGTCACGGCTGCTTCCCGGTGACTCACCTGACCATCCTATTCTGGATTCTTTTCCAAGAAGTCCAGCCAGCGGGGCATGAACCACATCACTCTGCCAGGCATCCCCAAACTACGGCCCGCGGGCCACATGCAGCCGCCTGAGCCCATTTATCCAGCCCCCTGCCGCACTTCCTGAAGGGGCACCTCTTTCATTGGTGGTCAGTGAGAGAAGCATTGTATGTGGCGGCCTTCCAATGGTCTGAGGGACAGTAAACTGGCCCCCTGTGTAAAAAGTTTGGGGACCCCTGCAAGGCTGTTGGCCCACTGACACTTCTATAATAAACGAGTGAGACTAACCCTGGCCGGGTAGCCCAGGGGGGGCGGGCGTCGCCCTGATGCAGCAAGCAAGGCTGAGGGCTCTCCACCACCCCCCCCAGGGCACAGGCAAGAGTCAGCCAGCGAATGCATGCACAGGCGGAGCAGCAGCTTGGTGGGTCTCTTTCTCAGTGTTTCTCTTTCTAAAAGAATGAGCAAGAGGAACACTTGGGAGCGTGTGTATGCCCAGAAGTCACAATGTTAGAGCAGCTGCACTCTCCCATCACCTCCTACCGAGAGTCAAGGCCGGACGAGTTCAACGATGACGTCATAGTAATGACAGGAGAGGGAGAGGAATTTACACCAGAGGAAGGATGCAAACTATGTTATTTATGCGGGTTCTGCCTGTCCCCAGGGAAGGAGCTGCATCTGAAGTATGTTCCCGTTCATTTGGCCCGGAAAAAAACCAACAACATCTGAACAATAATTAACAATGGGGCTTACCTCCTCAGCTACCGCTAATCAGGGCTAGGAAGACTCCGGTGAACTAATGAAGCAGTCACGAGAAGATGGCTCTATTACTTGCTGTGTCTCCATGATGTGGCTATTCAGTCGTTGGCGCTGCCAGCTGGGTTGGGGGAGGGGAAGCACTGACCACCCGGCTGCCTGGTGCAGTGTTCTGTTTCTCAGCTGTGGCTCAGTAGGCAGAAGCCAACCAGAAGAGCTTTTTTTAAAAAAATCTTTATGCCCTGGCCGGTTGGCTCAGTGGTAGAGCGTCGGCCTGGAGTGCAGAAGTCCCGGGTTCGATTCCTGGCCAGGGCACACAGGAGAAGCACCCATTTGCCTCTCCACCTCTCCCCCTCTCCTTCCTCTCTGTCTCTCTCCTCCCCTCCCCCAGCGAGGCTCCATTGGAGCAAAGATGACCCGGGCGCTGGGGATGGCTCCTTGGCCTCTGCCCCAGGCGCTAGAGTGGCTCTAGTCGCAACAGAGCGACGCCCCCTGGTGGGCAGAGCGTCGCCCCCTGGTGGGCGTGCCGGGTGGATCCCAGTCGGGCGCATGCGGGAGTCTGTCTGACTGTCTCTCTCCGTTTCCAGCTTCAGAAAAATATAAAAAAAATAAATAAAATCTTTGTGCCCTGGCTGGAGAGCTGAGTTGGTGAAAGCATTGTCCCAAAGTGCAGAGATTGCAGGTTCAATCCCCGGTCAGGACACACACAGGAACATGACGTTCCTGTCTCTGTCTCTCTCTCTCTCTCTCTCTCTCTCCCTTCCTCTCTCACTAAAATCAATCAATAATTCTTTATTTTATTATTTTTTTTGTTTTTGTTTTTCTTCTTTATTTTTCTGAAGCTGGAAACGGGGAGAGACAGTCAGACAGACTCCCGCATGTGCCCAACCGGGATCCACCCGGCACGCCCACCAGGGGGCGACGCCCTGCCCCTCCGGGGCGTCGCTCTGCCCCTCCGGGGCATCGCTCTGCCAGACCAGAGCCACTCTAGCGCCTGGGGCAGAGGCCAAGGAGCCATCCCCAGCGCCCGGGCCATCTTTGCTCCAATGGAGCCCTGGCTGCGGGAGGGGAAGAGAGAGACAGAGAGGAAGGAGGTGGGGGGGGGTGGAGAAGCAAATGGGCGCTTCTCCTATGTGCCCTGGCCGGGAATCGAACCCAGGCCCCCCGCACGCCAGGCCGACGCTCTACCACTGAGCCAACCCGCCAGGGCCAATTCTTTATTTTAATTAGGAAGGGAGGCAGAGACAGACTCCTATATGTGCTCTGATACGATCGACCCGGCATGCCCACCAGGGGGCGGTGCTCTGCCCATCTGGGCATCTCTCTGCCGCCACCAGAGCCATTCTAGCGCCTGAGGCAGAGGCCATGGAGCCATCCTCAGCGCCTGGGCAAACTTTGCTCCAGTGGAGCCTTGGCTGCGGGAGGGGAAGAGAGAGACAGAGAGGAAGGAGAGGGGGAGGGGTGGAGAAGCAGATGGGCACTTCTCCTGTGTGCCCTGGCTGGAAATTGAACCCAGCACTTCCACACGCCAGGCCGACACTCTACCACTGAGCCAACCGGCCAGGGCCAGCCCACCTTTTTAAAATCCATAATTAATATAAACATTTGAAAAGAGATTTGAAACTTCGTTTCAGGAAATGTTTTCAGTCAGTTCAAAAATGTCTCACACAGCCTGACCAGGCAGTGGTGAAATGGATAGAACAGGGGTTGGGAACCTATGGCTCACGAGCCAGATGTGGCTCTTTTGATGGCTGCATCTGGCTCGCAGACAAATCTTTAATAAAAAAATAATAACGTTAAACATAAAAAACATTCTCATGTATTACAATCCATTCATTTTTCTACCGCTCATGTTCATGGTTGCAGGTCGTTAGAGCCAATCACAGCTGTCCTCCGGGACAACACCAAATTTTTATTGGATAATGTGTAACGTACACGGGTCGTTGTATGGCTCTCACAGAATTACATTTTAAAATATGTGGCGTTGGCCCTGGCCGGTTGGCTCAGTGGTAGAGCGTGGCCTGGCGTGCAGGAGTCCCGGGTTCGATTCCCGGCCAGGGCACACAGGAGAAGCGCCCATCTGCTTCTCCACCCCTCCCCCTCTCCTTCCTCTCTGTCTCTCTCTTCCCCTCCCGCAGCCAAGGCTCCATTGGAGCAAAGTTGGCCCGAGCGCTGAGGATGGCTCTGTGGCCTCTGGCTCAGGTGCTAGAATGGCTCTGGTTGCAACAGAGCGACGCCCCAGATGGGCAGAGCATCGCCCCCTGGTGGGCATGCCGGGTGGATCCCGGTCGGGCGCATGCGGCAGTCTGTCTTACTGCCTCCCCGTTTCCAGCTTTAATAAATAAATAAATAAATAATAAAATAAAATATGTGGTGTTCATGGCTCTCTCAGCCAAAAAGTTTCCCGACCCCTGGGATACAGCGTTGGCCTGGGACGCTGAGGACCTAGGTTCCAAACCCCTTGGCTTGAGTTGCTGGTTAGAGTGTGGGATCATAGACATGACCCCATGGTCGCTGGCTTGAGTAAGGGGTCACTGGCTCTACTGTAGTCCCCCAGTCAAGGTACGTATGAGAAAACAATCCATGAACAACTAAGGTGCTGCAACTAGGAGTTGATGTTTCTCATCTCTCTCCTTTCCTGTCTGTCTGTCCCTGTCTGTCCACCCCTACTAAAAAGAAAAAAAGTCTCACAGACTAAGATAGATACAGAGCTTAGTGAAAGTAGGAGCAGCAGCTAATGGTGATGAGAGAAGAGAAATAGGAAGCAGCAGCTTCTCGACATGAATGTAACTGAGAGAATGTGGGCGATGCTTACGCATCATCTCATTGGGAGACACACAGACAGATCTCCAGCCTCCCGTGAAGGCCGAACGTCTGCTCACCTTTCAGCTGGCGGGCGTGGCTGGCGGGCGTGGCCGGTGGGCGTGGCCAGTGGCGGACACAGCGCTCTCCCCTTCTTTTCAGTATCTCTCATCCAATACACTAACACTGGGTTCTGGGGGCTGAAACGCTCTGAACTTCCTGAAACACGATGTCTTGCGGGAGGGAGGGGGGTACAAGCAGCCCACACGCCAGGCTCAGGGGGCCCTCCACCGCGGGGAAGCGCCCTCTGTACAGACACCACCTAGCACGCACCCGCCCCTTCCTTCCTGCTTGATTTATTCTTTCTCTCCTGTTTAACAGTGTCCAGGTCATCCTGTTTATGTCTTTCCTCGAAATTATCACAGTTCTTTTAGATATAAGGTTAGTGTACATAAGAAATAACAGTAACTACCAGGTATTAGAGGTATAGTTACACTAATAGCTATATTAGTTACAGTTCTACTCTACTAGATATAATATTTGATACTGCACTACCTAGGCAATGCTATCCTATGTATATAATAGACACATAATTGATGTAATACAGTGTGTCCGTAAAGTCATGGTGCACTTTCGACCAGTCACAGGAAAGCAACAAAAGATGATAGAAATGTGAAATCTGCACCAAATAAAAGGAAAACCCTCCCAGTTTCTGTAGGATGATGTGGTAGCATGTGCGCATGCGCAGATGATGACGTAACACCGTGTATACAGCGGAGCAGCCCAGGCCATGCCAGTCGAGATGTGGATGGTTCAGAGGAAAGTTCAGTGTGTTCTGTGGCTCGCTAAATTCGAATCCGTGACCAAAGTACAACATGAATATCGGTGCATTTATAACGAAGCGCCACCACATAGGAATAACATTACTCGGTGGGATAAGCAGTTGAAGGAAACCGGCAGTTTGGTGGAGAAACCCCGTTCTGGTAGGCCATCAGTCAGTGACAAGTCTGTAGAGGCTATACGGGATAGCTACCTAAGGAGCCCTAAAAAATCTGTGCGTGAGCCCACATCAAACTGCACTGAATAGGTATGAAACTGGGAGAGTTTTCCTTTTATTTGGTGCAGATTTCACATTTCTATCGTCTTTTGTTGCTTTCCTGTGACCGGTCAAAAGTGCACCATTGCCGCGGACCAGCGCAGCTTCCAAATAACGGTGCGGAATTAAGGAAACACACTTTGTCAGAACAAAACCGATGGGACCGGGAGGACTCCTCAAACTGCCTGGCAGCATCTGAGTGCCTCACAGCCTCAGTTCGCTTTATTATATGGACCTATGCAAATCAAGGACCCTGATACAAAGTTGCACATCAAAGGCTAAGACAGGAACTCTCCCAAGGCAAAAACAGTATACGTTAGTGAATTTTACAAACATCTGAAAACAAAGAGTCAGAGGAAGGGTATGTATATTGCTTCCTGCAACCCAAGGAAGGAAGGGGAGTGGGTGCAAACACAGAGCATCAAAGCCAAATATGGAGATGGAGGGGGTAGAACTTAAGCCCCCTGCCAAGCCTTGAATCTATAATGGCTTTTTGCCATTACCGGTCCACAACACACCATGACTTTACGGACACACTGTAGTTATACACTGTAATTGTTCTAGATATAACGTTATAGCATGTTATACCATTCCACCCGTGTACACTGTCTTTTATCATCACAGTGTTGGGAGATAGAATTTACAGAAAAGCAAGGCACCAGAAAGGCAGGCAGCTCAGCTCGCTCAGGTCCCCACAGCTGGGTAAGGGGTGGACTCGGGGTTCAAGCCCGAGGGGAAAGGAATCGAGGTCAGGGCTCGCTCTGCTGGGAAGTGGCCCCCGACAGTGTGCATCTTGCATCTCGCTCCCAGCGCACCCTGAGTTCTCATTAGTCAGAGCATTGGCAGTTTGACGAAAGCTGTTTGCCAGGCGGAGCTACAGAAGGGTTGACGTCCCCCACTCACCCCTTCATTCAGCTAGATTCCTCAGCCTTTCAACTCACCGTGTCCGCACTTCCCGGGCCAGAAGGGGCTCCAGCACACAGGTCAGGCCCCCCCACCTTCAACCCTCCCTGCTCCTGGTGCCTCCTGAGACTTCGCTCCCTAACACCCAGCACCTTTTTTTTTATTATTATTTTTTTAGCTAGAGAGAGAGAAAGAGAAGAAGAGAGATGAGAAGCATCAACTCGTAGTTGTGTCTCTTTAGTTGTTCACTGATTGCTTTCTCACATGTGCCTATGTGCTTTGAGCGGGGGGGGGGGGGGGGGGGCTCCAGCCAAACCAGTGACCCCTTGCCCAAGGCAGCAACCTTGGGCTCAAGCCAGTGACCTTGAGCTTCAACAATGACCTTCAGGCTCATGCCAGCGACCATGGGATCACGTTGATGATCCCACACGCAAGCTGGCGACCTCAGGGTTTTGAACCTGGGAACTCATCCTCCCAGGGCGACACTCTATCACAGGGATGGGCAATCTTCTGAGCTTGGTGGTTCAAAATTCTCCAAAAAACCGAGCATAACTCGGGTGGTGTGTCACTTTGAGAAAACAACAACATAATTTCACGATATTTATAGTTTAAATAACAAAAATGTATAATTGTAATATATAACTGTATTTAATAAACCAAAAACTAATTATTTAACTCACCTGCTTAGTGACTTCTCTGTTCATCTGTCAGTCGGTTTCTTTTGTTGGTCTCGATATTATTTAACGCTGAGAATAAGGTCTCACAAAAGTACGTAGAGGGAAAAGTTGTGAGTAAAGCCATTGCTGTATTTTTCAGGGTGCTAAAAGTGTCTGGTAATCGGTTCCAGGCACTCCAAATTTCCTGTTCGTAGTGGCACTCCTCTTGATTCTCCAAGCGGCACCTTTCCAGATTCTCAAGCTTTGACCTCAAGTCAACAAACACCTGAGCCCAGATGCTGTCTTGAAATTCTGCAAGTTGCATCTTATGTAAATTAAGATGGCTGCTGCTATTTCTAATGGTGGGAAACGGCACCCATAGCACAGGCCCTCGCCTCTCCCAGCCTCCCCCTCACTTATCTCAGTCATGATGGTCAATTAGAAATCCACGACACCTCAGAACAGTAGATCGGATGATGGTTGCTGTGGTTATGTGGTTGCTGGTAATGGCGATCACGGGGCCCCCAGAGATGCGTCCCCCATGGCATTCCGCTGCTCCCTGCTCCGCTGGCCAGAGTGAGGTCAGAGATCCCCTAACGGCCTAACCGGAAGTCCCAGAACTAAACGCTCTGTGTCAGAGTTCTGTTGTTTTGGCCTACAGACCTCCGGCACAGAGTGTCTACAAACGGCAAATGTTTTGTCCTCGGCTACTGCACCTGGCCGTGCGGGAGCCGAGGATGAAACGTCCTTCTCAGCATGTGGCCTCACACTTCTCTGGTATGCGGCTGCACGTGGCCGCGGGTCATCGAAAATGGCTACACGTGTCAGTGCTGACAGGCGTGTCATAGGTTCGCCATCACGGCTCTACCCACTGCACCACCACCGGTCAGGCTGCCGAACACCCTTGAATTACGTGCCCCATAGCTTTCGTCCCGTTGTCCTGTGACCTCCATGCGGGCAGCATGGCTGTCCCGTTCACTGCTGTGTCCAGTGTGTGGGGCAGCCCCTGGCCCCTAAGGGACACTTAGTGAACATTTGTCGAATGCCTGGATGGCAAGCAGCAGGGGGAGCAGGCTCTCTCAGGGGTTAGATAAGGCAGTGCCCCAGCCAATACTTACCTACCGGGTTATCGGTTTCTGTGCCTTGGGGGGCCGACCTCTGCCCAACAGAGACACGGCCGCCTCTGGGCTCACGCCCCCTCCCTCTGCACACACCTGGTGTCCACAGGGCCGGGGAGCTGTACCAGGGAAGGGGGGGGCTGCCCTGTGGCTAACTGACCCCAACACCACATCCCTCCCACAGCCCTTCCCTGTGTACCCGCATCCAGCCTGGGTGTTCCGAGCCAACACCCTGGGGACAAGTGACCGCTCGGCGGCCCTCACTGGGTGTGGGCTTCCTGGAGGCGGTGGCTTTCTGGCTGTGTCCTGCACAAAACGGTCCCACACCGGGCAGTAAGGCGGTCCCTACAAGAGATGAGCATGCTGGCAGCAGGCGTGCGGAGGGGGGGGGCGGGGGGAGGCAGGGGCTTGGGCAGGACCGGAACGCAGAGAGGGGGCTGTGTGGCCAGCAGCCCTGGCCGTGACGGCCATTCAGGTGCAGGTTCCCCTGGATTCGGACAGCTGGTAAAAGAAACAGTGGAGCCGAAAAATGGTGGGCCGTTCCTTTATTAAAGTCTCGCCCCAGCCAACGAGCAAACACACAGGGAAACACTTCCCTTTAACTCAGGGCTCCCAAAGCCACCGACCAACAGACACATTCTCCGGTTCCACAACCAGGAGAATCTTCTCCGGGTTCTCCTAGAATCAGAGGCCCCACCGGTCTCAGCGGAGCTCGCGAAGCCCCTCAGCTCTGGCTCCCCATCTGCCCACCTTCTCCTCTCTGCACAGACTGGCTTCTTCCTCAGCACTCTGCATTCTCTCTGCTCGCACCCTGCCAACACGGCTTCTTTCTTCCTCTTCCTCTTCTTCTCTCTCTTCTTCAAAACTTTCTGGCGCAAAAACCTCTCCTCCAGCAAACATTAGCAAAACAATGGCCCTTCCCAAGCCGGAAGGTAATTTGTAAGGTGACCAATCGTCCTCCTCTAGGGAGGACAGTCCTTCTTTTGTAAGTTTTGTCCTCCCTCCAAAAGTGTCCTCCTCCATGTCCTCCCTTTTTTTTTTTTTTTTTTAAGATTTTATTTATTCATTATAGAGAGGGGAGAGAGAGAGAGAGAGAGAGAAGGGGGGAGGAGCAGAAAGCATCAACTCCCATATGTGCCTTGACCAGGCAAGCCCAGGGTTTTGAACCGGCAACCTCAGCGTTTCCAGACTGACACTTTATCCACTGCGCCACCACAGGTCAGGCCATATCCTCCTTTTTGATAGTGGAAGACTAATCTGTAAATGTCCGTATTTGGCCCTGGCCGGTTGGCTCAGTGGTAGAGCATTGGCCTGGTGTGCAGGAGTCCTGGATTCGATTCCCGGCCAGGGCACACAGGAGAGGCGCCCATCTGCTTCTCCACCCCTCCCCCTCTCCTTCCTCTCTGTCTGTCTCTTCCCCTCCCACAGCCAAGGCTCCACTGGAGCAAACTTTGCCCGGGCGCTGAGGATGGCTATGTGGCCTCTGCCTCAGGCGCTGGAATGTCTCTGATTGCAGCAGAGCGACGCCCCAAGATGGGCAGAGCATCGCCCCCTGGTGGGCATGCCGGGTGGATCCCGGTCGGGCGCATGCGGGAGTCTGTCTGACTGCCTCCTCGTTTCCAGCTTCAGAAAAATAAAAAAAAATTTTTTTTAAATGTCCATATTCAATCAATTCAGAGTTGATCTATTGTGTGTGATGTGCCGTATTTGTATCTGAATGAGTACTTTTTTCTTACAATCATTATTAAAAATGAATAGGCCTGTAAGCATAATTACAATATAAAATATTACAAATGTTTTTATTATGCATTTATCATATTCTAGTGTATGGTTGTGGCAATAAATAAAATGTTTCTTTTATTGATGATATTGTTTTCTTCAATTTATTTTTGTCCTCCTTTTCATTGTAAAAAAGTTGGTTATCTTATAATTGGCCATTTCACAGACCACGTATTCCAGGCGCCGCCCAGCCCCCAATGCAAACTGTAAGCGAGCAAACATAAAAATCACATTTCAGCCCTGGCTGGTCGACTCAGTGGTAGAGCGTCAGCCTGGCGTGCAGGAGTCCTGGGTTCAATTCCCGGCCAGGGCACACAGGAGAAGCGCCCATCTGCTTCTCCACCCCTCCGCCTCTCCTTCCTCTCTGTCTCTCTCTTCCCCTCCCGCAGCTGAGGCTCCATTGGAGCAAAGTTGGCCCCGGGTGCTGAGGATGGCTCCATGGCCTCTGCCTCAGGCGCTAGAATGGCTCTGGTTGCAACAGAGTGATGCCCTGGATGGGCAGAGCATCACCCCCTGGTGGGCGTGCCGGGTAGATCCCGGTCGGGCGCATGTGGGAGTCTGTCTGACTGCCTCCCCATTTCCAGCTTCAGAAAAATACAAAAAAAAAAAAAAATTTCACAAACTTATTTTTTTTGTTTTGCTTTTTTTTTAAATTTTATTTATTCATTTTAGAAAGGAGAGAGAGAGAGAGAAACAGAGAGAGAGAGAAGGGGGAGAAGCAGGAAGCATCAACTCCCATATGTGCCTTGACCAGGCAAGCCCAGGGTTTCGAACCGGTGACCTCAGCATTTCCAGGTCAACGCTTTATCCACTGCGCCACCACAGGTCAGGCTCACAAACTTATTTGACCAACAGGAGCCTTAAGCCGGCGGAGGGGGGTGGGAACATCCCTGTGTCTGACCTTCTCCCCTCAGACACAAGGGGTTTCTTAGAGAGGGAGGCAGCCATTCGGGAGGAGGAGAAACAGCCCCACAGCCGTCGCCCGGGGGCTGGAGAAAAGCCAGTTGCCTCTGGTGAGTCACAAGGTCTGTTACCTGTGGCGAGTCTTCCTGTTCTTCTCCGGGCCTCCAGTTCCAGGAACTCTGATGAACGGCCCCAGCTGGGGCTGGGGCAGGGGAGCCCCCTGACCCGGCACAGCTGGGGAGTCCCACCCCCACCCCCAAGGATGTGCCCGTATTTTATCATGGGAGCTGGCTGTTTGCACATCTCAACCAGACAAGCAAGGCCCCCGACTCCAGTGCTCGAATGACAGGACCTGAAGCGTCTGGAGTCTGGGGACTCGGGCCCCGGGGCCTAGAGCCCTCCGGCTCAGCACAGACCCCTGCAGCCCTGGGTGGCCTGGCAAGAGAGTGGGTCACCAAGGCAGTCAGTCCACAAACCACCTCCCACCCCAACCTACAGGCTAGAGTCATCTTTCCTTCCCCAGGCGAGGTCCCCTCCTCTGTGTGTGCAGTGGCCCCCCCACACCCCACCCAGGATCCAGGACACTCTGCTGGTTTCCACCTGAGCTGGATCTCTTCTTCCATTGCCCTGAAAGGAAAGCCCCCTAATGATAAGACACCACCCCTGCCGGCCCTGGCCGGTTGGCTCAGTGGTAGAGCGTCGGCCTGGCGTGCAGGAGTCCCGGGTTTGATTCCCGGCCAGGGCACACAGGAGAAGCACCCATCTGCTTCTCCACCCCTCCCCCTCTCCTTCCTCTCTGTCTCTCTCTTCCCCTCCCACAGCCGAGGCTCCATTGGAGCAAAGTTTGCCCGGGCGCTGAGGATGGCTCCATGGCCTCTGTCTCAGGTGCTAGAATGGCTCTGGTTGCAATGAAGCAATGCCCCAGATGGGTAGAGCATCGCCCCCTGGTGGGCATGCCGGGTGGATCCCGGTCAGGAGCATGCAGGAGTCTGTCTGCCTCCCCGCTTCTAACTTCAGAAAAATACAAAACAAAACAAAACCAAAAACCCCACCACCCCTTCCCCGAGACCCCGTGGTTAAACACACTGGCACTTGGCTTCTGTGTGAGTAACTGACATTCTGCGTCCTCTTTTCTCTGGTCACACACTTCCTCCTTTTCCCACAGATGTGCCTCTCCGCCCTCGGTCTGCAGCTGACAGCTGTGGCCCCGAGGTGGGCAGACCCTGTCGTCCTCAGCAACCACTCAGGGCCTCAACGCGAATCTCAGTCCGGGGCATTTAGGACCTTGAAGAAGAGGCCAATCAGAGTGGAGTGCTGGCTTACCAGCGTGGGCGCTGGGAGCAGGGGAAATCCCAGGTTTGTGGAGGTTAGCGATTCCCCACTGTTTCAATACTCCCTCTCACCATTACCGAGTTCCTGCCTCCAACGGTCTCACTCCCAGCTGTGCACCCCCTCCCTCCCTCCCAGTCCTCTCCCCAGCCAGCCTCAGCGGCACACCACGGGCTCCCAGAGGGGCCCCAGAACAGAGCCCCCAGGGCCCCTGGGATGTCCTGACAAAATGGGCAACATGCCCTGGCCGGATGGCTGGGTTGGTTAGAGCATCGTCCTGAAGTACAGAGGTTGCCGGTTCGATCCCCGGTCAGGGCACATACAGGAGCAGCTTGATGTTCCTGTCTCTCTTCTGCCCTCTCCCTTCCTCTCTCTAAAATCAATAAAATAAATATTTTTTTAAAAATGGGCAACAGGCCCAGTGGAAGTGAGGGTGGGAAGGGCCCACATGCACCATTTCTGCATGTCTGCTATGGCTCAGCACACTGGGGAGAGGATGGGTTTTAAGGAATCGGAAAAGTCTTGGTTCAAATCCTTGTGTGACTTGAGCAAGTTTTAGCTTCCAACTCTCCAGAATAGGACTGATAAAGCCTACCTACAGGATTACTTTAGGATGAAATGAGATGTCTAAATAAAATACCAAATATATAGCAAAGCCCTCTGTCATAAATGTGAGTTCCAATATATAATTACTTTCCAAAGCGTCCAACAGGGGGAGCCCAAACTCAGCACTGTCGGGGTTGGGCTGGTAATTCAACCCGACTTTCACTATCTTCTGTCCTTAACCTCGGAAACTATTTTTTATTTTTGGAGGGGGGGACAGACAGGAAAGGAAAGAGATGAGAAGCATCAACTCATAGTTGCAGCACCTTAGTTGTTCGTTGACTGCTTTCTCATACGTGCCTTGACTGGGGGGCTCCAGCTAAGCCAGTGACCCTTTGCTCAAGCCAGCGACCTTTGGGCTTCAAGTCAACGACCCCACACTCAAGCCGGATAAGCCCACACTCAAGCTGGTGATCTCAGGGTTTCAAACGTGGGTCCTCAGCATCCAGGCCGATGCTCTATCCACTGCACCACCGCCTGGTCAGACAAACTTCGGAAACTTTGAGGATCCCAGTTCTTTTCCCCTTCAAGCCTCTCCCTTGTTCTCATCCCCAAAGAGAGGAATTCATCAGAATGTTCTGGAATGAGGTTTATGTCACCTGGCTTCACTCTCTTCTGGGATGGGAAGCTGCAGCCCAGTCAGACCGCAGCCCACAAAGGGTGCGGCAGCAGCATCAGGACCGCAGCGAGAGCACCCCTCCCCCAGCCCCCAGCCCAGTCCTCACACAGAACAGCGGCACCACGCTCTCCCTGTGCCCAAGCACCTCCCACATCCGACCAGGGTCCATAATAAATGGTCACACCGACGCTCCCCGGGATTTATGGTCAGCTGTGCAGCGGGGAGACTGTGGTCAGATAATCTAGAAGCATGCTCCAGCCATCAAATCACTGCAGAAGGAAGTGGAGTCTCCGTCTCTGCGGCTGGAGGCGAGGGTGGGCGGGGCAGGGATGGGCGGGGGCTGGAGGCGAGGGTGGGCGGGGCAGGGATGGGCGGGGGCTGGAGGCGAGGGTGGGCGGGGCAGGGATGGGCGGGGGCTGGAGGCGAGGGTGGGCGGGGCAGGGATGGGCGGGGGCTGGAGGCGAGGGTGGGCGGGGCAAGGATGGGCGGGGGCTGGAGGCGAGGGTGGGCGGGGTAGGGATGGGCGGGGGCTGGACGCGAGGGTGGGCGGGTTAGGGATGGGCGGGGGCTGGAGGCGAGGGTGGGCGGGGCAGGGATGGGCGGGGGCTGGAGGCGAGGGTGGGCGGGGTAGGGATGGGCGGGGGCTGGAGGCGAGGGTGGGCGGGGCAGGGATGGGCGGGGGCTGGAGGCGAGGGTGGGCGGGGCAGGGATGGGCGGGGGCTGGAGGCGAGGGTGGGCGGGGCAGGGATGGGCGGGGCGGGGAGTCGGAAGGGAGAAGTGGTTCATAGGATTGGAGAAGTTTGGCTGCTGAAAAGCAATGGAATCACCTGACCAGGCGGTGGCGCAGAGGATAGAGCGTGGACCTGGGACGTGGAGGACTGAGGTTTGAAATCCCCCTGGCGCCCTGACCGGTTGGCTCAGCGGTAGAGCGTCGGCCTGGCATGCGGGGGACCCAGGTTCGATTCCCGGCCAGGGCACATAGGAGAAGCGCCCATTTGCTTCTCCACACACACACCCCTTCCTCTCTGTCTCTCTCTTCCTCTCCCGCAGCCAAGGCTCCATTGGAGCAAAGATGGCCCAGGCGCTGGGGATGGCTCCTTGGCCTCTGCCCCAGGCGCTAGAGTGGCTCCGCTCTCGGCAGAGCGACGCCCCGGAGGGGCAGAGCATCGCCCCCTGGTGGGCAGAGCATGGCCCCTGGTGGGCATGCCGGGTGGATCCCGATCGGGCGCATGCGGGAGTCTGTCTCTCCCTGTTTCCAGCTTCAGAAAAATAAAAAAAATAAAAAGAAATCCCCCTGGCTTGAGTACAAGCTCACCAGCTTGAGTGTGGGGTCGCTGGCTTGAGCGTGGGATCATAGACATGACCTCTTGAGCCCAGAGGTCGCTGACTTGAGCAAGGGGGTCACTTGCTCTGCCGTAGCACCCTGGTTAAGGCACATATGAGCAATCAATGAACAACTAAGGACACTAAGTCTGCAGTGAAGAATTGATGCTTCTCATCTCTCTCCTTTCTGTCTGTCTGTCCTTATCTGTCTGTCTCTGTCTTTGTCACACACACACACAAAAAGGTGCCGCAAAAACAATGGAATCATTGGGGTGACACCGGGAGAGGCAGCAAATAAAACTTGGAGGGGCCCTGGCTGGGTGGCTCAGTTGGTTAGAGCGGCATCCGGATATGCCAAGATTGTGGTTTCGATCCCCAGTCAGGACATATACAAGAATCAACCAGTGAATGCATAAATAAGTGGAACAACAAATCAATGTCACTCTCTCAAGTCAATCAATAAATAAATACTTTAGGCCCTGGCCGGTTGGCTCAGTGGTAAAGTGTCAGCCTGGCGTGCAGGAGTTCCGAGTTCGATTACCAGCCAGGGCACACAGGAGAAGCACCCATCTGCTTCTCCACCCCTCCCCCTCTCCTTCCTCTCTGTCTCTCTCTTCCCCTCCTGCAGCCAAGGCTCCATTGGAGCAAAGATGGCCCGGGCGCTGAGGATGGCTCCATGGCCTCTGCCTCAGGCGCTAGAATGGCTCTGGATGCAACAGAGTGACGCCCCAGATGGACAAAGCATCGCCCCCTGGTGGGCATGCCGGGTGGATCCCTGTCGGGCGCATGCGGGAGTCTATCTGACTGCCTCCCGTTTCCAACTTCAGAAGAATACAAAATAAATAAATAAAAATAAATAAATAAATAAATATTTTAAGATAGATAAATAAAAACTTTCAGAAAATCTGTGTTCATATGGCACCCTGAGCTTTGGGTAAGCTGAGAAAGTTTCACAGCACAAAACCTCTTAGTTAGAAGCAGGATAGCTCGGGTGGTTAGAGCATTGTCCCCGATACGCAAGGCTGTGGGTTTGATCCCAGGTGGGGGCACACACAGGAACAGATAGATGTTTCTCTCTCTCTCTCTCTCAAATCATTTTTTTGTTTTTTGTTTTTTTTGTATTTTTCTGAAGTTGGAAACAGGGAGGCAGTCAGACAGACTCCTGCATGCACCCAACTGGGATCCACCCAGCACGCCCACCAGGGGGCGATGCTCTGCCCATCTGGGGCGTCGCTCTGTTGCATCCAGAGCCCTTCTAGCGCCTGAGGCAGAGGCCACAGAGCCATTCTCAGCGCCCGGGCCAACTTTGCTCCAATGGAGCCTCGGCTGTGGGAGGGGAAGAGAGAGACAGAGAGGAAGGAGAGGGGGAGGGGTGGAGAAGCAGATGGGCGCTTCTTCTGTGTGCCCTGGCCGGGAATCGAACCCGGGACTCCTGCACGCCAGATCAATGCTCAACCACTGAGCAAACCGGCCAGGGCTCTCAAATCATTTTTTTAAATAAAAAAGCTCTTAGTTAGAAATAAATAAAAAGCCTTGGGTTGGAATCAGGTCTGGCCACTTTCCAGCCTCTGCAAGTTACTTAACGTCCCTGAGTCTCAGTCTGTCGCAGAACCATTCGCTCAGCTTGTGTTTCCCGAGCACCTTGGATGTGTCAGGCCCGGGGTGCACGGGAATCCTGAGGAGACAGCGGTGCGCAGCACCCGGCACAGCCAGCCCTCTTTCTCACGGAGCTTGCGAGGTTCCGGCTCTGACCGCGCGAACGAGCGCTGGCGCGACTAGACAGACACGTGCCAAACGACAGGTCAGTCGGACCTCCTCGGAACTGAACCCGCCGTGCCTCCGAGAGCCCGGCCAAGGAAGTGAAGAGATGACCTGCAGAATGGGGTGAAATACTTGTAAATCGCATCTCTGTTCAGCAGATCTCTGCGCTCAGCAGATGCAGGATGATGTGAGTTATGTAAGACTACACAAAGAACTCCTGCATTTCCGAAGAAACGTTTCTCCAGAGATAGTATGCAAAGATGGCGAAAGGGAGACCTGAGGCAGCCAAAGGGAGTTGCCAAGGCTGAAAAGAAGAAGAAGGGGAAGAAAGAAGAAAGAGGAAAACAAAGAGGACGAGGAGGGTGAGGATGAAGAAGATGATGATGATGATGATGATGAGTAAGCTGTAGTTTTGTCCTTGTCTATAAAGCATTCAAACTCCCTGTACACAACTCATACCTTTTTACTACACTGCTCACAAAAATTAGGGAATATGTCAAAATGAATATGAAGCGATAAAAAAAGAAGCTTTTTTTTATTATTAAACATCAGAAAAGCGTCCTGGCCGGTTGGCTCAGTGGTAGAGCGTCGGCCTGGCGTGCAGAAGTCCCGGGTTTGATTTCCGGCCAGGGCACACAGGAGAAGCGCCCATCTGCTTCTCCACCCCTCCACCTCTCCTTCCTCTCTCTCTCTCTCTTCCCCTCCCACAGCTAAGGCTCCATTGGAGCAAAGATGGCCCAGGCGCTGGGGATGGCTCCTTGGCCTCTGCCCCAGGCGCTAGAGTGGCTCTGGTCGCAACAGAGCGACGCCCCGGAGGGGCAGAGCATCGCCCTCTGGTGGACGTGCCGGGTGGATCCTAGTCGGGTGCAGGCGGGAGTCTGTCTGTCTCTCCCCGTTTCCGGCTTCAGAAAAATACAGGAAAAAAAAAAAACATCAGAAAAGCAAATGACACGTCGAAGAAAGCTTTTTCATTATGCAAACGAGATGCAAAATTAACTTTTATTTCCTTGGTAAAAATGCACCAGACAAAAGGCTGAAAGTACTGAAGTACCTGCACATTCCCTGGCCCCCTAATTTTTTTTAAATTTTTTTTTATTTATTCATTTTTAGAGAGGAGAGAGAGAAGGAGAGAGAGAGACAGAGGAGGGGCTGGAAGCATCAACTCCCATATGTGCCTTGACCAGGCAAGCCCAGGGTTTCGAACCGGCGACCTCAGCATTTCCAGGCCAAGGCTTTATCCACTGCGCCACCACAGGTCAGGCTGGTCCCCTAATTTTTGTGAGCAGTGTATTCACGTATGTATGTATGTATTTGATCAGACGGACAAGGAGAGAAATGAGAATCATCAGCTCGTAGTTGCAGCACCTTAGTTGTTCATTGATTGCTTTCTCATCTGTGCCTTGACTCAGCGGAGGGGCTCCAGCTGAGCCAGTGACCCCTTGCTCGAGCCAGTGACCGGGGGATCATGTCGGTGATCCTGTGTTTGCATTCTGAACCGGGGTACTCAGCACATCTAATGCACCACCACCAGTCAGGCTACACAACTCACACCTTTTATAGAAAAAAAAATTGAAATGTAAGATGGTGTAAGAGTTTTTAAACTGTACAGTGTCTTTTTTTGTTGCTGCAGAGTTAACACACAACCCAATGTGTCTGTGGGTGGCGTGGTCCTGGTGGTATTTCCCGCGGCCGCTGACCTTGCCTGGCACAGTGCGGGGTGGTGAGCCACCCCCAGGACTAAGAGCGGGTTCCCGCTGGCACACAGCACAGAGCCGTTATGTATGGGGGTGGTTCTTTCGGCTTCAGTTGTCTCTGACGCAGCTTATACAGAATAATTGCTGTCCTGTTAACTGAATACCACTCTGTAATAGGAAAAAATAAAAGGTTGCAACTCTTTTGTTAACATTCTGAATGTTTCTAAGTAAATATAATTTTTTTATTAAAAAACAAAACAAAACATTCAGCCTGACCGGGTGGTGGTACAGTAGATAGAGCACTGACCTAGGACGCTGAGGACCCAGGCTCGAAACCCCAAGGTCGCTGGCTTGAGTGCAGGCTCATCTGGCTTGAGCGTGGGATCATAGACACCATACCATGGCCGCTGGTTTGAGGCCCAAAGTCTCTGGCTTGAAACCCAAGGTCGCTGGCTTGAGCAAGGGGGACACTGGCTTGGCTGGAGTCCCCCAGTCAAGGCACATATGAGAAAGCAATCAATGAACAACTAAAGTGTTGCAACTACGAGTTGATATTTCTCATCTCTCTCCCTTCCTCTCTGTCTCTCATGCTCTCTCTAAAAAAAAATAAAAATAAAAAACATTCAATTGTACATTTTAAAAGGGTTCATTGTGCCTGACCTGTGGTGGCTCACTGGATAAAGCATCTACCTGGAATGCTGAGGTCACTGGTTCAAAACCCTGGGCTTGCCTGGTCAAGGCACATGTGGGAGTTGATGCTTCCTGCTCCTCCCCTTTCTCTCTCCCTCTCTCTTTCGTTTTCTCTCTCTGCTCTCTAAAAGTGAGTTAAAAAAAATTAAAAGTTGGCCCTGGCCTGTTGGCTCAGCGGTAGAGCGTCGGCCTGGCGTTCGGGGGACCCAGGTTCGATTCCCGGCCAGGGCACACAGGAGAAGCGCCCATCTGCTTCTCCACCCTTCCCCTCTCCTTCCTCTCTGTCTCTCTCTTCCCCTCCCGCAGCCAAGGCTCCATTGGAGCAAAGATGGCCCGGGCGCTGGGGATGGCTCCTTGGCCTCTGCCCCAGGCGCTAGAGTGGCTCTGGTCGCGGCAGAGCGACGCCCCAGAGGGCCAGAGCATCGCCCCCGGGTGGATCCCGGTCGGGCGCATGCGGGAGTCTGTCTGACTGTCTCTCCCTGTTTCCAGCTTCAGAAAAATACAAAAATACAAAAAAAACAAAAACAAAAGCAAAAAAATTAAAAGTTTAAAATAAATAAAATAAAAAGGTTCATTGTATGGTATGTGAATTATATTTCAATATAGTTGCTATTTAAAATAAAGGCATAACTCACACGGATACGTGTGTATCTACACTCATAGCAGCATCGTTCACGAGAGCTAAAAGGCGGAAGAACCCGAGTTGTCCGTCAATGGACGAATGGATAAACAAGTGTGGCCCAGACGCAGGATGAGGTATCTATTCAGCCTTAAAAAAGCAGGTAATGAATGAGCCTCGAAGGCGTTATGCCAAGTGAAATGAGAGCCAGTCACGGAAGGACCAACACTATGTGATTCCACGTACGAGGTGCCCAGCGTAGCTAAGTTCAGAAACAGCAAGTAGAGCCGTGCGCCAGGGGCCGGGGGAGGGGAACTGGGCGGGACTGTGTCCTGGGCACAGAGTCTCGGTTGGGAAGACGGAGACCCCTCGGAGAGGGATGGCCGTGAAGGAGGCACAGCAATGGGCATTGTGCTCCGCGTCGCTGGGCTGGGCGCTTCACGATGGTCACCACGGCAAATCTCTGCCCTGTCCCGTTACTCTTACTGGGGCGAGTGTGAGTATGTATATACATTCTGTCATTTCTTTCCTTGCAAGCATGACTGGTGAGCTGTATTCCTCTTTCTTTCTCTTCCGGGGCTGTTTCCAGGGCCTGGCCACAATATGCCACCACAGTGGGGGCGGGGCGGGCGGGGGTCCCCTTGCTTTCAGGCATGGGGAAAGGCTTCAGTCCTAGGACCACCACAGAAGTGGCCTCCTACAGCCGCCTGACCGCTCCCTCCCAGCCCTCCCAGTTTCTCTCTGCAGGCAGGAAGTCTGCAGGTCTGCCCGCTGCTCTGGGCAGAGATGCCAGCACCCCCCCCCCCAGGGCTGTGCAGAAACCTGGTGCTACTCTTACCACGCGGAGGCGGTGCCCCCCCCACCCACCCCACCCCGGAGAAAGGGGAAGACGATGGTGGAAGAGGCTGCTCCTGCCAGAATGCTTCCTCCGCTGCCTGGGCCGCGGGGCCTCCTTCACCAAGTCCGGTGGTTGTCCCTGGGGGAGACACCACGACTTATGCATGAGGCTGCAACACCATCTGCCTCGGGGCAGGGAGGCCAGAGGCCACGATGGGAGGCCAGAGGCCACGATGGCCGGCCCGCCCACGGTGGCCACCCGGGCTCCCCAACGTGGTCAGTTTGCCCACGCACGCTCTACCACAATTTTCAAACACAAAGGCACAAGGATCGCTCTGACCTCGAGGGTCACGCTGAGGGTTACACGAGGTGAATACGGGCTGAAGGAGTGAGCAAGGCGCTTGACATCGTTGATGAATCAGGGCTGGACAGTGGGCCTGGGGGTGCGGCCCGGGGAGGGGACACTTTAACTCCCTACTTTTGTTCATTCTCTGCTGTTGATCTTTTTCTACAACGGGCACGCTTTTATCATTTGAGGCAGTGAGGACAGGCTGGCCGCTTACATTCCAGCGCTGCCGATGGACTCCGGCTGGCTGAGTGTCCGCACCAGTGGGCGGGAGGACGGGGGTCAGCCTTCTATTCTTGGCTCCCGTGTGACCTTCTGCGTGTGTGTCTTCATGTGTCATTTTCCCCCGATTTCCTCAGCTTTGCTTACCTTTCTCCCCCGCCTGCCACCCCCAATTTACATAAGCCTGTTGTTAGTCACAAAATCTTCAACCTCCCAGTCTGATCTCTCTTGCCCCAGAAAGACCCCGGGCCCGGGCCGAGGGGTTCCCTCCTGCTCATCCCCAGCCAGGCAGGGCCCTCTGACGCCCCCTGCCCCAGCCTTCCGTCCCTCCCTGAGATCTGAGCTTGGCTCTCTGGCTCTGCACCCCGGGAGGTCAGCCTCTCCGGGGAGAGAGGGGGACGCCCCCCCCAGCACTGCAGGCTGCACCCCGGGAGGTCAGCCTCTCCGGGGAGAGATGGGGAGCCCCCCCAGCACTGCAGGCTGCACCCCGGGAGGTCTGCCTCTCCGGGGAGAGAGGAGGTCGCCCCCCCAGCACTGCAGGCTGCACCCCGGGAGGTCAGCCTCTCCGGGGAGAGAGGGGGACGCCCCCCCAGCACTGCAGGCTGCACCCCGGGAGGTCTGCCTCTCCGGGGAGAGATGGGGAGCCCCCCCAGCACTGCAGGCTGCACCCCGGGAGGTCTGCCTCTCCGGGGAGAGAGGAGGTCGCCCCCCCAGCACTGCAGGCTGCACCCCGGGAGGTCAGCCTCTCCGGGGAGAGAGGGGGACGCCCCCCCAGCACTGCAGGCTGCACCCCGGGAGGTCTGCCTCTCCGGGGAGAGATGGGGAGCCCCCCCCCAGCACTGCAGGCAGGAAGTCCGCTTCCTGGGCGGAGAGCCCTGGCACAAAGCCCACCCGCTGACGTCGCCCTCCCGTCCCGAGGGCGGAAGCCATTGCCCAACTGCAGGAAGCGGTGCCAACGACACACTTCCCCGTGACCGTCTCCCGGGGTTCAGGGGAGTGCTCTCTTCCACAGGAGGAGGCGGGGCAGCTGCAGGGCCCCGGCCTGTGAGCCAGGCGACGGGGTGAGCGTGAGGCTGGCCGCCGCGTCCACTGACGGGTGAACGTGACCCCTGACACTGGACCTGGGGCGCCTCGGGGCTCTGCCACCTAACCCGTGACCTCTGACACATCACTCGAGCTCCTTCATCCGTTTTCTCTCGAAGGAGAGTGACGTCGAGTTCACAGAAGCTGTTGGTGCCAGGCTGGCAGGAGTGAGGTGGCCCCTGTGGGAGAGTTCACGGGGTCGTGCGCTGGAAGCCGGGCGCCGGTGCAAAGCTCGGCCGCTGCGAGCGCGTTCCTGAGGACACCGGCCCCGGCGGACAGCGGGGGACAGCGCCCGTGGCTGGGACACACCCCTCAGCCTCGCTGTGCCCGGCTGCGCTGAGGTCCAAGTGAGGATGATCAGAACACCCCCGTCCCGGGCTGTCGAGAAGTGGGGAGTCGTTACCCCACACAGAGCACACGGAGCCCAGTCTGGGCGGGGCGGGGCGGTCAGCCCAATGTCACACGGTCTCATGAAAGAGACCCTGTCCCAGCAATCGAGTTACAATATGACCATGCCACTTTGTGTGACCAGCCACATCCGCCCCAGCCCACCCAGGGCAGGACATGGGGCCCCGGTGACAGGCCCGAGTCCCTCTCCAGCCTCGTCTCCTGAGGCCCACTGCCCTGCCCCAGGCCCCGGCTACCCCGACCCACCGGAGGCGCCCGCCCCCACCACCTGGCTCTAGTGGCCCCTCTGCCCAGCAAGCCCTCGCCCACCTGCCTCTGCTAACACCTTCAGGACCATTAGCCGCATGTCTTCCAGAAAGCCCTTTCTGACTCTCCTGAGGGGCCTGGTCCCCTCCCCCTCCCTTCTGTCCTTAGAAAGCACCTAGGTCAGCACACAGGCCAGACTCCGTCCTAACTGACGGGGCTCTTTCACACCAGACTGGGGGACCCCCGAGGGCCAGCAGAGGCCGGCACTGGGTCCTACTCATCTCCTTAAACTCAGCACAGGGGCCAGGCACACAGCAGGCGCTCAGTAAATGTTGGGTGGACAGACTGACAAACGGATGACCAGAACGAAGGGAACCCAAGCTTGTTTGTTCAGCTACCAAAGCAGACGGTGTGGCTTGACTCTCAAACGGATACAGTTTCCTTTTGCCCCAACAGTCGTTTCTTTCAGACTGGGGTCTGTGTCTCCAGCGTCCTCTGTGGCTCTCTCTCTCTCTCTTTTGTTCTTATACTTTGTCTCTCCTTCTTGAGCACTTTGTTTTTCTTCCTTGCTCTGTGCCGAATTTCTGCATTGCTTTGTATCTTTTATCTTCTTCTTCTTTCCAGGTGGAGCGGTTGTGTCTGTTCCCTCCTCTCTTATTAAGGGTTCTCAGCTGGTAAGAGTTTCCCTGGGTCCATGGCTCCTCAGAAAGAAAGGCGGTTGGGAAAGGAAGGGAATGGAGCCTTTGATGTTCCACACGCTTTATTTCCTGTCACCTGGGCGATAGCAACACTGTGGCAGATCATCCTGACGAGCCAGGTCACGCTTCTGGAACAAACAACTCCGCAAGTTCTGCGGCTGTCTGCAACGCAGGCGTGCTTATTGCTCCCACCCCTCACTGGCGGGGGCTTGGCTGAGGTTCTGCTCTGAGCCATCACTGTTCGAATGCCAGGACCCAGGCGGACAGGACGGCCACCACCTGGAACATCTCCAAGTGCCATACTAGGAGGACGGAATGTAGGAACGCACACACTGGCTTTTATTGATTGATTTTTATTGATTTTTAGAGAGTGAAAAAACGGGGACTGAGTAGAAGAAAATATCCCATATAACAAAGGATGTGTATCCAGAATCTATATAAAGAACCCTCAAGGCCCTGGCCGGTTGGCTCAGCGGTAGAGCATCGGCCTGGCGTGCGGGGGACCAGGGTTCAATTCCCGGCCAGGGCTCATAGGAGAAGCGCCCATTTGCTTCTCCACCCCCCACCCCCTCCTTCCTCTCTGTCTCTCTCTTCCCCTCCCGCAGCCAAGGCTCCATTGGAGCAAGGATGGCCCGGGCGCTGGGGATGGCTCCTTGGCCTCTGCCCCAGGCGCTGGAGTGGCTCTGGTCGCAGAGGAACGACCCCCCCGGAGGGGTAGAGCATCGCCCCCTGGTGGGCAGAGCGTCGCCCCTGGTGGGCGTGCCAGGTGGATCCCGGTCGGGCACATGCGGGAGTCTGTTTGACTGTCTCTCCCCGTTTCCAGCTTCAGAAAAATACAAAAAAAAAAAAAGAACCCTCAAAACTAAACAAGAAAACAGGCACCCCAATTTTAAAATAGGCCAAAGACTTGAAGAGACGCTTCACCAAAGAGGACACAAGGAAGGCAGATAAATAGGCCTGTGAAAAGATACTCAAAAAAAAAAGATACTCCACGTTCTGGCCATGGTGAGTTAGCACGACAGAGCTATTAGAGTAGCTAAAATAAACAGTATTGGCAGCACCACCCAGTGTGGGCGATCACGCAGAGCCACAGGAATGCAGGCAGCCCTGGGGGTGTGTGGTCATGCCCTGGCACAGGGCTTGGCAATTTCTTATCAAGTTAATACACTTACGCCCGACCAGGTGGTGGTGCAGTGGATGGAGCGTCAGCCTGGGACGCCGAGGACCCAGGTTTGAAGCCCTGAGGTTGCTTACTGGCTTGAGCACAGGGTCACCACCTTGAGCTTGGGATCACAGACAGGACCCCAAGATCGCTGGCTTGAGCAAGGGGGTCATTGGCTCTGCTGGAGGCCCCTGGTCAAGGCACATATGAGAAAGCAATCCATGAACAACGAAAGTGCTGCAACTACGAGTTGATGCTTCTCATCTCTCTCCCTTCTTGTCTGTCTCTCTTTCTCTAAAAAAAAAGAAAGAAAGAAAAATTAATATACTTTATAATTCAACAGTCCCCCTGAGTGAAATAAAAATGTGTCCAGCCTGACCTGTGGTGGCGCAGTGGATAAAGCATTGACCAGTAAATGCTGAGGTCGCCGGTTCGAAGCCCTGGGCTTGCCTGGTCAAGGCACATATGGGAGTTGATGCTTCCTGCTCCTCCCCCCTTCTCTCTCTCTGTTTCTCTCTCTCTCTCCTCTCTAAAAATGAATAAATAAAAATTTTTTTTTTAATATTTTTTTTTTTCATTTTTCTGAAGCTGGAAACGGGGAGAGACAGTCAGACAGACTCCCGCATGCGCCCGACCGGGATCCACCCGGCACGCCCACCAGGGGGCGATGCTCTGCCCATCCTGGGCGTCGCCATATTGTGACCAGAGCCACTCTAGCGCCTGAGGTGGAGGCCACAGAGCCATCCCCAGCGCCCGGGCCATCTTTGCTCCAATGGAGCCTCGGCTGCGGGAGGGGAAGAGAGAGACAGAGAGGAAAGCGCGGCGGAGGGGTGGAGAAGCAAATGGGCGCCTCTCCCGTGTGCCCTGGCCGGGAATCGAACCCAGGTCCTCCACACGCTAGGCCGACGCTCTACCGCTGAGCCAACCGGCCAGGGCCTAAAATTAAAAAATAAATAAAATGTGTTAAAAATGTGTCCATACCAAAAAAAAAAAAAAAAAAAAAGTACACTAAATGTTATAGCTTCGATTGTAATCCCTGAAAACAGGGTTAAAAAAAGCGGTGGGGGGTAAATGCAGTATCCATACCACGGAACACCATCGAGAAACAAAAAAGAAAAAGTTATCCATAAATGCAACAGTTTGGACGAACCTCAAAGGCACTACCCGGAGTGGAAAAATCTGGTCTGCAAAGATAACAGGCTGTTTTCCATGGCTGTGACATTTTGACAAGATAAAACTACAGTGACGAAGAACAGATCAGAGTATCACTGGGCAGGGGGGGGGGGGGGCAGGGGCGGGGCGGGGCGGGGGAGAAGGGGCAGGGCGGGGGGGGGTAATGGGGGGGGCAGCAGTGGGAGGATGTGACTCCAAGAGCAGCCGGGGGTGGGGGGCCGTGCGGGGCTCTGGATCCTGACTGGGGTGGCCACTACATGGTTTGTGGTTTTTTTTATTATTAAATTTAATGCAGTGACATTGATAAATCAGGGCACATATGTTGAGAGAAAATATCTCTAGATTATTTTGACATTTGATTGTGCTGTATACCCCTCCTGCAAAGTTAAATTGTCTTCTGTCACCTTCTATCTGGTTTTCTTTGTGCCCCTCCCCTCCCCTAACCCCTCTCTCCTTCTTCACCCCATCCCCCCTCCCCCAACCCCCCGCCCCTGTTGCCATCACCTTCTTGTTCATGTCTCTGAGTCTCATTTTTATGTCCCTTCTATGTATGGATTCATCTCAGTTTTTTTTTTCTGATTTACTTATTTCACTCCATATAATGTTGTCAAGGTCCATCCATGTTATTGTAAATGATCCGATGTCATCATTTCTTATGGCTGAGTAGTATTCCATAGTATATATGTACCAAAGCTTTTTAATCCACTCGTCCTCTGACGGACACTTGGGCTGTTTCCAGATCTTCACTATTGTGAACAATGCTGCCACAAACATGCGGGTGCATTTCTCCTTTTCGAGCCGTTCTATGGTGTCCTTGGGGTATATTCCTAAAAGTGGATAGCTGGGTCAAAAGGCAGTTCGATTTTCAGTTTTTTGAGGAATCTCCATACTGTTTTCCACAGTGGCTGCACCAGTCTGCATTCCCACCAGCAGTGCAGGAGGGTTCCCTTTTCTCCACATCCTCGCCAGCACTTATTCTGTGTTGTTTTGTTGATGAGCGCCATTCTGACTGGTGTGAGGTGATATCTCATTGTGGTTTTAATTTGCATTTCTCTAATGATTAATGATGTTGAGCATTTTTTCATATGCCTATTGGCCATCTGTATGTCCTCTTTGGAGAAGTGTCTATTCATCTCTTTTGCCCATTTTTGGATTGGGTTGTTTGTCTTCCTGGTGTTGAGTTTTACAAGTTCTTTATAAATTTTGGTTATTAACCCCTTATCAGACGTATTGTCAAATATGTTCTCCCATTGTGTAGTTTGTCTTTTTATTCTGTTCTTGTTGTCTTTAGCTGTGCAAAAGCTTTTTAGTTTGATATAGTCCCATTTGTTTATCCTGTCTTTTATTTCACTTCCCCGTGGAGATAAATCAGCAAATATATTGCTCCGAGAGATGTCGGAGAGCTTACTGCCTATGTTTTCTTCTAAGATGCTTATGGTTTCACGGCCTACATTCAAGTCTTTTATCCATTTTTAGTTTATTTTTGTGAGTGGTGTAAGCTGGTGATCTAGTTTCATTTTTTTGCAGGTAGCTGTCCAATTTTCCCAACACCATTTGTTAAAGAGGCTGTCTTTACTCCATTGTATTTCCTTACCTCCTTTGTCAAATATCAGTTGTCCATAGAACTGTGGGTTTATTTCTGGGTTCTCTGTTCTGTTCCATTGATCTATATGCCTGTTCTTATGCCAGTACCAGGCTGTTTTGAGTACAATGGCCTTGTAGTATAACTTGATATCAGGAAGTGTGATACCTCCCACTTTATTCTTCTTTTTTAAGATTGCTGAGACTATTCATGTCCTTTTTTGGTTCCATATAAATTTTTGGAATATGTGTTCTATATCTTTGAAGTATGTCATTGGTATTTTAATTGGTATTGCATTGAATTTATAAATTGCTTTGGGTAATAGTATCCATACCACGGAACAACATCGAGAAACAAAAAAGAAAAAGTTATCCATAAATGCAACAGTTTGGACGAACCTCAAAGGCACTACGTGGAGTGGAAAAATCTGGTCTGCAAAGATAACAGGCTGTTTTCCATGGCTGTGACATTTTGACAAGATAAAACTACAGTGACGAAGAACAGATCAGAGTATCACTGGGCAGCAGGGGGGGGCGGGCAGGGCGGGGCGAGGGGGGGTTGTGGGGGGGCAGCGGGGGGAGATGTGACTCCAAGAGCAGCTGGGGGGGGGGGGCCGTGCGGGGCTCTGGATCCTGACTGGGGTGGCCACTACATGGGTTTTTACAGTGTGTCAGCTGTGATGTCGAACCACACATTGAAACAGTCCGTTTCACCCTAGGTTAGTTTTTAAAATAAAGCTAGCTGAAGGCCCTGGCCGGTTGGCTCAGCGGTAGAGCGTCGGCCTGGCGTGCGGGGGACCCAGGTTCGATTCCCGGCCAGGGCACACAGGAGAAGCGCCCATCTGCTTCTCCACCCTTCCCCTCTCCTTCCTCTCTGTCTCTCTCTTCTCCTCCCGCAGCCAAGGCTCCATTGGAGCAAAGATGGCCCGGGCGCTGGGGATGGCTCCTTGGCCTCTGCCCCAGGCACTAGAGTGGCTCTGGTCGCGGCAGAGCGATGCCCCCGGAGGGGCAGAGCGTCGCCCCTGGTGGGCGTGCCAGGTGGATCCCGGTCGGGCGCATGCGGGAGTCTGTCTGACTGTCTCTCCCCGTTTCCAGCTTCAGAAAAATAAAATAAAATAAAATAAAATAAAATAAAATAAAGCTAGCTGAGAAAACGTCAAAACGTCTTCTCAAATTGAAATGAAACCTGCTCGTTCCTCAAACAGCAGAGAGGAGACCTCCCCCTCCCCAGAGGAGGTGCGCAGGACCGGGGAAGTCACAGAGGCTTCCTGCGCGGAACCCCCCCACCCCGGCCCCGCCCGGGCCCCGCGCGCCCCTCACTCTCCCTCCTTGCTCTCTGCTAGGGCCGTGTGGCTGTGACCCGTGACACTCCAGATCGGGGGCCGAAGAGCCCGCCCAGTCTGCTCCGTGGACGCCCGCGTCCTCGGCACCTGGAACTTAGGGCCCACTGACAGAGTGAAGGAAGGTTCCAGCACCAGCCGGGTTCATCCTGGCACCCTCACGGCTCGTCTGTGCTGAGCCTCCTCTCTGCAGCCCAGCGGACACACCGGCACGTGGACGGCATCGCTGGTTCCTCGCGCAGGGCAGGCCCGGGTCCCAGCCACCTTCCCCTCCCCCTCCTGGGAAGCAGTCTCCAGCTGTCCTTTAATTTGACAACGGAAGGTATTATGAATCTGATGAGTTTATTGTTGCTGTCGTTTTACTTTTCAAAGTACTTTTTTATTATAAAAGTAACATCTGGCCTGACCTGTGGTGGCGCAGTGGATGAAGCGTTGACCTGGAATGCTGAGGTCACTGGTTCGAAACCCTGGGCTTGCCTGGTTAAGACACATATGGGAGTTGATGCTTCCTGCTCCTCCTCCTTCTCTCTCTCTCTCTCTCCTCTCTAAAATGAATAAATAAAATAAAAATAAAAAAATTTAAGAGCCTAACATGCGGTGGCACAGTGCATAAAGTGTCACCCTGTAACGCTGAGGTCATTGGTTCAAAACCTGGGCTTGCCTGGTCAGGGCACATGTGGGAGTTGGTGCTTCCTGCTCCTCCCCTCTTCTCTCTCGCTCTCTCCCTCTCTCCTTTCTAAGCAATGAATAAGTAAAAATCTTAAAAAAAAAAAGTAACACCAAGGAGAGACAAGATGGCGCTGGAGTAGGCGGACGTACCAACATCCACCTCCCAGAACCAAAGTGGATTACAAACTAATTTTAAGAACTAACATCTGGAAAAACCAACTTTGGACTAAACTAAGAGGACTCTTCAACCAAGGAACACTGAAGAAGCCACACCGAGACTGCTTAGTGTATCCCAAGGTTCTCTTTACCATGCCACAGTCACAGAGCTCCAGGGAAAAGCACCCTGGTCTCATCTCTCCAGGCAGAGGAGAACAGAAGCTCCATATCCACGCATGCTGCAAATGGCTTCTCCAGTCTACCTGAATCATTACCAGCTAGAAGCAGCGGTCACTGGGACTTGGACATGAGCTGCAAAGTATAGAATGGTGACAACAATTCCAGTGCCATGCGGACTTTTCCTGGATGTGGACTTTTCCTGGACTCCTGCTCCCTGTGACAGCTCCTAACAGACTGAACTGTGGCTGGGTTGCATTTTTCAGGGATTTAGCATGGTGATGGGACCAACTTGGACTTGGTGAACATGTTAAGGACACTACTCTTTTATGGATTCTTGCTGTATTGGCCAAGAGTTTGCTTAAAGGCTTTTAATCACTGTAAAAAAAAAAAAGAAGACTGGATAAAGAAGATGGGGCACATATACACCATGGTATACTAGTCAGCTAGAAGAAATGATGACATCGGATCACAGCAGAATGGTGGAATCTTGATAACAGTATGCGGAGTGAAATAAGTGAATCAGAAAAAAACAAGAACTACAGGATTCCATACATTGGTAGGACATAAAAACGAGATTAAGAGACATGGACAGGAGTGGGGTGGTTACGGGGGGTGGGGGGAGGGAAGGAGGGAGAGGGGGAGGGGGAGGGATACAAAGAAAACTGGATAGAGGGGGACGGAGGACAATCTCTCTTTGGGTGAAGGGTATGCAACAGAACTAAATGACAAGATAACCTGGAAATGTTTTCTTTGAATATATGTACCCTGATTTATTGATGTCACCCCATTATAATAAAAATTTATTTATTAAAAAAAAAAAAGAAAGAAAAAGAAAAAGTAACATCTGTTCAGTGGGGTTTTTTTAACTTGGGTAAAATAAAAACACAGTTCTATTTCCTAGAAGCCGTCATTGTTACTAGCTCCTCCTCTGTCTGCCTAGAAACACAGATGTACACACAAGCACGTATGTCCACACAAGTAACCGGTACCAAAGAAGTGATCACTAATCACAGCTCTTAGGTCACAGACGGTGTCCTGTTTCATTGTGGGCTCACTCATATCCACCTCAGCCCTGACCATCACGGACTGGCTTCTAATACCTGAGGATCCCAGACTGTCCCTCGTGGGTCCCAGAAGGAGGCCCAGGCTCAGGCCGTCCTGACAAAAACAGAGGAGTATCGGCGTCTCGGGCCACGGTGGTCAGCACTGCTGGCTCCTTGCCCAGGCTCCGGGGGTCCCCTGGAAGTCGGGCCACTCAGCTGACCTGGCCAGACCCTAGTCACCCAAGTGTGGCATCAGCAAAGCCAGGAGAGGATAAAATAAAACCTTAGAAATAATTTGAGCCCTGGCCGGTTGGCTCAGTGGTAGAGCGTCGGCCTGGCGTGCAAGGGGTCCTGGGTTTGATTCCCGGCCAGGGCACACAGGAGAAGCGCCCATCTGCTTCTCCACCCCTCCCCCTCTCCTTCCTCTCTGTCTCTCTCTTCCCCTCCCGCAGCCGAGGCTCCATTGGAGCAAAGATGGCCCGGGTGCTGGAGTAGCTCTGGTCGCAACAGAGCGTCGCCCCCTGGTGGGCGTGCCGGGTGGATCCCGGTTGGGCGCATGCGGGAGTCTGTCTGTCTCTCCCCGTTTCCAGCTTCGGAAAAATACAAATAATAATAATAATAATTTGATGTTTGAGAAGAAGGAGGAGGAAGAAGAGGAAGAGATGGAGTCACATTTCTTTTTTTTTTTTAATTTTTATTTATTTATTTATTTTTAGAGAGGAGAGAGGGGGAGAGAAAGGGGGGAGGAGCAAGAAGCATCAACTCCCATATGTGCCTTGACCAGACAAGTGCAGGGTTTTGAACCGGCGACCTCAGCATTCCAGGTCGCTGCTTTATCCACTGCGCCACCACAGGTCAGGCTGGAGTCACATTTCTAGAGAAAAATCTCAAATCTGTAAACATCCTCCACGCTGGTTTTGGTTTCATAATGTTCTTTTCTTTTTAATTACATTGGGGGAGGGGGCACTGTGATGTTCTCAGTGCTTCTCCACAGCTTTGCCTGAGGTTTGGGGACGAACGGCTAGGCTCTGCAAACGCCCCGTCCAGAGCACCCCAGGCTGGTCTGGTGGGCCTGGCAGCCAGCTCCATTGAGGGGGCAGCCCCATCTGGGGGGGGCAGCTCTGGGAGAGGCCCAGACCCCCCACCCCCACGCCCTGTAAATACTGCATCCCCTCTCTTCTCCTCCAGCCCCCAGAGGTCAGAGAGGCAGCCGAGGGCTCAGCTGCTGCCCCCACATCCTCCCCTCGCAAAGCAGGTACCCAGCACCTTTCAAAGCCCGGGCCTACGTTGGGGGTGGGCTTCTTTTAGGGCCCCGCCCTGCCTGAGTCCGCCTGCCTTTTCCTTGTAAAACACTCCCAGAAAGTCAGACTCCCTGTGTGTGTGGGGGGGGGGTCGTTACACTAAATTCATATTACACTGATCTGCTGCCTAACACAGTATTTTAAATTTGAACATTTCTTCAAGTACCACGCCGGCCGGGCCAGTGATTGTGGGGAGACAGATCCCTTAACGAGCACTTGTGAGATGATGCTTCTTGGATACAGAGGTCCAGGATGGGCAGAGTGAACCAGAAGGGATCCGTCTGAGAAACTCCAGTCCAGTTTAGACAACAAAAGGCACAGACACTAAGAAACGACGTGAGGGCAACTCAGGCCACGGGCCTCGACGGAGCATCTGCCCATCTGAGCCGGCATCCACCGACAGCTTCCCCGGGCGCCCGGCACTGTGCCTGTCCAGAGGGCCCTGCCCTTGGCCGGAGGAAGAGGCACCCCGCCCTGCAGAGCTCAGAAGGACCGGCAGGAGACACGGAGGACGAGGGTTAACTCTTTAAATAAAGGCGGTGTGCAGGCCACGGCAAGGAACGTCCCGCCTGAACACAGGACGGGGGATGGGGTGGGGGAGGCCGGCCTCAGAGTCCGACATTTACACTGGGACTCGGAAGTGGCCAACCAGAACAGAACGGTGTCAGAGCTGGTGGGGGAGGGGAGCTGAGGTTACTGCCTAACCGGGAAGGGAGAGCGGCCACGTCCCTCACGAAATGAGGTCAGCAGGTCTCCCTCAGCAGAGATGGAAAAGCCAAAAAGATCCAGGTCCGGAAGGAGGAAGGGCAGCGAGGAAGCAGGAACTGAGCCTGTCCGATGTCCGGCTCACAGAGAGGGCTGCACACGCTGCCTTGTGATTGGCTGTCCTCAGGTCTCAGCTCTCAGAAGCGCAGGTGGTTCAGAAGGAGGTCCAAGCCTGACCAGGCGGTGGCGCAGTGGATAGGGCGTCAGACTGGGACGCAGAGGACCCAGGTTCGAGACCCCGAGGTCACCAGTTTGAGCACGGGCTCATCTGGTTTGAGCAAAAGCTCACCAGCTTGGACCCAAGGTCGCTGGCTCAAGCAGGGGGCTACTCGGTCCGCTGTAGCCCCTGGTCAAGGCACATATGAGAAAGCAATCAATGAACAACTAAGGAACCGCAACGAAGAATTGATGCTTCTCATCTCTCTCCCTTCCTGTCTGTCTGTCCCTGTCAGACCCTCTGTCTCTCTCACACACACAAAGAGGTCCAAGGCAAGTTCTCTGATGTCTTAGCGGACTCGGGGCAAAGGAGAATACAACCAAATTCACTTGCTCCAAAGCTAGACAGAGTGGGGCAGGCGGAGGGAGAAGGGAACATGATGGAGGAATCGGAGTTGCAGGAGATCTGGACGTTTCGGGGAAACGGGAGGAGCTCAGGATGGAGAAACAGGGAGGCAGAGAGGGGAGTGGGGCTTGGAAGAGGCCGGCAAGGTGGGCAGGTCAAGGCAGACTGTGTGTCATGGACTGAATTGTGTCCTGCGGATGTGCGTGTCGAAGCCTTCACGCCCAGTGTGACCCTGTGTGGGAACAGGGACTCAGGGAGGTAATGGAGGTTAAGTGAGGTCCAGGGGGATTGGTGTCCTCATGAAAGGAGGCAGAGACCCAAGAGAGCCCCCCTCCCCTCACACAGGTGCAGGGGAGAGGCCGTCTGAGCACACGGGGAGACTGCAGCCACCAGCAAATCAGAGGGGGAGACCTCAGAATTACACCTACCTCGCTGCCACCTTGACCTTGGCCTGCCAGCCTCCAGAACTCTGAGAAACAAATCTCCGGTGCTTTGGTCATATTTCTAACGGCTCGGTGGGAAGCCACGGAGGCTTCAAGCTGGGGATAGGCACACTCACGCTGAGGTCCGTGAAGGCTCACTCTGGCTGTAAAGGGACAGAGACCCCCCCCCGTCGGGCAGGAGGGGAGAGAGGCAGAGAGACAGGGAGCAGGCTGGGAGGGGCGGGAGCCTGCAGTGTGGGGAGCTGGGGGTGAGGCTCAGTGGGCAGACCTGAGAGGCCTTTGTGGGGGAGGATCAGCAGGACTTGGGGCTAACAGAATGGGGGGGGACAGAAAGGGTTCCAGAGGCCCCTGAGGTGTGGTGGGAAGAGCACGGGACTGGGAATCTCAAACACGGAGGTTATAACCGCAGATCTGCCGCCCACAAGTGGCCCGCTGGCTTTGGCCGGGTCCCCAGACGGCCTTTCACCGCGTTCATTGCCTCGTCTCACAGGAAGAGATGGGCCTGTGGGTCTCGTGGTCTCATTGACTTCATTATCCTTTGATCCTACACACTGAAGGCATCAACGAGGACACGTGAAAAGCAATAGTGTCGCCTGACCAGGCGGTGGCACAGTGGATAGAGCGTTGGACTGGGATGCGGACGACCCAGGTTCGAGACCCCGAGGTCGCCAGCTTGAGCACAGGCTCATCTGGTTTGAGCAAAGCTCACCAGCTTGGACCCAAGGTCGCCGGCTCCAGCAAGGGGTCACTTGGTCTGCTGTAGCCCCCTGATCAAGGCACATATGAGAAATCAATGAACTAAGGTGTCACAATGAAAAACGGATGATGCTTCTCATCTCTCTCCGTTCCTGTCTATCTATCCCTCTCTCTGACTCTCTCTCTCTGTCTCTGCTCTCTGTCTCTTAAAAAAAGAAAAAGAAAAAAAGCCTGACCAGGCGGTGGCACAGTGGATAGAGCGTAGGACTGGGATGCGGAGGACCCAGGTTTGAGACCCCGAGGTCGCCAGCTTGAGCACGGGCTCATCTGGTTTGAGCAAAGCTCACCAGCTTGGACCCAAGGTCGCTGGCTCCAGCAAGGGGTTACTTGGTCTGCTGTAGCCCCCCCCCCCAGTCAAGGCACATATGGGAGGGCGGTCGATGAACAGCTAAGGTGCCACAATGAAAAACTGATGATTGACGCTTCTCGTCTCTCTCCATTCCTGTCTGTCTGTCCCTCTCTCTGTCTCTGTAAAAAAAAAAAAAAAATGTGTCACCCACCCTGGCCAGTTAACTCCGTGAAGATTGTCGGACGTGCCATTTCGATTCCTGGTCAGGGTCACATAAGAACAGCTCACTGTTCCTGACTCTCCCTCTCTCTTTTTCTCTCTCTGTTCTCCTTCCTCCTCCCTCTCACTAAAATCAATGAATCTGGTGTGTATGAATTAAAATTAGACATAATTGTTGTCAGATCCTCAAAATTAAAAACCAAATAAACAAAAACAATAGTGTCGCCTCCCCGTCCCTGTCCCTGCTGCCGGGTCAGGGACTCTGCCTGTGTGCCCGACTTAACACCACGGAGCACCCTCACACGCCTAAGGACGGGTGGGAACAGTGGGAACGTCCCACCTACTAGTCGGTCTCCCTCAGAAGACAGGGCTCCTTGAGGGCTGGAGCCGGGTCCCCTGTACCTGGACCCTCTCAGACATGGGGCAGCTGACTCCTTGTATTGATGAAGCGAGCGAGTTTAAAGTGCTCAGGAGACGTGGTGAGTCTGGGGAGGCTCGCACCTGCCGTGCTGTGTGCTCTGTACCCAGGGCACCGTGGTGGGCAGGACGGCAAGCGGGATAAACAAAGCCGGCCGTGGCCCTTCCGTCCAGCCGAGGGGCCGAGACCCACAGTGGACACACGAGCACAAAGAGGGTGGCTCGTGACCGGCTGAAAGGAACAGGACCCGCGGGGGCAGAGGGGGGCCCCGGGGAGGGTGACCTTCAGGAGAAGGAGGATGCGATGATGATGATTTACTCACGGGACGCAGGAGGGAAAGGAGGAAGGGAGGGGGGAGCGGGAGAGGCATGTGGACAGACGGACAGTCAGCACGTGGAGGCTGAAAGCAGGAAGGGACCCTGTGAGGAGGGTCATGCTGGAAGGAAGCCCACCGGAGCCGTCACGGGGGCTGCCTTTGGGGCTGTGGAAGAACGAGAACTTCTCATCTGTTTTTGTTGTTGTTGTATACAGTTTGCATTTGACAGATTTTCCACAAACACCCGTTATCTTAATCATGGGGGGGGGAGAAGGAACAACATTGTGAGTGTAAACAAAACAGGGAAGGCGGAGGGGAGAATCGGCGTCCCCCTCCCCGGTGGGACACATTCCAGAAAGAGCCAAGACACAGGCAGTGAGCAGTTCCTGTGGGAGGGGGCGGGGGGCACAGAGCAGCTGGTGGGATTGGGACAGAGCAGCAGGGGTGACTCACAGGGGACGCAGCTGAGGCTGGTCCCCCCTGTGGCCCAGGAAGGTGAGCCCAGGGCCCGGCGGTGCTGTGAGAAGCCACAGTGAGCCGCCTGCCCAGGGCCTGAGTCCCGAGGACTGCTGTTAGCAGAGGGGAGCGGGGTGGTCCCTGTGGGCTGGTGCGGGGGCGGGGGGGGGGGGGCTGCGGGAACCTCTCAGCCACGTGGCCATCATCTGGGCATCAAAGGGTTACACTCCCTGAGCCTCTGGCCCTCACAGTGGAAGTGGAAACTGTGTTGGGGTTTTTTGTTTGTTTGTTTGTGGCAGAGACAGAGAGGGACAGACAGGAAGGGAGAGAGATGAGAAACATCAATTCTTCGTTGTGGCACCTTAGTTGTTCATTGATTGCTTTCTCATCTGTGCCTTGACTGTGGGGCTACAGCAGACCGAGTGACCCCCTGCTCGAGTCAGCAACCTTGGGTCCAAGCTGGTGAGCTTTGCTCAAACCAGATGAGTCTGCACTCAAGATGGGACCTAGGGGTCTTGAACCTGGGTCCTCCACATCCCAGTCCGATTATCTATCCACTGCGCCACCGCCTGGTCAGGTAAAACTGTTTTTAAAGGGTCCTTCCTGACCTTCAGTCTCTGAGAAAGAACCTGCCTGGCCAAGGACGACTCTAAAGAGACAGAAGGTCAAAGACGGGTCTCAGGGTGGGTGGCAGGGCACAGGCAGGGTCCGGAAGAGGGAGGCCCGATGCCGGTTCTGATACCTGCCCCCACCCGCTCCTGACCCAGATGAGCACGGTGCTGCCCTCCCTGGACACCTGGCCAGGATTTCTCCAGGTCGTGAAGCACCTGGGGGCTGGGGTGTGAGATGGGAGGCGGTGTGGGCGGAGGAGAGGGCTCAGCTCTCCTCTCCCCTGAAGTGGACCCAAAGGAAGTGCCTGGGCCAGTCCCTTCTTGGCTTTCTCCTTGCTGAGGTCCCTGACTGCTCCAGCTGAACTCTCCTCGGCATGGGCACCTCGCCCTCCCGCGGGGCTGCCTGTGGGTTGCCAGCACAGTCAGGAGCACCCTTACCCTTCTGCCCGGCCCGGAGGCTGAATGAGCATGCGGGTTCCTGCTCTCACCCTAACCTGTTCCCACAAGAAAAGAGGCAAATTGTGTTAAACCATCGTGTTTTCGGTGTATGGAATGCAGGATCGGCCAGGAAGGGGCTGAGGGATCCCTGTCCGCAGCCCCAGGGGGGAAGGAGGGTGGTGGCTTGCTCTGAGGATGGGCCGTGGGTGTTGAAGAAACAGTCCCAGGCCTGAGGCATCTTGTTCTTCTTAGTGTGTGTGTGTGTGTGTGTGTGTTTAATTGATTGACTTTAGAGAGAGGAGAGAGAGAAAGGGCAGAGGAGCAGGAAGCATCAACTCATAGCTGTTGCTTCTCCTATGTGCCTGCACCGGGCAAGCCAGGGGGTTTCCAACCGGCGACCTCAGCGTTCCAGGTCGCCGCTTTATCCACTGCACCACCCGGGTCAGGCTGGAGGCATCTCCTCCGGAGCTTCAGCCCAGGAGACCTGGGTTTGTGCCCTAGCTGAGCTCCAGCCGGCAGGGTGGTCTGGGGCGGCCCACGCACGTCTTTGAGCTCCGTGTCTTCCGCGGAGGAACGGTCGCGACAGCTAGCACAGAATCAAGTGATGCGGCCTGGGTTGAGAAAGAGACGCGGCCTATGACATTCCTCCTTCCCCGTGCATCTGTGGTGGGCCCCGGACGCATGCAGACGCCTCGGACTGGGCCCCTGCCCCAGGAGGTCCTGCAAGTCCATATTATTATGGATGATTCTTGAATAAATGGGGCCGCTCATCATAAGCAAATGGGGCCCTGGCCAGATAGCTTGTTGGTTAGACCCTCGTCCTGGGATGCAAAGGTTGCCTGGTTTCACACACACAGAAAGGGATCAATGTTGTTGTCTCTCCTCACCTCTTTCTCTAAAATCAATAAATAACTTTTAAAAGAAAAAGAAGACGCAGCCTGAATGGGTGGTGGCGCAGTGGATAGAGTGTCGGAATGGGATGTGGAGGACCCAGGTTCGAGACTCCAAGGTCGCCAGCTTGAGTGAGGGCTCATCTGGTTTGAGCAAAGCTCACCAGCTTGGACCCAAGGTCGCTGGCTTGAGCAATGGGCTACCCAGTCTGCTGAAGGCCCACGGTCAAGGCATATATGAGAAAGCAATCAATGAACAATTAAGGTGTTGCAACGTGCAAGGAAAAACTAATGATTGATGCTTCTCATCTCTCCGCTCCTGTCTGTCCTTGTCTATCCCTCTCTGACTCTCTCTGTCTCGGGGAGGGGGGGGGGAGCAGATGGAGAGCTCTGAGTATGGCAGCTCTTGTTTCCAAAGATGAGCGCTCCTCCCCCTCCCCCATGCTCTTCTTGTCACGTGACTGACCCTCCAGGGTGAGGGGGGCAGAGAACCGAGGCCCCCAGCCAGCCAGCAGCCCGTGTCCACGCCCACGTGTGAGTCAAGGGCCTGCGGACGATTCCAGCCCCGGCTCTCAGTCTGCCGGCTGCGACCCTGGGCATGGTGGAGCCGAGACACCAGCCAACAGCCCTGTGCTCCGTCCAGATTCCGGGCCCACAGAAACCCTGAACCTAACAGAGGGTATCTCACGCCCTAGGTCCGGGGGTGATCTGTTAGGCAACATCGGGTCACCCGAACACAGCGTGACTTCTTGAGGACAAGCAAGGTTGCGCAGCCCATAAACTGAAAGTGCCCTCGAGGCCTTGAGTCAGCAGGACACGGCGTTAAATGTGGACAGCGCTCCTAGCCCTCACCCTGTAGTCACCAGCCCTGCCCTGTCCTTCGGCTAGACGTCTCTCAGAGGCCACCAACCAGCTCCTCGCGACGAAAAACAAACAAGCAAACAAAAAACCACCTTCACCGTTTCTCCATTCCCTTCAACTCCTTCCCCGCGCTTCCGGTCATAATCTAAGGTCAACGGCCTCAAGGACACGCCTGTCTGCTCACCTCTCCTCCGCTTCACTCCCGAGTCCTTCCCACTCCCACCCACGCACAAACGAGGTGTAACCAACTCACGACCCCCAGGCAGCTCCCCTCTCCCGGTCCCTGGCCCCAGGCAGCTCCCCTCTCCCGGTTCCTGGCCCCAGGCAGCTCCCCTCTCTCGGTCCCTGGCCCCAGGCAGCTCCCCTCTCCCGGTCCCTGGCCCCAGGCAGCTCCCCTCTCCCGGTCCCTGGCCCCAGGCAGCTCCCCTCTCTCGGTCCCTGGCCCCAGGCAGCTCCCCTCTCCCGGTCCCTGGCCCTCCAAGAGAGCGGGTCTTCCTGCTGAAACTCACCTGTGTGCCCCTCCCCGCCCTGATACCTGCATGGCTAGTTCTGTTCTCCCACAGGACCCCCTACCTTGTGTCTACAGTTTCCCAGTACAGGGGTGGGGTCCTCGGGTTACAACAGTCTTGACAGATGACATTTGGAGTTTATGACGCTCACTGCCATAAAAACTTGACAAAATTGAGACGTCAGTGTTTCAGCGGATGCCATTAGCGTGGTACTTACCGGCTACGTGGGCAAACTAGTTCGGTTGCTCACGGCGGAAGAATACACAATAACCGGCCCATGAGTGAGGGAGCCCCCCCCCCCCCCACGCTTACCTACGCCATTTTGAACTGTTAAAAGCGCAACTGTTCCACTCATGTTAGGCTACTAGGGTGTGTTTCGATTGACAACAAAATTCGGGTTACGTCACTGTTGTAGGAACAGAACTGTGTCATCACCCAAGGACGCTCTGTATTTATGTGTCAATACCGTATATCTTTGACACCTGAAATACAACTCACCCCAAACACCTGCAGTGATGGGTGCTGCTAATAACCACACGCAGCTGTGTCCTTTTCTGGAGAACTGCCCTGGACCAAATGGGAGGTGAGCCATTTCCCCCTCTGCACACTCTGGACAGGCGGCCCCCAGTGACTGCCTGCCTGGTGCAGGGCTGCGGAGCCCCAGCCCCCGTGCCCCGAGCTGACAGGTGCCCTTTGGACCAAGAGCCTGCCTGTGACCTCAGAGTCCTGTTTAGCCCCGCCCATGTCCTGCTTAGCCACGCCCATGTTCCGCTTAGCTCCACCCACGTCCTGCTTGGCCCCGCCCATGCCGTGCTTAGCTCCGCTACTGGCCTCTAATCAATCCCGTGAACAACAAAAGTCCAGTGTCGGCTCCGCTCCTGGGTGACCCAACCTGGAACACCTCCCAAAGGGCTTTGCGCTCTTTAGCCGGTCTCTAATCCTGTCTCTGGGGCCCCCGCCTGAACCTCCCTTTCAGGCCGGCCAACCATCCCAACACGTTGTCTAGCAAACACCTCTCAGGTTTCCTCTTCCTCCTCACCCCCCATGCTCCCACCTCATCACCTCACACCTGGACTGTGAAGTCAGCCTTCTCTTCCACCTCCCTGCCGCTTCCTGTTTTTCCTCCTTCCTCCCACGTGTCTGGCAGGTCAGGGCCAGTTTGAAAGTTCTCAAATGCCTCGGATGGTGCAGCTCCCCTGCCCAAAAGTCGATGCCTCCTGTTTCTTTCTTTCTTTTTTGGAGGGTGGGAGAGACAGACAGGCAGCAAGGAAGAGATGAGAAGCATCAACTAACTGGCACCTTACTTGTTCATTGGTTGCTTTCTCATATGTGCCTTGATGGGGGGAAGGGGCTCTAGAGGAGCCAGTGACCCCTTATTCAAGCCAGAGACCTTGGGCTCAGGCCAGCGACCTTAGGCTTCAAGCCAGAGACCTTGGGCTCAGGCCAGTGACCATGGGTCATGTCTATGATCCCACGGTCAAGCTCACGACCCCACGCTCAAAGCCAATAACCTTGGGTCTTGTATCTAGATCCTCAGCATCCCAGGTCAACACTGTATCCACTGTGCCACCGCCTGGTCAGATGACTCCTGTTTCTAATGTGTAGAGAGCCACTGCGTCTGAATATGTCCGGCCTGCGAGCAACTGAGAGCAAAGGGCTCTCTCGGCCTTGAGTGACCTGGCCATGCAAGGTCACTCAAACAACTTGAAGGCTGTCTGTGGCATGGACAGCGAAAGCAGGGTGGCAAGCACACAGTGCTACCACAGGCTGGGACTTCCTGACAGATATGCTTGTAGGACAGAGCGTTACATAGTTACCACCTCCGCCCCCAGCACAATGCCCTCCTGTTTAAGCATGAAAGTAAACGGGTCTTCCAGGCTCAGGGTCATTGTGTCTCAGTCAGAGCACACTGTCCAACCTGGCCCAAACTCTCTCTATGTCTGTTTCCCTTCTTCTTCTGTCGCCCCCGCTCAGGTCTCTGCTTCCCGCGCTGGCACCAGATAAAGATTCCTGGGCTTGCCTTCCTGGGCGCTCGCTGAGATCTGCCTTCCACCTCGTTTTCTGAACTCCTTTGACTCAGCTCACTCAGAGTTCCTCAAAACACCCATTCCTGTCACAGCAGCACCGTGCTTTCCTCTGTCCTGCACTTTCCAAATTCCTGCCTTAGCGGGAAGGATGCCGTCCCTCCCCCAGTGTCCACAACCCTCCCCCAGTGTCCACAGCCCTCCCCCAGTGTCCACAGCCCTCCCCCAGTACCCACAGTCCTCCCCCAGTGTCCACAGCCCTCCCCCAGTACCCACAGCATCCCCCAGTACCCACAGTCCTCCCCCAGTGTCCACAGCCCTCCCCCAGTACCCACAGCCTCCCCCAGTACCCACAGTCCTCCCCCAGTGTCCACAGCCCTCCCCCAGTACCCACAGCCCTCCCCCAGTGTCCACAGCCCTCCCCCAGTGTCCACAGCCCTCCCCCCGTACCCACAGCCCTCCCCCAGTGTCCACAGCCCTCCCCCAGTAACCACAACCCTCCCCCAGTGTCCACAGCCCTCCCCCAGTACCCACAGCCCTCCCCCAGTACCCACAGCCCTCCCCCAGTACCCACAGCCTCCCCCAGTGTCCACAGCCCTCCCCCAGTACCCACAGTCCTCCCCCAGTGTCCACAGCCCTCCCCCAGTACCCACAGTCCTCCCCCAGTACCCACAGCCCTCCCCCAGTGTCCACAGCCCTCCCCCAGTGTCCACAGCCCTCCCCCAGTGTCCACAGTCCTCCCCCAGTACCCACAGCCCTCCCCCAGTACCCACAGCCCTCCCCCAGTGTCCACAGCCCTCCCCCAGTGTCCACAGTCCTCCCCCAGTACCCACAGCCCTCCCCCAGTGTCCACAGCCCTCCCCCAGTAACCACAACCCTCCCCCAGTGTCCACAGCCCTCCCCCAGTGTCCACAGTCCTCCCCCAGTACCCACAGCCCTCCCCCAGTGTCCACAACCCTCCCCCAGTAACCACAACCCTCCCCCAGTGTCCACAGCCCTCCCCCAGTACCCACAGCCCTCCCCCAGTACCCACAGCCCTCCCCCAGTACCCACAGCCTCCCCCAGTGTCCACAGCCCTCCCCCAGTACCCACAGCCCTCCCCCAGTGTCCACAGCCCTCCCCCAGTACCCACAGCCCTCCCCCAGTGTCCACAGCCCTCCCCCAGTGTCCACAGCCCTCCCCCAGTACCCACAGCCCTCCCCCAGTGTCCACAGCCCTCCCCCAGTGTCCACAGTCCTCCCCCAGTGTCCACAGCCCTCCCCCAGTACCCACAGCCCTCCCCCAGTGTCCACAGCCCTCCCCCAGTGTCCACAGCCCTCCCCCAGTGTCCACAGTCCTCCCCCAGTACCCACAGCCCTCCCCCAGTGTCCACAGCCTCCCCCAGTGTCCACAGCCCTCCCCCAGTACCCACAGCCCTCCCCCAGTACCCACAGCCCTCCCCCAGTACCCACAGCCTCCCCCAGTGTCCACAGCCCTCCCCCAGTACCCACAGTCCTCCCCCAGTGTCCACAGCCCTCCCCCAGTACCCACAGTCCTCCCCCAGTACCCACAGCCCTCCCCCAGTGTCCACAGCCCTCCCCCAGTGTCCACAGCCCTCCCCCAGTGTCCACAGCCCTCCCCCAGTACCCACAGCCCTCCCCCAGTACCCACAGCCCTCCCCCAGTGTCCACAGCCCTCCCCCAGTGTCCACAGTCCTCCCCCAGTACCCACAGCCCTCCCCCAGTGTCCACAGCCCTCCCCCAGTAACCACAGCCCTCCCCCAGTGTCCACAGCCCTCCCCCAGTGTCCACAGTCCTCCCCCAGTACCCACAGCCCTCCCCCAGTGTCCACAGCCCTCCCCCAGTACCCACAGCCCTCCCCCAGTACCCACAGCCCTCCCCCAGTACCCACAGCCCTCCCCCAGTACCCACAGCCCTCCCCCAGTACCCACAGCCTCCCCCAGTGTCCACAGCCCTCCCCCAGTACCCACAGCCCTCCCCCAGTGTCCACAGCCCTCCCCCAGTACCCACAGCCCTCCCCCAGTGTCCACAGCCCTCCCCCAGTACCCACAGCCCTCCCCCAGTGTCCACAGCCCTCCCCCAGTGTCCACAGTCCTCCCCCAGTGTCCACAGCCCTCCCCCAGTACCCACAGCCCTCCCCCAGTGTCCACAGCCCTCCCCCAGTGTCCACAGCCCTCCCCCAGTGTCCACAGTCCTCCCCCAGTACCCACAGCCCTCCCCCAGTGTCCACAGCCCTCCCCCAGTAACCACAACCCTCCCCCAGTGTCCACAGCCCTCCCCCAGTGTCCACAGTCCTCCCCCAGTACCCACAGCCCTCCCCCAGTGTCCACAGCCCTCCCCCAGTGTCCACAGCCCTCCCCCAGTGTCCACAGCCCTCCCCCAGTGTCCACAGCCCTCCCCCAGTACCCACAGCCCTCCCCCAGTACCCACAGCCCCGAGTGGATTTAACGGGAAGGGGACGTGCCTTTTTTTGCCCCTCCTGTTCCGACTGGCCTGAATGCGGACAGCAACATGGCACCATGACGTCTAGTCAACCCATTTGCTTGCTTTTCGTCCCCCCGCAGCTGAATGGACCCCTCAGAGACACAGTCCCCCCAGGCGCAGGGTGCTGGTGAATGTTGAACAGCGGCAGGGGGTGGGCGTGGGCGTCCGGACCTGCAACATTTCCAGCTTCCGTGATGTAAATATTTCCCATTCAGGTCAACGTCACGCTGCCAATACCATGTCGCCTGGGCTCCCACAGGCTGGTCAGAGCTAGCCCCACACACCCCAGGGAAGGGTGGGCCGTGATGACAGTTCAGGGACTTGCTCCCTGCTGGCACTGCCCCCCGGGCATTTCACAGACATTCTCTTCTTTAACCCTTTCACTCAGTGATGAGAGGTAAAACCAAACTTCCCTTTGAGTTAAAATGCCAATACAGATGGATTTTCTTTTTTAATGTTTCCATTGGTTTGAGATAGAGAGAGAGAGAGGGAGGGGGTGGTGAACAGGGAGAGAGAGAGAGAAGCATCAAATCATTTCACTCAGCTGCCCCGCCTGGCTGCCACTCATTAATCTCATTGCTGGTTCCTCATACACGCCCTGCTCGGGTGTTGAGCCCATGACCTCTCCAGCGCCAGGTCGGTGCTTTGCCCACTGAGCCACCAGGCCAGGCTGGATTCATTTGTACATATCTTTTCCACAATCACTGCTGTTACGGATAATTAGGAAAAGTGAAAGATCGAGGTTAGGAAGAAAATGTGGGGTCCCGTGGAGATCTTCTGGGCTGAGCGTCCCCTCTCTTTCTCTCCGAGAACAGTCTTGGATCCTCCGCGGAAGTCACTTGCAAGCTTCCTAATGAGCTGTCAGCTAAGGGGTCCTTTCTTCCCCTGACCCTAGTAAGCAAGGCTGACTGGACCCTACGCGGAGGCTTGGGGGTGACAGGCAGGAAAAGGAGGGTCGGAAGACCTGGTCCTCACACTTGTGTCAGCAGGCAGCAAGCTGCCACTTGAGTTCCTGTGTGTCCCCGAGCCTGGTTCTCCAGCCGTTCTCCGTCCTGCCAGCTGACCAGGACCCTCCCGACATCCTGCTTTTCTGGGTAACGAGCCGCGGTGGGTTTCTGTGGCTGCAAAGCAAAGAAATCCAAATGCCGTGGGTGGGACAGAAAAAAAGGTAGATGCTTCAGGAGCAAAACCGAAGGAAGCTGAGGCAGCGTGCACAGAGCTTTACAACGACTTCTGTGGGTCACTCCCGGCAGGTCCGTGACGGAGGAGAACGTGGACACGCCCAGGCGGAACGGGGGGCTGGACTTTCCCGTGTCCCCCCCTGCAGGAGCCGTGGGCAGAGCTGACGTGGCGTGAGCCCGAGTGGGAGGCAGTGCAGAGGCTCCCCGCAGGGTGAGGAAAGGCAGCGCCAATCAAACCGCCTGACATCTAGAGTTACTCGGTGCCTCTAGAATTGCTATGAAATGCATAGGAGTTGAGGGGGAGGCTCAAATAAGTTTGCAAATATGATCTATATGTTTACTCGCTTATAGTTTGCATTGGGTGTGGGGGACAGGCTGTCAGCAGGCAGGGTTGTTATAGCCTAAGGCAGTGATGGGCAATCTTTTGAGCTTGGTATGTCAAAATTCGCCAAAAAACCGAGTATAACTCGGGTGGTGTGTCACTTTGGGAAAAACGGCCTAACCATAAGTCTCAGAACTAGACGCTCTGTGCCGGAGTTCTGTTGTTTTGGCCTAAAGACCTCCGGCACAGAGTGTCTACACGGCAGCAAATGTTTTATCCTCGGCTACTGCACCTGGCCATGCAGGAGCCAAGGATGAAACGTCCTTCTCGGAATGCGGCCCCATACTTCTCTGGACACGTGTCACTGAAAATGGCTACGCATGTCAGTGCTGACACGTGTGTCATAGGTTCGCCATCACAGGCCTCAGGCTTAGTTTTAAGACTAAGCCTTTCCCGCTCTTTTGATACTAAGATCTTTTCAAAACTGAACATTTCCCCCACACCCTTGACTGTTGCATGATGTGGGGTGGTGCACTCTCGTGAGGAATCCCATTATGTCTCAGATAAGTGGCTTCGTATCAGAGACTTCCTTGTTTGTATATTGGATTAAAGGTTTTGATTTCTACACTATAAAATGGGGCAGAGGAGCCCATGCAGGAGGAGAGCAGAGAAAGGCCACGTGGAGGAGAGGAGAAGCAGCCAAGATGGCGGAGTGCTGAAGGAGAAGCCAGTTTGTGCAGAGAAGGAGATGGGGAACACAGGTGAATAAGGCTGGTGTAGGGTGGTGGGCAAGGAGAAGGTCACGTCAGACACCAGACCCGGGAACTTGGCTAGAACCGCCCACATCCAGGCGCACCAAAAGAAACTTCCCAGGAGCCTTTTGGAAAAAAGCGACTGTCCATCAGCCAGTGAGATTTCACCACGTCATATTAGCTCGACCACCCTAGGGACCCTTTAAATATCCCCCACGTGGGTCACCCCATGCGACTTTCCTGGCCCGTGTCCCGGGACCAGAGAACCTCGTCGGGTGGGAAGCGCTCTGTACTCAATAAAGCTTTTGCTGTTCCGCACTTCCTGGCTATGCCCCTTCCTTCTTCCTCGGCGGGGAAAATACCTCACATTTGGTGCCGAAACCCGGGAGGAGTCAGAAGTCCGCAAGGACCGCTCCTCTCCCCTTCCCCTCCTAGAAAGAACCAGGGCCTCCGACCTCCTACCCACCTCAGCACACGGTGCGGTAAGTCCCCTGCCTCCGGCCTCCCCTCAGTTCTTCCCACCGAGACTCCCTGTCTGAAACTGCAGCTGCATAGGGGACCTCTTATCCATTCCGAGTGTGTGTGTGCCGGTGGAGACGTCCCAGTCACTCCCACTCTACCTAACTGCCCAGTGGCCAGAGATTGAGTTGCAGGAAGCCAATTCTCATCTCTGACCACTCCGAGGACTGAGGGTGGCCATAGAGATACAGGAATCTAAACCTGATCCAAAAACACTCCTGGAGTGCCTTATCCAGAATCTCTCTCTCTAAAGAAGAGGAAACTGTTCTTCTTCTCCGATGTGGCCAGGCCACAGAACCCACTGGATAACCAGACCAGTTAGCTTCCTGAAGGGACTTTCGGTTTTAACACCCTCACCAATTTAACTATCGCCGAAAGAACTGGGAACCAGTTGGAGATCCCTTACATTCAGGGCTTCTAGTTATTCGCGCTCCCCTCTAACCTCTGTGCCGCCTGTTCTACGCGCAGGCCCTTTTACGGCCAGAAAAACCTCAGCTAAACCCTCCGCTCCAGATCTTTCCTCCTTCGCCCGACCCCCAGCTCTCTCCCCCTCCTGCCTGACCCCCGGGGCTGCCCCTCTCTCGGGACCCCTCTCTGGTCCCTCTGCGGACCTCTTCCACTCGGGTCTCTTCCCTCCAAGAGCCCCCTCCCCTCCCTTCACAGCAGGGGTTGGGAACCTATGGCTTGTGAGCCAGATGTGGCTCTTTTGATGGCTGCATCTGGCTCACAGACAAATCTTTAATAAAAAAAAAATAATAACGTTAAAAATATAAAACATTCTCATGTATTACAATCCATTCATTTCCTACCGCTCATGTTCACGGTTGCAGGTGGCTGGAGCCAATCACAGCTGTCCTCCGGGACAACACCAAATTTTTATTGGATAATGCATAACGTACACGGGTCATTGTATGGCTCTCACGGAATTACATTTTAAAATATGTGACATTCATGGCTCTCTCAGCCAAAAAAGTTCCCGACCCCTGCTTCACAGGATCCTGTTTCTCATTCACCTTCAAATACCAGTCTCTCTTTCTCCTCCCCTGCTGGCCAGGGGCCCCTCCCTTCTCCACTGTGCTCTTAAGCCCCTCCTCCGTCAGGCCATTCTCCACCTACTATTGGCCCTTACACCGGTTTGCAGGATGCCCAACCCCAATTTTCTTGCCGGAAGATCTGGCCCTGTCCTGCCTCTGGCTCCAGCGTTTCTGGCTGGATCTGGGTGTCGGGCTCCCCAGGAGCCCCCCCTCCTCTTATTCTCAACCCCCAAACCCCTACCCGGGACCTGTGAACACGGCATTTAAAGTTTTTAATGGTCACAGCTAGTAGGAAACAGCCGAGGCTGTTCTCCAGGCCCGCATGCAGCAGCAGGTGACGCTCCAAACCCAGGCTCTGGTGGCAATCCTGAGACCAGCAGAGCAACAGAGGCAAGCACAGGAGGTGCCCGACCCAAGTCCAAGCCACAAAGAGGAATCCCACCAGCAGCTTGCTTTAAGTGTGACAAGCAGGGTCACTGGTCCTGGCACGGCCCCTGCCCGTAGCTGCCCACTGAGCCCTGCCCTGACTGCAAGCCGCCCGGTCACCGGCGGAGCGATTGCCCTCTTTGGGCAGCAGGCTCATCCTCAGCGTCTCTGCATGGAGGACGGGCCACTCGGACGGGAGGCCGGTCCAGCCAGGCGGGCCCACCGCTCAAACTCCTAGGCCTCACGGATGACTGACGCGGCCCGGACTCCGAGACCCCCATCACCCTCACCAAGCCCAGGGTAATGCTGCAGGAACGGGTAAGTCCATCTCATTTCTTGTGCACACGGGAGCTGCCTTCTCTGTTTTGCCATCCCACTCTGGACCTCTAGTTCCCTCACAGGTCTCGGTTATGGGAATGGATGGGGCCCCTTCCTTTCCCCTTTTACGCCACTCCTGACATGCAGTTTTGCCTCAAGCTTGCCTCCTTACAGGACCACTGGCAGTCAGAACCATGGGGCCCCATCCATCTCCAGCTCACCAAAAGGCTGGACCCTGCAGATCCCCCTATTACTCTTCTTTTTATTTTATTTTTTTAAATCCTTACAGGACCACATCCGTGAAGTTTCTCCAGTCACGGCCAAACAGATGTTCCTCCTGACACCCCTCAAAGCCAGCACCTGCCAATCTCCCCTCCCCACGATGCCCCTAACCAGCAGGAAGTAGGCAGATGAATAAGCGACGCCCCTAATTAACACCAAAGGTCAGAATGTAGGGTGGTGGGCAAGGGGAAAGGTCACTTGAGACACCAGACCCAGGAACTGGGCTAGAACCACCCACATCCAGGTGCACCAAAAGAGACTTCCCAGGAGCCCTTTGGGAAAAAGCAACTGTCCGTCAGCCAGTGAGATTTCACCAGGTCATATTAGCTCGACCACCCTAGGGACCCTTTAAATATCCCCCACGTGGGTCACCCCATGCGACTTTCCTGGCCTCTGTCCCCGGGACCAGAGAACCTCATCGAGTGGGAAGCGCTCTGTACTCAATAAAGCCTTTTATTATTCCACACTTCGTGGCTACGCCCCTTCCTTCTTCCTCGGTGCTGAAAAATACTTTACAGCTGGTGAGGTAGAAAACTTCTTTCCTTTGATTCTAGGAAACTCGGATAAGTCAGTGGCTTTGGAAGCCCTGAATGGAAAGCGAAGTGTTTTCCCACTGTGTGTATTTCTTTTCTTTTTTAATATATATATTTTTTATTTATTCATTTTAGAGAGGAGAGAAAGGGAAGGAGGAGGAGCAGGAAGCATCAACTCCCATATGTGCCTTGACCAGGCAAGCCCAGGGTTTCGAACCAGCAACCTCAGCGTTCCAGGTCAACTGTTTATCCACTGTGCCACCACAGGTCAGGCAACTGTGTGTATTTCTTGCCCATCAGGTACAAGCTAGGATTAAAGCTAAGGGCCCACCAGTTCTTGGCTCTATTGTTTCATTACCGTCTGTTCGAATCGAATGCGAACCTTCACGGGCCAGGCGGCTGTGATGGTGGCCGTGGCTACTGGCCATACAGGGGTGGGGGGGTTGTTTGTTTGTTTTTTGGTCTTGACTTTAGTAGGCTGCTCATCTGGGTGAAGGAAGAGCAAAGAGAAAATTGTACTCTTAGTCAGCATGTATCAGAGAGGGGAGGCCACAGGATGAACGGTCAAAGCCCAGGAAAAGTATCCACGAAGCCGCATTGATCTTCCGGAAAGTAAATGAATTTGCAGTGTGATCTCATCGAAACCAACCAGCAGCGGAGAGTCGCCCGGCAGACTCGGGTTTCCGTCGGGACGCCAGGGGTGAGGCTGGGTCTGTGTGGCTGCCCGGAGCCTGTCTGCCCCTTCTGGGCCTCATCAAAGCTTCACACACACACGCACACCCATCATTAGCACCCAGCCAGCTCCCTGCTCCGAATTCCCCAAATGCTTGCTTTCTGCATCAACATTCCGTTAATCTGGCATTCAGCTTGGTGATGTGCTGGGGCTCCATATGAGGAAAAGTGCCTTTTAAGCTCTGATGTGCCAAACAAGTGTTAATTACTGTGTTCTGACGTATATGTGTACATATAGACATGCACACAATGTCTATGGTATGTACATGCATACACTATATAAGTATATGCATAGCAACATAGTTATAGCTATACGGTTATATGTCCTTGTTTCTTATTTTCCCATCACGAGCTTATAAACTTTTTTTTTTCTTTTTTTTTACAGAGACAGAGAGAGAGTCAGAGGGATAGACATACAGGAACAGAGAGAGATGAGAAGCATCAATCATCAGTTTTTCGTTGTGACACCTTAGTTGTTCATTGATTGCTTTCTCATATGTGCCTTGACCGTGGGGCTACAGCAGACCGATTAACCCCTTGCTCGAGCCAGCAACCTTGGGTCCAAGCTGGTGAGCTTTGTTCAAACCAGATGAGCCCGCGCTCAAGCTGGCGACCTTGGGGTCTCGAACCTGGGTCCTTCGCATCTCAGTCTGATGCTCTATCCACTGCGCCACCGCCTGATCAGACACGAGCTTATAAACTTCTTGAGGCCCATATTTTATCCATCTTTCTGCCTTCCACAGCTCTGACTTGGAACATATTTGACAGTTCATCTACGAATTTTTTTTTTAGAAAAAGAGACAGAGAGGGACAGACAGACAGTAAAGCAGAGAGACGAGAAGCATCAATTCTTCATTGCGGAGCCTTAGTTGTTTATTGATTGCTTTCTTAGATGTGCCCTGACCGAGGGGCTACCACTGAGACAGTGACCCATTGCTCAAACCAATGACCTTGGGCTCAAGCTAGCAACCCTGGGGTCACGTCCATGATTCCATGCTCAAGCCACAACCCCACACACAAGCTGGTGAGCCCGCGCTCGAGCTGGCAACCTCAGGATTTTGAACCTGGGTCCTCTGTATCCCAGTCTGATGCTCTGTCCACTGCACCACTGCCTCATCAGGCAATCTACTGATTTTTTTTTTGTATTTTTCTGAAGTGAGAAGCAGGGAGGCAGAAAGACAGACTCCCGCATGTGCCTGACCGGGATCCACCCAGCATGCACACCAGGGGGTGATGCTCTGCCCATCTGGGGCGTTGCTCAACTGCAATCGGTGCCATTCTAGCGCCTGAGGCAGAGGCCATGGAGCCATCCTCAGCGCCCGGGCCAACTTTGCTCCAATGATGCCTTGGCTGCTGGAGGGGAAGAAAGAGACAGAGAGGAAGGAGAGGGGGAGGGGTGGAGAGGCTGATGGGTGCTTCTCCTGTGTGCCCTGGCCGGGAATCGAACCTGGGACTTTCACACTCCAGGCCGACGCTCTACCGCTGAGCCAACCGGCCAGGGCTCTTACTGATGTTTTGAGTGTGGGAACCAGCCTCCAGAATTCCACAAGCCTGAGGTTTTCAGCCACTTCTCCCCCCCGCCCTCTCTGCCCTGCGGAGCTGCTGGGAGGGCCGGATGAGCTCATGGCACGGAGCACCTTGGTCGGTTAGTTCCCTGTGGCTCGTGACTGACGGAGTTCAGTGGCTTCAGTTCCCTCTTCAGCCTCCTGGCTTCTTTTCCGCAGAAGTTTGGGTCATGGATACGATTAGAAATATGCTTCCCTTTTTCAACGATTAATTTCTAAAGAAGGGATTTCCATAGACCTCTACATGGGCAGTTTGTGACATAATGTAATGAGAGAGGACTGATCTCAACTGTTCTTGAAGGATCAAAGGCAGATGAAAGCCAGCAGCCCACAAGGAGTGTTCCCCCCAGAGCAGCATTTTGCCTTCCCTCACCCCCCATCCCCTGACCCAGAGCTGTCCAGACCTCTGTGTGATGGCCATGCTCTATGGCCATATGTCCAGCCCTAACATGATGACTGCCAGCCACAAGTGGGTATCGTGCACTTGACATGTGGCTGATGCAAACAAGAAACTGAATTTTAACTTCTATTAAATTTGCCTGATCTGCGGTGGCGCAGTGGGTAAAGCGTCGTCGACCTAGAACGCTGAGGTCACCAGTCCGAATCCCTGGGCTTGCCTGGTCAGGGCACATATGGAAGTTGATGCTTTCTGCTCCTCCCCCTCCTCTCTCTTTCCTCTCTATTTCTCTCTCTCTCTCTCTCTCTCTCTCTCTCTCTCTCTCTCTCTCTCTCATGTGTCTTCTGGCTCCGTGATGTCCTCCTGAGAAAAGCCGGAGGAGAAGATTTCTCCTGCACGGTTGCGGGTTGCCCTGCAGATGACCTCGCCTCCTTGATGTTGCTAGATTAGCCAGCATCCTCGTCTGAGCTAGAGGCAGCTCCCAAGGGCTGGCCAGAGGCCAACGCTTTGGCCAGAGGCGAGCATGCCCAATGGGGGAGGGGGCTGCCCAGCTAGACTACTCCACCCCCAGGAGTGTGTGCACAGCCCCCTCAGAGTTTGAAGGTAAGACACACCACGGACGAAGCGCCACCGCGGTGTAGCCCGGCAGAGACACACAGAGCTGGGGCGGCGGGCTGAGTAGCCGTGTTACTCCTGGGCTGGTTGGGAGGCAGGAAGACAGAGAGGCTTGGTAGCTCTGTCCCTGGATGTGGATCCCAGCTCTGCCCTCCACCCCCACCCCCGGCTGCCTGAACCCTCTGCCTGGGAAATAAACGACATAAAAGCTCTCTTCTCACCTGACCTGTGGTGGCACAGAGGATAAAGTGTCAACCTGGAAATGCTGAGGTCGCCGGTTCAAAACCCTGGGCTTGCCTGGTCAAGGCACATATGGGAGTTGATGCTTCCAGCTCCTTCCCCCTTCTCTCTCTCTCTCCTCTCTATCATGAATAAATAAAATCTTAAAAAAAAAAAATTAAAAGCTCTCTTCTCAGAAGCTTACAGTGTAAAAACACAGACGAGCAAGAACACGGAAGTGAGCCCAAGTGGACAGGCGGCTGTGTCCACCCTCTGGCCGAGGGGCTCACGGCGGGCGGGTTTTAGGAATAGGGTAGACCAGGGCTCCCACTGGAGACAGTGAGCCGCCTCGTGGGACCACTCACTTCCCTCACCTGTAGAATGAAGATACAGATAACAGCAGTGATGGGGCTTTGTGGGGGCGTCCAAACCGATGAGTGCTGATCAGACACGCGCGGGCGCGGGGAGTGTGGGCTGGTGTTACATAGGGGACGCAGACAGGGGGACCAGGGAACGCACGGGACAGATGCTGAGCCTCAGGGGGTCGGGGCAGGGGGTGGATGTGCTCCTGCAGCTGCTGCCGGACCCTGGAAACTGCTGAGGACCTTCCTGTCCCTCAGCAGCAGGGATGTCTGCATTCCGGCCCATCCCTGTTCCATCCCTGTCCCCGGGGGTAACCAGCCTGCAGAGCTGTTCTCTGTCAAAGAAGACACGTGGGCTTGGCAGACCGAGGCAGGAATTTGCAACAGTAACATTCTGAGGCAACCTCCTTAAAATAGTCCCGTCAGAGGGTAAAACTCTGGAAACACAGCACAGCCATGCCTTTTTAAAACTTATTTGTTGATTTTTTTTATTTATTTTATTTTATTTTTATTTATTTATTCATTTTTAGAGAGGAGAGAGAAAAGGGGAGAGAGAGAGAGAGGGAGAGAGAGGAGAGAGAGACAGAGAGAGAGAAGGGGGAGGAGCTGGAAGCATCAACTCCCATATGTGCCTTGACCAGGCAAGCCCAGGGTTTTGAACTGGCGATCTCAGCATTTCCAGGTCGACGCTTTGATTTTTTATTTTTTTAGAGAGAGAAAGAGGAAGGGAGACCAGCGAGAGAGAGAAAGAAACATCAATGTGTTGTTCCACTAATTTATGCTGTCATTGATTGATTCTTTTTTTAATCATTTTTCTTATTTTTATGTTTTGAGAGACAGGAACATAGATCTGTTCCTGTGTGTGCCCTGACTGGGGAATCAAACCGGCAACCTCTGTGCTCCAGGACAACGCTTCAAAACCAACCGGCCCAATCCGGCCAGGGCTGGTTGATTCCGATAGGTGCCCTGACCCAGCATCGAACCTGCAACCTTGGCATATTGGGGTGACGCTCTAACCAGCTGAGCTTCCTGGCTAGGACTGACCATTTCTTGTAAAGTTAAATATATACGAAGTTATTCTACTCCTAGATGTTTTACTCGAGAAATAAGAACACATGACCACAAAAAAAAAAAAGCTGTATATAAATGTTCATAGCAGCTTAATTCATACTAGTCCAAAAGCAAGAAAAAATACACATGTTCATCAATGCGAGTGAATAAGTCAACTGTAGTATATTTAAACAATGAAATATTATTCAGAAATCAAAAGGAAAGAGTTACTGGTTCATCAGGAACACGGATGAATCACAGAAATGGTAGGCTGAACTGAAGACCCCAGACACAAAAGAGTGTGGTTTTGTTTACATGACATTCTAGAATAGGTAACACTACAGGGACAGAATCCGATCATGGTCACTAGGGGCCGGGAGTGCGGAGCGGGTAGTGACGGCCAAGTCGCACGAGACACTCTCTAGGGCGGCAGAAATAGGCTAGATGGTTGTCGTGCCATTTACACAACGACGTGAGTTTGTACTCCTAAAAAAGGATGTGTCTTACCATATGTAAGGTATGCGTCAATATACCTGGTTTAAAATTTTAAGAAAAGGTAACATCACTAGCACTCCCAAATTCTACGCGAAAGGCTGGGAGCCAGAGACAGGATGAGCACAACCCACAAGGGTGGGTTAAGGAGATCTGGTTTATACATTTCTTACTGATTTTCTTTCCTTTTTTTTTTTTTTCCTTAAGTGAGAAGCAGAGAGGCAGAGAAACAGACTCCTGCAGGCACCTGGACAAGGATTCACCTGACAAGTCCCCCATGGGGTCATGCTCTGCCCATCTGGGGCCGTTGCTCTGTTGCTTGGCAACTGAGCTATTTTTAGTGCCTGAGGGAAGGCCAGGGAGCCATCCTCAGTGCCCTAGAGGCCAACTCGCTCCAATCAAGCCATGGCTGTAGGAGGAGAGAGATAAAGAGAGAGAGAGAGAGAGAGAGAGAGAGAGAGAAGCAGGAGGGGAGGGGTGGAGAAACAGATGGCTGCTTCTCCTGTGTGCCCTAACAGGAAATAGAACCCAGGACATCCACATACCAGGCTGACACTCTACCACTGAGCCAACCGGCCAGGGCCACTGATTTTCTTTAAACTCTGACAATATAATGACTTTTTTTGGCCATGTCAAAAAACTCCCTCTCATCAAAATGACCGCATCACAACGTCACTGTGCAGTTCCAGGCAATCAGAGAGATCAGCAGACAAAGGACTGGAATGCTGTATGCTGTGTTTGCTACTTCAAGAGATTATGTTCAAAGTAGAATCTGCAGGGGGGACTCAGAGTGGGTTTTTCCCAGGAGGATGGAGAGGAAAAAGGAAACCGCGTGTGTGAAAACACACACACATCAGGCATGGTGCCACATGTCAGGGGTCGGGGAGGCAGCCGGCTTGGGAGAGAAGCCTGTGAGACCACCTCACTGACCTCGCCTCAGGAGGCCAGCGCTGCCTCCCACCCCAGAGCCGCGAGGCGTGGAAGAAGCAGGCACTGGCTGGTCAGTCCGCCTTTGGACAAGGAAGCTCTGGGGAAAACCAAGTGGAGGGAGAAGGGCCCGTCCTTCCTCCCCCCTCATTTCCATTGAAATAAAATATGGATTAATATCCGCATAATGGGAAATAAAAGGTGGATTGTTGCGAATTACGAATACCAAAAATATCCTGTCAATCATAAGTCTCAACGAAGAAGCAGCTGCCCAGTCCTCTGGGACCCTGCCCCTGTCCTGAGGTGGGGAGCCCTCCGTGCGGGCTCCCAGGGTTAGCACCCCCAGCCTGGTCCAGAGATGTGAGGTCCTGGAGCAAATCCGAGCGCTCTTAGTGTCTCCGACCCCCACCCCCACAACCCCCGCGGTGAGCAGTCCCTTCTGCGCTGGGTGGGAATTCCAAGCCGGGAAACCACTGAGCAGGCGTCTAGGAAGGGAGTGTGTCATAAAAGGGCCAGCGCTGTCGGGATGACAGCAGCAGCAAAGGGCCCAGACTCTCCAGGGAGCTGATGAGGCCGAGGAAGGCAGGCAAGGGGGATGGGGCGGCCGCGGCCTGTCCCTCCCAGCTTCCTCTTTCATGAGCTCATGGTGGAAGCCAGGCTGGCGGGAGAGGCTGCCAGCAACTGAGTGAGCGTGTTTTTTCCTTCACTTGGTTCTGAGTCACCACACGGGGCAACTATCTTTCCCAGAAAACCGCCGCAGGGGTCACCCTCTGGCAGCGGGTCCACCCCCGCCTTGACACGCAAGCTCCGCTGCTGCGCCCCGCCCCCACCGGCCTACTGGGAGGGTGGGGCCTGCGCCCTCGAACCTTCCAAGAAACCCGCCCCCCCGGGGAGGCACGTCAGTCAGACTTTGGGGCACCTGGAGGACGCTGCCGAATCCTGGGGCTTGCAGAGGAGGGGGGCTCATTGCAGAGCCTTCCCTCTAAGCCCTGGACAGTGCAGATCAAGCCGTCCAGTGACACAGGGCACCGGAAAGGCCACACGAAAAAAGGGGAAATGCTTTATTTGTTGCACTGCCCCCCCATGATTATACTTTGAATTAAATCTCAATCAGCCTGGCCTGTGGTGGTGCAGTGGATGAAGCCACGACCTGGAATGCTGAGGTCGCCGGTTCAAAACCCTTGGCTTGCCCAGCTGAGGCATGTAAGACAGACAGGCAACCACTGGACAGCTGGAGTGAAGCAACTACTTCTCGTTCTGCACCCCCTCCTCTCTCTGTAAAATCAATAAATAAAGTTGTGGGTCAAATAAGTTTGCAAATATATATATGTTTGCTCACTTATAGTTTGCAGTGGATGTGGGGAACAGGCTGTAAGCAGGCAGGGTCCTTATAGCCTAAGGCAGTGGTCCCCAACCTTTTTTGGACCACTGACCGGTTTAATGTCAGAAAATATTTTCACAGACCGGCCTTTAGGGTAGGACGGATAAATGTATCACGTGACCGAGACAAGCATCAAGAGTGAGTCTTAGATGTAACAGAGGGAATCTGGTCATTTTTAAAAAATAAAACATCGTTCAGACTTAAATATAAAATAAGTGAAATAATATGTTATTTATTCTTTCTCTGCGGACCGGTACCAAATGGCCCACGGACCAGTACTGGTCCACGGCCCGGGGGTTGGGGACCACTGGCCTAAGGCTTAGTTTTAAGACAAAGCTTTTCCCCATACCCTTGACTGATTGCATGATGTGGGGTGGTGCACTCTCATGAGGAATCCCATTATGCCTCAGATAAGTGACTTTGTATCAGAGACTTCCTTGTTTGTATATTGGATTAAAGCAGGGGTTGGGAACCTATGGTTTGCAAGCCAGATGTGGCTCTTTTGATGGCTGCATCTGGCTCACAGACAAATCTTTAATAAAAAAATAATGACGCCTGACCAGGCGGTGGCGCAGTGGATAGAGCGTTGGACTGGGATGCGGAGGATCCAGGTTCAAGACCCCAAGGTCGCCAGCTTGAGCACAGGCTCATCTGGTTTGAGCAAAGTTCACCAGCTTAGACCCAAGGTCACTGGCTTGAGCAAGGGGTTACTCAGTCTGCTGAAGGCCCCTGGTCAAGGCACATATGAGAAAGCAATCAATGAACTAAGGTGTCGCAACGAAAAACTGATGATTGATGCTTCTCATCTCTCTCCGTTCCTGTCTGTCTGTCCCTTTCTATCCCTCTGTCTCTGTAAAAAAAAAAAAAAAAAGTTAAAAAAAATAATAACGTTAAAAATATAAAACATTCAGCCCTGGCTGGTTGGCCCAGTGGTAGAGCGTCCGCCTGGCATGCAGGAGTCCCGAGTTCGATTCCCTGCCAGGGCACACAGGAGAAGCGCCCATCTGCTTCTCCACCCCTCCCCCTCTCCTTCCTCTCTGTCTCTCTCTTCCCCTCCTGCAGCCAACGCTCCATTGGAGCAGAGTTGGCCCGGGCGCTGAGGATGGCTCCATAGCCTCTGCCTCAGGCGCTAGAAATGGGGAGTCTGTCTGACTGCCTCCCCGTTTCCAACTTCAGAAAAATACAAAAAAGAAAAAAAAGAAAAATATAAAACATTCTCATGTATTACAATCCATTCATTTTCTACCACTTATGTTCATGGTTGCGGGTTGCTGGAGCCAATCACAGCTGTCCTTTGGGACAACACCAAATTTTTATTGGATAATGCTTAACGTACATGGGTCGTTGTTTTAAAATATGTGGTGTTCATGGTTCTCTCAACCAAAAAGTTTCCCAACCCCTGGATTAAAGGTTTTGATTTCTACACTATAAAATAGGGCAGAGGAGCCCATGCTGGAGGAGAGCAGAGAAAGGCCACAAGGAAGAGAGGAGAAGCAGCCAAGATGGTAGAGTGCTGAAGGAGAAGAGTTTGTGCAGAGAGAAGGAGATGGGAACAGAGGTGAATAAGGCTGGTGAGGTAGAAACCTTCGATTCTAGGTGTTGGTCAAATAAGTTTGTAAATATGATATATATGTTTGTTCACTTATAGTTTGCATTGGGTGTGGGGGACAGGCTGTAAGCAGGCAGGGTAGTTATAGCCTAAGGCTTAGTTTTAAGACTAAGCTTTTCCCCACACCCTTGACTGTTGCATGATGTGGGGTGGTGCACTCTCATGAGGAATCCCATTATGCCTCAGATAAGTGACTTTGTATCAGAGACTTCCTTATTTGTATATTGGATTAAAGGTTTTGATTTCTGCACTATAAAGTGGGGCAGACCAGGAACTTGCTCTCTCTCGGTTCCTGAGATTAGCATTAGAGAGGAGAGCAGGTTGGAGAGCAGAGAAAGGCCACATGGAGGAGAGGAGAGGCAGCCAAGATGGTGGAGTGCTGAGGGAGAAGCCAGTTAGTGCAGAGTTTGTGCAGGGAGAAGGAAGGAGATGGGGAACAAAGGAGAATGAGGCTGGTGAGCTAGAAACCTTTGATTCTAGGAAACTCGGATAAGTCAGTAGCTTTGTGAGCACTGAATGAGTGGGTTTTGTGAGCCCAGTGTGTGTTTTTACTTGCCAGCTGGGTGCAAGCTAGGATTAGAGATAATGGCCCATCAGTTTTTGGCTCCGTTGTTTCTTTTTTTTGTTTGTTTGTTTTTTTACAGAGACAGAGAGAGAGTCAGAGAGAGGGATAGACAGGGACAAACAGACAGGAACGGACACATGACTAGCATCAATCATTAGTTTTTCGTTGTGCATTGTGACACATTAGTTGTTCATTGATTGTTTTCTCATATGTGCCTTGACCGCGGGCCTTCAGCAGACCAAGTAACCCCTTGCTCAAGCCAGCGACCTTGGGTCCAAGCTGGTGAGCTTTTGCTCAAGCCAGATGAGCCCACGCTCAAGCTGGCGACCTCAAGTCTCGAACCTAGGTCCTTCTGCATCCCAGTCTGACGCTCTATTCACTGCGCCACCGCCTAGTCAGGCAAGCTCCATTGTTTCTTAACATGGGCCAGGTGGCTGTGATGGTGGCCGCGGCAACTGGCCTTACACTAGGAAACTCGGATGAGTCAGTGGCTTTGGAAGCCCTGAATGGAAAGGGAAGTGTTTTCCCATTGTGTGTATTTCTTGCCCACTGGATGCAAGCTAGGATTAAAGCTAATGGCCCACCAGTTCTTGGCTCCATCGTTTCATTACCGTCTATTCCAGGGGTCCCCAAACTACGGCCCACGGGCCGCATGCAGCCCCCTGAGGCCATTTATCTGGCCCCTGCCGCACTTCCAGAAGGGGCACCTCTTTCATTGGTGGTCAGTGAGAGGAGCCCATTGACCATCTCATTAGCCAAAAGCAGGCCCATAGTTCCCATTGAAATACTGGTCAGTTTGTTGATTTAAATTTACTTATTCTTTATTTTAAGTATTATATTTGTATCTATTTTGTTTTTTTTACTTTAAAATAAGATATGTGCAGTGTGCATAAGGATTTGTTCATAGTTTTTTTTATAGTCCGGCCCTCCAATGGTCTGAGGGACAGTGAACTGGCCCCTGTGTAAAAAGTTTGGGGACCCCTGGTCTATTCGAATCATAATGCAAACCTACATGGGCCAGGCGGTTGTGATGGTGGCTGTTGCTACTGGCTTTACAAGTCTTTTAAAAAAAAAAATCTCAATCATCCTGACCAGGTGGTGACCAGGTGGTGGCGCAGCAGATAGAGCCTTGGCCTGGGATGCAGAGGACCCAAGCTGGAAACCCTGAGGTCTCTGGCTTGAGCGCAGGGTCACCAGCTTCAGCGTGGGATCATAGACATGACTTCGTGGTCATTGGCTCGAGCCCAAAGGTCGCTGGCTTGAAGCCCAAGGTCACTGGCTTGGGCAAGGGGTCACTGGCTCAACTGGAGCCCCTCGGTCAAGGCACATAATAAGAAAGCAATCAATGAACAACAAAGGTGCCACAAGTCGATGTTTCTCATCTCCCTTCCTCTCTCTTCTCACTGAAAAGAAAAAGAAAAATCTCAATCATACTCTCTGATGCTGACATGGCAGCGACCATCAGAGACGTAGGCCCTAGTTTCTCTAGTGAAGCAAAGAGCTGTCCATCTCCAGTCTCCTCGGCGGCCGGCAGGGAGACCGCAGCTCTGGACACCCAGCACAGCGGAGAGCGATGGGGGACAGGGACGTCCTGCCCTCCTGCGCTTGGTTAACAGGCCACAGGGAGGAGCTGCAACTCCGGGGGTCCCAGGAAGCCAGTGCCGGCCCAAGAACAGGGGGGTGCCGTGCCCTTTCCCCAGCTCCCCACCCTCAACAGCCCCCAGGGAATCTGGGCTGCGTGGGGCAGAGTTGCATGCCAGCGCAGGGACACCATGTTCTTTCTGTGACCTCGCCGGGGACGGGACGCTCCGGGCGCTCGCGCCATTCTTTTGCGTCAGGGAAAACCGCCTCGGTCTGATCTGGGCTCTCCTGGGGCCGGAAAGAACATCTTTAGGGGTCATTTATTAACTCACTGCCAAGAAATCGCCGCCCCGCCCGGCCGCCACACCTCTGGCGAGAATTGTCCTGGCCAGCAGGTGCGTGTACGTCTGAAGGCCAGCCGGAGGGGGCGTAAAAGTCCAGGGTTGGCTGAACAACAACTAGGAATGCAGAAGTCTCTCTCTGTTCTTCTGGAGAATAGAAAAAGTCACCAACCCAGCCCGAGATGGAGGAAGAGGGAAGGGGGGATAGAAAGGAAGATCCTATCTCCTGATGACCTTAGCACTTGGCAGTGATTTTCTCATCCCGGCCTCCTACGCCTTCCTGGGTTGGCTGCCCGCTGCCCGTATCTGCTCCGAGGCACGGCCTCTCCTCCCCAGGATCTAGCATCACGATAACAGCCTCCACAGGAGAAGCACCGCTTCATCCCGGCTCTCGCCTGGAGGCTAACTCGTCCCCTTTCAGCTGAGGAAAGGCTCTCAGGAATGTGGAGGAGCTGGCCCACTGTCCTGGCTCCATAAGGAGCAGGGCTGGAATTCAATCCCAGTTTCCTGGAACACTAAGAGGTGGTGATAACACGGCTGTGCTTGCTCCCTCCTGGGTCCTTTCTATCTCAAACCCATCTCGAGTCAACAAACAGTTCCGCCCGGACTTCCAAAGGCCAGCTGCCGCTCAGAGCGGTCCGCTTTCTCCTCTTTCCTCAGAGAAAGAGAAACAGGGAGGAAGAGAGGGGGGAGGAGAGATGAGGAGCATCAACTCCTTGTTGCTTCCCATCTTAGTTATTTCAGAGCTGGGAGTTTTCATTCCCTGGCCCCAGGACCCTTGCTCCAGCCCTCTCTGTCCCTGCTTCCCTTCCGTGGATGCTCCCACTTCCGATGACCGGTCCCCTCCCCCAGCCTCCCAGACTGCCTCCTGCTCAGAACCTTTGTCCCCCAACCTAGCCTAGGCTCACAGAGGGGCAGTAATCCAGGTGGGGCGCAGGCTCACAGAGGGGCAGTAATCCAGGTGGGGCGCGGGCACACAGGGGCAGTAATCCAGGTGGGGCGTGGGCACAGAGGGGCAGTAATCCAGGTGGGGGCGGGCACAGAGGGGCAGTAATCCGGGTGGGGGGCAGGCACAGAGGGGCAGTAATCCAGGTGGGGCGCGGGCACACAGAGGGGCAGTAATCCAGGTGGGGCGCAGGCACAGAGGGGCAGTAATCCAGGTGGGGCGGGCACAGAGGGGCAGTAATCCAGGAGGGGGCGGGCACAGAGGGGCAGTAATCCAGGTGGGGCGCAGGCACACAGAGGGGCAGTAATCCAGGTGGGGGCGGGCACAGAGGGGCAGTAATCCAGGAGGGGGCGGGCACAGAGGGGCAGTAATCCGGGTGGGGGGCAGGCACAGAGGGGCAGTAATCCAGGTGGGGCGCGGGCACACAGAGGGGCAGTAATCCAGGTGAGGGCGGGCACAGAGGGGCAGTAATCCAGGTGGGGAGCAGGCACAGAGGGGCAGTAATCCAGGTGGGGGCGGGCACAGAGGGGCAGTAATCCGGGTGGGGCGTAGGCTCACAGAGGGGCAGTAATCCAGGTGGGGGGCAGGCACAGAGGGGCAGTAATCCAGGTGGGGGCGGGCACAGAGGGGCAGTAATCCAGGTGGGGGCGGGCACAGAGGGGCAGTAATCCGGGTGGGGCATAGGCTCACAGAGGGGCAGTAATCCAGGTGGGGCAGGCACAGAGGGGCAGTAATCCAGGTGGGGGCGGGCACAGAGGGGCAGTAATCCAGGTGGGGGCGGGCACACAGAGGGGCAGTAATCCAGGTGGGGGCGCAGGCACAGAGGGGCAGTAATCCAGGTGGGGCGCAGGCACAGAGGGGCAGTAATCCGGGTGGGGGCGGGCACAGAGGGGCAGTAATCCAGGTGGGGCGCGGGCACACAGAGGGGCAGTAATCCAGGTGGGGCGCAGGCTCACAGAGGGGCAGTAATCTGGGTGGGGGGCGGGCACAGAGGGGCAGTAATCCGGGTGGGGCGTAGGCTCACAGAGGGGCAGTAATCCAGGTGAGGGCGGGCACAGAGGGGCAGTAATCCAGGAGGGGCGGGCACAGAGGGGCAGTAATCCAGGTGGGGCGCGGGCACAGAGGGGCAGTAATCCAGGTGGGGGCGGGCACAGAGGGGCAGTAATCCGGGTGGGGGGCAGGCACAGAGGGGCAGTAATCCAGGTGGGGTGCAGGCATAACGGCTCTTGACTCTTACATCCGGGGACTTCAGAGGGGTGAGGGCCAGGGCGTTGCCTCCCAGGCCAGCACGGTTCTTCGTGATCTGGGCACATCATTCTGAGCATCGGCTGAGCATCCCTCAACCTCGTCTTTCAAGAGGGTCTCTGGGGGGTGAGGAGTAGCCCCTCGGAAGAGAGGGGTTGAAGGGTATTTATTAAGCCCCTCGTAGTGAGAGGCCCCATGCTGGACAGAGCACAGGGTTATGGTGCAGAAAAGGACAGGCGTGGACCAGAGGCCTCAGGGAAATTATATCCCAGTGGGGACACCGACAGCAGAAAGGACACAAATATTTAAAAGGACCCTCTCTGGCGGTCGCTGTAATGAAGAAAACAAGGGGCTGAGAAGGGGGTGAGTATGAGGTCAGGTAACAGGTCAGAGCAGGGGACTGAAGGAGCCTGGTGACCTGGGTAGCTGGGGTGGACGTGAGGACAGCTCGCTCTCGAAATGGAAAGGCCCAAGGACCTGCTGGCCCAGGACGGGGCAGTGAGAACCGGTTCAGCAGGTCTCGGTTCCCGGCCCTTTCCGGCCTTAACTCAGTTCTCAGCTCTCACCTCCAAACCCCCTCATTGGTTTAATGATTCACTCGTAATTAACCTTTCCTCAGCTTTCTGCATGGAGGGCTGGGCTGGGTGGGGGAGAGCCCTGAGTCTTGGAGACTTAGCAGGAATGAGGGTGGCATTGGTTAAGAGGGACGGTGAGCCTGACCAGGCGGTGGCGCAGTGGATAGAACTTCGGACTGGGATGCAGAGGACCCAGGTTTGAAACCCCAAGGTCACCAGCTTGAACACAGGGTTGCTGGTTTGAGCGTGAGATCATAGACATGGTTGCTGGCTTGAAGCCCAAGGTCACCGGCTTGAGCAAGGGGTTACTCTTTCTGCTGTAGCCCCCTCCCTGTACAAGGCAGATATGAGAAAGCAATCAATAAACAACTAAGGTGCTGCAACAAAGAATTGATGCTTCTCATCTCTCTCCCTTTCTGTCTATCCCTGTCTGTCCCTCTATTTCTGTCTCTCTCTGTCTCTGTCACACACACACACACAAAAGAGAGGACTGCGAGTGCTCAGTTTCTCTGCTTCTGCTCTTTGTCCCCTTCTGGTCTTGCCACAAAGAAAGAGTTATCTGGCCCGGCTGGTGGTGGCCCAGTGGATGAAGCATCAGCCTGGAACGCTGGTGTTCCCCAGGCTCAAAGCCCCGTGTTGGCCTGGTCAAGGCACATAGGACAAGCAAGCAATGAACAACTAAAATAAAATGACTCTGCCTGACCAGGCAGTGGCGCAGTGGATAGAGCGTCGGACTGGGATGCAGAGGACCCAGGTTCGAGACCCTGAGGTCGCCAGCTTGAGCGCGGGCTCATTTGGTTTAAGCGAAACTCACCAGCTTGGACCCAAGGTCGCTGGCTCCAGCAAGAGATTACTGGGTCTGCTGAAGGCCCATGGTCAAGGCACATATGAGAAAGCAATCAATGAACAACTAAAGTGTTGCAACGAAAAACTGATGATTGATGCTTCTCATTTCTCTCTGTTTCTGTCTGTCTGTTCCTGTCTAGCCCTCTCTCTGACTCTGTCTCTGTAAAAAACAACAACAAACAAACAAACAAAAAACACAATAAAATGAAGCAACTCTGAGTTGATATTTTCACTCCCCACCCTCTTCTCTCTGTAAAATGAATTAATAAATCTCAAAAAAAAAAAAAGGGTCTGTCTGTGGCAGAAGGTCAGTGAGAATAACGAGGCCCAGCTGGAGGTCCTGGCTCCAGACAAGAGCCTGACCGGCTCCCTCCACCCCCTCCCCTGCCCAGTGGCCCGGAGAAACTTTCCATCATAAACAAGTGTGCACTCCCGATCTGGGGGGCCACCCAAACCTGTGCCTTCGTGAGCACGTGGCCCGTCCACACATGTCACGTCAGGGGTCGTCCATCTGTGTCGGGCGCCATGTGGTAGGGGCGGGCTGCCTTGGGCTGGGTGTGAGTACAGATGTAGGACGGTGGGGAAAGGATGTGTCTTTGTGGGGGAGATGTGTTTCACGCCTGTCTGGGAGAAGCGTGCGATGCTGAAGGGGCCCCACGTTTAGATGGGACTAGTGAGTGTAAATAGGATGATGGGGAAAGGATGTGTCTTTGTGGGGGAGATGTGTTTCACGCCTGTCTGGAAGAAGCGTGCGATGCTGAAGGGGCCCCACATTTAGACGGGACTAGTGAGTGTCAAGTGATGTCACACACGGCCCCGGGCAGCAGGTGTACCTGCAGCAGTGATGTATGTGGGTCTAGCCCAACGGTTGAGAAATGCCCTTAGGAGTTTTTTGTTTGTTGTCTGGATAAGAATTGTCCAAGCTTCCCTGACCAGGCAGTGGCGCAGTGGATAGAGCGTCAGACTGGGATGCGGAGGACCCAGGTTCGTGACCCTGAGGTCGCCAGCTTGAGCACGGGCTCATCTGGTTTGAGCAGAAGATCACCAGCTTGGACCCAAGGTCGCTGGCTCGAGCAAGGGGTTACTCGGTCTGCTGTAGCCCCCCAGTCAAGGCACATACGAGGAAGCAATCAATGAACAACTAAGGTGTCACAACGAAAAACTGATGATTGATGCTTCTCATCTCTCTCCGTCCCTATCTGTCCCTCTCTCTGACTCTCTCTCTGTCTCTGGAAAAAGGAAGGAAGGAAGGAAGGAAGGAAGGAAGGAAGGAAGGAAGGAAGGAAGGAAGGAAAGAAAGAAAGAAAGAAAGAAAGAAAGAAAGAAAGAAAGAAGAAAGAAAGAAAGAAAGAAAGAAAGAAAGAAAGAAAGAAAGAAAACTGTCCTGGCTTTTCTTAAGAAGCTACAAGTTTGTATGGGGGGTTTGAAGGAAGGTATCCATGTCTCAAAAGCTTGGGGTGACCCAGCCAGTGTGTATTTTTCAGTCCTGCATTTTCCTTCTTTCATTTATCAAGAATATTGAGCCCTGGCTGGACAGCTCTGTTGGTTGGAGTATCGTCTCCATGGGCAAAGGTTGTGGGTTCAATCCCTGGTCAGGGCAGATGCAGGGACAGATCAATGTTCCTGTCTCTCTCTCTCTCTCTCTCCCTTCCTCTCTCTCTAAAATCAATAAGTCAAGGGGAAAAAAGATTACTGAGCAGCCATGACACGCAGGCACTGAGGTGGGTCCTGTGGCGGACACAGACACGTGTGACAGTTCTGACGGGAGAGGCCAGCCGTGTGCCCAGCCGGTGCCCCGGGCCTCACAGGATCTGCGGCAGAGGTCTGCTGAGCCCACGGCGTTTCAGGCTTCTGGAGTCAGCCTTGCTCGCTTCGTTCTCTGCTGTCAGTGCCCCTCGCCACCCAGACTCCTGGGCACTGAGCACACCCGTCTCGTGGTTACATTCTGGTGGTTTCGTGCGAGGAATGTTTCTCAGAGCCGCCCCTCCTCTTGGAAACTCTGCCGTGGAACCGTTTCAAGTCCTTGTTACCTTCCACCTGCACCTCTTCCAAAGCATTCCGGCCTGCCTCCGTGTGTCCCCCCCCAGGGCACGCTCCCTGCCCACTTAGCTCCCCATCTGACCTGTCCCCCTGTCTGTCACCCGGTGCCCCCGCCTCCGTGTGTCGTCCCCCCCCAGGGCATGCTCCCTGCCCGCCCAGCTCCCTGCCTGCCCTGTCCCCCTGTCTGGTCACCCGGTGCCCCCGCCTCCGTGTGCCCGCCCAGCCCCCCGCCTGACCTGTCCCCCTGTCTCGTCACTCGGTGTCCCCGCCTCCGTGTGTCGTCCCCCCCAGGGCACGCTCCCTGCCCGCCCAGCCCCCCGCCTGACCTGTCCCCCTGTCTGTCACCCGGTGCCCCCGCCTCCGTGTGTCCCCCCCCAGGGCATGCTCCCTGCCCACTCAGCTCCCGCCTGACCTGTTCCCTTGTCTGTCACCCGATGCCCCTGCCTCCGTGTGTCCCCCCCCAGGGCACGCTCCCTGCCCGCCCAGCTCCCCCACCTGCCCTGTCCCTCTGTCTCGTCACCCGGTGCCCCGCAAAGCTCCACAGTCTGATGACGTCCAGCTCCCTGGCCGGGCCGCTGAGCTGTCCCCACTCTGCCCAGCTCCTTCCCAGCCCCCGTGACTGCCCACTCCTCCTTCACTCCACGGGGAGCTGGCCCTGGGATTGTTTTCTTTGTGGTTCCCCAAATGCACCCTGTACTTTTCCAGCTGGCGGCTGGTTCCATTTCCCTCACACACAGTCATCTTCCCGTCGGGGCTCTGAGCCGTCCCACCCACGGTTCTAGGGCGCCTCCCAGGCCACTCTTCCAGGGAGCCTTGCCCGATTGACTGGTGGACAGTAGCCTTTCTGGGCCCCCTCACACTGACTTCCATTTTCTTAGGACCCTCCGGGAGCTCTTCCGGTCTGGCCCACACCTGAGGTGCCCACCGTGAGTGGGCTTGCGCACCCCGCGTCACGTACACGGAAACCAGCTCAGTACTCTCCACAGTACCTTGACGAGGGTGCCTGCCACCCACGAGTGCCCATGGTGCCCATGAGCAGCTGTCTCCAAGGCAGTTATGAGACTGTGGAAACTCTACCTGAAGTGGAAGAATGACCACTACCACGCTCTTTGCATAACCCCTCGCGGTTTAAAATGTTCTTCGCATGAATTGTGTTCAGGCCCCAGGTGGCATAGCTGCCGCCCTGTTCATCGCTGGCCTTGGTACCCTGGCTCTGTGCGAACACGCACACGTGGGTAAGTGTGATTGTGCGTGGTGAAGGGGGCAGAGCACGCCACCCCACATGTGCCACGTTGGCGTGGGGAATGCTTTGAGCTGAAGACCATCAAGACCGGCAGGCTCAGGAGAAGCTCTGGACCTCACCCGTCACTGCCAAAAGGAATCGTGAGGGGCCTGTGGCAGGAGGAGAGCTGTGAGCAGACGGGACCTTCATCTGAGAGGCTTGTCCTGCTGGGCAAGGGGACATGTGCCTCCCCATCACCCTCTCTCCTCTCCCCGGGCACGGCCCTGCGCCCTGGAGCCCCCGTCCCGTCCTCAGGACGGCCAGGAGGCCTCCACCTCCTCGCTGCCTCTCACCGCAGGTCCTTCATGGGCTCCCCTAAGCGGGTGATTAAAAATCTTTTTCTCCTGGTAACGCTTACGTCAATTTAATTATTAGACCAGCCGAGAACCTAGAAGGGAAGAAGGAGAAAATTTTCCACCCCTGCGTGTGGTGTGTGTGTAAATGTTCGAACGTGTGTTTCCCTGTGTGCTCAGGCCCGCAGGCTGCCTCTGTGCGTGCTAATGTGCTATGAGTTCATTTTTCTTCCTGTGCTGGGTTATTTCTGTAACTACTGCCCTCTGGGTTTGTTTTTTGTTTTAATTGATTTGAGAGAGAGAGAGAGAGAGAAAGGGAGAGAGAGAGAGAGAGAGGAACACTGATTTGTTCCTGTATGTACCCTGACCAGGGATGGATCAGGCCACCTCTAGCCGCTTCAGAACGATGCTCTAACCAACCGAGCTACCCCAGGGGGCTCAGGGGGTGTGTGTGTTCTGTCTGCATCTTCAGGTGTGTGGATATAGCCGCTTAACTGTGGTTCCTTGACTTTGCTCATGGCCAGATTTCTTTATGTAAGTCCTGCTTGCCTCCCCAGAGATGGGGCCTGTGGTGGAACCCTCTCCGAAAGCTGTGTGTGGGCCCTTCGCCAGCGGCCACATGTCCCGACATGTGCCTGCAGCCCGGGATCTCACCCACCCCTACTCAACTCACACACGACACGTACTTGGGCATCTACAGCTGCACAGGCCCGGACTCCCGCCCCCACCCTTTGCTTAATCTTCGGAATTTCCAAGGCGGCTCCAGCGGGGCGGAGCGGAGACGCGCCCGCCCAGTTCTGGGCTGTACATAAACTGGCTCCGGAAGACCGCGGGGCGCACTCATTGTTCCTCTCGGCTCAGATACCATGTGTCACTCTCGCAGCAACCTCCCCACCATGACCGTCCTGCGGGCCCCGACCCCAGTACCCTCCACCAGCCCTGGACCCCGGCGGGGGTCTGGTCCTGAGATCTTCACGTTCGACCCTCTCCCAGAACCGGCGGTGTCCCCGGCCGCGCGCCCCAGCGCCTCCCGCGGGCACCGAAAGCGCAGTCGTAGGGTGCTCTACCCGCGAGTGGTAAGTGTGGCCGAAGTGTGCGGCCGGGAAGGGGGGAGGTCGGGGGGGAATAACCGGACGCCAGGACCCGGGGCTGATCTGTTCCCTTGGTTGTCTCCGCTCAGGTCCGGCGGCAGCTGCCTGTTGAGGACCCAAACCCTGCCAAGAGGCTGCTCTTCCTGCTGCTCACGGTCGTCTTGTGCCAGATCCTCATGGCTGAAGAAGGCTTGCCGGCGCCCCTGGCCGCGGAGGAAGACCCCAGCGCCGTGTCCTCTGCGCCCACCCCTGCGCCCCCAGCCCTGGTGGAGCCATTTAATCTGACCGTGGAGTCCTCGGACTACGCTCTGGACCTCAGCACTTTTCTCCAGCAACACCCCGCCGCCTTCTAACTGGGACTCTCAACGCTCCCCCCGCCCCCCACCCCGCTTCCCCCCAACCAAGAATCTGAAAAAACAAACACCAGGTGTATCTGGTGCGCGAGAGCGAGCGTATCCCAAACTGGGACTCCCGGGGCAACCCGCACTCAACACTACAGTGGAGCTGCCAGCCCGCTCCCGGACGGGACACGCACGGACACGCAGGGCCGAGCCCGGCGGGGAAGGAGGGCGGCGTTAATTTATCTCATTGCTCCTAATGAATATTTATATGTATTTATGTATGTCCCCTAGGTGATAGAGGGGTGTATGTAATATTTATTTAACTTATGCAGGGGTGCAGGACGTGCCCGCTGCTGCACATGCAGGTCTCTTGGTATTTATTGAGCTCGGTGGGGTTGGTGGAGGCGTCTAGAACCAGGGGAGATGGGAGAGAACAGAGAGGACCTGGTCGGCGGGCGCCGGCTGGGGGTCCAGAACGGTGGCGGGCCATGGATTTAGGGGATGACACTCTCCGTCCTCCAGCATCTCAACCCCCTGGGTCTACTCTGTGAATAAGGTCCTTGGCCTTCGATCTCCTTGAAGTTGTCCCCAAAGGGTGGCTACGGGGTGAGGGGTGGGGGCTGTCAGGGGATGGCTGTGGGGTCGCCCGGTATGTTCTGTGAACACAAATAAACTCGATTAACAGTCGGCAGTCGTTTGAGTGTATCTTTACCAGCGACGATTCCCTGCTTCGGGCGCCAGGGCCCGGCGGCCACGGCCCCAGTCCCTCGTCCCAGACCACGGAACCCAGCATCCGGTGGCCGGACGCATACTTTCCTTGTCCAGTCTGCGGTTTTCCCCGTAGTGGCCGCGGGGCATAGCCCAGATGAGGCAATATCCCCCCTGCCACGGGCGCCGGGCCCACAGGATCACATCAGGAGCCCGGGGCGGTCCGGGAGGTGGGGGTGGCGGTGCAGGGCGGGAGCGCTGGGCTCCGAGCGGGGCCTGCCGGGAAAGAGGGGCGGGCCTAGCGCGGGGCCGGGGTTGGACGGCCGCGGGGGGCGGGGTGGCCTTGCCGCAGGCCCAGGGCGTGGTCGGGCCGGGGGCGCGCGAGGCCGTGGGTAGGGCGTCCGGGAAGGCGGTGCGCGGGTGGCCGCGGCTCGGCTCGCAGGTACCCGGCCGCGCCCGCGCCTGGGAAGGCCGTGGGGGAGGGGCCGTGGAGCAGGAGCGCGGGGGGCGCGGGGTCGGGGGCCTCCGGGCGCGCAGAGCTTTATCGGGTCGGGGAGAAGCCGTCCTCCCTGCAGGCGGGGCCCCAGGCAGTAGCCGTACGCAGCCGACAGGCGTCGCGGGGGCCTGCTGCATTTCGCAGGGAAAAGCGGGTACGGAAGGGACTGGGCGGTGGTGGCTGCACCCTGGCGGGACTGACGGGAACGGGAAACAGCCACTCCTGTGTGGCCTCCACAGCGCCCGGCCTCTCCGCGGACGCTTCCTTCCTCTCGGGCAGCTGCCGCTTGAGCCATGTTTTTCACCTGTGGCCCCAATGAGGCCATGGTGGTCTCTGGTAAGTACTGCCCTCTTCTCAGCCAGTGACCCCCGAACCCCTGCGCGCCTGGCCTGGGCCCTTCCCCGCTCCCTCCCAGCCCTGCAGCCCCATGGCTTCTCCCTCGGCCTGAGCCGCCAGCTTGTGCGCCCCCCAGTCCCTGGGACCCCCCCCTCCAGCTCCCAGATTTCCTCGTGGGGATTGCCCTTCCTCCCTCCCCTCCCTGCCTTCCTCCCTCCTCCTCCAACCCCAGTTCTAGAGTCTTCCATATTCCATCGCTGCTGTGGCCACCGCAGCTCACTGGCCTTGAACCTTTCTTCTTTTCAGGTTTCTGCCGGAGCCCCCCAGTCATGGTGGCTGGGGGACGAGTCTTTGTCCTGCCCTGCATCCAGCAGATCCAGAGGTGGGTGGGGAGAGAGCCAGGGAAGGGGACCCTCGTTTTCTGTCTTCTCCGCCTTCCTCACTGTCCACCCTTCTTCTTCCCTCTAGGATCTCTCTCAACACATTGACCCTCAATGTCAAGAGTGAAAAGGTTTACACTCGCCACGGGGTCCCCATCTCAGTCACTGGCATTGCCCAGGTGAGGCTTTCAGAGCCTTTACCCCAGAGCCCACGCCCCCCATCACCTTCTCTGTCCCTAGACTTGAAGGATCTCGTGACCCCGGCTTTCCCAGCCTCTGCCTGCGGGGTCTTGTAGTCTCACCTTCTCCAGGGTACTGGACTCCTCCTTTCTTCTCTCCTGCTTTCCTCCCTGGCTTCCTGAGACTTCCTCCGCCTCACCCTTCCCACCCTCCCTCTGGCTCCAGGTGAAAATCCAGGGGCAGAACAAGGAGATGCTGGCGGCCGCCTGCCAGATGTTCCTGGGGAAGACGGAGGCTGAGATCGCCCAGATTGCTCTGGAGACACTGGAGGGCCACCAGAGGGCTATCATGGCCCACATGACTGTGGAGGTGGGTCTGCCGGTGGGGAGACCCCTGGAGGAGATGCCCGAGGGGGGTGGTGGGGGGCTAAGGACTGAGCTAGCCTGCAGCGGAGAGACACCCAGAGGGGATGCCCGAGGGGGGGGGCGGGGGGCTAAGCACTGAGCTAGCCTGCGGCGGGGAGACACCCGGAGAGGATGCCCGAGGGGGGGCGGGGGGCTAAGGACTGAGCTAGCCTGCGGGAGACAGTGGCCGGAGCTTCCGAGAGCCTCACTTCCTCTTTCCTACCATCCGTTACCCCAGGAAATCTATAAGGACCGGCAGAAATTCTCCGAGCAAGTCTTCAAAGTGGCGTCCTCCGACCTGGTGAACATGGGCATCAGTGTGGTCAGCTACACCCTGAAGGACATTCACGATGACCAGGTAACCTAGACAGCTGGTCCTCTGTTTCCCTTTCTTCTCTTAAACTGTGTTTTGTTTTGTTCTTAAGAGAGAAGCAGGGAGGCAGAGAGACAGATTCCCACATGCGCCCCAACCAGGATCTACCCAGCAAGACCCCTATGGCGTGATGATGCTCTACCCATCTGGGGCTCTTGCTTCGTTGCTTAGCAACAGAGCTATTTTTAGCACCTGAGGGGAGGGGAGGCCATGGAGCCATCCTCAGCACCCGGGGCCAGCTTGCTCCAACCGAGCCATGGCTGTGGGAGGAGAAGAGAGAGATAGAGAAGGAGGAGGTGTGGAGAAGCAGGTGGTCAATTCTCCTGTGTGCTCAGACTGGGAATCGAACCCGGGACATTCACACACCAGGCCAACACTCTACCACTAAGCCAACCAACCAGGGCCTAGATCGTCTTAAGGACTCTAGTATCTGCATCTCTTTCACAGGACTATTTGCACTCCCTGGGGAAGGCTCGAACTGCTCAAGTCCAGAAAGACGCTCGGATTGGAGAAGCAGAGGCCAAGAGAGACGCTGGGATCCGGGTACGGGAGGGGCAGGGGGTCACTTGGTCACCGGGGGCTTACTGGGTGCTTGGTGGGAGGGGAGCAACTGACTGTGGAGGCTGGTGGAACTGGGTTGGCAGAGGAAATAGATGAGGCCAGGCTGAGGCCAAGGCAGGGGAGCCTGTCGGGGAGGGGGCTCTCCCCCTGGGGCCCTTCCCCTCCCTGCTGTGACTCCCCACCTGCTCTCTGTGTGGACAGGAGGCCAAAGCCAAGCAGGAGAAAGTGTCTGCTCAGTACCTGAGCGAGATCGAGATGGCCAAGGCGCAGAGGGACTACGAGCTGAAGAAGGCCGCCTACGACATCGAGGTCAACACGCGCCGTGCGCAGGCCGACCTGGCCTATCAGCTGCAGGTCAGAGCCCGGCGCTGGGGTGGACCCCGCCCCCGCCCCCGCCCCTCTCGCAGGCTGCCACCCTCCTATTCCAACGCCTTGTCCTGCTCTCCGTTTCCGACCCAGCTCCTCCGCCGTGTGAGGAAGACTTAAAAGACTTAAAACATTTCAGCTGTACAGCAAAGAAAAGGTCACGTATACGAGCAGTAGGGCAGGTCACATGCTTGGAGCGGATTGTGCCCCTGCCAGGGCACCCGCGTGGGGAGCGGACCAGAGCAGAGAGAGGTCCAGCCCGGGTCTCGCTCGCTCGCCAAGCTGCGCGTTCTGACCTGGGCCAGTCAGTGAGTCAGTCTGCACCCACCCGGAGGGAGGGCGCCTTCTTCTCGTTCACACAGGGCAGCCCCAGGGATCAAAGGCGGGTGCGAGGAAGGAGAGCACAGAGCTGGCTCTGACTCGTGCAAAGGGCGATGCGGGCACAGCTGGCCGTTACAGGGGTGCACAGCCAGGCCTCGTCGTTGGTGGGTTCCAGATTGAGAACACCTGCTTGCTAAAATGTAGTGGTAACCCCAAACAAAATCAGTACGTGCAGCACGTCTGTGGCCGCTTGCAGACATGCACGGAGACACCGGAGCTGCTCGGTGGGCAGCTCCCGGTTCGGGTTGAACAAGATATGTTGCCTTCTTTCAACTCTCACGCTATAAATAGTGTTGTCTTCAAAATATTTATATATTCAGGGAGTATATATGGAGTCAGTGAGAGGAGGGGAGGCAGAGAGACAACCGACTCCCACATACACCCGGACTGGAATCTACCCGGCAAGCCTGCTGAGGGGCGGTGCTCTGCCCGTCTGGGGTCTTGCTTTGTTGCTCAGCCACCAAGCTCTTCTTAGCACCTGAGGCGAAGGCCATGGAACCATCCTCAGTGCCAGGGGCCAACCTGCTCCGGTGGAGCCGTGGCTGCAGGAGGGGAAGAGAGATAGAAAGAGGGATGTGAGAGGGGGTTGGGTGGAGAAGCAGATGGGCACTTCTTCTGTGTGCCCTGATTGGGAATAGAACCTGGGACATCCATAAACCAGGCTGATGCTCTACCGCTGAGCCACCCAGCCTGGACCTTCATCGTGTATTTACTGCCACATTATTCAGATTCTTGTGGTCTTTGTTGGTTTAAAATGACCCCCAAGCATAGTTCTGAAGTGCGGCCTAGTCTTCCTAAGCGCAGGGAGGCTGGGGCGTGCCGGGCGCGGCTGCATGGAGGAGACACCTGTGTTAGATGGGCTTCCTTCAGGCAGGCGTTCCAGTGCTGTGGGCCGCGAGTTCGTTGATAATGAACCCACAATGATTATTACCTAAGGTGACTTTAAACAGAAAGGTGCATAAAACAAGGTTACATATTGACCTGTGGACAAAAGTGTTGTGAACAGAGGCTCCTAGGAACCTAACCCCGTATTGCCCCTAGGAACAAAATCAGTATTTACTAACTCACCACTCGTGGCTATGTTCTAGAGCAGAGCTACCGTGAATGACAAGAATCAAGTGTATTTGAGACCTTTACCCAGCGTGTGGCAATGTCATGAAATTCATTCTTGCCAAGGCTAAAAAGCATAATGGGGTGCAAAACATCTTGAGTTGTGGGTGTAAATTCCCGGCAGCAGCAGCCCTGGAGTGTTTGTTAAAAGTACAAACTATCAGGCTCCAGCCCAGACCGAATCGGAACCTGCGTTTTAACTAAATCCCTGGGTGACTCATGTGTACGCTGGAGTGTGAGAAGCAGTAACATAGTGGAAACCGCTTGCGTGGGTGGGACATGGATAATGACCTTGACTCTGGAAACATGGCTTTCTTTGTATGCAGATCAACAGATGGGGCTGGTTGGGGCTCTGTTTTAACTTGTATCATTTCCTCATGTTGTGCCAGGCTTTGTGCTGGGTAATCAGGAAATAATGATTCAGTCCACAGTTTTCTATGAAGTGCTTCCTCTGGGCCAGGCATTGTTTCGGAGGTGAGGATATGAGTGTGAATGAGTCAGAAAAGATTCCTGCTCCCACAGAGCTTACAGCATAAGACAGAACGCAGAGTTGTGGGCCAAGGGTGCTCTAAACCAGTGATGCTCAAGCGGAACTTCTGTGACGATGGGTACGGTTCTGTAGTTTACCCTGATGTTGAGCACTTGAAATGTGGCCAGTGAAATTGTGACTGGGGAATTGAATTTTAAATTTTACTTAATAATTAATTTATATTTAAATAGCCACAGTGACTAGTGGCTAGGCAGGGACCAGCACGTGCAAAGGCCCTGAGGTTGGAAAGAGCTTGGCATGTCGCAGAAACAGAAAGGAGGTTTCTGGTCTTGTGGGGCTGGAGTGCTGTAAGGAGAGGCCGGCAAGGCCAGGTCACATTGGGCTCAGGTGGACATGATGGAGATCCAGAGGAGAGTTCAGAGCACAGAGGAAAGCTGTTAGAGAACTTGAAGCAGGGCGGTGCTGCGGTCCAGTCCGTGTTCTAACGAGGATCGGTCTGGCTGCTGTGGGGAGAACCGATTGTCAGAAGAGAGGCAGCAGAGGGATGAGGTGGGAGCTTTTTCAAAGACGATGCCTTGAACAAATGCAGGTAACTCGTCATTAAAAGCACATAGAATGATTTAAAGAGAAAGAGAGGAGTAGAAACCACAGCGTCACTTCGGGAGCTGGAAAGCCACTGTAACTGGCTAAGCTTGGCTGAGACAGCTGAGAACAAAGGTGCCCGGGAGGAAAGGGCCGTGATCTGAGGCCCAGGAGCGCACAGCCACGGGCCCGAGCTGTGGTGAAGACGGTCGAGATCGGGGAAAAAGAGGTGAAGAACGCCTTCTCAGTTAGAGCCCCTGGCTGGCCCCCTGGCTCGGGGTCCCTTCTCTGGTCCCCTCTCTGCCCCGGAAGACATCTAGGGGTATATTATCTGGTAAGAGTAAACCAGAGGATGTGACCTGCGGCCGGCCAGAGGTAGGTAGGGGCCTCGTACTGCACCAGCAACAGGGACCTGAACTGACCGCACCTCCTGAAGGCTAAATGCCAACGGCTTCCCCTCACCCCTTGCCCTGCTTGGCTCCCACCTCCCAAAGAATGGATCAGAAAACTGTGCTGGGGAACATGACCGAGCCAAAAAGAAAGACAGAGATCCTGAATCAGAGGTCGCTCAGCCAGCGGCCTGTCCAGACCACCCTGGAGGGAAGCTCCCAGTCCGCAGGCTCACCCACAACCCAGAGCTTCCGGTCAGTGTGGCGGACCCTCCTCTCTGGGAGCAGACAACCAAGGGGGACCTGATCTGTCAGGGAGCCCTGCAGCAGGGAGGACAACCCTAAACCGCCCGCAGCAAAGCCGTGTGGAGGATACAGACTGTGCAGGGAGAAGAAAGCTTTTTTTTTTACAGAGACAGAGAGTTAAGAGAGAGGGACAGACAGACAGGAACGGAGAGAGATGAGAAGCATCAATCATCAGTTTTTCATTGCGACACCTTAGTTGTTCATTGATTGCTCTCCCATACGTGCCTTGACCGTGGGCCTTCAGCAGACTGAGTAACCCCTTGCTTGAGCCAGGGACCTTGGGTCCAAGCTGGTAAACTTTGCTCAAATCAGTTGAGCCCGCGCTCAAGCTGGCAACCTTGGGGTCTCGAACCTGGGTCCTCCGGATCCCAGTCAAATGCTCTATCCACTGCACCACCGCCTGGTAGGCAACCTTTTTTTTTTTTAATAATTTTTTTTAAGTGAGAGGCAGAGAAACAGACTCCTGCATGCACCCTGCCTGGGATCCTGCTGGAAATCCCATCTAGGGATGATGCTCTGTGCATCTAGGGCCACTACTCCGTTGCTCAACAACCAAGCTGTTTTAACACCTGAGGCAAGGTCATGGAGCCATCCTTAGCGCCGGGGGCCAACTTGCTCAAACCATTTGAGCCATGCCTGTGGGAGGGACGGGGAGAGAGAAAGAGGTGGAGAAGCAGATGGTCACTTCTGTGTGCCCTGAGTGGGAATTGAACCCAGGACTTCCACACATGGGGCTGATGCTCTACGAACTTGGCAAACTGGCCAGGGCTGAAGATGCTTTTTTTTTTTTTTTTTCTAAATTAATATGCTTGGTAAGATAAGAATCCACAACCAGGAAGTCAGGATAGAGAATGGAAAACAGACAAAAAAGAGCTCTTACAAATTAGTAAAATATGGCAGAAATTTTTATTACTTTAGAAGAGAAATTCTCATGAATTTCCCAGAAAATAGAACAGAACAGATGGGAGGAATGGACATAGATAAAATAATTGAAGACCAAGCCAGTATCTCCAGCAGACCAGAGGAAATGGACAAATGAAGAATTTACCATGTGTTTATCCATTGGGAAGGGTGTGAGTTTCCAGATTTTAACAACCCACCCAATGGAACACAGGAATGGGAAACATCTCTTTGAAACCTAGCACTGAAATTTCAGAACACTGAGAATAAAAAAAATAAAAAAAATAAAAATAAAAAAAAAAAACAGATGTAGAGGCCTCCAGAGAGAAGGAAAAACAAAACATCTCAAATGGTTGGGCATGAAAATGACTTTGCATTTCTTCGGAAGCTAGGAGGCCATGGAGCAATCAGTGCCTTCAAAACTCTGATGAAAATGAATTTCCACATAGTAACATGTGCCCCGCCCAACTAACTCACAATAGAAGGGTAGAAGAAATATGTGGAGAAGGGAGAGCTCAGAAAACTTCCTGCCCACGTACTCTGTCCAAGGAGGCTGCTGGAGGTTGAGTTTCACCAGAAGGTGGCCCAGGGGCAGGGGCAGGGGCAGGGGTGCCCCAAGGTAGGGGAGAGCTGTCCCCACTGGACACTGCAGTGGGGAGCATCCGGTCCCCTTTGGAACAGGCCTGACGTTTCCAGGTCAGAGATTGGCCAGGGTGCCATATCCAGAGAGCGAACAGATGGGCCCAGTAAGGGCAGGAGCACCCCCCCTCGTGTTGGTGACACCCCCAGGGCTGATGCTGCCCGGCTGAGCCGGAGCAACGAGACAGGAAGGAAGTGTGCGCCTCCCCTGTACACCAACATCTTGGCGAGAGCCTTCTGCTCCCTGCACGCTACAGGGAATAAGAAAACGCAGTCTAGGCCCTGGCCGGTTGGCTCAGTGGTAGAGTGCCGGCCTGGCGTGCGGAAGTCCCGGGTTCGATTCCTGGCCAGGGCACACAGGAGAGGTGCCCATCTGCTTCTCCCCCCCTCCCCCCCTCCTTCCTCTCTGTCTCTCTCTTCCCCTCCCGCAGCCAAGGCTCCATTGGAGCAAAGATGGCCTGGGCGCTGGGGATGGCTCCTTGGCCTCTGCCCAAGGCACTAGAGTGGCTCTGGTTGCGACAGAGCGACGCCCAGGATGGGCAGAGCATCACCCCCTGGTGGGCAGAGCATCGCCCCCTGGTGGGCGTGCCGGGTGGATCCCGGTCGGGCGCATGCAGGAGTCTGTCTGACTGCCTCCCCATTTCCAGCTTCAGAAAAATACAAAAAAAGAAAGAAAGAAAGAAAACGCAGTCTGCCTAAATAAGGGGCATTCTATACCCACGTCCTGGTCCGTGCGGGTCGAGCACCCCTGGAAGGATACAGAAGAAGCCGGTCACAGTGGTCGTTCCTGGGGAAGGGGACCAGATCGTTTGAGGAAATACGCGGAAGCTTGGCTTCTTGCTGTTTATTTTTTTCTTTTGAGTCTGTGCCATATACAAAAGTAGCAAGTGAAAAAGACATACACACACACACACACACACACACGCTCTGCCAGCCCCCTAAGAAGAAAGTAGGAGGCCATTGCAGTAGTTGAGGCTGGAGGTTTTTTTTGTTTGTTTTGGGTTTTTTTTGTGTTTTTCCAAAGTTAGAAGTGAGGAGGCAGTCAGACTCCCGCATGTGCCCGACCGGGACCCACCCCAGCATGGCCATCAGGGGGTGATGCTCTGCCTATCTGAGGTGTTGCTCCGCTGCAACTGGAGCCATTCTAGCACCTGAGGCGGAGGCCATGGAGCCATCCTCAGCGCCCGGGCCAACTTTGCTCCAATGGAACCCTGGTGCAGGAGGGGAAGAGAGAGAGAGAAAGGAGAGGGGGAGGGGTGGATGGGTACTTCTCCTGTGTGCCCTGGCCGGGAATTAAACCCAGGATTTCCACGAGCCAGGCCGACACTCGACTGCCAAGCCAGCCGGCCAGGGCCTGGAGATGATTTTGAGAGCTGGCTAGCACCACGGTTCCAGTAGCAGAGTTGGGGAGCAGAGGGGATGGACGGGAAGGAGACTGGGAGGCTGGAGGTGGGTGCACCGTGCACTCGGTGCCCTCCAGGTGCTCACACGCCAGAGGGAGACATGGTGGGAAAACAGAAGGGGAGCCGTCCCGAGGCAACCGGACTGGGTCCCAGCCCCATTCGGCTCTGACGCGGAGGCCGCCTAGGGAAAAGTCCTGCTCACTGATAACTGGCTCTGAGAGAGCGGCTCTGGAGGGGAAATGGTCTCGCCCAGCTGGCGGACCTGACCCGGGACCGCTCCACGGACCTGCCCTATTTTTCACAGCCCACCCTGGAGCCCTGCGCCGGCTTCACAAGGCTCTTCAGCCCTGACGCCGAGCATCCATCCCTCTCGCCCAGGTGGCCAAAACGAAGCAGCAGATCGAGGAGCAGCGCGTGCAGGTGCAGGTGGTGGAGCGGGCCCAGCAGGTGGCGGTGCAGGAGCAGGAGATCGCCCGCCGCGAGAAGGAGCTGGAGTCCCGCGTGCGCAAGCCGGCGGAGGCCGAGCGCTACAAGCTGGAGCGCCTGGCGGAGGCCGAGAAGTACGCGCCCCTCCCGCGGGCCTCCCGGCTCCGTCGCCTTCCCTGCCTGGGCGCCTCCGGTGGGACTCGGGTGGCGGGAGCCCCCACCCCCACCCTGGCGCTGGGCCTCTCCCCGGGAGCCCCCCCCCCCACCCTGGCGCTGGGCCTCTCCCCGGGAGCCCCCACCCCCACCCTGGCGCTGGGCCTCTCCCCGGGAGCCCCCACCCCCACCCTGGCGCTGGGCCTCTCCCCGGGAGCCCCCCCCCACTGACCCCCAGCTCCTCCCTCCGCTCCCCTTGTTTGCCCAGGTCCCAGCTGATCATGCAGGCGGAGGCCGAAGCGGAGTCTGTGAAGGTGAGTGAGGAGGGGGCGCTCCCTGGCTGCTGGGGAGCGGGCGTGGCTGCTCAGCTGGGGCCTCCTGCGCTTGCATGCGGCCAGCGGGGTCACGGTGCCCTGTGCCCCCCTCCTCAGATGCGCGGGGAGGCCGAGGCCTTCGCGGTCGCGGCGCGGGCGCGGGCCGAGGCCGAGCAGATGGCCAAGAAGGCGGAGGCGTTCCAGCTGTACCAGGAGGCCGCGCAGCTGGACATGCTCCTGGAGAAGCTTCCCCAGGTCAGGGCGGGGTGCTGGGCGCTGCGGGGAGTCCGCTGGGGTCCCTACATCAGGGGTGGGAGATCCAGGCCAGTGACCGGAGGGAGGATGAGTGATCGATAGGACAGAATCTTTAAAAACCCAGGCTTGGCCCTGGCCAGTTGGCTCAGCGGTAGAGCGTAGGCCTGGCGTGCAGGAGTCCCGGGTTCGATTCCTGGTCAGGGCACACAGGAGAAGCGCCCATCTGCTTCTCCACCCCTCCCCCTCTCCTTCCTCTCTGTCTCTCTCTTCCCCTCCCGCAGCCAAGGCTCCACTGGAGCAAAGTTTGCCCCAGCGCTGAGGATGGCTCTGTGGCCTCTGCCTCAGGCGCTAGAATGGCTCTGATTGTGGCAGAGCAACACCCCAGATGGGCAGAGCATCGCCCCCTGGTGGGCATGCCGGGTGGATCCCGGTCGGGCGCATGTGGGAGTCTGACTGTCTCCCTGTTTCCAGCTTCAGAAACACACACACACAAAAAAAAACACAGGCTAAGGCCTTTGAGGAGGGGTGTGGTCAGACCCCAGGCGCTGAGTGGGCATCTCACCTACCAGGTGGCAGAGGAGATCAGTGGTCCCTTGACCTCCGCCAAAAAGATCACGCTGGTGTCCAGTGGAAGTGGGGCCGTGGGGGCGGCCAAAGTAACCGGGGAAGTACTGGACATCCTGAGCCGCCTGCCGGAGAGCGTGGAGAGACTCACCGGCGTCAGCATCTCCCAGGTGAGGGCTGGGGGTGGGGCCTGAGGCAGAGCCACTGGGTTCCCCAGCGCTCGGTGCGGCCTTGGCATTTGTTGCTTCTTTCTGCCAGACACAGTGCTCAGCTTTGACATAAATGGTTTTTATTTATTTTTTAAATATTTTAATGAAACTACCCTTAGGGTATGTAGTATTTTACAAAGTCAAGAAACTGGACTCCCAACATGTTAAGTAACTGAGCCCATGCCATATACCCTGGGGAAGCCGAGCTTCCAACCCAGGCCCTCTGTCTAGTACCGTGAGCTGGTAGCAACCCGTCCACAATTAAGTCAGGGCACTGCTTTTCCTGGTGCCTATTGATTCACTCGAAGGTCACGGTGGAGGTCAGAGGCTGTCTGAGTCCTGGCTCCCACGCGTGCTGTGACCTCAGAGAAGTCCTTGACTTCTCTGTACCTGTCTCCTTGCAGGTTTAATAATAGCAGCTACCCTGTGGAATTGCTAAAGAGAATTAAATGAGTAAACACATTTGCAGAGTGTGTGGAGAGCACTGCTTGGCACACAGTTTAAGTACAAGAGTGTGTTCAACAAAGTCTACATGCATATGTAAATAAAGGCATTGGGCCATTTCAGTGACCTTCCAGCTGGGTTCCTGGGAGCCTCCCTGAGGCTTGCAGGGAGGGTTGGGAGCTGCAGAGCCCTGTGCAGGACAAGCCCTACCTCCTCCCACACCCTTTCAGTAATACATTGTTCCACATGGATCCTGACTGCTTGCAAGAGGGTGAGGTGGGGCGCCAGAAGAACTAGCAGACGCCTCCCTGTGCGGTACATCTAATAAAAGAGGGTTGAATGTGAACTGTCATTGAAAAAAACAAAAGAAGACCCCCTGGGTGTGCCTGTCCTCTCTGCGGCCCGCTGGTCCAGGGGAGTCTGGAACGTGACGTCTGGTTCCTGTGTCAACTACTGTTTTGTTTTGTTTTGTTTTTGCCAGGTGAACCACAAGCCCCTGCGAACGGCCTGACACCCTCCACCTTCGCAGGTGCCCAGCCTCGTGGTTCAAGTTGCCCGAATGGTGCCCTATTGCATGTGTTTCAGCTGATCTCCCAGAGCATGTCCTTTGACGGTGGGGCTCCGCCCCTCGTCTCTCCTTGCCAAATAGCCCGTGCCTTGCCTGGGAGAGGGAAGGGTCGCTCCCCTTCCGGGTCCCACACTACCAACCGAGACTGCCAGCCCCCCGAGGGTTCCGTGCCAGCATTCTGATAACCCCACCCCCAATTTGTTTAACTTCCTAAGTAAACTACGCTGAACCTGTTGTGCAGAATTATTTTCTGACCAAGACTGAGAGGTGGCCGGAAGTTCTCAACCTGTCAAATAACTTGCTATCGAGTGTGGATACTAGCAATTAAGACAGAACTCATTAAAAATGAGGCCTCCAGTCGCCTTCTTAGGATGAGAAAGTTACTTGTACACTAAGGGCTGTAGAATTAACTCCCCACCCCACACACCGAGTTGGTTTAGTCAGAAAACATGCTGATAGGGAAGGAAATGGAGCCTTTAGTCCATAGTTACTGAAAACATAGTCCAGGGAAATGATAGCAGTTTCTGGGGGTAGCTTTCAGACTTGTGTTCAACCGAGAGCATGAGGCCAAGTGTAGCAGTGTTTAGAGCAGGACCATATAATGGGAAGATTTTTTTTTTTTTTCCAAAGCTGTAAATGGGGAGGCAGTCAATCCCGCATGCGCCCGACCGGGATCCACCTGGCATGCCCACCAGGGGGCGATGCTCTGCCCATCTGGGGTTTCGCTGTTGCATCCAGAGCCATTCCAGCGCCTGAGGCAGAGGCCACAGAGCCATCCTCAGCGCCCCGGCCATCTTTGCTCCAATGGAGCCTCGGCTGCGGGAGGGGAAGAGACAGAGAGGAAGGAGAGGGGGAGGGGTGGAGAAGCAGATGGGCGCTTCTCCTGTGTGCCCTGGCCGGGAATTGAACCTGGGACTCCTGCACGCCAGGCCGACGCTCTACCACTGAGCCAACCGGCCAGGGCCAAGAGCAGGACCATATAGCATCCCATACTAGTTACCTTTACCCTAGGTTGGCTGAGAAAGGCCACGTGGTTCCAGAAAGCTAGGTCCTCGTAACCCACAGGAATCCCGGGTGTGCTGCACTTGGGAACAGCAGCTAAGGCTGCCGGGATCCAATGTGGTTTTGGTTCCAGTACATTGTACACGAGGCCTGAAACCCACTTTGTCCAGGCTCCATGGTGGTGCTGGTCTAGAAACCATTTATATACCATTTGACATACACATTTCCACATCCTGCTTCAAAGCCCATGGCTATCCTAGTTTAGGACTGGTGTGTTATTGGTGCCCTGGTCAGATAGCTCGGTTGGTTTAGAGCAGCAGTGTCTTGATACACAAAAGTTGCTGATTCAATCCCTGGACAGGGCACCCTTCCTCTCTAAAAATAGACTGGTACTGGCAAGTAGGGGCTAGTTTGGGTACCAGGGATTAAGATGAGGGTTAATTAAATTTTAGGATAGTCTCATCCATTTATGGAGAACAAAACACGTGTTAGTTAAGTGAACCAGCCAGCTAAATGAACACACATTTTTTTTTTCTCAATTCCCATTTATTTTTGGCTCTTGGGGCAATGTCATTTTATTTTCAATATGAAAAAAAGTTCAACACAAATTTGAGCTGTAGGATAGGACAGAACCAAGGGTGGTGGGTAGGGCTGGGGAAAGGCCATAGCAAAGAAATGAGATGCTGCCAGAAGTTAAGAGGGTGTCCTGCCCCCTCTCCTCCAGGGAATGACTCCCACGTGTAGGTGGCAGTGTGTCCCTTTTCCTACACCTATAGGACCCATACTCCTTTTTTGGGTAAGAAAAGGTAAGAGATGGAAGGGGCCTTTCTGGAGGCTTAGGGACCAAGGCTGTTCACGATTTTCCCCACTTGATTCTCTTCATCTAAGAAGGAAAGCGATTCAGTATGAAGGACGTGGAAGGGAAGAAGCACACTTGACGAGAGCAGGGTGAGCCCCTGCAATGGAAACCGCTCAGGACAGAGCTTGCAGACTGAAGGTTGAGATAATACTGTTAACACCTCCCCCAAAGCTGAGGGTGGCAGAGATAAAAGACGAACAAAGCTGGAAAGGAGGACTTGAACAGCCTGAATCCCATCGTCCCAAACTGCTCTAGAATGGGGAATCCCACCCCTTCCCTGTGGGGACTTCTACCCACTACAGTCAGCACTGTTTCCTTTTCCTCCCTGGTCACCACATGGGCTTGGGATGCCCATTTCCAGCGCAGTTCTCCATGGACTCCGGAGGAGACCCCGCTTCTTGGGAGAATTATTTTGAAACAGAGAAGGAAATAGGAACTGGACAGAGGGGAGGGGCAGGTACCAGAAGGAAATACAGGATTACCCAGAAGAGCAGAAATACAGATTTCCCAGAGTAGAAAGAGAGGAGACATTCAACAAACGAGTATTTATTGAGTGCCTGTCACGAGCCGGGCACTGTTCTAGAACACCCCTAAAAGAAGAAAAAAAAAAGGCAGAAGATGGAAATTCTAAGGGAGAGGACAGGGGCTGTTGAGGAAGAGGCCGACGGGCGGAGGAGCCGGGCATCGGGGGCGTGGCCTTAGGCCTCCTCTTCCGCCTCCTCACCGAAATCCTCCTCCTCCTCCGCGGTGGCATCCTGGTACTGCTGGTACTCGGAGACCAGGTCGTTCATGTTGCTCTCCGCCTCGGTGAACTCCATCTCGTCCATGCCCTCGCCCGTGTACCAGTGCAGGAAGGCCTTGCGCCGGAACATGGCCGTGAACTGCTCCGAGATGCGCTTGAACAGCTCCTGGATGGCCGTGCTGTTGCCGATGAAGGTGACGGCCATCTTCAGGCCGCGGGGCGGAATGTCGCAGACGGCCGTCTTGACGTTGTTGGGGATCCATTCTACAAAGTAGCTGCTGTTCTTGTTCTGCACGTTGAGCATCTGCTCGTCCACCTCCTTCATGGACATCCGCCCACGGAATACAGCAGCCACCGTGAGGTAGCGGCCATGGCGGGGGTCGCAGGCGGCCATCATGTTCTTGGCATCGAACACCTGCTGGGTGAGTTCGGGTACCGTGAGGGCCCGATACTGCTGGCTTCCACGGCTGGTCAGAGGGGCAAAGCCGGGCATGAAGAAGTGGAGGCGCGGGAAGGGCACCATGTTGACGGCCAGCTTGCGGAGGTCAGCGTTGAGCTGGCCCGGGAAGCGCAGGCAGGTGGTGACCCCGCTCATGGTGGCCGAGACCAGGTGGTTGAGGTCCCCGTAGGTGGGCGTGGTCAGCTTGAGGGTGCGGAAGCAGATGTCGTACAGCGCCTCGTTGTCGATGCAGTAGGTCTCGTCTGTGTTCTCCACCAGCTGATGGACAGACAGGGTGGCGTTGTAGGGCTCCACCACCGTGTCGGACACTTTGGGCGACGGCACCACGCTGAAGGTGTTCATGATGCGGTCGGGGTACTCTTCGCGGATCTTACTGATAAGTAAGGTGCCCATTCCGGAGCCCGTGCCCCCGCCCAGGGAGTGGGTCAGCTGGAAGCCCTGCAGGCAGTCACAGCTCTCGGCCTCCTTCCGCACCACGTCCAGGACCGAGTCGACCAGCTCGGCCCCTTCTGTGTAGTGGCCCTTGGCCCAGTTGTTGCCTGCCCCAGACTGACCTGGAACGGGGTCAGGAGGCAAGCTTGATTAGTAGAGTGGCCCATACACACCTCATCTCCACTTTCAACTCTGGGGAAAACCTTCCTCTTCCTTCACCTATGACACACCCGCCCAGTTTACCATGCCAGGCAGTCACGCCCTCCACCCTCTTTTAGAAATTTCAGAACATGGCCCCATAAAACACCTCCAGTACAATAATCATTTCCTAACTCGCTGTCCTCTTGGTACCCAAATGATTAGAAATGGTGACATCTATAAATATCTGTATAACTTACCAAAAACAAAGTTGTCTGGTCTGAAGATCTGGCCAAAAGGACCGGAGCGAACAGAGTCCATGGTACCAGGTTCTAGATCCACCAAAATAGCACGAGGAACATATTTTCCGCCTATAGGGAAGAAAAGTAGAGGAGTGAAAATTGGCAGAATAGATTAGGGCTGGGTGACAGGGCAGCAGAGCCAGTCTTTACTGCTCCCCCCCCGCCCCAAGTAGTGAGAAATTAAACAGGACATGGCATCCGATCTTCCCCCCTCACCTGTGGCTTCATTGTAATACACGGAGATGCGGTCCAGCTGCAGGTCGCTGTCCCCGTGGTAGGTGCCAGTGGGGTCGATGCCATGTTCATCACTGATCACTTCCCAGAACTGTCGGGAAAGAACGATGAGCCCTCACTACCGATTACGCTCCTACCTCCACCACTAGACACCCCCACCGCCGGGGAAAGCCGGCTTGGGATGTGAAATGATGTCCAGCTGGGAGGGCCTGGTGACCGCGGACACCGGTGGGTTGGCCGGAGTCGGCCCACTTGATTACTAAAGAGCTCTCAACCCTCGCCTCCGACGCAGGACACCGCCCCTTCCAGCGGCGCGCAAAGGGCGGGAGCAGCCCAAAGCCAGCGCCCGCCAAGCCGCTGACAAAGGGAGGCGTCGCGCGGGGGCGGAGCCGGGGCGCGAAATCAGCGCGCGAGGGGCGGGGCCTGGCTCGAGCCCGCGCGCCCCCTGGCGGCCGGCAGCGGCGCACATCGCCCGCCCCGCAGGGCCCTGCCCTTCTGCTACAACGTAGCGACCGCACTTCCTTTTCTCCCGCTACACTGGAGCGCGCGCGCGCGCTAGCAAAAAAAAAAAAAAAAGAACTCAAAACCTCGACCTCGGAATTTTCTTCTTTGGATAGCTTCTCCCTCCTCTCTTGCTTCCAGTGAAGATGCTCTCCCTTTCTCCCACCATATAGTGCCGAGGGTCCCCTTAAAGAAAAGGACCCCCACCCTTTTCTCCCTACGTGTTTAAGCCCCAAAAGGGTCTCTTTAAGGGGAAATTTTTTTAAAAAAGCAAAATGAGTTCAGCTCTTATTAGCCTTGCAATCCACAAAAAATGACGGGTCCGCCGCTCGGGAACCACGGGGGCGCGCGGAGACCCTCGGTCCTTTGTGGAGGTGCTGGGCAGCGCAGCCCACCCTGGCGCACCCAGCTCGGGGGCCGGGCTCTGCAGCCGCACCCCCACCCAGCCTCGCCCCGTCCCCCTCGGGCTCGGCCTACGACACCCGCCAAGGGGGATGCACATGGGGAACCTGGCCGCGCTTTGTCTGGGCGGGCTTCCGCATCTGCCTTCCTAACCCGGCCCTCGGACCGTTAGGAGATCCCCTTGAAGTCAAACCTTAGAGAACCTCGCTCTTCCCGCCCCCGCAAACCTCAAGGCTGCTGACCGATTCCCCAAAACTGACTCTGCCAAGAAAAACAATTCCCCATTTTTTTAAAAGCAAATGCTAGCTACAAATGCGTCTCGCACAGATAGAACTTCTTCTTGGCAAAGCTTGGCTAAGGCTGGAGACTGCACACGGCCCACAACCACTCTTCATCGTTTACATCGGACTTTTTTTTTTCTTCTGCAAAAGAAATATAGTTAAAACAGGTTTAAAATCCTTACCTTGGCACCGATCTGGTTGCCACACTGGCCCGCCTGGATGTGCACGATTTCTCTCATGGTTCAAATTACAATTTTTTGCTCGTCTCAAAGCGGGTATGGGGCAAGAAATATGGTTTTTTGTTTGTTTTTTTCCCCTCTGCTGCTGCTCACAGGCTGGCAGAATGGGACGTGCCCCGGAGGCTGAAGCAGCACGATGCGAACGCGGCGGCAGGAAGGATCTGAGAGGGAGAAAGGAGAGGGCAGGGCGCGGAGGGAAGGCGGGCAGGGCGGGGCGCGCGTGCGCCGGCGGGAGGCGGGAGAAGGGCCCGCGCCGCGCTGAGACAAAGCCTCGGCGAGGCTGGCCCTGATTCGTCGGTGCTGGTCAGGTTGCCCACGCCCATTGGTCTCTGCTCGGCCGAATGAGCGCAGTCCTCTCTGGGAGTTGTAGTCCTCCATTGTTGTCCACACTGCGAAAATTAAGGGACGAACGGGTGGGCGCTGGGTTTGGGGGTTTTGGTTTTGGGGCGTTTTATGAAAAATGACCTTGCGCAAGATGGCTTTCTTCTAGGACTCACTCTTTTATGCAAAAAGGAAGTCGTTTGCGGGGCTGCAGGAATTGGGAAGGTGGGGTGGCCACGCCCTGAAAGCTCCCCGCTGCGGTAGCTCTTGATAAGACTGGACTGCTTAGCTCTGCGAAAACTGGGGAGAAACGCGGCACCCTGCTCTGCTATCGAGCAACTGGCCCTTTGGTGACCGAAGGCATGACCTGCTCCCCCAGATAACCTCAGGAAGAAGGAAGAGATTGCCTTCCTGCTATTTCCTTGGGAGTTTTCTAATGATAATGTTTAGAAACAAAATTGCACCAAGGGCTTTGCAGAATAGAGATGTAATTGTCTGGAGAGTATGTTCAAAGAATAAATGGAATGGTTTAGACTGATACCTGGGATCTGTGAATCCAGAAGTCTCCGTCCCGTAGACGATCTGGGCCGTAGAACGGCATTGAAGACTCTGGTTTTGTCGAACAGAGACGTTATGGGGTGAGATACATGCTAGAATTTCATTGTCTTTCCAGTCTGCCTTTGGCCACTTTGAGGAAGGCAGTGCTTTTCAGTACACCGATTTCCCTGACTAGATAGATGTCTAGCCATTGCAACCTTTCAGGAACTTCAGGATTTAAATTAAAAACGAGGAAGGGGTTATTCATAGGAGAAAATTAGATGGGCGCAAATCGAAGTGGCATACTTTTTCTCCGCAATTAACTCACTTGATAATGAGTGTCCCCCAAAACAGAAGCTAGGGATACACAAATGATTATGAATTAGCTTCCTGGTGAGTGTCCCCCAAAACAGAAGCTAGGGATACACAAATGATTATGAATTAGCTTCCTGGCCTCTAGGACCTTGCAATTTGATAAAAGTGTATAAAAAGTAGAATGTGGTAAGCACTACAATAAAAGACGTGATATGAAGGTCATTATTGTTCACATTGGATTCAATACCCATCTCAATCATCTTACAAATAGCAGAAAGAACATCACGTTGTATAAGAAGACACCCCACCCCCCCCGCAATAACTTAAAATTTCTTTTAAGTGTTTTAGGGCATCATCACAAAGTAGCTATTTTATGGCAGTGGAGTTTAGAATTTAGAATCAAAGGACTTGTTTCAATTTTCCTCTACCTTGCATTAGCTGTAGGAACCTAGCCAAGTCATTTAACTTAGCAGAGTTTCAATTCCCTCTATAAAATCTATTTCTGCCTTTTTGATTGTTGTGGTCAGAATGAAGTGAGACAGCGAATGAAAAAGGGCTTTCTACATCATACACGTGTCAAAGTGTTACTATTCTCAGTATGAAATAACTTCAATGATTTTATCCTTTGTTCACTCCTTAAAAGACCTCGGTTAGCAACAACGGTTCTCTCTGTTGGCCTAGGCTAGGGATCTGCACTTTAAGAAAACCTCAAACTATCCATCAGGGCTGTATTCTGAGGAAGGAAAAGACAAGACTTATAACTACACCAGCAAATCAAAAAAAAAAAAAAATGAACTTCTATCGCAGTGAGAAGTCCTCAAGCGCCACGCCCTCGGGATGTTCTCCAAACTGCAGCCTCCGGCCACGAAAGCAACCCGCAACCTATTTTCATTTCCATGAGTCAGCAGCCACCATGCCTAGGAAGACTTAGAAAGGGCGCTCTAGCCGCACCAAGCAGCATTGCGCAACAACTATGGTATGCCCCTCTAGGCACCAGCGGCCGCGAGACTCTGTGGTCGAGGTTTGGATATCTGCGCGGGAAGTAGGCGGATCTTTGGCGCTGCCCAATCGAGGTGCGCTATTCTTTGAGCGCTCGGAGGCCCCCGCCTCTCTAAACGGGTCCCAGACACTTGGAGAGCCGCCCCTTTGAGCTGCAAGGGGCGGGGCGGGGTGGAGGCGGGGCGTCGTCTGCACCGCGTGGAGGGGGGGAGGTGCTTCGCCAATCGGCTTGCAGCCTGGCCGATTGACAGCCGCGGGAACCAATCAACACATTGGCTCCGTCCTGGCCGGAGCGTTCGCGCCATCGGGTCGCGGCCGTTACTGGTGGCGCGCGCGGGGACTCAAAAGGAGGTGAGTTCCGCGTGGCCGCGCCCCGCCCCGACCGGGTGCCATTTTGTGGCTTCCGAGGGCGGGAGGGGCGTGTCTTGGGGCGCGACGGGGTGGAGGAGCCTCGGAAGTTGCCTCTGGGAAAGCAACGATGCTCTTCCTTGCTTGAGGCCCCGCCCCGAGCTTAGGTATGGAGACGCTGGGGACCCGCTGGGCCCGGAGGGCACCCCGCAGGGCACCCCGCAGGCTGGGGGTCAGAGGTGCCGGCCTGTTGGGTTAGAGACGAGGGTCGCGGGCGCCCGCTGAGCTCGCCTCTTTGGAGCAGGACGGCGACCGCCCTGCTGGTCCCGTCGGCGGCTTCTCCCTCGGGCGGCCCCTTTGCAGAGTAGTGCATCCCGCTCGTGCCGCGCTGAGTTTTCGTCGGCCCCCCCCCCCGGCTCTTTGATCACGGACTCGGTGGCGGAAACCCCGGGCGGGCAGGGTTATTCTCGTTTGGTGCCAGGTGCGGAATAGCCACTGTTGGAGCGAACAGGGTGGACCCCGGAGGAGAGACGCGGCGCTGGGGGGTGGGGAGTGCGGAGGAGTGGACCGGAACACTAGGCGCGGAGGGCCGGCGAGCGTGCCGATGTGGGGGGCAGTGTGCTCAGAGATTGGGGAGAAGGCCCGTGGGGCTTTGTGGGGGCAAGGGCTGCACTGCAGGGCACGGGGCTCAGATCTTGTTAGCTCTTTGCTGAGGAGTTTTGCATCGTAGTTGATCCTGTGGGCTTTTCCGAGAATACGAAACAGCGCGGGCTCTCTGCAGCCAGAGGCACGTTTATTCCCCCGTCCCGCCACTTGCAGGAGTCGATGGGCGTTTCTGTCTCTCCCTCCGTCCCTTCCTCTCTCAAATCAACAAGTAATTTAATAATAATAATAATAATAATAATGGCTCCAAAGTCATTCGTATAACTTTAAGATAAATTAAAAAATAAAAATAGAAAACAATGAAAACTATCACATATAGTAAGACTAAGTATTGTTTCTCAAAACACTTAACCTATGGCAGCGATTTTCAACCTTTTCCATCTCATGGCACGCATGAACTAATGACTAACGTTCTGCCTGACCAGGCCCCTGGCACCGTGGGTAGATTGTGGGCCTGGGACGCTGAGGACCCAGGTCGGAAACCCCACTGTAGCTGGCTTGAGCGCAGGCCTGTCCAGCTTGAGTGTGGGGTCGCTGGCTTGAGCAAGGGCTCTGGCTTGGCCGGAGCCCCCACCCCCTCAAGGCACATATGAGAAAGCAATCAATAGACAACTAAGGAGCCGCAACAAACAACTGATGTTTCTCATCTCTCTCCCTGCTTGTCTGTCCCTGTCTGCCTCTGCTAAAAATAAAAAATTTAAAAAGAGAGCCTGACCAGGCAGTGGCGCAGTGGATAGAGCGTCGGACTGGGATGTGGAGGACCCAGGTTCAAGACCCCGAGGTCGCCAGCTTGAGCGCGGGCTTATCTGGTTTGAGCAAAAGCTCACCAGCTTGGACCCAAGATCACTGGCTCCAGCAAGGGTTACTCGGTCTGCTGAAGGCCCGCGGTCAAGGCACATATGAGAAAGCAATCAATGAACAACTAAGGTGTTGCAATGCGCAATGACAAAAAGCTAATGATTGATGCTTCTCATCTCTCTCCGTTCCTGTCTGTCCCTGTCTATCCCTCTCTCTGACTCACTCTCTGTCTCTGTAAAAAAAAATAAAAATATTAAAAAAATTTAAAAAGAAATTGTATGAAAAAAAATTAAGTTTGGCAGCATACCAAAAAATTTCTTTTTTGCTGATCCAACCAAAAAAATAGCTATAATTTTGATTCATTCACTAGATGGCTATTGTTGTGTTGGCTGTTGTCATCCTGTTTGACAATCTAAGGGCATAGAGGTCAGTCAGCTGTTGCGTGTTTTAATAATTCTGTGACAGCCCTGGCCAGATAGCTCAGCTGGTGAGAGCGTCATCCTGATGTGCAGGTGTTTGGGGTTCAGTCTCTGGTCTGGGCACTGGTCTGGGAGTAGGTTGATCTTCCTGTCTCTCTCTCTCTCTCTCAAATCAATCAAATAAAATTTTAAATATAAATAAAATAGAATTCTTGTAGCACACAGGTTGAAAATCGCTGGTCTATGAAAATAAGTATGTGTGTTTGTTACACACATTCTCCAAGCTAAGGTTTTATGACTTAACAATATTGCAAAAGTGGTATACATAATAAGTTACATGAGATATTTAGTCCTTTAGTATAAAATGGGCTCCGCATTAGATGATTGTGCTCAACTATAGGCTAATGTGTTATGGGCAGTCTGAGGCAGGCTCGGCTAAGCTACGATGTGCAGTAGGTTAGGTGTATTAACTGCATCTTCCGTTTAGGATGCTCTGCAGGATGGAACCGTACTGGAAGCTGAGGGGCATCTACTCGTGAAGTTGGTACCTTGTGACGTGTTTCTTTATGTCAAGAATGCTTGACGTAAAGAGAAGCCTCAGCCTCCACAGTAGCCCCGGTTCACACCCAGCTGCGAGGCTCCTCTCTGAGACGGTGGGAACCGGTGACAGAGATGATGATAATGTGATGATGATAATGTGTTTCCTCCCCAGATCATGGAGGACACCCAGGCTATTCACTGGGAGGCTGAGGAAGAGGAAGAGGCAGAGAGACCCAGTGAGGCCTTGGGGTGCGGCGTGGAGCCCCTGGGGCGACTGCGCATCTTCAGCAGTGCCCACGGACCAGAGAAAGGTCGGGTGTGGATGCTGGAGGACTGGGAGAGGCCTCTCGTTTTTGTGGGGAGGTAGCTGGAGGGCTGTAAGAAGCTTGCATCTCTTTCGAGGAAATCTGTAAAAGGTCCTACTGGGAACGGAGAACAGACTTGACCTTTCCAGGCAGGTGCCCTGGACTCACTAAGGATGGTTTTACTGTACACTTAGAAAGGCTAAAGCGGCTCCGGCCCAGCGGCTCAGCTGGCTGGGGCATCACCCCTAAGTGCAGAGGCTGCCGGTTTGATCCCTGGTCAGGGCACAGACAGGAGCAGATTGATGTTCCTTTCTCTCCCTTCCTCTCTCTAAAATCAATTCTGTAGACATTTTTAAAAATGGTTAAAATGTTATATTTTACGTATATTTCATCACAATAGGAAAAAAACTTAGTATGGATGGATGGGGTGTTAACTATGACAAATGCATTGTGCCTGACCAGGCTGTGGCACAGTGGATAGAGGGTTGGCCTGGGACGCAGAGGACCCAGTTTCAAGACCCCAAGGTTGCCAGCTTGAGTGCAGGGTCATCCTGCTTGAGCGCAGGCCCACCAGCTTGAGCGAGGGGTATCATAGACATGACTCCATGGTTGCTGGCTTGAGCCCAAATGTTGCTGGCTTGACCAAGGGGTCACTGACTGCTGGAACCCCCAGTCAAGGCACATATGAGAATGCAATCAATGAACAACTTAAGTGCCACAGTGAAGAATTGATGCTTCTCATCTCCCTCCCTTCATGTCTGTCTCTTCTCTGTCTCTGTTTTTTTTTTTGCTTTAAAAAAACGCATTGCAGGCCTGACCTGTGGTGGCGCAGTGGGTAAAAGCGTCGACCTGGAACGCTGAGGTCGCCGGTTCGAAACCCCAGGCTTGCCTGGTCAAGGCACATATGGGAGTTGATGCTTCCTGCTCCTCCCTCTGTTCTTTCTATCTCTTTCCTCTCTCTGTCTCTTTCTCTCTCTGTGTCTCCTCTCTCTAAAAAAATGAATAAATAAAATGTAAAAAAAAAAAAATTAGATTTAAAAATACAAATTTATAAAAGAAAAAAAAACCAAAACAACAACACATTGCGCCTGGCTGGATGGTTTGGTTGGTTAGACTGTCATTCTGAAGCACAGAGGTTGCCAGTTCAATCCCTGGTCGGGGCACATACAAGAACAGATGTTCCTGTCTTTCTTCTGCACTCTTCCTTTCTTTCTCTAAAATCAGTAAAATAAACATTAAAAAATGCACTGCATATATTTTTCAATACTTAGATTTTTCAATACTGGGGTCTTTTATGTTTCTAACGCATGTGGGGACCTTGAGTGACTAGCTGGGTACTTGACTGTAAACGTTTCCAATAGCAGGCCGGAAATGTGGCCTGGAACCTGTCTCCTTCTCTACTTCCTAGACTTCCCGCTCTACCTGGGGAAGAACGTGGTGGGCCGGATGCCTGACTGCTCGGTGGCCCTGCCCTTTCCGTCCATCTCCAAACAACATGCGGTGATTGAGATCTTGGCCCGGAACAAGGCACCTGTCCTCTGGGACTGTGGGAGCCTCAACGGGACTCAGACCCTGAGGCCCCCTAAGTCCCTGAGCCCTGGAGAGAGTCACCGTCTGAGGGACCAGGACTTGGTCGTCTTTGCAGACGTGCCCTGCCAGTACCACCGCCTGGATGTCTCTCTGCCCTTTGCCTCCGGGGGCCCCCTAGCCATAGAGAGGACACCCAAGGTACAGGGAGGAGCTCGGCCCTGGGGGGTCCCGTTGGCCGAGGACTCAGAGGAGGAAGTGGGTACGTGTGTGCACCGCGAGGCTGGGCGAAGAGACGGGACGGGACGGGGGCTGGGAGACGTTCAGCTCACTCCTTTCTACTCCGGGCAGATCCTCTCTCTGAAAGGCGCCTGGTGCAAGGACCGAGGACCACCTCCTCCCCTCTGGACACAGTTGTTCCGGAGAGGTGAGTGCTGCAGGGCCTGGCACCTGAGTCTCCAGGAGGAGGAGGAACTCGGGACCGGGGTCCATCGCTGAGGGAGATAATGAGCATGGGGGTGATGGCTGGGGAACTACACAAATCCTTTCACCCGCCGAGTGTATGCTGGGCCCCTCTGATGTGCCGAGTGCAGAGCTAACTGCTGGAAACAGAAAAACAAATACTCCTGGCCAGGTGGCTGGGTTGGTTAGAGCATTGTCCTGATACACCAAGGTTGCGGGTTCAGTCCTGGGCCAGGGCACATACAGGAGTCAACCAATGGATGCATAAATAAGTGAACAACAAATCCGTGTTCCTCCCCCGCCTCCTCTCCCCTCTAAAGTCAATACAGAATGAAAATGCTACCTTGTCTCTGCCCGCAAGGAGCTCACAGGTGAGTCAGGCAGCCCTTCCTGGGAAAGTGTAATCTTTCTCTCTCTTCCCTTCGTAGTGATGAAGAGGGGTCTTCTGCCCACGACGGCCCTGGGCCATCCTGCACCTTTACCTCTGACAGTGACACAGATGAGGAGGGAAGCCAGCAAGCCACAGCAGGGGAGGCGTCCTCGGCTGCACAGACAGAGCAGCCTGAAGCCAGCACAGCCGAGGTCCAGTGTGGAAAGGATCAGCATTCTCTGAAGGAGAGGAACAGTAACACAGGCGTCGAGAGGGGTGCAGGAGATGGGGTGGTTTCAGTTGGGGGCACTCTGGAGAGGAGCCAGCCTGCTGGGGAGGGCAGGGAGCCAGCTGCAGGAGGGCCCGCCCAGGTGCACGTGGAAACGGCCCAGCCTTGCGGCTTTATAGACAGTGACACGGATGTGGAGGACGAGGGGGTCCCTGGGACTCAGTGTGTGCTTCCCGTCCAGAAGAGGCGGAGCTTCCGCTGCGCTGGAGCAGAGCGTCCTGGGGCGAGCCCGGCTGGTAGTGATGCTGACGGGGAGGAGGCCGAGGCCCCTGGCACAGTCCCTCTGGGGCGAAGGCGGGCTGCCGTGGTGATCGATAGCGACACCGACACGGACGCCGAGGAGGAAGTGTCAGCAGCACTCGCTTTGGCGCACCTGAAGGAGAGCAGAGACGCAGATGTGGAGGGCAGCGCCCCACCTCTGGCTCCTGAGCAGATCCAGGCCTCTGCTGGGCAGGACAGCGACACGGACATGGAGGAGGGCTTCCCAGCAGAAAACGGAGAATGTGTCCCCCAGGGTCACACAGACAGAGCACGTCCAGAGAAGAGCCAGCCACCTTTCGGGGACTCACCTGGCATCCCCCTGGGGAGCAGCCAGGCCTCCACAGCAGGCCTCAGCACAGAGGTGGAAGAGGGGGTCCCCCCAGGACCCGCTGCCTCACTTCCACAGGAGCCTCCGGTGCCTGTGCCATGGACACCTCACACAAGCGTGGAAGCAGATGGGGGCCCAGCAGCGCTGCCCAGAGTGCGTCCAGAGGAAGCCCAGCCACCTCCAGGTGGGGACGGAAACCAGCGAGGGGTGCAGCCTCGCGGGGGGGGGGGGCGGGGGGGGGCAGGTGTGAGAAGGAGCCGGCCTGCAGCAGGAGCCGCTGCTGGGCGGAGTGGGCGGTGCCTGTTCTTTACCAGGAGAGCAGAGGCGGGCTGGGGTGGGGCCCACGTGGAGCAGGACCATCTCCTTGTCTCGAGGGAGAACCTAACGGGTCTCTTGGCAGACACAGGTGCTCCAGGGGAATCCTCCCAGCCACAGACAGAGGAAGCCCAGCCCCCCGGAGAAAGTGGGAGAGAGCCACAGGTGGACGTGACCGAGGACTCTGCTGATAGCCGTGGAGGTGAGTGCTCGCCTGCCTTCCTGCCTTGTCCCTAAGAGAGAGCGAGCTCACAGGGTGACGAGGTCCACTCAAGGTGCTGCAACAAAGTCCCACAGAGCGATGGCTTCTGAACACTCACCGTGTACCTCTCGCAGTTAGTTAGTTCTTAAGGCTGAGAGTCCAAGATCAAAGCACCGGCAGATTCAGTGTCTGGAGAGGGCTCGCTTGTTCACAGGGAGCCTTCTTCTCGCCGTGGTCTTAAATGGCAGAAGGGCAAAGGGACTTCTCTGGGGTCTCTTATCCGGGCACTGATCCCCTTCATGCGGGCTCCACCCTGAGGACCTGATCACTTCCCACGGGCCCTACCCCCAATACCATCACATTGGGGTATTAGAATAAGAATGTGGGGTGGACTCTTCCTGGAAGTGGCTGGAGGTGATCTCTGAAAATGGTTCGCTATTCGCTTGACCCAGAACATTCCATAAATATGCAAATCAGGAGGTTCGGCTCTTCATGTTCACCCGAAAGCTTCCCAGGACATCAAGGGTTTGCATATTTTAAAAGCCCCCAAGTGCCTAACCAGGCACTGGCGCAGTGGAAAGAGCGTCAGACTGGATGCAGAGGACCCAGGGTCGAGATCAAGGTCGCCAGCTTGAGCACGGGCTCATCTGGCTTGAGCAAAAAGCTCACCAGCTTGGACCCAGGGTTACTGGCTCCAGCAAGGGGTTACACAGTCTGCTGAAGGCCCACGGTCAAGGCACATATGAGAAAGCAATCAATGGGCCCTGGCCGGTTGGCTCAGCGGTAGAGCGTCGGCCTAGCGTGCGGAGGACCCGGGTTCGATTCCTGGCCAGGGCACATAGGAGAAGCGCCCATTTGCTTCTCCACCCCTCCGCTGCGCTTTCCTCTCTGTCTCTCTCTTCCCCTCCCGCAGCCAAGGCTCCATTGGAGCAAAGATGGCCCGGGCGCTGGGGATGGCTCTGTGGCCTCTGCCTCAGGCGCTAGAGTGGCTCTGGTCGCAATATGGCGATGCCCAGGATGGGCAGAGCATCGCCCCCTGGTGGGCAGAGCGTCGCCCCTGGTGGGCATGCCGGGTGGATCCCAGCCGGGCGCATGCGGGAGTCTGTCTGACTGTCTGTCTCTCCCTGTTTCCAGCTTCAGAAAAATGAAAAAAAAAAAAAAAAAAAGAGAAAGCAATCAATGAACAACTAAGGAGTCACAACGCACAACGAAAAACTAATGATTGATGCTTCTCATCTCTCTCCATTCCTGTCTGTCTGTCTCTGTCTATCCCTCTCTCTGACTTTCTGTCTCTGTAAAAAAAAAAAAAAAAAAAAAGCCCCCAGTGCCTGAAGGGTGCCACCTCGTAGAAGCAATGTGTGCCGTTCGTCGTGACAGTAATGGAGTTGGTAGGTGTGCCCAGGCCAAACAGTGGGGCTGGACACAAAGAATACTGAATTTTTGCTGCACGTGCTTAAAAATGCAGAGAGCAATGCTGAACCTAAGGGTTGAGATGTAGGTTCTCTGGTCACTGAGCACATCAGGTGAACAGAGCTTCCAGGATGTGGCCCAGAACTCACAAGTGCTGTCCCCGCCACACTGAGATGATCCTTACTGAAAAAGAGCAGATTATTCCCAAACCAGAAGAGGAGGCTGCACAGAAGAAATATCCCAAAAGAAACTAAAGAGCCTGACCAGGCGGTGGTGCAGTGGATAGAGCATCGGACTGGGATACGGAGGACCCAGGCTCGAGACCCTGAGGTCGCCAGCTTGGGCGTAGGCTCATCTGGTTTGAGCAAAAAGTTCACCAGCTTAAGCCCAAGGTCGCTGGCTTGAGCAAGGGGTTACTTGGTCTGCTGTAGCCCCCTGGTCAAGGCACATATGAGAAATCAATCAATGAACAACTAAAGTGTCACAACGAAAAACTGATGATTGATGCTTCTCATCTCTCTCTGTTCCTGTATGTCTGTCCCTGTCTATCCCTCTCTCTGACTCTGTCTCTGAAAAAAAAAAAAGAAAGAAAGAAAAGAAAAGAAAGAAACAAAAACTTATGGCCCAGCCTGACCTGTGGTGGCGCAGTGGATAAAGCATCGACCTGGAAATGCTGAGGTCGCCGGTTCGAAACCCTGGGCTTGCCTGGTCAAGGCACATATGGGAGTTGATGCTTCTAGCTCCTCCCCCCTTCTCTCTCTCTGTCTCTCCCTCTCCTCTCTAAAATGAATAAAAACAAAACAAAACAAAAAAAAAAACTTATGGCCCAGGTATAAATTCAGCGTAAAATAAACACTAAGCCTGACTAGGCGGTGGCACAGTGGATAGAGCATCTGACTCAGACGCAAAGGACTCAGGTTCAAAACCCTGAGGTCACCGGCTTGAGCGCGGGCTCATCTGGTTTGAGCAAGGGATCACTTGGTCTGCTGGAGCCCCCCGGTCAAGGCAGATAGGAAAAAGCAATCAATGAACAACTAAGGTGCCACAACAAAGAACTGATACTTCTTGTCTTTCTCCCTTCCTGTCTGTCCCTATCTGTCCCTCTCTCTGTCTCTCTGTCTCTGTCACACACAAAGAAATAAAAATAAACACTAATAAAAGTTTTGGGTTTTTTTTAATTTATTTTTTTTATAGGGACAGAGTCAGAGAGAGGGATAGATAGGGACAGACAGGAATGGAGAGAGATGAGAAGCATCAATCATCAGTTTTTCGTTGGGACTCCTTAGTTGTTCATTGATTGCTTTCTCATATGTGCCTTGACTGCGGGCCTTCAGCAGAGCTAGCAACCCACTGCTGGAGCCAGCGATCTTGGGTTCAAGCTGGTGGGTTTTTTGCTCAAACCAGATGAGCCCATGCCCAAGTTGGCAACCTCAGGGTCTCGAACCTGGGTCCTCTGCATCCCAGTCCAACGCTCTATCCACTGCGCCACCACCTGGTCAGGCAAACACTAATAAAAGTTTTAAAAAGAAACAGAATGTGGGGTGGGATACAAACATTCAGGCCATTGCCTAGGGGTTTGGGTTGGAGAGAGGAGCAGAGAAACAGTCAGGTGTTAGGGGTCAGATAGGATTTCTTATCCTGTGTTCCTCCACCACCAGACTCTGAAGAACTGGACCTAGAAGCCACTCAGTGCTTTGTGAAGAGAGAGAGTGAGAGCCTGGACGGTGAGGCGTCTGTGTCGGGTTGCTGGTCCGCTGTTAGCCTGGGGGTCCCTACAGGGTGGGGACGGCACGGCCTGGGTCCCTGGAGCTCTGGAGGGGCTGTGCTTAGGGCCTCTGTCCTGTGCAGTTGGGCAGGGTGGGGACGGCCTGGGCCCTGGAGCTCTCTGGAGGGGCTGTGCTTAGAGCCTCTGTCCTGTGCAGTCGTGCAGGGTGGGACAGCCGGCCTGGGCAGGGTGGGGACGGCCTGGGCCCCTGGAGCTCTGGAGGGGCTGTGCTTAGGGCCTCTGTCCTGTGCAGCAGTCCAGACCGTGCAGGACGAGCCCACCCAGGACTTCCTGTCGGCTCTGCCCCAGGAGCCCGGCCCGGCCCCTTGCAGCCTCCAGGCCCCAGGTACAGGAAGCCCTCGTCTGTGCCCCGAGCTTTGCACCCTTGTTTTCTCCCTCAAGACATTTCTTTCATAGCTGTTTTTGTGCTGATGTTTCTCCATCTTAATAGGGAAAAAAGACCTGTAGAGCTATTTGCCTTGCTTTTTTGTTTGTTTTCTTTTTTAGTGAAGTGGGGACAGGGACTGCAGACAGGAAGGGAGAGAGATGAGAGGCATCAGCTTGTAGTTGTGGCACCTCAGTTGTTCATAGTTGTTTATTGATTCCTTCTCATACGTGCCTTGAGGGGGGGGGCTCCAGCCAAGCCAGTGACCCCTTCCTCAAGCCAGTGACCTTGAGCTTCAAGCCAGCAACTATGGGTCATATCTATGATTCCGCGCTCAAGCTGGTGAGCCCGCGCTCAGGCCAGTGACCTCAGGGCCTCGAACCTGGGTCCTTAGCATCCCAGGTTGATGTTCTATCCACTGCACCACCTGATCATGTGTGCCTAGCATAATTTTTAAGAGGATGCTGTGAGAGCTTTTACACGAAAGTATGGTCTTACTGTTTGAGACAAACGTGAAAATGATGTCTTCCTTATTCCCAGCTTTTCTTTGGTATAGATTTATTGTTCATGAATTTATCTTAATCCTTCCTCAAACTGTTAACCTTCTCTCTCTCTCTCTCTCCCCCTCCCTCCCTCTCCTTCCCCTCCTTTCTGACTCTGACTCTGACTCTGACTTCCAGGCGCCCTGGATGAGTCGTGGGAGGTCTTGGCTACGCAGCCATTCTGTCTCGGAGAGTCTGAGGCCTCTGAGACCCAGCCCATTGCTGCCCACCCTGAGGCCGGGGGGTTTGGCTCCGTTTCAGTGAGGACGACACCGCGAGACCAGCATTCAGAAAGCCCAGTTTGTGCAGAGCCGTCTGGGATTCAAGGCGGAGGCGTGCAGACTGCAGAGAAAGGCCTAGGCGCACTGAGAGCGTCAGCAGAGAGTGTGACCCTGGAGAGAGGGCCGTTAGCCAGGGAAACGAAAGAACTGCCGGCAGAAGGGTCAGGAGAAGGTGTGAGGGGAGAGGAGGAGTCAGCCGGAATGAGGAAGGACAGGGAACAGAAGCAGGTGGTAGCGAGAGACCCTCAGAGACCGGAGTCCAGTAGAGTGGTGGAAAGGGCGAGTGTGGAAAAGGACAGGGAGAGGGGGAGGGCAGAAGCGGAGACACCCAAGGAGCCGCGGGAGGCGGGAAGGCAGGCTCTTGCAAGAGAGGTGTCGGGGCGACCAGCAGAGGAGCTGGCACCAGAGGGGGGCTGTGAGCCAGGTGGGTCAGAAGTCGGTGTGCCCCAAGGAACCCTGGGGGAGGGCACACGGAGCCAGGGGGCAGAGGGAGGAGGCTGCGGCCTGGCACTGGGGCCTGAAGGAGGGGCAGGCGACCCTCGGAGACCCGCTTCAGCCCTGATAGCTTCTGGGGGCCAGTCAGGTGGAGGAGGGGGCGCCCCATTGAGCCCCAGGAGGCAGCAGAGAGGCAAAGGTAAGTGAAGGCAGAGGGGGACCCAAGGTGGCCCACAGCCCTCCTACTAACCAGCCCTGAGTAGCTCCTGCTGGGACCTCAGCCACACTTGTCTCCTTTCTGTCCAGGCCACTCGAATTGCAGGATGCCACCCGCGGAGAAGGCTTCCAGGGTGAGAGCTCCCTGCCCGGACCTTCTCCCCTCCCTCCTCCTGGGTTGTCACTCACGCCTCCTCACTGCTCAGCAGGCTGCTGTCCTTTGCCTTGGCCCCTGCTGTTTTCCACGTGTCCGTTTCCAGCTCTGTCCCCCTCTGCCTGACCAGGAAGAGCATCTCTCTCCGCGTCCCTGTCCCTTTCCCAGCCGTCCATCATCCGCATGCTCACAGCCCTGTGCTGGCCTTACGGGGAGGGGTCCGTGGGAGAGGAGACCACTTCCTCCCCAGGAAGCTCCCAGCCTAGGGGAAGGGGGTCAGAGACAGAAGTGCCAGTGAGCACTGTCCCCAAACCAGTGTCAGGAGCAGTGTCCTGTCCCGTCTCCCCTCGGCTCTCCCCGCCTCACCTGCTCGTTTCTCCCCAGGGTGAAGCAGAGTCCCTGCGTGCTTGTCTGCCTTCCACAGCGCCTGACGCCTCGGCCCCAGTCCCGGGCCCCATCACCTCCCAGAGCCCAGAGCTTCCTGCTCCTCTGCCCCTCTCTGCTCCCTCTCCGTCTTCCGCAGAGCCGCCCACCCCCGGGACCAGGCACAGCGGGAGTGAGGGCAGCAAGAGGGCTCCTGGCAGTCACGTGTCCTCAGAGCTGGACCCTCTTCCTGCAAAACCCAAAGTCAGGCCCCAGGGGTCCTCCAGGGCCGGAGCCTCTCCAGTTTCCTTTACAGCCCTGGAGCCCCGCCCTGCTCCCCTCACAGACCAGCCCGTCACCCCTGAGCCCACAGGGCGGGCCACTCGGGGCAGGACACGCGGGTCCTCTAAGACCCCTGACCCAGCTGTCCCCACGGCCTCTGAGCTCCAGCCTTCCACCTCCAAAGACCAGCCCGTCACCCCTGAGCCCACAGCACGGGCCACTCGGGGCAGGACACGCGGGTCCTCTAAGACCCCTGACCCAGCTGTGCCCACCGCCTCTGAGCTCCAGCCTTCCACCTCCAAAGACCAGCCCGTCACCCCTGAGCCCACAGCGCGGGACAGGACACGCGGGTCCTCTAAGACCCCTGACCCAGCTGTCCCCATAGTCCCTGAGCCCACACCACGGGCCACTCAGGGCAGGACACGCGGGTCCTCTAAGACCCCTGACCCAGCTGTCCCCATAGTCCCTGAGCCCACAGCGCGGGCCACTCGGGGCAGGACACACGGGTCCTCTAAGACCCCTGACCCAGTTGTGCCCATCACCCCTGAGCTCCAGCCTTCCACCTCCAAAGACCAGCCCGTCACCCCTGAGCCCACAGCACAGGCCACTCGGGGCAGGACACGCGGGTCCTCTAAGACCCCTGACCCAGTTGTGCCCATCACCCCTGAGCTCCAGCCTTCCACCTCCAAAGACCAGCCTGTCACCCCTAAGTCCACAGTGCGGGCCACTCGGGGCAGGACACACGGGTCCTCTAAGACCCCTGACCCAGTTGTGCCCACTGCCTCTGAGCTCCAGCCTTCCACCTCCAAAGACCAGCCTGTCACCCCTAAGTCCACACCTCGGGGCAGGACACACAGGTCATCTGTCAAGACCCCTGACCCAGTTGTGCCCATCACCCCTGAGCCTGTCACCCCTAAGTCCACATCTCGGGGCAGGACACATGGGTCCTCTAAGACCCCTATCCCAGTTGTGCCCACGGCCTCTGAGCTCCAGCCTTCCACCTCCAAAGACCAGCCCATCACCCCTGAGCCCACAGCACGGGTCACTCGGGGCAGGTCCTCTGTCAAGACCCACCAACCAACTGAACCCACAGCCCCTGCCCCTGCTCCTCCTACCTCTGCAGACCAGCCTGCCACCTCCAAGGCCATGGCTCAGGGTGGTCGGAGCCGGAAACTAAGATCTACGAGTGCTGTGCCAGTTCCCCCCACCCCTGAGTTCCAGTCTCCTGTCCCCACAGACCAGCCTGTTGTCCCTGAGCCCACCCCTCAAGCCAATGGTGGCAGGAGGCCAAGGACCACTAGGAAGCCTGGGTCCCTTGCAGCTCCCATGGTCTATGAACCCTGCTCTGCACCCCTTGAAACTAACTCCCAGGCCTCCAGGAACCAAAGGCAGGGAGCAGTGCAAGCAGACAGGTCGCTTAGGACCCGTCCTGAGCCTGCGCTCGCCCGCGTGCCCCAGGTCCCAAAGACAGAGGCAGCAGGGAGATGTGCGTCCACCCCCGAGCCCCAGCCTAAGGCCTCTCAAAACCCCAAGAGGCCTTTGGGTACTGTGGGTTCACCCTCACCTCAGAAACGGCCCCGAAGAGGGGATGGTCCCCCAAAGACAGTGTTCCTGGAGGAAGAGGAAGACCCCGCAGAGAAGCCAGGAAAAGAAGAGGTGAGGAGGGGGCTGGGGCCATGGAGCTGGGAAGGACTCGGGGTTCTGATGCTCCCACCAAGATCTCCCTCAATCCCAGGGTGCAGTCCTTCCAGGACCAGGCAAGAGGAAGAGGGGCCAGGCTGAGGAAGAGCCCAGCGGACTGCCGAGCCGCAGCCTCCGTGGGACCAAACCCAACCCTGACTGCACAGCCCCCAAGGTGGGAGAGCGGGTGCCCGGGCCTGGGGAGCGGGAGCCTGGGAGGAGGCCTGCAGGCCGGGAGGTGGCGCGATGCGCGGGGTGCCGTGACCACATCGGGCCAGTCCCCTGCACAGGTGCTCTTCACCGGCGTGGTGGATGCCCGTGGGGAGCAGGCCGTGCTGGCGCTGGGCGGGCGCCTGGCCGGCTCGGTGGCGGAGGCGTCCCACCTGGTAACGGATCGAATCCGCCGGACAGTGAAGTTCCTGTGTGCCCTGGGCCGGGGCCTCCCCATCCTGTCCCTGGACTGGCTGCGCCAGGTGAGAGGCCGTGGCCACAGGGCACTGACTGCTCACGGAGCACTGAGACGTGGCGGGAGGAGGCGGAGGCGGGGACACGGGACAGGCTGGAGGCTTCCTTCACAAGCGCCGCGGGTTTCTCGTGGACACCGGGCAGGCCGGGGGCCAGGCGGCGGGCGCTGATGGCCCCCACCTGCAGTCCCGCAGGGCCGGCTGTTTCTTGCCCCCGGAGGAATACGTGGTGAGTGATCCCGAGCAGGAAAAGAACTTTGGCTTCAGCCTCCGCGACTCCCTGCGCCGGGCCCGCGAGCGAAGGCTGCTGGAGGTGAGGGGTGGACCTGCCCCCGCCCCCGCCCCCCATGTGCGCAGCCCGCCCTCCCGAAGCTTCCTGCGGACCTGGCCCTCCACACCTTCTCCCTCCTAGGGCTATGAGGTCCACGTGACCCCGGGAGTCCAGCCGCCGCCCCAGCAGATGGCCGAGATCATCAGCTGCTGTGGGGGCACGGTCCTCCCCAGCATGCCCCGATCCTACCAGGTGCCCACGGACGCAGTAGTGAGAGGGCGGGGTGGGGGGGGGGAGGTTCAGAAAGCGGGGGGGGGGGGGGCTGGCTAATACCCGTTGACTATAATTTCTGTATTTTAAAGAATTTCAAATATACGTAAAAGGAGAGAGAATAATACAGTGAGCCTCCACGTACCAATCACGCAGATTCATTTGGATGTTGCTACATTTGCTCTATCCCTTTTTTCCATTTGCTGAAGTATTTTAAGGGAACCCACAAACATCATATTATTTCTGCCTATGTACTTAAAATAACACATCTTTAAGAAATACGTACTTTTTTGTGTGTGGGGGGGCCATCATCTTTTTTTTTTATGATTTTTTTTTTTTTTTTTTTGCATTTTTCTGAAGCTGGAAACAGGGAGAGACAGTCAGACAGACTCCCGCATGCGCCCGACCGGGATCCACCCGGCACGCCCACCAGGGGGCGACGCTCTGCCCACCAGGGGGCGATGCTCTGCCCATCCTGGGCGTCACCATGTTGCGACCAGAGCCACTCTAGCGCCTGGGGCAGAGGCCACAGAGCCATCCCCGGCGCTTGGGCCATCTTTGCTCCAATGGAGCCTTGGCTGCGGGAGGGGAAGAGAGAGACAGAGAGGAAGGCGCGGCGGAGGGGTGGAGAAGCAAATGGGCGCTTCTCCTGTGTGCCCTGGCCAGAATCGAACCCGGGTCCTCCGCACGCTAGGCCGACGCTCTACCACTGAGCCAACTGGCCAGGGCTTTTTTTTTATGATTTTTTATTTATTTATTTATTTTTATTCATTTTAGAGAGGAAAGGGAGAGACAGAGGAGAGACAGAAGGGGGGGAGGAGCTGGAAGCATCAACTCCCATATGTGCCTTAACCAGGCAAGCCCAGGGTTTCGAACCAGTGACCTCAGCATTTCTAGGTCAATGCTTTATCCACTGCGCCACCACAGGTCAGGCCTGTGGGCCATCATCTTTAATCCTAGCTTGCACCCGACAGGCAAGTAAAAACACACACTGGGCTCCAAAACTTATTCATTCAGCGCTCACAAAGCTACTGACTTATCCAAGTTTCCTAGAATCAAAGTTATCTCCTTCTCTCTGCACAAACTGCACAAACCAGCTTCTCCTTCAGCACTCCGCCATCTTGGCTGCTTCTCCTCTCCTCCACATGGCCTTTCTCTGCTCTCCTCTCTAATGTTAATCTCAGGAACTCAGGAATACGTACATTTTTTATAATCACCCTGCTACTTTTTTTGTGTGACAGAGACAGAGAGAGGGACAGATAGGGAGAGACAGACAGGAAGGGAGAGAGATGAGAAGCATCAACTCATAGCTGCAGCACCTTAGTTGTTCATTGATTGCTTTCTCATATGTGCCTTGTGGCGGGGGGGGGGCTACAGCAGACCAGTGACCCCTTGCTCAAGCCAGCAACCTTGGGCTTAAGCTGGTGAGCCTTGCTCAAACCAAATGAGCCTGCGCTCAAGCTCATGACCTCAGGGTCTCAAACCTGGGTCCTCCGCATCCCAGTCTGATGCTCTATCCACTACGCCACGGCCTGGTCAGGCACGATGCCACTATTGATTTGTAGTAAAATTCACAATAGTTTCTCAGTCATTTTCTCATACTCCATTAATCAAATTTTACCAGGTGTCTAAAAATGTCTTTACAGTTCAATCAGTATTCAAACCAGCTCTCTCTATTGACACAGTATATCTTAATTCTCTTTGACTCAAGATTAGCAATTTTTAACTTTTTTCATTTCTTGGCATATATAAACTACTAAAATTCTGCAGCACACCAAAAAATATATGTTTTGCCAATCTGATAAAAAGATAGGTATAATTTTGGTTGATTTACAAAAAAAAAAAAGTAATTGCCTACCTCTTTTGCTCCAAAGTGACTTTTTCAAATAAATCAAAGTTTAAAAAAATTCAGATGCCTATACTTACTTATAAAGATTTCTGGTCCCAAGAATTAACCAATCAGATGCAACCTTATGCAACATGATTATTAAGATGCAACTCTTTTATATGACCTATAGGTGACGTAGATGTCTTATGGTTCAAGACAGGGCATTCATACCTGCTGTTGTCATGGTCTGTTTGTTTGTTTAAGTGAGAGGGGAAAGACAGACAGACTGCATGTACCTCAACCGGGATCGAGCCACTGGCTGTGGGAGGGGAAGAGAGAGAAGGGGGAAGAAGGGGAAGAAGAGCAGATGGTCACTTTTCTTGTGTGTCCTGACCAGGAATCGAACCTGGGATGTCTATACACCAGGCCCACACTCTATCCACTGAGCAAACCAACCAGTGCCAATTGTCATGTTTTTATTTGACAATCTAAGGGAAAAGAGGTCAGTGCCCTTGACTAGTCAGATATTGCATGTCTTAAAAATTCTTGCAGCCCTGGCCAGTGGCTCAGTGGATAGAGCGTCAGCCCACCATGTGGACATCCCAGGTTTGATTCCCAGTCAGGGCACACAGGAGAAGCAAACATCTGTGTCATTCCCGCCCCTTTCTCTCCCTTTTGAGTGGCTCCCACGGCCAGTGGCTCGATTGGTTTGACGGTAGGCTCCAGGTACGCCCCGGCTGCTGAGGATAGCTCCATTGGAGTGTGTCAGCCTCAGGTGCTAAAAATAGCTGGTACTCAAGCATTTGCCCCAGACATAATTGCTGGGTCGGATGGATCCTGGTCAGGGCACATATGGGAGTCTGCCTCACTATCTCCCCTCCTCTCACCTAAAAAACCCCCACAAAACTCTTGCAGCACACCAGTTAAAAATTGCTGCTCCAGGCCTGACCTGTGGTGGCGCAGTGGATAAAGCGTCGACCTGGAAATGCTGAGGTCGCCGGTTCGAAACCCTGGGCTTGCCTGGTCAAGGCACATATGGGAGTTGATGCTTCTAGCTCCTCCCCCCTTCTCTCTCTGTCTCTCCTCTCTCTCTCTCTCTCTGTCTCTGTCTCTCTCTCTCTCTCCTCTCTAAAATGAATAAATAAAATAAAAATTAAAAAAAAAAAAAAAAAATTGCTGCTCCAGCCCTGACCTGTGGTGGTGCAGTGGATAAAGCGTCGACCTGGAAATGCTGAGGTCGCCGGTTCGAAACCCTGGGCTTGCCTGGTCAAGGCACATATGGGAGTTGATGCTTCCAGCTCCCCCCCCCACCTTCTCTCTCTGTCTCTCCTCTCTCTCTCCCTCTCTGTCTCTCTCCCTTTCTCTCTCCTCTCTAAAATTAATAAAATTAAAAAAAAAATTAAAAAAAAAAAATTGCTGCTCCAGAGCATGTCCCCACCCATTTAGCCTTTTTTATGTCATTGACTTCCTGCAGAAACTAGATCAATTGTCCTTCAGAATGTTCCTCAGTCTGGATTTTTCTATTTGCTCCCTGGTTATATCGTTTATCTTATTCTTCTATCTCCTGTATTTCCTGTAAATTATAATTAATTTTAGCCTGACCAGGTGGTGGCACAATGGATAAAGCATTGGCCTGGGATGCTGAGGACCCTGGTTCAATGCCTGAGGTCACCAGCTTGAGCGCGGGGTCACTGGCTTGAGCTTGGAATCATAGACATAACCACTTGGTCGCTGGCTTAAGTAAGGGGTCACTGGCTTGGCTGGAGCCCCCCCCTTCCGCCCCAGTCAAGGCACATCAATGAATAACTAAAATGCCACAGCCATGAGTTCATTCTTCTCATCTCTCTCTCTCTTCCTGTCTCTCTGTCCCTGTCTGCCCCCCCTTTTTACCAGAAAGAAAAAAATTAATTTTAAAAGCTCAAATAGCCCTGGCCGGTTGGCTCAGCGGTAGAGCATCGGCCTAGCGTGCGGAGGACCCGGGTTCGATTCCCGGCCAGGGCACACAGGAGAAGCGCCCATTTGCTTCTCCACCCCTCCGCCACGCTTTCCTCTCTGTCTCTCTCTTCCCCTCCCGCAGCCAAGGCTCCATTGGAGCAGAGATGGCCCGGGCGCTGGGGATGGCTCCTTGGCCTCTGCCTCAGGTGCTAGAGTGGCTCTGGTCGCAATATGGCGACGCCCCAGAAGGGCAGAGCATCGCCCCCTGGTGGGCATGCCGGGTGGATCCCGGTCGGGCGCATGCGGGAGTCTGTCTGACTGTCTCTCCCCGTTTCCAGATTCAGAAAAATGAAAAAATGAAAGAAAAAAAAAAAAAAAAGGCTCAAATAAATGCAGATTCAACGTTTCTGGCCCGAGGGCTCTGCAGACAGTGCAGGGTGCCTCCTGTGGCCTTGTGTCAGGAGGTGCTGTCAGCGGGGCTTAGACTGGGGGTGGTCCTGACCTGCTGCGAGGGCTCTGTCCCCCTGACCTCTGTCCTGCCGTCTGTCCCCTCTGTCCCCAGCCTCGCAGAGTTGTGATCACGTGCCCCCAGGACGCCCCTCGATGCGCCACGCCGCTGCGGGCGGGGCTGCCGGTCCTGTCGCCCGAGTTCCTGCTGACCGGAGTGCTGAGGCAGGAAGCCATGCCCGAGGCCTTTGTCCTGCCCACTGAGGGGATGCCGTTCACCTGAGAACCCCGTCCCAGGACCCTCTTCCCTTCCAGACCAATAAATAGAAAATACGTGGGAGAAAACTTTCTCTTTTCATTTTTTGAGGGGTGGGGGAGAGAGGAGGAGAGAGGGGGCAGGAGCAGGAAACATCAACTCCCATCCATATGTTCCTGGATGGGGCAAGCCCAGGGTTTCGAACCGGCGACCTCAGCATTGCAGGTCAATACTTTATCCACTGCATCACCTCAGGTCAGGCGAGAGAGAACTCAGGGCTTTAGAAAGGATTGGTGTGTACTGATCTGATTTGTCTAGAAAATGGGTGGGGATGAAAAGGCTTATGGGAAAACACAGATAGGGAGATGGGGCCACAGATATATATATATTTTTTTGTATTTTTCTGAAGCTGGAAACGGGGAGAGACAGTCTGACAGACTCCCGCATGCGCCTGACAGGGATCCACCCGGCACGCCCACCAGGGGGCGATGCTCTGCCCCTCCTGGGCGTCGCTCTGTTGCAACCAGAGCCACTCTAGCGCCTGGGGCAGAGGCCAAGGAGCCATCCCCAGCGCCCGGGCCATCTTTGCTCCAATGGAGCCTCGGCTGCGGGAGGGGAAGAGAGAGACAGAGAGGAAGGAGAGGTGGAGGGGTGAAGAAGCAGATGGGCGCTTCTCCTGTGTGCCCTGGCCAGGAATCGAACCCGGGGCTTCTGCATGCCAGGCCGACACTCTACCACTGAGCCAAGGGGCCACAGATTTTTTAAAATGGCCATTTAAAGCTGGCTAACCCCATGCCCGGGTGTCTTTAGGGGCACTCATCTTTAAGCAGACTGACATATGTACTTATTGCGCAGTGTCCTGCTTCCCATTTGAAAGCCATTTCTTTTTCCTTTATTTTTTATTCAGTGAGAGGAGGGAGGCAGAGAGACAGACTCCCACATGTGCCCCAACCAAGATCCACCTGGCAACCCTCTGTTTGGGGCCAGTGCTCGAATCAACCAAGCTATCCTCAGCACCTGGGGTTGGCGCTTGAAATAATTGAGCCACTGGCTGTGGGAAGGGAAGAGGAGCGGATGGATGGTCACTTCTCATGTTTGCCCTGACTGGAAATTGAACCCCAGATATCCACATGCTGGGTTGATGCTCTATGCACTGAGTCAACTGGCCAGGACCAGGGAGTAACTCCTTAATGGACACTGTTTTCTTTAGGGAGATGAAAATGCTTTGGAACTAGTTAGAGGTGGTGATTGTACACATTATGAACATACTAAATCAGGGGTCCCTCAGATCATTGGAGGGCCAGGCTATAAAAAAAACTATGAACAAATCCCTATGCACACTGCACATATCTTATTTTAAAGTAAAAACACAAAACGGGAACAAATATAATATTTAAAATAAAGAACAAGTAAATTTAAATCAACAAACTGGCCAGTATTTCAGTGGGAACTATGCTCCTCTCACTGATCACCAATGAAAGGGGTGCCCCTTCTGGAAGTGTGGCGGGGGCTGGATAAATGGCCTCAGGGGGCCACATGCAGCCTGCAGGCCGTAGTTTGGGGACCCCTGTACTAAATGATACTGGATTGGTCTTTTTTGTGTGTTTGAGAGACAGAAAGGAAGGGAGATGAGAAACATCAACTCATAGTTGTGGCACCTTAGTTGTTCATTGATTGCTTTCTTATATGTGCCTTGACCAGGGGCTACAGCAGAGCAAGTGACCCCTTGCTCAAGCTGTCGACCTTGGGCTCAAGCCAATGACTTTGGGCTGCAAGCTAGTGATCTGCATGCTCAAGCCAGTGACCATGGGTCATGTTGATGATGCCACACTCAAGCCAGCGACCTCAGGGTTTCCAACCTGGGACCTCAGCATCCCAGATTGACACTCTATCCATGGCTCCACCATTGGTCAGTCTGGATTGTTCTCTAAAACAGCTCCTTTTGCCTGACCAGGCGGTGGCGCAGTGGATAGAGCATTGGACTGGGATGCCGAGGACCCAGGTTCGAGACCCCAAGGTTGCCAGCTTGAGCGCGGGATCATCTAGTTTGAGCAAAGCTCACCAGCTTGGACCCAAGGTCGCTGGCTTGAGCAAGGGGTTACTCAGTCTGCTGAAGGCCTGCAGTCAAGGCACATATGAGGAAGCAATCAATGAACAACTAAGGTGTCGCAATGAAAAATTGATGATTGATGCTTCTCATCTCTCTCCGTTCCTGTCTGTCTGTCCCTATCCCCCTCTCTGACTCTCTGTCTCTGTAAAAAAAAAATAAAAAAATACAAAGACTTTCTCTTTACCATGTGACGCATGCCAAATTTATTAAAAAGAAAAATAAATAAAAATAAAACATCGTTCAGACAAATATAAATAAAATGGAAATAATGTAAGTTATTTATTCTTTCTCTACGGACCGGTACCGGTCCGCGGCCCGGGAGTTGGGGACCTCTGCTCTAACCAACTGAGCTATTCAGCAAGTGCATGTAAACTTGTAGAGAATAAGTTTGGTTTTTTTGTGTTGTTTTTTTTTTTACACTTCCAATGAATCCCACAGCTTGTAGCACATTGTGTAATAAGTGTCTCTATCATTCAAGGTCCTGGCAGGAAGTGATGGCACAGTCAAAATTAGGATAATTTTTGGAGAGTTTAATGAAGTGAAAATTACAAGGAAGTAGGCAGAGATTAGAGAAATCACAAAGAATATTGCCATACCCCAGTACCCACAGATCCATGGTGACCACCACCTCTAAGCCCACAAGGATGAGATGAGGGAGCAGTTCTCTATAGAGCAGGGGTCCCCAAACTTTTTACACAGGGGGCCAGTTCACTGTCCCTCAGACCGTTGGAGGGCCGGACTATAAAAAAAACTATGAACAAATCCCTATGCACACTGCACATATCTTATTTTAAAGTAAAAAAACAAAACGGGAACAAATACAATATTTAAAATAAAGAACAAGTAAATTTAAATCAACAAACTGACCAGTATTTCAATGGGAACTATGCTCCTCTCACTGACCACCAATGAAAGAGGTGCCCTTTCCAGAAGTGCAGCAGGGGCCGCCTGTGGCCCGCGGGCCGTAGTTTGGGGACCCCTGCTATAGAGAGAGCGTCCTTAGTGAAAACTGATTTGCACTGATGAGTCCATTCAGGACAACTTCCTGAAGCACACACAAAGCGTGCAGAGTCAGTCTGGAAGGAAAACAAACTGTCTCATACAGTATACAGTAGCACTGATTCAGAGCCCTTCACTGTGTAGAGAACAGGAGGTCAGAGCCTTGGGGAGGGAGAAGGAATGTTTGCAGACCACAAAAGATGCTGCTTAGCAATTTTTAAAAAAGATTTTATTTATTGATATTGCAGAGGGGGGAGTACAAGAAGTTTCAACTCCTAGTTTTTTGTAAGTCTTGCCGACTGCCATGGTGTGGGGCTCAGGGCGCCGAGGCTGTAAGTTCTTCACAACACGATCTCTAAATTGGATGAAGAAAACCTTACTTTTATGTTGCTTTTTAGATACGAATGTTGTTAGTCTGTATCACAAACATCTGCAAGGGAAAACATGTTGCCCTGGCCAGGTAGCTTGGTTGGTTAGAGCATCATCTTGAAGCACAGAGGTTGCTGGTTCGATCCCTGGTCAGGGCACATACAGGAAGAGATGAATGTTTCTTTCTTTCATTCTCTCCCTTCCTCTCTCTAAAATCAATATATATATTACACACACACACACACACATATATAAAATTATATTTTAAGTTTTTATTTTTTTTAAAGAAGACAATATGTTAACACCAAAGTTCTTCTTAGTGGTGTCTGGCTAGTGAGTGGAGTTCAGCTAATGAGGGTGCAGAGTCAAGTCATAGTTAACTACTAGAAAGCTTGGGTAAAATTAACCGAAAACGTTTGCAAGTAGAATAAAGCTTTGCACCCTACATATATTCACGTTTTCATTCTCGTGGTTACAAATCAACAGCCTTTGGTATCATTCGAACGAATCTTGTGTTACAAAAGCGCCCTTCTTTAGCAAGCGGAGAAGCAAGAATTCAACTTTCTAGGAAGTTACAAAATAAGCATCAAGCGATGTCGCAGGTGATTTCGCAGCTTTGTTCTCTGACCTCGGGTGTTTTGCGGTTAGGGCTGTTAGGGGGCTGCTCCTGCGTCGCTGTTTCCACAAGGATCCTGCAAGAGAGGAACTGTACCTGAGACGGGAAAAGAGCCGCCGTAGGATTCGACCCACGCGAGTGGCTGCGGAGCCGCTGCCCCGTCACCTCGTCCCCGTGACTCTAACATTCCCTCCGGGACGCGGCGACCACGACACCCCGAGAGGAACCCGGGCCTGAGCCCTGCGGCCGCGGCGCGCAGAAGCCCCGCCCCACAGGCGGCTTCCCGGGGCGGGGCGGGGCCTGTGTGGCGCGCGCACGGAAACCCCGCCCCCGGCGACATCCCGAGGCGGGGCGGGCGGGGCCTGCGGCGGCGGCGCGCAGAAGCCCCGCCCCCAGGCGGCATCTCGGGGCGTGGAGGGGCGTGGCCTGCGGCCGCGGGAACCCAGAGCCCGCCCTCGTCCCCACCCCTTGGTTTCTCGCCATGGCTCCAGCCCTGCTCCTGGTCCCCGCAGCCCTGGCCTCGTTCATCCTGGCCTTTGGCACCGGGGTGGAGTTCGTGCGCTTCACCTCTCTCCGGCCTCTCCTTGGAGGGATGCCGGAGTCCGGAGGTCCAGGTGAGCGGGAGGGATAGGGGCGGGGAGGTGGAGCCGGCGGAGAGGGAGCGGGGCGGGGCTTTGGACGAACGACCGGGCAAGCTCCAGAGTTCCAGGGAACGAAAACCGAGACCGGCTCCGAGGAGCAGCAGCCGGAGAGCCCCGAGAGCTAAATTAGGAAGTCGGGGGTTAGCGGTTTAGAGAGGAGGGACAGTGGAGGACTGCGGCCGAGGGAAAAAGGGCAGTATGCAGAGTTTGCTAAGGAAAGTGCCTTGTGGACAGGACTATGGAGAAGACAGTAAAGAAGGGAACATCTGGCGAAGTGAAATAAAAGAGGCAAGGGAGGCCTCTCCTGCCATGCCTTTGTGACGACCCAACAGGAACCATGCTCCCCAGCTCTGGGAAAGAGAGAAAAAACGGAATGGGGGGGAAAGGCCTTAACGCTCGTGAAAGCAATAGGGGACATGGCCCGGGACCCCAAGAGGAGAGGAGGTGGGCATGTTTTCCACTATCTTCGGTGTTTTTTTCTCTTTTCTTCTCTATCTCCCCCTAGATGCCCAACAGGGCTGGTTGGCTGCCTTTCAGGACCACAGCGTGCTTGCTGCTCTGGCTTGGGACCTGGGGCTCCTGCTCCTGTTCGTGGTGCAGCACAGCCTCATGGCAACTGAGACGGTGAAGGCGTGGATGTCCCGGTATTTCGGGGTTCTTCAGAGGTCACTGTATGTGGCCTGCACTGCCCTGGCCTTGCAGGTAGGAGGCCCTAGATGCTGAGGCCCTAAGGGAAACAGTCTGGGAAGGAAGCCCTAGATTGCAGGGGCAAGGACCTTAGGCTTCTTCTTTCTTTAAAAAAAGATTTTATTTATAAATTTTGGGAGAGTGAAAGGGTGGGAGGAGCGGGAAGCATCAACTTGCAGTTGCTTCTTCTATATGCCTTGACTAGACCAGCTGGGGGCCTTAAACCAGTGACCTCAGCATTCCAGGTTGGTGCTCCAATCCACTGCGCCACACCATAAGTCAGGCTAGGCTTCTTTGTTTTATATTGATTGATTGATTGATTTTAGAGAGAGAGAGAGAGAGAGACTCACCAATTTGTTGTTCCATTAATTTATGTATTCATTGGTTGATTCTTGTATTTGCAGGGATCAAACCTGCATCTTTGGTGCATCAGAACGGTGTTCTAAGCCACTGAGCTACCCAGCCAGGGCTAGAACCTTAGACTTCTCATAAGTGTGGGTTTAGGAGAACTGAGGGTATTCAGAACTCTCATCTCAGCTTCTGTTCCTCCACAGCACACACCCTACTCTTTATCAAGGCAGGTGGTGGCCTGACCTGTGGTGGAGCAGTGGATAAAGTGTCGACCTGGAACGCTGAGGTCGCTGTTTTGATACCCTGCACTTGTCCGGTCAAGGCACATATGGGAGTTGGTGCTTCCTGCTCCTCCCCCTTTCTCTCTCTCTCTCTCCTCTCTAAAATGATTAAAAAAAAAACCCAAAACACAAAGACAGGTGCACTGCTTGCCATTCCTGAAGCGTGCATGCCACCTGCGTGTTCCCCTCTGCGCTCCGCCCGTGTCCTGCTGGAGAGTCTCTCCTTAACTCTTTCTTCCATAGTCCTACCCTTTCTTCCAAACCTAGAGGAGGCTTCCCAGTAAGCACCCTCGGTCTTCCCTGCGGGTGCTTAGCGTAGGCTACTTTGTGCACCTCTCTGGTCAACTTCGTCCATCCTGGAGCTCCTCGGGTACGGGCGGTCACCCTTACATCCTTGGGACCCCGCCCAGCACCGTCCATACGTGTGCTGAATATTGGCTGGCGATGCTCGTGGGCACAGTGGGGAGAGCCGCAGGCCACTTGGGAGTAGGGGAAGCCTGTGGGCCTTGGTGTCCCAGCCTGTCGTCCCTCCCCAGCTGGTGATGCGGTACTGGGAGCCCGTCCCCAGAGGCCCTGTGTTGTGGGCAGCTCGGGCCGAGCCCTGGGCCACCTGGGTGCCGCTCCTGTGCTTTGTGCTCCACGTCATTTCCTGGCTCCTCATCTTCAGCATCCTCCTCGTCTTCGACTACGCCGAGCTCATGGGCCTCAAACAGGTGAGGCTCCCAGACCCCTATTTGATCCTTTCTGGAACGCCTCTTGCCTTTCCAAGGATTTCCCCGCTCTTCCTGCGCTCTCCTACCTTCCTCTTTTTATTTTTTAGTGAGAGGAGAAGAGGCAAAGAGACAGACTCCCACATGCACCCCGACCGGGATCTACCCGGCAAGCCCACTAGGGGGCGATACTCTGCCCATCTGGGGCTGTTGCTCTGAACCGAGCCATTTTTTTTTTCTTTTTTCTTGTTTTATTTTTCTTCTGAAGCTGGAAACGGGGAGAGACAGTCAGACAGACTCCCACATGCGCCCGACCCGGATCCACCTGGCACACCCACCAGGGGCGACGTTCTGCCCACCAGGGGGCGATGCTCTGCCCCTCCGGGGCGTCACTCTGCCGCGACCAGAGCCACTCTAGTGCCTGGGGCAGAGGCCAAGGAGCCATCCCCAGCACCCGGGCCATCTTTGCTCCACTGGAGCCTTGGCTGCGGGAGGGGAAGAGAGAGACAGAGAGGAAGGAGGGGGTGGGGGTGGAGAAGCAAATGGGCGCTTCTCCTATGTGCCCTGGCCAGGAATCAAACCCGGGTCCACCACACGCCAGGCCAACGCTGTACCGCTGAGCCAACCGGCCAGGGCCTGAACCGAGCCATTTTATTAGTGCCTGAGGTGTGGAGGCCATGGATCCATCCTCAGCGCCTGATGACTGCTCGCTGGTACCAATCGTGCGGAGGCTGGAGGTGGGGAAAGAGAGAGAGAGAGAGAGAAGAGGGGGAGGGGGAGAGAAGCAGATGATGGTCACTTCTCCTGTGTGCCCTGACCAGGAATTGAACCCAGGACATCCGTACACCAGGCCGACACTTTACCACTGAGCCAGCAGCCAGGGCCACATAGCTTCCTCTTGCTTTTGCTCCCGTACCTGCCTTTCTTCTACTGTAGTCTCCCCTCAGCCTTCCCTCAGAGGCCAAAAACAATGGGCCTGCTGTGGCTGAGGAAGGGTCGTGACCCAGAAGCAAGGGTCAGGGACTCAAGACTTAGAAGGGCTGGTTCTTGGCCCTGAGTTCCAGAAGGAGGGTGCCCGGAAGGGGAGGAACAGGCGGGCGGCTAGGTTGTGAAAAGGGCAGGACTCCATTTGTAAGCTGCTCTCCGGCTCCCAGGTGTACTACCACGTGCTGGGGCTGGGTGAGCCTCTGGCCCTGAAGTCCCCCCGGGCGCTGAGGCTCTTCTCCCACCTGCGCCACCCGGTGTGCGTGGAGCTGCTGACGGTGCTGTGGGTGGTGCCCACCCTGGGCGCGGACCGGCTCCTCCTCGCTCTCCTCCTCACCCTCTACCTGGGTCTGGCTCACGGACTGGACCAGCAAGATCTCCGCTACCTCCGGGCCCAGCTGCAGAGAAAACTGCACCTGCTCTCCCGGCCGCAGGATGGGGAGGCCGAGTGAGGACCTGACTGCGTGTTCAAGCCCTGGACTTCCTCAGCCCCTCAGAATTCAAATGCCTGGGCATCCGGGCCTGCTTCAGACCAGAGGGCCCAAGTCCACGGGCTGAAGGAGCTGCCCCATCCATGCCACTCCCTGGGTCCGTCCACATGCCCTACGTTCTGGGTTTGGGCACTCCAAGGTCCACTTCTCACCAGCCAGGAAGAGGGGGTGGGGAACATATAGGTCTTCTCACAGTTTCCGGTGTGACACTCCCTCCCCAACCTCCTCGATAGGAGGGTCCCGCTTGACCACTCCCTTGGCACAAGTAGTGGCCTCTGCTCCTGGCTCCTCAGAGCTGTCTGTCCCAGGGTCCGCAGGTTGGACAGTAGTGGCCGCCCTCCAGGCGGAGTGTCTTGCATCTCCATCTCCACCAGCCCGCTGGCTGGCCTCTTCGCTTCTTTAGGCCCTGCCCCTGGGTTCTGTCCTTGAACTTCGTTGAGAGGATTCTCCCGCTCTTAATTCGAGGGGCTGAGGGCTCCCCGCTTTCCGGAGGAACCGCATCCACGGAAAATAAATTTCAGCCTGGTTTTTCTGCATATGGTGAGCCTTCTGTCGGTGGGTCTTAAGCTGCAGGGCAGAGTTTGGGAAGGACGGCGAGCCCGAGCCTGGGCGCGCCAAACTCGAGTCTGGGCAGCCACCGCGCCCTCTGGCGACCGCTGGGCAGCGGCCACTCCCGGAGGACCCACCCCACCTTCCAGGAGCAGCCCTGTCCCCCTTCCTCCACATCCTCCGATGTTCCCGGTGCAAACCAGGGAACCCAAGGGAGAAGGGAGCTAAAAAGAGTGGGCAGCAGCTCCGGGCGCCCCTCCCCAGGGGCACCCCACTCCACGGGCTCCCCAGTGCCCGGGACCCCGCAGCGACAAAGGCTGGCCCGGGAGGCCGGAGCGTGGGGAGGAGCAGCAGGAGATGGGAAGGGCGGGCCCCCGCTCCGAGCAGCTGCTGCTTCCTCCCCAAGTCCCTCGAGGGGCCTGAGTCACGAGCCGCCGCCCTGGGTCGGAGGGGGGTGGGGAGTGTCTGGACCCCTGGGTTTTCCGGGGCTACTGGGCAGGAGCGGGGTGAAGGGACCCCCACGGACCCAAAGCGTAAAGTTAGGGGTGGCGGCGGGAAATGGGGAGCCTCGGGCCGAGTCGCACGCGGGGCTGGCAGGAGCGAGGCCCCGCCCCCCCCGCGGGCTCCGCCCCGCGCCCCCTTCCCACTCCCCATTGTCCTCAGACAAAGCGGTCGCCGCCCCCCGCCCGGCCTCTAGGTCCCTGTCTTCGTCCCTCCTCCCGGGCTCCCTCTTCCACCATCCCTCCTCCCGCTCCTCCCCGCCCTCCCGTCTCCGGATCTCCCTCGATCCCTCTCTCTCCTCCTCTTCCTCTCGCCTCCTCTCCGGACGCCGGGCTCCTCCGCGGCCCCTCCCCTGGGAGCCCCGCAGCGTGAGTGGACCGAGGGGCTTCCGACCCGGGGAGGGCTGTCCCCGAGCTCCGTCCTCGCTCGCGTCCCTGGCTGACCGGACCTGGGGGCTGACTGCTCTTTGTGCCGAGATCTGTCTGTCCGCGCGCGGCCGGCGCGGGGCGGGGATGGCTGACGATGTCAGGGTTCCGTGAGAGCGGAGAACCGGCCCAGGATGCGCGGGCTCCGGAGCGAAGAGGCGCGGAGCCGGCCCTCCGCGCCCCTGGGTCGCGGGTACAGCCGGTGGGGAAGCGGGAGCTGGTGACGCGCCGGGGTGGGGGTGGGGGGGTGGACGCCAGGGTTCTGGGAACGCGCTGGCAGCCCCGCGCCCGAGTTCCGAAAGTCCCCGGGGGAGGGTATTTCCCCTGACCCGCCCTGGGGCGGGGGCGGGGTCCGAGCACAGCTGGAAGGGGCGCCTGGATCGCGCGGAGACGCGCCCGGCTGCCTCCGCAGAGCTCCCTTTGCCCCGCTGACCCCCCGTTTCCCTTGAGCCCCTGGACCTCTCCACGCTCCGCCCCTGCTCCCGGACACCCGCTCGCGTCCGGCCGCCCCACCCCGGCGGGGTTCCCTGACCTCCGTCCACACTCGGCGCCCCCCGGGTAGCGGGGCGGCCGCCTCGCCCGAGGCCTGCACCCTGCTCCTCAGCCCCTCTCTCCCCTCTCGGCCCTCACACCGACTTCCCTTTTCGCCCTCCTCTCCTCTCACATCCTGGGACCGTGTCTGACAGCCAGTGACCCTGGGCTGCCGAATCCGAACCCCGCTCTCCCTCTGCCTCGTCCCCTCCCCCCGCCGCCTCTCTTCTCTTTCTTGGTTTTCCCCTGTCTCTGGCCTGCCTCACTTCCCTCTTTCCCCCTCTGTCCTCTGTCCCTCCGCCCCTCTGCCCTTCTCTGGGTCCCCCTCTGCCTTCCGCTCTCGCTCCTCCCGTCCCCAGGCTCGCCCCCGGGGCCTCTCGGTAGCATCGCCTTCCTGTTCTCTGCTCCCCAGCGCTCCCCACCCTCACCTCAAGGCGACCATGGCCACCATCCCCGACTGGAAGCTCCAGCTGCTAGCCCGGCGCCGGCAGGAGGAGGCAGCCGTTCGCGGCCGGGAGAAGGCGGAGAGGGAGCGCCTGTCCCAGATGCCAGCTTGGAAGCGGGGACTTCTGGAGCGCCGCCGTGCCAAACTCGGTCTGTCTCCCGGGGAGCCTAGCCCTGCGTCTGGGACTACAGAGGCGGGACCTCCAGACCCAGACAAGTCTGCGGTCCTCCTGGAGGCCATCGGCCCGGTGCACCAGAACCGATTCATTCGGCAGGAGCGCCAGCAGCAGCAGCAGCAGCAGCAGCGGAGTGACGAGCCACTTGCGGACCGGAGGCCTGGGCCTTTGGAGACCCGGGAGTGGAGACCCAGCCCTGGGGAGACGCGGGATTCAAGCCCCAAAGGAGGAGAGGCCAGAGAAGAGCGGCTCAGCCCCAGGGAAGCCAGAGAGAGGAGGCTGGGGGTAGGGGGCGCCCGAGAGTCGAGCCCCAGGCCCTCGGAGGCTCGGGACTGGAGGCAGAGCCCGGGAGAGGCTGGGGACAGGTCCAGGCTGTCAGAGGCGTGGAGGTGGAAGCTGAGCCCCGGGGAAACGCAGGAGCGGAGTCTGAGGCCGGTGGAGCCTCAGGAACAAAGCCCCAGGAGAGGGGAGGTGGTGGACAGCAGGCTGAGTCCAGCGGAGTCCGACAGCCAGCAGCTGGGCCTGACAGAGACCCCTACGTGGAGGCCTGACTCCGCAGAGTCCCGAGAACAAAGTTTGCTACAACCAGAGGCATCGGAAGGGAGGCCGGACTCGGGAGGAAGACGGCAAGACAGCCCGGAGGAATGTGGGAGAAGAGAGGACAGGCCGGCTCCAAGGCTGGCCCCCGAAGAGGTTACGGGGCTGCCCGAGACCCCGACACCGGATGCTGGGGACAGCAGCAGCAGCTCGGGAGCGGTGTGGGCGGCGGAACGTAGGCCCAGCCCCGTGGAGGACGGCGAGGGGGACTTGAGGCTGACACAGGGGTGGAAATGGACCCTGCAGTCGGGGAAGGGCCGTGAATGGACATCCAGGGACCCAGACACTCAGACTCAGAAGCCAGCGCCTCCTCCCGAGGCTGCTGAGAAGCCTCTGGGGCCTCTCCGTGCAGAGGCTGAGAAGGAGGCGGCAGGGGCCCAGGGCAGGCCTCCGGGAGCCCTGCAGAACCGCTGCGCTGTCCCCTGCCCCCTCCCACCGGAGGAGGCTGGGACTGGAGGCTCGAGACCGCAGGAAGAGGAAGCCGCGGAGCTCCGGCCCCCACCCTCAGCCCCTCTGCCTCCCCCGGCCCCAGCCCCAGCCCCAGCTGCCCCCCAGTCCCCTGGGGATCCCCTGATGAGCCGGCTGTTCTATGGGGTGAAGGCAGGGCCAGGGGTGGGGGCCCCCCGCCGCAGCGGACACACCTTCACAGTCAACCCCAGGCGGTCTGTCCCCCCAGCGGCCCCCGCCGCTCCAGCCGCCCCTGATGCCGTGGGCCCGGGGGCCGGGAAGAAGCGGTACCCGACCTCCGAGGAGATCTTGGTTCTGGGGGGCTACCTCCGCCTCAGCCGCAGCTGCCTGGCGAAGGGGTCCCCTGAAAGGCACCACAAACAGGTAGGGAGCGGCCCCAGCCAGACTTCTTAGAAGCCCACGCGCCTGTTCCCTCTGGGCTCTGAACTTCGTGCTGTTTTTTCCTTCTACACCCCTGTCTGCTGGTCTCCCCCTCTTCTGGTGAATTCCCGCTCCCACCCTCCCTGCTCTGCAGACACAGCCCTCCTTCTCGGAGCCCCCTCTGCCATTGATTTCCCAGCCGGAGAGCCTGCCCGCAGCCCGGTGCTGGCCCTGGGTGTGTCCGTCCCAGGGTGTGCCCACGCTCCTTACTCTCTGCTCCCTCGGGCTATGAGGTCTCCCGCCCCCATTTCTTTCCTTCCTTTCCTCCGAATCTGTGACCCAGCCCAGCCCAGCTGGTAGGAGACCGGCCAACAACTCCTCAGAACCTATAGGGCAGGGTCACGGGGTGAAAGCCCTCCCAGACTTCCAGGGGAAGAATGTGGGGGGCAGGAAGCCTGCAGAGGCGGAAGCGGTGCCTTGGGGGTTCTAGGGGGACACGGAAAGAAGTGAGTGGAGGAAGGCCTCACAGTCCCGAGGAAAAGGGGGCAGAGCGGAGTGGGGGGGGCCTCCAGGGACGGGGTGGGGGGGCAGTGGAACAGGGCTGGCCCAGAGCAAGCCTGCCCCCTGGGAGAGACAGCACACAGGGGCCATTTAAAGTGGTGACCTCGGGGTTGCACACCCCCAGCTGGGCCACTACTTCAGACAGTGCTCCCTTCTCTCTTGGGACAAGAAAAGCTTTCTCCTCTCCAAAATACCCCCTCCTTCCTCAGGACTGGCAGAGCACCCGGTTTTCCCGTCTTCCCGCCTCCCTGGCCTCTTCCCCTCCCCCCCCCCCCTTCGTGGAAAAAGAGAGAAGTGAATTTGGAGGCACTACTGAGAACAGGGAGTCCAAGGCAGGCGAGTTGAGGACAGGGGTGGGGACCGAGGCCAGCAGAGGGTCAGAGGTTAAACTGGAATCAGGATGTGCAAGAAGGTGGGAGAAGCCAGGCTGATGTCTCTGACCTGGCCCTGCCCCCGCCACTTCCTGAGTCCCTTCCCTTCACACCAGTGTCTGAGGGAGGTCCCTGCACCACACACACACACACATCCCATCCCATCCCGGCAGAGACTGGGGGAGCCCTTTCTAGTCTCCAGTCCTCAGCCCCCAGGTGACGTCCTCAGACCTGTTTCTGCGTCCTCAGTATCAGTGGGAAACCACAGGGACCAGAGACCCAGGTTAAGTTTAGGGGAGGGGGTGTCATTTGATCCAGAAGCTCCCTCATCACCAGAAGCTCCCGCCGCCAGCCCTGAGCGGTGCCGGAGTCGCCCCAAGCCTCCGAGCACGCGGGGAGGCGGGTCAGGAGCTGCCGGGGTGCAGCGCTCAGGAAAGTCACTTCCTGGGGAGTTAGCTGGCTGGCGCTTCAGGCGTGGGGAGAGGCGAGGGGGGCACGGAGATTGGGACGGAACGCCCGGGGGCCCCCTTGGTGCAGGGCAGGACCTGCGAGGGTGCCCGGACCTAGGTCGGGGAGCTGGGGGGCCGGAAGCAGGTCGCCCAAACAGGAAGGCTGGGGCGGGGGCCGGAAGGCTGGTGGGGCCGCGTGGGGAAGGAGGCTAGGCCCTGGCCCGCCAGAGCCGCGCAGGATGTGGTGAGAGAAGGAAGCAGAGCGGGGGCGGGGTGGGGGGAGAAGCTGCGAGCCCCCCAGACCCACAGCACCCCCCTCCGCCCCCTCTGGTTCAGGGGCAGGAGGACCCCCACCCTTCAATCCCGTCTTCCCTAAATAACTCGTCTGCAGGCTAATTCTATCAGCCGTATTCTGGGAAATCCCACGTGGGCCGCTGGAGCCCCGGGCTGGGGCTGGGTGGGGTGGGGGTGGGGCCTCCTCAGCGGCCCTCCCCTCTCCGGCCCCCTTGTGACCTTATATAGCTGAGAGAGGAGCCGGTGAGTCACCCCCTCCGACCCCCACCCCCACCCCGTGCAGGCTGTACATTCCTGGGAAGCCCAGTCAGAAGACGGGGAAGGGGGGAGAGAAGCAGGGAGAGGGGACAGGGTCGGACAGCAGATAAGAGGAGTCCTTTTTTAGAGCGGCTACTAAACGGCCAGCGCGCTACCCTGAAAGGGAATGGGGAAGGGAAACAGACATGGGCTCCCAGACCGGGCGAATCTGTCCGTAACAGAAAACGGAAGTGGTGTCTCCTGAGAAGCTGGGCTGTGAGGTGGCCGTCCCTGGGTTCTCACAACTGTTTCACAGATAGACTGGGGTGGACTGTCTACAGCTGGGCCCCTCCCCCACAGCTCCCCCGCCTCCTCAGCCCTCTGTGGGACCTCGTCTGAGGCCTGGGGGCACCCCTCCGTACCCAGTGACAGCAGGCACAGAGAGTTTAGTAAGTAAGGTCTCTGATAGGTCAGGAGGTGGTCATGGGGGAAAAGAAAATAGAACAGGGAGGGATAAGAGGAAGATAGAGGGCTAGGAGGGGAGAGGGTGACGGTGACAACTTTATAATGGGGTGATGGGGAGACAGGAAGCCACGGGGATGTTGGGAGGGAAGAGTGCGCCAGGAAGAAGGGGAACAGCCAGTGCAAAAGCCCTGAGGTGGGATGCCTCCCCCCCCCCCCCGTGGGCCTGTGTGGATAGACGGAGGACGCCCAAGAGGTGAGGGTGGGGTCGCACAGGAACGGCATCCTGGAGGCTCTGGTCAGGCTCTGGCTTTGGCCCCCAGTGAGATGTAGGGTCTGGAGTCAAGCAGTGACAGTCCCTGAGTCCCTGCTTCCTCGTGGGGACCATACATTAGCAGCTGCCTGCCCAGCCACCCCCCTGGGTGGGCTCCTCTCACACCCCAGCCCGACCCAGCCCCAGGTCTCCCGGGATGCCAGGGAAGAGAATAGACCATCTGGACCTTCCCCAGCCGTTCACCTGGGCTCCTCCTGCCTGTCCCCCTGTAATCGCTTTGGCTCCCAGGGTTAATCTCACCTTGCCCCTTCCCCCTGAGCTTCTTAGGAAGGCAGAGGGAAGGGTAGGGCAGCAGTGAGAACAGCTGGGCGCGCCCTGTTTACTACGGAGGAGTCTCTCTCCCCCCCAGGTCCCCTGGCTGGGGCTGGGGCTGGGGCTTTGCCTCTGTCTCTTTGTGTGTGCCTTCTGGTGCACTCTGCACCCTACCCGGTGTTTGTGTGAACTTTTCCTCTCTGCCCTGGTCACCTCTGGCTGCACCGTTCAGGGCCTCAAGGCTTATCTTTACCCCTGTGTGTGTGTGTATGTGTGGGAGGGGACACACTGTTTCTGGATCTCTGTTGGTCTGCCCTTGCTTTTGCTTGAGATTAGCCAGCTCAAATCTCACCTCCTCCAGGGAGCCTTCCTGGTTGGCCCAGGGCCCCCAAAGACTCAGTTCTGATTACAGAACTTATTTCCATGTTTGTTTTTTTATAATTTAAATTTTTATTTATTGAATTTTAGAGAGAGGAGAGAGGGGGCGGGGGAGTGGGAAGCATTATTTCCTCATACTTGCTTCATGTACGTGCCTTGACCAGGCAAGCCCAGGGTTTCCAACCCTGCGACCTCAGCGTGCCAGGTGGACGCTCTATTCCCCTGCGCCACCACAGGTCAGGCATTATTTCCATCTATTTAATTTCTACTTACTCCTCTGTCTCCCACACTAAAAGGTTAGGAACCTGGTCCGGCATGACTCACCTCCGCAGCCCAGGCCCCTGCCAACAGTTCAGGCTCAAGTCTGATGTTTTTGAAACGATGTGATGGAAGAGGGACACGCTGGGATTAGAGGGCCAGCCTCAAAGTGAAAACCGGGGCCTGACCAGGGGTGGCGCAGTGAATACAGGGTGGACCTGACAGGCTGAGGTCACCGGTGGGAACCCCCCAACCCACCGGGCTTGCCCGGTGGAGGCACAAACGAGAAGCAACTCTACTGCTCACAAAAATGAATATGAAGCGATAAAATATCCCCTCATTTTTGTGAGCAGTCAATATGAGCTAATGCTTCCCGCTTGAACTCCCCATTCTCTCTCTCTCTTTCTAAAATCAATAAATAAAATCTTTAAAAATAAATAAAGGAAAACTGGGTCCCAGAGTGGATGGGAGGATCAAATCAGCAGGGTGCCCCAGTCCCGCCCCAGGCCCCACCCGGCACCGGCCCTGGCCCCACGGGGCACCTGCAGTCTGGGGACCGGGGCATCTGGCTGACCTGCCTCCTCGCTGCCCCTCCACCCGCAGCTCAAGATCTCCTTCAGCGAGACGGCCCTGGAGACCACGTACCAGTACCCCTCCGAGAGCTCGGTGCTGGAGGAGCTGGGCCCGGAGCCCGAGGCCCCCAGCGCCCCGGCGGCCCAGCCCGACGACGACGAGGACGAGGAAGAGCTGCAGCGGGAGCTCCTGAGCGGGCTGCGAACCAAGGCGCTGATCGTGGGTGAGCGGGGGGCGCCGCCTGCTGTCCGGAGCCGGCACTGCGGTCCTGAGGCACAGGGGCGGGCAAGGCTGGCGCTTGGGGCTTGTCGGGGCCTTGGGCTGGGTTCGACCTGCTCCTTTAACAAACAGGTGGGGGAAGCTGAGGTCCTGGGAAGCGAAGTGCACATCAGGTCTCCAGTTTTAAAACCAGGGTTCTCTCTGAGCGCTCTAAGTGTGGTTTAAAACATAAGGTTTGGGTCCGTCGGCCCGAGTTTGAATTCTCTTTTGGTTGTGACCTGACTACCGTTGGCATCAGTTTATTATTTATGAAATGGGGTTCATAATAACTACCTCCTGGAGTTGTTGAGGGGGTTAAGTGATATTTATTTATTTATTTACTTTGTATTTTTTTTAAAAAAATTTTTTTTAATAAATTTTTTTATTTATTCATTTTAGAGAGGACAGGGAGAGAGAGAGAGAGGAGAGACAGAGAGAGAGAAGGGGGGAGGAGCTGGAAGCATCAACTCCCATATGTGCCTTGACCAGGCAAGCCCAGGGTTTCAAACCGGCAACCTCAGCATTTCCAGGTGGACGCTTTATCTACTGCGCCACCACAGGTCAGGCCAACTTTGTATTTTTTTTTTGAAGTGAGAATCCCACATGCGCCTGACAGGGGTCCACCCGGCATGCCCACCAGGGAGCGATGCTCTGCCCATCTGGGGCGTTGCTCTATTGCAACTGGAGCCATGCTAGCGCCTGAGGCGGAGGCCACAGAGCCGTCCTCAGTGCCCAGGCCAACTTTGCTCCAATGGAGCCTTGGCTGCGGGAAGGGAAGAGAAAGACAAAGAGAAAGGAGGGGGGGAAGGGTGGAGAAGCAGATGGGCGCTTCTCCTGAGTGTCCTGGCTGGGAATCGAACCTGGGACTTCCACATGCGGGGCTGACGGCTGAGCCAACTGGCCAGAGCCGAGGGTTAAGTGTTTTTTTTTTAAAAGATGATTTTTATTTTTATTTTTTACAGAGACAGAGAGTCAGAGAGAGGGATAGATAGGGACAGACAGGAACAGAGAGAGATGAGAAGCATCAATCATCAGTTTTTCGTGGTGACACCTTAGTTGTTCATTGATTGCTTTCTCATATGTGCCTTGACCATGGGCCTTCAACAGACCGAGTAAGCCCTTGCTCGAGCCAGCGACCTTGGGTCCAACCTGGTGAGCTTTGCTCAAACCAGATAAGCCCGCGCTCAAGCTGGTGACCTTGGGGTCTCGAACCTGGGTCCTCCGCATCCCAGTCCGATGCTCTATCCACTGTGCCACTGCCTAGTCAGGTGGGTTAAGTGGTTTTTATGAAGCACCTAGGACCATGGCTGGACATCGAATTACTTAACCTCACCAAGGGTTATTGTGAGATAAACCAGTTGTAAGAATGCCTGGCACAGAGTGTGAGCTCAGTGGGTATGGCTGCTATTACTGCTAGAGCGGGCACTCACGCTGTGGACGACAGTAGGCAGCTTCCTTATGCCAACTGGCCTTCAGTGCAGGGAGCGGGTGGGGAGGGCGGGAGGCACCGGCCCTCACTCACTCTGTCTTTATTGCCTCCTCTCCCACAGACGAGTCCTGCCGGAGGTGACCCTCCACCCGCACAGGGGCATACCTCTCTCCTTCCCAGAACCGCAGGCCCTCGATACCAGCACATTCAGAGCAGACGAGCCTGGCAGGGAAGGGCAGCCAGCATCTTCCAACTTGCTTCCCTCATCCCGTGTCTAGGGACAGAGCCCAAATCCCACCCTCCCCCGCAGTCCCCAGTGTGAGGGTGTCAGGTGTACTTGTGCACCCTGGATGAGCCGGGTCCCCAGGTGGGAGCCCAGAGCTCCCTGGGGGTGCAGGCGGACAGCCTCCTCCATCTCCGTGGGCAGAGAACACTCGCCCTACAGCCTTCCCTGACTGCCCTCCAGCCGGGGCCCTCCTCTCCCTGGGAGTTCTGGCCCCGGTCCTTCTGCAGGCTCCTCTTTCTCCTGCCCCATTGTTTACAGCTCCTGCCTCCTCTCTGGACCACAGCCTGGTTTACAAACCCCCCTGCTCCACCCACCAAAGTCCCAGGTTTACAAGCCGTGCCTACCTTCCACGCCCACGCGGAATGCTCTCCCAAGCCCTGCACTGGCCTCCCTGGGAGTGTCCTGGGGGCGTGGCTCCTTCGCTGTTGCTGAGTAGTATTACTGACCTCAGTTTTCCCCGGGAGGGAAGGCTGGGAATCTTAACTCCGTACTCACATCTGTACCCACATCTGGTTATTTAATTCTCTTCCTCCCAGCGGTTCACAAGTGAATTGTAAGGGTGTGGAGTGGGACTAATGAAACGCCTCAACTCTCCTGCCCCACCTCTTTTTCCTTTTCAATCGCCTGTGATTTTTTTTTTTTAAAGAAGACAAAAACAACTTTTCATAATAAAGTGGATCTCTTTCCAATTCTCCTGCTGCTTCTCCTTTTTTTTAAAAAAAAAAAAGAAAAATTAGTTACTGATTTTTAGAGAGAGAGGAAGGGAGAGGAAGAGCGAGAAATGTAGATTTGTTGTTCCACGTATTTATGCATTCATTGGTTGATTGTTGTATGTGCCCTGATTGGGGATCGAACCCACAACCTTGGTGTATTACGACGATGCTCAAACCAAATGAGCTACCAGGTTAGGGCTGCTTCTACTTTGGGAGGGGGGAGGTGTATGTGGGGGAGGTTCTGGGTTTCTCCTTCCAAACCTCTGCCATCTTCCTATTGGCCAGCAAGAGGAAGTGGGCATGGCGGTGGGAGGGAGAATGACGGGGCGAGATCCGGAGCTCAGCACTGACATGGAGAAAGTTCCTCGAGAGAGTCCTGCACCGGCTCGCGGGGCTGGTTTGAGGAAGGGCCCTGAAAGTACCCATTAGACATGGCAAGTGCCACAAGGGCAGACTGTTGGTTGGGTTTAGCCCCACACTTGGCATCTAGTAGATTAAAAAAAAGAAAAGCTGTTTCTAGAATGAATTATTCGACAAATAAATGGGTAGATGAAAAGAGATAAGAAATTGGAAGCAGAAGAAATTTGAATTGAAGGATTCCAGCATTCAGAGGTTCGAGCGCAATGCAAGCAGCCAGGTAGTGTGTGACTCTGGCTAATCCAGGCTTGTTTACTCCAACACCCAGGACCACCAAGTAATAAATCTGAAGAATACAGTGTATGTGCAGACATTCAGTGTCCTGGAAAGGAGACTCCTCTGACAGAACAGGTTTTCTTTTTTCTTTTTTTTGTATTGTTCTTAAGTGAGAAGCAATGAGGCAGAGAGACAGACTCCCACATGTGCCCAACTGGGATCCACCTGGCAAGCTCACTATGGGGCGATGCTCTGCCCATCTGGGGCCGTTGCTCCATCGGTCAGCAACCAAGCTATTTTTATCACCTGAGGCAGAGGCCATGGAACCATTCTCAGCACCTGGGCCAACTTTCTCCAGTGGAGGCTTGGCTGTGGGAGGGGGAGAGATAGAAGCAAGAGGAGGAGGGGTGGAGAAACAGATGGTCACTTCTCCTGTGTGCTCTGACTAGGAATCGAACCCAGGATATCCACACACCGGACCAATGCTCTGCCACTGAGCCAATTGGCCAGGGCCGACAACAGTTTTTCTTAAAGGTTTATGATCCATTACTATTTCATGGCTTTGTTGCCCGAGTATAGTTGATATTGAGAGATTTTCCCATTTCAAAGAATTTCTATCTCCTAAAAATGTGGGAGAGCTACATTTTATTTATGGGGTCGGTTTTTTTAGTTCTGCAGGCTTGTAAAGACGTGGTTCAGCCCTGACCAGTTAGCTTGATTGGTTATAGCATTGTCCTGAAGTGCAGAGGTTGCTGGTATGAATCCTGGTCAGGGCCCATACAGGAACAGATTGGCGTTCTTGTTCCTCTTCCTCTCTTCTTCTTCTTCTTCTTCTTCTTCTTCTTCTTCTTCTTCTTCTCTCTCTCTCTCTCTCTCTCTCTCTCTCTCTCTCCCCCCTTTCCTTTCTAAAGGCAATAATATAAGCATTTAAAAGAAAAGACATGGTTGAGTAGTTACAGTCCTATCACTAGAGAATGCTTCTCTCAGCCTAGTGAGAGGAGAGTCCTCTTTACTAAAAACAAAAAACCTATTACACACATGGATCTTAAACATGCCAAAAGTCTATAATTTACCAAGAGGGGAATAAACAAGGTGTCAAATGAATAAGCCAGTTCAGAGAGGGTGTGGGTATGGAGGGTAACAGAATCCTTACATTAGTAGCTAATTAGGTAAAGATCCTAAGTGTTGCCACCCAGGAAAGTAGAAGCAGGAAGACCAGAGATACCACAGATACCCCCACAATCCATCTCAGAAACAGAAGCAAAGCATCCAAGATGTCAAGGACATGAAGTGCTTATCAGTGGCTGTTAAGTGAAATAACAATATTCCCATTTCTCAACTGTAGTGTCTGATAAGGGTCATAAAAGTATGAAGTAGGGTCAAACAGAGGTCAGACAGCAGAGAGTCAACCGACAAGTTCTGCTTATTTTAAAATAAGCAGCCACCAGTGCATTCCTCAAACTGTTAACAAAATTGCAGAACACATGTCTGACTTCTGGTGGCTCAGTGGATAAAGCATTGACCTGGAATGCTGAGGTCACCGGTTCAAATCCTGGGCTTGCCTGGTCAAGGCACATATGGGAGTTGATGCTTCCTGCTCCTCCCCTTTCTCCTTCTCTTCTCTAAAATGAATAAAAAAAAATTTGCAGAACACAATTGGCATGTTCCTTAGTGTGGAAATCCTTTAAAATTACTTTCTGAGACAGCATGAAGAAAAGCAAAGCACCACCTGACTGGTGGTGGTGGAGTGGACAGAGTCGGCCTCAGATGCTGAGATCCCGGGTTTGAAACCCTGTGTCGCTGGCTTGAGCACGGAGTCACCAGCTTGAGTGTGGGATCTTCAACATGATCCAAAGGTCGCTGGCTTGAGCAGGGGGTCACTGGCTCAGCTGGAGCCCCTCTTCAAACCACGTGTGAAAAACAATCAATGAACAATTAAAGTGCCTCAACTACGAGTTGACACTTCTCAACTCTCTCTCTAAAAAAAACAAAAAAAAAAAAAAAAAAAAAAAGGAAGAAAAGAAAAGCACCCCCCTCCATTCTCAACTTTCTTCTTCTTGCCTGGGGGCCCTCCCTTATGCTTAAAGTAGGTAGGGTTCCTAGCAAAGGCCACTCCTAATCAGTTTGGGATAATCTTTAATAAGCATGGACCTAATCATCTGATTCAAAATGGAATCCCAACACACACCTTGTGTAGTTTTTTGGTTCCATAGAACTTACACGTTTTATTTATTATGTATTCATCCCCACCTTCCTCTCTAAAGTCAATAAAATAAACATAAAAATAAGACACCTTGCAGTTTTTGGGTCCATAAAACTCACACCTTTTATTCGGTCAGGAATTGTCGTCTGATTTGCTCTTTGCTCTCTCCCCAGCGACTAAAACTGTCTCTCTAGCAACCACCAGTTAGTTGCTCAGCATCTGTTGAATGAAGGGGTGCGTGGAGCCGCCACGGTCGACCGTCAGGGGGCGACAGAGAGACTCTGTTGGGCGGAAGTACGGTACGGTTCCGCGAGGTTTGACCTCGCTCGGCCCCCGTCGCGCTCGGGCAGGAAAAGTGAGCCCACTTCCGGCCTCCGCGGTCCGGAGAAGACGAGTCTGGGCTTCTGGAAACTGAACTCTGGGGTCCTAAGGCGGCTCCTTTGCGGAGCTGAGGCTCCGACCCCGGGCTCCAGGCCTCCGACCCGCCCGGCCGACGCGCGGCTGCTTGAGACCCTTCCGGGCGGGCCCCGGGGGTCGGAGAGGGAGGGGCGGGGTTGCCATGGCGACGCCGGCCGGGCTGGAGCGCTGGGTGCAGGACGAGCTGCATTCGGTGCTGGGGCTGAGCGAGCGGCACGTGGCCCAGTTCCTGATCGGTACCGCGCAGCGCTGCGGCTCGGCCGAGGAGTTCGTGCAGCGCCTGCGGGACACGGATACCCTGGACCTGAGCGGACCGGCGCGGGACTTCGCCCTGAGACTGTGGAACAAGGTGTGTGGAGCGGAGAGGAGGGCGCGGGCGAGGGGGCGGGCCGGGCAGGGGCCCATCCCGCAGAGGAAGGAGTACTGCGCTCGCCTCACAAGCACTACCCCTTGTCCGCGGTCACCCGGCTACTGTGCTAAGTGCTGGACGTCCAGCTCAGCAAAGGTCGAGGAGGGCTCAAGCGTCTTGGGTTCAGCGTTACATAAGCAGTGTGCCTGGGTCTTGAGCATGCACACGTTTCAACCAGGGAGTTCTTTAGTTAAAGTGCACGTTCCGATTGGGTAGGTCTGGGATGGGGATCTTGGTTCCTGCATCTCTAACAAGCGTTCCGGGTGACACTGACCGGCCAAGGACCACACTTGGAATGTGCGGTTATGGGAGAGAGGTGTGGGAAGTGCAAGGGAGATCGTGGAAGGCGGGGGTAGTGGTCAGTGGTCAGGAAATTCCAGGGTCCTAAGAGTCCCTGGGATTGTCAGGTAGGGAAGGGGGAAGGCGCAATGGTATAAAAGGCGAGCTCCTGGAGGGTACGCTGTGTACCTCTTGTCTCTGTGCCCCTGTCACCTGATGGAGCACCTGGCAGAACAGGTGCTCAGGAACTGTACAGTCAGAGCGTAAGCGTTCAGCACGTTCAGCAATGGGACACAGCCTGGGGAAGCTGTCCCCGTACGGTGCCTGGAGAGAAATGAGGTTAGAGTGTCAGTGATACGAGGAAGGAACTTTGTGTTCATCCTTCACCAGCGTATCCGTGGAGTCTGGCACAGTGCCAGGCCTCTGCAAAACGGCCCCTGCAGCGTGTCAGTCCTTGTGTAGGACTGACTCCGTCACTGGGAATAACGGAGGCTGAGTGGTTGGGAATTGGGCTTGAGACTGTAAATTCCGTGAGAGCAGGGATTTCTGTATGCCCAGTACCTAGCAAGTGCCTGGGACAGGCTTCAGTAAATGTTTGTGAAATGAGTTAACTGAGAGGAAGTTTAGAAGCTGAGAGGCACCCTGGCCGGTTTGCTCAGTGGTAGAGCGTCGGCCTGGTGTGCAGAAGTCCCGGGTTCGATTCCCGGCCAGGGCACATAGGAGAAGCGCCCATCTGCTTCTCCACCTCTCCCCCTCTCCTTCCTCTCTGTCTCTCTCTTCCCCTCCCGCAGCGAGGCTCCATTGGAGCAAAGATGGCCCGGGCGCTGGGGATGGCTCCTTGGCCTCTGCCTCAGGCGCTAGAGTGGCTCTGGTCGCAACAGAGCGACACCCGGGAGGGGCAGAGCATCGCCCCCTGGTGGGCAGAGTGTCACCTCCTGGTGGGCGTGCCGGGTGGGTCCCGGTCGGGCGCATGCAGGAGTCTGACTGTCTCTCCCTGTTTCCAGCTTCAGAAAAATACAAACAAACAAATAAATAAATAAATAAAGGTGAGAGGCCCCGTTCAGGTTGATGAACACGGCGTTGAAGGAAGGCTGGTTTCAGATCAAGCCATGTCTTAAATTAGGAGCAGGGCATCGTAGGTGGGCAGAGGCGAGGAGCTGTGCACCAGCCCTGTCTTCTCTGTTGACAGGTCCCGCGGAAGGCGGTGGTGGAAAAGCCAGCCCGGGCAGCTGAGCGAGAGGCCCGAGCCCTGCTGGAGAAGAACCGAGCTTACAAGTTGCTGGAAGACAGTGAGGACAGCAGTGAGGAGGCCGTGGGCAGGGGTGGGAACAGTCTCCAGAAGAAGCGTAAGAAACGGAAACACCTCAGGAAGAAACGGCAGGAGGAAGAGGAGGACGAAGAGGAAGAGGTTGTGGAGAAGGGGAGGAGGAAGACAGGGTGAGTCGGAAGCAGGGCGAGGGAGGATGGGGCAGGTGGTGGACGGGACGGGAATCCCCCTGGGTGCCCCCACGTAACCCTCTGGGCTGGGCTGGGCTGCAGGGGGAGCCAAGAGCAGACCGAGAAGCCGGAGTCGGAGGATGAGTGGGAGCGGACGGAGCGAGAGCGCCTTCAGGACCTGGAGGAACGGGATGCCTTCGCCGAGCGGGTTCGGCAGCGGGACAGGGACCGGACTCGCAACGTCCTGGAGCGATCCGACAAGAAGGTGCCTTGGGGCAGCGTGTTCTGTGTCCCCGGGAGGACCCCGGGTCGGATCTGAGGGTGGCGTGGTCGCAGAGAGGGTGCCTTGGGACAGCGTGTTCTGTGGCCCCGGGAGGACCCCGGGTCGGATCTGAGGGTGGCGTGGTCGCAGAGAGGGTGCCTTGGGGCAGCGTGTTCTGTGGCCCCGGGAGGACCCCGGGTCGGATCTGAGGGTGGCGTGGTCGCAGAGAGGGTGCCTTGGGACAGCGTGTTCTGTGGCCCCGGGAGGACCCCGGGTCGGATCTGAGGGTGGCGTGGTCGCAGAGAGGGTGCCTTGGGACAGCGTGTTCTGTGTCCCCGGGAAGACCCCGGGTCGGATCTGAGGGTGGCGTGGTCGCAGAGAGGGTGCCTTGGGGCAGCGTGTTCTGTGGCCCCGGGAGGACCCCGGGTCGGATCTGAGGGTGGCGTGGTCGCAGAGAGGGTGCCTTGGGACAGCGTGTTCTGTGGCCCCGGGAGGACCCCGGGTCGGATCTGAGGGTGGCGTGGTCGCAGAGAGGGTGCCTTGGGACAGCGTGTTCTGTGGCCCCGGGAGGACCCCGGGTCGGATCTGAGGGTGGCGTGGTCGCAGAGAAGGTGCCTTGGGGCAGCGTGTTCTGTGGCCCCGGGAGGACCCCGGGTCAGATCTGAGGGTGGCGTGGTCGCAGAGAGGGTGCCTTGGGGCAGCGTGTTCTGTGGCCCCGGGAGGACCCCGGGTCGGATCTGAGGGTGGCGTGGTCGCAGAGAGGGTGCCTTGGGACAGCGTGTTCTGTGTCCCCGGGAGACCCCGGGTCGGATCTGAGGGTGGCGTGGTCGCAGAGAGGGTGCCTTGGGGCAGCGTGTTCTGTGGCCCCGGGAGGACCCCGGGTCGGATCTGAGGGTGGCGTGGTCGCAGAGAGGGTGCCTTGGGACAGCGTGTTCTGTGGCCCCGGGAGGACCCCGGGTCGGATCTGAGGGTGGCGTGGTCGCAGAGAGGGTGCCTTGGGACAGCGTGTTCTGTGGCCCCGGGAGGACCCCGGGTCGGATCTGAGGGTGGCGTGGTCGCAGAGAGGGTGCCTTGGGACAGCGTGTTCTGTGGCCCCGGGAGGACCCCGGGTCAGATCTGAGGGTGGCGTGGTCGCAGAGAGGGTGCCTTGGGACAGCGTGTTCTGTGGCCCCGGGAGGACCCCGGGTCGGATCTGAGGGTGGCGTGGTCGCAGAGAGGGTGCCTTGGGACAGCGTGTTCTGTGGCCCCGGGAGGACCCCGGGTCAGATCTGAGGGTGGCGTGGTCGCAGAGAGGGTGCCTTGGGACAGCGTGTTCTGTGGCCCCGGGAGGACCCCGGGTCGGATCTGAGGGTGGCGTGGTCGCAGAGAGGGTGCCTTGGGACAGCGTGTTCTGTGGCCCCGGGAGGACCCCGGGTCGGATCTGAGGGTGGCGTGGTCGCAGAGAGGGTGCCTTGGGGCAGCGTGTTCTGTGGCCCCGGGAGGACCCCGGGTCAGATCTGAGGGTGGCGTGGTCGCAGAGAGGGTGCCTTGGGACAGCGTGTTCTGTGGCCCCGGGAGGACCCCGGGTCGGATCTGAGGGTGGCGTGGTCGCAGAGAGGGTGCCTTGGGACAGCGTGTTCTGTGGCCCCGGGAGGACCCCGGGTCAGATCTGAGGGTGGCGTGGTCGCAGAGAGGGTGCCTTGGGACAGCGTGTTCTGTGGCCCCGGGAGGACCCCGGGTCGGATCTGAGGGTGGCGTGGTCGCAGAGAGGGTGCCTTGGGACAGCGTGTTCTGTGGCCCCGGGAGGACCCCGGGTCGGATCTGAGGGTGGCGTGGTCGCAGAGAGGGTGCCTTGGGACAGCGTGTTCTGTGGCCCCGGGAGGACCCCGGGTCGGATCTGAGGGTGGCGTGGTCGCAGAGAGGGTGCCTTGGGACAGCGTGTTCTGTGGCCCCGGGAGGACCCCGGGTCGGATCTGAGGGTGGCGTGGTCGCAGAGAGGGTGCCTTGGGACAGCGTGTTCTGTGGCCCCGGGAGGACCCCGGGTCGGATCTGAGGGTGGCGTGGTCGCAGAGAGGGTGCCTTGGGACAGCGTGTTCTGTGGCCCCGGGAGGACCCCGGGTCGGATCTGAGGGTGGCGTGGTCGCAGAGAGGGTGCCTTGGGACAGCGTGTTCTGTGGCCCCGGGAGGACCCCGGGTCGGATCTGAGGGTGGCGTGGTCGCAGAGAGGGTGCCTTGGGACAGCGTGTTCTGTGGCCCCGGGAGGACCCCGGGTCGGATCTGAGGGTGGCGTGGTCGCAGAGAGGGTGCCTTGGGGACAGCGTGTTCTGTGGCCCCGGGAGGACCCCGGGTCGGATCTGAGGGTGGCGTGGTCGCAGAGAGGGTGCCTTGGGACAGCGTGTTCTGTGGCCCCGGGAGGACCCCGGGTCGGATCTGAGGGTGGCGTGGTCGCAGAGAGGGTGCCTTGGGACAGCGTGTTCTGTGGCCCCGGGAGACCCCGGGTCGATCTGAGGGTGGCGTGGTCGCAGAGAGGGTGCCTTGGGACAGCGTGTTCTGTGGCCCCGGGAGGACCCCGGGTCGGATCTGAGGGTGGCGTGGTCGCAGAGAGGGTGCCTTGGGACAGCGTGTTCTGTGGCCCCGGGAGGACCCCGGGTCGGATCTGAGGGTGGCGTGGTCGCAGAGAGGGTGCCTTGGGACAGCGTGTTCTGTGGCCCCGGGAGGACCCCGGGTCGGATCTGAGGGTGGCGTGGTCGCAGAGAGGGTGCCTTGGGACAGCGTGTTCTGTGGCCCCGGGAAGACCCCGGGTCAGATCTGAGGGTGGCGTGGTCGCAGAGAGGGTGCCTTGGGACAGCGTGTTCTGTGGCCCCGGGAGACCCCGGGTCGGATCTGAGGGTGGCGTGGTCGCAGAGAGGGTGCCTTGGGACAGCGTGTTCTGTGGCCCCGGGAGGACCCCGGGTCGGATCTGAGGGTGGCGTGGTCGCAGAGAGGGTGCCTTGGGACAGCGTGTTCTGTGGCCCCGGGAGGACCCCGGGTCAGGATCTGAGGGTGGCGTGGTCGCAGAGAGGGTGCCTTGGGGCAGCGTGTTCTGTGGCCCCGGGAGGACCCCGGGTCGGATCTGAGGGTGGCGTGGTCGCAGAGAGGGTGCCTTGGGACAGCGTGTTCTGTGGCCCCGGGAGGACCCCGGGTCGGATCTGAGGGTGGCGTGGTCGCAGAGAGGGTGCCTTGGGACAGCGTGTTCTGTGGCCCCGGGAGGACCCCGGGTCGGATCTGAGGGTGGCGTGGTCGCAGAGAGGGTGCCTTGGGACAGCGTGTTCTGTGGCCCCGGGAGGACCCCGGGTCGGATCTGAGGGTGGCGTGGTCGCAGAGAGGGTGCCTTGGGACAGCGTGTTCTGTGGCCCCGGGAGACCCCGGGTCGGATCTGAGGGTGGCGTGGTCGCAGAGAGGGTGCCTTGGGACAGCGTGTTCTGTGGCCCCGGGAGGACCCCGGGTCGGATCTGAGGGTGGCGTGGTCGCAGAGAGGGTGCCTTGGGACAGCGTGTTCTGTGGCCCCGGGAAGACCCCGGGTCGGATCTGAGGGTGGCGTGGTCGCAGAGAGGGTGCCTTGGGACAGCGTGTTCTGTGGCCCCGGGAGGACCCCGGGTCGGATCTGAGGGTGGCGTGGTCGCAGAGAGGGTGCCTTGGGACAGCGTGTTCTGTGGCCCCGGGAAGACCCCGGGTCAGATCTGAGGGTGGCGTGGTCGCAGAGAGGGTGCCTTGGGACAGCGTGTTCTGTGGCCCCGGGAAGACCCCGGGTCGGATCTGAGGGTGGCGTGGTCGCAGAGAGGGTGCCTTGGGACAGCGTGTTCTGTGGCCCCGGGAAGACCCCGGGTCGGATCTGAGGGTGGCGTGGTCGCAGAGAGGGTGCCTTGGGACAGCGTGTTCTGTGGCCCCGGGAGGACCCCGGGTCGGATCTGAGGGTGGCGTGGTCGCAGAGAAGGTGCCTTGGGACAGCGTGTTCTGTGGCCCCGGGAGGACCCCGGGTCAGATCTGAGGGTGGCGTGGTCGCAGAGAGGGTGCCTTGGGACAGCGTGTTCTGTGGCCCCGGGAAGGACCCCGGGTCAGATCTGAGGGTGGCGTGGTCGCAGAGAGGGTGCCTTGGGACAGCGTGTTCTGTGGCCCCGGGAGGACCCCGGGTCGGATCTGAGGGTGGCGTGGTCGCAGAGAGGGTGCCTTGGGCCAGCGTGTTCTGTGGCCCCGGGAGGACCCCGGGTCGGATCTGAGGGTGGCGTGGTCGCAGAGAGGGTGCCTTGGGACAGCGTGTTCTGTGGCCCCGGGAGGACCCCGGGTCGGATCTGAGGGTGGCGTGGTCGCAGAGAGGGTGCCTTGGGACAGCGTGTTCTGTGGCCCCGGGAGGACCCCGGGTCGGATCTGAGGGTGGCGTGGTCGCAGAGAGGGTGCCTTGGGACAGCGTGTTCTGTGGCCCCGGGAGGACCCCGGGTCAGATCTGAGGGTGGCGTGGTCGCAGAGAGGGTGCCTTGGGACAGCGTGTTCTGTGGCCCCGGGAAGACCCCGGGTCGGATCTGAGGGTGGCGTGGTCGCAGAGAGGGTGCCTTGGGACAGCGTGTTCTGTGGCCCCGGGAGGACCCCGGGTCGGATCTGAGGGTGGCGTGGTCGCAGAGAAGGTGCCTTGGGACAGCGTGTTCTGTGGCCCCGGGAAGACCCCGGGTCGGATCTGAGGGTGGCGTGGTCGCAGAGAGGGTGCCTTGGGGACAGCGTGTTCTGTGGCCCCGGGAAGGACCCCGGGTCGGATCTGAGGGTGGCGTGGTCGCAGAGAGGGTGCCTTGGGACAGCGTGTTCTGTGGCCCCGGGAGGACCCCGGGTCAGATCTGAGGGTGGCGTGGTCGCAGAGAAGGTGCCTTGGGACAGCGTGTTCTGTGGCCCCGGGAAGACCCCGGGTCGGATCTGAGGGTGGCGTGGTCGCAGAGAGGGTGCCTTGGGACAGCGTGTTCTGTGGCCCCGGGAGGACCCCGGGTCGGATCTGAGGGTGGCGTGGTCGCAGAGAGGGTGCCTTGGGACAGCGTGTTCTGTGGCCCCGGGAGGACCCCGGGTCAGATCTGAGGGTGGCGTGGTCGCAGAGAGGGTGCCTTGGGACAGCGTGTTCTGTGGCCCCGGGAGGACCCCGGGTCGGATCTGAGGGTGGCGTGGTCGCAGAGAGGGTGCCTTGGGACAGCGTGTTCTGTGGCCCCGGGAGGACCCCGGGTCGGATCTGAGGGTGGCGTGGTCGCAGAGAGGGTGCCTTGGGACAGCGTGTTCTGTGGCCCCGGGAGGACCCCGGGTCGGATCTGAGGGTGGCGTGGTCGCAGAGAAGGTGCCTTGGGACAGCGTGTTCTGTGGCCCCGGGAGGACCCCGGGTCGGATCTGAGGGTGGCGTGGTCGCAGAGAGGGTGCCTTGGGACAGCGTGTTCTGTGGCCCCGGGAGGACCCCGGGTCGGATCTGAGGGTGGCGTGGTCGCAGAGAGGGTGCCTTGGGGCAGCGTGTTCTGTGGCCCCGGGAGGACCCCGGGTCGGATCTGAGGGTGGCGTGGTCGCAGAGAGGGTGCCTTGGGACAGCGTGTTCTGTGGCCCCGGGAGGACCCCGGGTCGGATCTGAGGGTGGCGTGGTCGCAGAGAGGGTGCCTTGGGACAGCGTGTTCTGTGTCCCCGGGAAGACCCCGGGTCAGATCTGAGGGTGGCGTGGTCGCAGAGAAGGTGCCTTGGGACAGCGTGTTCTGTGGCCCCGGGAGGACCCCGGGTCGGATCTGAGGGTGGCGTGGTCGCAGAGAAGGTGCCTTGGGACAGCGTGTTCTGTGGCCCCGGGAGGACCCCGGGTCAGATCTGAGGGTGGCGTGGTCGCAGAGAGGGTGCCTTGGGACAGCGTGTTCTGTGGCCCCGGGAGGACCCCGGGTCGGATCTGAGGGTGGCGTGGTCGCAGAGAGGGTGCCTTGGGACAGCGTGTTCTGTGGCCCCGGGAGGACCCCGGGTCGGATCTGAGGGTGGCGTGGTCGCAGAGAGGGTGCCTTGGGACAGCGTGTTCTGTGGCCCCGGGAGGACCCCGGGTCGGATCTGAGGGTGGCGTGGTCGCAGAGAAGGTGCCTTGGGACAGCGTGTTCTGTGGCCCCGGGAGGACCCCGGGTCGGATCTGAGGGTGGCGTGGTCGCAGAGAGGGTGCCTTGGGACAGCGTGTTCTGTGGCCCCGGGAGGACCCCGGGTCGGATCTGAGGGTGGCGTGGTCGCAGAGAGGGTGCCTTGGGACAGCGTGTTCTGTGGCCCCGGGAGGACCCCGGGTCGGATCTGAGGGTGGCGTGGTCGCAGAGAGGGTGCCTTGGGACAGCGTGTTCTGTGGCCCCGGGAGGACCCCGGGTCGGATCTGAGGGTGGCGTGGTCGCAGAGAGGGTGCCTTGGGACAGCGTGTTCTGTGGCCCCGGGAGGACCCCGGGTCGGATCTGAGGGTGGCGTGGTCGCAGAGAGGGTGCCTTGGGACAGCGTGTTCTGTGGCCCCGGGAGGACCCCGGGTCGGATCTGAGGGTGGCGTGGTCGCAGAGAGGGTGCCTTGGGACAGCGTGTTCTGTGGCCCCGGGAGGACCCCGGGTCGGATCTGAGGGTGGCGATGGTCGCAGAGAGGTGCCTTGGGACAGCGTGTTCTGTGGCCCCGGGAAGACCCCGGGTCGGATCTGAGGGTGGCGTGGTCGCAGAGACGGTGCCTTGGGACAGCGTGTTCTGTGGCCCCGGGAAGACCCCGGGTCAGATCTGAGGGTGGCGTGGTCGCAGAGAGGGTGCCTTGGGACAGCGTGTTCTGTGGCCCCGGGAAGACCCCGGGTCGGATCTGAGGGTGGCGTGGTCGCAGAGAGGGTGCCTTGGGACAGCGTGTTCTGTGGCCCCGGGAGGACCCCGGGTCGGATCTGAGGGTGGCGTGGTCGCAGAGAGGGTGCCTTGGGACAGCAGTGTTCTGTGGCCCCGGGAAGACCCCGGGTCAGATCTGAGGGTGGCGTGGTCGCAGAGAAGGTGCCTTGGGCAGCGTGTTCTGTGGCCCCGGGAAAACCCCGGGTCGGATCTGAGGGTGGCGTGGTCGCAGAGAGGGTGCCTTGGGACAGCGTGTTCTGTGGCCCCGGGAGGACCCCGGGTCAGATCTGAGGGTGGCGTGGTCGCAGAGAGGGTGCCTTGGGACAGCGTGTTCTGTGGCCCCGGGAGGACCCCGGGTCGGATCTGAGGGTGGCGTGGTCGCAGAGAGGGTGCCTTGGGGCAGCGTGTTCTGTGGCCCCGGGAGGACCCCGGGTCGGATCTGAGGGTGGCGTGGTCGCAGAGAGGGTGCCTTGGGACAGCGTGTTCTGTGGCCCCGGGAGGACCCCGGGTCGGATCTGAGGGTGGCGTGGTCGCAGAGAGGGTGCCTTGGGACAGCGTGTTCTGTGGCCCCGGGAGGACCCCGGGTCGGATCTGAGGGTGGCGTGGTCGCAGAGAGGGTGCCTTGGGGCAGCGTGTTCTGTGGCCCCGGGAAGACCCCGGGTCGGATCTGAGGGTGGCGTGGTCGCAGAGAGGGTGCCTTGGGACAGCGTGTTCTGTGGCCCCGGGAGGACCCCGGGTCGGATCTGAGGGTGGCGTGGTCGCAGAGAGGGTGCCTTGGGACAGCATGTTCTGTGGCCCCGGGAAGACCCCGGGTCAGATCTGAGGGTGGCGTGGTCGCAGAGAAGGTGCCTTGGGGCAGCGTGTTCTGTGGCCCCGGGAAAACCCCGGGTCGGATCTGAGGGTGGCGTGGTCGCAGAGAGGGTGCCTTGGGACAGCGTGTTCTGTGGCCCCGGGAGGACCCCGGGTCAGATCTGAGGGTGGCGTGGTCGCAGAGAGGGTGCCTTGGGACAGCGTGTTCTGTGGCCCCGGGAGGACCCCGGGTCGGATCTGAGGGTGGCGTGGTCGCAGAGAGGGTGCCTTGGGACAGCGTGTTCTGTGGCCCCGGGAGGACCCCGGGTCGGATCTGAGGGTGGCATGGTCGCAGAGAAGGTGCCTTGGGACAGCGTGTTCTGTGGCCCCGGGAAGACCCCGGGTCGGATCTGAGGGTGGCGTGGTCGCAGAGACGGTGCCTTGGGACAGCGTGTTCTGTGGCCCCGGGAAGACCCCGGGTCAGATCTGAGGGTGGCGTGGTTGCAGAGAGGGTGCCTTGGGACAGCGTGTTCTGTGGCCCCGGGAAGACCCCGGGTCGGATCTGAGGGTGGCGTGGTCGCAGAGAGGGTGCCTTGGGACAGCGTGTTCTGTGGCCCCGGGAAGACCCCGGGTCGGATCTGAGGGTGGCGTGGTCGCAGAGAGGGTGCCTTGAGACAGCGTGTTCTGTGGCCCCGGGAAGACCCCGGGTCAGATCTGAGGGTGGCGTGGTCGCAGAGAGGGTGGCTTCTGGGGAGACAAGGGTTTGTCCCTAGTGGTCCGTCCACCTCTGTGGTGACGGGAGCCCTCGGGGCCGTGCAGCTAAGGCCGCTGTCCGCTGGACCTGCAGTGGTAGAGTCCTCACTGAGAAGGGACGTTGCCTTGTACTAGGGATGGTCTGAATGATCCCTGAGATTCTGGTGCAGGGCGTGGGCATGGCTGTGGCTGTGGGCACTTTGGGCCTCATACCCCCACTCTTGGTCTCTCCTCTCAGGCTTATGAAGAGGCTCAGAAGCGCCTCAAGATGGCGGAGGACGATCGGAAAGCCATGGTGAGTCCCAGTGCCAGGAAGCCCAGGTCAGAGGCAGAAGGAGACTTTTGTGATGGTGCGGTTAGGGGTGGGCAGAAGGGATGTGGTACTCAGGTTAGTACCTGCTGGCAGGCCTGGCGCGGGCTGGGCCGGGGTTGGGGGCCTGGGGCCCCACCGGGCACGCATCTCTCAGGCTGTGCGCTGCCGAGGAAAGGTGGGGGCCCGTCTTGCCAGGGAATCTGTCACTCGCCTGGGTCGGCAGGGAAAGGGGTCGCCATTCCGGCCAGATGAGGACCGGCTGCCCTGTGCTGACCCAGGTCCCCGAGCTGCGGAAGAAATCCCGCAGAGAGTACCTGGCCAAGCGCGAGCGCGAGAAGCTCGAGGACCTGGAGGCCGAGCTGGCGGACGAGGAGTTCCTCTTTGGGGACGTGGAGCTGAGCCGCCACGAGCGGCAGGAGCTCAAATACAAGCGGCGGGTGCGGGACCTGGCCCGCGAGTACCGGGCCGCCGGGGAGCAGGAAAAGCTGGAGGCCACCAATCGCTACCACATGCCGGAGGAGACCCGAGGACAGGTGAGGCGTGGGGAGCCCTGGTCCGGAGCTGAGGAGGCCTGGCCCCTTCCTTCCCTTGTCTTCCCAGTGGGCCAGAGTCCTGACTCCTGATCGGGCAGGTGGGCGGGGGCCAGGAGGCTGGGGGCGGGGCCCGGGGGCTGGAGGCGGGGCCGGCTGTTGGAGGCGGGGCGGGCACGGCACAGACCACAGCCCCTGTCTCCTGCGGCTGGGCGGGTGAGGCCTGGGTGGTTGGGGGCGGGGTGGGACAGCTGGGTGGGGTTGGGGGCGGGGTGGGGCACAGACAGCAGCCCCTGTCTAATGCAGCGGGGGGGGGGGGGGTGAGGCCCCCCCCTCATGCGCCCCTCTCTGCACAGCCAGCACGAGCTGTGGATCTGGTGGAGGAGGAATCGGGCGCCCCTGGGGAGGAGCAGCGGCGCTGGGAGGAGGCCCGGTTGGGGGCCGCCTCCCTCAAGTTCGGGGCCCGAGATGCTGCCGCCCACGAGCCCAAGTATCAGCTGGTGCTGGAGGAAGAAGAGACCATTGAGTTTGTTCGGGCCACGCAGCTCCAGGGCGACGAGGTGAGGGAGCGCCCCTGGGGGCACAAGGAGGGGTCGGGGAGCCGATCGTGAAGTCACGCGGCTCTTTCTGCCCCACAGGAGCCGTCCCCCCCAGCCCCGTCCACCCAGGCCCAGCAGAAGGAGTCCATCCAGGCCGTCCGCCGCAGCCTCCCGGTGTTCCCGTTCCGCGAGGAGCTCTTGGCTGCCATTGCTGACCACCAGGTCCTCATCATCGAGGGCGAAACAGGCTCGGGGAAGACCACCCAGATCCCGCAGTATCTCTTTGAGGAGGTGCGGCGCCCACACACCACCACGTCAGCAACGCCACGCCCACCGGGGTCCGCCCACTGACGGCACAGGCCCCTCAGAGCCCCTCTTCCCTCGTATCCTGGTTGCTCACCTCTGTTGTAATTGTTTCGCCTTCGCCACTAAGTGGTGAGGTCTGTGAGAATACGGACTGTGTCCTTTCCACGCTTCTAGCCTCCCTTCCTGCTGCGGGGCCCTGACTGGTGGGCGTTCTGTTTGTCCACGTCAGAAGGGAGCGCAGACAGACAGATGGTCGGCGCATGTGCACGGGCCGCACGCTGCAGTCCAGCGTGGCCCCCGCTCCTCGCCAGGGCGCACAGGCCAGTGCGAGAGGACTGTTTTCCTGCGCTCTGACCCTCCTTTCTTCCCTCCTGCTTCTGCGTCTGCCCTGCTGCTCTGTCCTCCCCCGGCTGGAGGCGAGCTGGGCCCCAGAACTTGAGTCCCCAGAGGGCTGGGGCTGCCGGGGCTGTGAGGACCCCTCGGATTGGAGGGCCCTGCCGTCCTCCTGGCCTGCTGTGCCTGGATTTCAGCCTCTGCCCCCTCCCCCGCCCAGCCTCCCATGCACAGTGTTTTTCTCTGAATTGTCCTGGGCCGCAAGCCCACGTTTAGCAAAAGGAAGACCTCTTCTTTCTCCTTGTCGTGCAGGGCTATACGAAGAAAGGCATGAAGATTGCGTGCACTCAGCCCAGGAGAGTGGCAGCCATGAGTGTGGCCGCCCGAGTGGCCCGGGAGATGGATGTGAAGCTTGGGAATGAGGTGAGATCCGTGGGGTCGGAGGCGGCTCAGATTTGGCCCTCACTGCCGCCCGGGCCCCACAGCACGGGTCCAGGGCCAGGCGCTGTCCCCTCGTCCCCTTGCCCCGCACTCCCTTCAGGGGGCACCAGCCCACTCTCCATCACTAACGGCCCCTCGACAGGTTGGCTACAGCATCCGCTTCGAGGACTGCACATCAGAGCGAACGGTCCTCCGCTACATGACGGACGGGATGCTTCTGCGGGAGTTCCTCTCTGAACCTGACCTGGCGAGCTATAGGTACCACACACCGCGCCCGGTCTCCCCCCGGAGGCCGCCTGCCCTCCTCCCCCCGGTCTGCTGCTTTCCTACCCCTCAGCGCTGGCCTCTCTCTCCTTTCTTCCCCCCGATCAGCTTGGCCATTGTCTTCGGATTCATCCACCAGTTCTTGAGTCTTGGTGATTCCAGCAGGCCTAGAGCTGACCTGCAGGTACCATAGAGATGGAGCTGGAGGGTGGAAGGCCCCGCAGAGAAAGTCTGTTCCTCCCTCTCAAGTTGTTTCCAGAGCTTAGAAAACAGCTCGGATGGGAGGGCGGGTGTTGGGCCTTGAAAAGCCCCGTGAAGACAGATGGAAGTAACTTAGAATGTTCTGCTTAGGCCCTGGCCGGTTTGCTCAGTGGTAGAGCGTCGGCCTGGCGTGCAAGGGGTCCTGCGTTCGATTCCCAGCCAGGGCACACAGGAGAAGTGCCCATCTGCTTCTCCACCCCTCCCCCTCTCCTTCCTCTCTGTCTCTCTCTTCCCCTCCCCGGCGAGGCTCCATTGGAGCAAGGATGGCCCAGGCGCTGGGGATGGCTCCTTGGCCTCTGCCCCAGGCGCTAGAGTTGCTCTGGTGGAGGCAGAGCGACACTCCGGAGGGGCAGAGCGTCGCCCCCTGGTGGGCGTGCCGGGTGGATCCCGGTCGGGCGCATGCGGGAGTCTGTCTGACTGTCTCTCCCCGTTTCCAGCTTCGGAAAGGTACAAAAGGGGAAAAAAAAAAAAAAGTACTGCTTACGGCAGAAAAACTCAAGGGAGACTTCCTGGTTCCCTCTAGATACGCGCAGGGTTGTTGCGTGGGAAAGGGGTCAGCCTCGTTTTATGTGGCTCCAGAGAGCACGTCTAAGAACCACGCGGACGATACAGGGAAATGAGTTTCACCTCGACACCAGGAGGCCCTAGAACGTGGTTCTCAACCTTTCTAATGCCGTGACCCCTCAATACAGTTCCTCATGTTGCAGTGACCCCAAACCAAAAAATAATTTTGGTGGCTACTTCTATGATTCGGAATGTAAATACCTGATATGCATTATGTATTTTCCGATGGCTTTAGGCGGCCCCGCTGGGGTCGCGACCCACAGGTTGAGAACCGCTGCCCTAGAATGATGGAGATTATGGGGGGCTGAGTGGTTGCAGGGACCCTTGGGGGCTTGGTCCACGAACAGTGAGTTCTCTGTGCCGCAGCGACCGAGTGGGGGCTGGGTGGGGAGCAGTGTTTAGGGGGCAGGCATCCTGCCGGGGACAGTGGAGTCCGGCCAGCTGAGCGAGAGGCTGTGAATTTCTGGGCATAGCAGCTCTGAGTGCAGCCGTGATCTGCCCTTTCCCATCCCTTCCAGAAACCCCTGAGGACCCATGGGAGACTGGCCAGTGCAGGAGGGTTTTAGGGTGTGAGATGTTCCCGTCAACCCCGGCCTCAGATGCTCAGGGCTTCACTGTCACAGGCAGGGTAGACACACAGGGTTGAAGTGAGGGGTGAGCTCCTGCACCTGAAATCCAAACACTGGAGCCGGGGGAAAGGTGCCGCCAGACAGCTGCTCTAGGAGGAGACCAGGGAGCCTGCAGAGGCCTCTGAGGCCGGATGGAGAGGCCCCCGCAGCCTCCGGAACGCGACAGGACTGTGCAGGGCTGGCAGGGCTATGTGCAGCAGCCCCGCCTGAGCCCCTGGGCTGTGGGGATCCTGGGGGCACTGGGCCGTCAGTGCGCCCCCAGGCGGACGAGGGGGGCACCGAGCCCCAGCCGGACACGGGGGGCACCGACCCCCAGCCGGACGAGAGGGGCACTGACCCCCAGCCGGACGAGGGGGGCACCGAGCCCCAGCCGACGAGGGGGGCACCGAGCCCCAGCCGGACAAGGGGGGCACCGACCCCCAGCCGGACACGGGGGGGCACCGACCCCCAGCCGGACACGGGGGGGGCACCGACCCCCAGCCGATGAAAGGGGGGCACTGAAAAAGGCTTTGCCCCAGCTGCTGCCAGCGGCCCAAGCCGTGAGGCCGCCGAGCACGGCACCCGGTCTCCAGCGTGCTGTCGGTCTTACTTCACCAGGGCAGCTGGCGTCTCCTGCAGCCGCCTCCTGGGGCTCTGGTCTTCACCCCCGGGACCCTCGTGCCGCTGCTGGGTGCTCAGCCCCCTCACACTCTGCTGCCTGTCTCCCCGTTCCTCCCCCAGTGTGGTGATGGTGGACGAGGCTCACGAACGGACCTTACACACGGACATTCTCTTTGGTTTGATCAAAGATGTTGCTCGCTTCCGGCCTGAGCTCAAGGTCCTGGTGGCTTCGGCCACGCTGGACACCGCCCGTTTTTCTGCCTTCTTTGACGACGCCCCCGTCTTCCGGATCCCTGGACGCAGGTTCCCGGTTGACATCTTCTACACCAAGGTGCGCCCCCGGGGAGGGCGGGCCCCAGTGGAGGTGGGAGCTGGGGAGAGTCCTCGCTAGGAGGGCAGGGCAGAACTGAATGGAGGGGCTGGGGGTCAGGCCTGTGCGCCTGCCCTGAGCAGTGGCCCCTGTGCCCGTCCCGTCGCAGGCCCCAGAGGCTGATTACCTGGAAGCCTGTGTGGTGTCCGTGCTGCAGATCCACGTGACCCAGCCCCCGGGGGATGTGCTGGTGTTCCTGACGGGACAGGTGAGTGTGTGTGTAGGGGGGGGTGGGGGTGGCGTGTGTGTCCCCGGGGCAGGGGGCTGGCGGTCGGCCTCCTGTGACCCTGGGCCCTGCCGCCCTCTCCCCACACCCAGGAGGAGATCGAGGCCGCCTGCGAGATGCTGCAGGACCGCTGCCGCCGCCTGGGCTCCAAAATCCGGGAGCTGCTGGTGCTGCCTGTCTACGCCAGCCTGCCGTCCGACATGCAGGCCCGCATCTTCCAGCCCACGCCCCCCGGGGCGCGGAAGGTACGCTGCGCACCCTCCAGTCTTCACCCCTGTGGTTCCACAGCCGCAGTGGGGGGGCGGGGGCGAGCCTGCCCCGCCCACAGAGGGCCCCTCCTCCGGGGAGCGAGGATGGATTCCAGCGAACTGAGAGGAAGTGGAACCTGAGAGGAGAAGGGGAGCCCTTGCTGTGCCAGGAGGTGGGAGGGGTTTGATCTGCACCTTTAAGAGAAACGGCAGCTCTGGCCTGTGGTGGCGCAGTGGACAAAGCATTGACCTGGAACGCTGAGGTCACCGGTTCAAAACCCTGGGCTTGCCTGGTCAAGGCACATATGGAGTTGATGCTTCTTGCTCCTCCCCCTTCTCTCTCTCCCTAAAAATGGATAAGTAAACTCTTTAAAGGAAAAAAAAATGGCAAGAGATGTCAGGGAGGCCTAAGGTGTGTTTGAAGTCAGAGTGCAAGGTTTATTTATTTTTAACTTACTCATTTTGGAGAGAAGGGAGAGAGAGGCAGGAACATCAGTTTGTTTCTGTATGTGCCCTGACCAGGGCTCACACTGGCGACCTTTGTGTATCTGGACGACGCTCTACCAACCACGCTATCGGGCCAGGGCTCGGAGTGCAGGGTTAGTGGAAGGTTTAGGTGCTGAACCAGGGGAGACCAGCCAGAACCAGCTTTGGACCAGATTGGGGAGGGCCTTGGATGGCGGGTGGAAGAGTTTGGATCTTACATGTTTGAATGGCAAAGGATTTTGAGCAAAGATGCAACTTTCATCAACAAATATTGAACGGCTCCCCCCATCAGGTACTGTTCTGGGGGAGGGGGAGGGGAAGACAGTGATGAATACCGTATTTCCTCATGTATGAGGTGCTCCCGTGTATAAGATGCACTTTAATTTTGGGGTCCGAAATTTGGGGGAAAAAATGTATTACACAAAGTTACTAATTTTATTTATTTACAGAGACAGAGAGAGGGATAGATAGGGACAGACAGACGAACGGAGAGAGATGAGAAGCATCAATCATCAGTTTTTCGTTGGGACTCCTTAGTTCAATGGTTCTCAACCTTTCTAATGCCGTGACCCCGCAATACAGTTCCTCATGGTGCGGTGACCCTAAACCAAAAAATAATTTTGGTGGCTACTTCATAACTGTAATTTTGCTACAGTTATGATTCATAATGTAAATACCTGATATGCATTATGTATTTTCCGATGGCTTTAGGCGACCCCGCTGGGGTCGCGACCCACAGGTTTAGAACCGCTGCCTTAGTTGTTCATTGATTGCTTTCTCATATGTGCCTTGACTGTGGGCCTTCAGCAGACCAAGTAACACTTTGCTGGAGCCAGCGACCTTGAGCTCAAGTTGGTGGGCTTTTGCTCAAACCAGATAAGCCTGCGCTCAAGCTGGCAACCTCGGGGTCTCAAACCTGGGTCCTTATTCATCCTAGTCCGACGCTCTATCCACTGCGCCACCGCCTGGTTAGGCTGTATTACGCAAAGTTATTGAACTAAAATTGTATTTATCATAAAATTCATACAACTCCTCATCACTGTCAGAACGCCCATCCATGAGCTTGTCCTCCTCTGTGTGTGATGACGAGTCACTTTTCATAGATGGCCTTTTCCTTAGTTCCATCAAGGGCATTTGAGATGCCACAACCACTGTATGAGACACACCCAGTTTTTAGACCCCAGATTTTTCAAAAAGTACACCTTGTACATGGGGAAGTACGGTAAATCAATGTTCCCAGCCTCCCGAGCTGACAGCCTGGTGCAGGTTAGGAGGCGGGGACGCCTGGTGCCCAGTGTCTATGTGACACGTGCTGTGACGAGATGCAGTGCAGCCTAGGAGGTGGAGACGACGGGGGGTGGGGCAGAAATGGCAGCGGGCATTTCCCGGGCGTGCAGGGACGCCTCTGCCTCTCCCATGAATGGAAGCGACACGGACATCTGACCTGGGAGAGGAGTGTGCTGTGCCCGGCCGGGGACCCTGGCCGGTGAGTGTGGCGCTGGGAGGTGAGGCAGCCAGGGGCTAGAGGGCTTGGCCCCTGAACGGCTCGGATATAGCTCTCACAGGGGATGGGCAGCCGCTGGAGGATGGGAGTGATGTGACAGGTGTACGTTTTAAAAGGACCATTCCAGCTGCCTCACGACCCGTACCCGGGCAGGAGCAGAAGCAGGAAGGCTCGCTAGAAGTTTTGTGGGGTTTTTTTTTGTATTTTTCCGAAGCTGGAAACGGGGATAGACAGTCAGACAGACTCCCGCATGCGCCTGACCAAGATCCACCTGGCACGCCCACCAGGGGGCGATGCTCTGTCCATCTGGGGCGTTGCTCTGTTGCGACCAGAGCCGTTCTAGCGCCTGAGGCAGAGGCCAAGGAGCCATCCCCAGTACCTGGGCCATCTTTGCTCCAATGGAGCCTCGGCTGCGGGAGGGGAAGAGAGACAGAGAGGAAGGAGAGGGGGAGGGGTGGAGAAGCAGATGGGCGCTTCTGTGTGCCCTGGCCGGGAATCGAACCTGGGACTTCTGCACGCCAGGCCGACGCTCTACCACTGAGCCAACCGGCCAGGGCCTCACTAGAAGGTTTTTGCAGGCAGTCAAGTGCAGAGGAGAATGTGAAAATGCCCGTGGGGAGGGTGGGGGCAGGAGCCCTGTCAGCCCCGCCCCCCACCTCGGAAACACCCGTCAGTCCTCCTCCCTTCCTGTCCACACTGTGCATCTGCCTCGCCCGCCTCTCCTCCCCCTCTTCCCGCCTCCTCCCCACGCCCGTTCACCTTGCTCGCTCTGGATGCTGGTCCCCTCCGCTCCTGCCCCGGCTTGTTCACTCCTGGTCGCCCAGGGTTACTACTTCTCCGTAACTGGAGGCTGCGGCCTCCGAGTGACCCACATCCTCGCACTCAGGTGGTCGTGGCGACAAACATCGCGGAGACGTCCCTCACCATCGAGGGCATCATCTACGTGCTGGATCCCGGGTTCTGTAAGCAGAAGAGCTACAACCCCCGCACAGGCATGGAGTCCCTCACGGTCACGCCCTGCAGCAAGGTCAGCCTGGCTCCAGTGGGGTCTTGCAGGGGGCGGTGGGGGGCGGACGGGTCCACAGGAAGGCCCCACGCAGAAGCCTGTGGGTCTCCGTAAAGGAGGGAACCCCACCCTCTGAGATTTCTTGTGTGAATACTGCCCTTTCTCTTCCCCTCACCCACTTGTCGGCTCACCTCTTCTCTCCAGGCCTCCGCCAACCAGCGGGCGGGCCGGGCGGGCCGGGTGGCCGCGGGGAAGTGCTTCCGCCTCTATACAGCCTGGGCCTATCAGCACGAGCTGGAGGACACCACGGTGCCGGAGATCCAGAGGACCAGCCTGGGCAATGTCGTGCTGCTGCTCAAGAGCTTAGGTGACTGGGGTCCCCCGGTCCTCTGGGCTGGAGGGAGTGGGGCCGGAGTCACTGGAACCTGCGTAAGACTTGGTCCCACCCCTCACCTCTCTCTGTCTGCAGGGATCCACGACCTCATGCACTTTGACTTCCTGGACCCTCCCCCGTATGAGACCCTGCTGCTGGCCTTGGAGCAGCTGTATGCTCTGGGGGCCCTCAACCACCTGGGGGAGCTCACCACGGTGAGGCGGGAGGGCAGCGGGCTGGGGCGGGGTGGCAGGGTCGGGGTGACCCCTGCAGCGGGGGGATGGGGGGGACACCGAGGGAGGGCTGGGTCGGGATGGCAGGGTCGGGGTGCCCCCTGCAGCGGGGGGGGGACACCGAGGGAGGGCTGGGGCGGGAGGGCAGGGTCGGGGTGCCCCCTGCAGCGGGGGAATGGGGGGGACACCGAGGGAGGGCTGGGGCGGGGTGGCAGGGTCGGGGTGCCCCCTGCAGCGGGGGGGGGACACCGAGGGAGGGCTGGGGCGGGAGGGCAGGGTCGGGGTGACCCCTGCAGCGGGGGGATGGGGGGGACACTGAGGGAGGGCTGGGGCGGGGTGGCAGGGTCGGGGTGCCCCCTGCAGCGGGGGGGGGGACACCGAGGGAGGGCTGGGGCGGGAGGGCAGGGTCGGGGTGCCCCCTGCAGCAGGGGGGGGACACCGAGGGAGGGCAGCGGGCTGGGGCAGGAGGGCAGGGTCGGGGTACCCCTGCAGCGGGGGGGGCACCGAGGGATGGCAGGGTCAGGATGACCCCTGCAGTGGGGGGAGGGCACCGAGGGAGGGCAGCCGGCTGGGGGGGAGGGCAGGGTCAGGGTGCCCCCTGCAGCGGGGGGGGGACACCGAGGGAGGGCAGCGGGCTGGGGCAGGAGGGCAGGGTCGGGGTACCCCCTGCAGTGGGGGGGGCACCGAGGGATGGCAGGGTCGGGATGACCCCTGCAGCGGGGGTGGGGACACCGAGGGAGGGCTGGGGTGGGGTGACCCCTGCAGCGGGGGGGTGGGGGGACACTGAGGGAGGGCAGCGGGCTGGGGTGGGATGGCAGGGTCGGGGTGCCCCCTGCAGCGGGGGGGTGGGGACACCGAGGGAGGGCAGCGGGCTGGGGGGGATAGCAGGGTCGGGGTGACCCTGCAGCGGGGGTGGGGACACCGAGGGAGGGCAGCGGGCTGGGGGGGATGGCAGGGTCAGGGTGCCCCCTACAGCGGGGGAGGGAGGAGACACACCAAGGGAGGGCTGGCTTCAACCCTCCCTTGCTCCTCTCCTCAGTCCGGGCGAAAGATGGCCGAGCTGCCGGTGGACCCCATGCTCTCCAAAATGATCCTGGCCTCGGAGAAGTAAGTCCCCCCGCTGCCCCGCCCCTGCCCACAGACTGGCTGGGCCTCCCCCGTCTCAGTGGCTGTCTTTGCGATCTTGTTCTTTTCCTCTCTGCTGTAGTGTGTGGGTTTTTTTTGTTTTTTGTTTATAGAGACACAGAGAGAGTCAGAGATAGGGATAGATAGGGACAGGCAGACAGGAACGAAGAGAGATGAGAAGCATCAGTCATTAGTTTTTTGTTGTGACACCTTAGTTGTTCATTGATTGCTTTCTCATGTGCCATGACTGTGGGGCTACAGTAGAGCGAGTGAACCCTTGCTTAAGCCAGTGACCTTGCCAAGCTGGTGAGCTTTGCTCAAACCAGATGAGCCCACGCTCAAGCTGGCGACCTCAGGGTCTTGAACCTGGGTCCTTGGCATCCCAGTCCAACACTCTATCCACTGCGCCACCGCCTGGTCAGGCCGTAGTGTTCTTTAATACACAACACATCACTAGAGAACTTTGCCCCATTTGAAGTCCACGAGCCAGTTCGACACTGCTATCCTTGCTCGTGACGTCAGGTGGGTGAGGTTGACCGGTGAGGAGGCTAAGAGCTGGTGTGGGGACACGATCATCCCTAAGTTTTCAGACTGGGACATTTAGAGGTGCCACGGCTGAGGTCAGAGGTCATCACATGAACTTAAAGGAAGTGGTCTCTCCCGACGTACATAACGTAACACCTTCCTTCCTGCAGACCCCTCAGGGGTCCCTGGCCCTTGCCTCTGTAGCTCTCTGCGCGCCGCCCCCCCCCCCCACGCTCCCGCTTCCCTCAGCTATGTTGCCCGTGGCCCCGCCTCCTTGACTGTGGGGCCCCGCCAAGCCTGTCTGCTCTGACTTATAGCCATTGAGCTGATCAGCCGTCCACTTGGGAGGGCACCTCCGTCACGCACACAGCGAGCACTTTACCTGCTCTGCGCGCTCCCGTGTCCCGCCCTGACCTCTCAGGCTCTCTGCGTCCTGCTCTGCGCGCTCCCGTGTCCCGCCCTGACCGCGCAGGCTCTCCCTGTCCTGCTCTGCGCGCTCCCGGGTCCCGCCCTGACCGCGCAGGCTCTCCCTGTCCTGCTCTGCGCGCTCCCGGGTCCCGCTCTGATCCCACAGGCTCTCCCCGCTCTGCTCTGCGCGCTCCCGTGTCCTGCTCTGACCCGCAGACTCTCCCCGCCCTGCTCTGCGCGCTCCCGTGTCCCGCCCTGACCGCACAGGCTCTCCCTGTCCTGCTCTGCGCGCTCCCGTGTCTGTCTCTGACCCGCAGACTCTCCCCGCCCTGCTCTGCGCGCTCCCGGGTCCCGCCCTGACCGCTCAGGCTCTCCCCGCCCTGCTCTGCGGGCTCCCGGGTCCTGCCCTGACCGCTCAGGCTCTCCCCGTCCTGCTCTGCGCGCTCCCGTGTCTGTCTCTGACCCACAGACTCTCCCCGCCCTGCTCTGCGCGCTCCCGTGTTCCGCTCTGACCGCTCAGGCTCTCCCTGTCCTGCTCTGCGCGCTCCCGTGTCCCGCTCTGACCCGCAGACTCTCCCCGCCCTGCTCTGCGCGCTCCCGTGTCTGTCTCTGACCCGCAGACTCTCCCCGCCCTGCTCTGCGCGCTCCCGTGTCCCGCTCTGACCGCGCAGGCTCTCCCCGTCCTGCTCTGCGTGCTCCCGTGTCCCGCTCTGACCCGCAGACTCTCCCCGCCCTGCTCTGCGCGCTCCCGTGTCTGTCTCTGACCCGCAGGCTCTCCCGTCCTGCTCTGCGCGCTCCCGTGTCTGTCTCTGACCGCGCAGGCTCTCCCGTCCTGCTCTGCGCGCTCCCGTGTCTGTCTCTGACCCGCAGACTCTCCCCGCCCTGCTCTGCGCGCTCCCGGGTCCCGCCCTGACCGCTCAGGCTCTCCCCATCCTGCTCTGCGCGCTCCCGTGTTCCGCTCTGACCGCTCAGGCTCTCCCTGTCCTGCTCTGCGCGCTCCCGTGTCTGTCTCTGACCCGCAGACTCTCCCCGCCCTGCTCTGCGCGCTCCCGTGTCTGTCTCTGACCGCGCAGGCTCTCCCCGTCCTGCTCTGCGCGCTCCCGTGTTCCGCTCTGACCGCGTAGGCTCTCCCCGCCCTGCTCTGCGCGCTCCCGTGTCCCGCTCTGACTGCGCAGGCTCTCCCGTCCTGCTCTGCGCGCTCCCGTGTCCCGCTCTGACCGCGCAGGCTATCCCCGTCCTGCTCTGCGCGCTCCCGTGTCCCGCTCGGACCGCGCAGGCTCTCCCCGCCCTGCTCTGCGCGCTCCCGTGTCCCGCTCTGACCGCTCAGGCTATCCCCGTCCTGCTCTGCGCGCTCCCGTGTCCCGCTCTGACCGCTCAGGCTATCCCCGTCCTGCTCTGCGCGCTCCCGTGTCCCGCTCTGACCGCGCAGGCTATCCCCGTCCTGCTCTGCGCGCTCCCGTGTCCCGCTCGGACCGCGCAGGCTCTCCCTGCCCTGCTCTGCGCGCTCCCGGTGTCTCGCGCTAACCTCTCAGGCTCTCCCCGCCCTCCTCAGGTACAGCTGTTCAGAGGAGATCCTGACGGTGGCTGCCATGCTGTCCGTCAACAACTCCATCTTCTACCGGCCCAAGGACAAGGTCGTCCATGCCGACAACGCCCGGGTCAACTTCTTCCTCCCTGGTGGGGACCACTTGGTCCTACTGAATGTGTACACACAGGTTACTGGCCCGCGTGGGTGGGAACACGGGAGGCGTGGGTGACTCGGTCGTCTAGTCCGCTCACCCCCCCTTTCCGGCCCCCTCCGCAGTGGGCCGAGAGCGGCTACTCTTCCCAGTGGTGCTACGAGAACTTCATCCAGTTCCGGTCCATGCGCCGGGCCCGGGACGTGCGCGAGCAGCTGGAGGGGCTGTTGGAGCGCGTGGAAGTCGGCCTCAGCTCCTGCGAGGGGGACTACATCCGTGTGCGCAAGGTCAGTGCTCGCTTCCCATCAGCCGGCGTGGTCAGCCTGGTCTCCCCGGGGGGCGAGCACGCCCCCCCCCCCGCACCCCGAGGGGTGCCCCTCCCCTGGGGGGAGGCTGTGCTTTATTCCCAGACCCCCGAAGGTTTCCTCTGGGTGGGTCCTGCACGCGCTCTCTACTCTCATGAGTGCCGAGGGCCCCTGGGTGCCCGCGTTCCCACTGACCAATGCTTTCCGGCCCACGCCGCAGGCCGTCACCGCGGGCTACTTCTACCACACGGCGCGGCTGACGCGCAGCGGCTACCGCACCGTGAAGCAGCAGCAGACGGTGTTCATCCACCCCAACTCCTCCCTCTTTGAGGAACAGCCTCGCTGGCTGCTCTACCATGAACTCGTCTTGACCACCAAGGAGTTCATGAGACAGGTGAGGGGGCCGTGCCCCACCCAGGCCGGGGGTACTGCGGGGCAGGTGGAGTCCTGGTAGACTCCCGTCCAAGGTTCATGTTGCAGAGGCCGGCAGAGAAACAGAAACACATCAGTGTCGGGTCCGGTAAGACACCTCCTTCCTAACGGGACTCGGCACCTCCTGAGACGTGGTCACCGTTTATTCAGTGAGCGTCTGAGTGGCTCCTCTCACTGATTCGGGTGCTGGGGTGACAGTGGTGAGCAGAGGGTTTGGTCTGTGCCCTCGGGGCACCTCGTCGTCTTGACGTTCATGTTGTCTTAGGGGTGGCCTTCTCGGATCCTGGGTAACGTGCAGAGGTGTGGCAGCCTTTGGGGTTTCTAGCGTCGGGGCTCCCCACCTTCCCCCCCAGCCCTGCGGTTGAAGGGGAAAACACTTGGGCGCACACACGAGAATGAGGCTGGAGACAGAAACGCGCTCTGTCCTCTCAGGTCCTGGAGATCGAGAGCACGTGGCTCCTGGAGGTGGCGCCCCACTATTACAAGGCCAAGGAGCTGGAAGACCCCCACGCTAAGAAAATGCCCAGGAAAACTGGCAAGACACGCGAGGAGCTCGGGTAAAGGACGGGAGACAGACAGCCAGACACCAGCTCCTCCTCCTCCCAGACATTATTTAATTTTTAGTAATAAAAACAGTTTTGGAATAAAGCTTGTGACAGCTTTTGGAATCCAGAGAAAGTGACGTGAAATTTGATCTCCTATTTCCACTTAGACTTTATTATTTACAAGTTAAATTACACAGCAGCTTTCCACAGCATGAGATGGAAAGGAAGAAGGGAAGGAAGGAAGGAGAGAAGAGGGGAGCACCGGCCGGCTCCCCTTCCCCTCTTGTGCACAGCCAAGTCCTCAGTGCTGCCGCGACCCCGACCCCGGCTCCGGCCCCGGGGTCAGGCCTTGGGACACAGGTGGACCGCAGGCTCTGGTTCCGACAGCCCCCGAGTCACCAGCGCTCCCACCAGCAGCTTCCTCACGGGCGTCGGGGGCGAGTGTGAAGGCATCAGCTGCAGGGGGAGGGCCAGGCCGTTCGCAGGAGGGGCGCCCCTTCGCCCCACGCCCTCCAGCCCCGGGACTCCAGACTCACTTTGTCCAGGTGATGGCGACAAATGAGGCCGCTGGAATTCAGGTAGAAGGTGGAGTAGGCGTCATAGGTCCTGGTGACGGAAGAGAGGCTTGCTCACTACGCGAGAAAGGGCTGTTCCCAAGGTTTATCTCAAAGCCTCTGTCTGCACTAGCGGGTCCTTAACTGCGCTACACCTCAGGTCATCTGGGGAGCTCTGGAAACCCTGGCGCCCGGGTTGCGCCTGCCCCAGTTAAATCGGAACGTCTGGCGCCGTAGACCCCACTGTGCAGTGAAGTTTGTGAACCACCGGTTTGGGGCGAGCCCAGTGATTTCCTGGGGTTCTACTTCGCCAGAAACTTTCTAAGTACTTTCTCTAAGGTGGTGAGGCTCCACTCACAAGGCAGGAATTTTCATGCGTTCAACAAGTATTTGAACACCTACTAGGTGCCAGGTGATATACACCAAGAAGCAGAGATCAGAGGTGCCCTAAGGTGCTCAGAATCCCTACGTTTGTTTCATTAAAGGAGACTAAAACAAGGTCCCTGCCCTCAGGGAGCCTGCAGTCAAGCCAGGTGGATGAAGGATTATCTGGGAGACTGACCCTCAGTCCCAAAGGGCACGATGAGGTGTGGGGTCGCGGCCAGGGCCCTCCCTCCCTCCTCACCGGTAAAGTTCTTCCTTGTCGCGCTTGTAGAACCGCAGGAAGAGCATGTGGATGGGCAGCCCCACGAGCCGCCAGCGGGCCTGCAGGGTCCAGTTCTCGGGGTGGCGGGTCAGCTGCAGCACCTCCAGCCGAAGCTGCGCAAAGTAGTTCCAGGCCAGGAAGCGGCAGAGGGTCAGGGCGAGGACATACCAGGTGCGGCCCCTGTGAGGGAGGAAGAACTCTCACCAGGGCAGAGTCAGAAAGCCAGACTGGCCTGTCCGAGGAGTGGGGGACACGGAGTGGGGGAGACATGCGGAGAGGCAGCCTGGCACCTCCTCTCGTGAACAAGTGGACAGAGTCAGGTGCCCGTGGGGAGGCTGGGGGGCCCTTCCCCGCCCCACCCCCTGCCTATGCCTGGGCTCTCACCTGGTGCGAATGTTCAGGATCTCATTAATGAACTCCACATCCGAGGAGTAGAGAGAGTAGTCGTGGGAGTGAAGGAAGAGTCGGGGCAGCTAGGAGGAACCGGAAGGCATCAGCCCCGGGGAGAAAGGAGGAGCCTGCTTCTCAGAGCCTCCCAGCCCCTACCTAGGAGAAAGGTCCTCTCCCGTCCAGGGTCACTCTCCTTAACCCACACTGAGGACCACCTTTGCCTCCGAAACGCCTGGAACATTCCTGTGCTTGCCTTAATGGTTCCAGGAAAGAATCCAGTTGGTTAACCCTCTATTTCCAAGTGTTCTCTGCACTCCTTCCCACTGTGGATGAAGGTCACCGGCCGGTGGTGGCACAGTAGACAGAGCATCGACCTGGGGCGCTGAGGTCCCAGGTTCCAAACCCGAGGTCGTCAGCTTCATCCAGCTTGAGCGCAGGCTCACAGCTTGAGTGTGGGATCACTGACATGATCCCAAGGTGGCTAGCTTGGGCAAGGGGTCAGTGGCTCAGCTGGAGCCTCCAGGGCCAAGGCACATATGAGAAAGCAATCAATGAACAACTGGGGTGCCTCAACTATGGGTTGATGCTTCTCATCTCTCCCTTCCTGTCTGTCTCTCTTGCAAAAACAAACACAGACAGCCTGACCTGTGGTGGCGCAGTGGATAAAGCGTCGACCTGGAAATGCTGAGGTCGCCTGTTCGAAACCCTGGGCTTGCCTGGTCAAGGCACATATGGGAGTTGATGCTTCCAGCTCCTCCCCCTTCTCTCTCACTGTCTCTCTCTTCTCTCTCTCTCTTTCTCCTCTCTAAAAATGAAAAAAAAAAAAAAAAAAAAACAAACACAGACAAAACGCTGCCTCACCTCTTGTCTCAGTCTCTCATACATGACGGCCAGGTGCTCCTCCATACTCGGATCTCCTGCGGGAGCGGCAGGGGAAGGGCGGGCCGTCCCGGGGGCTTGGAAAGATAACAGAGCCCCAGGATAGGGGCAGGAGGGTCCCTCAAACAGGCTCCTAAGCCCATCCAGGCAGCCACTGTGCAACTCAGGTCCTGGTCCCTCCTCCCCCTTTCCAGGAGGGAGAGCCACCCATGGCGAGCTGAGGGCCTGGACCTGAGGGAGAGGTAGTGGGGGCCGTCGGGGAAGCAGCCTGCAGGGTGGGCTTGGGGGTGGGGGAGACCAGGGAAGAGGAGAAGGCGGGGAAGTGGGAGTCGTGGAGACGGGCCACAGGGGTGGGAACGGCAGGGCCCGTGGAGAAAGCTGGTCCTGAGGAGGAAGAACAAAAGGGGAGAAGATAAGAATCCAGCTGCCTAATAACGGAGCTTCATCCAAACTGCTCATTAACCCCTTCCAATCCCCGCTGCTCCTCCTGACGGAAGAGGTCTAATTGCTACAGGAAAAGGGGATGGGGCCCCTGCATCTCCTGGAGGAAACTACAATACAAGCAGCTCCCCCAAACGTCCGCAAGTACATGTACATTTAAGATTCTCATACTTCGGGGGGCCAGTTCCACCTCTGAGAGCAAGGATCGTACCCACGTTTGAAGGAACAAACGAACGAGTAACAGGTTTGATACTGCACTGTGGGTGCAATGACGGACGGGGCCCGAACAACTCCACAGGTCAGTGTGCGCTGAAAATGAGGCTGATGTTGAACTGGGAAGAAGAAACCCGACCGGAACGCGAGACGTCTGAGCGCCCGTCCGCCGGGAAGCCTTGGGCAGGCGCATCCCCTATGCCTCAGTTTCCCACCATGTCCTCGCACGGCGGGCACGCCGCCGCCGCACTGAGTTTACTGCGGGAACTGTGTGAAATCATCACCGCGAAACTGCGCGGCCCGGAACGTGGGAGACGAACGTCAGCCATCGCTTGGGGTCCCCGACGGCCCAGTCCCGTGAGGCAGGTCCTCCCCGCCGCGGGACTGCGAGGAGGCGGGCGGAGGTCCCCCGGCTTCCCCGGGACGGCGAGTGGGGAGACCGTCCCGGCCGTGCCCCCGGGCGGGAAGCCTGCCTTCCCGCCGGGGCCGCTACCTGGTGCGCGGGCCGCTGGGCCGGCCGGCCGGCCCGGGAGCCGCCGGCGCCGCCGCACCTCTCCGCCCCCTGCCCTTCAAGTCACCTCCGGGCGCAGGAAACCGCGGGGACGCGGGCCACGTGCGGGCGCGCCCCGCGGCCCCACCCCGGCCCCGGGAGGACGGGCGCCGCGCCGCCGGGGCTGGCAGGGCCGCGCCCCCGGCCCACACGCCCCCGGCCCCTACGCGCCGCCCGGCAGCGCGGCCGCGGCGCTGGGACGTCACGCGCCTGCGCGGAGCGGCCGCCCCGCCCCTCGCGCCGGCCCCGAGGAGGGTCTCTCCCCGCCCCTCGCCGCCCGCCCGCCCGCCGCGCCCGGACTCTCACCTGGGGGCGAGCCTGGTAGGCGCGGAGGCAGGTCCCGAACCGCCGGGCCGCCCCCCTGCCGGGCCGGTACATGGTTGTCCGGGAGCGGAGCGGGCGCCTCCCGCCGCGGCCGCCGGCCTCCTCGCGGGTGAGCGCGCCCGGGAGCCGGCTCCGTGAAGGGGAAAGGCGGGGGGGGCCGGGCTCGGGGAGGGCGCGGGGCGTGCGCGCCTGCGCAGTGCGGCGCGTTCCCGCGAGGCGGCCCTGCGCCCAGCGCTCGTGCGCCGGCGGGCCGAGGCTGCCCCGGGCGCTTGCGCAGTCCGTTAGCGGCCGCCAGCCCCGCTCTCTGCCCTGCGGCGCTTGCGCAGCCCAGAGCAGGGCGAGGAGCGGGCTGCCCGGGTGCACTGAGTGGGGCGCGCGTGAAACAAAAAAGTCGAGTTTCTCAGTAGCTCTGCGATAAAAATACTTTATTGCTCTGGTTAAAATCAGGTACAAATGACTTGGCACTGCTAAGAAAACCTGTTGAATGGATGAATGAATGAACGAACGAATCTATGATGGGGGCGGACTCAGGCTGCCTCCCGTCATGGGAGAATACTGCCTTGGAAGGGGTGTCGGGGCTGCAGTCACCAAGGCCTGGTGCTGCGACCTTCCTGCAAGTTTCGAATGAACCTGGCGTTGAACATGTCCCCAGCCACTGCCCAGTACGGGGCCGGTGAGGCCTGGGCCTGCGGAGGAACTGTGTGCGTGGGTTCCTCCCCACACCCGTCCTGCGACAAGACCCGCTCCTCCTCGCTGGCAGACCTGGGAGGCAGGAGGGGGACGGAGAGCGGGTTACCCAGGCCTTGAAGTGAGAGTGAAGCTCAGACTCGGAGGGTCCTCTGGTACAGGAGGACACTGGTGTGGGATGAGGCGGAACCGCTGGTGCTCTGTCCAAACCTGACACCCCTCAGTGCCAAAGGGAAGCACCCGAGGTGAACTCTCGGGAAGAGGCTTGAAGGATGTTAGGTGGGAGGTGCTGGGGGAGGAGCTAGCGTCCAGCTGGGAGAAAAAGGAGCCCCAGAGTGATGTTAGGAAAGGAGACACAGGGGCTGGGGGGCTGGGAGGGGAGGTCAGGCCTCACCTAGTCTCCGTTTCCTGTCCCCCCTGCCTCCATTCTTGGCTGCCTGTGGAAATACCAGGCATGTGTGCGTGGGAAGGCTGGAGCAAGCAGTATGGCCTGCCTGATGTGAGGGTCAAGACGGATGAATACTTACCTGTGCTGGGGGCTGCGGGATTCAACCCCCCATGGCGGCTGTAGGAGCAGCTCTGGGCTACCAGCCCTGGGGGAGTCCCCCTGTAGAAGAAATGGGAGGTGATGGGGAAGAGGCCACAGGACGAGAGATGAGTATGGAGGAGTATGGGTATAGAGGGGTCAGAGGAGGGACAGAAGGAACAGTACAGGAGCGCCGAGAGGTAGTTATCCTTCCTGGTGGTGGTGGTGGGGGGGTAGTCTAAGCTGAACCCCAGAAAAGGGGAGGGAGCGCATTTTATACCCCAAAGATTTTTCTGGAAGAATCCTGATTTGTTGCTTTACTATTTATAGTTGGAGTCACCTGTTACAAGGAAGGCTAAATGTGATACAAATCATCTCACAAAAACAAGACTTACAAATAGGCAAAACCAATTTGTTGGACCAGGGGCCCTGATGTTTGGTTTAGAAAACGGTTTAATTACAGGGAGTGGCAAAGCTGATTTAGTGGGGAAGGGAGAGGAGCCTTTGGAGAGGTGATAGACCGTGTAGGGACACTCAACAGGGTGAGGGTCTGTCTCCCCGTGGGTCTAGTGGGGGAGAAGGCAGGAAGTCAGAGTGGAAAGAGGAATGCAGGGAGCAGTGAGGGGATCGTTACAGGGACACAATTAGTGGATCCCAGAGATGTTGTAAGTCTTGAAATCTCAGCAAGGGCTGGCCTGGGTACAAGTCCCCGGGGAGGGCGGGAGGTTTCTCCAGGGAGGGGGGGGAGTGGCCAGAAACCTACACAGAGGGACCCAGCAACTGTGCGAAAGGAGACAATCAGCCGAAGACCCAGCAGTGGAGACGGGGAAGGGTGGACGCCAGACCCTGCCAGGCGAGCTCTGCGGAGCTCAGCAGCGGGGAAGGGAGACAGGAAAGAATGACACACAAACGAGGCTGAGACCTTCGGCTGGTTTTCTGAGGTGTTTCTTTCATTGAAAACGTCCATTTAAAAAACACAAAGGAGCCTGACCTGTGGTGGCGCAGTGGATAAAGCATTGACCTGGAATGCTGAGGTTGCTGGTTCAAAACCCTGGGCTTGCCTGGTCAAGGCACATATGGGAGTTGAAGCTTCCTGCTCCTCCCCCCCTTCTCTCTCTCTCTCTCTCTCTCTCTCTCTCTCCCCCCTCTAAAAAAAATGAATAAATAAATAAAAATAATTTTAAAAAACACAAAGGAATTCACACTTTATTCAGACAACACTGAGAGGAACAAATAGGAAGGACGGGAGATCCTGCTCCCGAGGACTTGGGGGACACAGCGGGGTTACTTGACCTAACACACACTCAGAGGGCAAGGAGCGGGAAGGATGTTCTATATCCTGGGTGTGAGGCAGGGAAAAGGTTCTTGCTATGCAGCAAAGAAGAAAGGAAGGTCAGAGGGGAGTTCTCCAGTCACCTTAAGACAATGTCAACAACAGGACAGGAATATATCAGCATGTAGCTACTGGGGAGGGACAGATCTGGGAGAGAACAGATCCTTGAGACTCGGGCTTATCTTCTGGAACATGGCCAAGAACGATCCCAGGATGCTTGCTGGGATCTACTGGCCAAGAAGGAGAGTCTCTCACAGAACCTGGGTCTGGGGAAACAGTGGTGTCTTAAAAAGTGTGGCCAGTCTTTAGAGCTCCAAGTCAGACATCAGCTCGGTTTCCCTGACACACACAAAACATGTAAGGAAGAGCTCCGCCGCGTTGAGTGGGTCCCTATAGGGAGCTGTCCGTCCCTGTCCTAACTGGACGGCTCCGGAGCAGAGCTCACTGGCTGGCACCGGCAGGCTCAACGGTAAGTGTAGTAGGTAGACGAGGCAGTATTAGGGCCACCAGTAGATACTATAGAGTGACTATGGGATTTATTTCATGGACAAGATTCCTTAAAAGGCTTCCTGGGCAGTGGAGACCTTGGACCTTCCACGGTGCTCTAGAGTCTGACAGCAAGCCAGAGTGTGCTTCTCCAGATAATTAGCACGAGCCGCACCACCAAGGCGTAGGGCAGCCGGCCAGGCTGTCTGTGGGAGACTGTTCAGAGACCAAGTTTGGAGAGGAGGGGTGCTTTCTAGGACAAGAAAGCTACAAAGCATTAGGTCATCTGGGACCTTGACAACCTAGTTGCCCAAGAAAGGGAAAGGGGGCCCTAAGGGCTCTGTGAGGTTCCACTGGGTCCTGGCGGGTGCACTGGACGAGCAGGTCTGGGGGTCTCGGGGAGGGGTCTCTGCCCATCCCCCATCCAAGTCCTCCCAGGGAGGGGGGCATTAGCTGTCTGTCAGTATCGACTCTCATCAGAGCGGGGAAGGGAGCTGTGGAGGGTGTCATGGACAGGAGGGAGGGAGAGGGAAAGGGGGGAGAGAAAAACAGAAGTCAGAGGTGAAGAGGAGAGGGGGAGAAATACAAGAGATGCCTAGTGTCTGTAATGCCTGGCGGGCTCTGCCACACGGAGCACTGTCATGGGCCAGCGGCTCCCCAGACTCTCAGAGACACTGCCCCTTCCGGGCCAGTGCCACACCAACATCTCCCCCAACTCAGAGGCTCCGTTCCCGCCACCCGTGGATCTGGCCTCTGCCTCCCTTCATCCCCACTATCACTGCAAAACGGGGGTTCCCACACTCCCCGTGAAGTCCTCCTCTGCTCGCCCACTGTCATCCGTCTATTTCCAGACCACTCCCACAAACATCTTCCAATCCAGTCTGCAGGGCGCCTGTCCCACCACTTCCCGTCTGGACCCGAACTGCCCTTGGCCAGTTCTGACACTGGCGGCGCAGGCTGCCTGCCCCTCCATCCCCGTTACCTGGTGCGTCGACGCTGGGTTGGGCTGCCCGTGGGCTCGGCCGCCAGCAGCAGGCGGGCCGTGGGGTGCGGGGGGCAGAGGCGCAGGGAGCGCAGCAGCTCCTGCTCCTGCACGAAGGGGCGGAGGGGGCCGCGCTCGGGCGAGTTCCCCAGGCTGCTGGAGCGCGGGGGCGGGTGCACCGGGGGCGTGGCTCGGCGAGGGGCCCGGTTCAGGGGCCAGGGAGGCTCCACCGCTACCTTCAGGACTGGGGGGGGGGGGGGACGGACACAGGGAGAGGGGAGACAGCGGTGACAGCAGGACCAGGGCCGAGAAGAGAGCAGTCAGGGCCTGCAGAGGGAACGAGCCCCTCCTGCCCCTGAGTTAGGGCGCCCCGTGGCCAGACCCCCAAACCCGGGCTTACATTCCCGGTCGCTGGAGGAGTACGGCTTGATGTCTCCCTCCGCTCTCTTGGGCGGCAGCTTCCTCGCTGGGGCTGGTAGGGGAGAGGACAGGCCAGGTGAGCACGAGGGGACACGCTCTGCACCCTCCTCCCGGCCTCCCCACGCCCCCACACCTCTGCTGCCCCCACACCTCTGCTACCCGACACCACGCTCCTCCTGGAGGAGGAAAAGAGCTCGGCCCCATCGCTGGAGCAGCTCCGCGGCGACACCAACACCCAGAAGAGAGCTGGGGGGACGCGGGGGCACTTTGAGGAGAGCCAGAAGGAGGAGGCCGAATGCAGAGTCGCAGGAGAAGATGGGGGAGACTCTGGGGCCTGGGAGGTGCAGGAAGAGGGCGGCCAGGGGAGGCGAGCTCTTACTGTCAGCGGGTGCGGTCAGGCCCCCCCGGGGTTCTGGGGCAGTGCAATGGTCCCAGCCAGGCCCACGAGGACCCCAGGTCCCTCTAGATGAGACGGACAAAGTCCTCGGTTAATCAGGAATTGCTTTAGAGGGGTCAGGAGAGGCTGGGCTGGGGCAGAACCTTTCCTTCCGGTGCAAAGATGGGGAGAGATGGAAGTTTTGTTTGGATTGAAAGAGAAGGAAGAAGAGGCATGTGGAAAGTTCTCAGAGTCAACGGGAAGCTAACATCTTGTCCAAAGCTCTGCCGCCGGCCGACTTCTCTCCGTGCTCCCCCTTTCCCTCTCAAGAGGCTCTCCATCAGAGTGGCAAACGCGCCTAAGCTAAGTCCGTGGTGCCCCTGGGGACCTGCGTCCTCCCGGCCCTCCCTCCCTCGCACAGCGCTCGGGTGCACGGGTGGCAGCTGGGAGCCCCAGAACTGGCAGAAGCTGCTAACTGGGCCCCGACTGTCCTCTGCGTGACCATGGCTCCCCCTGCTGGCCCTGGGGGAGGTGGCGCAGCCACAGCAGTGCAGGAGGCCCCTCTGGGCAGGTCTGCCGGGCAGGGCCAGCAGATGGCCCCGCTTCCCCACATCTGGGAGGCCATGCGAAAGGAGAGGGGCTGAGACCAGCAGGGAGCCCGTGGATGAGGACCACGGGACCGGCCGCACTTCCCAGCTGCGGTTTCTCCAGGTCAGAGTCATTACTTGGTTGGAAATGTTACAAATTCTGTGCATTATCTTCTAAAACTAACATTTAAACTTTGGGCCATGCATGTCCCTCTTCTATGACGGGACGTGGAAGGGCTGACCCCACTCGCCTGTCCCTCACTGGCTGACAAAAAACCGGAGGGGTGTACAAAGGAACGTGACTCCGGTCTCCCCTATGGAAGCAAGACACTCAACATTAACTGTCTAACAGGCTCCCAGTAAGCTGGCTCAGTTAAAAGTCTTGACAATTTCAAGTGCACCGAGCTCCCGAGCTGGTAAAGGCTAATCGGTGGCCCTCAGGGCCCCGCAGCTCCGCCTGCCCCGTGCGGCTTTACCGGCGGGCATGGGGTCCGCCGCAGCAGTGCGCGAGAGTCGAGTCGCCCTCAGAGAAGGAGCAGGGGGCCCTGTGAGGAAGGAAGAGGGGGTGCCCTCAATAAGGGGCCCGGTGGGGACCAGGAATCCTCCTCTTTCCTTTCCCTCACCCCAACTACTGGACCGGCCCTCACACAGTGAGAAAACTTACGGTGCTGATGGGCAAAGAAGCCTTCGAAGATCACAAAGTTGTTCACCTAGGAGACAAAGCACAAGACAGCTGTCTGGCCGGCGGCCCAGAGCACACGGGGGTCCAGGACCCCGTGCTGGGAAAGCCAGGGTGGGGGGAGCACAGGCCGGCCCCCCGGGTGCTCGTCAGTCAGACACTCAGACCCTGACGAGCGGGACCCAGGGTTGACACGGAGCTGCTAAGGACCTCGAAGAGCCACAACGGTTGTGAAAAAGGAGAACAGAGTGTGTGTGTGTGTCTGGGGGGGCTCACACTCCCTGAGTTCAATACGACAAAGCCACGGTAATCAAACGTGTGGCAGAGGCCGAGGGACAGATACAGACACAAGCGGGACACACAGGCTCCAGAAATAAACCCCTGTGTCTGTGCTCAATCGATTTCAACAAGGGTGCCAAGAGTGGTCAACGGGGAAAGCACAGTCTCTTCAACAGAGGTGCCTGGGCAACAGAAATCCACCTGGGAACCATGACTCTGAGACTCCAGTTCACACCAAAGACGACAAAAAAGAAGAAAACACCTAAAAATGGCCCTAAGAGTTAAAACTATGAACTGAGAAGGAAACATGGAGGGAAATTATAACTTTGGATTAGACAATTTCTTAAATATGACACCAAAAGCATAAACAAAGGGAAAAAAATAAATAGGACTTCACCACAAGTAAAATCTTTTATGGACCTGTGGTGGCGCAGTGGATAAAGCGTCGACCTGGAAACGCTGAGGTTGCCGGTTCGAAACCCCGGGCTTGCCTGGTCAAGGCACATATGGGAGTTGATGCTTCCTGCTCCAACCCCCCTTCTCTATCTCTCTCCTCTCTCTCTCCCTCTCTCTCTCCTTTCTAAAATGAATAAATAAAATTAAAATAATTTTTTTTTTAAAAAAAGGACTAAGCTTTAAAAAAAAAAATCTTTTATGATTCAAAAGACACTATTAAGCCTGACCAGGTGGTGGTGCAGTGGATAGAGCGTCAGACTGGGATGCCAAGGACCCAGGCTCGAGACCCTGAGGTCGCCAGCTTGAGCACGGGCTCATTTGGTTTGAGCATAGCTCACCAGCTTAGACCCAAGGTCGCTGGCTTAAGCAAGGGGTCACTCGGTCTGCTGAAGGCCCATGGTCAAGGCACATATGAGAAAGCAATCAATGAACAACTAAGGTGTTGCAACGAAAAACTGATGATTAATGCTTCTCATCTCTCTGTTTCTGTCTGTCTGTCCCTGTCTATCCCTCTCTCTGACTCTCTCTCTGTCTCTGTAAAAAAAAATAAAAAATTAAAAAACACTATTAAGCCTGACCAGGTGGTGGTGCAGCGGTTAGCATCAACCTGGAATGATGCTGAGGACACAGGTCTGAAACCCTGGGGTTGCTGGTTTGAGAACGGGATCACAGACATGACCCCATGGTTGCTGGCTTGAAGCCCAAGGTCGCTGGCTTGAGCAAGGGGTCACTGGCTTAGCTGGAGTCCCCCAGTCAAGGCACGTATGAGAGAGCAATCAAAAACTAAGGTGCCACCTGACCAGGCGGTGGCGCAGTGGATGGAGCATCGGACTGGGATGCGGAAGGCCCCAGTTTTGAGACCCCGAGGTTGCCAGCTTGAGCGCGGGCTCATCTGGTTTGAGCAAAAGCCACCAGCTTGGACCCAAGGTAGCTGGCTGGAGCAAGGGGTTACTCGGTCTGCTGAAGGCCGGCGGTCAAGGCACATATGAGAAAGCAATCAATGAACTAGGCTGTTGCAACACACGTTGAAAAAGTGATGATGGATGCTTCTCAGCTCTCCATTCCTGTCTGTCTGTCCCTCTCTGTCCCTCCCTCTGACTCACTCTCTGTCTCTGTAAGAAAATAAAAAAATAGCCCTGGCTGGTTGGCTCAGCGGTAGAGCGTCGGCCTAGCGTGCAGAGGACCCGGGTTCGATTCCCGGCCAGGGCACATAGGAGAAGCGCCCATTTGCTTCTCCACCCCTCCGCCGCGCTTTCCTCTCTGTCTCTCTCTTCCCCTCCCGCAGCCAAGGCTCCATTGGAGCAAAGATGGCCCGGGCGCTGGGGATGGCTCTGTGGCCTCTGCCTCAGGCGCTAGAGTGGCTCTGGTCGCGACAGAGCGACGCCCCGGAGGGGCAGAGCATCGCCCCCTGGTGGGCAGAGCGTCGCCCCATGGTGGGTGTGCTGGGTGGATCCCGGTCGGGCGCATGCGGGAGTCTGTCTGACTGTCTCTCCCTGTTTCCAGCTTCAGAAAAATGAAAAAAAAAAAAAAGTAGAAAATAAAAAAATAAAAATAAAAATAAGGTGCCACTGACCAGGCGGTAGCGCAGTGGATAGAGCGTCGGACTGGGATACAGAGGACCCAGGTTCGAGACCCTGAGGTCACCAGCTTGAGTGTGGGCTCATCTACTTGAGCGAAGAGCTCACCAGCTTGGACCCAAGGTCGCTGGCTCGAGCAAGGGGTTACTCGGTCTGCTGTAGCCTCACGGTCAAGGCACATATGAGAAAGCAAGCAATGAACAACTAAGGTGTCGCAATGTGCAATGAGAAACTAATGATTGATGCTTCTCATCTCTCTGTTTCTGTTTGTCTGTCCCTGTCTATCTCTCTCGCTGACTCTCTCTCTGTCTCTGTAAAAAATAAAAACAAAACAAAAAAAAACTAAGGTGCCACAACTACGAGTTGATGCTTCTCATCTCTCCTGTCTTTCCGTCCCTGTCTCTCTCTCTCCCTCTAAAAAAACCCAAAAGACAAAAAACAACACTATCAAGAAAATGACTGAACTGGAATGCTGAGGCTGCTGGTTCCAAATCCTGGACTTGCCCGGTCAAAGTACATATGAGAAGCAAGCAATGAACAACTAAAGTGAGCAACTATGAGCTGATACTTCTTGTTCCTTCTCCCCCTCACAATCAAGCAATCAATAAAAAAAAAAAATCTTAAAAAAAAAAGAAAGACAACCCACAAACAAAAATAGAACAAAATATTTGCAAATCATACATCCAATCAGGACGCTGTATCTAGAATATATAAAGAACTCTTACAACTCAAGAGGAAAGAGCACAACTTAAAAAGGGGCGCGGGGTTCTGGCCGGATGGCTCGGCTGGTAGAGCATCATCTGGAAGAGCAGAGGTTACTGGCGTGATCCCCGGTCAGGGCACAGAAGGAACAGATTGATGTCCCTGTCTCTCTCTCTCTCAAATCAATAAAATACACATTAAAAATGGGTATAAGACTTGGATAAACATTTCTCTAAAAGAAGATAAAAGATAAATGGCCGGTAAACACCTGAAAAGATGCTCGACATCATCCGTCATTATGGAGACGCGAATCAAAACCACAGAGAGATACTACTTCACACCCTCTAGGATGATGGTGGTGACTTTTCAATGTTATTTATTTATCTTACAGAGTCAGAGAGAGGGATAGATAGGGACAGACAGGAACAGAGAGATGCGAATCAAAACCACAGAGAGATACTACTTCACACCCTCTAGGATGATGGTGGTGACTTTTCAATGTTATTTATTTATTTTTCTTACAGAGACAGAGAGAGTGAGTCAGAGAGGGACAGACAGGAACAGAGAGATGAGAAGCATCAATCATCAGTTTTTCCCTGCGACACCTTAGTTGTTCATTGATTGCTTTCTCATATGTGCCTTGACCGCGGGCCTTCAGCAGACCGAGTAACCCCTTGCTCGAGCCAGTGACCTTGGGTTCAAGCTGGTGAGCTTTGCTCAAACCAGATGAGCCCGCGCTCAAGCTAGCGACCTCGGGGTCTCGAACCTGGGTCCTTCACATCCCAGTCCGACGTTCTATCCACTGTGCCACCTCCTGGTCAAGCTGTTATTTATTTTTTAAACTTAATATTTTAAAATGGATTTTTAGAGAGAGGAAATGAGACAGAGAGAGAAAGAAACATCAATTTGTTGTGCCACTAATTCACGCCATCATTGGCTGACTCCTGTACATCCCCTGACGAGGTATCAAACCCGCAACCTCAGCATGCTGGGATGATGCTCTAACCAACTGAGCTACCTGGCTAGGACCTGATTATCATTATTTTACTTTTTTGACAGAGACAGAGAGAGGGACAGACAGAGACAGATAGGAAGGGAGAGATGAGAAGCATCAATTCTTCATTGCAGTTCCTTAGTTCACTGACTGCTTTCTCACATGTGCCTTGACTGGGGGGCTACAGTACAGCCAGTGAGCCCTTGCTCAAGCCAGTGACCTTGGGCTCAAGCCAGGGACCTTGGAGTCATGTCCATGATCCCATGCTCAAGCTAGTGACCCCACGCTCGAGCCAGAAGAGCCCGTGCTCAAGCCGGCGACCTCGGGGTTTCAAACCTGGGTCCTCCATGTCCCAGCCCGACACCCACTGTGCCACCGCCTGGTCAGGCTGATTGTTATTTTTTATAAAGGGAAATAACAAATGTTGGTGAGGCAGTTGAGAAAATAAACACCTGTCCGTTGCTGGTGGAGATGTAAAATGTAGTCATTAGAAAAATAGCTTCAGTTGTTCAGTCCTTCAAAAACGTAAAGATTAAAAAAAAAAAAAAAAGTAAAGAATTATCACATGACCGGCAATTCCACTCTTAGGTATATACCCAAGAACCAAAAATACCAGTGCAAAATCTTTTTTGTGTGACAGAGAGTCAGAGAGAGGGACAGACGGACAGAGGAAGGGAGAGAGATGAGAAACATAAATCCTTTGTTACAGCTCCTTAGTTGTTCATTGATTGCTTTCTCATATGTGCCTTGACTGGGGGGCTACAGCAGACCGAGTGACCCCTTGCTCAAGCCAGTGACCTTGGGTTCAAGTTGGTGAGCCTTGCTTAAACCAGATGAGCCTGAGCTCAAGCTGGTGACCTCGGGGTCTTGATCCTGGGTCCTCTACATCCCAGTCCAATGCTCCATCCACTGTGCCACCACCTGGTCAGGTGCAAACAAAATCTTCTACACAGTATTCGTGATAGGCAATGGAGGCCCTGCTCTCTGCTGCCTCCTAGTGGAAAATACTGTATCTGTGGGAGGACATTCTAAGGAAAGGCTGTCCAGCTCCTGCCCAGACCCTGCTGTGATGAGCGCCACCTGGCCCTCATCCTCCCCTACGCATGCCCAGCACTCCAGCCACACCACACTGCTTGCAGAGACCCAACAGGGAGTGCAATACCTCTCTGACTGCTTGTGCTGGTTCTTCCACATGAGAAACACTCTGGGCCCTGGCCGATTGGCTCAGAGGTAGAGCGTCGGCCCGGCGAGCGGAAGTCCCGGGTTTGATTCCTGGCCGGGGCACACAGGAGAAGCGCCCATCTGCTCCTTCCTCTCCCCCTCTCCTTCCTCTCTGTCTCTCTCTTCCCCTCCCGCAGCCAAGGCTCCATTGGAGCAAAGTTGGCCCCGGGCACTGAGGATGGCTCTGTGGCCTTTGCCTCAGGCGCTAAAATGGCTCTGGTTGCAGTGGAGCAACGCCCCCTGGTGGGCATGCCGGGTGGATCCTGGTTGGGCGCATGCAGGAGTCTGTCTCTGCCTCTCCGCTCCTTGCTTTAGAAAATAAAAATAAAAAAACACTCTGACCCTCCCACTTCTGTCTCCTGGCAAACACTCACCTTTCAATATTAAATATACTTCACACCCTCCTGTACCCAACCCCAGCCCCAAGGCAGCCGGCACCACCGTGTCCTTAGGACACCTCTTGGTCAAATCACTGTCCATGCTCCTCTCCCAAGAGCCCCGCCCAGGCCCCTCCCACCCACTCAATGACACCCCTTCAGCAATTCTCCCCACCTGCTCTGACATCATCAGATTTTTCACTATGAAGTCATTCCTTTTTTTTTAAAGCAGAAGAGAATGTGTGAGAAAGAGAGAGAGATGAAGAGAGATGAGAAGCATCAATTCTTTGTTGTGGCTCCTTAGTTGTTTATTAATTGCTTTTTTTTTTAAGAGTACTTTATTTTTTGTTTTTATTTTATTTTTTTACAGAAACTTAGCGAGAGTCAGAGAGAGGGATAGACAGGGACAGACAGACAGAAACACAGAGAGATGAGAAGCATCAATCATCAGTTTTTCGTTGTGGCACTTTAGCTGTTCATTGATTGCTTTCTCATATGTGCCTTACCGTGGGGCTACAGCAGACTGAGTGACCCCTTGCTCAAGCCAGTGACCTTGGGTCCAAGCTGGTGAACTTTGCTCAAACCAGATAAACCCACGCTCAAGCTGGTGACCTTGGGGTCTTGAACCTGGGTCCTCTGCATCCCAGTCCGACGCTCTATCCACTGCGCCACTGCCTGGTCAGGCAAAATCAACCTTCTCTTGATCCACTTCCCTCTCCAGCTTTTGCTCTATTTCTCTGTCCCCCATAAAGCAACATGTTAAAAAGTGGCCTGTTCTTTCTTTTATTTTTTTCTTTTTTTCTTTTTTTTAATTTTTATTTTATTTATTCATTTTTAGAGAGGAGAGAGAGGGAGAGAGAAAAACAGAGAGGGAGAGAGAGAGAGGGAGAGAGAGACAGAGAGAGAGAAGGGGGAGGAGCTGGAAGCATCAACTCCCATATGTGCCTTGACCAGGCAAGCCCAGGGTTTCGAACCGGCGAACTCAGCATTTCCAGGTTGACGCTTTATCCACTGCGCCACCACAAGTCAGGCCTATTTTTTTTATTCTTTTTTTTTTTTTTTACAGAGGCAGAGATAGACAGGGACAGACAGACAGGAACGGAGAGAGATGAGAAGCATCAATCATCAGTTTCTCGTTGCGCGTTGCGACTTGACCGCGGGCCTTCAGCAGACCGAGTAACCCCCTGCTGGAGCCAGCGACCTTGGGTCTAAGCTGGTGAGCTCTTTGCTCAAGCCAGATGAGCCCGCGCTCAAGCTGGCGACCTCGGGGTCTCGAACCTGGGTCCTTCTGCATCCCAGTCCGACACTCTATCCACTGCGCCACCACCTGGTCAGGCTTTTTTTATTCTTGATGTCTCTAGTTGCTCTTTTCTCAGATTCCTGAACCCACTCCCTCTCCAGACCTCCACCTACCACTGTACCAAAATAGCTCGTCAGGGTCACCTACATCCAACAGTCACTTCCCAGGCCTCTTCTTGACTCACTGATCAACACCATTGGAATTGGTAAGCCATTCCTCCTTACTGGACATACTTTCTTTCTTTTTTTAGAGAGAGACAGGGAGGGGGAAAGGAGCAGCAGGAAGCATCATTTCATAGTAGTTGCTTCTCATATGTGCCTTGACTGGGCATGCCCAGGGATTCGAACCTGCAACCTCAGAATTTTGGGTTGAGGACTTATCCACTGCGCCACCACGTGTCAGGCTCTGGACACATTTTCCTTACCGGCCTCTGGGTCAATGTACTTATAAGTTTCATCTGCCTCACTAGTTACTCCTTGGTCATGCTGGCTGGTTCTTCCTCTCCTCCCCTTTTTTTTTTTTTTTTTTTTTTTTTTTACAGAGACAGAGAGAGAGAGAGAGAGACAGATAGGGATCGACAGACAGGAACGGAGAGAGATGAGAAGCATCAATCATCAGTTTTTTGTTGCGACACCTTAGTTGTTCATTGATTGCTTTCTCATATGTGCCTTGACCGAGGGGCTACAGCAGATTGAGTAACCCCTTGCTTGAGCCAGCGACCTTGGGTCCAAGCTGGTGAGCTTTGCTCACACCAGATGAGCCCGCGCTCAAGCTGGCGACCTCAGGGTCTCGAACCTGGGTCCCCCGTATCCCAGTCCGACACTCTATCCACTGCGCCACCGCCCGGTCAGGCTCCCTGACTTCTTAAAAGCGTGCCCGAGGACTCACGTCCCTGGACCATTCTCTGTTACCCCCAGGTGACGTCATCCCGTCTCACTGCTTTCAGAACCCTATCTATGCTGAACTCTGCACCCCAAACCCCTCCTCTGAACAGGTACATACCCCACTGTCTACTCAACCTGGACCTTTACAGACATCTCCAAGTAACATATTCAAAATGGAGTCCTATTTCCCTCAAAACTGCTCCCCTCATCACCTCAGTTAATGTAACTCCATCCTTCCAACTTCTCAGGCCAACAACTTGGTGGTCCTCCTAAACTCCTTCCATCTCTCTCCTCCAAGAATCTATCAGGGAATCTCACTTGATTTAACATCATAATATTTAATTTTTTTTTTTTTTAAGTGAGAGGAGGAGAGAGAGACAGACTCCCCCACGCTCCCTGACTGGGATCCAGCCGGCAACCCTTGTCTGGGGCCGATGCACAAATCAGCTGAGCCACCCTCAACGCCTCAGGCTGCCGCCCGGACCAACTGAGCTCCTGGCCGCTGGAAGGGAAGAAAAAGAGAAGAGGGACAAGGAGGGGGAGAGGATCTGATAGCCCCTTCTCATGCGTGCCCTGACTGGGGATCAAGCCCAGGACTTCCGCACTCCAGGCCAACACTCTATCCACGGAAATAATGTAAGTTATTTATTCTTTCTCTGCGGACCGGTACCAAATGGCCCACGGACCGGTACCGGTCCGCGGCCCAGGAGTTGGGGACCACTGCCTTACCTTCAGATATTGCTTGGTTGTTCTTCTCACCTCCTTTTTTTTTTTTTTTAATTTTTTTAAAAATTTTATTTATTCGGCCTGACCTGTGGTGGCGCAGTGGATAAAGCGTCGACCTGGAAATGCTGAGGTCGCCGGTTCGAAACCCTGAGTTTGCCTGGTCAAGGCACATATGGGAGTTGATGCTTCCAGCTCCTCCCCCCTGTCTCTCTCCTCTCTCTCTCCTCTCTAAAATGAATAAATAAATAAAAAAAAAATTTATTCATTTTAGAGAGGAGAGACAGAGAGAGAGAAGGGGGAGAGGAGCTGGAAGCATCAACTCCCATATGTGCCTTGACCAGGCAAGCCCAGGGTTTCGAACCGGCGACCTCAGCATTTCCAGGTCGACGGTTTATCCACTGCGCCACCACAGGTCAGGCTCACTTCCTTTAACTTAACGCTCAAATAACACTTCTTCAGTGAGGCCCTTCCTGCCCATCCCACTGAAACTTCCAAACGCCTCCCATCCCCACCCCCACCACAGCACTCCCTTGATTATCAAGTTTATCTCAAGTTTATCTCAACTGAAATATACATTCCACCAGGACAGAAACTCTTATCTGTTTTGTCGAGTCAAGTACTCCTAGTGCCCGGAACAGTGCCAGGGGTTCCATAAATATTTGTTGAGTGCAGAGACAGCATTAGTGACATTGTACTGCACTTACTTACAAACCAACCACTGTCCCCATTGTGGACCCAAGCTCCCTGAGGACGGGAAATCAGGGAATGGTGCATTATTCTGGGCCCTTAGGAAATGTTGGTTGAGTAAGTAATGGCCTGTATAAAGACAAGAAGGTGGAAATGAGCTGGTGATGTCTGGTACAGAAATATAGTCTTAGCCATACACAACAGCCATGATGAGGGATCAACACAGATGAGGAAACAGCTGCAGAATGAGGCATGGTACAAATTAAAAAAAAAAAAAAAAAGCCCTTAGTTGTATAAAGTGAACCCTACACAACGGGGAATAAGGAGTGCTGGGAAGGTGTCGATTCTCTGCCCTAATGAATAAATCAGTTTCCTGTGAGTGCTCAGTGGGGAGGGGCCCTCTGAAACTGCTAACCTGGGGGACTGTGGTCTCCAGGCTGTAGTGTTTGTTCAGGAACTTCAGCAGCTTCTGGGAGGGTCGGTCGATGGCCAGTTGGTGTGGCTCAACTCGCTCCTTCTGCAGGGAACAGGAGACCCAGGGTAGCAGACGGTGCAGAGAGAACATGTCAACAGAACTCTGCAGCCTGGGCAGGGAACAGGAGGACCCGGGGACACGGGCCAGGGCGGGGGGGGGGGGGCAGAAGCTCTGGTAGGGCTCAGGGCAAAGGGGCCTCTGCTCTCCCTCCGGACAGACAGACGGAGGAAGACAGGAGCGGCACCTGCAGCATGTGCTGGAAGAGCTCTCGTCCGTGGCCGTGGCGCTGAAGCGACTCGTGGATGTAGAAGTCCAGGATGCAGAGCGGCTCCACCTCGTTGTGAGCCTCGCGGTCGTCCTGAGAGGTCAAGAACGACAAGGGCCGCGTTCCCATGTGAAGATGCGCCTTTCCCCGAGAAGTTTCGGGTCTAAACACTGGGGGCGTCTTATACAGTGGTTGAGGATTCTTTTTACTTGCATTTCCCGCTTTTTTTGCGCTTGTTTTTGCGCTCGTTGTTGAAGACAGTGATTTGTCACCAGACACAGGTGAGGACAAGTGAATGGGAGTTCTGACAGTGATGAGGAGTTGTATGAATTTTTTTTTTGAATTTTTTTTTAATTTTAATTTTATTTTATTTATTCATTTTAGAGAGGAGAGCGGGAGAGAGAGAGAGAGACAGAGAAACAGAGAGAGAGACAGGGGGGAGGAGCTGGAAGCATCAACTCCCATATGTGCCTTGACCAGGCAAGCCCAGGGTTTCGAACCGGCGTCCTCAGCATTTCCAGGTCGACGCTTTATCCACTACGCCACCACAGGTCAGGCTGTATGAATTTAATGATGAATAAAACCTGAGTTCAGCCCTGGCCGGTTGGCTCAGTGGTAGAGCGTCGGCCTGGCGTGCAGAAGTCCCGGGTTCGATTCCTGGCCAGGGCACACAGGAGAGGCGCCCATCTGCTTCTCCACCCCTCCCCCTCTCCTTCCTCTCTGTCTCTCTCTTCCCCTCCCACAGCCAAGGCTCCATTGGAGTAAAGTTGGCCTGGGTGCTGAGGATGGCTTCATGGCCTCTGCCTCAGGCGCTAGAATGGCTCTGGTTGCAACAGAGCGACGCCCCAGATGGGCAGAGCATCGCCCCCTGGTGGGCATGCCAGGTGGATCCCTCCAGCACATGCGGGAGTCTGTCTGACTGCCTCCCGTTCCTACTTCAGAAAAATACAAAAAAAAAACCCAAAAAAACCCCACAACCCCCCCCTGAGTTCAATAACTTTATGGAATACATTTTTTTCCCCAAATTTCAGGCCCCCAAAATTAAGGTGCGTCTTATACATGGGGAAATGCACTATTTAGGACCAAGACATGGTTGCCACTTCCCAAACTTCAGCCCTTTTGTTTTCCGGAGTCAAGGCCTATCAACTCTCAGCTTCCAAGAATACTCACCAGCACAAAGAGTTTCTTGTATCCAACTTTGAGGAAACCAATAATAGCTCCTTTTCCAGCCCTACAGGATGGGGAAAAGTCATGAACAAGATAGTAGCAGTTCTCAGACGGGCAGAGTCCAAGGGGAGAGGGGCTGGGGAGGAGGGGAGGAGGGGAGGAGGGGAGGAAGGGGAGGAGGGGAGGAGGGGAGGAAGGGGAGGAGGGGAGGAGGGGAGGAAGGGAGGAGGGGAGGAGGGGAGAAGGGGAAGAGGGGAGGAAGGGAAGGAGGGGAGGAGGAGAGGAGGGGAGGAGGAGAGGAGGGGAGGAAGGGAGGGAAAGAGGGGAGGGGAGGGGAGGAGGGGAGGAGGGGAGGAGGAGAGGGGGGAGCAAGGGAGGAGGGGAGGAGGAGAGGAGGGGAGGAGGAAAGGAGGAAAGGAGGAAAGGAGGGAAAGAGGAGAGGAGGGGAGCAAGGGAGTAGGGGAGTAGGGGAGGAGGGGAGGAGGGGAGGAAGGGAGGTAGGGAGAAAGGCTGGGAACAGGAGCAAGCACAGCCCGGAAGAGCATTTGGCACTCACGGTCGGGCAGAAGTGTCTTTGAGCACATACATAACGTGGCGGTTACTCTGCATCCGCGACGCGCTGGTGATGGGTGCAGGAAGGTGCTGGGCCTGCCAGGGGGAGGGACACAGACTGTGCAGGCCCCTTCCGGAGGATCCAGGTCCCCCTCATCTCCAGGTCCCCAGAGGTGTCCCCCATACCTTGGCAGAAGCCTTGCCCAGTTCATCGACAATGGTCATAATCTGCTGCTGCACATCGACACTGTGGGAAGACAGGAGATAAGAGTCAGAGTCGCCGAGTGAGGGCTCTAAGCAATCACTCCCGGAGAACCTGGACACCACCGTAACTCGGGTTCAGCACGTAGCTCTCCGAGTTTACCTTGGAGTCTTCCAACCCGATTCTCCCCTCCACCCTCTGGAGCGCAAACTTTGGCTACACCTGCTTCCAATGCTCCACGCTGCCTCCTCCCTCGAGGTACCGGTGGGGAAGCAGGGAGACCCGGGCCGGGTCAACCAATCAATTCCTTTGATATCTGTCCAAGGGGTGAAATGTCCTAGATTTCAGCCCGCTAAGTGTAGGGTCAAAGGTCACCAACAGGTCGAGCCAGGACCTCAAAAGGAGGGTCACTCGTCAGAGAAGGGGGGCGTGGTGCCTGGACCAGGTTTCTAGAGGGACCGGGAGAGAAGGGCCTCGGGGCGGGTACGAGATGTCACCGGGCTAGCGTTGTGGTTCCGGGTCGGCGGGCCGGGGGCCGCAGGTGCTGGTCCAGCACCGTGATGCGCTCCGGGAGCAGGGCGTCCACATCGAACGGGAACTCCATGGCCCATTGTGCGCGAGGCCCCGCCCTCGCGACGTCACTTCCTCCCGCCCCGCCCCCGGAGCCTCCACCTCCCGGGTCGCTGGGCGGGGCCTCGCGAAGACATCGCCCCCCGGCTGGCCACGGGCCTGTCGGGAGACCCCTGCTCTCCTGCCCGCCCAGTCCGACTGTCCCTTAGCAACGCCACTGACCCCCACTCCCAAGGCAGTGGCTGCCCAGCAGCTCACCAGGGCCCCTTCCTTTGGCCGAGTGTCCTCACCAACCCTTACTGTACAGTTGCGTGGCGCGCACTGGGGGACACCACCCCGGGAGTGGGGCCCACAAACCTGATGGAGACAGAATGGCACAGCTGCCATTCCAGGAGGCTTCTGGTCCCAAAAGCCACTATTTGGCACTGGCCGGTGGGCTCAGCATTAGAGCATCCGCCCAGCGTGTGGAAGTCCCGAGTTCAATTCATGGCCAGGGCACACAGGAGAAGCACCTATCTGCTCCTCCACCCTTCCCCCTCTCCTCTCTTCCCCTCCCGCAGCCAAGGCTCCATGGGAGCAAAGTTGGCCTGGGCACTGAGGAGGGCTCCATGGTCTCCCCTCAGGCACTAGAATGGCTCTGGTCGCAACAGAGCATCGCCCCCTGGTGGGCATGCCGGGTGGATCCTGGTCCGGCGCATGCGGGAGTCTGTCTGCCTCCCCCCGTTTCTCACTTCAGGAAAAAAAAAAAGAGTCACTATCCGGCCTGGCTCTGGCCAGGAGCACCCGTTCCCCAAAGACTCAGTCCAGAGACAGGAGACACCGCTTTATTCTGGAACAGCCAGGTCCGCAGCACGCTGAAAACAGCGACAGGAAGTTGAGCCCACCTATTTATACAGGGGGTGGGGGGATTACAGTTTCCCACATACATCTGTGTATTTCCTCAGCCTGGGTGTATTTATCCCCTTCAACAACAACCGCTTCTTTTCTCCGACCCTGAACCCGCCACTGGCCACAAAACAGATACAGCTCCTCAGGCTCCGACCGGTGGTGTAGTTCCGAGGTAGGACCTCCCAGCCCCAGGCGCCCTGCCCAGTCTACCGCTCCGGCGGAGGGCTCTGGGAGCCGGCCTGCTCAGCGGAGGCCTCCACCGGCGCTGCGAGGGGCACCTCGGGCATGGACTCAGGCGGGGGGCCGCTCTCTTCTCGGAGATGGCCTTGGTACAGCCGGCGGAGGCGGGACAGCTCTCTCTCCGGTGGCTGTTTCCAGCTGTACCATGGGTACCAGGGGTCACCGGAAACCAGGGTGGGGGCGGGCGGAGTCGCACTCACAGCTCCGTGAGAGGTACTGAAGTCAAGGTCCCGAGGCTCAACCTGGGGAATGTAGAAACTGAGGAGACCTAGGGGGTCGAATGAGAGAGAGTGAAGGCAGGGAGCAAGGCAGGGAGCAAGGCAGGGAGTTCACACTGAGGGAGACAGGAGGGAAAGTCACCTACGAAGGGAGGAAGGAGCCCGGCAGCCCGGGCACATCTCTGCATGCTGCACACTGCAGCAAGGCCCCTGGCCGAGGGGACAAGTGTGGGCTGACACTCTGCCTGGGCTCCTGCTGACCACGCTGTGCAGCCCTGCATCAGGGACAGGCAGCTGTATCTGCTCTCCTGGAGGGGGATCTTCTCATTTGTACAAAGGTACAGAGCCGAGGACCAGAAATTTACACACAGATCCTCCTATGATCTAGCTGTGACACTGGGAGTAACAGTTTGTTTGTTTTAAAAAAGAGGAGGAACAGCCTGACCAGGTGGCGGCACAGTAGATAGAGCATTGGTCTGGGACACTGAGGACCCTGGTTCAAAACCTGAGGTCGCCAGCTTGAGGGCAGGCTCACCACCTTGAGCGCGGGGTCACTGGCCTGAGCGTGGGATCATAGACATGACTCCAAGGTCGCTGGCTTGAGCCCAAAAGTCGCTAGCTTGAAACCCAAGGTGTCTGGCTTGAGCCCAAGGTCGCTGGCTTGAGCAAGGGGTCACTCAGTCTGCTGTAGCCCCACCCCCACCCCCAGTCAAGGCACATATGAGAAAGCAACCAATGAACTAAGGAGCCACAACAAAGAATTGATGCTTCTCATCTCTCCCTTCCTGTCTGTCTGTCCTTCTCTCAAAAAAAAAAAAAAAAAAAAAAAAAAGAGGAGGGACAGGGGACGATGACAAGATAACAGGCTCCGGAGAGGGAATACACGGCAGTGATGAAAGAAGAGGCTCTTGGGAAGAACACGTGGCACTTATATCTATCCTCCAGCCCTAGGCCACCCACGTGGTCTCTGACACAGTGCTGCGGGTCCCTCCCACACTCACCATGGTCCCGGGCTTTCTGGATAGCCTGGGTCAACTTCCTGTGCTGCTTCATACAGACTCCTGCGGGAAGAAAACAGGAACATGGTGCTCCTTCTGTCAGGCACCGGGAGTAAGAACACAACCCGCTCCCACACGGGGGGGGGGGGGGGGGGGCCTGCAGTGGAGGACCCAGCTCTGTGGGATGACCCCACTCTCCTCACCCCTCTACGGGCCTGTTTCCCCATCTGCCCAACGGGAAGACTCCCTTCTCTCTCTCAGAGCTGGGATAAAACTTAGGAAGCTCTAGGCCCTGGCCGGTTGGCTCAGAGTGTCAGCCCAGTGTGTGGACATCTCAGGTTCGATTCCCGGCCAGGGCACACAGGAGAAGCTCCCATCTGCTTCTCCCCCCCTCCCCCCCTCCTTCCTCTCTGTCTCTCTCTTCCCCTCCTGCAGCCAAGGCTCCACTGGAGCAAAGCTGGCCTGGGCACTGAGGATGGCTCCATGGCCTCTGCCTCAGGCACTAGAATGGCTCTGGTTGCAACAGAGTAACGCCCCGGATGGGCAGAGCATCGCCCCCTGGTGGGCATGCCGGGTGGATCCTGGTCGGGTGCATGCAAGAGTCTGTCTGACTGCCTCTCTGCTTCTCAATTCAGAAAAATACAAAAACCAAACAAACAACAACTTAGGAAGATCTAGCCACCACAGAGAATCCATTTAATGGTAACAATTCAAAGGGCAAGCATGCTTAACTAGGTAGGACAATCCACGGAGAAATATTCAGTAACAGAAGAAAGGATTTCAAAAGAAAAGAAAAGAAAGAACTTCAGGTCTGAGAGAGTAGCAAAATAGTCTCTTCAGTTTTTCACATCTTGACAAGAGTTTAAGACTAACAGCCTGACCAGTGATGGTGCAGTGGATAGTGTCCACCTGGGACGCTGAGGTCCCAGGTTCCAAACCCTGAGGTTGCTGGATTGAGCATGGGCTTACCGGCTTGAGCATGCAATCATCAACATGATCCCATGGTCGCTGGCTTGAGCCCAAAGGTCACTGGCTTAAAGCCCAAGGTCACTGGCTTGAGTGCAAGGTCACTGGCTTGAGCAAGGGGTCACTGGCTCAGCTACAGCCCCCTGCAAGGCCCATATGAGAAGCAATCATTGAACAACCAGGGTCCTACAACTATGAGTTGATGCGTCTTATCTGTCTCCCTTCCTGTCTCTGTCTCTAAAATTAAAACAAAAAAACCACTCCCTGACAAACCAAACTCCACTAATCATGCTGCTATCCCCAAAATGGTAAATTCAGACTATTATTTGCAAATTTAGCTTTTTATCTTGCTTTAGTAGGCAACATTTTTCTGTATAGGGCCATGTGTTTTAGGCTTTGCGGGCCCTGGAATCTATGACTCAGCCACTCAACTCTGTCGCTGTATCCTGGACAGCTGTAGACACTGAAAACAGACAGACACCAGGGAGCCAGGTGTAGCCTGTGGCTGTCGTTAGGGAACAGACGTAAGAGTGAACAGTTAAGCTAACAGCTACAAAGACAGGGGGTCCTTGGGTGATGACATTCTCGACCTACGATGTTTTGAGTTTATGACACTCACTCCCATAAAAACTTTAAAAAATTGAGACAGGAGTGTTTCGGCTTCCACTGTTAGCGTCGTACTTACAGACTACGTGGACACACTAGTTTGGCTGCGCGGTGGAAGAACACGCAGCAACGCAGAGGATGCATGAGGGAGCTGGCGTCCCTCAGCACGGTTACCTACGCCTTTTGGACTGTTTAAAGCGCAAGTGTGCCCCTTGTGTTAGGCTAGGGTGTGTTTCAAGTTAAACCAAAATTTGGGTTATGTCACTGTCGCAGGAATGGAACTGTCGTCACCCGAGGACCCGGTATGGGAAATCTAACTAAATTGTTAAAAGCATAGAAGAGCCTGACCAGGTGGTGGCGCAGTGGATAGAGCATTGGACTGGGATAAAGAAGGCCCAAGTTCGAGACCCCGAAGTTGCCAGCTTGAGCACGAGTTCATCTGGTTTGAGCAAAAGCCCACCAGCTTGAACCCAAGGTCACTGGCTCCAGCAAGGGGTTACTGGGTCTGCTGAAGGCCCGCGGTCAAGGCACATATGAGAAAGCAATCAATGAACAACTAAGGTGTTGCAATGCACAATGAAAAACTAATGATTGATGCTTCTCATCTCTCTCTGTTCCTGTCTGTCTGTCCCTGTCTATCCCTCTCTCTGACTCACTCTCTGTCTCTGTAATAAATAAATTAAAAAAAAAAAAGCATAGAAGAACTTATGGTATAGTCAATTTTCTTTCTTTCTTTTTTTTTTTTTTTTTGCATTTTTCCGAAGCTGGAAATGAGGAGAGACAGTCAGACAGACTCCCGCATGCGCCCGACCGGGATCTACCCAGCACGCCCACCAGGGGCGTCGCTCTGCCGCAACCAGAGCCACTCCAGTACCTTGGGCTGAGGCCAAGGAGCCATCCCTGCTCCAATGGAACCTTGGCTGCAAGAGGGGAAGAGAGAGACAGAGAGGAAGGAGGGGGGGGGTGGAGAAGTAAATAGGCGCCTCTCTTATGTGCCCTGGCCAGTACTCGAACCCGGGTCCCCCGCACGCCAGGCCGACGCTCCACCGCTGAGCCAACCGGCCAGGGCCTATAGTCAATTTTCAAGAAAGCATTTTGTACAAGTGAAGAGCCCTGAAGAAAGGAAATAATCGCCCTGGCCGGTTGGCTCAGCGGTAGAATGTTGGTCCAGCGTGTGGAAGTCCCGGGTTCGATTCCCGGTCAGGGCACACAGGAGAGGCGCCCATCTGCTTCTCCACCCCTCCCCCTCTCCTTCCTCTCTGTCTCTCTCTTCCCCTCCCGCAGCCAAGGCTCCATTGGAGCAAAGTTGGCCCCGGGCGCTGAGGATGGCTCTGTGGCCTCTGCCTCAGGCACTAGAATGGCTCTGGTTGCAACAGAGTAACGCCCCGGATGGGCAGAGCATCGCCCCCTGGTGGGCATGCCGGGTGGATCCTGGTCAGGTGCCTGCAAGAGTCTGTCTCTCTGCTTTCCTGCTTCTCACTTCAGAAAATAACAAACAAAAAAGGAATAACCTTGAAATGTAGCCTTCAAGAGCTACATTTAGATAGTTTGCTTACAAGGACCCTTGTCCACACTTACATGTTTTAGCACCTGAGTACCCCTATTAAAAGCTAAGATCTCCAAAACGTTCAATCACACTTTTAATGCCACTGGAGGAGCCACTGAGCAGATACCTGTTGTCTGACCGAACGAATGAGAGGTGCCCCCCGGACAAGCTGCCCGAGAAAGGACGGGGCTGACGGGCTGACCTGTGTATGGAGCGTGGAAGATGATCCCCGTGTGGGCGCAGACGAACTGTTCCAGGAGCTTCACGTTCTGTGGGGAGAGGGGTGGGGGACAGGAGTGGGGGGAGAGCAGGCGGACCTTCAGAGACTGAGCCCGCACAACCCAACACGCCGCACCGACGGCCTTGACCCCGTGTCTCTGCAGACGCTGCCCCTTCCTCAGCTCCCCGTTTTAGCTCCCATCACTGTACTCAACAAACACGTGTGTGGAAACTCCAGCAAGCCTGTCCCCTCTCCTGGCCTCTCAACCACTCCACACGCACGTCCCACACTCCATCACTGGGACTCACACGTGATTCTCCTCTCCAAGGGCTCGGCTCTTTTTTTTTTTTCTTACAGAGACAGAGAGAGAGTCAGAGAGAGGGATAGACAGGGACAGACAGACAGGAACAGAGAGAGATAAGAAGCATCAATCATCAGTTTCTTGTTGTGACACCTTAGTTGTTCATTGATTGCTTTCTCACATGTGCCTTGAACACGGGCCTTCAGCAGACCGAGTAACCCCCTTGCTCAAGCCAGTGACCTTGGGTCCAAGCTGGTGAGCTTTTTGCTCCAACCAGATGAGCCCGCGCTCAAACTGGTGACCTTGGGGTCTCGAACCTGGGTCCTCCGCATCCCAGTCCGACGCCCTATCCAGTGTGCCACTGCCTGGTCAGACCATACCTTTATATTAACCAATAGGACACAGCTGAAATTGAGAAGATGCCTACTGGACTCCTCCGAAACTCGTGTCAGAAGGGGTCTGGGAACAGTCCCACCCCCTCATCCACTGCTGGATACACAGATGCCCTCCCACCTCCCTGATGACCAGCCATCCAGCTTCTGATCTGCTATTTCACTGCAGGCTCAAAAGAGCACTTCCCATTACCATTTTTATAAAGGTTTTTGAATTATTTAAGGAGCAAGTCCTGTCCTTCTCACAATGCAGGCTTTTTGAAGAAATAACTTGTCTCTAACACCAGGCTTGACAGATCGGGCCTCCAGTGTCCAGTCTCAGCATGCCGCCAAACAGCAACATGACAAGGAAATAAACCTCAGGCTAAATTAGCCTAATCTACTTGCTAATAATTGTGATGGATATAAATACAACTTTTGGGCATTGTGGGCATTTTTCTTGCCTGCCAATTTAGACTGTTAATTTCATAAATAAGGTATGAAGCTTTTTACTATAATCCACAGTAGAGGGCAAAAGATTAGAGCAGTGGTGGTCAACCTGGTCCCTACCGCCCCCTAGTGGGCGTTCCAGCTTTCATGGTGGGCGGTGGCGGAGCAACCAAAGTATAAATAAAAAGATAGATTTAACTATAGTAAGTTGTTTTATAAAGATTTATTCTGCCAAACTTAGCGAAAATCTGACAAAGTACTTGGTAAGTAATTATTATTATATCCTTTAACTTGCTGTAACTCTGCTTTATAAGTTTTATAAAGTAAAGCTACTTCCCTACTTTATAAATCACCATTACTGTGGAACTGGTGGGCGGTTAGAAAATGTTACTACTAACAGAGATACAAAAGTGGGCGGTAGGTATAAAAAGGTTGACTACCCCTGGACTAGAAGGAAGGATGTTTTTACAGTGCTAAGAAGCCAGTGAAAAATAGTGTGGAAATGACAGGGTCTGAAGAAGAATGGGCACACCTGGCTCTGGCCCATTGGCTCACCGATAGAGCATAGGTCTGCCGTATGGATGTCTCAGGTTCGATTCCTGGTCAAGGCACACAGAGAAGTGACCATCTGCTTCTCCACCCCCAGCCATGGCTCTCATGGTTTGAGCAAGTTGGCCTCAGGCACTGAGGATGGCTCCACGGCCGCCTCGGGTGCTAAAAATAGTTCAATTGCCGAGCAACGGAACAGCAGCCCCAGATGGGCAGAGCATCATCACCCAGTAGGAGGCTTACCAGGTGGATCCTGGTGCAGGGCATGTGGGAGTCTGTCCCCCTGTCTCCCCACTTCTCACTTAATTAAAAAAAAGAAGCCTAACCAGGCCGTGGCTCAGTGGATAGAGTGTCAAACTGGGATGCGGAAGGATCCAGGTTTGAGACCCCGAGGTTGCCAGCTTGAGTGCGGGATCATCTGGTTTGAGCAAAAGTTCACCAGCTTGGAAAAGTTCGCTGGCTTGAGCAGGGGGTTACTCGGTCTGCTGAAGGCCCACAGTCAAGGCACATATGAGAAAGCGATCAATGAACAACTAAGGTGTCGCAAGGGGCAACGAAAAACTAATGAATGATGCTTCTTATCTCTCCGTTCCTGTCTATCTGTCCCTATTTATCCCCCTCTCTGACTCTCTCTGTAAAAAAAAAAAAAAGCCTGACCTGTGGTGGCGCAGTGGGATAAAGCGTCGACCTGGAACACTGAGGTTGCCGGTTCGAAACCCTGGGCTTGCCTGGTCAAGGCACATATGGGAGTTGATGCTTCCTGCTCCTCTCCCTTCTCTCTCTCTCTCTTTCTCTCTCTCTCTCACTCCTCTCTCTCTCTAAAAAAAAAAAAAAAAAAAAAACAACACAGGAGAAGCGCCCATTTGCTTCTCCACCCCTCCGCCACGCTTTCCTCTCTGTCTCTCTTCCCCTCCCGCAGCCAAGGCTCCATTGGAGCAAAGATGGCCCGGGCGCTGGGGATGGCTCCTTGGCCTCTGCCCCAGGCGCTAGAGTGGCTCTGGTCGCAACATGGCGACGCCCAGGATGGGAAGAGCATCGCCCCCTGGTGGGCAGAGCATCGCCCCTGGTGGGCGTGCCAGGTGGATCCTGGTCAGGCGCATGCGGGAGTCTGTCTGACTGTCTCTCCTAGTTTCCAGCTTCAGAAAAATGAAAAAAAACAAAAAAAAAAGAAGAAGAATGGGTACACCTATTGCAATCTGTTTAGCACTGCAAAAGAGACTCCAAATCCTTATCCTGGAGAAAAAAAACCCCTCTTCTTACCCTGAAGTCGACGTGCAGCTTGTGGTCCCGGCAGATAGGGCAGGGATTCCCAGCAACTTTATTTTTACGCTGTAGAGAGAAAAAACGAGCAGGTAAAGATGTTCCCAGCCACGTCAGAAAAAGTGCTGCTGCCCTGGTTACTACGGTCTCCACCCCCACTTCACATCCCAGCCACGGGCCACTCTCAGAAACTCACAATACACGTCTTTCGAGTCCGCTGTGGGGGTATTCCACCTTTGTGGTTGCGACGGTAGTCAGCCCAGACCGGGCGGGCACCGTAGCGGGTCTGGTATTCTGAAAGAAAAGCCCACCTCAGTTAGGATGAAGGAGGTGGGTGTGTCTATTTATTTCAGACCCCGCCCTCCATGGCCCTCCCCGTCCTCATTTAGAGGCACCTTCTGAGTCCAGATATTTCCAAGGTTCATCCTGATACGGGGAAACGGGCGCTGGGGGCAGAGAGTCTTCCTCCAGATGTGTTTCCGTGCAAAACGACTGGAGGGGAACCTATAAAAGAAGGGTGACAATAAAAGTCAACGCAAAGCCTGACCAGGCGGTGGCGCAGTGGATAGAGTGTTGGACTTGGATGCGGAGGACCCAGATTCAAGACCCCAAGGTCACCAGCTTGAGCGCGGGCTAGTCTGGTTTAAGCCAAGTTCACCAGCTTGGACCCAAGGTCACTGGCTCAAGCAAGGGGTTACTTGGTCTGCTGAAGGCCCGTGGTCAAGGCACATATGAGAAAGCTATCAATGAACAACTAAGGTGTCACAACGAAAAACTAATGATTGATGTGTCTCATCTCTCTCCATTCCTGTCTGTCTGTCCCTATCTATCCCTCTCTCTGACTGTCTCTGTAAAAGAAAAAAAAAAAAAAAAAAAAAGTCAATGCAAAGAAGAATCGCAACTGGGTCGCTGCCAACACTTCAGGGAGAAGAATACACGCCCACTGTTTTTAATGGAATATAGCAAGACTATATATTTATTGGCGTTAAACTGACATCATCAGCTGCTCTCCCGATCTCCAACCTATGGATCCCGAGAAAAGGTACTGTTAGAGGATAGATAGCACAGTTGAGTGAGAGGCAATCTCATTTGAGAGGACGACTCAAACACCTGGCCCACGTAAGGTGTTCAGGCTGTTTGGGATGAACTGAGTCCGGCGGAGGAAAAAGGGTGAACGAAGCGGGAGGACGTGTAGCTTCTGGGAAGTAAGATGTGTGGCAGGGAGGGGCTGCACGGACAGGTGAGTCTCCAGCTCCATACAATCCAAGATCACTGCGTGGTCCAGCTTTATAAAAAGTGGAAGGTCAACATTCCACAGGGAGGAAGAAACGAGTGGTAATGCTAGCTTTAAAGCGACCAGGCCTGTCATTAACTCCCGTCGTGACCCCTGTCCCCACTCTGCAGTCCCACTTTAGGGAGTGGCAGCTGGGCAAGCCTTCCTCTCGCTCCCACCCCCTCCGCCAAGAGCCCTGCCCTGCTACCAGGAACCTCCACGGCGGTGAGTACCCGAGGCTGGAGGGAAGCCTCCATCCAAAGGACGCAGTTTCACTGACCCGCGTGCTCTGATACTCAACTGGCCTAGGGAGATGGAGGGCTGAGACACCAGTCACCCGGGTCGACAGCGTGTGTCCTGGCTGGACAGGGAGGGGCCACCGCGACAGCCAGGCTGCCGCTGCTGGTCGTTCGCGCTCCAGGGCATCGCTTTTGGACACCATCTGCATAGTTTAACGAGCTGGTTGTGCGTGATGGGGGGAGCACGACGGGGGAAAGCAGGGTGCAGTCCTTAACTAGTTCTTTAGCCAAAAAATCTAACCCTGGCTCTTGGCCCTCGGCTCGGGATTTTTTAAAAAAATGCATGGAGATTTCAGGTGGGTGAGAAGGGTGGGGGCAAAGTGCTGCCGAAGGTACAACAGCGACGACCTAGAGAAAGGATAACCCAGCAGGGGTTGCACAAAACGTGCTCCAAGGAGTTACCTGAACTCCGTAGGCACCCCTGTAGGACGCAAGGGTGGGAAGGCGCCTGAGCAGCGAATGCCACACGGAGGCCGCCATCTTGACGCACGCCGCCAAGCCGGAGCTGGCCGGAAAGACGACTGCGCATGCTCCCGGAAACTGATTCTAGGGCAGGGCCAAGGGCGAAGCTGCAATGCGGGAGGCAGCCACGCGGTTGCGTCAGGACGGAAGCGAGAAAGGGGGCGGAGAGGGCGGGGTCCCTGGGGGGAAGTCAATTTCAACTGCGTCACAGGGGAATTCGGCAGCAAAATTGGGTTTCTGATGAGCCAATCGCTACAACGCTTAGGTCTCATACTTAGAGTTTGACTCGCGAGCAATTTGGAAGGCGATTTTTGACCGAGCTTTCGCCAGGGCGCATGCGCCGGCCCCGTCCGGCCAACCCCAGGGTGAGAAATGTTTCCGAAGGCGGAAGTGGTGGAGGCAGAGGAAAGGGAGGGGCTGGGCTCTGCGGTCACGCGCACGCGCACGCGCCTCCGCCCTCCCCCCCATGAAGGAGGCGGGAAAAGGTGCCGAGGCTGGCGGGGGAGGGGGAGCTGTCGGCTGAGCGGAAGGCTAAGGAACGGGTAGCCAATCAGCTAGTGAGGTGCCTTTCGGTCCGGCCAATGAGCGGATGCCTCGCGCACAATGTCTCGCGCGACGCGGCCAGCGCGCTCACGTTGTTTGGGTGGCGTCCGGGTATAAAAGGCTCCGCCCGAGCGCGCCGCCGCCATTCTGGGGTTCGTTTAGAGGTAAGTGTTGGTGGTGGTGTGTCGGTTACGGGGTTAACATTTTTTTTATTTTTAATTTCTTTTTACGGCTTTTGGGCCTGGGAAACCGGGTTTGGGCCCGGGTGGGAAAAGCGAGCCGTATTCCGAATCAGACGTGGGGACGTGTTTTTTGGGGGTGTTTTTAGAGCCACTCGTTACTGATGACCTCTTTCTCCCTTGTGTTCCTCTCTTATCCCAGGTTTGAATTTTCTCGGAGAAAGACAGGCCACGAGGCGAAAAGAAGCGAGCCGCAGCCACATCTAAGCCCTTGCAAGGATCCCGAGAGCGGGGGGAAAGGGGGAACGGCCACCGGCCCCACCACTGTGTCTTCTGCCCCCGCCCCCACCCGTCTTGTTCACCCCACCAGCCCACGCTGCTTGGGACTTAAAATCTGTGGCCGAAGGACCGTCACCACATAACTGCAAAAATAATCAACCACCCTCCCTTCCCAAACCCACCCAAATTCACTTAATTCAGCGTTTCATTTTTTTTGCATCCACTCAGAACTATTTTTTTATTATTTTTGCTACGACCCCCCCCCTCCCTAAATGGAGTTGGGTGTGGGGGGGGAGATGATTCCTGAGTTGGCCTTGGTTTTTGTTTTTTTTCTAAAAGAGACTTTTTGATCCAATGAGGCCCCCCAAATAAGAGTTTTGGGTCCTGGTTGGTGGTTTTATTATTTTTTTTCTCCAAAATTTTAAGCCCTCCCCCCCCACCCCTGAGCCCGAGGTGCTGACGTCGCAAAAAAATTGGATAGTAAGTGTCGAATTTTCAAAAACGAACCTTGCAACAAGAAATCAACGTTTCCCTTATGCGAAACCAAAAATATAATAATGAGAGGAAGAAATGAGACCGATAGAACAAAATAGAGATCTGGAGAAAGGACCAGGCTGGTCACTTAATCTCCATTAAAAAGGGCCTTTTGAGTGTAAACAGCCGTGTTCGCTCCCCTACCACCCGCCTCTTCCCTGCGGTGCTGCGGGCGAGGAGAGGGTGCAGGGAGGGCCCGCAAGTGAGGCTTGAGATGGTTAACCCTTCGTAATCCAGCCAAATTTCCAGACTGCCAGAGCGCTAAGTTTGCTTTTTATAAGGAGGAATGGCTACCTTCCTCCCTGAGCAGCAGTCTATAAAAGGGTTAATGAGCTCACATACAAATGATGGTGGATCTTGTGGCCCAGAAGTCCCACTTCTTTGTGTGTGAGACACGCAGGGCGCCTTAAAAGTCTGCCAGATGAATGAGCAATCTGTACATAAAGATTGCAGGGTAAGGAGATGGGCAGAGAAGTAGGAGCTGGCTATATATATAGCTTTTAAGATTGTTAAAATCCTCTCAATTTTTAATGTAATATGCTTGGGGTTTATTTGTATGGTTCTTGTAGGTGGCAATCTAGGAATAAAGATTGCAAGACACTTAATTCAGGACAAAAATCTTAGTGCCAAGTACATACAAGATAATAGCTGGGGAAGTAAATGTTTTGTAATTGTTGCAGATTGCATAGGTTATTTAAAAGCGAGAGATTTAACATTTTAACTTGGTACTTTTTGATGGGTTGGAAAGGTTGGGAAATGTGGAATTTAGAGGAGTATAATTTTAAAAGCCATTAAGTGCAATTGAATGCTAGCTTTCTAAAAGATTTGTGTCGTTAAAAGGATTTTTTTTCTTCCCTGCTTCAATATGGCGCCTTTCCTTGTCCTTTTGTCTTCCAAGCGGTGTTGCAGGTTTCGTCTCCCATTTTTCTCTCCTACCTCGACCCTATTTGTTGGGCGGGGTCCAAGTCCTCCCCCTTTCCATTTGTTAGAAGGATGGGGGTGGTCGATGGTAGGTTGCCAATTCCCCGCAGAAATTGTAATTTTTAATATTTTAATTGCTTTTATTTCCTCAAACGCTCTTAAAGTAGGTCAAAGACGTCAGGATGGGAGACTGGTTTTTGTTTTTCGTTTTTGGTTTGTTTTTTATACCAAAAGATGGTGGGTTTTTTTTTTTTTATGTTACTAGCTCCCGGCAAGGCTGGAGTAGCTTTTTAAAATTTTTCATGACAAAATGGCGTCCCTGCCTCTTTGTTGTTGTTCTCGGTCCCTTTGCCGCCCAGAGCCTGGGCCGCCCTAGAAACTTGGCCGAGGGGAGGAGCGTCACCGCGGTGATGTAACCCGCTCTCCTCCCTCTCGAAACTCCACCCTGAGCCTCGGCCTTCTGCAGTCTGCGCGCAGCCAGGCGAAGAAGACATGTCCTTTTCTTTAGAATGTTACCTTTACAGCCTTTACCTAAAAGGAAAACAGCTTACAGAAACCAGGTCTCCTACCTATTCATTTCCTTGGGCAGCTCTAGTTCTTTAACAGTGAGAGCCCGTTGCTTTTATTTTCACCTGTCACTCATCACAGTGCTTGGAAGTTTTCCCTGCTTCAGTTGCCAGGCGTAGAAAACCATTTAGACCCACTATGGCTGGGAGCCTTTTGGGGGAGTGTGTGTGTATTTGTGGGGGGTGCATACTGGGAAGACACGAGGGCTTGTGGAAGTAACTTGAGGAAATGGGGCCTGATGCCATTTCTGCTCAGGAACCAGACCTTGGGCCTTCTGCTGTGGGTCGCTTGGTACCGTGAGTCTGGGGGAGAGTGGGTTCTCTAGGAACTTCTCGTCACCTTCTCTCCACTTGGGTTTGGGGGTGAACTGCAGTGCTGTATCACGTTCTCCAGCCACTTAGCTCCTGTACACTGGTGCTAGGATGAGAAGTGACTTAGGAAAGGAGGCGGCAGTTGTAAACGAGGCAGGGGGCGTCCAGCCACGGTCTCTGGTAAGCAAAACCTTTCTGGTATTACATTTCACAGCTTCATTTCCTTTTCCCCAAGAGCCACCCTCTTTGGATTTCTTTTTTCTTGCCTTCTAAAAGAGATTCCTTGGAAACAATGGGAGAATAACGTCTTCATTTTTCAAGTCATGCCTGCTCTGGCCATTGGTGCGTGCTGGAAGGCCCTGTCCTCCCTCTGAAGGTGGTCTGGGTGCCCTGTCCCTTTCTTCCTCCACCTTTTTCAAAGTCACATCTTGATCAGACTCTCCATATACTTTTACTTTTTTTTTTAAGTTCTGCATTGAAGCAGGGAAGTTGTAGGCAGAATTGGAAAGCCTTTTTGTACAACTGCCAGCTGGTGACTTGGGTGAGACTGTAGGCTAATTTTCTGGGTCTGAATTCTCCAGTTACTAAACTTCTGGATTGGATGGGAGGGGCTCCTCCACATGTCTACTGACCACAAGTTTTTTATCTTTTAAGCAGTTTGCCATGTTTCTGCAGCATGCCTTACTTGGAAGCTGAACGTTCTGCCCACTGGGGTTCCTGATCTCTAGTGAGCAGGGATTAATAAAGAAATCTTCAGTAACACGGGAGATAGGAAACAGTCTTCTAGGGAAACAGATCCATCTGGAGAACCAGGTCCTTGTAGTTTGCGTCCAGAGTTCCTTCCAGGATCCTTTCCTGTTGGGACGGATGGGGGTGGTGATTTGACGAGCTTTTGGGGAGCTCATGTGCCAGGTTTTCAGAATGAGAGAGGGGCTCACTGCTTGGAAGAGGGGTACAACGTTTGGAATCACTTAAGGGACATAACAGCCCGCTGTTGAGTCAGGCTAGGAAATGCCCCAAACACTGAGGGAAGGAAGGGGAATCGAGGGGCCAGGGGCGCTGACTCTTCTGCCTCAAGTCACCTCGGGCTCCTGCCACTGTGTGAGAAGGGCCTTGTGATTGTTGCAGAAAGGCTCTGTAGCTTAGAGCTTTAGTCCTGAGCTTGTCCAGTACTGTTTGGTGACAAGTATGAAATAATCTTAGCCAAGCTAAATATTCGCACCCTGTTGAATTGAACAATCCTCTAGTACAAACCCTTTTGGAATCAGTGGACTTGATAGAATGTTACCTGGTGAGAGCAGTAGAAAACTCCTCAGTGCCCTGGTGGGCAGTGAGGTCTGCCTGCAACATCGCCCATCAGGACAGCACAGCCTGGGACAAGGTGGACACAGGCCAGGGCTTGCTCCCCCCTTCCCTGCTGGGCTGCCTTCGAGGGAATTGAAATCTGTCGTGTCCTGGGCCCTCTGATTCCAGAAGGCTTCCCTTCCAGGCTCCGTGTTGTGACTAGGGAATGTTACGACACTTGGTCACTGCTCCTCCCCTGCTCAGCTCAACTGCCTTTTCCTCGTGGGCCTGTGCCAGGAATTTAGGCTCTTGATTCCTTTCCACTTGAGTGCTTCTGAACATTTTTCAAAAGAAGGAAGTGAGGTTATCAGACACTTTGGGCCCTTAATTGTAAATGAGTGAAAGCTAATCTTCCTTGTAGGGAAACTGAGGAAACTCACCTTTTAATCACGAGATCAGTGCTTATGAGGCCAAGTTGAGTTAACTATATTTCCAAAATACAGGAGGGGAAAAAAAGGGAGATGAGTAGTTAGCGTTTCTTTTGGTTTGTCTCCTAGCTTTTCTTGCCTGACTGTTCTTGCTTGTTACTAATGGAAATGGAAAAGTCTCAGGGTCCCATTCCCAGCAGGAGGCGCGACACAATTTGGCTTTGTACTAACTGATCTGTCTCTTGTCTCCCTCCCTCTTCACGAAAGGAACATTTGAGCTCAGGTGATAACTTGTTTAGTTTCCGAAGGAGGCAGGGGCAGCAGATCTGTTGGCTTAGCTGACAGCTGGGTACCTAAGGGAGTTCTCTGTAAGGGAGTTCTCCGAGGTGATGTATATTCAGCTTGGGGTTTGAATCGGTGGGGTCGGCTGTCTTTAGGGGAACTGCTTCATAGTGATGTTCGTGTAATTGGAGGCTTTTTAAATTGTATAGACCTTGGTTGCTGGTATATATTCGGATTTGCTCATTGCTTTTTCAGTCTCCAGTAGATGGAAAATCTGCTTTATCTCTCCTTTGATTGTATTGTATTTAAGAATCTCTTGATAGTGTCTGTATAGTGTGTAGCATCTTACTACATGGGAAGAATTCCTTCTGTCCTGCATCTGGTGGCCCAGGTCGGTGGGTTTGGCCTGTGCGCCTTTCATCTTGTCTGTATTCACTCTACTTAGTGCTTGCTCCTCCGACCCAGGTTCTGTGGTGGCTCCGGGCAGCGGTCACAGCGCCGAGCCCCCTCAGCCTGTCTTCTCTCACCTCTCCCTGCGCCTTCCCTTTCTCCTCTTGGTCGTTAGGACCTGTGCGTGTAGAAATGGACCGTTTTGTCGGAAGGACTTAGAGGTTGAGATTGTTGTGGTTGTCTGAGTCTTTGTTTTGTTTTATGGCTCAAGAGCCAATTTACATTATAAGAAAACTGTTCTCTCTGCACAGAATAAGGTCCTTTTTGTAAAGCCCTGGCTTCCCCACCTCAGCTGGGATGGCGGTTCACCGTGCTGGATGCAGGGGCCCCAGGGGCCGTCTCCCTGCCCCCTTCCTCCCCAGTGTTAACCTGACCTCACCGAGTGGCTCTTTTTTGGTTCTCAGATGTATTTTGAGGCATTGTGGATAAAACACCAATCAGAACCATATTGACTCTCAGCTGCCTCTCTGGAACTTGGTTTCTGGCCTGGAAGTGGCTTCACTTCTCTGCTGTGTAACAGCAGTTTAACTTTTAACGAACTCCTTTCCTGACCTGGCTGAGCAGCTGTAATGGCATTTTTCCTAGCTGCTGCTTTTATCCATTCATTTAGGCTCCATGGTTTCTACTTGTAGGCCTTTCTTGGAGGTCTTGGACAGTGATGAGATTTTGGGCCCGGGGAGGGGGGAGATAGGGGGTCAAATTCACATCTTGCCTTTGAAATCACAAGCCGGTCTTGCTCTTAACATGGAAGCAGTAGGGGCCTGTGCGGTTGTGTTTGGCTGGACTTAGGGGCCTGCCTGGTCCCCGCTGTGTCCATAGGGCTCCGTTTCTGGGAGCCGCCGTACCTTCCCTGGGGAAAGGTGCTGTTTCCAAGTTAAAAAAATTTTTTTTTAAATTTTTTGATTGATTTGGAGAGAGAGAAAGGTAGAAAAAGAGACAGATAATGAGTTCCTGTATGCGCCCTGACTGGGGATCACGCCCGCAGCTACTGTGCATTGGAAGGACGCTCTAACCACTGAGCTATCCAGCCTGGGCTCAAGTTGTGCTTATCATCTATCACTCAGCCGACTGTGCTGGTGCAGGTGATACACACCCTGCCACCCGTGATTACCACTCTTAATGGGCCGGGTGAAAGGGAATGGACTGATCTTAGACATGTAGCCCAACACCCAGGATTGGCCCACCAAGTCCCAGTTTGGTTTGTTGTTTTTTTCTCAGATTTACCAGTACCTAAGCAGAGACAGGACCTAACAATAAGCAAAACTTCCTTGGAGAGGTGAACGTTTTGTTACAGGAACGTGGATCTTAGTCTCCTAGCAGCTAATGAAGCTCAGCTGTCCTGGGGAGGCTGTCACTGGGTGGGCGGGGCGTCTGCCTAGTGCCCGGGCTGAGCTGTCCCCGTCAGCCCTGTGCTAGCAGCACGCTCAGCTGGCCAGGCTGTCTCCTTAGTGCTGACCGTGGTCTGTGTTGACTTTTCTAGTCTTAAAAATGGTGAGTGCAGTCGAAGACCAGTGGAATAAGTAGTCAGCTGTGTTCTGTCAAATGTAGACATTATTGGAGCGCACACTGGGCCTAGCCTGGGCACCCGTTTACTCTGGGTTGTTTTCTCCTCTCAGAAACCTCGATCATGGGGTCCGGTCCCATAGACCCCAAAGAGCTGCTCAAGGGCCTGGACAGCTTCCTGAACCGAGACGGGGAAGTCCGGAGTGTGGACGGGATCGCCAAGATCTTCAGGTGCGTGCCCCGTTTGGAGTGTTGTGAGTCGAGGATACTGTACGTGTGGTTACGGCAGACTGGACCAGGTGTTCCTGGGGACGGAGGGAAGGTCAGTTGGACGGGACTGAAATACGGTCGTTTTGGAATAAGTGATAGGAAAAGGTGGTCCCCTGGTCCCTGGCTCTAATGGAATTGGATGTTTGGGCATTCACAGTCTCAAGGGAGTCACCCTTTGGAAGGAAGGAAGCAGGGAGCCAGGTGACAGAATTCTTGATTCTGTTTGGGGTCATGTTTCACATCTGCAAATGGTCATTTTCCTCTAGGGGTCCTCAAGTTTCCCAGGGGAAGCAAATGGCTAAGCCTGTCCTGAGTAGATCACTAAAGGCTGGTGGTTGGGGACTGGGACCCTCCACCTGGAAGCGGAATCGGTGTCCTGTGTTAGGGAAGCAGTGATGCCCGCCCCCAGAGCAGGGACCCAGTGGCTCCTCAGCGCTCGTCCCTCCTCCGTGGGCTTCAGTTCACTCTGGTGCCAGCCCGTCCTCTCGGAAGCCTGTGTGACCTCCCCGCTCCTAGCGAAGTCCCGAGTCGTCAGGGCTGTCTGGCACTCGGAGCAGAGGCTCTGCGGCTGGAAGAGGAGGCCCTGGCTGCGCCCCCTGACCTGACCCCTGACCCCTGACCCTCTCCCACAGTCTGATGAAGGAGGCGCGGAAGATGGTGAGCCGCTGCACGTACCTGAACATTCTCCTGCAGACGCAGGCCTCGGAGATCCTGGTCAAGTACGTCGGGTCGGGGGGCCGCGGCGGGCAGTGCCGTCGGAAGGCCGGGCGGTGGACGGGGAACTGTGTATGTGGGCCGTGCTCCTTCCAAACCCAGACGGGCACCTACTCTCCCACCCCAGGTTCATTGACGTCGGTGGCTACAAGCTTCTGAACAACTGGCTGACGTACTCCAAGACCACCAACAACGTCCCGCTGCTGCAGCAGATCCTGCTGACCCTGCAGCACCTGCCCCTCACTGTGGACCACCTCAAGCAGGTACCTCTGGTCGTGGCCACCGCGTCCTGGTTCAGTCCGGCGGATGAGAGGCGTGCAGTGACTCTGTGTGACTGTCCTCTGGGGCTTGTGAGGTAGAACGGCGGGAAAACAGGACTTTGGAATCAGGACTTGGTTCAGATTTCTCTGCTTTCATAGGTGTGTGGCTTGGGGCCCGTCATGTATCTGTGTCTCAGTTACTGTCTGCGGAGTGGGAATGATTGTGTCCCTCCCTAAGTGGATGGTTGTGCGGACTGCGTAAGACGGTGCCCCAGGGTTTGTGAAAGGGCACGTGCTGCAGACCAGTGTCAGCGCCATTAGGGGACTCGGGAACTGCGAGTGGGTCGGGGTGCTGGCTCTGAGGGGCTTCCTGTCCCTGTCGCTGACCGCACTGCGCCCCGTCTCTCGCAGAACAACACGGCCAAGCTGGTGAAGCAGCTGAGCAAGTCGAGCGAGGATGAAGGTAGGGCCGCCCCTCGGGGCTCCCTCAGCTTCCCTGTCCTTCCCTCCGCTCCATCCGTCCGTCCGTCCGTGCGCAGGGCCTCCCCTCCCTGCTCTTCCCACCTCACCTTGCTTCCTCCTGGTCCCAGTTCCACACGGTCATTGATCTTAGAGGGAGAGGCAGGGAGGGGCAGGAACATCGTTCTGCTCCTGTAGGTGCCCTGACCGGGGATCAAACCCGCAGCCTCGGGGCTTCGGGGCAGGGCTCTAACCCAGTGGCCCCCAACCTTTTTTGGGCCACAGACTGGTTTAATGTCAGAAAATATTTTCACAGACCGGCCTTTAGGGTGGGGCGGATAAATGTATCATGTGACTGAGACAAGCGTCAAGAGTGAGTCTTAGATGGACGTAACAGAGGGAATCTGGTCATTTTTTAAAAATAAAACATCGTTCAGACGTAAATATAAATAAAACGGAAACAATGTAAGTTATTTATTCTTTCTCTGTGGACCAGTACCGGTCCGCGGCCCCGGGGGTTAGGGACCACTGCTCTAACCAACCAAGCTATCCAGCCAGAACACATCCTTGAGTTTTAAAAATGCATTTTCACCAGCAGCATTCTAGAGAAAAGGGTTCCTAGGAAGTCTTTTATAGGATGGATCTAAATCAGCTTCCTGAAACTTCACAGTAAATTTGCCTTTAGGGTAACACAGGACACTGCCATTTATTTTAAAATCCAGTCGCCCTGCACACTGAGCTCTGCCTGCCTGTCTCCTGAGGGGGGAGTGTGGGTGTCGGTCTGTCCTGCCACTTTCTCGTCCTGTGACTCATCTCTGCTGCTGTGTCTGTGACGGGGAGAAGGTCTTCAGGTTGTGACCGTTCCCTGAGAGGCACAGAGGGGCAGCAGCAGGTCTGCAAAGATTGCAGATGAACAGGGCAGTCATTAATAAGTACACGATGAGAGTGAGCCCTGAGTCAGGCACTCACAGCGGGAAGCCTGCGTCTGCCACCCTGTGTATGAGGCCCTGGTGGAACTTGTGCACACACTCGGCCGTAGACCTTCAGACTGCTCTGTGTTCTGTTCCTGGAAGAATCGCTTGTTAAGTCGTTTCCGCGTTCCCCTCTCTGTCCCTGCAGAGCTCCGGAAGTTGGCCTCGGTCCTGGTCAGCGACTGGATGGCTGTCATTCGGTCCCAGAGCGGCACCCAGCCTGCCGGTGAGCTCAAGTCCCTTGTCCCTGGCACGTGCTCTCCCGCGGGGACCCGGCCCCCATGTCCTCGGCCTGTGGCTCCTCTGCCCGGCCGTCTTTCTCTTTATCTCAGTAAAGCCTTCGTCTGCTTTGCTCTTCCACCCCAGAGAAGGAGAAGAAGAAGCGGAAAGAAGAGGGCAAGGGTCGGACCACCCCTCCCGAGCGGCCTCCGCTGGAGGTGAGGGCTGAGCCCCGGGCCGAGGAGGTCCCCGAGAAGAAGAGGGAGAAGCCCAAGTCTCTCCGGACCACAGCGCCCAGTCACGCCAAGTTCCGCTCCACTGGTGAGGCTCCGGCCGCCCCGGGGCTCGGGGGCTCGGGCAGGTGGGGGTCTCCCGGGGAGAAGTGGGAGGCGGGCAGGAGCTCAGTCCGCGTGTCTCCCCAGGGCTGGAGCTGGAGACGCCATCCTTGGTGCCCGTGAAGAAGAGCCCCAGCACGGTGGTGGTCTCCGACAAGTACAACCTCAAGCCCATCCCCCTGAAGCGCCAGAGGTGCGGGCCTGCTGGGCCCCGGGTGGGCGGGTCCACGGCCGGGTGGGCGGGTCCACCGCCGGGAGAAACGCGAGGGGCGGTTTCTGATGGCGCCCCTCCCCCCTCCTAACAGCCCGGCAGCCTCCCCGGGAGACGCTGCGCCCCACGCTGAGAAGAAGTACAAGCCGCTCAACACCACACCGAACGCTACCAAAGAGATCAAAGTGAAGATCATCCCCCCGCAGCGTGAGTCCTCAGGGGGCTGCAGGGGAAGCGTCTTCAGGGCGTGGATGTGGGGTGTTCCTCTGTTACCCCCTCCCTCGGGTTTCTGGGTACCCTTCAGTTTCTGCACCTCTGAAACTCGCCTTTCATAGGAGGACTTAGGGGTGACTTTAGAGCTGAGGTGGGCGGCGTGCTTGTCAGTGGCTGGCTGGGGGCTCTCCCAGCCGGCAGGGTGACCGCCACGTCCACGGGCTGCCTTGTCAGTGACCGGGGCTCTGACTCTGCTCAGAGCCGCGCTGGCCTGCTTTAACAGAAGGCGAGTGCCGTCAGGGTTTTCCTGGGCACCGTGAGCGCCTGTGCCCGGGCTGAGGCAGGGTCTCCACTGACCCGTGTCTCTGCCCAGATGTCGTCTGTAGGAGTGGGGTTGTGAGGGGCACAGTGATTCCATCCCACTTCTTCCGCAGCTATGGAGGGCCTGGGCTTCCTGGACGCACTCAACTCAGCCCCCGTCCCAGGCATCAAAATTAAGAAGAAGAAGAAGGTGCTGTCGCCTACAGCTGCCAAGGTCTGGGCCCCGGGCAGTAGGTGTCCATGATGGGGGTGGGGTGAGGTGTCAAGTTGTATGTAAAAGTCGTGTGAAGGGCCCAGCAGCTCTGGGTGGCTGGAGAGGACAAGAGGAGCCCGTCTGGGTTGTAGACTCCTGGCGGTGGGCGGTGGACACGGGCCTTTGTACAAACTGTTGGGGAGCCCGCCCAGGACCCTGGACTCACGGCCTTGCTTTGACCTTGGCTGTTCTGTCAGCCCATTAACTTCCAGTTCTTTTTTTCCCCCACAATAGCCAAGCCCATTTGAGGGGAAAACCAGCACAGAACCAAGCACAGCCAAACCTTCCTCCCCAGAGCCGGCGCCCCCCGAAGCCATGGACACGGACCGTCCCGGGACCCCCGTGCCCCCCGTGGAAGTCCCGGAGCTCCTGGATGCCGGTAGGTCCAGAGCCTGCGCGGGGCCGGGCGCTCCTCGGGAAGGGCCTGGTCTGAAGCCTCTCCCGCTCACAGCCGCTTTGGAGCCGGGGGCTCTGGATGCGAAGCCGGTGGAGAGCCCGGGGGACCCCAGCCAGCTGACGCGGAAAGGCAGGAAGAGGAAGACCGTGACGTGGCCCGAGGAGGGGAAGCTGAGAGAGTACTTCTATTTTGAACTGGACGAAACGGAACGAGGTGAGGAGCCCTGCTGCGTCATGGGTGGGCGTGGGGCGTGTAACACGCACGGTTGTGCCGACTCCCTCCTGCCCTCCCTCCCGCCCACAGTGAACGTGAACAGGATCAAGGACTTCGGCGAGGCGGCCAAGCGGGAGATACTGTCAGACAGACACGCGTTCGAGACGGCGCGGCGTCTGAGCCACGACAACATGGAGGAGAAGGTGCCCTGGGTGTGCCCCCGGCCCCTGGCGCTGCCCTCGCCGCTCGTCAGCCCCGGGAGCAACAGCCAGGAGCGGTACATCCAGGCCGAGCGGGAGAAGGGCATCCTCCAGGAGCTCTTCCTGAACAAGGAGAGGTGAGCGGGCGGCTCGAGCCAGGCGGGTGCTGGTCCCGTGGGGAGCGTGCCCTGGGCGGTTAGGAGGGTGGACGGAGGTCAGGAAGAAATCTCAGGTCCTGAAGGGATCATTTGATTTTTGTTGTTTGGGTTTTTTTTTTAAGTAATTTTTCATTTTTCAATTACAGTTGACATACAATGTTACATTAGTTTCAGGAATACAGCGCAGTAATTACACATTTATATAACTTATGGCAGGATCACTCCAATAAGTCTAGCACCCACACCTTACACAGTTGGGACAGAGTGATTGACGATGTTCCCTGTGCTGTGCTTACCTCCTGTGTTTGTGCTTTCCCTGCGGCGCTCCTGCCAGCCCGCACGAGCCGGACCCCGAGCCCTACGAGCCGGTGCCCCCGAAGCTCATCCCCCTGGACGAGGTGAGTGGGTGCTGTGGGCGGGCCGGGGCAGGGCTGGTGAGGGATGTGGCCTGGCCGGGGCTGGGCTGGTGAGGGATGCAGCCTGGCCGGCAGCCGGGAGCCCCGCTGCTCAGTGCTCGGGCTGCACTCTGCTTGCAGGAGTGCCCCATGGACGAGGCCCCGTACGTCGAGACCCTGGAGCCAGGGGAGGCCGGCGGCTCGCCCGACGGGGCCGGAGGCTCCAAGCTGCCACCCGTCCTGGCCAACCTGATGGGGAGCATGGGTGCCGGGAAGAGCCCCCAGGGCCCCGGAGCGGGCGGCATCAACGTCCAGGAAATCCTCACCTCTATCATGGTACGGGCCCTCCCCTGCCTCCCCACCCCCGGGACGCCCGTCTTCAGCCCAGGTCCCGGTCTTCCCCATCCCCTCCCCCTTTGCCTCTCCCTCCCTGTGCTGGTCAGAGGGTGGCTGTCTGCTGACCTTGCTCTCTGTCCACCTCGCCTCGCAGGGCAGCCCAAACAGCCATCCGTCCGAGGAGCTGCTCAAGCAGCCAGACTACTCTGACAAGATCAAGCAGATGCTGGGTAATCACCGGGGCTGCCCTGGGGGTGGAGCTGGGGGTGCCATGGGGGAGGGGGCTCAGTGAGGGGGGCGCTGTTGGGGGGCGCCGTGGCCAGACGTGGCAGGGGGAGACCCCAACAGTGTTGGTCTTGGAGGATCAGTAGAATCCTGAGCTGACTGTCTCCTTTTTTCAATAGTGCCACATGGACTCTTAGGTCCTGGTCCAATAGCCAATGGTTTTCCACCAGGAGGCCCTGGGGGCCCCAAGGGAATGCAGCACTTCCCCCCCGGCCCTGGGGGACCCATGCCAGGTAGGTGGTGAGCGAGATGTTGGAACTGGCTCATATGCTTAGTTCTGGCCTGGTACTGTGCAGGCCTGATCAGAGGAGGGCAGGGAGCCGTCCCCAACCAACAGGAAGCTGACCTTGTCTCTCTCCCTTGTTTCCTGATAGGTCCCCATGGAGGCCCTGGTGGGCCGGTGGGTCCACGTCTCCTGGGTCCCCCTCCCCCTCCACGGGGTGGTGACCCCTTCTGGGATGGCCCTGGGGACCCCATGCGGGGCGGCCCAATGCGGGGCGGCCCAGGCCCGGGTCCAGGCCCGTACCATCGAGGCCGTGGTGGCCGAGGAGGAAATGAGCCTCCTCCCCCCCCTCCTCCTCCGTTTCGAGGGGCCAGAGGAGGTCGCTCTGGAGGAGGACCCCCAAATGGACGAGGGGGCCCGGGTGGGGGCATGGTTGGAGGCGGTGGGCACCGGCCCCACGAAGGCCCTGGTGGTGGCATGGGCGGTGGCAGTGGCCATCGTCCTCATGAAGGTCCTGGCGGGAGCATGGGTGGAAATGGTGGACATCGCCCCCATGAAGGCCCTGGACATGGGGGGCCCCATGGTCACCGGCCTCATGACGTCCCTGGTCACCGAGGCCATGACCACCGAGGGCCACCTCACGAGCACCGTGGTCACGATGGCCCTGGCCATGGCGGAGGGGGTCACCGGGGGCACGATGGAGGCCACAGCCATGGAGGAGGTGAGGATGACCCTTCCCAGCATGTGGCCTCTGTTTGTACAGGACTCGGGGGGTGTCATGACCTCGGGTGTGCCAGGCAGAACAGCAGGTGGCCTTTTCCTGGCATGCAGGCTGTTTCTGCCCTTTGCTTCCCCCAAGTCCCCGAGACCATGTCTGTGAGGGACAGCTGTCAGGATGCCATGGGCTTGGAGCTGGGTGAGGGTGGCACTGACCTCCGGCCACGTCCTACCTGACCACCCGCCATCGTGTCTCCTCCAGACATGTCCAACCGCCCCGTCTGCCGCCACTTCATGATGAAGGGGAACTGCCGCTACGAGAACAGCTGTGCCTTCTACCACCCGGGGGTCAACGGGCCCCCGCTGCCCTAGGGACCCCGCCTGGGGGCTGTGCCTGGCGCCCTCGCCCTGTTATGGCTTCTGTGAGGCCCATTTGTCCCTTCCCCGGCTGAGGAGGAGCTGGCCACCTCAGTCCCCACCGGCTCGAGTTCTGGGACTTGGATCACTCGTGCACATAGGTGCCACCCCGCCTCCGGCCTGGGGCGGTCCGACTGGGCGCGCTCTGTCCCGACTGCTCAAGGAGACGCAGCTGGCTTCACTTTGTGAGGAGCGTGGCCCCGGGACCCAAAGCTCCTCTCCAGTATTACCTTCCACACCCGAGAACCTCAAGCTGGTCACCTGCAGAACACCGGTCCCTTGCTGTGGGGCCTCTCACCCAGAGCTCTGACTCGGGTCAGCTGCACTTACGAAATCATCCCAGCCAAGTTCATGGTTCCTCCGGGGCTGGGGAGATGGGAAAAGGGGTATCGGCTATCCCGCTGCACTGAACGGGCTCCCCACTCCTGACCTGGGCTGGACACACTGAGTCCTTTCTCACGCGACTGCACACCTCTGTGAACACTGAGTGTATCAGGGCTCTGCTGGGCTTGAAGGTGGCCGATGTCACATCTGCATCCAGTGAGGGTCCTAGCTGGCTGGTGATTGTGTCCCCGCTCACATACATGGCTTATTCTGGAAACAGTTCAGTGAGGCCAGCTTTCATGAACTGCAGCCTGGCAGGCTGGGCCCCAGTCACACTACATGCGCCGCCGTGGGAGTTAGCCCATGCCACCTGGGAGCTTGCTGTAGTGAGGCCGCCTCTGACCCCGGCGGGCGCCCTCCTGGGTGCGCTGGGCCACAGCGCTGGCCCTCCTGTCTCAGCATCAGTTGTTTTCTGTGAAAACATTGGATTGGTTGGGTTTTGTGCAGGGTGTTGGGTTAGAGACACAATGGATTTGAGGATGAGTATTTTTTCTTTTGGTTTTGTATATTTTGTACATTAATAATAAACAGCGGAAAGAGAAGCAACTTATTTAACCCCGGTGTGTTTGGACTGGTTTTAAAAGAAAAACAGTTCCAGGTCTGGAAGGCCAGTGGCCAAGGCCAGGCAGGGTCACGTTGGATTCGGGCAGACGGTAGGGGGAGGAGCCGCGGAGCTGGACGCATTGGGGCGTTCCCGTTTACTAGATTCCTGCAACTGGACAAGCAAACGGGCGGCGGGCAACCTCTTCTCGCAGCAGGCTAGTGGTCAGGAGAGCGCCCCCTTGTGGCGGGCAAGCGCCACGGCCGTCGGTAGGCTGCACACGTGGCTGCCACGTGCTCAGGCACTAACCGTGCCAAGTGCAAGCGAGCACACCTAACACGGCTGTCTTCACGACCAGGTCCATTCATACAAACTCGTGAAATCGGTCTGTCCTTTGAGAGGAGCTAACAACGTGTCCTTTCAAGTCAAGGACTAGGCACTAAGTGACAGGCTGCAGTGGCGGGACAGGACACTGAACAGAAAGCCCAGTAAAAACCCCAGGACCAGCCCTCCAAGCACGCAGCGGGGCCGCGGACGTGCGGGCACAGTGGCCGTGGCGGATCGGCCCGCCCCGCCCCGCGGAGCAGCTCAGGGAAGGAGTTGGAGAGCGGTTTCCGGGAGGCAGAGCCTCGGCTGCAGGGCCAGAGAGAGGCAGGCAGATGCGGGACCCACAATACTGAGCCGAGGTTAGGTACTAAACAGGGGGCCTAGTGGGTGGAATAAAATTCTGAGGAAGACAAGGGACAGGATTAATTTTAGGTAGGAAGTTATTTAAATCTTTAAACTATAAATTTAAAGTATACTACATGTTGGAGAAGAGTGGTTTTCAGCCTTCTGGCTTTCACCAGGACACCTGAAAGGGCCTGAGAGAGATGGCGTGGGAGCCGGCAAACCTTTTTTTTTTTTCTGAAGCTGGAAACGGGGAGAGACAGTCAGACAGACTCCCGCATGCGCCCGACCGGGATCCACCCGGCACGCCCACCAGGGGCGACGCTCTGCCCACCAGGGGACGATGCTCTGCCCACCAGCGGGGATGCTCTGCCCACCAGGGGGCGTCGCTCTGCCGCGACCAGAGCCACTCTAGCGCCTGGGGCAGAGGCCAAGGAGCCATCCCCAGCGCCCGGGCCATCTTTGCTCCAATGGAGCCTTGGCTGCGGGAGGGGAAGAGAGAGACAGAGAGGAAGGAGGGGGGCGTGGAGAAGCAAATGGGCGCTTCTTCTATGTGCCCTGGCCGGGAATCGAACCCGGGCCCCTCGGCCAGGGCCCGGCAAACCTTTTGACTGAGCGGATCTGAGACGGGCCGGGGAACTGCATTTAATAGGTTCCGTGCTGCTGGTGGTCCTGATCTGGACAATGAGGTCACTGCCGGCGGGCGCTTGCCTCTTATTTCCAAGATTGGCCGCAAGAGGGCAACAGCTCCCTATATTTGGCAGGCCCCACGTGTCCTGGCCCCAGATCACACTAAGCTCAAGCCAAGTTCCCACGTCAATCCCTTCCCAGCTTCTGGACATGCGCACATCACCGAGCCTCTGCCACACGCCCCGGGGCCCTCACTGCACACCATATATTGACGGAAGGAATAAAATTCGTGTCCTTGGACTAAAATTCTTTTGGAGCATCTTAAGTACCTGTAGAGAAATTAGAGATCAAAAACAAAATGCAGCCTGACCAGGCAGTGGTGCAGTGGATAGAGCATCGGACTGGGATGCTGAGGACCCAGGTTCGAGACCTCGAGGTCGCCAGCTTGAGTGCGGGCTCATCTGGTTTGAGAAGAAAAAAAAAAAGCTCACCAGCTTGGACCCAAGGTTACTGGCTCGAGCAAGGGGTTACTCGATCTGCTGAAGGCCTGCAGTCAAGGCACATATGAGAAAGCAATCAATGAACTAAGGTGTCGCAACGAAAAACTGATAATTGATGCTTCTTATCTCTCTCCCTTCCTGTCTGTCCCTATCTATCCCTCTCTTTGATTCTCTGTCCCTATTTAAAAAAAAAAAAAAAAAAAAAAAAAGCAGCTCTGGCCACATAGCTCAGGTGGTTAGAGCATTGTCCCAATGTGCAGAGGTTACCAGTTCAATCCCCAGTCAGGGCACATACAGGAGTAAATGTTCCTGTCACTCCCTCTCTTGCGAAAATCAATCAATAAGCCTGACCAGGCGGTGGCACAGTGGACAGAGCATCAGACTGGGATGCGAAGGACCCAGGTTTGAGATCCCAAGGTTGCCAGCTTGAGCACGAGCTCATCTGGTTTGAGCAAAAGCTCATCAGCTTGGGGCCCTGGCCGGTTGGCTCAGCGGTAGAGCATCGGCCTGGCGTGCAGGGGACCCGGGTTCAATTCCTGGCCAGGGCACATAGGAGAAGCGCCCATTTGCTTCTCCACCCCCCCTCCTTCCTCTCTGTCTCTCTCTTCCCCTCCCGCAGCCAAGGCTCCATTGGAGTAAAGATGGCCCAGGCACTGGGGATGGCTCCCTGGCCGCTGCCCCAGGCGCTAGAGTGGCTTTGGTCGCAGCAGAGCGACACCCTGGTGGGCAGAGCGTCGCCCCTGGTGGGCATGCCGGGTGGATGTCGGGCGCATGCGGGAGTCTGTCTGACTGTCTCTCCCCGTTTCCAGCTTCAGAAAAATACAAAAAAAAAAAATTGCTCATCAGCTTGGACCCAAGGTCGCTGGCTCAAGCAAGGGGTTACTCGGTCTGCTGAAAGCCTGCAGTCAAGGCACATATGAGAAAGCAATCAATGAACAACTAAGGTGTCACAATGAAGAATTGATGCTTTTCATCTCTCTCCATTCCTGTCTGTCCCTATCCCTCTCTGTAAAAAAAAAATGCAACTTGACCTGTGGTGATGCAGTGGATAGAACATCAACCTGGGACACTGGGTTTGAAACCCCAAGGTTGCTGGCTTGAGCCCAAAGGTTGCTAGCATGAAGCCACTGGCTTGGCTGGAATTGCCCCCGCCACATCAAGGCATGTGTGAATAGCAATCAATGGACAACTAAGGTGACACAGCAATTTCTTTATTTTATTTTTTTAAAGATTTTATTTATACAACTTTCAGAGAGGAGAGAGAGAGAGAGAGAGAGAGAGAGAGAAAGGGGAGGAGCAGGAAGCATCAACTCCCATATGTGCCTTGACCAGGCAAGCCCAGGGTATCGAACAGGCGACCTCAGCGTTCCAGGTCGACGCTTTACCCACTGCGCCACCACAGGTCAGGCCTGCACAGCTACAAGTTGATGCTTCTCATCTCCCTTCGCGTCTCTTGGAAAAAAACACAAGTAGCAGCTGCTAAATAACTCACCCAAGGTCACACCATTCATACTTGAAGCCTGGCCATCCCTGTTCTGATATGTCACGAAATTGTGAGAACATCTTATTCAAGTGCTTGACACAAAACCCTGATTTCCCCCCTTAAATTATGTTGAGGGGGTTGCTTTGTCTCTAACTTGGGGAGCTGCCCGTCCGCACTGCTGCACCTCTCTGCGTGCCTTCACCTCCAGTGCAAACCTGTCACTTGAGGTCAGGCATTACATATTCACTTGCCAGAAAAATAACTTCCCAAAATTAGATTTCCAAAGTGTCTTTGTTTTTTTCCTCTTATTGAGAGGCAGAGACAGACTCCTGCATGTGCCCCACCAGGACCCACCCAGCAAGCCCACCAGGAGGTGATGCTGTGCCAATCTGGGACTTGCTCTGTTGCTCAGCAACCAAGCTTTTCTCAGCACTTGAGGCAGAGGCCATGGAGCCATCCTCAGTGCCTGGGGCCAACTCGCTCCAATTGATCCTTGGCTGCGGGAGAGGGAGAGAGAACAGCAGGGGGAGGAAAGAAATTGGGGTGGAGGGAGTAGGGAAGCTGGTGTTGCTTCTGTGTGCCCTGACTGCGAATCAAACCCGGGCCTTCCGCACGCCCAGTCAACACTCTACCCGCCAGGGCTGCAAACTCTCTTAACCAGACAGCTCTTCATTCATGGTCCCCCTGGAGCCAAATGCACCCATCACCCTCTTCTCTCCGGTGCCCACACGGGATCTTCCCGTCTGTCCTGGCCACCCCTCTCTAGCTCAGCGTTCTCATCCCCACGGAAGTAATCAAGTCCACGCTCTGAAGTTCCCAGTCCGCCTCACCCCTCATTGCCTAAAATCAGCAACCGCCACCTGTACTTTACTTTCCGGTCTCTGACAGTGAACGTGGCCCTTCCAGCCACATTCTCATGAACTTCCTTTGGTCTTCTTCCTCCCAAGCCTTAGAGCTGCTCTTCCCCGGGGTTCCAGAAATGCCTCCTTATTGAAACCCTTCTTCCTCCAGGTCCACCCGCAGTGACCCTGCCCAAGAACCCAGGTCTGGATACGCTGTCCCTTCCAGGAGCACGCAGCGACGCAGGACCGGCACTCAATCACATCACGTGGGCTCGTGCCTGATTTCCAAGCCCCCCCCCCCCCCCCCCAGTGCTCATGGAGACTCGTCCCCTTCTCGCAGGCCAGAGCGCTCCACGTCCGTGCACCGGGCAGACCTTGACGGGGGCAGGGGGCCCTGCCTGTGCCGTCCCCCTCCTAGTCAGGGGAAGGGAAGGCAGCGCCCCCAGCAGCGAGCAGTATCTGAGTGCAGCAGGCCCGCACATCACACGTTGCACGTCCCCGTGTCGGGCAGGAGACAGCACCAATGCTGCCGTGACGCTGAAGGCAGCGACTCAAGATCAGGAACCTTCGTCCATCCCCCCACCCCCCCCCACCCCGTGAACCTCCACAGACAGGGCGGCGGACACTCCTTTATTCCCCGCCCATAGGGAGATACACAGTCAGCAGCACGCCTTTCCTGCCCCAAGTCTCTGGCAGACCAGTCGGCAGGAACCAAACCTGCTCACCGCACAGGCCTCACCGCCACCCCGCCAGCCGCCACAGCTGTTCCCATCACGAGGTCAGCCTGAGGTCCACCAGAGAAGAGCAGCACCCTTGAAGCCCAGAGGTTCGGGCCAGTGGCCCCGGAGCACTCTGGGGGACCAGAGGCAGGGTGCGGGGTGAGGGCAGACTCAGGCCGGCCGGCCAAGTCACGTCTGTATAGATGGAACCCACGCTAACGAAGGCCACCTCTGCTGACAAGGAGGCTGTCAGAAGCACACCAGCTCAGCTACTAAGAAGCCGACAGCCGAGGGGCACCCTGGTCGATGAGGACTGCCCGCCTCCCGGGGCAGCTGCAGACCAGAGGCAGGATTCCGGCTGAGATGGAGAAACAGCAGGCACGGCTAGGGTCCCGACCTGGTCCTCCGGGAAGGGAGGGTCACTCTCGGGGCCGGTTGACCATGACCTCGCCCAGGGCCTCCAGCACCTCCCGCTTGTAGTCCTCGAAGTCCCCGTCGATCTGGCTCACGCCCTGCTCCTCCACCACCCACAGCTGGCAGCTGGTCTCCGTGATGAGGCGGGCGTCGTGGCTGACCACGATCACAGCTGGGGGAGGGGCAAGTAGGGCGTCAGCACGCAGGAGGGAGCCCGGTCCCCGGGGAAGGAGGGAAGCCTCCAGCAGCAGACTCACCGCCCTTGTACTCGTTGATGGCCTCCCCCAGGGCGTCAATGGACTCGATGTCCAAATTGTTGGTGGGCTCGTCCTGTGGAGGAGGCCCGTGGCTGAGCATCAGGACCCACCCCCCTCTGCCGCACCCCCCCCCCCCCCCCCCCCCCCCCGCAGACCAGCTCACTCACTAGGATGAGGACGTCCGGCTCGCGACAAGCCAGCTCCGCAAACACGACCCGGGCCTTCTGCCCACCTGCAGCCGTGGAAAGGGAGGTCTGTCACAGGCCGGACCGCCCGCCCTCTCTGCAGATTAGCCGGAGCACGTCCACCGGCGTGGTGCGTGCAGCGTGCTGAGGCCCCGCCCCCTCCGCCAGGCAGGAAGGACAGGACCCCCAGGACACGGCCCGCCCCCACCAGTACCAGAGAGCTTGCAGATCTGGATGGTGTGGGCGTGGCTCTCCAGGCCGAAGCGGCCCAGGCACTTGCGGGCGTCTTGGTAAGGCAGGTTGAAGCCCCGCTGCAGGTACTCTGTCGGTGTCTCCTCCATGCGCAGCTGCTCTGCGTACTGCTGGTTGAAGAAGCCGATTTTCTGCCCCAGAGGAGAGGGAGGCGGTCAGTCAGAGTCCTACGTCCTCTCGGACTCCTTCCCCAATTCCCGAAGGCACTCACCAGTCGGTGGTTCTTCCTCATCTCCCCTCGAGTCTGCGAGGGAAGAGCCAGGGGTCAGACATGGGGGAGGAAAATGTGCCGCAAGTCCACTCCCAACTGTCCCGACGGGACCAACAGTGCGCGACCAAGACCACATGGATGTTGGTACAAAGGCACATCAGGAGGTCAGAGGGGGCAGGAGCCAGAGGGAGGAGGAAGGAGATGAAAACACAGACTCGGAACCAGGAGGGGCTGACCACGTCTGAAGAACAGCGTTCCCCAGCCAGACTCACCGACAGCCCGTTTCCGGGCCCCACGGCAGAGGGGGCAGAGGCAGGCTGGGGAAGGAGCTAAGGGCACCTTCCTAAGCCCTACTCTGCGGTGGGAGGAAAGGCCCTCCCGACACTTTCCCTGAGGCGGGACAGATGGCCACACCTGTCTGAAGCAATGGGGGGGGGGCACACTGTCCAAGTCCTACGGCCAAGGACTGAGGAAAAGCTAACTTTAGAAACGTACAGTAAGAATACTTGCTATAATGTTACACTTTCGTGAAAATCAGAAATAATCTAGGACTGACGTCAACTCCTGAGAGATCCACATGATTACTGGCACAGAAAAACGCCTGATGCACATATCTGGAAAGAGCTGGCTACACAATAATTGTGATAGCCCCTCTTTGTTCCAACGAGAAAAGGGTATTTGCAAAGAAAAAGGGAAAAGCTATCCACCACAGTGAAGACTGGCTATCTCTAGACTTCTTGGCTTATGCAGCTCGAATTGTTCTATAAGCAATGTGCTTCTTGCATAACCAAAGCCCGCTCGGGGGCCCAGCTGCAGCCCCCGGTCTGCTGGTCTGCTGGCCTCCCTCTGGGACTGATGGAAGCTGTTCTCTGCAGGGCCGCGTGGGGAAGGAGCTCCTGCAAAGAGCTCTGTGTGCCTCTCCCCGCTGCAGAAGGGGTTCTGACTCGAACCGCTGGCGCACAGTGTTCGTCACACTCCCCAGGCTGCCTGCCAGCCAGCCCCGCCCTGCCCCGCTCCCGGACTCACCGGTGTCAGCTTGCCCGTCAGCAGCAGGAGCAAGGTGCTCTTGCCCACGCCGTTGGGGCCCACGATGCAGACTGCAAGGAGAGGACTGGGGGTCAGAGGTCCCGGACACAGTCCCTGGGCTCCTGCTCCCCCTCCCTGGCACACCCAACCCCAAATCACTTCTTGAGTCCATGTCGATGCCAAAATCCAGATTCTTGAAGAGTGGCTTCTGCCCCTCGTAGCCGAATGTCACACCTGAGAGCAGGAGAGAAAGCAGTTCGGCCACCTGGAGGCCCCGCCCTGCACTCGGAGTGGTGGTGGTGATGAGAAAAGCGGGGGCGGGGCATGAGGCGCGGTGGTGGTAGTGGTGGGGGGGGAGGTGATGAGCGCCCCCTGCCGTCTGCCAGCTCACCGTGCAGGCCCAGCACAGGCGGGCTGAGCGGCGGGGGGTTGGGGAAGGTGAAGCGCACAGTGTACTCCTTGGGGCGCTTCAGCAGCTCTGGAGCCTCCTGCGCCTCTTCGTCCTGGTTTTTCCGTCGGCACTTCTGCTGCTTCCGAGTCAGGGCTTCCTTTGTTTGCTTCTCCTGCGGAGACAGGAGGGAGAGACCCGCACATCACAGCGGCCCTGCCACGCAGCCAGGGGACCCAGCCCGCCTCTCCGTTCTCCAGGGAAGGCCCACCCCAGGGAGCCCCCCACTGACCGCCTGTTTGGTGGACTTGCCGCCCGCCTTCAGCTCCTTCAGCTTCTTCTCCTGCTTCTCGTACTGCTTCAGCAGCTCCTTCTGCTTCTGCTGGTACATCTTCTTGAAGGTCACTGGGCAGGAGAGGGGGCAGGCAGGCAAGCGGGCAGACCCTCAGGACAGGCACCCGTGTCTAGATTCTGAGGTCTAGCTCATCAGGACGTCCCCCAGGGCGGCCCCTAGGCCCCTCCCAGGGCTCGTCGCCTCGCCTCGCCGGGAGCAGCCCTGCTTACTATAGTTGCCCCTATAGTAATGGAGCCGCTGGGCATCAAGGTGGACGATGTCCGTGCAGACGTCGTCCAGGAAGCCCTGGTCGTGGGAAACGATGAGCAGAGTCTTCCGCCAGCCCTGGAGGTAGCTGGGTGTCAGAGAAGAGTGTGGAAGGTCACAACGGCCGAGAAAGGGTTAAGTCAGGGCAGCAGAGACAGAAGGTGGGGCAGGGGAGCGGGCTGCTGGGCTGGGAGCAGCAGGGGCAGAGTGGAGAAGGGCTGGAGGAAACAAGGGCCAGCGAGAACCACTGACCAAGACTGTGGCCCAGTGGGTAGTGTCAGCCCAGAGTGTGGACGTCCCAGGTTCACTCCCGTCAGGGCACACAGAAGAAGTGACCACCTGCTTCTCTTCCCCTCCCTCTCCCCCTTCTCTCCCTCTTCACCTCCCGCAGCCAGTGGCTCAACTGGTTCCAGCGTGGCCCCAGGCACCGAGGATGGCTGTTGGAGCTCATCTGCCTTAGGTCCTAAAAAGAGCTTGGTACTCGAGCATCGGCCCAAGAGACAGGGTTTCCAAGTGGATGCCAGTCAGGGTGCATGTGGAAATCTGCCTATTTCCCCTCCTATCACCCTAAAAAAAAACTATAACCCAGGAGGACTCACTTATTGAGCCAGATGACAGCGTTGAGGTCCAGGTGGTTGGTGGGCTCATCCAGCATCAGCAGTGTGGGCTCCAGGAACAGTGCCCTAGAAGGGTGGGCAGCAGTGTGGTCAGGGAGCCTTGCTGGGAGAACTGCAGACACCCTCGAGAGGTGCAGCCTGGCACAGGAATACCCGTCCGTCTCTCCCTAGAGGTCCCTGTGCAGGAGACACAGGTGGGAGCACCCGCCAAGCAGGGGGGGACAGAGGCCTGGCAGCGGACAACAGACAGTAGGGAAAAATCGACCCTGATGGTTTGGGGCTGATGGGAGGGTGGGGTAGCCCACCTGGCCAGGGAGACACGCATGCGCCAGCCCCCCGAGAACTTCTGTGTGGGCCGGTTCTGCATCTCAGGGTCGAAGCCCAGCCCGGCCAGGATGCGCCGAGCTTTGGCCTCTGCAGCCGCTGCTCCAGTGGCCCGCAGCTCCTCATATACCTGGGGGAGCGGGCCGAGGAAGAGGGGTCACAGGTCCGAGGTCGCAGGCGGGGGCAGGGGGGAGGGGTTAACGTGTCCCGTGTCCGAGGTCGCAGGCGGGGGGCAGGGGGGAGGGGTTAACGTGTCCCGTGTCCGGGGTCGCAGGTGGGGGCAGGGGGGAGGGGTTAACGTGTCCCGTGTCCGAGGTCGCAGGCGGGGGCAGGGGGGAGGGGTTAACGTGTCCCGTGTCCGAGGTCGCAGGCGGGGGCAGGGGGGAGGGGTTAACGTGTCCCGTGTCCGAGGTCGCATGCGGGAGCAGTTAACGTGTCCCGTGTCCAAGGTCGCAGGAAGCCGCCCACCCGCAGCCCCACCTTCTCCAGCCGCTCTGCGGCGCTGTCGTCGCCCCGCTCCAGCTGCCCCTGCAGCAGCCGCTCCTCCTCCAGCAGCTTCAGCCGCTTGGTGTCCGCTCGGAGCACAGCCTGCACAGCGGGTGTCTCGTCCGCCACCACCTCTGCGGGTGGGAGGGCGGTCAGGCTGGCGAGGCCCGGGCCGTGTGCATGCGCGCTGCCCTCCCCACCGCGGGCTCGGCCCCGGCGCTTTGTGTTTGCCGCGGAGGAGCCGCCCGGCACTTTCTCCCAGAGCCCAGGAGCCCCACCCCCCTCGGCACCCTGCCCCCCCCAGGAGCCGAGGCCCCTCCCGGCCTCACCCTGCTCACACAGCAGCACGTCGATGTTGGGAGGGATGCTCAGGGCCCGGTTGGCAATGTGCTTGAGGAGCGTGGTCTTGCCCTTGCTGGGAGCGAGATCGGTCAGGCCCGGGCGCTGCTGGAAAGCCCCTGCCCTCCGCCTTGCTCCCCAGCCCCACCAGCCCGGCCGCCTCACCCATTGGGCCCCACCAGCCCGTAGCGGCGGCCGGCCACAATGTACAGGTCCGCGTTGACAAACAGCTCCTTGCCGTGAGCCGAGATGCTGAACTTCTCCAGCTGGCGCCGCAGGGAGGGAAGGGCACCGTGAGGACGCCCCCTCTGCCCCTCGCAGAGAGGAGTGCAGCCCTCGTCCTGCGGGGAACCTCCTGGCCAAAGGAGACCTCCAGCACAGCCCCCTTCCCCTCCCACCTCGCTGGTCCCCTTCCCTGGGCTCCACCTCCAACAGGCCCTCCCAAACCGTTCCTTCCACCATCGTTCAGGTCAGGCCAGCGGAACACAGGGTGAGGGAAGCCTCCCTGCAGCGGCCCAGCGGCAAGGGCCCCGCGGAGGAGGCGGCCCAGCGGGGGCTGCAGCACAAGCCCCCTCACCTTGATGTCAGACGCATTTTCTAACATGGCTTGGCGGGAGGACACCTCTGCTTGTGACACGGAGAAGTCATTCTCGGCGGCACTGGCTGCTTTCAACGAGGCCACCTGGCGCTCATACTCCATCTGGGGAGGAGGGAAAGCCACTGTCCGCGGGCTTCCCGCCGCGGCGACACAGCCCGTGTCCTCAGACCCAACGACAAGGCTCACCCCTCCTTCCTGACTGTTCTGCTTCAAGCAGCACCTACAGCTCTTGTCCCCCAACCCACAGGGCCCCTCGTTGAAGCTTAAAAATACCAAAGTCGCCTGCCTCTGACCACTAAGAACCCAGGGTCTTACCTGTTTCTTCAGCTTTTTCTTCTCTTTTTTGCTAAGGTGAGCATAGGGGTCATCAGCCTTAGACTCCCCTTCTCCATCTTCCTCTCCTTCTTCCTCTGAGCCCTGTGGGCATGTGGAGATGGTGAACGCCCCCTTCTAGCTCAGACTTCACGTCATCCACCCCCGGTTCTATCAGCTCCCTCTTTCTGCACCTCCAGTCCCGAGCTGTCGTGGACGACCCCGTCCTCCTCACGCCTGCCTGGTCCCCTCGCCGCCCTGTGTCCACTTCCCCCACCGCAGTGGCACAGGGCAGGGGCAGGCACGAGACAGTGTGTGCGCCTGTCCTCAGCACCACCAGCGCAGAGCGGTGAGGGGACAGCAGATGCCACTGCTCTCTTCCTCCTGCATCAGTGTCACCTGAGCTGCCGCACTGACACCCACTGAGCAACACAGCCCCGCCCCGCCCAGCAGGAGGAAGCTCGGGCTGTGCAGGGGCCCAGGCGCCCTGAGACCATGCTGACAGGAACCAGGACCCAGGGGCTGGAGATATGTACACCTAGTGCTCGACTTAACCACGTTGGTTCCGACAGACCAGTCCTAACACGATTTGGTCGTAAGTTGAGTAGGCTATATGTACAGTACTGTGAAATGATGTTATAAAAATCTTTAAGTCATATTTTATCATAATTTTCTTTCATTATTATTATATATCATTTTCTTTGTTCATTTTATGCCATTTGTATCATCTCTACACCATTTTGTTTCTTATTTTTACATTTTTCAAGTTTACGTAAAACACTGCATTACCAGTACAACTGGTTTAATATTTGCATGACGATTTCCTCTTGGTAGACATCTTGGGAGGGGTTTGATGAAAAAATATCCAAGACACAAAACACAAATTGCTGTACTGAGTCTGGGATAACAGTGGAAATGGTGCACGCGGAGATGGTAGTGCTGCCACACACGGAGCAGTGTGGCTAGCGATTGTGGTCGTAAAGCCGAATGGTCACAAGTCAATTGCACAGGTCGTAAGTCAATCAATATTTGTATCCGGGCCATACAGCCGGACCGGCTGAGCCTATGGCCAGGACACGTCCTCTCTGGATCAGAGGTTGCAAGCTGAGGCCAACGGGCCACATCTCAACCAAGGTGTCTTTCTACATGGCCCTGAGCTAAGAAGAAATCTTACCATCTTCAAAGAAAAAAAAAAAAAAAAGGAAGAAGGTGAAGGTATCAATGTATATGGCTTGCAAAGCCAAAAATACTATGTGCCAATTCCATTACAGGTGTGCCAACTCTTGCTGGGCAAAGAATCACCCCCAGACACAGTGCACTCCTGCTGGGCACAGACACACCCCACACACACAGTACACTCCTGCTGGGCACAGACACACCCCACACACACAGTACACTCCTGCTGGGCACAGACACCCCCCCACACACACAGTACACTCCTGCTGGGCACAGACACACCCCACACACACAGTACACTCCTGCTGGGCACAGACACACTCCACACACAGTACACTCCTGCTGGGCACAGACACCCCCCCCCACACACACAGTACACTCCTGCTGGGCACAGACACACCCCACACACACAGTACACTCCTGCTGGGCTCAGACACACCCCACACACACAGTACACTCCTGCTGGGCACAGACACACCCCACACACACAGTACACTCCTGCTGGGCACAGACACACTCCACACACACAGTACACTCCTGCTGGGCACAGACACACCCCACACACAGTACACTCCTGCTGGGCACAGACACACCCCACACACACAGTACACTCCTGCTGGGCACAGACACTCCCCACACACACAGTACACTCCTGCTGGGCACAGACACCCCCCCCACACACACAGTACACTCCTGCTGGGCACAGACACACTCCACACACAGTACACTCCTGCTGGGCACAGACACCCCCCCCACACACAGTACACTCCTGCTGGGCACAGACACACCCCACACACACAGTACACTCCTGCTTGGCTCAGACACACCCCACACACACAGTACACTCCTGCTGGGCACAAACACAACCCACACACACAGTACACTCCTGCTGGGCACAGACACACCCCACACACACAGTACACTCCTGCTGGGCACAGACACTCCCCACACACACAGTACACTCCTGCTGGGCACAGACACCCCCCCCACACACACACAGTACACTCCTGCTGGGCACAGACACACTCCACACACAGTACACTCCTGCTGGGCACAGACACCCCCCCACACACACAGTACACTCCTGCTGGGCACAGACACACCCCACACACACAGTACACTCCTGCTGGGCTCAGACACACCCCACACACACAGTACACTCCTGCTGGGCACAAACACAACCCACACACAGTACACTCCTGCTGGGCACAGACACACACCCCCACACACAGTACACTCCTGCTGGGCACAGACACCCCCACACACAGTACACTCCTGCTGGGCACAGACACACCCCACACACACAGTACACTCCTGCTGGGCACAGACACACACCCCCCACACACAGTACACTCCTGCTGGGCACAGACACCCCCCCACACACACACAGTACACTCCTGCTGGGCACAGACACACTCCACACACAGTACACTCCTGCTGGGCACAGACACCCCCCCACACACACAGTACACTCCTGCTGGGCACAGACACACCCCACACACACAGTACACTCCTGCTGGGCTCAGACACACCCCACACACACAGTACACTCCTGCTGGGCACAAACACAACCCACACACACAGTACACTCCTGCTGGGCACAGACACACCCCACACACACAGTACACTCCTGCTGGGCTCAGACACACCCCACACACACAGTACACTCCTGCTGGGCTCAGACACACCCCACACACACAGTACACTCCTGCTGGGCACAAACACAACCCACACACACAGTACACTCCTGCTGGGCACAGACACCCCCCCCACACACAGTACACTCCTGCTGGGCACAGACACCCCCACACACAGTACACTCCTGCTGGGCACAGACACACACCCCCACACACAGTACACTCCTGCTGGGCACAGACACCCCCACACACAGTACACTCCTGCTGGGCACAGACACACCCCACACACACAGTACACTCCTGCTGGGCACAGACACACACCCCCACACACAGTACACTCCTGCTGGGCACAGACACCCCCACACACAGTACACTCCTGCTGGGCACAGACACCCCCACACACACAGTACACTCCTGCTGGGCACAGACACACCCCACACACAGTACACTCCTGCTGGGCACAGACACCCCCACACACAGTACACTCCTGCTGGGCACAGACACACCCCCACACACACAGTACACTCCTGCTGGGCACAGACACCCCCACACACAGTACACTCCTGCTGGGCACAGACACACTCCACACACAGTACACTCCTGCTGGGCACAGACACCCCCCACACACACAGTACACTCCTGCTGGGCACAGACACACCCCACACACACAGTACACTCCTGCTTGGCTCAGACACACCCCACACACACAGTACACTCCTGCTGGGCACAAACACAACCCACACACACAGTACACTCCTGCTGGGCACAGACACACCCCACACACACAGTACACTCCTGCTGGGCACAGACACTCCCCACACACACAGTACACTCCTGCTGGGCACAGACACCCCCCCCACACACACACAGTACACTCCTGCTGGGCACAGACACACTCCACACACAGTACACTCCTGCTGGGCACAGACACCCCCCCACACACACAGTACACTCCTGCTGGGCACAGACACACCCCACACACACAGTACACTCCTGCTGGGCTCAGACACACCCCACACACACAGTACACTCCTGCTGGGCACAAACACAACCCACACACACAGTACACTCCTGCTGGGCTCAGACACCCCCCCCACACACAGTACACTCCTGCTGGGCACAGACACCCCCACACACAGTACACTCCTGCTGGGCACAGACGCACACCCCCACACACAGTACACTCCTGCTGGGCACAGACACCCCCACACACAGTACACTCCTGCTGGGCACAGACACACCCCACACACACAGTACACTCCTGCTGGGCACAGACACACACCCCCACACACAGTACACTCCTGCTGGGCACAGACACCCCCCCCACACACACACAGTACACTCCTGCTGGGCACAGACACACTCCACACACAGTACACTCCTGCTGGGCACAGACACCCCCCCACACACACAGTACACTCCTGCTGGGCACAGACACACCCCACACACACAGTACACTCCTGCTGGGCTCAGACACACCCCACACACACAGTACACTCCTGCTGGGCACAAACACAACCCACACACACAGTACACTCCTGCTGGGCACAGACACACCCCACACACACAGTACACTCCTGCTGGGCTCAGACACACCCCACACACACAGTACACTCCTGCTGGGCTCAGACACACCCCACACACACAGTACACTCCTGCTGGGCACAAACACAACCCACACACACAGTACACTCCTGCTGGGCACAGACACCCCCCCCACACACAGTACACTCCTGCTGGGCACAGACACCCCCACACACAGTACACTCCTGCTGGGCACAGACACACACCCCCACACACAGTACACTCCTGCTGGGCACAGACACCCCCACACACAGTACACTCCTGCTGGGCACAGACACACCCCACACACACAGTACACTCCTGCTGGGCACAGACACACACCCCCACACACAGTACACTCCTGCTGGGCACAGACACCCCCACACACAGTACACTCCTGCTGGGCACAGACACCCCCACACACACAGTACACTCCTGCTGGGCACAGACACACCCCACACACAGTACACTCCTGCTGGGCACAGACACCCCCACACACAGTACACTCCTGCTGGGCACAGACACACCCCCACACACACAGTACACTCCTGCTGGGCACAGACACCCCCACACACAGTACACTCCTGCTGGGCACAGACACACCCCACACACACAGTACACTCCTGCTGGGCACAGACACACCCCACACACACAGTACACTCCTGCTGGGCACAGACACATCCCACACACACAGTACACTCCTGCTGGGCACAGACACACCCCCACACACACAGTACACTCCTGCTGGGCACAGACACACCCCCCACACACAGTACACTCCTGCTGGGCACAGACACACCCCACACACAGTACACTCCTGCTGGGCACAGACACACCCCCCACACACAGTACACTCCTGCTGGGCTCAGACACACCCCACACACAGTACACTCCTACTGGACACAGACACACCCCCACACACAGTACACTCCTGCTGGGCACAGACACACCCCCACACACACAGTACACTCCTGCTGGGCACAGACACACCCCCACACACAGTACACTCCTGCTGGGCACAGACACATCCCACACACACAGTACACTCCTGCTGGGCACAGACACACCCCCACACACACAGTACACTCCTGCTGGGCACAGACACACCCCACACACACAGTACACTCCTGCTGGGCACAGACACACCCCACCCTCGCACCACAATATTCACCTGCTCTGTCTTCTTGGCCTTCTCCTTCCCTGGCCTGGGCGGCTCTTTCTCTCTTGCTGTTTCTTCTCCTTCACCCTCTTCGTCTTCCTGGTCCGGGGCAGACCTATTCTGAGGCTAACAGGAAAGAGCAGGTTGAGGAAAGGCGCAGGTCCCTGAGGCCCGGCACCTCCCGCCACGCCCCGCACCTTGGCCTTGCCCTTCGCCTTCTCTTCCGCCCCCTTCTTGCCCTTGAGTGCCGGCTGCTCCTCGGACACAGCCTGGAGAGGACGTGGAGACACACACACAAATTAACTTGCCGCCTGGTTGCTTAACAAGCAGTCCTAGGGAGTCTGGCACCAGGAGTTACCTGTACCGAGTGGTGCTTGGGAGAAACCGAGGCCCAAAGAAGCCCTCGCCTCTAACCAGAGACTAGGGATGGAGGACACTAAAACTCTGGCCAGGTTGCTTAGTTGGTCAGACCACTGTCCCAATATGCCAAGGTTGTGGGTTCGATCCTGTACAAGAATCAACCAATGGCCCTGGGCAGATAGCTTGGTCGGTTAGAACATCGGCCGGGTATGCAAAGGTTGCAGGTTCAAACCCCAATCAGGGCACATATAGAAACAGATTGACGTTACCATTTCTCTTTCTCTCTCTCCCCTTTCCTCTCTAAAAGTCAATCTTTAAATTAAAACAACCACCACGAATACATAGTTAAGAGAAATAATAAATGTTTCTCTCCTCTTTTCTCCTTCTCTAAAATCAATCAATTAAAAAAATATTTTTTTAGCCCTGGCCGGTTGGCTCAGTGGTAGAGCGTCGGCCTGGTGTGCTAAGGTCCCGGGTTCGATTCCCAGCCAGGGCACACAGGAGAAGCACCCATCTGCTTCTCCACCCCTCCCCCTCTCCTTCCTCTCTGTCTCTCTCTTCCTCTCCCGCAGCCGAGGCTCCATTGGAGCAAAAGATGGCCCGGGCGCTGGAGATGGCTCTGTGGCCTCTGTCTCAGGCGCTGGAGTGGCTCTGGTTGCAACAGAGCAATGCCCCGGGAGGGGCAGAGCATCGCCCCCTGGTGGGCGTGCCGGGTGGATCCCGGTCGGGCGCATGCGGGAGTCTGTCTGACTGTCTCTCCCCGTTTCCAGCTTCAGAAAAATACAAAAAAAAAAAAAAAAAAGGAGAGAAAATGAGAGTATCTGCAAAGCTCAGGCCTGTGAATCAGGCGAGGGGGACGCGGGGGTGGGTGGTGCCAGTGCTGGAGGTGCCGGGCGGGGGCCTGGGGAAGGCGGTCTCAGGAAGACCGAGGACACAGCAGGAAGAACAAAGGTTTCAGCACAGACACGGGCAGTGGCGTGCCCAGAGGCGGTCAGGGCGACCTGAGAGGCACGGTGGGTAGTGTCCCCAGTGGGAGAGCAGAGCCCAGAGGCGGTCAGGGCGACCTGAGAGGCACAGTGGGTAGTGTCCCCAGTGGGAGAGCAGAGCCCAGAGGTCAGGGCGACCTGAGAGGCACAGTGGGTAGTGTCCCCAGTGGGAGAGCAGAGCCCAGAGGTCAGGGCGACCTGAGAGGCACGGTGGGTAGTGTCCCCAGTGGGAGAGCAGAGCCCAGAGGCGGTCAGGGCGACCTGAGAGGCACGGTGGGTAGTGTCCCCAGTGGGAGAGCAGAGCCCAGAGGTCAGGGCGACCTGAGAGGCACAGTGGGTAGTGTCCCCAGTGGGAGAGCAGAGCCCAGAGGTCAGGGCGACCTGAGAGGCACAGTGGGTAGTGTCCCCAGTGGGAGAGCAGAGCCCAGAGGTCAGGGCGACCTGAGAGGCACGGTGGGTAGTGTCCCCAGTGGGAGAGCAGAGCCCAGAGGTCAGGGCGACCTGAGAGGCACGGTGGGTAGTGTCCCCAGTGGGAGAGCAGAGCCCAGAGGCGGTCAGGGCGACCTGAGAGGCACAGTGGGTAGTGTCCCCAGTGGGAGAGCAGAGCCCAGAGGTCAGGGCGACCTGAGAGGCACAGTGGGTAGTGTCCCCAGTGGGAGAGCAGAGCCCAGAGGTCAGGGCGACCTGAGAGGCACAGTGGGTAGTGTCCCCAGTGGGAGAGCAGAGCCCAGAGGTCAGGGCGACCTGAGAGGCACAGTGGGTAGTGTCCCCAGTGGGAGAGCAGAGCCCAGAGGCGGTCAGGGCGACCTGAGAGGCACAGTGGGTAGTGTCCCCAGTGGGAGAGCAGAGCCCAGAGGTCAGGGCGACCTGAGAGGCACGGCCGGTAGTGTCCCCAGTGGGAGAGCAGAGCCCAGAGGTCAGGGCGACCTGAGAGGCACAGTGGGTAGTGTCCCCAGTGGGAGAGCAGAGCCCAGAGGTCAGGGCGACCTGAGAGGCACAGTGGGTAGTGTCCCCAGTGGGAGAGCAGAGCCCAGAGGTCAGGGCAACCTGAGAGGCACAGTGGGTAGTGTCCCCAGTGGGAGAGCAGAGCCCAGAGGTCAGGGCGACCTGAGAGGCACGGTGGGTAGTGTCCCCAGTGGGAGAGCAGAGCCCAGAGGTCAGGGCGACCTGAGAGGCACAGTGGGTAGTGTCCCCAGTGGGAGAGCAGAGCCCAGAGGTCAGGGCAACCTGAGAGGCACAGTGGGTAGTGTCCCCAGTGGGAGAGCAGAGCCCAGAGGTCAGGGCGACCTGAGAGGCACAGTGGGTAGTGTCCCCAGTGGGAGAGCAGAGCCCAGAGGTCAGGGCGACCTGAGAGGCACGGCCGGTAGTGTCCCCAGTGGGAGAGCAGAGCCCAGAGGTCAGGGCGACCTGAGAGGCACGGTGGGTAGTGTCCCCAGTGGGAGAGCAGAGCCCAGAGGCCTTTGTTTCAGTTTCTCAATTTGAAAGCAATAGCATCACTAGATTTCCAAGCGATGAAAAGAATATTTTAAAAAGCTGGTTTTGCCCTGGCCTGTTTACTCAGTGGAAGTGCGTCAGTCCAGTATATGGATGTCCTGGGTTCAATTCCGTCAGGGCACACGGGAGAGGTGACCATCTGCTTCTCTTCCCTTCCCCCACTTCTCTCTCTCTTCCCCTCCAGCAGCCAGTGGCTCAACTGGTTTGAGCGTCGGTCCTGGGCGCTGAGGACAGCTCCACTGGTTGAATGTTATCTTCAAGTGCTAAAAATAGTTTGGTTAATCTGAACATTGGCCCAGACAGGGGTTGTTGGGTACATCCCAGTCGGGGTATATGCCAGAGTCTATCTTCCTTCCTCTCGGGGGAAAAAAAAAAAAAAAGGCTAGTTTTGGCAGTTTAAGCAACACAGACCTAGAAGAGCTAGATCAAGCGCGGGAGAACGAAGCAGGGACTTCCCAGAGCACAGGCGGAAGGGGCCACGTGGGGGTGCCCAGCAGGGCCACCCTTTTCACCTTGTTGATCCGATTCTTCTCTGGCTTGGCAGGCTTGGGAGTGTGTTTTTCTTCCTCCTCCTCTTCCTCACTCTGATCCTGGATCAGGGCTGCAAAAGCATTACCACCCTGGAGAGAAAAGGGCCGGAGGCGTCAGGGGATGGTCCCGGTGGCCCCGAGGGCCCCGCTCACCACACAGACGCTCACCTTGGGCTTCTTCCCTCCTCGGGGCGGCGGGGCCGGCACTGGAATGACAGAGAAAGAAGATGAGGCAGGAAGGAGAAGGGTGGAGTCAGCTCCTCCATCCAAACAGCTCCGGGACGAGGAAGGGGCCCTGCACCCTTCACGGCTCGGGGTCCTGGCCCCCCGCGGCAGTCACCCTCTTCCTCCTCGTCGCTGGCGGGCACCGAGAGCTGCTTGAGACGCTCCATGAGCTCCTTCTCCTCGCCGTCGTCCTCCACATCCTTCTTCCGCCGGCCTTTCCTGACGTCTCGCTTCCTTTTCTGCTGCTGAGAGCGGAGAGAGAGAGCGGAGAGAGAGAGCTCCGGCCCAGGCCCAGACCCAGGCCCCCAGACGGCTGCCCCCTCGACTGCCCCCCAGGGCTGCTGGGCCCAGTACCTGCTGCTGCTGCTCCTTCTCCCTGAGCACCTTCTCTTCTTCCTCAGCCTGCTTGTCTTCCACCGCCAGCTCTTCAAAGAACTGTGGACAGTCCAGGTCAGCGCGGCTCAGACACCGCACGGGCCCCTCTGCGCGCGCAGGCCGCCGACCCTCCGCCCGCCCGCCCTCTCCTGGCCGCCTCTCCCCGCAGACCCCACTCCCTCCACGGGAAACACTCACGAGCAACTCTCTCCCTCAACCCTCGTTTCCTCACCGTCTTTTTGTTCTTCTTGTCCTTCTTCCCCTTCTTCACCACTCTGTCTGGAAGGTGAAGCACACGGATGCTCAGCTGCACATTTCAAAGCGGCCTGACCGCCCTGCAAAGCCAACAACGCCTCTGCCTACTCACCGGCTTTTCTTTTTCTTAAATCTACTTACTGATTTTAGCGAAAGAGGGAGAGGAGGAAGGGAGGGAGGGAGGGAAACGGGGACAGAGACGGGAACATCAATCTCTTCCTGTCTGTGCCCTGACCCAGGATTGAACCAGCAACCTCTGTGCTTCAGGGCAAGGCTCTTAACCAACTGAGCCATCCATTCAGGGTTTAACTATTTTTCCAGTTCAACTGTCATGCCCTGCACATCTGCACTGCCCCACAGAAGACAGGGTGGCCTCATGGAGGGTGGCGGCAGGGAGGAAGCAGAATCCTCAGGGTGAAGGGAGAGGGTAACAGAGACGCCGCCTGTGGATGCAGCTGACACAACCAGCGGAGCCACCGCTCCCGCCTGTTAACTCAGGACGTAATGGGCAAGAGGGTCCCTCTCCCACCCTGCCACCGAGGCAGGACGAGGACACTAAGTTGTGGTTTGTGAAATGCGTGGGCCAGGCCGTGTGGACAGGACCCTGGGTCCGGGCCCCGTCCGCGCTGCTCACACACGGTCTAGCTCTCTAGCTCAGCTCACACTGCGCTGTAATGGACAGTCTCTCCTCTTGGCCACCTGTGCTGCTATTCAGCCTGTGTTCCCAGCAAGCAAAATGGGAAGTAAATAAAGCTGACCGATTGGACAGGCCCCAGCGGCTCCCTTCTGTCCACCTGTTTCCCTGGAAGTAGAAGAGTCTAACCCCTGTGACCTCCCAGCATCAGACTGGACGGGAACCTGCAGCCCCGTGACTGCTCTCCACCTCGGGTCTAACTCCCCGTGACCTCCCAGTGTCAGACTGGACAGGAACCTGCAGCCCCGTGACTGCTGTCCACCTTGGGTCTAACCCCCTGTGACCTCCCAGCGTCCGACTGGACGGCCACCTGCAGCCCCGTGACTGCTGTCCACCTCGGGTCTAACCCCCTGTGACCTCCCAGCGTCAGACTGGACGGGAACCTGCAGCCCCGTGACTGCTCTCCACCTCGGGTCTAACTCCCCGTGACCTCTCAGCGTCAGACTGGACGGCCACCTGCAGCCCCGTGACTGCTGTCCACCTCGGGTCTAACCCCCTGTGACCTCCCAGCGTCAGACTGGACGGCCACCTGCAGCCCCGTGACTGCTGTCCACCTCGGGTCTAACTCCCCGTGACCTCCCAGCCTCAGACTGGACGGCCACCTGCAGCCCCGTGACTGCTCTCCACCTCGGGTCTAACTCCCCGTGACCTCCCAGCCTCAGACTGGACGGCCACCTGCAGCCCCCTGACTGCTGTCCATCTTGGGTCTAACTCCCCGTGACCTCCCAGCCTCAGACTGGACGGCCCCCTGCAGCCCCCTGACTGCTGTCCACCTCGGGTCTAACTCCCCGTGACCTCCCAGTGTCAGACTGGACGGGAACCTGCAGCCCCGTGACTGCTCTCCGCCTCGGGTCTAACTCCCCGTGACCTCCCAGCCTCAGACTGGACGGCCACCTGCAGCCCCCTGACTGCTGTCCACCTCGGGTCTAACTCCTCTGTGACCTCCCAGCGTCAGACTGGACGGCCACCTGCAGCCCCGTGACTGCTGTCCACCTCGGGTCTAACTCCCCGTGACCTCCCAGCGTCAGACTGGACGGCCACCTGCAGCCCCGTGACTGCTGTCCACCTCGGGTCTAACTCCCCGTGACCTCCCAGCGTCAGACTGCACGGGAACCTGCAGCCCCGTGACTGCTCTCCACCTCGGGTCTAACTCCCCGTGACCTCCCAGCGTCAGACTGGACGGGAACCTGCAGCCCCGTGACTGCTCTCCGCCTCGGGTCTAACTCCCCGTGACCTCCCAGCGTCAGACTGGACGGCCACCTGCAGCCCCGTGACTGCTCTCCACCTCGGGTCTAACTCCCCGTGACCTCCCAGCGTCAGACTGGACGGGAACCTGCAGCCCCGTGACTGCTCTCCGCCTCGGGTCTAACTCCCCGTGACCTCCCAGCCTCAGACTGGACGGCCACCTGCAGCCCCCTGACTGCTGTCCACCTCGGGTCTAACTCCTCTGTGACCTCCCAGCGTCAGACTGGACGGCCACCTGCAGCCCCGTGACTGCTGTCCACCTCGGGTCTAACTCCCCGTGACCTCCCAGCGTCAGACTGGACGGCCACCTGCAGCCCCGTGACTGCTGTCCACCTCGGGTCTAACTCCCCGTGACCTCCCAGCGTCAGACTGGACGGGAACCTGCAGCCCCGTGACTGCTCTCCACCTCGGGTCTAACTCCCCGTGACCTCCCAGCGTCAGACTGGACGGCCACCTGCAGCCCCGTGACTGCTGTCCACCTCGGGTCTAACTCCCCGTGACCTCCCAGCGTCAGACTGGACGGGAACCTGCAGCCCCGTGACTGCTCTCCACCTCGGGCCTCTCGCCACCACACTCCCTCCAAACCACCCTGCCCTGCCCCAAGCACTCCTGGAGTCATTCAGCTTAAGAAAAAGAAAGGAAGAAAGAAAACCCAAAATGACAATCAAAAACAACGGATTTCTCCTATCTACTAGATGAAGTACTTCTCAGACCAGAATTGCATGTAATCCACAGTAATCATTTATTTTTTTATTTTTTATTTTTTAAAAGATTTTATTTACTCATTATAGAGAGGGGGGAGAGAGAGAGAGAAGGGGGGGGAGAGGAGCAGGAAGCATCAACTCTCACATGTGCCTTGGCCAGGCAAGTCCAGGGTTTCGAACCGGCAACCTCAGCGTTTCCAGGTTGACGCTTTATCCACTGCGCCACCACAGGTCAGGCCAGTAATCATTTATTTAGGAAAGTTTTACTGCACACCTACGGTGACTAAGGAGGGCAACCCCTGCACTGCAGGGCTTCAGACCACAAGGGCCCTGACTCCCCCTCCGGCCACACCTCTGCTTCCTCCCACACCTGCGCTCTGGCCAGTGGCTTCCCGGCGCCCTGGTTTAGTCCTGGCTTCCGTCCCCCTCCGGCCACACCTCTGCTTCCTCCCACACCTGCGCTCTGGCCAGTGGCTCCCCGGCGCCCTGGTTTAGTCCCGGCAGGGCTTCCGTCCCATCCGGAACACACTGCACAGTGTGATCTCAATACCACGTGTCTAGTGACGGAGATGAAAAGCCCTGCAGAAGAAACGACGACAGGCTTTATATGCTCTTCCAAGGAGTCTCATCCTGAAGACACTGAGGAGGAGCCACTGGCGTTCACAGGAAGGAATGACACGCCCAGCTCTCCTTGACCACACCCAGGAGTGACAAACTCCAGACACTACTTTCTCCCCAGGGACTAATGCAACCATCCCAGCCCTCCTTCCTTTAAATCTCTTTTGTACTGTAAATGTCACGCTGACCCTCCTGACTGTAGGGAGGGGAGAATCCTTGCTCAGGTCCTATTGTGAGACACTGGAATCAATCACCAAGGGGCAGAGTGAGGCTAAGTGCTGCCAGAGACAAGTTTTATCCTCCATCTCTCCTCCTCTGCGAGCTCCTCCCCTCACACATCACCTACACTGCTCGGAGCCTCAGTCAAATAAAACACTTTCCTTAATCTTGCGCTCTCCTCCCTCAGTCACTGCTTCCTAGCCCGTCTTCGCAGAGTCTGAAAGGCAAGTCCACACTAGCTCCGCTTCCCCACCTCCCACTTCTTCTCAAACATACCGCCATCTGCTTTGGGTAGCACTTCCGAATGAAGACTGCTTTTGACAATGTTGCTACCGGCCCCTTAGTTGTTCAGCCCAAGATGTATCTTTTTAGTCCTGGGTCGCCTGACTTCTCTGCAACACTCCCTTCTCCCTGCCTCCTCACCCTCTGACCTCTCTCCTGCTGTTTCTTCTCTCCTGCTGCTCCGGGTTTGTCTCCGATGTCCCTGGCCGCCTGGGTTTGTCTCCGAGGTCCCTGGCTGCCTGCCTCTCCGTCTCGTCTCAGCCTTCCCCTGGCTGCCCGCCTCTCCGTCTCACCTCAGCCGCCTTCTGTACCTTACTTCCCTGGTTGTCTTCTGGGTTCCCGTCTTCTGCACTTTTTCGCTTCAATCTGCATCCACATCCATCACCTCAACACCCTCGCCGGTTTTCCCGTTTAGTCTGGGTCCCTCTCCGCAACCACTGGACAGGCTCTCTCCCGACCATCTCCTCTTGGAAATCTCGCAGAAAGCCTAACTCACTCAGCGTTCAAAAGCTGACCTCAACTCTTCCCACTCCCTACCCTACAGCCCATGTTGCTTTCAGTTCATACTCGGCACTGAGCCACCCAAGTCAGTTCCCAGTTCTGGTCACCGCCGCCTGTTCTGGTCACCGCCGCCTTGGCTTACGCTCTTACTACTTCTCACCGCAATCACTGCCAGAACCTCATTCATACGCAGTCTCCTGCCTCCAGTCTTCGCCAATTCAAGCCACTCCCCACTGCACAGTGCTGTCAGGGTGGTCTGACCGTTCTCTCCTCATGCCCTTCGACAGCTCCTGTTTCTTACTGTCATCAGGATGAAACTCCTCAGAACAGGGTATGAAACCTTTCGTCTCTCCACGCCCGTCAACGCTCGTCCAGCCAGTGGTGGGAACCGGCTTCACACACACTGCTTCCTCTGTGCGGAATGCTGGTCCCCTCGCTAACTCTAACTCTACTGGCCCTCCAAAAACGAACTTAGCGACCGCCTACTCCTTGGGAGGCTGTGCGGACACTCCTACCCTACCCGTCGGGGTAGAGGCCTCCTCTCTCTCCAAAGCCCCATAGCTTTCTCAAGCACACTCATAAAACACCGTCAACCGCCGGCTGATTAATGCTCTCCACTGGACTGGGTGCCCCTTCAAAGCAAGGCTCATCTTTTATCACCACATCCCCAGGTCCTCTGCACATGACAGATACAGAGCAGGCATCCAATAAATGCTTGTAAGATGAGTCACTGTGTCCCTACTACAACTATTTGTGTCCATTTTATCTCCTCCTTGAAGCGTCCTCCAGCCTTAGCGTCTTACGTTTCCCTCCCCTCCTCAAAGCACAGAATAGACAGCGCTCAGTTAAAAACAGGTTGTTCAACAAACATTCACCTTTTTCACGGAAACCTTCACCCCCATTCCAACATCTAACTCTTTCAATCATGCACCAGTGGAGTTAGGGGTGTCTTTATAACAGAGCCCACGAAGGGGCCAGCCCCTCCGGAGGAGGAGGAGGGATCCTGGGCTCCCGAGGGGCGTGTGTCTGTATCTGCGCGCGGCGCCGGGGCGGGGAGTCCAGGCACAGGTTAGCACGCCGTTCCGTGGGATGCAGAACAGAGCGTGGTGCGTGCGGCAGGTGTCCAAAGAGAAGAAAAGAGGGTTTTCTCACTTCCGCCCAACTCGCTCGCTCGGTCCCATATGCTCCTCCTCGTCTCCTGCCCCGTCCACGTCTGCACGTGCGCGACACCCCCGCCCCAAGCCCACTGCTGCCGGGGCACACACGTCTCCGCCCCGCTGCACGCATGCGCAGTGAGCGCGCGCGGCCCGGTCGGCCTCGCGCCCCGTGACCCTCCCTCAGGCGCGCTCTTCTCTCTGCTCTTCCCGCTCTCGTTCCCTCCCTGCCCACAGGCCTCACCTGCGGGGCTCGTGCTGTCGCCGTCCCCGATCCACTCGGGCTCCGGCTGCTGCTGCTTGGGACCCTTCGGCATCGCGGCGGCAGTTACAGCTCCACTAGGCGCCGGCTGCTGTTTCCGCTTCCGGTAGCGTGGAGCTCCGCACCCCGCGGCATCCCCACGCCGGCGCGGCCAGCCCCGCCCCCGGCGGCGCACGTGCACGCCTTGCCGTCACCCCGGGGGCGTGTCTGCAGCCGGTGGGCGTGGCCTGCGGCGACGGGGCGGGACAGAGCGTTTATGACCCTCTGACTCGGTCGCTCTCTGACGCCCCGTCACTTATTTCCGACTAGAACGGAGGACGGGAGGCATCTTTTTGTTTTGTTTTTTTTGGTTATTCTTTGGCGGGTGTTGGTTTCTTCTTTTATTAATTTATTTTTATTAAAACTTTCTTCTTTGTTCATTTCCTTTTCTAAGTGGATGCTGCCTTCCGACCAGCCCCTTAAGGTCTGGTTAGGGACATAAAGGCGCTGTGCGTCGGACTGGTCCGTCTAGTGTTGAGATGTCACAAAACCCCGAAGTTCTGTGTTGTAAAGGAGGAGGGTGCTCTACCCTAACAGAGCCCGCCGCGTGGCCTGACCCGTGGTGGCGCAGTGGGTAGAGCTATTCTACCTGGAATGCCCAGGTCGTGGGTTCGATAACCCCAAGCTTGCCCGGGTAGAGCGCATATGGGAAGCGACTACGAAGACTTGATGCTTCTTACCCCTTCCCATCCCCTTACTCTGTCTCTTCCCTCTCTCTAAAAATAGTCTTAAAAAAAAATCATGGTGCGATGGGGTTAAGTCCCTCACTTTTTTTTTTTTTTTTGTACTTTTCTGAAGCTGGAAACGGGGACAGTCAGACAGACTCCCGCATGCGCCCGACCGGGATCCACCTGGCACGCCCACCAGGGGGCGACGCTCTGCCCACCAGGGGACGATGCTCTGCCCCTTGGGGGCGTCGCTCTGTCGCGACCAGAGCCACTCCAGCGCCTGGGGCAGAGGCCAAGGAGCCATCCCCAGCGCCTGGGCCATCTTTGCTCCAATGGAGCCTCGCTGCGGGAGGGGAAGAGAGAGACAGAGAGGAAGGAGAGAGGGAGGGGTGGAGAAGCAGATGGGCGCTTCTCCTGTGTGCCCTGGCCGGGAATCGAACCCGGGACCTCTGCACACCAGGCCGACGCTCTACCACTGAGCCAACCGGCCAGGGCCCCCACCTTTTTTTGTAAAAGCTTCACTGAGATGTGATATATAATTAAATGCACATACAAGTTGGCAGGGATCCTGCAAAATGTACACTTTGGTAAGTTCTGACACACACACACACACACATCCATTAAACCACCACCACAATCAAGGTTTGGGCTCACTTCTAACTTCTAACACTACCTCTTAATAGGTGTGGGAGCAGGTGCCTCTCAGCCCTGTCAGTTCCCATTCTCTCCTTAAACCACTATGATCACGTTTTGTCTCCACCGTGGCCTGAATCCGCTCTTGCAAAGGGTCAGCAGATGAGGGCAGTTCTCCATCCTTACCCTGTTCACTCTCGCAGCACCGTCTCATACAGATGGTCACTCCCTTTCGTTTTCTTCGGCGACACTTTCTCCAGGATTCCTTTCCATCTCAGTGGCTGCTGCTCCCTTTCTCCTCTCTTCCTAGTGTCTCCTCCTGAGGTCTAGATGTTCAAGTATTTGGGGGCCCATTATTTGACACTCTTCTTTCTCTAGACCTGTCACCTATGTCTCATCCACAGCTGACGAAGAGTCTCTTATGTATCTTATTGCCCTCAACTTCTGCCTCAGCTTCAGGAATCCAACTGTTTATTGGACACCCTCTCTGAGGTCTCTGATAAATCTCTTACGTGAATGTGTACAAGAACTGAGCTCTTGTTGTTACTCCCTGAACCTTAGTCTCTCCCAGGTTTCAGCACATCAAGAAACTGCACCACCTATAGAGGGGACACACCTCAACGTAATGGATGGAGGCCGGATATGACAAACCTCCAGCCAGTATCTTCCTCAACTCAGAGCTCTTTCCCTAAGATCAGGAACAAAACCAGGATGTCTGCTTTTGCCACTTTTATTTAACATAGTAGTGGCCCTGGCCCCAGGTGGCTCAGTGGGCTAGAGTACTGTGCAATACACCAAGGTTGTGGGTTTGACCCCCAGGCAGGGTACATGCCAGAATCAACCAGGGAGTGTATAAAGAAGTGGAACAACACACTGATGTCTCTCTCTCGCGCGCGCGCGCAAATCAATCAATCAATAAAATGAAATAAAAAGAACACAGTACTGGACCTAGCCAGAGCATTAGGAGAAAAAGAAAAGGCCTTCAGGATTGAGAGACAAGATGGCGCTGGAGTAGGCAGACGTACCAGCATCTGCCTCCCAGAACCAAAGTGGATTACAAACTAATTTTATGAACTACCATCTGGAAAAACCAACTTTGGACTAAACTAAAAGGACTCTTCAACCAAGGAACGCTGAAGAAGCCACACAGAGACTGGCCAAAGTCACAGAGCTCCAGGGAAAAGCAACCTGGTCTCAACTCTCCAGGCAGAGGAGAACAGAAGCTCCATATCCACGCATGCTGCAAATGGCTTTTCCAGTCTACCTGAATCATTACCAGCTAGAAGCAGCGGTCATTGGGACTTGGACATGAGCTGCAAAGTATAGAATGGTGACAATTCCAGTGCCATGCGGACTTTTCCTGTGGGGAACTTTCCTGGACTCCTGCTCCCTGTGACAGCTCCTAACAGACTGAACTGTGGTTGGGTTGCATTTTTCAGGGATTTGGCATGGTGAGGGGGCCAACTTGGACTTGGTGAACATATTAAGGACACTACTCTTTTAGGGATTCTTGCTGTATTGGCCAAGAGTTTGCTTAAAGGCTTTTTTTTTTTTTTTGTATTTTTCTGAAGCTGGAAATGGGGAGAGACAGTCAGACAGACTCCCGCATGCGCCCGGCCGGGATCCACCCGGCACGCCCACCAGGGGGCGACGCTCTGCCCCTCCGGGGCGTCGCTCTGCCGCGACCAGAGCCACTCTAGCGCCTGGGGCAGAGGCCAAGGAGCCATCCCCAGCGCCCGGGCCATCTTTTGCTCCAATGGAGCCTTGGCTGCGGGAGGGGAAGAGAGAGACAGAGAGGAAGGAGGGGTGGGGGTGGAGAAGCAAATGGGCGCTTCTCCTATGTGCCCTGGCCGGGAATCGAACCCGGGTCCCCCACACGCCAGGCCGACGCTCTACCGCTGTGCTTAAAGGCTTTTAATCACTGTAAAAAAAAAATAGAGGACTGGATGAAGAAGATGGGGCACATATACACCATGGTATACTAGTCAGCTAGAAGAAATGATGACATCGGATCACTTACAGCAGATTGGTGGAATCTTGATAACATTATGCGGAGTGAAATAAGCGAATCATAAAAAAACAGGAACTGCAGGATTCCATACATTGGTGGGACATAAAAGCGAGACTAAGAGGCATGGACAGGAGTGTGGTGGTTACGGGCGGGGGGGGGAGGGTAGGGGGAAGGAAGGAGGGAGAGGGGGAGGGGGAGGGGTACAGAGAGAACTGGATGGAGAGTGGCGGAGGACGATCTCTCTTTGGGTGAAGGGTATGCAACAGAACTAAATGACAAGATAACCTGGAAATGTGTTCTTTGAATGTATGTACCCTGATTTATTGATGTCACCCCATTAAAATAAAAATTTATTTAAAAAAAAAAAAAGGCCTCCAAATTGAAAAGAAAGAAGCAAAACCAGTCTCTATTTGCAAATGACATATTATATACAGAAAACCCTAAAGAATGCACGGAAAGATGTTAGTCTAAGCCTATTCAGAAAAGTTTCAGGATACAAAGTGAATATTTAAAAAAAAATCCGTTGGTGTTGCTGGAGGTGAGCAGAGACGCACAGGTCTGCGCTGGGAAGGGTCCTCAGGCCACCTTACGGAACTGGCGTCTACTCTTGACGAAAAGGGAAGTCATTACAACATTCTGAGCAGAGAGGTCACCCGACCTGGCCTGTATTTTAAGAGGATGACGGTGGCTGCTGTGCTGAGAACAGGCTGAGGGGCGTGGGGTCCAGCAGAATGGCCAAAGCAGGGAGACTCGGAGACGCTGATACTAGTGGAGGTGGCGAGAGGGCCGATTTCTAGCCATATTAGAAAAAAAAGAGCCAGTGTATTTGGGTTAATGAATTAGATGCCAGATATGACAAAAAAAAAGCTAAGGATGACTCCAAGGTAAACTGAGCAACTAGAAAGAGGAGTTGCTATCAACTGAGACTTTAAAACATACCCTGTATCTGCCCACTTCTCTCTACCTCTATCCCAGAACAAGCCACCATCTTACCCACGGACCACAGAAGTGGCCTCCTAACTGGCCTCCCTGCTGTCACTCCTTCTCGAGTCTATCCTTCAACCAGTAGTTAACAAACGTAAATCATTTGCTCAAATCAGAGTAAAATTCAAATGCCGTGCTTTCGCGTACAGCAGGGGTCCCCAAACTTTTTACACAGGGAGCCAGTTCACTGTCCCTCACACGGTTGGAGGGCCGGACTATAAAAAAAAAACTATGAAGAGCCTGACCAGGCGGTGGCGCAGTGGAAAGAGCATCGGACTGGGATGCAGAAGATCCAGGTTCGAGACCCCGAGGTCGCCAGCTTGAGCGCAGGCTCATCTGGTTTGAGCAAAAGCTCACCAGCTTCAGCCCGAGGTCGCTGGCTCCAGCAAGGGGTCACTCGCGGTCTGCTGAAGGCCTGCGGTTAAGGCACGTATGAGACGGCAATCAACGAACAACCAAAGTGTTGCAACACGCAACAAAAACTAATGATTGATGCTTCTCATCTCTCCAGTTCCTGTCTGTCCCTGTCTATCCCTCTCTCTCTCTAGTCTATCCCTCTCTCTGATTCTGTCTCTGAAAAAAAAACAAAAAGGGAACAAATACAATATTTAAAATAAAGAACAAGTACATTTAAATCAACAAACTGACCAGTATTTCAATGGGAACTATAGACCTGCTTTTGGCTAATGAGATGGTCAATTTCTGGTTCCATATTTGTCACTGCTAGCCATAACAAGTGATATGACGCACGCGTCCACGTCACCGGAAGTAGTACTGTAGACGAGCGGCGCTTTGCGGTGCCAGAGGTCCGCAGAGTACTCCAGGAGCACAGGATGTGGATGCATCCTGTGCTCCTCTCACTGACCACCAATGAAAGAGGTGCCCCTTCCGGAAGTGTGACAGGGGCTGATAAATGACCTAAGGGAGCCGTAGTTTGGGGACCCCTGGCTTACAGAGCTGTTATAAACTGGCCCATTAAACTTCCTGGATTCCATCTTCTAGTCTAGCCACTCTGGCCTTCTATGCAGTCACTTCTGCCTCAGGGCCTTTGCCCCTGCTGCTCTATGCCCGGAATGCATTTTCCCCAGACGGTCCAATGGTTGCTTCCTCCCTGAGTTTTGGGCACTATTTGCATGTTACCTCCTCAAAGCAGCCCTATGTGTGGTATCGACTGGCTCTCCCCACCTGTCCCTCTCCAGTCTCTTCCCTCACTTTCTCCGTCATCCTCAATAGACTGTAAGCACCACCTATGGGCAAGGATTTTGTCTTTTTCATTGACCCCCCCATTCCAGCCCCTAAAACAGTGCCCGGCTCAGAGAAGGCACTGAAGTACTCATCGGATGAAGGAACGTGTGGCTTAACCGAGAGTCCGCAGGAAGCACTTCGCACGGCGCCTGGCACAGAACGGGTAACCAGAGGACGCGGCACTGAGCCCTCTCCCCGCCTCTCTGACCGTCCCTCCCGTGTCCTCAGCCAGCTCGTCCTTGTGCATCCTGACTTGGCCCTCATGTCAGCTTTCCTCCAGGCTGAGTTCTGGGCCCTCTCCTGTTCCCACCAGACATTCTCCTGCCAGGTGACTTCAGCTACGGATTCCTGAGCAAAGCGTTTCCTGACCACCACGTCTCCAGTAGCCCCCCAACTGCTACTAATACCCCACTCATTTTCTTTATGTCATTAATCACATGTAATTGTTCATTTATTTGAGAAAAACTGACCTGGACAACTGGGAAACGGCCTGACACTAAGAGCGAGGCGTGGTGTGGCCAAGAGGTGGCCTGGCTCTCACAGCTGGGCCACGGTGCTCGCCACCATCAACCTCGCAGAACCCCACTGGCCGGCAGAGTCCTTCTGAGAAGTGGCCGAGACAAAGCTCATAATCTCGTCTGAGCTCGGACAAGAGCAAGGTCACCGTGTAAGCCACCGACACTAAACAGCCCCCCCTGGCTACAGTGAGTGACAGCTGCTCTTTATTTTATGGACCCAGTTACAGCTTTGACTGCTCCATTCCTCCTTCCTTCCGGATTTAGGATCTGCCACCGTCGGGCTGCCCCACTTCCTGCAGCTCCCCGGTTTCCCTGCTCCCTGAAAATCACCTAATGTAGACCCCAATCCCACCATTCCAAACCCTCGTGTTCAGCCTGCCCCATTTTCACCTGTTCAAAGTCCAACCTTTCGCTGGGCGCATGGCTGCCTGCATTCTTTTCTATTTTTATTTTATTTATTCATTTTTAGAGAGGAGAGAGAGAGAGAGAGAGAGAGAGAGAGAGATAGATAGATAGATAGATATGGGGGAGGAGCTGGAAGCATCAACTCCCATATGTGCCTTGACCAGGCAAGCCCAGGGTTTCGAACCGGCGACCTCAGCATTTCCAGGTCGATGCTTTATCCACTGCGCCACCACAGGTCAGGCTGCATTCTTTTCTAAGCCTCCCTCGCAACTAGGTCGGCCACAGGACCGCGCTGGCCAGAGGCATGTGAAGAGTTGTTAGCTTTGAGGGAACTGCCCCCAACACAGCTGGGGTCCTCTGCCCTTCCTCCATCCTCAGGCTTGGCGCATGGATGAGTCACCTGGACTGGGACAAGGAGGAAATGACCCCAGGAGCTGTGGAGCTGAATTCTGGGGGGTAGGTAACATCAAAGACCTTGCAAAAAAAAAAAAAAAGACCTTGCAGTGGCATGATTGCCCCATGTGCCGTGGGCTGTCCACCTCTTTTCTTACAAAGAGTCAGAGAGAGGGATAGACAGGGACAGACAGACAGGAACAGAGAGACGAGAAGCATCAATCATCAGTTTTTTGTTGTGGCACTTCAGTTGTCCATTGATTGCTTTCTCATATGTGCCTTGTCCGGGGGGCTACAGCAGACTGAGTAACTCCTTGCTCAAGCCAGATGAGCCTACACTCAAGCTGGTGACCTCGAGGTCTCAAATCTGGGTCCTCCGCATCCCAGTCCGATGCTCTATCCACTGCGCCACCGCCTGGTCAGGCTGTCCACTTCCTGACTTGTGAGAGAAGCAAAGTTCTATTTTGCTTTAAGACTGTTTGCTTTCTCTTCCAGTTGAACTGAAGCCGACAGACCACGGTGGGCTCTTCATATTTCCAGAGTATACATCCATGTTCATGACTCCAACCTCCACCTGTGCGCAGATACCTCAGATCTATGCCTCTAGTGTTCATCTGAATCCCAAACCTGTGTATTCAACTACCTGCTGGCTAGCTCCCCTTGGATGTCTACAAGAGGCAGCCCAGACACACCATTTCAAAGGAAATCAGTGCATCCTGTTTGTCCCCACGCCTCTCTTTAAATGGCACTTACATAAGCCAGCTACCCCCAAGAAACCTAAGGTACTTTCACTTTGACCTCTTCATTTCCAAAAGTCAACTTTTCTCCAACTCCACGACCGACCTCAGTGCCCCCACGCGACTGCCCTGGGGTATGGAGGTAACAGTCTAACCCCACCTCCAAACCCAGCCTGCTCCTGCACCAAGTCCTTCTTTTTGAAAAAAACCATCTAGTTGGTGATAATGGCCCGCAGGAAAATCTTCTAAAAGCCCGGGCTGGCTCCTCCCGCCTCACCTCCACTCCCCTCCCCTCTTAGCAAACCCTGCTGGATTACTCTGCCCCCTGACCCCCGGCGTGTCCTTGAGCCTGCCTCAGCTGTCACCTTCCAAGGTCCCCTCGACCTCCTACCGCCCCTCCACCACACCGAACTCCTTTACAGCACCGACAGGTGCCTCTGTGTGCAGGCCTGGGGTTTTCTGACGAACCTGCCCCACCCTGTGGACTCTCAATTCACTGGTTTCGGTGTTCGGTTCTCGCTGGCGCCTGGCACCACTGGCCCACGGGCACCTGCAGATCTCTACTGAGAGACGGCTTTGTTGTTACTACTCCATAAACATCAAACCTATATACACAGATAAAGGGCTTAACAATCACTCCAAGGACTCCCACCTCTTCTTTTCGCCTACGAAACTCGACCCTTGAACGCCAGGCAGCCTCGTCCGGCTCAGCGTCCCTCTCGGCCACACTGTGCGTGAACTACACACACAGCTGCGACCAGAGCCTCACCTGCACCTCCACTGGCGTCTGGAACACAGGGATTCAAGAAATGCTTGTTTCCACTGCATTTATTACTAATATAAAAAACGGTAATAGGAAAAAAACCAACAACTCATTTTCAGTTCTCCAACGGCTCTCATCCCTCCTCCTTGCCCACACGACTCCCGACCCATGTCCTCGGGGCCAGCTCAAAACGGAGCCTGTTCACGGCTGTTTTCACAGAAAACCACAGTGCCGGGGGTGTGGGGCAGGCGGCCGGACAGGACGACAGTGCTGTCCAGCTTCCACCCAACAACAGGCCGGGTGGAGACTCGGAACTCCCAAGGGGCTGGTGGCCACACAGGACGCAGTCTAACTACAACAGGCCGTAGAGACGGGGCGCCCGGGCTTCAGAGGACATCTCAGGGGCGCGTCAGGCCAGAGAAACCGACACCGGGAGTGGGGAGGCCGGGGAGGCGGCGTGTGGGACGCTTCACACCTCTCCCAGGCTGGGAGGCGGGGGGTCCTAGGGGCACCCAGAGCCTTGCTCGTTTTGGCAGAAATACGCTAGTATTGGGAAGCCACAAAAATGCCACGGACACCGAGAAAGGCTACGAGGGATGCACGTTTCACGAAGCACAGGGTTCACAGACCACAGCGTGGGGACCATGCTACCGACGGCGAAACCACAACATCCAGAAGCAGGGAGAGCGGCCTCTCAGGAAGTGACTGTCCCAGCCGCCCAGACGTGACCCCAGGCCGACAGCCGGGACACTTCCCAGAGCAGCTGCCAACCCCGGGGGAGGGGACCGCCCGCAAGAAGGACCTTGGCAGCCAGAGGAAGGGAAGGGAAGGGCAGGGCAGGGCTGGGAACCGCTCCAGGGCTCAGGAACCAAGGCCATCCCGGGGGCTGAGTGGACAGACGCACGGGGAACAGCACCAAGTGTCCTGGTCAGCAGGCGGCTGGTGAGGGGGAAGAGGACCCAGGAGCAGGTGAGGGAGCAAAGACGGGGTCCTACAGGCGGCTCTCTGGAGGCTGATCAGAAGGAGTGCGCACTATGCACCAGTGATGAAACACAGCTCTGGACCCCAATGGGGGACGTGGTGGGCGGGGGTGGGCGTCACTGACTGAGGGTGGTGGGTGGCACAGCCTCTCAGCAGCCGTCACAGGGCCACAGGGAGGTCTACGGCCGCAAGGTCACGGCCGCCTCCTTCCGGCCTGGACGGGAGGCGCAGTCTCACAGAGGAGGTCCGTTGACGCCCGGGTGGTAGAAGGCACAGAGGTCCTCGTAGCGACAGTGGCCCTTTTTGGCAAAGTGTCGGCAGACAGGGCGGTCTGATTTGTCTGTGAACAAGTGATAACCGGGCAGTTTAAAAGGTGATAAGACAGAAAACAAATGTAAGAGGAGGCAGAGATGGAGACGGTGGTCAGACTTCCTATCCCGTACCATTTCCAGATACTTGAGTGCAGCCGTCTCTCTCCGGAAAAGAAACACATTCGGGGCTGTTCCCACCTCACAGGTACAGAGGACAGCCCAAGGGAGAAGAGTCACGGTCACTCGGGCAGTGGCAGGTATTAAGTGTACACAGGCACAGAGGACAGCCCAAGGGAGAAGAGTCGCGGTCACACGGGCAGTGGCAGGTATTAAGTGTACACAGGCACAGAGGACAGCCCAAGGGAGAAGAGTCACGGTCACTCGGGCAGTGGCAGGTATTAAGTGTACACAGGCACAAATAAATGGACCTCACCTTCCATAATCTGGGGCTCATCCGTGGGTGGGCCGGTGTTCCTGGCAAGCGACCAGCTTTTGAGCCTTCGAGGATGCCTCTGTTCTTTGTGAAGGCCCCCCCTGGGGGGACCACCATGGCCCGGCCCAGGAAAAGGAGGCTCAGCATTGGACCCCCACCAACCACGACCATACGGGCCGGACCTGGGGCCTGAGCCTCCCCAAGCCGGGCCTCTGCCCCGGGGAGGAGGTGGGAGACTCAGCAGTGGGGGAATCATCAGCCCCCTTGATCCGGGAGGACCTCTCTGAAGAGCTAGAGAAAGAGAGAGAGAGAGAGAGAGAGAACCATGGAAAGGTGGTCAATGGCCAGCTTCTCCTGATCCAGAAGCCCTCATTCTCATTTCTTTTTTTTACTTATTGAAGAACAGTCCACACACAATAAACACACCAACTTCCAGTCCTAGAGGATGTGTGTACGCTCCATTTTACCACCAAAGCACACACAGGTGTGTTTCCACCACCCAGGCGGAGGGACAGAACCTCACTCAACACTGCAGAAGCCCCCTCCCCCTCATGCCCCTCTCCCCCCATGACTCCCCCCGCCTCCTCCCAGAGGTCACGGCTGTCCTGCCGGTGCACCAGCACCGTCCCAGGCTAGCTTTGGCCCGTTTTGGGACTTGGCAAAGTGGACTCATACAGTCTGCATTCTTTTGTGTCTGGCTCCTGTCGCCCAACATCATGTTGGTGAGATTCATCCAGGTTGCCTGCAGCAGCAGCTCGTTGGTTCTCATTGCGGTGTAGTATCCCATTGCATGCACACACAGCAACTTATTTATCCATTCCACCGAGGCGGGGCCTGTGGGTGGACTCCAGAACGGGGCTATAACGAAAAACGCTGCCGTGAACATCTTTATACCCGTCTTTGTTAACACGGTATGCATTTCTCGAGTCTATCCCTAGCGGAGGTCTTACCAGGTCCTAGAGTACATAACATACATACGTACGCACGCTCAAGCTTCACAGACAACCCAACCTTTTCCAAGGTGGCTGCACCAACTCACACCCCCCCCTCCAGCAGTTTGTTCCACGGCCTTGACAGCACTGGGTGGCCTCCCTCTCCTTCACTTTGCCATTCTGAGGGTGAAAAGTGGGTGGTTGTTCTTTTGTTTTGTTTCCTTTTTTAATTTTTATTTTATTTATTCATTTTAAATAAATTTATTTTTATTTTTTTTATTTTTTTAAATTTATTCATTTTAGAGAGGAGAGAGAGAGAGACAGAGAGAGAGAGGAGAGACAGAGAGAGAGAGAAGAGGGGAGGAGCTGGAAGCATCAACTCCCATATGTGCCTTGACCAGGCAAGCCAGGGTTTCGAACCGGCAACCTCAGCATTTCCAGTTCGACGCTTTATCCCACTGCGCCACCACAGGTCAGGCTTTATTTATTCATTTTAGAGAGGAGAGAGAGACACAGAGAGAGAGAGAAGACAGAGAGAGAGAAGGGGGGAGGAGCTGGAAGCATCAACTCCCGTATGTGCCTTGACCAGGCAAGCCCATGGTTTCGAACCGGGGACCTCAGCATTTCCAGGTCGACGCTTTATCCACTGCGCCACCACAGGCCAGGCATGGGTGGTTGTTCTTTTAAAGTTGTGGTAAGACATGCCACGTAAAACTTGCTGTCTTTACTATTTGTAAGTGTACATCTCAGTGGTGTTAAGTCAATTCATGTGGTTGTGGCAACAGATTTGCAGAATGTTTTTTTTTTTCATCTCACAAACCTGAAACTCTTACAGCTACTAAACAATTCTCCCCTCCTCCGCCCCAAACTGAGCCCCAGCGACCACCATGTCACTTGGTGTCTATGAATTTACTATGTCCTTTAGATTCCTGAGAGGAGACTGATTCATTTCATTTAGCACAATGGCCTCCAGGGTTATCTAGGCTGTAGCATGATGTGACAAGATTTTATTTCGGGGCTGAATAATAGTCCGCTGTGTGAATAAACCATGTTTTGTTTTTTCATCTGTTAACAGACATTTCAATTGCTTTCATCTCTTGGCTATTGTGAATAGGGCTGCTATGAATGTGGGTGTGCAAATAAATATCTCTTCAAGATCCTGCTTTGCCTGACCAGGTGGTGGCGCAGTGGAGAGAGCGTTGGACTGGGATGCGGAGGACCCAGGTTCAAGACCCCAAGGTTGCCAGCTTGAGTGTGGGCTTATTTGATTTGAGCAAAGCCCACCAGCTTGGACCCAAGGTCGCTGGCTCGAGCAAGGGGTTTCTTGGTCTGCTGAAGGCCTGCGGTCAAGGCACATACGAGAAAGCAATCAATGAACAACTAAGCAGTGATTTTCAACCTTTGTTTCTCACACACTCATAAACTAATTACTAAAGAAAAAGGGGCCCTGACCTCTTCTTCTTCAGTAACTAATTTATTTGTGCCATGAGATGAAAATGGTTGTATTTAGTCAGGGGCACTGACCTTAGTAATTAGTGTGTTTGTGCCATGAAAAAAAAAGGTTGAAAATCACTGAACTAAGGTGTCACAACAAAAAAACTGATGATTGATGCTTCTCATCTCTCTCCGTTCCTGTCTGTCTGTCCCTGTCTATCCCTCTCTGACTCTCTCTCTGTCCCTGGAAAAAAAAAAAAAAAGATCTTGCTTTCTATTCTTTTGGATATTGCTGGATTGTATGTAGTTCTAGTTTTAATGTTTTTCAGGAACCTCCATACTGTTTTCCATAGTGGCTGTGTCATTTTACAATCCCAGCAGCAGGGTACAAGCACTTCAATTTCAAAGAGGTATGTTTCTGTCTTGCATTTATTTATGGATTAATGACTTTCTTGTTTACAGTTTTTTGGCCGTTTAGATTTTGGGTTTGTTTCCCCAATGTCTATTTTGTTGATTTTTACAGAGAGAAGAAGAGCGAGAGAAAAGGACAGAAACATCAATCTGTTCCTGTAGGTGCCCTGACCGGGGATCGAACTGGCGACCTCTGTGCTTTGGGATGAGGCTCCAACCCACCAAGCTGTCCAGCAAGGCTAGATTTTTGTTCTTTGCGAGACGCTATTCCAGTGTTTTGCCCATTTTTTTAACAGGTTGTTTAGAAGAGTTTTTTATATATTCTAGATATGAGCTCTTTATTAGTTATGTTTGTTGCAAGTATTTTCTCCTCTATTGTAAATGTCTCAATGGTGTCATTTGACAGATTGGAGTTTATATTTTCTCATGCAGTTCGGCTTACAAATCCTTTGTTTCGGGGCAGTGTGAGTTTCCTGTACAAGAACACTTGTCCACTCTAAGACCATGAAATGCATTTATTTCTGAACTATTCCTTGACCTTTTACACGTAAATCTATAGACCACCTGGAATTGATGTTTCTATATGGCATGAATAACTAAATTTCATCCCCCTCCCCAAGAATAGCCAATAAATCCAACATCATTTACTGAGAAGATCACTATTTCTGTTCCTTCTTTGTCATAAATGAAATGTCCAAATTTCGTGTGGGCCTGTTAGTGGACCCTTCATGCCTTCTACGCCTGTCCTTGAGCCAATACCACGCCACAACTAGCTTTACAGCAAGTCTCGATATTCAGAGCAAGCCTCTAAATATCACTTCAAGACTGTCTTTGCCATCTTTCACCCTGATCCTTTGCATCTCCACATAATAATGCAGAATGTTTATTTCCACACACACAAAAAAACATACAGATTACAACCGGGAATGCACTGAATCTACAGATCAATTTGGGATGAACTGACATTTTTTTTTTTTTTAATTATTTTTTTTTTCTGAAGCTGGAAACGGGGAGAGACAGTCAGACAGACTCCCGCATGCGCCCGACCGGGATCCACCCATCCCGGCACGGTGGGCGACGCTCTGCCCATCCTAGGCATCGCCATGCTGCGACCAGAGCCACTCTAGCGCCTGAGGCAGAGGCCACAGAGCCATCCCCAGCGCCCGGGCCATCTTTGCTCCAATGGAGCCTTGGCTGCGGGAGGGGAAGAGAGAGACAGAGAGGAAAGCGCGGCGGAGGGGTGGAGAAGCAAATGGGCGCTTCTCCTGTGTGCCCTGGCCGGGAATCGAACCCGGGTCCTCCGCACGCTAGGCCGACGCTCTACCGCTGAGCCAACCGGCCAGGGCTGAACTGACATTTTTTACATTAAGTTTTCCAATCTGTGAATACACAGCATCTCCCCGTTTAGGTACTGAGTCCCCGATCTTTTGATTGTAAATCCTTCCGGGTTTTAGTCCCTCCCTTGCTCCCTTCTCCAGGACCTAATGAAAGGATTAGGGCCCCTTCCTCCTCACCTGACTTGGGGTCACCAGGTTTTCCACTGGCCCAGGGGTGAGGGCCCAGAAGGCTGGGTGGTCCTAAGAGTAGACATGAAAATCTGGTCATTAGAATGAAACTAAAGGACTGATATAACCCTTGTTCTTACTCATCTCGTAAGCCGCCAACAAGTAAAACTAGGTTTGTCCTTAGCAGTGTTAGGGGTTTTCACCCCATCTATCCGCTCTTTCCTCTGCAAAAGTTTTCAGGATTCGCAAAGAAAGTGAAGATACGGTCGAGGGGAATAATGCGGGAGGAATACCTACAATTTTGTCTTTCCGTGACCGCTGTCGCTCCCCCAAAATGCAGAGGCAATCCAACCCCTCTCTTTAACTGCGGGCCAAGCAGAGAGCCCCCACCCCCAGTAGTTTAGAGAAAAATACACTTCCACCTTCCCTGCGAACGCCTGGTCACAAATGGTTACTCTAGTCATTGCAACCCCTCTAGGGCCCCTCTTCCCGGCCGTCCTGCGGCTGCGTACACGAGCTCTTCACCCTCCGCTCCCGGGCTTCTTTAGAAAGGTTTAGGGGGCCCGATTGAAATGGAGGATTCAGGTAGGTTCCGCTCCCCCGCCCAGCGCGTGCGCGCTCCCTCCTCCCGTCCGCGCCCCCTCCCCCGCACCTCGTCCCCGACGCCGTCGCCCCACTGGCTGACAGCCATGTGCACACACTCCTCCCGGGCTCCTCACCTATAGAGCTCCCATCTTCTTCGTCTCCAGCCTCTTCCGGTTTGGGCAGTAGAGGCTGCTGCTGTTGCTCCGGCGGCGGCGGCGGCAGTGCTGGCGGCGGCTGCTGCTGCTGCTGCTGATTCTGCTTCTTCCGTCTCGGCATCGTGGTTGCGGCAATGGCTGCAGCGGGATTTGGAGGGCAGTGAGGAAGGGGCACGCTGGGATGCCGTTTCCGCTTCCGGGGGCGGAACTTCCGGGAGGCCGTGGGAGCTGTTTTGTGCGGCTCTTTCTCAAGTTGGCAGCCCCGTCTCGGTCTCAGCCGGGCACAGCGGCCATCTCAGGTCTCCCCTTCGCCGCGTTCCTATACAAATGCCTTAGAAATGTCTCCCTTCTCCCCTCGCTGAGAAAACGCCACGACGGCCTTGCAGGGTACGATAGAGTCGTTAGGCTCTCGGGCTAGAAAGGTCAAGAGGGGAGGGCTGTCGCACTCTAAGGTCGCCACATCCGGCCTCTCGGTTACTATGGCAACAGCTGCAGGAACAACTCCGTGACCTCTGACCTCCAAAGGGTCGGTGTCACGCCTGGCTTTCCCTCCGCGCGTCCGCGCTCGTCCTTGTGATCGGTAAACGGGCTGCTTCTTATCCTTCCCACTGGGAACTGGAGTCCCGGCAGAGTCGCGCCCGGGACGTTTCACCCCGCCACCGCGGCTCTGGACCGGGGACCCTACCCACACTAGAACGCAGCGACCGGGCTGCACCCCCTACCCCCCGGGCGCGCGGTCTCGGCCCACTCGGGTCAAGTTGGGAGGAGCGGGGGAAGCCGTTGCGCGTGTCCCCACGCTCCTCTCCCCGGTGGACACACCCGCCTCCCTCTGCACCGCCCCTCCAGGTGAGTGGTAGCTGCTCCGAGGTGCGCACGGTGGTGATGACATGCGTCCCCCCGCGTCCGAGCGCGAGGTGGTAGCGTCCGTGACGAAGCGAGCCCCGGTCCTCCCACGCGCGCCGCCTGCCTCGCCGCGGCCGTTGCGCCCTCCCGCTGCCGCCGGCCCTCACGTGCGGGGAAGCCGCCGCACATCATCTCGCCTCGCTCCCGGAGGGAAGTGACGGTCCTCCCCACGCCCGCCCGCTCGCTTCCCAGCGCGGCCACTGGGCCGAGTCGGCCGCGCCCGCCCGCTGACGTCACCGCCGAGCCCCGCCCCGCCGAGGGTCCCGGGCCCGGGCGGCGGGGCTGCGCCGGGAGGGGGAGTCAGTCGAGGCGGCGGGAGCCCGGCGGAGGGCGGGCCGGGGGACTGGTCCGGGCCATGCCGAGGAAGAAGCCGTTCAGCGTGAAGCAGAAGAAGAAGCAGTTGCAGGACAAGCGGGAGCGGAAGCGAGGTCAGTGCTGGAGCGCGAAGAGGGGGCGGGGCTCGGGCTCCCGCACCTCTGGGAGGAGGGGAGTGCCGGCCGCTCCTCCGGGGGGCGTGGGAGGAGGTGGTGGCCGCGCGCCCACGCGCGCGGGCGGCTGCGGAGGGGAATCTCCCACCCAGGCATCCCTACGTGAAAGGGGTGGGGAAGGATGGAGAGTTGGGGGAAGGGAATCCCTCCAGCTCGAACGGGCGCCGTCCCTGCAGATCCCTGGAGGAGGAGGACGAGGAGGCGTGACTAACCCCCTGCGCGTCCTGGAGGGTCCTGAGCAGGGTGGCTGGGAGGGTCGGACCTCAAAAAGAAGTGGGGTGAGGTGAGGGGGAGCCAGGCTTACCGGTGGGGGGAAGATCTTTTGGCCGCTAGAGAGCCAGCCAGCCCTGGCGTCACCGGCTCCTCCCCGCAGGGCTTCAAGATGGGCTGCGATCCAGTTCCAACAGCCGCAGCGGGAGCCGGGAGCGGAGGGAGGAGCAGACCGACACCTCGGACGGGGAGTCTGTGACCCATCACATCCGTAGGCTCAACCAGCAGCCTTCCCAGGGGCCGGGCCCGCGAGGCTATGACCCAAATCGGTGAGAGTGGGCCTTCCCCCCCTCCCAGGAAGTCAGAGCTTTGGGGGAAAGTCGGCGGCGGCTGTTGGAGGCTTGAAACTGGAGGCGGTGGGGCTGGGATGCCCCGGTTCTTCCTGGGCCCAGCGCTGAGCCCAGGGGAGCGGGAGCGGGCGCGGGCTCAGGCCACAGTCTTCCCTTGCGGATAGGATAGGCTGGAGAGACTTTGGCTTTTAGAAGGGTGAGAATCAGAGGCTTAGGCTTAAGGTCAGTTGAGGCCCTCGGTGCAGAAGTAAATAGTGGGCCCCTTGTCATTAGAAAAAAGTGTTAAGTTGGGGTTTTGCGGGGCCCGCTCAGAAGTCTGGGCTCAGGGCGCAAGCCTGGTGCGCTGGGCCGTTGCATCCGCCTCTGGTGAGAATATTGCGTGGAAGGCAGACTTGGGGGAGGGCCGACTCAGAGAGGAGGCAGACAGTCTTGGGGAGAAGCTTAGCGAAGTCATCTACACAAGAGGGCAGTTTGTGGCCACAGGATTGCGATGGATTCCGTGGTCCCGGTCCTGTTAGATACCGGCTGCATTTTGAGCGGGACAGCCGGGAGGAGGTGGAGAAGAGGAAGAGAGCAGCCCGGGAGCACGTGCTGCAGCCGGTCAGCGCGGAGGCGCTGGAGCTGGACATCCGGGAGGTCTATCAGCCTGGTTCTGGTGAGTGGGCTCGCCGGCCGGCTGTTTGGGACAGGCACTGGGCTGGGGCGGGGCTCTTGCGGGGAGCAAAAGCTGACCCAGGAAGGAGGAGTCGGGGGTCTGCATCCTGGAGTCCTGCAACTATCCTCGGATTTACTTGGATTATTTATTTTAATTCATTTTTGAGAGGGGAGAGAGGGGGAGAGAGAGAGGGGGAAGGAGGGGAGGAACAGGAACTCCCATGCATGCCTTAACCAGGCACACTGGGGGTTTTGAACCAGTGACTTCAGTGTTCCAGGTCGGCGCTTTATCCGCTTTGCCCACTGCACCAGCACAGGCCAGGCCGACTTGGGTTTATCTGTCTTGATTTCACAGTGCTGGACTTTCCCCGACGTCCCCCTTGGAGCTATGAGATGTCCAAGGAGCAGCTGATGAGCCAGGAGGAGCGGAGCTTCCAGGAGTATCTCGGGAAGATTCACGGGGCTTACACCTCAGAGAAGCTCAGCTACTTCGAGCACAACCTGGAGGTGAGGATGCAGTAGGGGCAGGCGTGGGACATAGGGACCCGGGTCAGGCAGCAGAGGGACCCTAGGCTGAGGTGGCTGGGTACCGACTTTGTCTTTTCAGACGTGGAGGCAGCTGTGGCGAGTGTTAGAGATGTCTGACATCGTCCTGCTCATCACTGACGTCCGCCACCCAGTAAGGGCCGGGATGGGGCCGGGCAGGCTGCAGGGGGGGGGGGGGGAGGGAGGGAGGGAGGGAGGGAGGTTCCTGCGGGGTCCGGGGTGGAGCCACAGGGGTGTCCTTCCTTTCCCGTCTCTGCCCCGTGGTGGTGTCTGCAGTCAGGGACTCAGGCCTTTATCCGTCAGGGTCACAGCCCGTCACCTCTCTCCCGGCCAGCTGACCCTCCTCACTGTCACTGCCCTGATGAGAAGCTGCATATCCTCTCTCCCTGCCCAGGGGAGCTGAACCGGTAGACAGTCCCAGAGTGGAGGTCTGGGGGGCTTCACGAAGGCAGTCAGTGAGCACAGGACTCACCGGAGTGCGGGTGGTGGTGAAGGCTCAGACTCTGCTGCCGATGGCCCTTGTGTGACCCTGCCCTGCCCTGGAGGACACTTCACTGTTGTCCTCTGGCAGTAGAAAGGAGGTCTGTGAGGGACTTTTAGGTCGGAGGTCCTTAATACCTTGCACACACACCCCTACACAGATGCACCGGTGTTACTCAGCTGTGTTGTGTTTCTAGTTCAGCTTGGCCGGTTTACGCTTTGGCCCCAGAATCTGCTGCCAGGGCCTTGTCTCCAAGCTGTGCCCGCTGAGAGGGCGCCGGAGGCAGAGAGCTCTGGGCAGGGCTCCCAGTGTTCGTCCCTTCCCCACCCCGCCCCAGGTTGTGAACTTCCCACCAGCACTCTACGAGTACGTGACCGGAGAACTCGGGCTGGCCCTGGTGCTGGTCCTGAACAAGGTGGACCTGGCACCGCCGGCTCTGGTGGTGGCCTGGAAGCACTACTTCCACCAGCACTTCCCGCAGCTGCACGTCGTCCTGTTCACCTCCTTCCCACGGGACCCCCGCGTCCCGCTGGACCCGAGCAGTGGTGAGCCGGCAGGGACGAGGCCGCCAGGGGGAGGGGAGAGGCTGGTTGACTGGGCGTACCTGCTGGTGGCCCCGAGAAGAGCGGCCGGCACACGTGGGGTATGCTGGTGCTTTTGTACCCTTGGCTCTCAGTCATGAAGAAGAGTCGGAGGCGGGGCAGAGGCTGGACCCGGGCCCTGGGGCCGGAGCAGCTGCTGAGAGCCTGTGAAGCCATCACTGCGGGGAAAGGTGTGTGCCCCTTCGCGGGAGGTGTGGGGCCAGGTTCCTGTCACTCAGATGTGTGGATGCCAGCCCCTCTATTAGAGGCACCGGCGGAGAGGCAGGGGGCAGGGGGGGATAGAGCGCTGACCTGGTGGAGCCCGAGAGCAGCCGGTGGGCAGGAGGGGGATAGAGCGCTGACCTGGTGGAGCCCAAGAGCAGCCGGTGGGCAGGAGGGGGATAGAGTGCTGACCTGGTGGAGCCCGAGAGCAGCCGGTGGGCAGGAGGGGGATAGAGTGCTGACCTGGTGGAGCCCGAGAGCAGCCGGTGGGCAGGAGGGGGATAGAGTGCTGACCTGGTGGAGCCCGAGAGCAGCCGGTGGGCAGGAGGCCTCCTGTAGCCACCTTCCGGCTTCCCAGGACTTTCCAGAAACCTGGGACAGAGAAATGCAGGTGACTCCAGATGGGGGTGGGGTGGGCGTGGTCAGCCCCAGAGGGCAGCGGTGACCTTGACGTCAGCTGTGCCGTCCTAGTCCCTGTGCCATCCTATATGGTGGCGAGAACCTTCTTCCCTTTCCTCCTCCCCCGAGCAGTGGATCTGAGCAGCTGGAGGGAGAAGATCGCCCGGGATGTGGCCGGGGCCACCTGGGGCAGTGGCTCGGGCGAGGAGGAGGAGGAGGATGACGGGCCCGCGGTCCTGGTGGAGCAGCAGACGGACTCCGCGATGGAGCCCGCCGGCCCAGCCCGAGAGCGCTTCAAGGACGGGGTGGTGACCATCGGCTGTGTGGGTGAGGACGGGGTGGTGACCATCGGCCGCGTGGGTGAGGACAAGGCGGTGACCGTGTGGGTGAGGAAGGGGCGGTGACCATGTGGGTGAGGACGGGGCGGTGACCGTCGGCCGTGTGGGTGAGGACTGGGTGGTGACCGTCGGCCGTGTGGGTGAGGACGGGGCGGTGACCGTCGGCCGTGTGGGTGAGGACGGGGCGGTGACCGTCGGCCGTGTGGGTGAGGACGGGGCGGTGACCGTCGGCCGTGTGGGTGAGGACAGGGTGGTGACCGTTGGCCGTGTGGGTGAGGACGGGGCGGTGACCGTGTGGGTGAGGACGGGGCGGTGACCATCGGCCGTGTGGGTGAGGACGGGGCGGTGACCGTCGGCCGTGTGGGTGAGGACGGGGCGGTGACCATTGGCTGTGTGGGTGAGGAAGCGCCGGCCATGTGGGGCAGCCTCCATGTCTGGAGAAGAGGGAGGCCCTTTAGGTCTGGTTGGGCTGCAGGGTCCCCCGAGGCCTGCCGCCCTAGAGGGGTGGTGCTGGCCCCGAGTCAGAGCCCACCTCTTCTCAGGTGTTTCCTCACTCCAAGTCTTAGGCACTCTATTTTTCTTTTTAAATTTAGAAACAATTTAATAGAATGATGTTAATCGATATGAGTATATAGGTTTCAGGTGAACGTGGTTTTTTTTGGTGACAGAGACAGAGAGAGGGACAGAGAGACGGAGAGAGATAAGAATCATCAAGTTTTCGTTGCAGCACCTTAGTTGTTCATTGATTGCTTTTTCATATGTGCCTTGACCCCGGGGGCTGCAGCAGAACAAGTGTCCCTTGCTAGAGCCAGCGACCTTGGGGTCGTGTTGACCACCCTGCACTCAAGCTGACGAGCCCACGCTCTAACCAGCGACCTCAGGGTTTTGAACCCGGGCCCTCAGCACCCTGGGGCTGTGCTCTATCCACTGTGCCAGCTCGGTCAGGATGAGAATAGACAAGTCTCTGAAGGAGTTTCACTGTGAAGGGAGCAGGGAAGTGGGACTGGGGGCTGTCTGAGGAGGTGGCTGTCTCCCTCCCTCTGGGTCGTGATGGGCGCAGTCAGCACGGGGCGCCCCTCTGCCCGCCGCAGTCCGCGGCCGGGAGCAGGCGCTGAATGGGCAGCGTTGTGTCTTACAGGGTTGGGGTTTTGCCGGGTGAGGAGAGGAGAGGAGAGGAGGACCAGGGAGTCCAAGGCCTCGGACAGGAACTGGCTGTAGGGTGGGGTCATGGGACCGAAGCCGGGACACGAGTTGGGGGGTGGGTAGCATTCCTGCACGCGAGCCAGGGTCAGAGAGAGACTGATGTGGAGGAGTCAGCACACGTGGTCTGCAAGGTGGGGCATTGGTAGCCGAGGTGGGTGGAGGAACAGCTTCTGGTCAGGACGTCGCCCGAGAGGCTGGAGGGCGGAACGGGGTCTGCACAGGCGCTGAAGGCGGCCGGAACGGAGGTAGTGGTCACGAGAGCAGCAGCGAGGCCCGGGGGCGCCGGGCTTCTCCCTGGGGAACGGAGGACACTCCTGAGACGCGCCTGCCGGGGACAGTCCTCGGTCCACTGTGGGCCCAGGGGCGCCGGGCTTCTCCCTGGGGAACGGAGGACACTCCTGAGACGCGCCTGCCGGGGACAGTCCTCGGTCCCCTGTGGGCACGGGGGTGCCGGGCTTCTCCCTGGGGAACGGAGGACACTCCTGAGACGCGCCTGCCGGGGACAGTGCTCGGTCCCCTGTGGGCACGGGGGCGCCGGGCTTCTCCCTGGAGAACGGAGGACACTCCTGAGACGCGCCTGCCGGGGACAGTCCTCGGTCCCCTGTGGGCACGGGGGTGCCGGGCTTCTCCCTGGAGAACGGAGGACACTCCTGAGACGCGCCTGCTGGGGACAGTCCTCGGTCCCCTGTGGGCCCGGGCGGCGGGCTCGTGGGTGTCCCGTCTCGTCCTCACCATCCGAGGTTGGCGGTAGCTGTGCTGTGAGTCAGGGAACTGAGGCTCAGAAGGTTCGGTCGTGGAGCCAGTACGTGGGGCGGCCAGGACTCGACCTCGGTGGCCCGGAGCCTGGTCTGGGGCTGGCTGCGTCCGGCTGCTCCCTCGTTTCTGAGCCTCCGTGCCCGCTCGCCTGCGGGCACAGCAGAGCGAGGACCAGTCAGCCGGGCCGGTCAGCCGTCACCCTCCTCGCTGCCCCCAGGTTTCCCCAACGTGGGCAAGTCCTCGCTCATCAACGGGCTGGTGGGGCGGAAGGTCGTCAGCGTCTCCAGGACCCCGGGCCACACCCGCTACTTTCAGACCTACTTCCTGACGCCCTCGGTGAAGCTGTGCGACTGCCCGGGCCTCATCTTCCCGTCCCTGCTGCCCAGGCAGCTGCAGGTGTGAGGGTGGGGCGGGGCGGGGGGTGGGAGTGGGGCAGGGGGTGGGGCAGGGGTGGAGGGGGCCAGGGGGTGACCGGTGGGGGGGACGGGAGGGCGGGGGCAAGGAGGTGCTGAGGGCTCTTGTCCCCCCTCAGGTCCTGGCGGGGATCTACCCCATCGCCCAGATCCAGGAGCCCTACACTGCGGTGGGCTACCTGGCCTCCCGAGTCCCTGTGCAGGTCCTGCTCCACCTGCGCCACCCAGAGGCCCAGGACCCCTCTGTGGAACACGCCTGGTGTGCCTGGGACATCTGTGAGGGTGGGTCCCGTGTGCCCGCCCCCTCCCTCTGCCCTCTGCCCTGACCCCGGTGCCCTCAGCGGCTCTGCCATCCACCCAGCAGCTGGCCTCTCACCCTGAGGTTCCTGTCGTGGGGCAGCCAGACCTCCAGCCTGGAAGGTCCAGGGGAAGCTGGAAGGGACTGTGAGGGCAGTGGGTTCAGAGGCTCCTCTCCCCGTCACCCTCTCCCCCTCCAGCCTGGGCAGAGAAGCGTGGTTACAAGACGGCCAAGGCAGCGCGGAACGACGTGTACCGAGCGGCCAACAGCCTCCTGCGGCTGGCGCTGGACGGCCGCCTGAGCCTGTGCTTCCAGCCCCCCGGCTACAGCAGACAGAGAGGTCGGCCCCGCGTGTCCCCCGGCCCTGCTGTCTGTGGGCAGGGGGTGTGGGGGTGGCCGCCCCGAGCCGGGCAGACCTGGGTTCCGCACCTGTCGGCCAGCTCGGTGTCACTGAGTGTCTCTGAGGCCATTTCCTGATCTGAGGCGCCAGGGCCCCCGGCAGGGTGGTGACAGAGCCTGGGGCATGTGTGTGCCCGGCACCCGGGAGGCCGAATGCATGCGTGCATGCCGGCCAGGGGCGTCCGAAACTCCTGTTCTTCTGAGCCTCTGTCCCCCTCCCTCTGGCTCTGGTTCCTCGTCCAGAACTCTTCTTTTTCTTGTTCTGGCTCCTTAGGCACCTGGGAGTCCCATCCGGAGACCGTGGAGCTGGTGGCTTTGCAGGGCAGGGTGGGGCCGGCCGGTGACGAGGAGGAGGAGGAGGAAGAGGAGGAGGAGGAAGAGTTGAGCAGCTCCTGTGAGGAGGAGGGAGAGGAGGATCGGGATGCAGATGAGGAGGGCGAAGGGGACGAGGATACCCCAACCTCAGCCCCCGGGGCTGGCCTGGCCTCACGGAACCCTTACGCCCTGCTGGCCGAGGACGAGTGCTGAGGCCGCGCCCCAAGCCACCGTCCCTTCTGTTGTCTTTGCTTTCGGACTGAGGGTGTCTGCCTTCTGCCCCCCCCCCCCACTGTGAATAAAGATTGTCTGCTTTGTAGCCGTTCCCCCGGTGGACTGCGGTGAGAGCGGCTGTGTGAGGCTGGCTGCCGCGGGGGGCGGGGGGCGTGGGGCTCCCCTCTCTCTGTAAAGAGTCCTCAGGAGCTGGCTCAGTGGGCCCAACAGCCCTGACCCCTGCTTCCTCTGCCCACCGGCACGTGCCCCTTAGGAATGCTGGCACCAGCCTGGGGAGCGCAGGCACACACAGCTTCTGCAGCCTGCTCTACATCCAGCCCCGTCTGGGCACACGCAGCTTCTGCGGCCTGCTCTACATCCAGCCCCGTCTGGGCACACACAGCTTCCGCGGCCTGCTCTACATCCAGCCCCGTCTGGGCACACACAGCTTCTGTGGCCTGCTCTAAATCCAGCCCCCTCTGCAGTCAGGGTCATTTCCTCTCGGGTCAGAGCAGCCTGCGGCCAGACCTGGGTCACCGTAGGAGCTTCTGGGAGAAGCAGCAGGAGGAGTCCCACCTGATGTCTTCCAGGGAACATTTTCACAGGATGTGTTCACATTCAGCACATACGTGTGGAGTGCTGGCTGCACTTGCACCTGGGTGAGCACCGAGCCGGCCTCGGGGTCTGCCAGGGTCAGGCACCCAGGTGTTTGGATGAAGAAGGGCCTTTAATATTCTCCAAATTCTTGGGACTCATAGTATAATTCTAGAACCTCCCATTGATGAAAACATTTAGCTAAGACTACATGCTGTGGGAATGTTGATTAGATGTGTCCAAGAAGAGTCAGATACTGGCCACAAATAGTGTGCACATTTATGATGTGAGCAGACCAGCCTTTTTTTTTTTTTTTTTTTTTTTTTTTTTTTTTTTTGAGAGCAAGGGATGAATAGACAGGAATGGAGAGAGATGAGAAGCATCAATCGTCAGTTTATCATTGCGACACCTTAGTTGTTCATTGATTGCTTTCTCATATGTGCCTTGACTGTGGGACTACAGTAGACCGAGGGACCCCTTGCTCGAGCCAGCAACCTTGGGTCTAAGCTGGTGGACTTTTGCTCAAACCAGATGAGCCCACACTCAAGCTGGTGACCTCGGGGTCTCGAACCTGGGTCCTCCGCATCCCAGTCCGATGCTCTATCCACTGTGCCACCACCTGGTCAGGCCAGACCAGCCTTTTAAACACACAGTGTTAAGTTCCATTATTTAGAAGTCTGTGTGCACTAAGGGTGTCTGAGATTCATGGGGAGGGCACAGAGCCAGCCTCCTGACCCCACGTTCCCGGGGTTGGAGATGGAGCCGCGGTGCCCCGTGCGGGCTCTGAGCTGCCTTAGCGTCGTGGGCACCTCCGCCGCCAGCCGCTGTCTCTTGAGTCCAGGCACACGAAGCTGTGCTGTATGTCTGCCTTGAGCAGCTGGACTCCTGGACTGAATTTCTGGAGAAAAGGGAGACTGTTCTGTGACTTGTGTAGGGGTGAGAATAAGGGGCGTCAGGATTCCTTCTCAGGCACCCCACTCAGGCCCTGGGCACTGGGCAGTAACGCCCGCAAAGACCCCGTCACCCGGGAGCAGAAGCAGCTGAGGCTGAGGCACAGGGGCCATACGTCCCCTCCAGCTCCGCCCTGCGTGGGCTGCCGAGAGGGCGGAAGTCCGGAACGGTCCCTCCAGCGCTAAGCTTAAGCGCCACCAGCGTGTGAGCGAGCTCGGAGGTAGCCCAGAACGGGCTGGAAAGAGCCCAGGTCGAGGGAAAAGCCTCCCCGTCTCCTCTGGGGGCTCTTTAGCCTCTGGGCTGCGTCTCCCCTGGGAAGAAAGGGGGTCTGGGCTCAGTTTGATTTAAGGGTTCATGATGTTCAGGGGAGTCCAGGGGGCGTCGCTGCAGCTGGAAGTCATCTCAAGACGCGGAGGAAAAATGAGTTTCCCCTCACCTGTGGTCTCACGCGTGTCCACGGGCAGTGGGGAGGAGTCCAGGGCGGGGGTGAAGGGAGGAGTCCTGGGAGGAGCACGGGGTGGGGATGAAGGGAGGAGTCCCGGAACGGGAGGGAAGCTGAGGAGGCGGCATTGGCTGCTGAGAACCTGGACTCAGGCAGCTCCCACACCCGCAAGGGGCCGGACAAGAATGCATCCCAGGCCCGGCCAGTGACCCACTGCCCGGGGGGGGGGGGGGGGGGGGGGGGAGGAATGTGATTTAGAGAACTGGCTGAGCAACAGCAAATCTGGGAGGAGAAGGATAAATGATACCGCGAACCAGGGCCTGAGGCTGAGGCGAAAGTTCACTAAAAGGGACAGGAAACCAGGGGCCTGGTTCCCCTGCACCCTGAAATGCCCAGGACCCCGTCCTCACAGCCTCTTGCCCGGGTGCCGTCCACTGTGGAGATGCTTGGCCCGGGCGGTGTGGGGCTCTGGTAGTGCCCACAGCTTCTGGACACCTTCTTACTGGAGAGAGCGCAGTGCACCACGTTCATGCTGGATGGAGTTCCGTCTAGACACTGAGCAAGTTTCTTCCGAGTTTCTCTTTCCGGACCAAGTTCTAGTCCTGCTTCTGAGACGAAGTAGCTGTGTGTGGTCCAGGGCAGCTCAATTATGGGGCAGACAGGGACCAAAGACAGGAAGGGAGAGAGATGAGAAGCATCAACTCATAGCTGCAGCACCTTAGTTGTTCATGGATTGTTTTCTCATATGTGCCTTGACCAGGGGGGCTACAGCAGAGAGAGTGACCCCTTGCTCAAGCCAGTGACCTTGGGCTCAAGCCAGCAACCATGGGGTCATGTCTACGATCCCACGCTCAAGCCCACAACCCCGGGGTTTTGAACCTGGGTCCTCAGCATCCCAGGCTGATGTTCTTTCTATCCACTGCACCACCTCCTGGTCAGGCTTCTCATTTCCTATAATCATTGATACAACCAACAAAAATTGGTTGAAAACAGTATGTGCCAGACATGCTGAGTTCTGGGACAAAAAAAAACAACAACCCAACAACAAATAAGACCTAGACCTCAAAGAGTGCAGTAACCAGACACTAATAATAACAATAACGTAATAATGCAGTAACTCTATCGTACTATGCGAATTGGAAAAGAATTCCTTTCCAGGTGCCCACTGAACTGAGGGACTAAGCACGGGAGCCAGGACGTACTCATCCCAGTCATCCACCCACTGAACATCCGCCAGCAGTTACTGTCCGCCAGCTGCTGCTCCGGGTAAGCAGTACAGAAGCAGTCCTCTGCAGGTACACAGGTAAGTGGTTACAAGGGTGGGGTGAGTGCCCTGGGAAGGGAGGTGCAGGGTCCCTGTGGCCGCACGGGTTCCAGAAGGGAGGGGCTTTGGGGTGCTGATCGGGAAGGAGTGGAGAGACAGGGCCGGAAGCCATTTGTATAACAAGTTACATATGACTGGGGAAAAAAGTCAGTGGTCTGCGCTAGAGAGTTGCTATGGGAACGCCCCACAGGGGCAGCTGAGGTCATCTTGGTGAGTCAGGAAAGCTAGGGGAACCAAGCCGCGGTCCGAGCCGAGGCCTGAAGCCGGAGGGAGCAGGGGTTAGCCAGGCGTTGAGAGGGGAAGAGCGTTCCAGGGAAGGCAGAGAAGGTCCCGGAGCAGGCACCCGACGGTGTTGGCAGGCAAACGTGGGCATGGCTGTGGCAGAGGGCACGAGGGAGAAGGGGGGAAGGATGGAGCTGGAGGGGAAGCCTTGGGCCCGCCTTGTCAGCCATGCTGAAGATGGAGGCTTCGCACGCAGGGGTCTTCAAACTTTTTATAAAAACCGCCCACTTTTGCAGTGCTGGTCAACCTGGTCCCTACGGAGCAACCAAACAGCGCCGCGATTGGCCCACCATGAAAGCTGGACCGCCCACTAGTGGGCGGTAGGGACCAGGTTGACCAGCACTGCAAAAGTGGGCGGTTTTTATAAAAAGTTTGACGACTGACTGAGCAGAGACCTGTGTCTGAGGTTTTCTGGTGGCAGTGTGGAGACTGCTTTGGGAAGGGGGAGGTCAGAGGCCTTTGCAGCCATCCCAGGGGAAGAATAGAAACGAGGACTAAGGTAGTGGAAGATGGACAGGAGAAAAGCAGTTGTACTTAGAAACAGTTGTGGCGGCCTGACCAGGCGGTGGCGCAGTGGATAGAGCCTCGGACTGGGAGGCAGAGGACCCAGGTTCGAGACCCCGAAGTCACTGGCTTGAGCAAGGCGTTACTCAGTCTGCTGAAGGCCCAACTAAGGTGTCAAAACAAAAAACTGATGATTGATGCTTCTCATCTCTCTCCGTTCCTGTCTGTCTGTCCCTATCTATCCCTCTCTCTGACTCTCTCTCTGTCCCTGTATAAAAAAAGAAAGAAAGAAAGAAAGAAATAGTTGTGGCGTTTTCGTTGTTCATTGATTGCTTCTCATACGTGCCTTGACCAAGAGGCTCCAGCTGAGCCAGTGACCCCTTGCTCAAGCCAGCAACCTTTGGCTTCAAGCCAGCAATCTATGCGCTCAAGCCAGTGACCATGTGGTCATATCTATGATCCCACGCTCAAGCCAGCGACCCTGTGCTCAAGCTGGTGAGCCCTGCACTCAAGCTGGTGACCTCGGTCTCAAACCTGAGTCCTCAGCATCCCAGGGTGATGCTCTATCCACTGCACCCCACCTGGTCATTTATTTTTCACTGCCACCTTTGAATTTATTTTTCTTTAAGAGAGGCAGCGAGAGAGAGAGAGAGAGAGAGAGAGAGAGAGAGAGAGAGATAAGGACAATGAGCTGTTCCTGTTACGTACCCTTACTGAGAAATCCAACCGGCAGCCTCTGTGCTCCGGGACAACACTCCAATCAACCATGTTATCTGGTTAGGTCTTCTGGGCATTTATCTAAAGAAAACAAAAACACTAATTTGTGAAGATATAGGTACCCTTATGTTCATTGCAGCGTTATTTACAGTGGCCAAAATATGAAAGCAACCTAGGGGCCCACTGATAGATGAACGAACAAAGATGTGAGATGCACAGCAAACACACAGACACACACAATGGAGTGAGTATCACACAGCAATAAGGAAGAATGAAATCTTGCCATTTGTGACGACGTGGATGGATCCTAGAGAGTATTGTGCTAAGTGAAATAAGTCAGGCGGAGAAAGATAAACACCATATGGTTTCACTTATATGTGGAATCTAAAAAAATAAACAAAACAAAACACAGACAGAGTCTTAGAAACAGATCACAGGGGTGGCTAACAGAATGGAGGGGTGGTGGGATGTTTGAAAAAGGAAGGGAAGTGTATTCAATAATCTTGGGGTAAGTTTACATGGTGACAGGATTACTAGAAGCACTGGAGTGGTCACATTGTAAGGTATAAAAATGTTGAATCACTATGTTGTACACTGAAATTAATATAACCAATAAAATGTTATATACCAACTATAATTAAAAATTTTTTGAAGTATAAATGTGTGGGTGAAATTAAATAAAGATTATGGAAAAAATGTCTTCTGAGGTTTAAAAGGATAGATAATATGTAAAGTGGGAGAAGATAGAGTTAATTAAAATCTAGATTCTCTCTTTTCTCCACAATAATACTAAATTTATTTTTTCCTGTCTTTAAATTTGTTTTTATTGATTGATTTTAGTGAGAGAAGAAAGGAGAGAGGGAGAGACAGGAACCTTGAGCTATTTCTGTATGTGCCCCGCCTGGGTATCGAACCAACAACCTCTGTGCTTTGGGATGACTGACCCTCCAACCAACCAAGATATTTGGCCAGGGCTTTTTTATTTTTGAGATTTTGTTTATTGATTTTAGAGAGAGAGAGAAAAGGGGAGGAGAAGGAATAAGAAGCATCAACTCATGGTAGTTTCTTCTAATGTGTGCTTTGACGGGGCCATCCGGGGATTCGAACTAGCGACCTCGGAATTTCAGGTCAATGCTCTATCTACTGGGCCACCACGGGTCTATCTTTTTATATTCTGATAAAAACTTGAAAATGAACTTCTCATTTATTCGGTGGTCTACTTTCATTCTATTTTGTACATTTCAATATAGGACATGCAAAGAGAATATTTTGTGGGTCCTTCTATATGTTATATTTCTGAATTATTGCTGGTGTGTTCAGCAACTCTGATGCACTAAGCTTATAAATAATAAATGTAAAAATTCAGCTGTAGAGTCTGTATCGGTGAACAGTTTTCCACAATTGGAATGCCATTCATTGTGTTAGTGCAGGGTTGGGAACCTGTGGCTTGCGAGCCAGATGTGGCTCTTTTGATGGCTGTATTTGGCTCGCAGACAAATCTTTAATAAAAAAAATAATGACGTTAAAAATATAAAACATTCTCGCCTAACCTGTGGTGGTGCAGTGGATAAAGCGTCGGCCTGGAATGCTGAGGTTGCCGGTTCAAAACTCTGGGCCTGCCCAGTCAAGGCACATATGGGAGTTGATGCTTCCTACTCCTCCCCCCTTCTCTCTCTCTCTCTCTCTCTCTCTCTCCTCTAAAAATGAATAAATAAAAAAATATATAAAACATTCTTATGTATTACAATCCATTCATTTCCTACCGCTCATGTTCATGGTTGCGGTGGCTGGAGCCAATCACAGCTGTCCTCCGGGACAACACCAAATTTTCATTGGATAATGCATAACGTACACGGGTCGTTGTATGGCTCTCACGGAATTACATTTTAAAATATGTGGCGTTCATGGCTCTCCCAGCCAAAAAGTTTCCTGAACCCTGCGTTAGTGGAACCTCCCTAAGCCTTTCAGCACCACGGACAGAGCTACGCTTTTCCTGTGTGCGGAGCACACACAGCTGGATACTGGAAAGTTCAAGACAAACCCCGGGGGTTCAACCTGACCAGGTGGTGGCGCAGTGGATAGAGCGTCAGACTGGGATGCGGAAGAACCCAGGTTTGAGACCCCGAGGTCGCCAGCTTCAGCAAGGGGTTATTCGGTTATTCGACCTGCTGAAGGCCCGCGGTCAAGGCACATATGAGAAAGCAATCAATGAACAACTAAGAAGTCACAACGTGCAACGAAAAACTAATGATTGATACTTCTCATCTCTCTCGGTTCCTGTCTTTCTGTCCCTGTCTATCTCTGCCTCTGTAAAACAAAACAAAACAAAACAAAAACCCGGGGGTTCGTGCAATTGTGATTTCAAATACGATCATCAATCACAGTCTCAAACACTGCATCTCCCCCAGTTCCGATACTCCATTAACCACGATCTCGCCTTCACAGAAGGGCCTGTTCCAGCAGAAGGGGAACTGAATCCTAGAGGCAAAATGACTCCACTGAGCCTCTCTTCTGCCGGGAAGCCCACCTAGTGTAATAGTATTCAGGGCAAAGTAAGCACTTCAAGGAGGAGGACTTTAGCCTGGAGAAAACCCTCGTAGAAAAGCTGAGGGAAACGAAGACAGGAAGTCCATTACGTTTCAAGGCAGAGGCCATTGCTCAGCCTGGAGAATCGGTAAGGGCGTCAGAATGAACAGAGAGCTACGGAAGCAGAGAGATTACGGCATGAGTCGGGAGGATGAGGAGGCTGGACTGGCCGGAGTGTATTCCCCAGGTGGGAGGCAGCCTGGGTCCGCAGGGCGTGAGGAGCTCAGGAATTCATCCTATCAGGGCAGCAGGCCCTTAAATCTTTTTTTTTTTTTTTTTTTTTTTTTTACAGAGGCAGAGATAGACAGGGACAGACAGACAGGAACGGAGAGAGATGAGAAGCATCAATCATCAGTTTCTCGTTGAGCATTGCGACTTCTTAGTTGTTCATTGATTGCTTTCTCACGTGTGCCTTGACCGCGGGCCTTCAGCAGACGGAGTGACTCCCTGCTGGAGCCAGCGGAAGCCGCGCTCAAGCTGGCGACCTCGGGGTCTCGAACCTGGGTCTTCCGCATCCTAGTCCGACGCTCTATCCACTGCGCCACCACCTGGTCAGGCCCCTTAAATCTTTAAGTAGGACTAATCTATGAAAAAAACGTCATGACGGTGTGTGCATTGGCCAGGGAAACGAAACACAAACAGGTTTTAATCCAGCTTGCCTGAGCGGACGGGGAGAGTTGATGAGTGGATGTGAACCCCGTCCTTGCCTTCTCGGGGTCACACAGCGGCAAGGGGAACGAGGGCTGGAGGACTGCGCGTCCACTGCTGGGACTGGACGGAGCACAGGGGTGGTTCCGGGGACAGGGCGGTGCAGACGCAGAGGGGGACTTCCGAGACGGAGGGAGGTGAGTGTGGCTGGGTCTGGAGAAATCAGCGCGGCAAACGTAGGTACTGTGTTTCAATTGTCCGCAGTAGACACGGGGTGTCACCAGCGCTCAAGGTGGTGAGCCCGCACTTGAGCCAGATGAGCCCGTGCTCAAGCTGGAATGAATGACCACAAATTGGTGGCTTAAAAACAAAACAAGCCTGACCTGTGGTGGCGCAGTGGATAAAGCGTCAACCTGGAAACACTGAGGTTGCCGGTTCAAAACCCTGGGCCTGCCTGGTCAAGGCACATATGGGAGTTGATGCTTCCAGCTCCTTCCCCCTTCTCTCTCTCTCTCTCTCTCTCTCTCTCTCTCCTCTCTATAATGAATAAATAAAATCTTAAAAAAACAAATTGTTTCTCTCACCACTGTTGAGGCCAAAAGTCCAAAATTTGCCTTAGTGAACTAAAACCAAGGTGTCAGCTGGACTGGTCCCTTCTGAGGGTCTAAGGGAGAACACATTTCCGTACCCTTCCCCGCTTCTAAAGGCCGCCTAGCCTGACCAGGTGGTGATGCGGTGGATAGAGCGTCAACTTGGGACGCTGAGGACCCAGGTTCGAGACCCCAAGGTCACCAGCTTGAGCAGAGGTTCACCTGCTTGAGTGTGGGGTCACCGGCTTGAGCATGGGATCATAGACATGACCCCATGGTTGTTGGCTGAAAGCCCAAGGTCGCTGGCTTGAGCAAGGGGTCACTGGCTCAGCTGGAGCCCCCTGGTCAAGGCACAGGTGAGAAAGCAATTGATGAACAGCTAAACAGCCACAACTATGAGTTGATACTTCTCACCTCTCTCCTTTCCTGTCTGTCTGTCCCTCTCTCTCCCAAACAAATAAACAAACAAACGAAACAAAGGCTGCCTAAGCTCCTTGGCTTGTAACCCCTCCCTCACCTTCAGAGTGCTTCCCTCAGCCTCTCCCTCCATCATCTCACTGTCTTCTATTCTGACTCTCCCTCTTCCTCTTCCTCTTCCTGACTCCTCTGATGAGGACGGATATGCTTACTTCAGGCCCACCCACAAAACCCAGGATAAACTTCTCCATTCAAGATCCTTTTGCCATGCAAGTCACCATTCACAGTCTCCAGGGATTAGGTGATCAGAAGCCGTTCTCCATTCTAATACGAGAGGTAATTTGTAAGTGAAATTACTAAAGAGAAGCCAATTATTTACATCCTATAGTTTCCGATGCAATGTTATTTATTTCGACTTTGGCATGCATTTTCTGCAGTTAAAATGCTTTAAGGAGGTATATTATGTATTGATAGCTTTCACTTTAGTTGTATTCAAGACCTTAAGCAGTTCGAGTCTGTGTTTTTCCAGAAACATACACAGTAATTGAGTGAGCAGAACTCATGTAACTAAAGAGATAAAGAAAATGGGCCCTGGCCAGTTGGCTCAGTGGTAGAGCATTGGCCAGGTGTGTAGAAGTCTCGGGTTGATTCCTGGCCAGGGCACACAGGAGAAGTGCCCATCTGCTTCTCCACCCCTCCCCCTCTCCTTCCTCTCTGTCTCTCTTTTTCCCTCCGCAGCCAAGGTTCCATTGGAGCAAAGTTGGCCTGGGCGCTGGGGATGGCTCTATGGCCTCCCCCTCAGGCACTAGAACGCAACACCCCAGATGGGCAGAGCATCGCCCCCTGGTGGGCATGCCGGGTGGATCCCAGTTGAGCGCATGCGGGAGTCTGTCTCTCTGTCTCCCTGCTTCTCACTTCAGGAAAATACAAAATAATAATAATAATAAAATTAAAAAAATAAGGAAATGAAATGAAAGCTAAGGCTCATTAATCTTCCAGGTTCTTACAGTGTCTTTTACAAATAAAACTCATTCAAAACCCAGAATGCTGGTGAAGGGAGCGAGGCAGGTAAATGCCTCCGGCTTTCTCTCCTGGGGGCCACCAGGAGCTGCTCCTCCTTCGCGCAGCGGAAGGAACAGGCGTGCTGAGCGAACACGGTCCTCTCCAAACCTGTGCGGCAGAGGTCAACACAGCACCCCGCACTGCCGCGCATGGGGTCACATTGTCCCGCGATTGAATTCCCCTTTCTCTCACCTCCCCCAGGCCCGGGCTTGTGCTTCACAAACAGTTGCCAGCCTCTTAGATCCTCGACTCAGTCTCTGCACTCCAAAGCAGGGGTGCAGGGAAGACAGCTGTGCTAGGCTGTCTCTCTTGCACTTTGCACGATTAGTGCAGAAGCACGTGGCAGGGACATGTGGCAGGGACACGTGTGTGTGTGTGTGTGTGTGTGTGTGTGTAGCCTACGTAAGGGTACTTTCTCTCAGGGTGGACCGCTTGCCCTCCAGCCACCCGCAGTGGGCAGTCTGCCTGTTTGCTCGCCCGCCTTTGCCATAATCTAATAAACCGGAGGAGCCCAACGCGGTCCCGCTCCGCAGTTCCTCTACCGTCTGCCCGAGTCCAAGGCGAACCTGCCCAGCCGCGGCCACCGGCCTTACACGTGGGCTTCAACCATTTTTTTACACTTGGGGACCCGTGAAAATAGGAGAATTATCTGGGGACCGCTAAGGCAGAAATCGACCAGCGAGCACAAGCAAAGTCCACTAAGATCATTAGGTCTAAAATCTTCGTAGAACATCAGGGGGGTGGTGAACTCCTTCACCGACCAGCACGCAATGTCCGGTGGACCCGTCCACGCCGGCGGTTGAGAAAATACTGCTCGAAAGGGCCCAGGTTAAGGCAACAGGCCTTGTCACCGGTTCTAGAACGTGAAGCCTCAGGCTGGGATTTCCGGGTAGGTGGCTAACCTGTCTGCCAGCAGCAGGGACCCCATTTGCTGGGGTCTTGTCATGCCCAGGTGGCGGTTAGCCACACGCCCCCCTGCGATGTGTGAAGCAGGGTGGGCGCTCCTTATCTATGTCGCTTACATGGAGACACTGTCACTTAGGGACATTTTGGCATAGACTACTTCTGTCCTTAGTTTTTTCTTTTTAAGTGGGAAGGTGTCACAGGAGCCCGTGCTCCATTCCGAAGTGGCGGTGGTGGTCGCAGTGCTGGGTGGAAAGGGGGGTCTTCATCGTCGTCCTCCAGGAGCGAGGCCTCCGAGTTCTGCCGGGCCAGCGTCCCGCTCCGCGTGCGGACCCCGCGGACGGTGCTGTCCACTCCGCTCCCTCCCCACCAGCGCCCTCGTGTGGCGGAGGGCGCGCTCGCTCCGGGGCTGCAGGCGGGTGTCGGGTAGCAGCAGGTCAGGCGGTCCGAGTCGCTTGTCTTCTCCAAGCGGCCCAGCGTCTTCTTCTGGGCCAGGATGGCCGAGACCAACCAGCTCGGCCATGGGGGTGCACGAAAGGAGGGCGCCGCAGGACGTAAGAAAAAACACACACAAGAGACAATATTCCAGGGCGCTGCCAGCCTCCAGAACTGAGAGCCCGGATCTCTGCAGCCTCATCGTATTTATTGGTCTCTTGGCTCATCCAGCAGATTAGCAGAGCCTGGGTCAGATTAGTCTAGAATGGGTTCAAGTGCGGAGAAAGATGATTAATACTTTTCAGGTATGTAGGGAAAAGCCCATAGGGATCAGCTGCTTCCTGTAAACAATCTTATCAGTGCTTGCCGGGGCGGCTTCTGCCCCCACAGGACTTGGTGTCCCGAAGTCCACACCCAAAACTTGTCTCACAAGCTGCTGTTGAATCTCTTGGCCATTTTCCCACACAGGATGGTGGCACTGACGTCATCCACGTCCACCTGCCCAGGCTGCCGAAGACCCTCACGGCCGAGGGCGTGTGTGTGTGTGTGGGGGGGTCCATCTCCTCCTCCTCCCCCACCGACTGCACACCTGCCGGCCTTGCTGGCGCTTCACCTGTTTTTTTTGTTGTTGTTGTTTTTTGTATTCCTTTGAAGCTGGAAACCGGGAGGCAGTCAGACAGACTCCCGCATGCGCCCGACCGGGATCCACCCGGCACGCCCACCAGGGGGCGACGCTCTGCCCACCAGGGGGCGTCGCTCTATTGTGACCAGAGCCATTCTAGCGCCTGGGGCAGAGGCCACGGAGCCATCCTCAGCGCCCGGGCCATCTTTGCTCCAATGGAGCCTCCGCTGCGGGAGGGGAAGAGAGAGACAGAGAGGAAGGAGAGGGGGAGGGGTGGAGAAGCAGATGGGCGCTTCTCCTGTGTGCCCTGGCCGGGAATCGAACCTGGGACTTCTGCACGCCAGGCCGACACTCTACCACTGAGCCAACCGGCCAGGGCCGCTTCACCTGTTTTTTAATTTATATTTTTTGTTGTTCGATAGTAGAACTTTTGTTTTGTTTTACATATTCAGATCGTAATTCCTTATCAGATGCATGATTAGCATATATTTTCTCCCAATTTATGAGTTGCCTATTTACTCTTGTTTATCGTGTCCTCGGATGCACCGTCACTTTTAATTTTGGTGAAATCCAAGTTATCCGTTTTTGTTGTGGCTGCCTGGGTTTTCTGGTGTCGTATCCAAAAAAAAAAAAAAAAAAAAAAGGTCACCAAACCCCAAGTCATCCGTGGCAAGGCCAACGCCGGACACCGAGCCCCCACCTCGGGCCTGGGTCGGGGGAGACGCAAGCCGGGACCAGCGCAGAGCAGCTCGCGCACCGCAGGTCCGAATCCCAGGTCCCCCGGAGGGGATGGGGACGAGGTCTCCTGGGCGAAGACACTCGTGCAAACTGGGTTTGCGGGGGGCTGAGTGCCAGGGTGGGCGGACTTGGACTGAGCGAGTTCCGAGGAGCTGCGCGGCCGAGCGGGGACGCGGAGGCCGCAGACGGCAGCGGCCGCCACTACCCGGAGCGGCCACCAGGCGGCGCCAGAGGAGCGGCCACCGGCGAGCCGCGGGGCGGGGCGGGGCGGGGCGGGGCGGGGCGCTGCGCGCGTGACCGGCCCAGCCCCGAGCTTCCGCAAAGCCCTTGCCTCCGCTTGTTGCTTACCTTTTTTTTAAGCATTGGAGTCCATGTCCTCTTTTTTCCCCTTTTCTTCAGTTTGACCCTCTTCACCCCTTCGATCGAGGAAAAACCCTCCTCTCGAGAAGTGCAACTCGCCCGTAAACCGTGGACACTGTCCCTTGGGCCTCCCCAGTTTCTCACAGGCCCACTTTTCCCAGACGCACCAGAAGCCACCAGGGCAACGTCCACGTGCTTCCTCCGCTCAGCTCAGGGGAGCACGGGGAAGACACCGGGTCGGGACCGCCGAGACACCCAGCGACTGCAGGTCCCGACGCCCGCGCGTGGACGAGCAGGGGGCGCCGAGAAGCCGGCCTTGACCGCAGGGAGAGACCCGGGGACGCTCCCGGTGGGAGTGACAGCAGGAGGTCCCCGGGTGGCCTCGCGTGTCTGTGGTTTCCCGCCGCGCCGCCCAGACCGCCAGGCTCAGTGTCCACGTCCTAAACCAGCCGGTATTGGTTTCACGCGCCCACGTGGGACTGCGCGCCTGCACCATACCAGGAGCTCACGGAGGGGCTCGGGGACACGGAGCCCGTCTGCTACCTCCAGGGCGCCCAGGCAGGACCACCGGCTGGGAGCCCCCCCACCCCCTCCCGCCTGCTGGGCACAGGTGCTGCCAGGCCCACGACCCAGATTCAGAGAAGCCCCCAAGAAAGGTGAAGGGAGTAAGTCCAGAGTGGTAGTTACAGAATAGTCATGGGGTGTAAAGCACAGCACAGGGAATATAGTCAATAATATTTTAATAACTACATATGGTGCCAAATGGGTACTAGATTTACAGGGGGGGGGGGAATCACTTCATAAGTTATATAAATATTGGACCAGTATATATATTATACACCTGAAGCCAATATAACATTGAATGTCAAATGTAATTTTAAAAAAATTAAAACTTATCCTTTTACTATGTTAAGCTATCTCACCTGACCTGTGGTGGCACAGTGGGTAAAGCATTGACCTGGAGTGCTGAGGTCACCAGTTCCAAACCCTTACCTGGTCAAGGCCCATACAACAAACTACAAGTTCATGCTTCCTGCTCCACCCCACCCCTTCTCTCTTTCTAAAAAAAAAAGTTAAGCCATCTTTTCTTCTAAAAATTTCCAATGGCCTCCGGGTGAGCAACATCAGTGTCCTTACAAGGGCTTAAACATCCTTGGCCTCCATGACCTCTCCAGCCACACTGCCTACTCTCCGCCTTGCTCAGTCCGTTCCAGTCACTCTGTCTGTCCTTCCTGACTCTCAACTCCCTGGGGCAGGCTCCCACTTCAGATCTCTGCCCAGATACCTGCATGACTAGATTCCTTACCTCCTTCTTTCTGCAAATGTCACTCTCAGCTCGGGCTCCTTCAAAGCGGACCCAGAGACAGACCTTGGTTCAGGTAGCTACCTGGATGATCGTCCCAGGAATTAGGGTGACGCGGTGAAGTGGGGAGCATCCCAGGGAAGTGTGTCAAGGCCATGTGGTGTGACCAGGGCTCAACCTTGCGAGAGACCAGGAGAGATTATGTAGTGATTTTCAACCTTTTTACATTTGGGGACTGGTGAGAATAGAAATATTTTGGGGACCGCTAAGGCAGAAATCACCCTGAGCATAAGCAAATTTGACTAAGATCACTGGGTCTGTAATTTCATACCATATCAGGGTGGTTAACTCTTCTGCAGACTAGCATGAAAAACTTCTGGTGGACCAGTCCATGGACAGGTGGTTGAAAAACTGATGTATTTATCCACCAATTCTCACCCCTCATTGCTTGGGGCGCCCCCCCAAAAGCATCATTCCCTGGCATCTTTCTCCTACCCTGCATGGTCCTGCTTCCAGATAATACCCTTGGGCGATCATGATCACGCTCAAAACAAACTTGGCCAAGGAGCTCAGAACCCAGACTTCTGCATGAAGCCAAGGAAGTGAACGGAAGATGAGAAGGGTCCCCACCTGCAGTGGATGCACTTTTAGGGTACATGTTTCTGTCTGTTACAGCTGGCCCAAGTAGCTGTTGGTGCCAGAAACAAAACTGTGGAAGAATAACACACACAGTTCCTTGGACAGTGTTTTGTATTTTCCATGTGATTGACTGACAGGTAAAGGAGAAGGTGGAGAGACAGACCGAGACAGGACAAGCCATGGTTGATTCCTGTAGCAGTGGTCCCCAGGGAACCAATGGCCCTCCCGGTTTTCGTGTCCTGGTGCTAACTGGCTGGGTGAAGGCCACATGGAGAAGCACCGAGGGGCCAGACATGCCCAGTGAAGCTTCCTGGGTCTTCCAGACCAGGTACGGGCTGCCTGCTAAATGCAGTGTAGTGACACCAGGCTGTGCTCTGTGGAGCGGAAGAACCACCCAGCCAAGCCCACAGAATGAGGGAAAGTAATACATCACTGTTGGCTTTTTTTTTTTTTTTTTTTTAGTGAGACGAGAGGAGGCAGACAGACTGACTCCCATTTGTGCTGACTGGGATCCACTCGGCAACCCCACTAGGGGGCGATGCTCTGAGCATCTTGGGCCATTGCTCCGTTGCTCAGCAAATGAGTCACCTTTTTAGTGCCTGAGGTGGAGGCCATGGAGCCATCCTCAGTGCCTGGGGCCAACTCACTCCAATTCAGCCATGGCTGCAGGAGGAGGAGGAGGAGGAGGAGAGAGAGAGAGAGAGAGAGAGAGAGAGAGAGAGAGAGAGAGAGAAAGGGAGAGAGGGGGAGGGGTGGAGAAGCAGATGGTCACTTCTCCTGTGTGCCCTGACCCAGAATCGAACCCGGGACATCCACAAGCGGGGTGGATGCTAGTTTACCACTGAGCCAGCCGGCCAGGGCCAATCATTATTGTTTTCAGCCACAACATTATAAAGCGTTTTAATGAAGTTGCCGATTTTAATGCAGAAGTGCAACACAGGATTTAAAAGAAAAAGGGGGGAAAAAACCCCTGCATTCTGGAACTAGTAACTTTTATTTGTACACTTTTAGGGTAAACTGATTAGCTGGTACCTACCAAAGAGATCAGGCGGAAATTCTGTCTTTGAGTAAGTTCTCTTGGTCTACTGAAGAAAACAGAGTTTTTTGTTTGTTTACTAATTCTCAAGAAAACCCTGAGGGTTTACCTAGAGCCTACTTGTGTAATAGTTGCCCCTGTCCTCTTGTTATCACCTTTGACCTTGTTCGTTTTGTGATAAGGTGTCAAGAACTACAAAACTGTTGATACTGGTATTTCAAAAGGAAGAGCCAGGCCCCCTTACCCCTCCCTTCTGAGGAGGAAAAATAAAAACCCAAGAGAAAGAGATTAAAGGGGCAAAAGTTAGCAGTTAATCATAATTTAACTGTAGTTCTCTGGAAGGGCTGAGGCCACTACTTGCTAGACAGAGCAAAGAAGGTAATAAAACCTATCTGAAAACTTCCTCTCCCCCTTCCTTAAGAGCCTTTAGGAGACAATGTTTACATACCTTAATTAAAAATTCCTATAAGTCCTCCGTCCCTCCTGCAGTCCTGAGAGTGACATACACCTCTAGACAAAGGGATCACGAGCCCACTCCCCTGCTTGAAAAACCTGCATTCTGTAACATTTTATATGCTTTCTAGTAATCATCCCTCTTGAAATCCTCTGTATGTATAAAACTTGTAAACTAAGTAAGCGGGGACTAGGTTTCCTAATAAGTAGCCCCAACACTCTTAGCAGAGGTAATTTCATTTATCCTCTCTCCTTGTCTTAAGCTAACCATTTCCTTTCCCACAGGGATGGGTTGTAAACCCTGGAAGATTTGGGAATGTCTTTGATATGTAAAACATTTATCACTACTGTGTTATCTTATGGTCTTGAGGAGTGTAGGCATGTTTTTCCTTTTTTTTTATTTTTTATTTTTATTTTTTATTTTATTTATTTATTTTCTGAAGCTGGAAACGGGGAGAGACAGTCAGACACACTCCCGCATGCGCCCAACCAGGATCCAACCGGCACGCCCCTGTCACCAGGGGCGAAGCTCTGCCCACCAGGGGGCGAGGCTCTGCCCATCCTGGGCGTCGCCATGCTGCGACCAGAGCCACTCTAGCGCCTGGGGCAGAGGCCACAGAGCCATCCCCACCGCCACCCGGGCCATCCTTGCTCCAATGGAGCCTTGGCTGCGGGAGGGGAAGAGAGAGACAGAGAGGAAAGCGCGGCGGAGGGGTGGAGAAGCAGATGGGCGCTTCTCCTGTGTGCCCTGGCCGGGAATCGAACCCGGGTCCTCCGCACGCTAGGCCGACGCTCTACCGCTGAGCCAACCGGCCAGGGCCTCCTTTTTTTTTTTTAACTTTTCTTTTTTTTATTAATTTTTAGAGAGGAGAGAGAGTGAGAGAGAGAGAAGGGGGAGAGAGGAGCAGGAAGCACCAACTCCCACATGTGCCTTGACCAGGGAAGCCCAGGGTTTTGAACCGGCGACCTCAGCATTCCAGGTCGACGTTTGATCCATTGCGCCACCACAGATCAGTCATGTTTTTCCTTTTAATAGATCTTATATATAGCCTGGCCAGGCAGTGGCGCAGTGTGGAGGACCCAGGTTCAAAGCCCTGAGGTCACCGGCTTGAGCCCAAGGTTGCTGGTTTGAGCAAGGGGTCACTAGCTCTGCTGAGCCCCCTGGTCAAGGCATATATAAGAAAGCAATCAATGAACAGCTAAGATGCCGCAACAAAGAGATGCTTCTCATCTCTCTCTCTCTCTCCCTTCCTGTCTGTTCTTATCTGTCCCTCCGTTACAACAAAACTCTATAGATCCTATAGATAAATGTAAGCTTATCAGTAAATGACTTTTTTACCATGTTCCCCCTGCTTTCCCCCCAACCAGTATGTGATCAAGTCTATATAACCAGACTCAGAGCTACGATCTCGGCTGCACAATTTGGATTAGCTATACTCCGTGTAAGTCATATGTAGCCAGCTTATTAATAAATCTCCAAAACTCCTCCTAAAACTTCTTCTGTATCCTGCCTTGGTGTCTCTATGTAACCTGTGAATTAAAGTACACCACTTTATAACAGTTTGGGTTTGTACAATTCCCCTTGTTAGAATTTTTGTTTGTTTGTATTTTTCCAAAGTGAGAAGCGGAGAGGAGGCAGACAGACTCCCACATGAGCCCGACCGGGATGCCCACTAGAGGGGATGCTCTAACCATCTGGGGCGTTGCTCCGTTGCAACCGGAGCCATTCTAGCGCCTGAGGCGGAGACCATGGAGCCATCCCCAGTGACCAGGCCAACTTTGCTCCAATGGAGCCTTGGCTGCAGGAGGGAAAGAGAGAGACAGAGAGAAAGGAGAGGGGGAAGGGTGGAGAAGCAGAAGGGAGCTTCTCCTGTGTGCCCTGGCCGGAAATCAAACACGGGACACTTATATGTTGGCCGGCGCTCTACCACTGAGCCAACCAGCCAGGGCCCCCCTTGTTAGAATTTTAAAGAACAAAACCCAGAGATTGGAAAAGACAATCTCTTTTGTGATTGAGCCAGAGGACCTGAAGGCCCTCCCCCCACAACTTTCTCCTTCAATCAGAAACAGCATCTGTGGGGTCAGCAGTCTGTCCAGCCTTTCAGGCAACAGTCAGGGTCACCTGACTAAGGAAAGCCCCCGGGAGGCTCCGCCCTGAGGACAGCCCTGCAGCCAGAGTTCCACAGTCACACTGCACGGAGGAGCAGCTGTGACGGGAGTCGGGGCCCTGCACACGCCAGCTGCTGAGTGGGGCCGCGTGGTCTGCGGACAGGGCGTCTCCCTGAACGGTGGGTGGAGGGGATGATGAAGACGGAGGACGGAGGACTAAGGGGAGGCTGGCTGGTGACGAGAAATACAGACAGAACAGAGGGAAACGGATGAAGAGCTGAAATACTTACATTACAGACGCACCGAAGCCAAACAATTAAACTTTATTTATTTGGAAGGGGGGGAGGATCCATCACTGGCGCCTGGAACCCCGGGCTGGGGAGGGCGGTGCTTGGCCGGGGCTGTGGTGGTCTGGGGCCTGGACGGACGGGAAGAGGTCGTTTTGTACGGCTGTGGCGTGTCTCCCAGCAACCCAGAACTCCCCAGTGTGCCCCCTTCAGCTCTCCGCCCCCCACATCCCTGCCCCCCCCCGGGGATGCCCCGCGTCTGTGCGCACCTCTCCTGCCGGGCCCCCCAGCTGGGCCTCCGGCCGGCCTCCCCAGAGCACGTGCTCAGGGCTGTTGAGGAGCCGCCGGCTGCGTCGGCAGGTCAGGCAGGTCTGCACCGTCCAGCGCTGTCCCCTGCGGCCTGGGGTCGCAGCGCGAAAGCGGAAGAGAGCCCTTGCTTTAGGAGAAGAAAAGGTCTCCGGGCCCCGTGGTGTCCCCACTGTGTCTGCTAGGAGGAACCCCGCGTCTCCCCCACTCTGCACGCAGATTCGATCGTGTGAAGCCCCCCCGCACACGACAGTTTCTAGGGACTCTGCTCCGGAACTCTCCTCTCTCCGCAGCCGTCATCGCCGGGGTCCCCGCCGCCGCCCCCTCCTCTACGGGCCTGCGCGACCCCGACTGCAGCAGCTCTGCCAGCCCAACGGCCCCCACAGACTGCACTGTCCACGGGACCGCGAACCCCGCGCGGCGGCCGGGCGGGATAGGGAATAAACGTTCGCTGCGCGTCCGCCCGCCCGCCCCGCCCCGCCCCGCCCCGTCTCTGCGCTGCGCGCGGAGCCCACCGCCGGCGGCGTGGGCCGCACGAGGCCCGGGCTCGCGGCTGGGGTGCGGGGTGCCACCCGGCGCCACGGGCTCACTCGCCCCACGCTCGCACTCACGTCTCTGGCGCTGTGTGCAGCTCAGGCCTGGGATGAGGAGGGACGAGCAGCCGCGACAGATGCTCCTCTTCACTGACGGGTCCCTGCGGCGGAGGACGGGGGTCTGCGTCTGCCTGCCCGCGGCCGGGCCCCGCGCGCCCCTCCCCGCCTGCTCCGCCCGCCCGCCGCCGTGGCCGAGATGCGAGCCCCATCCCTGCCCGCCGCCCGCCCGCGCACCCCTCCCTGCCTGCCCTCCGCCGGCCCCGCGCGCCCCTCCCCGCCTGCCCGCCGCCGGCACCGCGCGCCCCTCCCCGCCTGCCCGCCGCCGGCCCCGCGCGCCCCTCCCCGCCTGCCCGCCGCCGGCCCCGCGCGCCCCTCCCCGCCTGCCCGCCGCCGGCCCCGCGCTGCCCGCTGCCCCTCACCGCCGCAGGACGAGCCGCCGCGCGATGGTCCTCTCCGTGTGGCAGTAGAACCTCGCCAGCGCCTGGTTCTCGGGGTCCCGCGCGAGGACGCAGTGGGCGGCCTACGGGAGCGGCGGTCACGGGTCACGGAGGGCGGCAGCACCGGGTCCCCCACCCCCTGCCCGAGCGCCCCCTCCGCGGACTCACCTGGTACAGGAAGCTGAGCCTCTGGAAAGCCTCGCGGTCCTTCACTGGTCCCGCCATCCGCGCGAGCGAGCGCCCCAGCGGAGGCCGCCGGCCCCGCCTCTCCGCCGCGCCGCCCCGGCCGCAGCGCAAGGCCTCCTGGGAAGCGCAGTCCGGCCCGCGAGGCGCGTCCTGGGCCTCCCACGCCCTCCTGTTTGAGCGCTTCTCCCCCCGGACCCCGCCGAGACTCGCGGCTTCCTTCACGTGGTCAGCCCTCCTAACTAGAGCTAAGTAAGGAGCGACTGGCAAACAGGCCGGGGCAACAGGAGGATCCCCAAGTGTTCCGCGTCTCCAGGACACAGCCGCGTCTCCGCGCAGCTAGGCTGGGGAGATGCTACGGTGCGGTGCATCCCGGGACAGACCTGCCCTACTCTCTGAAGCCAAAGGTGGGTGCCTGGAAGAGCTACAGGTAGAGGGAACAGAGGTTACACATTCAAATAAAGTCACTAGGGCCCTGGCCGGTAGAGCAGTTGGTGAGAACGTTGACCCTACACGCCACGGTCGTGGCTAATTAGATCCGGGCCTGGGCACATGAATACAGGAATCAACCAGAGCACATAAACAAGTGGAACAACAAATCGATGTTTTCCTCTCTCTCTCAAATTAATAAATATTTAAAAACGTGAACACTTGCTGGTGCCAGTGGGAGTGAAATTGGAAAGGGTGATGAGGCGGGTGGAGGGAAGGGACAACAGGGCTCGGCCCACAGGAAGCACGGCTTCCCTCACCCCATAACCAAACGCACACACTGTTCATGCAGGGCTGACACACAGTAGCTAGTCCTCACTATCTCCTAGTCTGAGGTTCTGGAGCCCAGAAACCTGTCACCTGCATCTCCCGCCCCTGAAACTACACCCCGCCCCCAACAGCGACAGACTGGGACCCCAGTCCCTTCTCTCTGACCTGGCCATTTGTTCTGTTTGGCTTCCTGTGTTCACCTCGGGTTCATGGTTAACGACCAGCGATTCCTGGGGTCAGAGTAGAGGGATGAGAACAACTGGGGGGGGAGGGGGAGGACGACCATGAATGAACCTGAGACAGGGCGAGGGCAGCCTGGGTCAGGGCCTGCGAGGCCTCTCCCCTCTCAAACCCGGCAGGGGACCAGGCCTCCAGCTGGGCGCGGGTGGCTGAGACCTCTTCCGGGATGACTTCCTCAGGTGTCCCCAGACTCACATGAAAGGGGTGTGTTTAGAATGTGGATGCCCAGGCCCACAGACCTTAGTCAATCACTATGGGTCAGCCCAGGGACATGTGTTTTTAACACCCAGTGATTCTTACACATTAACAGGGCCGTCGTCAAATGACCACACTACACACAGATCACTTCAGTGGATCTTTGTTCCTTATTGTTTTTCCAACCAAAGCATCTTGCAACAAAGAAACCACAGTCAAGGCACGAAGGTAAGAGGAGTGGACAGCGTCCTGTTGAGGTGGTGGAGGGACTGAAACGCCCTCACTGAACTGCAGCTTCTCGTCCCAACCTTCTGTGAACTCCGTCACCGAGCAGCAGACTGTCCGAGTCACCAGTTTGGTTTGGCGTGCATCGCTTGACCTTTTTTTGACAACATACGCACCCTGCAGCTTGGTTTATTTTGGCCTAACACGAAGTGGTTTACATTCTCTGGTAGGGGAATGGCCAACACGCAGAAGACCGGCTCCTGTGCACACGGGTTCCAGGCCAGATGCACACAGGCAGGAGGACGCTGCCCACCCGGCCCTTCCCCCACACACCACCCTCTTCTACCCCGTCTTCAGGGTGAGAAAGACCCATTTCCTTTCTCCCTTTCTGGCTAGTACACCTTTGCCAGGTAATAAGGCTGACAAAGTGGGAGTAATTACTTAGTAACATTCTTTAAGGCCTGAGCTTTGGATAGAAATACTGTGTCCTCTAATACCTGGCTCCCTCCTTTCCAAGTTCCCTTGGGAGAGCAGAGAAAGGGTAGACCGTCTGCAGGAGCTCCGGGACCCCCCTGAAGAGTGAGGGGGCCGACGTCTTGGAGACGATCAGCTAGGAAGGCAGGCAATAGACCAGCTCTGCTGAAGGCCGAGACAGGGCCCGGGTTCTCCTCTTGTTCCTTCTCACCCTCCTTCCCACACCACCGCCTCTGGCCAGCCCCACTCACGGTGGCAGCCACATGGTGGCAACAGAAGGCCAAAGAGCGCCCTCTCCCCTTCATCAGCCTCTAGGGATCTGGTCCTTTCGCCTCCTTCCCTGACCTTTGTAACCTCCTTGATGCCCACTCTGCCCTCCGAAAACCCCCTGAACTTCTAGACCCATGAGAGCAACTGTCACTTATTTTTATTTCGGGCTGGAGGTGTGTCTACCCGTGCTCTTCCTCAGGAAACACGGCTGTGGGGCGAGCCTCCCGGGGGGACGGACAGGGGCGTCCGTTTCCTCCTCTGGCTGGAGCGTCTCCCCCTCCACAGCCGCTCCGTCTCCGGGGCCTCTGCTCCTTTCCAGCCCGTCCTGCGCAACAGCAAGCCTGATGGTCTGCAGGGAGGTGATCCTGGGGACCCAGCTCCCGCCCTGACCGCAGGAGGGAGACAGCTGTGCTCTCACCCGGACCAGGCTGGTCTGCTCCTCCACACAAACCGTTCTAGAAACCAAGGTGTCTCCCAGATGGTTCAGGACCGGAACCGGGCCGCCGCCAAGACGCCCAGCAGCTCAGGGGAAGGCCCACAGCTCTTGGTCCTGCCTCGTCCGTGACCCCCACGTCCCTCCCTGTCACTCCCAGTCTGTGGGGGGCCTGATGGTGAGGGGCGCGGCGTTCTTCCTGCCGGCCCGGATGCCCGGGTAGAAGAGAGGCCACAGCTTCTCCGTGAAGGTGTCGGTGAAGGTGTAGATGTGCGAGCGGTCCGTGACGTTGTAGAAGGACAGTGTGCCGGCCTCGTAGTCGAGGAAGATGCCCACCCGCTTGGGCTTCACCTTGATGTGCAGAGGGGTGAAGGGCGTGGTGGTGGCCGCGTACTTGTCCCCGTTCCACAGCCGCACCCGCCAGTAGCCCGTCTCGGGCAGCGGCGTCAGCTCGCCCTTGCGGCTCACGGAGTCCCGGCACACGCCCACGGCCCAGTGGGTCTTGTCGCCCACCTCCACCTCCCAGTAGTGCCGGCCCGAGGTGAAACCCTGCGCGGCCAGGACGCAGGGGTAGAAGGTGAAGCGCCGCGGCGTGTCCGGCAGGTCCCGCAGCCGCGTCTCCACGAACTTGACGCTCTTCCGGTCTTCCGACAGGACCAGGTTGGGGTGCGCCGTCTCGGGGTCCAGGGTCACATCCGCTGGCGGGAGAAGCCAGAGTGGGGAGCTGGATGAGGACGGGAATAGCTCAACGCGCCTGCCTCGCAGACCCTGCCCCGAAAGGGTCCCCAGAACGCTGTGGTCTGGCTAGCTGTCTCAAGCCATGGGGTCACCTGAGGGAGGGAGGAAGCCCTGGCCTGCCAGAAAGAAGCACAGCGCGCCCCTGCCTGCAGGGCTGGCGGCCCAGGGCCCTCTGCCCCGCCCTCCTCGGGCCCCAGCACCACCCTCTCCCCTGGGCAGAGGAGCCCAGGCACAGTCCAGGGGCCGGAAAGAGTGGGCAGTGTGTTCAGAAGGATGCAGAAGACACCCTCAGGGTTATGACTGTTTACACTGAGCGGATATTAACGACATTCCCTTTCACTCTCAAGAGCGGACATGTTTTAGGTGAATTATTTAATCTTCCTGAGTCCCTGTTCAGAAAGGTGTGGCCCTAAGAGTGGAGGGCAGCGAGGCTTTTCACTTGGAGCTCTGTGACTCGGTGACCAAAGGCCGGGGGAGGGGGCGGGGCCACGGAAAGTGACAGCTGGGTAACTGACCCGGCTACTGGAGGGCCTATGGACCGTCTCCCTCCGCTGACCCCTCTGCAACTTCCCTTTGGGGAACAACTCACCGATGAGCTGTTTGAGGATCTTCCTCAGGGCGAAGTACTGTCGGGGGAAGTTGCTGAAGTTCCTTTCCAGCTGTATGGACACCGAAGTCACCTCCATGGTCTTCACCTTTTCACATCTAGGAGGGACAGGCAGACGGGAGAGGGCAGGGTCAGGGGCGCCATCCTGCCGCTCTCCCCTCACTGAGGACAGCCCTGCCCACTGCTTTCTTCTGCCCGTCTGGAGAGCCACGCCGTCCCCTGCACCAGTCCTTAGCCGGGAGTGAGTCTCAGAACTTTCTGGGAATAGTGTTATATTGCGTGCAGGTGGGCAGCTCCCTTCCGCCTCCCAGCCCCTTCCTCCTGCCGTCCTGTTTGGACACAATTCCACATTCAGGCAGAGGCAGGCTCTGGCCACACCATCTTGGCATCTCCTTTGCAAGGAAGTCCTGATGCTCAGAGGGAAAGAGGTAAGGGGCTGCTGTTCCCAGTCATCTGCTCTCTAACTGGCTTCACGGATGTGACAGACCTTTCCCCAGAGTGACCCAGAGGCTGCGTGACTTTCCCATCCTTACTCCCCCAACTAACTCCTCACTGGACCCTCTGTCTCTCAGCCAAGCCCTAAGTCACTTCAAGAGATGCAGAAACCACTTACTTTTCCAGGGTACTTTTGACATCCTAGAGGGAAGGAGAAAAGAAAGCAGCATTGGTCCTGGTGGTCACGGCTCTATAGGCAAAGGCCCCCCGTCCTCCCGAGTTCTAGACCTCTAGAATAGGAACAGGGCACACGGAGGTCACAGCACCAGGCAGAGAGCTCCAGGGGATGGGTGCTAGATCTCTAGAATAGGAACAGGGCACACGGAGGGTCACAGCGCCAGGCAGAGAGCTCCAGGGGATGGGTGCTAGACCTCTAGAATAAAAACAGGGCACACGGAGGTCACAGCGCCAGGAAGAGAGCTCCGGGGACTGGTGCGTCTCTCCCAGCCTGCCCCTGCTTTCAGCCTCAGGTCACTGTGAGCGTGGTCACTTACATCACTTCCACGTTTCCTGTTTGTCTGTGCTCCTCGCAGACACTGGGGCTCAGCGCAGGGGACAGGGATTGTGTCTCTGCTCTGTGCCCCAAGTACCAGCCACACACCCGTCTCCTTGAGGGTGGGTACAGAAAGTTCCAGACTGGCGGTACAGGGATGGGCCAGACTCCCCGTTACAGTTTGATATCTCCCGTCTGGCATTGGTTAAACATTAGTAACGTGTGCCGATCCTGATTTGCAAATACTTGGGGTCCAGAAGACAAAGGAGACACATCTCTGTCTCCCAGGACTGCCCAGTTTAATGTGGAAGGCAGAACACAGACAGGAGAGGACATGAGAAGGCACATCAGGAGTCCATCCGCATGCAGACCCGTGTGCACACGCCTCACTGAGACACGCTGCTGCAGACCCGTGTGCACACGCCTCACTGAGACACACGCTGCTGCAGACCCGTGTGCACACGCCTCACTGAGACACACGCTGCTGCAGACCCGTGTGCACACGCCTCACTGAGACACACGCTGCTGCAGACCCGTGTGCACACGCCTCACTGAGACACACGCTGCTGCAGACCCGTGTGCACACGCCTCACTGAGACACACGCTGCTGGTCTGAGCTCTAAGGGAAACGTTTCCTACGGCCTGGCTAAGACCACGCATCTGCCTAAGAGAACAAATGATTTCAGACATTTAGAGGCATTGACAGATCAAAGGCAATATATTATTCATACATAATTCCAGTGTCCTTCAAGCTAGCACTCCATCCCTTTTCCACATCAGGTAGACCAAGTTCCAGGGCTTGAAAGTAACAGTAACTGCATTTACACGACTGTTAGCAGAGTTTTCTTTTTCCACAAATTCAGACTAGACTCCCTCCTCCAGAAGAGTGGGTCTCGTTCTTTGGTACAGGCAAGCACAGGGTTGTTGACAAGACAGAACACAGACATGATCAGAAGGGGCGGGAGGTACCGGAGGGGCTTTCTGCAGCACAGAGCCGGCGGTGCCGGGGAGAAAGGGCAGGTCAGAGGAGCAGAGCGGAGGGCTGAGCCTCCCGGGCCGACAGAACGGCCTGCGCAAAGCTACCCCGTGCTGGGCCCGCGGGGCCGCGCGGGGACGGAGGTCGAACCTTAAGCATCTCGAAGCCGGACTGCAGGCACTTGCCCTCCACCTCGGCGGCCAGGTGGGCCAGGTCGCGGCGCCTGTCCCCCAGCTGGGCAGCGTTCTCCCGGAGGCGCTGCAGAATGTCCTGCTCCTCCTCCTCCAGCCGCGACAACAGCGTCTGCTGCTCCTCCTCCAGCCGCCGGTGCAGCTCCTCAAACTCCTTCAGGATCTGCTGGCGCCGGCTCTCCACCAGCCTCTGAGGGGAGGGGGCGGGGCTGCTTAGCGGGGGCGGGGGCAGCGTGCCCCCCCAAGTGTATGAACTGACAGATCCCAGTGTCACGAAAAGCAGTGACAGGACAGCGTGTGTGCGTGCGTGCGTGTGCGTGTGTAGGGGTGATGAGTGGGTGGAATGCAGGGTTCCTAACTGGTAAAGAGGAAGCAGAAAGGCTCTTCCTCATAGAGCCACGTTATCCTCTGCTGTCACCGTATCTGCAGGGCACTGCCTTTTTTTTTTTTTTTTGTATTTTTCTGAAGCTGGAAAAGGGGAGAGACAGTCAGACAGAATCCCGCATGCGACCGACCGGGATCCACCCGGCACACCCACCAGGGGCAACGCTCTGCCCACCAGGGGGCAATGCTCTGCCCCTCTGGGGCGTCGCTCTGCCGCGACCAGAGCCACTCTAGCGCCTGGGCAGAGGCCAAGGAGCCATCCCCAGCGCCCGGGCCATCTTTGCTCCAGTGGAGCCTTGGCGGCGGGAGGGGAACAGAGAGGAAGGAGGGGGGGGGGTTGAGAAGCAAACAGGCGCTTCTCCTATGTGCCCTGGCCAGGAATCGAACCCGGGTCCCCCGCACGCCAGGCCAACGCTCCACCGCTGAGCCAACTGGCCAGGGCCAGGGCACTGCTTCTTAGGGAGGTGCTACCTCCCTCTAGGGATGCTCGGGGAAGGGGCGGTTTGTTTGCTGTGATTGGGGACGTTCCTGGAGAAGACGCTGGGCCCCTGGTGTGTGGGACTGTCCTGCCCCATCTTCCGAGGCTCTGCTGGCCGCTCAAACACCAAGGCCTGACCTTGCATGCTGTTTTATATACAAACACAGAGTGACTCTTCAACACATAATATACACCTGAAGTTTTCAGGAACGATGAACAAGCCCACACTTTGTTTTTCTTAGGACTTGACCAAAAGTTGTCATTTTGAAAAATTATGTCACCAAGAGTTAAGCTGCTTGTGGTGGTTGAGTCAATGTTATGACACGATTACCTCAGTCTGAATCTATGTTTGCTGCACTGCTGACGATGTCACATGTAGTTACGAGGATAAAAGTGCAGGCCCTGGCTGGTTAGCTCAGTGGTAGAGTGTCGGCCTGGCGTGTAGGAGTCCCAGGTTCGATTCCTGGCCAGGGCACACAGGAGAAGCGCCCATCTGCTTCTCCACCCCTCTCCCTCTCCTTCCTCTCTGTCTCTCTCTTCCCCTCCCACAGCCAAGGCTCCATTGGAGCAAAGTTGGCCCGGGTGCTGAGGATGGCTCCATGGCCTCTGCCTCAGGTGCTAAAATGGCTCTGGTCGCAACAGAGCGACGCCCCAGAGGGGCAGAGCATCGCCCCCTGGTGGGCAGAGCGTGGCCCCCTGGTGGGCGTGCCGGGTGGATCCTGGTCAGGCGCATGCGGGAGTCTGTCTGACTGCCTCCCCGTTTCCAGCTTCGGAAAAATGAAAAAAAAAAACAACCCTCAGATATTTGCTTTGTTAATGTATAGAGGCCTGGCCTGTGGTGGCGCAGTGGAGGAAGCGTGGACCTTGAACACTGAGGTCGCTGGGTTGAGATCCGGGGCTTGCCTGGTCAAGGCACATGTGAGAAACCACCAATGAACAACTAAAGTGAAGCAACTGCGAGTTGATACTTTTCTCCCCACTCTCCTCCTCTCTCTGTAAATTCAATAAATAAAATCTTTTTAAAAAATGTATAAAGGACTAAGGTAGCCTGACCAGGCGGTGGCATAGTGGGTAGAGCGTCGGACTGGGATACGGAGGACCCAGGTTCAAGACCCCGAGGTCGCCAGCTTGAGCATGGGCTCATCTGGTTTGAGCAAAAAGCTCACCAGCTTGAACCCAAGGTTGCTGGCTTGAGCAAGGGTTACTCAGTCTGCTGAAGGCCCGCGGTCAAGGCACATGAGAAAGCAATCAATGAACAACTAAGGTGTTGCAACGAAAAACTGATGATTGATGCTTCTCATCTCTCGCTGTTGCTGTCTGTCTGTCCCTATCTATCCCTCTCTCTGACTCTCTCTGTCCCTGTAAAAAAAAAGAAAAAGAAAACAAGTTTCATTAAAAAAAAATAATAAAGGACTAAGGTAATAATACTAGCTTTCTGTTAAAATGTCATTGTTAAAAAATTAGTGTTTCTGTTATTTTCTGTGTTTAATTTCTGGTGATCCCTAAATCTCAACACCAAAAGCTCATGGCTTGTTCTGGGACCCTTCCTGAAGCTTCCAGCTGTGCTCTCTGCCACGTCACACTTGTCGTGTCTTCTCGGCTGTAAGCTCCAGGAGGGCCAGGGAGTTTGCTCGTCATTGTCCCCCAGTGTCAGACACAGGGTCTGACCTACACTGGGAGCTTAATGACTACTTATTGATTCATGCAGAACTGGGGCACCTGGTTTGCCACAAACTGGCCACGTGATCTTGGACTAAACAGGCTTGGACTATCCAAGTTCCATTTCCACCGTGTAAACTGGGGTAACACCTACCGTACACGGTGTCTCGTTCCCACTGGTCAGAGAGGACCTCTAGGACATCCTTCCCTTTGCCTCCTGGCTTCTCATGGTCCCACTCATGCCAAGTCTAACCTGCACTCAGAAGTTCAACCCGGGCAGAACCCTAGGACCTAATACGACGCTGATCATCTGGGATTTCACAAACAGCCAAAGAATTCAATAAATACGAGTTACCGATACTGCTACTATCAGTACCTGTTCACTGTCCAACTGAAGAGATAAGACAGATACCAAAACGCCGTGCCACCAATGTGGCGATGCTATGAAAAGAACGCCCACAGTGTGAGAATGGAGAAAGCTAACTTCGGAAAGGTCAGGAAGAGCTGCACAGGAAGCGGATTTCACGCTGCGGAAGGACGGACAGGCTCCGACAGGTGGAGGATGGGGTGGGAAGAACACTCTAGGACAGGGGTCCCCAAACTTTTTACACAGGGGGCCAATTCACTGTCCCTCAGACCATTGGAGGGCTGGACTATAAAAAAAATCTATGAACAAATCCCTATGCACACTGCACATATCTTATTTTAAAGTAAAAAAACAAAAAGGGAACAAATACAATATTTAAAGAACAAGTAAGTTTAAATCAACTGACCAGCATTTCAATGGGAACTAGGCTCCTCTCACTGACCACCAATGAAAGAGGTGCCCCTTCCGGAAGTGCGGCGTGGGCTGGATAAATGGCCTCAGGGGGCCGCATGCGGCCCACAGGCCGTAGTTTGGGGACCCCTGCTCTAGGAACAGCATCTGGCATGCTTGAGCAGACCGGAGTTAGGCAGTGCCCCTGGGCAGTTCCTCTGGGAGCTCTGGGTCAGTCCCTTTCCCCTTCCTCTCGGGCGGCCCTTCCACACCCTCCTCTCCTCGGTCCCCCTGGGAAACTGAACCCCTGCGCTGGGCGGCGCGTCCTTCCCTGCCCCGATGGCCGCCCGTACCTTGAGCTCCCCGCTCGGTCCCCCTGGGGAACTGGACCCCTGCGCGGGGCGGCGCGTCCTTCCCTGCCCCGATGGGTGGCCCGTACCTTGAGCTCCCCGCTCGGCCCCCCTGGGAAACAGGACCCCTGCGCGGGGCGGAGCGTCCTTCCCTGCCCCGATGGGTGGCCTGTACCTTGAGCTCCCCGCTCGGCCCCCCTGGGAAACAGGACCCCTGCGCGGGGCGGAGCGTCCTTCCCTGCCCCGATGGGTGGCCCGTACCTTGAGCTCCCCGCTCGGCCCCCCTGGGAAACTGGACCCCTGCGCGGGGCGGCGCGTCCTTCCCTGCCCCGATGGGTGGCCCGTACCTTGAGCTCCCCGCTCGGCCCCCCTGGGAAACTGAACCCTGCGCCGGGCGGCGCGTCCTTCCCTGCCCCGATGGCCGCCTGTACCTTGAGCTCCCCGCTCGGCCCCCCTGGGAAACTGGACCCCTGCGCTGGGCGGCGCGTCCTTCCCTGCCCCGATGGCCGCCCGTACCTTGAGCTCCCCGCTCGGCCCCCCTGGGAAACTGGACCCCTGCGCTGGGCGGAGCGTCCTCCCCTGCCCCGATGGCCGCCCGTACCTTGAGCTCCCCGGGCTTCCTCTCCTCGGAGGCCTTGCAGCGGCTGATCTCCTGTAGCTTCTGCTCCAGCGGCTCCAGGCACTTCTGCAGCTTCTCCTGCGGGGCCGGAAGCGGGACAGGCCTCTGGGGTTGGCGGGCACAGCCCGTGTTCAGAGGTCAGCCCTTTGCTCTTAAACCACCTGCCTGCACCCTGTCCATCTCACCACCTCTCGATCCAGCTCCCTCCTCTGCTGTCAGCTGCGATGTCAGGTTCTTACAGGTCGCCCTCTGCCACCAGCCTGCCCCTCCCGCCCTCCTTGCTGGACAGACTTCCCTCTCCCCGAGTCTCGGCGGTCCAGCTGTCAGCAACCTATCCATCTCCTAACGTGAGTACCTGCCCACCACTGTCCAAGCGGCCTTCTGGACCCGATGTCCTGCTTTGACCCTGTACTCCCCGCCCGCTCTAACCACCTGCAAATATGATAAACCCTTGCTTACACTGCGAACTACCTTACAGCTTGTTTCCAAGACTTTATTAACATAATTAAGCAAAGTACTTGATAAAGCGCTAAGACACTGAAATCTCTAGTTCCTGGTACTCAGACATGTACCCTGCGCCCCCACAATAACTTAAACCAGATGTCATGTTATCCGTTACTTGGGGAAGATGCAAACAGAAGCCAGGGTCAGCTTCCTCTGGCGGCGATCGGCCTGACGTGACACGACACTACTCCCAACACAGATGGGAAGGGAGGGGGCGTTCTGAGCGGGGCCAGAACCAGGAGACCAGACCTCTCCTTCCTTCTTCCCAAATAGGGTCTCCTCCACGTGGTCTCCTTCATTTATGAAAACTGTGGTCCACTCCAAGACCACCCGCACTCAAATGTGTCAGAGCAGTCAGACACTTGGCGGTGCTCCTCACCACTGCTGTCTCCACGCTTGAGGACACCTTGTCAGACGGACTGTGTGTCCCCCTGTGGAGGCTCTGGGGGACTGGACTGAGGGCCAGACACAGCCTTGCCCTCAGGAGCTCACCGTCCTCTCCCCAGGGGCCCCGCCCCCGCGCCTCCCTCCTGCCCCATGCTGAGGTCACGGGTGTCCCGCCCCATGCTGAGGTCACGTCACGGGTGTCCCGCCCCGTGCTGAGGTCACGTCACGGGTGTCCCGCCCCGTGCTGAGGTCACGTCACGGGTGTCCCGCCCCGTGCTGAGGTCACGTCACGGGTGTCCCGCCCCGTGTTGAGGTCACGTCACGGGTGTCCGGCCCCGTGTTGAGGTCGTGTCACGGGTGTCGCTTCCTCACCTTGTACTCCTGGGTGGCGTCGTCCAGTGGCGTGACATTGTGGGCCCGGTGGGTGTGAGATATTGCACATATCAGACAGACGGCCTCCTGGTCCTCGTAGCAGAAGAGGCTGAGGGCCTCGTGGTGCTGGGGGCAGAGGCTCTCGTCCCGGATCTTCCGCTTGACCGTCTGCAGCTGCTTGGCGATCTCCACCATGCTGCCCAGCTGGCGATTGGGCCGCAGACTGCGGTAGCGGGAGGTCTTCCGACAGACGGGACAGGGGAAGTCCCTCTCCAGGTCCTCCCACCAGCGGGTGATGCAAGCTTTGCAGAAGTTGTGCCCACACTCGATGATGACAGGCTCCTTCAGGTACTCCAGGCACACGGAGCAGCTGGCCTCCACCTGCAGGTTCTCCAGAGCGGCGGCAGTGGAGGCGGCAGAGGCCCCGGCCTCCAGCAGGCTGGTCTCGGCCATCACTCAACTTAGGGAACAGCGAGGGGCGGAGAGAAGGGTTAGCTGGAGGCTCAGCTTCTCTTTGCACCCGTCCCCGCCCCGACATTCATCCACTGTAAAACCCTAACTCCAGGAGCCCGCTGACAGTTACAGCTCTCTTCCGCTAGAGTCAACCTTCTGTTGCTGCTGTTCCTCCATTTTCAAACCCTGTGGCTGAGCCATCCAACTAGTTTTATTTTCTCCTCAGCAGACTGACACACAGCTGCCCTTTCTTCCTTCCCCTCTGCTCTCCCTCGTTAGACACAGGCTGCCTTCTACTCGAGTCCACACTCTCCTCTGATGCAGGCTCAGCCACTCGTCCCCAAACCAGCAGCTCTAGACCAATGCACCTTAGTCTGACGCGTTTTCCTAATGAATGAGACAGGAGTTTGGGAAAGCACCAAGCACCGCAGAAGTCAAAGTATTAAGATTCTGTTTTGTTTTTTTTTGTATTTTTCTGAAGTGAGAAGTGGGGAGAGCATGACCAGGCGGTGGCGCAGTAGATAGAGCGTCGGACTGGGATGCGAGGACCCAAGTTCAAGACCCCGAGGTCGCCAGCTTGAGCGCAAGCTCATCTGGTTTGAGCAAAGCTCACCAGCTTGGACCCAAGGTTGCTGGCTCGAGCAAGGGGTTACTCGGTCTGCTGAAGGCCCCGGTCAAGGCACATGAGAAAGCAATCAATGAACAACTAAGGTGTCGCAACGAAAAACTAATGATTGATACTTCTCATCTCTCTCTGTTTCTGTCTGTCTGTCCCTAACTATCCCTCTCTCTGTAAAAAAGAAGTGGGGAGACAGAGACAGACTCCCGCATGCGCCAGACCGGGATCCACCCAGCATGCCCACCAGGGGGCGATGCTCTGCCCATCTGGGGTGTTGCTCTGTTGCAACCAGAGCCATTCTAGCGTCTGAGGTGGAGGCTGTGGTGCCATCCTTAGCACCTGGGCCAACTTTGCTCCAGTGGAGCCTTGGCTGCAGGAGGGGAAGAAAGCGACAGAGAGAAAGGAGAGGGGGAGGGGTGGAGAAGCAGATGGGCGCTTCTCCTGTGTGCCCTGGCCGGGAATCAAACCTGGAACTTCCACACACTAGGCCAACGCTCCATCACTGAGCCAACCGGCCAGGGCTAAGATTTCTTAAATTAGGTACACTTTAAAGTGTAATGCCATAAAAGAATTTTATTATAATAGTCCATTGGGCCCTAAGCTTGAGTCTCTGCCCCTGTTCTCTCACTGTAACCAATGGTGATAAATGGAATTCGTTAGGCAAAAGCAACAATCTCTTCTTCCTTTACCAGACTAGACTAAAGGAAGTATGCCCTCTTTTTGGAATAAAGTGATTCACACCATATCCCATTTCTATTTGTGCATTTGGCCATTTGGAACTGCTGAAAAGCGATACATTCATGGCAACTATACTAAAGAGAATATTACTGAGCCTAGGCCAATAACTTTTTGATAACAGAATATTTTAAATTTTCAGCAGTGACTGGAGTCTTATAATAAACAATTGACAACTAATTCCTTGGATGTCCTGTGCCTCCAGGTAATAGGTTTTGAAGCAATGGAGAAAGAAAAGTAAAGAGGCAATCAAGCCCTGGCAGGTTGGCTCAGCGGTAGAGCGTCGGCCTGGCGTGCGGGGGACCCGGGTTCGATTCCCGGCCAGGGCACACAGGAGAAGCGCCCATTTGCTTCTCCACCCCCCCTCTTTCCTCTCTGTCTCTCTCTTCCCCTCCCGCAGCCAAGGCTCCATTGGAGCAAAGATGGCCCCGGGCGCTGGGGATGGCTCCTTGGCCTCTGCCCCAGGCGCTAGAGTGGCTCTGGTCGCAACAGAGCTACGCCCTGGAGGGGCAGAGCATCGCCCCCTGGTGGGCGTGCCGGGTGGATCCCGGTCGGGTGCATGCGGGAGTCTGTCTGACTGTCTCTCCCCGTTTCCAGCTTCAGAAAAATACAAAAAAAAAAAAAAAAAGAGGCAATCAAATTCTCCCGGAAGTGAAGCCTCAGAAGTGTAAACGCATCGAAAAGATACATAAAACAGAGGCTGGTCCCCTACCTCATCCTTAAAACATTGCCACTTTTTTTGGGGGGGTATTTTTCCAAAGTGAGAAGAGGGGAGGCAGACAGACTCCTGAGCCCAACTAGGACCCACACAGCAAGCCCACCAGGGGGCGTTGTTCTGTTGCAACCAGAGCCATTCTAACACCTGAGGCAGAGGCCATGGAGCCATCCTCAGCACCTGGGCCAACTTTGCTCCAATGGAGCCTTGGCTGTGGGAGGGGAAGAGAGAGACAGAGAGGAAGGAGAGGGGGAAGGGTGGAGAAGCAGATGGGCACTTCTTCTGTGTGCCCTGGCCAGGAATCGAACCCGGGACTTCCACACGCTGAGCTGACGCTCTACCACTGAGCCAACTGACCAGGGTCAAAATATTGCCACTTTCATAGGAAATGCCTGATGTCTCGCCTGACAGGTGGTGGCACAGTGGATAGAGCATCAACCAGGGATGCTGAGGTCACCGTTCAAAACCCCAAGGTCACTGCTTCTCGGCTTAAGCACAGGCTTGTCAGCTTGAGCATGGGATCATCTACATCAGTGGTCCCTAACCCCTGGGCAGCGGACCGGTACTGGTCCGTGGGCCATTTGGTACTGGTCCACAGAGAAAGAATAAATAACTTACATTATTTCCGTTTTATTTTTTTAAAATGACCAGATTCCCTCTGTTACATCCGTCTAAGACTTACTCTTGACGCTTGTCTCGGTCATGTGATACATTTATCCGGCCCACCCTAAAGGCTGGTCCGTGAAAATATTTTCTGACATTAAACCGGTCTGTGGCCCAAAAAAGGTTGGGGACCACTGATCTACATAAACCCACGGTTGCTGACCTGAGTCCAAAGGTCGCTGGCTGCAGCCCAAGGTCATTGGCTTGAGCAAGAGGTCACTGGCTCAGCTGAAGACCGTCAGTCTAGGCATGTATGAGAAGCAATCAACGAACAACTAAGGTGTTGCTACTATAGGGTGATGCTTCTAATCTCTCTCTCTCTCAAAGGTTGATTTCTGAATCTCCATGGCCCCTGCTGTCCACCCCCCCTCCAAGGGGCCCAATAGCAGGACATCTTCAGTAGGTCTGTGTGCCGAGAGAGAAGCGGCCATATGATGAGTTGGATTAACAATGATTATTCATTCTTCCTTTATACGATGATGGGTCACGCGAAGTGTTTACTTGGGAGTAGCAACTTGTTTGGACCTCATTTCTTCCCCCAACCAGGACTGTTCAAGTCAGATGCGGTTGCCCCGGCCGCCTAGGGCGAGCTGCACCGCGTGCAGAGTGAGGGAGCAGGAAGGAGCTAGGTCGGGATCGAGACGGGCAGAGAGTGGTGCGAACACGAGGGGGAAGTGAGTGGAGGGGGACTCGGGGCTGCAGCCCCCGCGAGGGCTGTCATCTCTCCCTCTCGTCCTCGTGCCGCCCCCGGAGGAGGGCACACTTCAGGCACGGCCCCGTGTTGTTTCCACCACTGCGCGGGGTCCCGCACCCGCGCCCCTGTCCTGAGCGTGGTCCAGCGCTCGGTCCCACCCCCGGTTCCATCTCCTCCCGGCCGAGGACGCGCAGGGGCTGGACCGGGGAGAGGTGGGCGGGGAAGGACGCGTGTGCAGGTGAGGGGTGCGACGCGGAGACGGGGCGCCCTCCGCTGGGGCGCAGCCGAGACCCGCGGGGACGGCGGGAGTCGGGACGTGGGGGGGACGGCGGGGTAGCCAAGCAACGGCGGACGCGCTGACGTCGCCGGGGCGGCGAGCGCCCGCCCGGGCCCGCGGCGGGGGAGGCAGCTGTGGTTACGTGCGGGCCGGTGACGCAGTCGCGGGGCGCTGGGGGCGCGGCGTGCGGGGCTGGCACGGCCGGCCGGCGGGGGCGGGCCCGGGGTTCCGGGGTCCCCGGCGCGGCGGGGGCGGGACTACACCTACCTTCCCGGCCTCGGTCCGGCAGTGCGGGGCGCGGAGCCGCCGCGGCGCGGCCTCCCTCCTTCCTCCTCGCCCCGCCCCCGCCGCGCCGCGCAGCGCGACGCACAATGCTCGCCGGAAGCGGAAGCCGCGCCGACAGGCCGGTCGGGGTAGCCGGCGGGGCCCGCGTGCGCGCGGAGGGGGCGGGGAAGCGGCGGCAGCGGCAATGGCGGCAGGTCCCGGGCGAGAAGGGGCCCGGAGGAGCGGGTGGCGGAGACGCGGTTGCCCAGGTGACCCGAGCGGTCCTCCGGGGAGAGGGCCGCGCCTGCGCATGCGTGCGGCGGAGCGCTGAAGCCCATTGCCCGTTGGGCGCGGGCGGGCGAGGCTGCGCATCCCGCGGCGGCGCGGGCGCGGGCGCGGGCTCGGGCTCGGGCTCGGGCTCGGGCTCCGGCTCCGCTCGGCTCGGCTGACTCCGGGGGGCGCGGCAGTGGCGCCCTCCGCGCTCCACGTCTCTGCAGGCCAGTCCCGGGAGGAGGCGGCTGGGAGCGGCGGCGGCCACCCACGTGGCGGACCTTGCGGGTCTCCGCGGACACGTCATTTCCGACGCGTTCGCGTCGGCCTGGCCGGTGGAAGGGGACGTTCTCCCAGGCATGGGCTGGCAGTGCCCCTCGCCCGGCTCTGGCTCTGCGCGGGCGTGGGAGGTTCGTCCCCGCTGGAGTGGGAGCCCCGGGACAGCTGGAGCGGCGACCCGGCTGCTCCCCTGTGCATCCTCGGCTCCTCGGGCTGCGCCCGATCCCCACCGGCACGCCCGTTTCTTTCTTTCCACGGTGGGGGCTGCGACTTGAGCTTCTCCCCCCCCCCCCACGGGAGATCGCGTGGACTCCCGACTGCACGACAGCGTTCCGGCTTGCTGGACGCTTCGCAGGCAGGCCTGGGACTTTGGAGGAAGAGGGGGAATGGCGTGGGGTGACGGGCGTGGGGAGGCGTGCTGGGTGCAGGACGCTGCTGGCTGGTGCTCCAGGCGGCTGGCCGGCCTCCTCGCCCCACCGCCCTCGGCGTGCAGAACGCAAACTGGAAGAGACGGGCAAGTTGTGGTGTTACCGTCCGAGGGCCATGGCCTGCGGTCCAGCGTGTTCCTGTGTAAGTTGTGATGCTGTGTACAGTTGATGGCGCGGTGTATAGCCTCCCATCCGGGGAGCCAGAAACTGTGGACTTACAGAAAATATTCGGATATGCGAGTCACGAGGACTTCTGATCCCACAGGCTCGATACAGTTAGTTGGTCTGCTTTTTCTTTACTCTTCCTTCACTGTTTTTGGTAGCCAGTGATTGACGTGACCCTTTGCTCAAGCCAGCGACCTTGGACCTCGATTCAGCGACCTTGGGGTCATGTGTATGATCCCATGTTCAAGCCGGCCACTAGGGTTCAAGAGCTGGTGAGTCTGTGCTTAAGACCGGGAGCTGGGCGTTTCTATCTGGGTCTTCAGCGTCCCAGGCGGACACTCTACTGCGCCTCCGCCTGGTCAGACATCGGAAGCCTGTTACATTTCCCTGCATAGCGAGGCGGTGAGCTTGGCCCTTTCCCGCATCCCCAGCAGAGGTGTTATATATGTTATTTATTTCCAGCCAGTAAAGAGATGCATTCGTTACTCAAATGGCAGTTGCCTAATCAATTTCTACATACACATGTACATATGACATTAAATCCATTCTAATCCTCAGCTTCTAACTTACTTCCGTAGATTCTCTTGTAGTATTTTTTACTTTTTAAGTCTTTATTTTTAAAAGTATAATGTAAACGTGATCTTTGTTTTTCTCTAGAGCAGTGCTGTCTATTAGAAATATAATGTAAACCACTTCCGTTAAGTTTTCTATTGTGGCTGCATTAAAAAAAAAGTAAAAAGAACCAGGTGGAATTAAACTTGATTTTACCAACTGAATCCCTTGTATCATTTTTACACGTAATTAATTTTGAACCATTGTCATTGAGATATTTTGCGTTCTTTTTTATACCGAGTCTCTGACACCTGATGTATATATTACTTGCATCACATCTCAGTTCAGACTAGGTGTGTTTTAGGTGCTCACTGGACACATGTGGCTTGTGCTTGTTGTATTGAACAGGACACATCAGCTGGATTAGGTGAATGGATAGCTGTGCCAACTCCATTTATGTAACTAGTTTTGTGTTTTTTGTTTTGACAGATTGTCAGACAGATGGGAAGGGAGAGAGATGAAAAGCATCAGTTCTTCCTTGCGGCACCTTAGCTGTTCATTGATTACTTTCTCATATGCGTCTTGGCCAGGGGGCTACAGCAGACCGAGTGACCCCGGTGACCTCGGGATTCTGAATCTGGGTCCTCCGCATCCCAGTCTGATGCCCTATCCACTGTGCCACCACTTGGTCAGGCTGCTTACTTCTCTTGAGCTGAATTTACCACGAAACACTTGAGATCCTGTTCCAGCCCCCCCATCAGAACTCGCAGCTAAGCTTCCAGGTGAGAGCAGGCCCCCTGCACACAGGTGGGGGGTGGGGGTGGGGGGAGAGGCCCCCAGGGGTGAGAAGCGGGGTCAGGCACACTCAGCTTCTGCTCCAACGCCACCGCCACCGGTTAGGTCCGACTTGACTAGGCCAGGGGGTGGGGATGGCGGGCCATTTGGGGGAAATGTCTTCTCAGGGAAACCATGAGAATGAAGAGTAATTGTTCCCCCCAATTACTTTGAGTAGGTTGATATAGGAGTGCTTTTTTTTTTTTTTTTACAGAGGCAGAGATAGACAGGGACAGACAGACGGGAACGGAGAGAGATGAGAAGCATCAATCATCAGTTTCTCGTTGCGCGCTGCAACTTCTTAGTTCATCGATTGCTTTCTCACATGTGCCCTGGTGGGCCTTCAGCAGACCGAGTAACCCCCTGCTGGAGCCAGCGACCTTGGGTCCAAGCTGGTGAGCTCTTTGCTCAAGCCAGATGAGCCCACGCTCAAGCTGGCGACCTCGGGGTCTCGAACCTGGGTCCTTCCGCATCCCAGTCCGACGCTCTATTCACTGCGCCACCACCTGGTCAGGCAGGAGTGCTTTTTAAAACTGTGAAGTTGACATATTTAGAAAAGTCAAAACTAAAAAGTGTGGCACAAAGATATTTCTATTAAAAAAAAATCAGCCAGCTCAAGAAACAGGACACTGCCTGCCCTTAAGAACCCACCCTCTTGGGCTGCCTGCCCGCCCGCCCGCCCCTACCCTCCGTGAGGCAGGCTGCCCTGGCCTTGGTCACTTACGTCCTCGCTCTTCTGTATAGATCTGCCACCAGCTCGGTACGTGTTCCTAAACACCGCAGTAGTTTAGTTTTGCCTCAAGTCTTTTTGTAAAGAGTCACGTTGGACTCCTTAGTGTGTATGCTGCTTTGCTAGCACGGCGTTTCTCGCTCGCCTGTTGTACTTGTGGCTCGTTCATTTTCCACTGCTGGGCATCTCCACTTTAGGAGTGTGCCGAGTTACTCACGCCGTTGCTGGTAGCCTCCGGGGCGCTCTGCCAGTATTGGATAAAAAATTTATTGATTTTAGTGAGAGACGAAGGGGGGGAGAGAGAGAAAGACAGGAACATTGATCTGTTCTTGTCTGTGCCCTGACCAGGGATCGAACCGGCAACCCCTGTGCCTCAGGAGGATGCCTCACCAACCGAGCCGTCCGACCAGGGCTCTGCTGGGTTTCTGGCTGCTGTGAATAGCCGCGTATGTATTTTACGTGTGCTTTCTTACAGTTGTGAATGACTAGGAGTGGAGCCGCTGGGTCACTGGTCAAGCGTGTGTTCATCATTAGTAGATGATCCGCACCGTTTCCCAGAGGGTTTTCAGCGCCCCGCAGCTCAACCAGTACTGCTTCACATTCCCGTCAGCACTGCTCGCTTTCAGACTTTAGAATTTTAGTCACTGTTACCGAGTACTGTTGTGGTGTCAGTTTTTAATTTGTATTTTCCATAATTAGACATGAGATCGAATACCTTTTCCTACGCTTGTAGACCATTTGATAGCCTCTGCTTTTCAAGTGTCTGTTCTGCCCCTTTTCTGTCCTTTTGAGTTGTTGGCCTTTTTCCTATGGAGGAGGCTGAAGCGAGCACTGGAGGAGTTCCTTCTTTTCCTTTGATTTTAGTTTTTAAATTTTATTTATTTATTTATTCATTCATTCGCCTGACCAGGCGGTGGCGCAGTGGATAGAGCGTCGGACTGGGATGCAGAGGACCCAGGTTCGAGACCCCGAGGTCGCCAGCTTGAGTGCGGGCTCATCTGATTTGAGCAAAAGCTCACCAGCTTGGACCCAAAGTCGCTGGCTTAAGCAAGGGGTCACTCGGTCTACTGAAGGCCCATGGTCAAGGCGCATATGAGAAAGCAATCAATGAACAACTAAGGTGTCGCAGTGAAAAACAAATGATTGATGCTTCTCATCTTTTTCTGTTCTTGTCTGTCTGTCCCTGTCTATCCCTTTCTCTGACTCTCTCTCTGTCTCTGTAAAAAAATAAATAAAATAAATGTTTAAAAAAAGAAAACTCAGCAATTAAAAAAATGTTTAAAAATAAAAATTGCCTGACCAGGCGGTGGTGCAGTGGATAGAGTGTCGGACTGGGGTGCAGAAGACCCGGGTTCGAGACCCCGAGGTCGCCAGCTTGAGTGCGGTCTCATCTGGTTTGAGGAAAAGCCCACCAGCTTGAACCTAAGGTCACTGGCTCCAGCAAGGGGTTACTCGATCTGCTGAAGGCCCGCGGTCAAGGCACATATGAGAAAGCAATCAATGAACAACTAAGATGTCGCAATGAAAAACAAATGATTGATGCTTCTCATCTCTCTTCGTTTCTGTCTGTCTGTCCCTGTCTATCCCTCTCTCTGACTCACTCTCTGTGTAAAAAATAATAAATAAAAATTAAAAAAAATAAAATAAAATTTACTTATTTATTCAATGAGAGGAGGGGAGGCAAAGACAGACTCCTGCATGTGCTCTGACAGGGATCCACCTGACATGCCCACTAGGGGACGATTCTCTGCCCATCTGTGGCATTGCTCCGTTGCTCAGCAACCAAGCTCTTCTTAGTGCCTGAGGCAGAAGCCATGGACCCATCCTCAGTGCCCCGGGTAAACTCACTCTAGTTGAGCCTTGGATGCAGGAGGGGGAGAAGAAGAGAAAGAGAGAGAAGTGGGGGAGGGGAGGGGGGTGGAAAAGCAGATATGAGCTTCTCCTGTGTGTCCTAACTGGATGAGTTCCTAATATATTTTGTATAAGTTCCTTATATATTTTGGATATTACCCCAGGACATCTATAAGCCAGGCGGATACTCTACCAGTAAACAACAGTAAACAGTGGGCCATGGCTCTTTTCCTTTGGTTTTATTAAGGTACATTTACACAAATCACTGTATCAAGTTCCTGATATACAGTGTAATAACTTTACTTACACGTATTGTGAAACGGTTATTACAGTAAGTAGCATCCATTATCTCATATAGATACAAAGAAATAAAAGTACTTTTTTGTGTGTGAAGAGAACTTTTAGGATTTACTCTCATAACAACTTTAAATATATCATAGTGTTAGTGGTGGTCCTTGTATTGTTACATCTCCAGTACTTATTTATAATTTGAAGTTTGTACCTGTGACCACCTTTATCCTGTTCACTCACCCCTGGCTCCTGCCTCTGGTAACCACAAGTCTGATCTCTGAGTTTGTGTGTGTTTAAGGTTCTGCAGATAAGGGAGATCATACAGTATGTGTCTTTCTCTGTGTGACTTAACTTCACTTAGCACGATGCCCTCAGGGTTCACCCGTGTTGTTGCAAGTGGCAGGATCTCCTCTTTTGTAGCTGAGCGATGTTCATTATATATTACAGACCACGGCTTCTTATCTAGTCATTGGTGGTGGACACTCAGATTGCTTCCATGTCTTGACTGCTGTACACGATGCTGATTTGAATGTGGGGGTGCAGATGTCTCTTCAACACAGTGCTTTTGTTTCCTTTGGATGTATTACCAGAAGTGGAATTGCTGGATCATAAGGCAGTTCTAGTTCTAACGTTTTCATGAAATGTCTTACTCTTTTTCCATCGTGGGTGCATCAATTTACAATCACATAGCAGTGCACAAGGAAGGGTCACCTTTCTCCACATTCTTGCCAACACTTGTCATTTCTTTTTTTTTTTCTTTCTTTTTGGTAATAGGCATTCTGACAGCTGTGAGGTAATAGTGTGGTTTTGGTTTGCATTTCTCTGATAATCAGGGATACTGAGCACCTTTTCATGTACTGGTGACCACTTGTGTGCCTTCATTGAAAAATGTCTGTTCAGGCTCTTAGCCCATTTTTAAATTGAATTATTATTATTATTATTATTATTATTATATTATTTTCCTATGGAGTTGTATAAGTTCCTTATATATTTTGGATAACAGCCTCTTATAAATGGTTTGCAAATACTTTTTGCCATTTCATAGGTTGTCATTTCTTTTCTGTGCAGAAGCCTTTAGTTTGTTGGGGTCCCACTTGCTTATTTTTTATTTTGCTGCTTGTGTCTTATGCATCATATCCAAAACCTTATTGCCGAGACCCAATGTCAGGGAGCTTTTTTCATGTTTTCTTCTGGGAGTTTTATGGTTTCTGGTCTTACCTGTAAGTCTCTAATCAATTCCAACTTAATCTATGTTAGTGGTGTACTGTAGGGGTCTAGTTTCATTCTTTTACAGGTGACTATCCAGTTTTCCCAGCACCGTTTGTTGAAGAGACTGTCTTTTCTCCATTGAACATTTGTGGCTCCCTTGTGAAATGCCAGCTGACTGGTGGTATGGATTTATTTCTGGGCTCTCAAATCTGTGCCATTGGTCTATATGTGTGTGTTTTTTGTTGTTGTTGTTGTTTTTTTGTATTTTTCTGAAGCTGGAAACGGGGAGGCAGTCAGACAGACTCCCGCATGCGCCCAACCAGGATCCACCCAGCATGCCCGCCAGGGCGCGATTTTCTACCCACCTGGGGCGTCGCTCTGTCGCGACCAGAGCCACTGTAGTGCCTGAGGCAGAGGCCACAGAGCCATCCCCAGCACCCGGGCCATCTTTGCTCCAATGGAGCCTTGGCTGCGGGAGGGAAAGAGAGAGACAGAGTGGAAGGAGAGGGGGAGGGGTGGAGAAGCAGATGAGCACTTCTCCTGTGTGCCCTGGCCGGGAATCGAACCCGGGACTTCTGCACGCCAGGCCGACGCTCTACCACTGAGCCATCCGGCCAGGGCCTATATGTGTATTTTTATGCTGCTACCTCACTGTTCTGACCACTGTAGTTTTATAACATAGCTTGAAACCGTCAGTGTGGTGCCTCCCGTTTTGTTCTTTTCCCCACTGCCCTGCGGCGTCATAATTGTCAACACTTATCCACATCTGCCCACATCTGTACTTGTGCCAGCACCACGTCGTCTCAATCACTAACTTTATTGTCAGTCGTAGTGGCTGACAGGAAAGTCTTCCCACCTCCCCCTTGTTCTGCAGGGGCTCACGTGCCCCCGGAACGTGTGATAGAGGAGCATGCCTGTTAGGAAGAGAGCTGTTAACTTTGTAGAGGAAAGGCCATGTCCGACTCCATCAGGGGACCTGGAAGAGAGGGGAGCCCCTCGTGTGCAGGATTCAGTGTGAAGAAAAGGGGTGCTGAGGGCAGAAGTGGGTGCAGAAGGAGGCGCAGGGTATGGGGTCGCCTTCGGTTGGATTAGGTTGGTCCATGTGTCGTAGCTGAAGGGGGGGCAGTGGCGTAAAGAAGTAGAAATGTATTCTTTATATTAAAGTATGTGGAGGCGGTATCCAGGGTCTGTCTCATGTTCTTCTGGGTCCTGGGTTCCAGCTTCCCTCCAGCCTACATGCTAACATCACTGGGGTGTGGCCCTCGCCCTTCTGCCCGGGAGGGTGCCGGAGCTCTGGCTGCCTCCGCTGTGAACCGGGAGCAGGACGGGGGAGGAGGAAGACCAGCGTGCAGCCCCCTCTCAGGAAACGTTTCCGAGGGCCACCCGGCACTCTGGTAAACCCAGGATACGGTTTTGCCCTCGCATTGAACTTCAGCTGTTGCCAGTTCCTCGTGCGGCTGGTCCGGGTTAATTAAGTAGACGGCTGACCTTGGAGTGAGTGTTACGGGGACCGTGTTCTGCTCTCGGGTTTGCTGCGGCAGTTTGTGTGTTCAGAGGACTCGAGGGACGCGAGGTCGGCTTTCCTCTCAGTTTTGACGCTTCTGTAGCAGGACTTCTCGCTGCTGGCTTTTCATTTCCCCAGAGGAGCCCCCTCCGTTCCTCCGGCCTCTGGTGAGTGCCCCAGGGGTGCCCACGGGAGGGCGGGAGGGAAGGGAAGCTCCTCTCAGTCACAGGCCCCTACGACCTGCGTGCGACCTGCTTCTCTGGGTGGCGGCAGCACGGTGTGCTCAGTTTTGCTCCGTGAACAATGTATCGGGATTTCCACACTGTCCTGTGTATGCCTAACTTAAGTGAGCGGGTTTATAAGAAAGTCCCTTAGATGTTTTCCCCCATCTTTCCTTTTGCGGCAGGAAACCGCCATGAACAACAGCGGTTGCCTTAGAAACCACAGGGTTTCACTGTTTACAAACTGGCCTTCGGTGCAGACGGCGGACTCGGGCCGGAGCACCGCGCCGTTCGCTCGCAGGGGCGCTCGCGGTGTGCGCTGACCGCAGGGGGCGTCTGCGGACCGGCCAGGGGGTGAGGGGTGGACGTGAAGTTTGGATGTCCATAGTAACGGACACCCAGGCGGCCAGCAGAGGGAGGAGACCAGAGGCAGGGATGCCGGAGGAGAGGGGATTCTCGGTGTGAAATGACGGAGCGCCTGACTAGGCTCGTTAGGAAACCAACATTACAGCCGGGACGCCCGGAGAAGCCGGACCTCAGGGCGTGCGGAGCCGCAGCGGCCAGACGCCCGGTGTGGCTGTGACCGAGCACCCGAACGGGCCCAGGCGGCACAGAGGGGTCGGGGACGGTGGTAGACCAGCAGCCCCTCGGCCCTGCCTGCCTTCCCTCCTCTCCTCGTGGAAGGTGGGCGTGGGGTCGGAGGCTGGCAGACTGGCAGGGAGCCTGTCTGGTGGGGAAGGAGCAGGGTGAGCCGGCGGGGAGAAGTGGAATAGGAGCAGAAAATATCTCAGACGTAGAAAGACCTGCAGAGCACCTGACCAGGGGGTGGCGCAGTGGATACAGTGTCGACCTGGGATGCTGAGGACCCGTGTTCGAAACCCGAAGTCACTGGCTTGAGCGCAGAGTCGTTGAAAAACAATCATTGAACAACTAAAGTGATGCAACTACGAGTTGATGCTTCTCATCTCTCCCTTCCTGTCTGTCTGTCATTCTCTGTCCCTCTCTTGCTAAGAAGAAACAAAAACAAACCCAGTAGAGCAGGATAGCTATGTGATGACATACGGGATGCTCCACGGTATAATGGGAAACGTGAGAGATTTGAAATCAGACCATTCGAAGTTTAAATCTAGAAGTCCTGCCACTTACCAGCTTTGTCACCTTAAAGAAATTGTTTTCTGAACTGCAGTGTTTCATCTGTAAACATTATATAAGACTCGCTTCATAGAGGTGATTTACTGTAAAGGACTGGCTCGCTAATGCTAGGTTTATAACGTGAGAGTTATTTGTAAATAGTGTGATGTTACTGTCTAAGGTCCCAGTCACTTATGTATTTACGTGCATTTTATTTCATTTAGACCAACTGAAGCCTCCGAGATGCATGATGACGGAGTGGCCGTTTACCTGTGTCTGCATTTCCGGAGAACAAGGCTTGAGTGCAAACCACCCTAGGACGACGAGCCTCAACAAGGAGCTGACCAAGGATGTGAGGGCGATCTGGCTGTGACATCTGTCACCCCATGGATCGCCAGGGTTGATCTGGCTGGCTAGGCGGGTGTCCCCTTCCTCCCTCACCACTCCATGTGCATCCCTCCCGAAGCTGCACGCTCGGTCGAAGAGGACGACCTTCCACTTCCCCGCTAGAGGAGAGGACCGTTCTTCGGTCAAGAGTATATGAGTAGCTGTGCTCCCTGCTAGATCCTCCAAACAAGTCTCAAGGAGCTGACTGAGATGGTTGAACGCCCACGGCACTAGACTTGGAACAGTTGCTTCAGAAGGAATTACTTCTGCCGCTGCCCTAGAAGCCGGGCGTTGGCAGCGACAGTTGTTAGAGAAACAACTGTGGGTTCAAGAGTCAAGTTCTGGCTTCAGGCCGAGGGCCGGCAGCGGCAGGAGCTGAAGTGGACGCTGCGGAAGGAGCTGTGGAAGAAGATGCGTCCATGCAGCGGAGTGTCTCTGCGTCGGTGGGAGCGTCTCTGTGTCAGTGGGAGCGTCTCTGCGTCGGTGGGAGCGTCTCTGCGTCAGTGGGAGCGTCTCTGCGTCAGTGGGAGTGTCTGCATCAGTGGGAGCGTCTCTGAGTCAGTGGGAGCGTCTCTGCGTCAGTGGGAACGCCTCTGCGTCAGTGGGAGTGTCTCTGCATCAGTGGGAACGCCTCTGCGTCAGTGGGAGTGTCTCTGCATCAGTGGGAACGTCTCTGCGTCAGTGGGAGCGTCTCTGAGTCAGTGGGAACGTCTCTGCGTCAGTGGGAGCGTCTCTGCGTCACTGGGAACAGGCGTTTCCAACGCATCCTGTTTGAGGAGGTTCAGGCTGGAACTGCCATTGGCAACCTCAGAGCCCGGCTGTGGTCGCCCGAAGGCAGACACGCAGCAGCCGAGAGTCCCCCAGGGGCAGGCACAGCCCCCTCCGCGGGCAGTGGGGCACTCTGTGGTCCGGCCCCACACCAGACAGAGCTGATGGAGTTAGGGGTGAAAGTCAGGCAGAAACCCACCGAGTCCTGGGCAGCCTGGTTGCTGTGGTTGTGGGACGTAGGGGGTGGATGGCATCATGCTCTCCGGAACAGAGATGGAGAAATTAGCCACCATTACCACACACTCCCCCTTGAGGCAGCATCTTCAGAACTGCCAGGACAACCCAGGAAACCACACCCTATTAGAACCGATGACTGCCACTCGAACAGTCTGGCAGAACACGGGAGACTTGCCGGGGGCAGTGAGTCGGTGGCAGTCATATACTGAGCTGCAGCAGGTCCTCCCGGAACTGGGTACGAGGAATGCTGCTTTCAACCTGAGGTCCTGTGGGCCAGATTTACGGCAGTGATGAGGGACTTTATTCTCTGTAGTGCCTCATCAGCCCTTTTGGGGTCATTAGTGGCTATCTTGAGCCCCTATGTTGGGCAGCCTATTGTGATCTCGGGTTTCGAACACGGGTAACACTGTTATCCTGACGGTGGCAAATTTGGGAGAGGAGGAGGCAGCATGAGACCGTAAGGCTGTGTGGGCTGCTGCCTGTGCTGTCCCCCCACGACTAACGAGAAACGGGCCTGTAAAGGTCACCTGAACGCAGGTGTGGGTAGATTTGATTGCCATGGGGGCAGATAGGGAGAAGTTAGATGGCAGGACTCATAGAGCCCTGTTAGAGCTCTGGCAGCAGCTTAAACCAGAACAGAGGTTCCAGCTGCTGAAAAAGCGGGGGAAGTGGACGGCCCGGCAGCTGCTGAGGAAACGGCTGGTGTTCATGTGGCACAGCTGCAAGGTCACATTGGCAGCAGCTGCCAATAAAAAGCAGAGGCGGCTAAGAGAACTGTCAAGGGGTCACGGGCCTTTGAGTGTGTTCGGTCCCACCAGGCCCTGTGAGCTTGCTGAGGGGCTGGGTGGGGCTTGTGGCAACAGAGTGTTTATGGAAAGGCACTGAGGTCCGTTATCAAAGAGCTGTGTGGCTGGTTGCCTGTAATGAACCTTCACTTTGGGTGATTTGCACAGACAGCTGGGCTCTCTTGTGGACTGACTGTGTAATGGGTTCTTGTAGCAAGGCCTGAAACAAGAGGGGCCACTGGCTTGCTTGCTGGATGGACACGCCGCTGTGGACAGCATGGGAGACCATAATGGGGGGCAGCACCTGTGGGGGCCTCCTGCTCCGACAGCGTCCCTATCCAGTCGCAGAGACGCACTGAGGACACTTCACTCAGGCCGGGCTTTGGGCAGCAGAGCAACATGGTCCTGCCTGCCCCAAAGGCCAGCGGCTTCTGTGGACATGACTGGACTGTGCAGGCCCCCAGCCACAAGGGGTGGCCTTGCTGGCCCCATGGGGTGGGAGGCTATGGGTGGGCCTCCAGCTAACTCCCTGGGCTGTGCTAGGGGACGTCACTATGAAGGACACCTGTGTAATGACTGTCGTTCTTGGTATAGCGTGTGCCTTTGTGATTTGGTTGCTGTCGTCTGTGCGGTTCCTGTTTATGTGATGTGTGCCTCACTCCTCACTCCGGCCATCGCGGAGGATGCCTGTTGTGTAGTCTGTGAAGCGGGGGGCCGTCTTGCTGTTCGTGTTCCCGGCCTGAGTGCTCGTCCGCCCTTGTGAGAATCTAATAAACGGGAACAGCCCAACCCCTTCTGGCTCCCCGGTTCCTCTACCCTCTGCCCGAATCCAGTGTGGACCTGCCTGGCCTCGGTCACCCGCCTTACACAACCTCTGTGCTGTGTCTTGTGTCTCTCACACCCTTGAGATTTTCTAAAGATGTTACAATAAGTGTACACATGTATCCAACCCAAATATTAAGTTAAGCTCACCAGTTTTTCAATTTCCTGCACAGGGAACTCGAACTGCGTGGACTCTTCTGAGACTCAGCATTGGGTGATCGAGCTGTCACTCATCTGGGAGGCTGCCCTTCCATTTTCTCTGTTGAAATCTCACACTTTATGATCACAGCACAATTGTGCTATTTTCCTATTGATGTAGGCGTGGTTACTCCAGTGTTTGCTCTAAACATCAGTGTACAAGTCTCCTGGGCACAAGGCAAGACAGTCCCCAGAGTCCGTGGTCAGGGTGGGCGTGCTGAGCTCTGTGGGTCAGTACTCTAACCAGACTTGATAACGCTCACGGATTTCCAAGGCGCTGGTGCCAATTTACCTTTACAGGGAACGTGTAAGGCTCCACGTCCCTGATGTGTTCATTCTGCAAATAAACTAAACTCAGCTGACAAATAAGAATTAAGAGGTGAGTATCAGTTCCTTGGCTGCAGAATCCTTAGGCATTTTCTTTCATTTTTTTTTTTTGTTGTTGTATTTTTCTGCAGTTGGAAATGGGGAGGCAGTCAGACTCCCGTATGTGCCAGACCGGGATCCACTCGGCATGCCCACCAGGGGGTGATGCTCTGCCCATCTGAGGCGTTGCTCTGCTGCAACCAGAGCCATTCTAGCACCTGAGGCAGAGACCACGGAGCCATCCTCAGCGCCCGGGCCAACTTTGCTCCAGTGGGGCCTCGGCTGCAGAAGGGGAAGAGAGAGACAGAGAGGAAGGAGAGGGGGAGGGGTGGAGAAGCAAATGGGCACTTCTCCTGTGTGCCCTGGTCGGGAATCGAACCCGGGACTCCTGCACGCCAAGCCGACTCTCTACCACTGAGCCAACCGGCCAAGGCCCTGAGGCGTTTTCTTTCCAGGTTTTTTTTGGTGTGTGTGTGTGTGTGTGTGACAGAGACAGAAAGAGGGACAGATAGGGACAGACAGGAAGGGAGAGAGATGAGAAGCATCAATTCTTCATTGCGGCACCTTAGTGTCCTTAGTTCATTGATTGCTTTCTCATCTGTGTCATGACGGAGGTGGGGGTGGCTACAGCAGACACATGCCGGTTCGATGCTCTACCGCTGAGCCAATTGGCTAAGGTCACTAGAGAAAGTATTTAAATCAACTTTCTTAAATGTATTCAAAGAGATAAAGGAGACCAGAGACATAAAAGTAAAGGAAGCGGGGAGACATATGTTTAACATAGAGAGTATCAATAAAGAACTAGAAAAATTTAAAAGGACCAAGTGGATCAAGCATTGACCTAGAATGCTAAGGTCACTGGCTCAAAACCTGGGCTTGCCTGGTCAAGGCACATACAGGAAGCAACTACTATGAGTGGATGCTTCCCACTTCTCCCTCTTTCTCATTTTTTTCTTTCCCTCTTCTCTCCAAAAATCAATAAATAAAATAAAAAAAAAAATATTAATAAAAGGAACCTAGAAGTTATGGAGCCAAAATATACCATAACCAAAATAAGAAGTTTACCAGAGGGTTTCAACAGAAGATTTGAATATGCAGAAAGAGAATCAGCAAGCACACTTGAAGGTAAGCCCATTAAAATTAGCAGACCGAGTAACCCTTTGCTCAAGCCAGCGACCTTGGGTCCAAGCTGGTGAGCTTTTTTTTTGCTCAAACTGGCGACCTCGGGGTTTCGAACCTGCGTCCTCCGCATCCCAGTCCAACGCTCTGTCCACTGTGCTACTGGTCTGCCTCTTTCCAGACTATTACTACCTTTTCTTTCCTTTTATTCCCTTTACTTTGTCATTGTACTTTTTTTTTTAATTTTTTTAAAATTTATTCATTTTAGAGAGGAGAGAGAGAGAGAGAGGAGAGAGAGACGGGGGAAGAGCTGGAAGCATCAACTCCCATATGTGCCTTGACCAGGCAAGCCCAGGGATTTGAACCGGTGACCTCAGCATTTCCAGGTTGATGCTTTATCCACTGTGCCACCACAGGTCAGGCTGTCATTGTACTTTTAACATATACGCTCCCCCCCAATTCATATGTTGAAATCCTAACCCCCAAGGTGATAATGGGAAGAGGGGGGCTTTTGGGAAGGTGGAGCCCTCACAAATAGGATTAGAGCTCTTACCAGAGACCTGAGAGAGACCCCTGTCCCTCCCGCCACATGAGGTCACAGCTAGAAGGCACCATCTATGACAGTGGTTGGGAAACCTCAGCTTGCGAGCCACATGTGGCTCTGGCCCCTTGAGTGTGGTTCTTCCACAAAATACCACATTCTGGCTCTACCTCCATAAGGAATGTACCTACCTATATAGTTTAAGTTTAAAAAATTTGGCTCCCAGCCTGACCAGACAGTGGCGCATGACTACATTTTTTTTTTCAGGGACAGAGAGAGAGTCAGAGAGGGACAGATAGGGACAGACAGACAGGAACAGAGAGATGAGAAGTATCAATCATCAGTTTTTCGTTGCGACACCTTAGTTGTTCATTGATTGCTTTCCTCATATGTGCCTTGACTGCGGGACTTCAGCAGACCGAGTAACCCCTTGCTCAAGCCAGCGACCTTGGGCCCAAGCTGGTGAGTTTTTTTTTTTCTCAAACCAGATGAGTCCGCGCTCAAGCTGGTGATCTCGGGGTCTCGAACCTGGGTTCTCAGCATCCCAGTCCGATGCTCTATCCACTGCGCCACAGCCTGGTCAGGCCCTATGACTATTCTGTAACTTCCTTCCCTTTTCTTTTAGTCTCTGTGTGTCTTTTGACCTGAAGTAACTACATATTTAAAACATTATTATGTGATAACTCTAGAAACCAGATTTGTCCTCCTTCCCTGGTCTTTGGCTTTCTTGTTCATTGTGGGTGGTAATTGGGTGTTTCGTGACTTCTGAACTATTTTTGTAGAAACTGTATTCTTTGTCTGTGGTTAGTGAGGCCTGTGTTCTGTTAGTGTAGTGGTCAGCTAGTGATTTGACAGATATTCCCTTAAGTGTCTGGAGACACAGAAAAACAAACAGCATCTCTCAGTTTTTGGAGCTGGGTTCTGTTTATGTGTGAATTGTGACATGCCTGTGACACTCATCTGTGCCCTTTACAGCTCTTGCCTGTCCCATTCCTTCCTGTATATAGAAAAGGAGGTCAGCCTGAGGTGACATCACGGCCTTCTCGGGTCTTTCCTGATCACATGCCCCAAGCTGGACGTGCTCATGGCCCTCAGGACTCCCAGGAGGATATGAGAGTTCTCACAACACTTACTGCCTGTGGCTCCTCCTTCCCCAGCTCTGTCTCCCCAGCTCTGTCTCCCGGGCTGTTTCTACGTCCATTATTTGCCCCAGCTGATGTTTTTGTTCCAGTGACAGCTGCTGGTTCTTTGACATGAAACAGATTTCGCACCTGACCAGGTGGTGGCGCAGTGGACAGAGCATTGGCCTGGCATGCTGAAGACTCAGGTTCAAAACCCCGCCCTGGCCGGTTGGCTCAGCGGTAGAGCGTCGGCCTAGCGTGCGGAGGACCCGGGTTCGATTCCCGGCCAGGGCACACAGGAGAAGCGCCCATTTGCTTCTCCACCCCTCCGCCGCGCTTTCCTCTCTGTCTCTCTCTTCCCCTCCCGCAGCCAAGGCTCCATTGGAGCAAAGATGGCCCGGGCGCTGGGGATGGCTCTGTGGCCTCTTCCTCAGGCGCTAGAGTGGCTCTGGTCCCAACATGGCGACGCCCAGGATGGGCAGAGCGTCGCCCCTGGTGGGCGTGCCGGGTGGATCCCGGTCGGGCGCATGCGGGAGTCTGTCTGACTGTCTCTCCCTGTTTCCAGCTTCAGAAAAGTGAAAAAACAAAAACAAACCCCAAGTTCCCAGGCTTGATCTCGGGGTCACCAGCTTGCACATGGGATTTTAACATGACCCCATGGTCACTGGCTTGAGCCCACAGGTTGCTGGCTTGAGCAAGAGGTCACTGGCTCAACTGGAGCTGCCTCCTTGCCCCCCTCAGTCAAGACACAGAAAGCAATCAGTGAACAACTACAGAACCGCTTTACAGTGTAGCCCACATACAAAGCAGGGACCATGAGTGCACGCTCCTGTGAGTGACAGACTAAGGGAGGGAGCAGGGGCCATGAGTGCACGCTCCTGTGAGAGAAAGACTAAGGGAGGGAGCAGGGACCATGAGTGCACGCTCCTGTGAGTGACAGACTAAGGGAGGGAGCAGGGGCCATGAGTGCACGCTCCTGTGAGTAGTGCACGCTCCTGTGAGTGACAGACTAAGGGAGGGAGCAGGGGCCATGAGTGCACGCTCCTGTGAGTAGTGCACGCTCCTGTGAGTGACAGACTAAGGGAGGGAGCAGGGGCCATGAGTGCACGCTCCTGTGAGTGACAGACTAAGGGAGGGAGCAGGGACCATGAGTGCACGCTCCTGTGAGTGACAGACTAAGGGAGGGAGCAGGGGCCATGAGTGCACGCTCCTGTGAGAGACAGACTAAGGGAGGGAGCAGGGACCATGAGTGCACGCTCCTGTGAGTAGTGCACGCTCCTGTGAGAGACAGACTAAGGGAGGGAGCAGGGGCATGTGTTCCTTAGATTTCCAAGTTCCACATGAAGAGAACCCCCTTCCAGCAGGGGGAGCTGCATTCCTCCCCTTGAGTGTGGGCTGGACGGATCTTGTAGGTATCTGTGGTTTTGTGGGGTTTTTTGGCTTTTAAGAGTTTCTCTTTGTCTTTAACCTTTGCCATTGTAATGATGATGTGTATTGATGTGGCCTCTTTGGGTCCATCTTGTTTGGGACTGTCTGTGCTTCCTGAACTGGTGTATCTTTTTTCTTCATCAAGTTAGGGCCACTTTGGATCATTAGTTTTTCAAATAGGTTCCCAATCCCTTGCTCTGTCTCTCCTCCTTCTGGCACCTTGTGGTGTGGACGTTGTCACGATTCCTGTTGTCCTACAGGCCCCTTAACTACCCTCACTCTTATTGATACTGTTTCCATTTTGCTGCTCTGATTGTGCGTTCCTTTTTTGTACCTTGTTTTCTAAACCACTTATTCTACCCTCATCCAACCTCCTCATCACTCCTTCCAGTATATTTTTTGAATTTATTTTATTTATTTATTTATTTTTGTATTTTTCTGAAGCTGGAAACGGGGAGAGACAGTCAGACTCCCACATGTGCCCGACCGGGATCCACCTGGCACGCCCACCAGGGGGCGATGCTCTGCCCCTCCGGGGGCGTTGCTCTGCAGAGACCAGAGCCACTCTAGCGCCTGGGGCAGAGGCCAAGGAGCCATCCCCAGCACCCGGGCCATCTTTGCTCCAATGGAGCCTTGGCTGCGGGAGGGGAAGAGAGAGACAGAGAGGAAGGGGGGGGGGTGGAGAAGCAGATGGGCGCTTCTCCTATGTGCCCTGGCTGGGAATCAAACCCGGGTCCCCCGCACGCCAGGCCGATGCTCTACCGCTGAGCCAACCGGCCAGGGCCTTGAATTTATTTTTAAATGTATTGTGTTGACTTCATTTCAAGTGTCCGACTCAGTAGCACGCCGTCTGCACATGCGTCCTGCCCTGCCACGCCCCGTGCCACCCCTCTTCCCACCCCCATTTCCCCCTGTGCCCCCTCCTCCTGCCTCCACCTTCCCTTCCCCTCCAGCTATTGCCACCCGGTTGTTTGGATACATGTGCGATGTATATATAATTTGGCTAATCTCTTTACCTTCTTTGACCCAGTCCCCTCATCCCCCTTCCCTCTGACAGCTGTCCCTCTGCTCCCTGTGTCCCGGACTCTGTTTCTATTCTGTTCCTCAGTGCTCATTCGATTCCACATATAAGTGAGACCATAGGGTATTTGTGTACCTCTGCCTGGCTTATTTCACTTAGCATCATCTCCAGGTCCACCCCTGCCATCCCAAAGGTAAGATTTCCTTTTTTTTCATGGCCATTGTGTGTATGTACCACAGCCTTTTAACCCACTCGTCCACTGACGGACACTTGGGCTGTTTCCAGATTTTCACTATTGTGAACAATGCTGCCATAAACATGGGGGTGAGACCCACTTGTTTATTTTTTCCTGTATTTCACTTGCCTAAGGAGATATATCAGCAAGAATGTTCCTACAAGAGATGTTTGAGACTCTACTGCCTATAGGAATTTCTTTTAGTCATTTATGATTTTCTGACTTACATTTATCCGTTTTATTTCTGTGTTTGGTGTAAGTTAGTGGTCTAGTTTTATTTTTTTTGCATATACATGTCCAATTTTCCCATTTATCAAAGAGAATGTTTTTACTCCATTATATACTCTTGCCTCCTGCCTCAAATATTAATTTAATATAAAGGTGTGGGTTTATTTCTAGGTTCTCTGTTATGCTCCATTGATCTATATGCCTGTTCTTATGCCAGTACAAGGCTGTTTTGATTACAATGGCCTTGTAGTATAACTTGATATCAGGAATTGTGATACTTCCCAGTTTATTCTTCATTTTCCAGATTTCTGAGGCTACTCAGGTTCATTTTTGGTTCTGTATAAATTGTTGGAATATTTTTTCCAGATCTGTGAAGTATGCTATTGTTATTTTTATAGAAATTGCATGAATCTATAGATTGCTTTGGGTAATATAGACATTTTAATAATGTTCATTTCTTCCAATGCATGAACACAGTATATGCTTCCATTTGTTTGTATAAACAGCCCAAGGGTCCATCAGTGGATAACTGGATAAAAAGGCTGTGGTACATTTACACAGTGGACTACTATGTGGCCACAAAAAGGAAGGAAATATTACCTTCTGCAACAACATGGGTGGGCCTGGTGATTATTATGCTCAGTGAAATAAGCCAGGCAGTGAAATACAAATATCATATGATCTCACCTATATGTGGAATCTAATTAACACAATAAACTAAGGAACAAAATAGAAACAGAGGCAGGGTAACTAGGACCAGATGGAAGGCTGTCAGAAGAAATGAGAGGTGGGGATGGGATCAAAGATGGTGGAGGGAGTAGTCAGATTATATACATAGAACACATGAAATACAGGAAACAAGGTAGCAACAGGCCCAGGAGAGAGAGGGGTGAAAGGGGGAGGGGCAGAGGGTGGTGTGGGGGTGGAAAGAGACTTCGCGTGGGGCACGGGGGCGCGATGCCGTGTGCAAAGGGTTTATAATGCGTGGGATACTTGTAACCACGTCAACACAATAAGTTAAAAATATTTCTTTTTAAATAAAATGTTTTAAAACACACACACACAAAATGAATGGGACTATATCAAAGTAAACAGCTTCTGCAGAGCAAAAGAAACTGACAGCAAAACAAAAAGGCAGCCGACTAGAAGATACTTCCAAACAACAGCTCTGACAACAGGTGAACATCCACAATATAGAAAGAACGCATACAATTCAACAAGAAAAAAACAACCCAATTTTAAATATGGGGAGAGGACCTGAACAGACACTTCTTCCAAGGAGACAGACAAATGGCCAACAGATATATGAAAAGATGCTCATCTTCACCAGCTATTAGAGAAATGCAAATCAAAACTGCAATGAGACACCACCTTATACCTGTTAGAATCGCTATTACCAACAGGACAGGTCATAACAGTGTTAGAGAGGCTGTGGAGAAAAAGGAACCCTCACTCACTGCTGGTGGGAATGTAGACTGGTACAGCCACTGTGGAAGACACCATGAGGCTCCTCAGAAAATTAAAGAGTAGAACTACCTTATGACCCAGCAATCCCTCTACTGGATATTTACCCAAGAAACTTGAAAATATTTATTTGCAAAGATATATACGCCCTTATGTTCCTTGCAGCATTATGCACAGTGGCCAAGACATGCAAACAACACAGTTATTCTTCGATGGGTCATTACATGAAGAGGATGTGGTACATGTATACGATGGAATAGCACGCAGCCATAAGATAAAATCCTGCCATTTGTGACTACATGGATGGATCTTGAGAACATCACGCTAAATGAAATAAGTCAGACAGAAAAATTCGAGAACCATATGATTTCAGTCATATGTGGGATATAAAACTGAAAGCAACAAATGAACAAATAAACAAAAACTCATAGATCCTGACCTGTGGTGGCGCAGTGGATAGAGCATCAACCTGGAATGCTGAGGTCGCCGGTTCGAAACCCTGGGCTTGGCTGGTCAAGGCACATAGGAGAAGCAACCAATCAATGAAAAACTAAAGTGAAGCAACTATGAGTTGATACTTCTCACTCCCAACTCCTCTCTCCTCTCTCCTCTCTCTCTAAAATCAATAAATAAAATCTTTAAGAAAAGAAAAAACTGCCTGGCCTGTGGTGGCGCAGTGGATAAAGCATCGACCTGGAACGCTGAGGTCGCCGGTTCAAAACCCTGAGCTTGCCTGGTCAAGGCACATATGGGAGTTGATGCTTCCTGCTCCTCCCTTCCCCTTCTCACTCTCTTTCTCTCTTTCTCTCTCACTCTTCTCTCTAAAAAAAAAAAAGAAAAGAAAAGAAAAAACTCATACAAACTGACCAACAGCACAGTGGTTACCAGAGCAGGGGGGAGGTGGGGGAGTAAAGGGCAGAGGAGGTCAGGAAGTGGTGACGGATGATGTGACCGGGTGGTGGACAGCCAGTGAACTTACAGATGATACACAGAGAACTACTGCACACTTGAAACCTATGTCATTTTATTAATCAATGTCCCCACTGCCGAGACCAGCTCAGCAGGGGGGGTGCAGGAGAGGAAGATGCTGCAGGACTTAAGAAAACACACACACAAGACACAACGTAGAGAAAAGACGGCCCCAGGGGACTCCCGGCCTCCAGGACTGAGAGCCCAGCTCTCTGCAGCCTCATTGTTTATTTATCGGTCTCTTTGCTCATCAAGCACATTAGCAGAGCCTGGTCAGACTAGTCTACAACGGATTCAGGTGCAGAGAGGGGTAATTCACACCTTTCAGGTGTGCAGGAAAAGACCACAGGGATCAGCTGTTTCCTATAAACACTCTCCTCAGTGCTGCAGGGGCTGCGTTCTGCCCCCACAGGACTTGGTGGTCCGAAGTCCACACCACAGACTTGTCTCAGGACCACAGCCTAATTCCCAGCCATTTTCCTACACCCCACCAATAAATTAAATTTTTAAAAGTCTATTTACAAAAATGAACAGAGGGCCTGAATAGACTTTTTTCCCCCCCAAAACAGACATAGAGCTGGCCAACAGACGTGAATAGATACTGAAGACCAGTAGTCATCAGGGAAATGCCAATCACAACCCAATGAGGTGTCACCACACAGCTTGCAGAGCGGCCCTTTCTCCAAATGCAACAGAACACAAGCCTTGCCCAGGATGTGGAGTGAACTTCATGCTCTGTGGGGGGGGGGGGGTGTAAACTGGGGGAAAGTGTGGAGATTCCTCCAAAAATTAAAACTTCCAGGGACTTATCCAAACAAAGCAACAACATAAATTTAAAAAGATAAATCCTTCCCTATGTTCACCGCAGCGTTACTTACAGTCGTCAAAGTATGAAAGCACATTAATTCTTCACGGACGGGCGAATGAGTAAAGGTGTCATGTGTGTACGGTGGAATTAATCAGCCGTGAAAAAGAAGGAACTCCTGCTCTTTGTGACAGCAGAGAAGGACTTCGAGAGTATCATGCAAGTTACATAAGTCAGAACAGCAAACACTGTATGATTTCATTTATCTGTGGAATCCAAAAAACAAAGGAAATGAAACAGAAACAGACTCATAGATACAGAGAAAAAAGCTGGTGGCTGCCACAGGTGAGGGGGGCGGTGAGTAGGCAAAAACAAAGTGACAGAATTGAGGACTGAGAAGTACAAATGACCAGCTGTGAAGTAAGTCACAGGATGCAAAGTACAGCACAGGGAACACAGCCAGTGACATCCTTACAACTGAGTGCAGTGACAGGCAGCACCTGACTTACTGAGGTCACTACCCCACAAGGCATATAAATGCCCAATCCCTATGTTGTACACCTGCAACCTACGTAGTGTTGTATGTCGACTATAGCTTTAAAGTACATTTTGAAAAACAAAAGATAATGTTTGCATCACTTTTGCCAAATCCCTCGAAAGTCACGTGCCGGCATCATGACCCTCATTGCTACACACGTCAGCATGCATCTCCCAACAGTAAGAACATTTCTTCCTATCTGTAATATTATCACAACGGGGAAATTAATTCTCAAATCTTTTCTAAGTTACAGATAAAATTAGCGTCATTATCCTCTAAGTGTCAGATTTCACATCAATTTTTTTAAAAGTATCTCTAATTTGGTAGCAACTCTGCAATGTCTACATCATCATCCACCCTGTGCACATACACACTGATTCTACTGGGATGAGGACCCCAGCTGCCTAAGCCTTCTGTCCCCTCAGCAGGACAGAAGAGGTCCCTGTGCCCAGGTCACACCTGGTGCCCCAGGAGTGTCTCTCCTGAAGCAGGTGACGGGCAGATCTGAGAGCTGTACCCCCATCCCACAAGGGTCAACAGTGAATCCATGGACTCCCTGTAACACCCCTCCTCTACCAGGGATTGAACCCCACAATCAGGGTGTCAAGGAAGTGTCCACACACTGGAACTAAGACTGACCACCCCATACCTCCTCATTCCCACCGACAGAGCCCAAGTGAGAGCCCCAGACCCCTGCCCCTCCCACCTCCCTCTCTCACACTCACCACCATCTGCCCTGAATCCACCAGGATGAACCTCCTTCTCTCCTTTTCCCTGTCTGTCTCAGTCACCCCTGGTCCCCCAAACATCCTGCACACTCATCTACACAGGCTCCGTGCACCCCTACTCTGTCTCTCCTCACACCTCCTCCCCAGCTCCTGAAACCTTCCCACTGTGTCCCCCGGAGGTCTCAGCCCAGGATCAGCCAAATCCACACAGTCCTCCCAGGGTGTTCCTGCACCTGCAGCTCTGACAGGGACCTGGGTCTCCCTGAGGACACGGCTCCCTCTGAAGTCCTGCCATGGGGGTGTCTCCCCTCCCACAGACCTTATGCCCTGGGCCTGGAGGTGGGTGGGGTCCTTCTCCTCAACTGCTTTGACTTTTCCCTCCCTCTTCCCTAACATCCCTAATGTATCATCAGATCAGAGCCCCCACTCCCCTCATTGTAGGTGATCCCTGGGGACCCCTAGGCCATCACCTCATGTCTTCTAGCTCCTGGCTCACTGTCACCCTCCCCAGAGTGCCACCTCCTTGACCTCAGTGATTTCAACCTAATCAGATGAGGAAGGATGAACAGTGGTCCCCAAACATGTCCAGCCTGAATCTTTGCAGCCTGTGGACAGGCTTCCTTACATGACAAAGGGACTTGGTGATGTAATGAAGGTTAAGGACCTTAGGACAGGGAGACCATCCTGGGTCACCTGGCTGGGCCCAATCATGTCACATAAACCTAATAGCAGAGAGGTTTCTCTGGCTGGAGTCAGAGATGCTGCAGGAGAGATGAGGGTGAGGGGAGGCAGAGAGGTTCCACGTGGGGGAAGGATTGTGTGTGCTGTGGGGGCCACGTTCCAGAACTGAAGACATCCTCCAGTGTCAGGAGCCGATCAACAACTGCTGGCTGACAAGGTCACAACAGGAGAAGACCCACAACTGCTGGCTGACAAGGTCACAGCAGAAGAAGATCAAAAACTGCTGATTGACAAAGTCACAGCAGTGAAGACCAATGGCTGCGGGTTGACAAAGTCACCCAAAGGAGAGACACAACGATACTTCCCCCTTTGACTTTTTGAATTAATCTGGCCTTATATCCCCCCTTTTCTGGGTGTGTGCTATTATTTATGGCACAGGGATAATAGTATCATGCTTTCCCTGTAGATTTGTAGTAATTTCTTTGGAAATGAGACAGAGGTTGTGAGTTCCACAGAAAAGCCTGTAAGCCCCTTGAACTGGGCTCATAGACATAAGAGGCTGGCTATGATATCCCTCGTAAAGGGTTAAGTCTGTAGGAGAATTCCCTCTTAATCATGTTAGAAAGAATAGATTGTGACTTGTGAATGGGTAGGAGGCAGTGGCTGTGCACAGAGCACCTTTCAGCCTTCACTTAATTCAACATTTTTCCTCCCTAGCCTTTTCATGTGATAGAGTAGAGAAACTTTCCTTTCTTCTTGCTTATTTGATCTGCAGATAGTGGTAGACTCTGAGAAGAATCGAGTTAGAACTTAACTAGTGTTTAAATATAATAAATAAGTAATATTTGACTAGACAATAGAATCTTAGGTAAGGTGTAGTAGAATGGCCCATTGTGTGGCGTAGGATGAAAGCGCAGTTGGCAAGAAAAGAATGTTTTACTAAGAGAATTGTCTTTTGACTAAAGGCAATTGCTAGGCTTTCTCAATGAGATGTTCTCATGAGATTTATATGCTTTCCAAGATTTTTTGATAATGAGAAGAATGTAGGTGAATCCATAGAAATAATAACAGTTACTGTCTTCTGAAATTATGTTGCTACTAGGCTATCTTGCAAGTGCACTCTGTATATCTTTGGATGAAAGCTACTCTTAATGTTATGTCAATTTCCTTATGGGCAAGCCTTTTAGAATCTTGTGAGAAAAAGTAGGACACTGCTTAAACTCAAAGCCATTTACCTGAGCAAGCGGTGGTCCATTGTTAGTCCTTAATGATTTCGTCTGCTAATCTCTCTCTGCCCCTTGACTCACAACAGCAGTAAAGTTAGTTAACTATTAGTACTAATACCTTAAAAGCTTTTACCAATGTTGTTATCGCTATTCAAGTTATTTTGTATTTTGAATGATTTGCTACCTGGTTTGTGATTTATAGATATAAATTAACTGTTATTCGGAAACATGTAAACATAGTGAAACAAAAGCAATAATTAACACCATGTAATTGTAACTCAGTGTGTGTATAAAAAGGGACCTATACTAGCATTTGAGAGAGATGCCTGACAGTAAATGCTAACCAGAGAATAAAGAGAAAGAAAAGAATTTGGCTCTCTCACTCGATTTCGCCGACGCTGTCTCCTCCTGTGGGACCCCTGGATCCCCCCCGGGGCTGGACCCCGGCACTCTGGGAGCTCAGGGTGGCTCCAGCTGACACCCAGCGAGGAAACAGGGACTCAGTCCCACATCTGCAAGAATCTGAGTTCACACAACCAAGTGAATGAGCTTGGCAGTGGATTCTTCCAGAGCCCCGGTGAGGACATGTCGGATGTGTAACCTGCACAACCATGAGATAATAAAGGGCTGCTGTTTAGAGCCACTTGGTTTGTGGTCACTTTACAGCAGGGACAGAATACTCAGTCCCTGGCTCCTCACTTCCCTGAGCTCCTCTCCTCCATGACCTTCTGCTCTGCTCTTCCTGGGCCCTCTCCCTTGTCATCCCCTAGACTTGTCATTGCCAATAACCCAGCCCTCCCACAGTCTCCACGCCATGCTTCCCACGCTCTGCCCTCCATCTCCCTACTCACCCCGCAGGGCGGCCTGAGCTATGGAAACACTGGTGCGATTATTTGATCACATGTGTAATGTAATGTCAGCAAACCATTCATCACAAATGTGCCTGTTTCCCAGGCCCAAGACCACCCTGTGATACATCACCTCCCACAGTCGTTTGTGCCCACTGGGATCCCAGGTTATTATCCGACCATCTTGTCACTCTTTTTTTTTTTTTACAGGGACAGAGAGAGAGTCAGAGAGAGGGACAGATAGAGACAGACAGACAGGAACGGAGAGAGATGAGAAGCATCAATCATCAGTTTCTCGTTGCGACACCTTAGCTGTTCATTGCTTTCTCATATGTGCCCTGACCGAGGGCCTTCAGCAGACCGAGTGACCCCCTGCTTGAGCCAGCAAACTTGGGTCCAAGCTGGTGAGCTTTTTTTGATCAAGCCAGATGAGCTTGCACTCAAGCTGGCGATCTCGGGGTCTTGAACCTGGGTCTTCTGCATGCCAGTCCGACACTCTATCCACCGCGCCACCGACAGGCCCATCTAGTCACCGTCCCTCACCTCTCGATGTCCTCTCCTCCCTCCTCATTCATCTTCAATTCCATGAGACAGCATTTCAGTCCCTCCCTTGGTCTCCCTTGCCTTGTCACTCTTGCTTAGAAAAACCACACAACCAAGAAATTCTACCTCTGCCCTCCCTGCACCTGCCCCGTGCAGCTACAGGAGGCTGAAGACAACACAGACACGTGGATGCTGTCATGTTACCATCATGACCCAGACCACAAGGGGGTCCACACTGCTGCCCATAATCATCCTGTCCCTGCACGGCTCCCTCAGTCTCCCCTATCCTCTGCTCAAACACCCACCCTCCTTCCCCATCTCGTTACTGCCAGTGACCTTGTTTCCTGCTTCACTGAGAAAACCAGACACATTAGAAGACGATTATTACAGATTTCCAACACTGTCTACTTGGAGACGTCACCACAGGTGAGCTGTCCACACTCCCAGCCAGAGCCGTCCCTCTGCTGGTGCTCGAGGCCTCATCCCTTCTCGTCTACGTAAAGGTGCTGGTCCAGCAGTTCTTCCCTTTTCCTCTCTTGTCATTCTTTCCTCCACTAGGCCACGTGGCAGCGTGAGAATGCACACCCAGACCTCAGCCTGAGGGAGCATAACTGACCGATGGCCCCGCTGCTGTGCTCTCAAATCTGCTGCCCCATTTGCTCTGGGACCTCACTTCTCACAGGCTCCTTCCCGTCAAAGATGAGAACAGCAGGGAAACTGAGGCAGGACCATTGCCCCTCTGAAGGCTGACTTAGGCTCTAGGATCCCTGACACCCTCTCTGAACTTTCCTTACTCTGCCCTGGGTCTGGGACGCCTCCAGCCAACCTCCCTTCTCTCTCCATCATTTGGATGACCACATTGAGCACTTGTAACTTCTAGAATGTACATGCTGCTGTTGAAATGCACAGTGACACACGGCTTCCCTGGGCTTCTCTGTACTGAGGACGTGGGGGACTCACAGATAAACTCAGGGTTACTGAATGAAGATCATTTCACAATGTAACAATCCCGAGTCACAGACACACTGTGTGGGAAGTAGAATTCAGGAGCTCTGTGAGTCTGACTGCAGTGCTGGGTAGACACATTTCTGTACAAGGGGCCAAAATCACTTCTTTACAGATCAGCTTCCTGACGTTCAGGGTTTCCAAGACTGTGCTCCCCACTGGGGTTCACAGACAACAGGGAGACTGGTCTCTGAGGATCTCCATCCCCTGTTTTCAGACACAGCTCCTCCAGGGTTAAGAGAAACAAACTCCTGTCCGTCCACCTCCATTCCCAGGGCGAGCTCACTCTCTGACATCTAAGTCCTGGGGGTGAGTTTTCTTCTAGAAGAGTCCAGGGGGAGAGATAAGGGGTGCGAGGCAGGGAGTCCATTTCAGGGGGAGGGATTCCGGGGAGAGAAGAGAGGGAAGGGGCGGGGCCCAGCCTGGGGGTCTCCCTGGTGTCCTCACACAGCCCCTGGGCCAGGACTCAGGGACACAGGGTGACAAAGAGCTGTCCGTCAGGAGGAGGGGTCAGGACACAGTCCCGGGTCCCCAGGCCTGGCTCTCAGGGTCTCAGTCCGAGGGCGGAGTCTGGGCGGGGAAGGTCAGTGTTGGGGAGTCCCCATCTCCCCGGGTTTCACTTCTGCTTCTGACAACCTGTGTCGGGTCCTCCTTCCTGGATACTCATGATGAGTCCACAGATGTCACTCCCATTGGGTGACCGGTTTCTAGAGAAGCCAATCAGCCTCCCCGTCGTTCCCGGTTATAAGGTCTCCGCGGACCCGCCCGACACAGATTGTCCCCAGATCCTGAGAATTCGCGTCATGGGGTCCCCCACCCTCCTCCTGCTGCTCTCGGGGTCCCTGGTCCTGACCCCGACCTGGGCGGGTGAGTGCGGGTCGGGAGGAAACGGCTTCTGCGGGGAGGAGCGAGGGGACCCAGCGGGGGCGCAGGACCCCGGGGAGACGCGTGTCCACCGCCCCCTCCTGACCCCTGCTCTGTCCCGGCCCCTTTTCTGTTTCCCGGGACCCACGCGGGTAAGGGTCGCGCGTCTCAGAACCTCCCCGTCCCCAGGTTCCCACTCCCTGAGATATTTCTACTCCGCCGTGTCCCGGCCCGGCCGCGGGGAGCCCCGCTTCTTCGCCGTCGGCTACGTGGACGACACGGAGTTCACGCGGTTCGACAGCGACGCCGCGAGCCCGAGGATGGAGCCGCGGACGCCGTGGATGGAGCAGCCGTGGGTGGAGCAGGAGCGCCCGCAGTATTGGGACGAGCAGACGCGGGGCGCCAGGAGCACCGCACAGACTTTCCGAGTGAACCTGAACACCCTGCGCGGCTACTACAACCAGAGCGAGGACGGTGAGCCACGCGGGCGGGTCCCGGTCACGACCCCATCCCCACGGACGGGCCGGGGTCGCCCGAGTGTCCGGGTCCGAGCTCCACCCGAGACCGCGGGACCCCTCACCCCACCCGGGAGGAGTCCGCCGGACTTTGACCCAATTTCGTTTTCGGTTTCGGTTTAATCCCCGCGGTCGGGGCGGGGCCGAGTGGGCGGGGCTGACCGCGGGGCGGGGTCAGGGTCTCACACCATCCAGTTGATGTACGGCTGCGACCTGGACCGGGACGGGCGCCTCCTCCGCGGGTACTGGCAGTATGGCTACGACGGTACCGACTACCTCGCCCTGAACGAGGACCTGCGCTCCTGGACCGCGGCCGACGCGGCGGCTCAGATCTCCCGGCGCAAGTTAGAGAAGGGCGGTGAGGCGGAGTTCCAGAGGAACTACCTGGAGGGCAGGTGTATGGATTACCTCCGCCTTTACCTGGAAAAGGGGAAGGAGACGCTGCAGCGCGCAGGTACCAGGGCCGCGGGGCTCCCTCCTCTCCCCTCGGGCTGCGGCTCCTACACGGAGACAGGAAATGGACCGGGGTCAGAACACCCTCCTTTGGGTCTGGACATTGCGTCCCCTGGGTTTTCAGATCCGGGACCAGACAGCGACTCCCCCTTCTCTCAGGGACAATTAGGTGCAGTGTCTCTGGGATGGAGGGGAGACCAACCCTGAACTAACCCATCAGCGGTTCCCCTTGACCCTGGCAGTGACCCCGGGACCCACGGGGATTTTCTCCCTCAGGCCTTGTTCTCTGTCCCCTACCCAGTGTGTCTGAGGTCTGACCCGGCTTTTCTGGGTCACTTGTCCTCCACCCAGGTCAGGACTAGAAATCCCTTTTCTCCTCTCATAGACCTGCCTGCTACCCTGAGCTGTGTCCCTCGGAATCTAGAACTTTCCAAAGACTAGATCATCCCAGGTGCCTCTGTCCAGCTGGTGTCTGGGTTTTCTGCTCCCGCCCCCACCCCAGCTGTCCTGTCACCTCTCACGATGGTCACAGGAGTGCTGCTGGAGTGGCTCATAAAGGATGAAAAGTTCTGCATTTCTCACCCCTCTCCTCAGACCCCCCAAAGGCACACGTGACCCACCACCCCATCTCTGACCGTGAGGTCACCCTGAGGTGCTGGGCCCTGGGCTTCTACCCTGCGGAGATCACCCTGACCTGGCAGCGTGACGGGCAGGACCTGACCCAGGACATGGAGTTTGTGGAGACCAGGCCTGCGGGGGACGGGAGCTTCCAGAAGTGGGCGGCCGTGGTGGTGCCCCCTGGAGAGGAGCAGAGCTACACGTGCCATGTGCATCACGAGGGGCTGCCCGAGCCCCTGACCCTGAGATGGGGTGAGGAGGGGACGTGGGCACAGAGCCTCTTCTCAGGGAGCAGGGGCCTCTGGAGGACTTCAGCAGGGTCAGGGCTGTGGCCTTGGGGTCAGGGCCCTCACCTTCCCTTCCCTTCCCAGAGCCTCCTCAGGCCACCATCTCCACTGTGGTCATCATTGCTGTCCTGGTCCTCCTTGGAGCTGTGGTCACTGGAGCTGTGGTGGGAGCTGTGATGTGGAGGAGGAGGCGCTCAGGTAGGGAAGGGTGGGGTCTGAGTTTCTTGTCCCACAGGGGGTTTCAAGCCCAGGAAGAAGTGTGTCCGCTTCATTAATGGGAAGTACTGTCCCCACACATGTGCTTGACCAGTCTGGGGCTGTTTGTTAACAATGACTCTTTAGTGAGGCACGTGTGAACATGAGGGACAGATTTATCACTTGATGAGTCAGTGATGGGGACCTGGTCCCCAACAGTCACAGGTCAGAGGGGAGGGTCCTGCTGAGGACAGACCTTCAGAAGGATGGGTGGTCCAGTCCCCACACATGTACTTTCCTCAGGTTTCCTGGTCCTGCCCTGGGTCTGTAGTCACAGTTCTGGAAACTTCTCTGGGGCCCAGGACTAGGGGTTCCTTTAGGACCTCATGACCTTGCCTCCTCCCTGATCTCTCACAAGATATTTTCTTCCTGCAGGTGGGAAAGGAGGGAGCTACGCTCAGGCTGCCAGTGAGTATGGAGGGGTGACCCCTGAGACCCTGTGACAGTGCAGACAGGAACCATGAGGGACCCCACTCCCCATAGTTCCTCCTTTAGTCTCCTGTCCTGGGGGCTCTGACCACGTCCTGTTGTGTTCTACCCCAGACAGTGACAGTGCCCAGGGCTCTGATGTGTCTCTCACAGCTTCTAAAGGTGAGACCCTGATGGGAGGGGTTGGGACAGAGGGGACAGGATATTTTGAGCACATGGTGAGCTATTGAGAATGTCAGCAGTTACAGCCACTGACCTGAATTTGTTTGTGATTATTTTCTACAGCATGAGACAACTGCCTTGTGGGGGACTGAGTGACGGAAGATGCTTCACATACACACACACACACACACACCCGCCAACCCTGTTTGTGACTTCAGGAACCTCTCACTTCTCTCTCTGCAAAGGGCATCTGAACATGTCTGCATTCCTATCAGCATAGTGTGAGGAGGTGGGAGGCTGGCCCACCCCTGCCCCCACATCTCCTCCCCACACTTCCCTGTCCAGCAGAGGGGGGCTGAGCCTCCCCATCCCTGTCTGTACTTCGTGGAGCACTGAGCTGCAGCTTCTTACTCCCTCATTGAAATAAAACTGTGGGTGTGAATTTGTATTTTCAGTTCTTGAGTTGATGGGTTAGAGGAGAAGACCCTAAAGTGTGAGAGGAAATAAATGGGAGCACTGAGAACTTTCCAGAACCTCTGTGTCTGCTGTGCTGAGTCTGTTGCAGGGACAGGAGAGGCTGGGAGGACCAAGTGTTGCCGGGGTCCAGCCCCGGGGGGAATCCAAGGGTCCCACAGGAAGAGAGGCGTCGGCACGAATCGAGTGAGAGAACCGAATTCTTTTTTCTCTTTAGCATTTACTGCCAAGCATCTCTCCCAAATGCTGGTCTAGCTTTATTTTTATTTATTTTTTTAATTTTTAAATTTTTAATTTTTTATTTATTCATTTTAGAGAGGAGAGGGAAAGACAGAGAGAGAGAGAGAAAGATAGAGAGGAGAGACAGAGAGAAAGAAGGGGGGAGGAGCTGGAAGCATCAACTCCCACATGTGCCTTGACCAGGCAAGCCCAGAGTTTCGAACTGGTGACCTCAGCATTTCCAGGTCGACGCTTTATCCACTGCGCCACCAAAGGTCAGGCCTAGCTTTATTTTTATACACACACACTAAGTTACAATCACATGGTATTCAGAATACATTGATTAATCATTGTTTTTTATCACTATGGTTACATATTTCTAGGTAACAGTTAATGCATTTCTATAGCTATAAATCAGATGATAAGTCGTTCTAAGTACAGTTATACAATAACTTGAACAGCAATAACAATATTGGTACAAACTTCTAAAAGGTCAGTACTGATTAATAACTCTACCTTGCCTAATGTCCTATTGTCTACTCAAATTTTATTTATCTACTATATCCATATACTAGTTAAGTTCTAACTTTATTTTTCTCAGCATGTTCCACCACCTGCAGGTCAGGTAGGTATGCAAGAAGAAAGGAAAGTTTCTCTACTCTACCACATGAAAAGGCTAGGGAGGGAAAGCGATGAATTAAGTGAAGGCTGAAAGGTGCTTCTGTGTATAGTTACTGTTTCCTACCTCTTCATAAGTCACAATCTGTTCTTTCTAACATGATTAATAAGAAGAAATTCTCCTATAAACTTAACCCTTTACGAGGGATATCATAGCCAGCCTCTTATGTTTATGAGCCCAGTTCAAGGGGCTTACAGGCTTTTCTGTGGAACTCACACCTTCTGTCTCATTTCCAAAGAAATTACTACAAATCTACAGGGAAAGCACGCTATTATCCCTGTGCCATCAGTGATAGCACACACACCCAGAAAAGGGGGGATAGAAGGCCAGATTAATTCAAAAGGTCAAAGGGGGAAGTATCATTGTGCCTTTCCTCTGCTGTGACTTTGTCAACCAGCAGTTGTTGATCAGCTTCTGACAGAGTGTGGTCAGGCCTGTGCCCAGTCGGTGCTCAGAGCATCATGGGCTTTGACGTGGTCATTCCTCAGCTGGGTCACCTCTCTGCTCCTTTGTCCTCATCTCTTCAGTGGAACCTTGTCCCTCCAGGACCTGTGATCACAGGGACTCAAATGTCACCCAGGCCTTGTAACTTGTCCTAATAAAGGACCCCTCCAGGTCTGTGAGCACTGATGGCATCATACGCTGGTCAGCTGACGTTCAGGCCTGGGTCCACCTATCAGCCCCGTCTCCTGGGTCTTTATTTGTTGTTTCTTTGTTTCTGTGGGACAATGTGATTGATTTTGTTTATGCTTGGGGTTCCAGTCTCATTCTCCTCTGGGTGTCCCTGTCTGACAGCAGGCGATGATTTGTCTGTCATTGTCCCACAAAGCCCAAGAGGTCCCTGCACACAGGGTCCTCTGTGTGGTATTGAGAGAAGAATTTTCAGACGCATCCTGCTCGTTCCTCCTTTTGGTGCTTTATGGTTCTTTCCATCTTTTCCAAACCTTCTCAAAAACACAAACAAACAAAAACAAGCTCTGGAATGAGCAGAGAGGAGGGATTCCTCAGCTTAGAGAAGTCCCTGCTGGAATTCTCTCTGCCTACCCGCCCTCCCCTGCCCTGCGCTCTAGGGATGGCTCAGTGCAGACTCCGGGACGTGCAGAGTGGGGTCCACTGTAGATTTAGGGGAGCAGCCCAGGAAAGTGCAGGTGCATTGCGGTCAGTGTGAGGGCACCTTGTGCTGCAGCCGCCACAGGACAGCTGTGCTCTGAGGCCCCATCAATAGAGACGCGTCTCTAGCGCAGGGAGCTGCCCCACACGGACCACTCAGGAACCACGACTGGGTGTGTGCAGACGTGTGGCACTGTTGTTCACGTGGGGACATCACTGATCAGGAACACTGCTGGCCTGGGGAGCCTGTGTCGTGTGGGGAGAGACAGGTGTGTATGAGCGCAGTGAACAGGGAGGTGTCTGTGTCAGAAGGGGGGGTGTCCTGGGAAAACGCAGTGGGGAAGGCGACCCCGAGTGTGGGCTGTGGGGACAGGAAGATGGCTGTGTGATTTGGGGGGTCAGTGTGGGTCTCACTGGGAAGGTGGCCTTGAGGAAAGGTGTGAAGGACATGAGGAATTGTCCACGAGGATGTGAGGAGGAGTTCTGTCCAGGCAGGAACGTCCAGTGCTAATGGAGGCCTGCGTGGGAATCCACAGAGGCCCGGCCACACCCCGTGGGCCTGAGGACGTTAGAGGACGCGGGCTGTGCTCTGAGGTGGGAGCCGTGCTTTGTAGCAGGAGAGGAACATGGTCTGACGTCCCCTTTAATTTTTATTTTATTTTATTACTTTTTAGCGAGATAGACAGGGACAGACAGGAAGGGAGAGAGATGAGAAGCATCAACTCATAGTTGCTGCACCTTAGTTATTTATTGATTACTTTCTCATATGTGCCTTGACCAGGAGGGAGGGGCTCTAGCCGAGCTGTGACACCTAGCTCAAGCTGGGGACCTTGGGCTTCAAGCCACTGACCTTTGGGCTCAACACAGTGACCATGGGTCATGTCTATGATCCCACGCTTAAGCCAGATGAGCCCAGGTTCAAACCGGTGACCTCGGGGTTTTGAACATGGGTCCTTAGCGTCCCAGGCCGACGCTCTGTCCACTGCGCCACCACCTGGTCAGGTGGACGTCCCCTTTGAAGGGTCGCTGTGGCTGCTGTGCTGAGAACAGACGTGGAGGCGAGGGGGGCAGTGGGGAGCAGTGGGGTCTGTGCAGGCTCCAGGCTGGAGGTGCTTCCCCGGGGTGAGCGGTGGACGCAGTGGGCGTGGTGGGATCTGGTCCCTTCTGAGGATGGACTTCACACAGTGGTGGGATCCAGCCGGTTCACACCGGTTCTGCAGAACCGATGCAGACTTTTTTGTTGAGTTCGGTGAACTGGTTGTTAAAATGGTACTTGTCATCAGGGTTCCCTCTAAGGTGGGCGCCTGGGCAGCCGCCCCATGTGGAAATCACAAATTTACATTCCTCACTCTTTTTTAACATTTATCTGTGCAACAGCGCATTCTAAATGCCCATAGTAACGTTCATTCCGTCCATAGGTGAAAAAGATTTGACAGAACTATACTTGTGATATTTATGTATTAATTGCATAAAACTCGTTATACCTTTGATGAAATCCTACATTTTAATTCTTTTATGTTTATTACTTCATCAACAAACGTATAACATAAAGAGAAAAAGTGCCAAACAACCAGGGGTGACAAGCTGTCATTTGTTTCAGCTTTGTGTTGCTCCCCAAATTCCCCCGAGATATTATACGTGTGCTGCTGTTCCCTGATCAAGAACAATATGAAAATATCTTAAGTAACAGTTTTATTGTTTTTATCAGGTGTTATTTAAATTTTTTATTAAGATTTGAAACTCTTACAATCTAGTTTTGTGTACCTCTTTTATCATTCTTATTTAAGTATTAAATTCATGAAATAGTAAACTACCCTTCGGTATATCATTTTTTTATACTTGAAACAGTATTAGGATAGAGAACCAGTTGTTAAATCATTTGAATCCCACCACTGACTTTACAGCTTCCTAACGGGTTGATCTGGGGTGCGAGAGAGGAGTCAAGGTCGCCAAACATTTCAGGACACAAGTAGACAGACGCTGTCAGTGGAGATGGGGAGGCTCTGGAAGGAGCATATTTGAGGGGGCATCACAGGCGTTCATTGTAAGAGATATGGATCCATCATATCTCTTACATCTTGAGATGTTTGTTAGAAATACAAGAGAGCCTGACCGGGAGGTGGCGCAGTGGATGGAGCGTTGGACTGGGATGTGGAGGACCCAGGTTTGAAACCCTGAGGTTTCTGGCTTAAGCGTGGGCTCATCCGGCTTGAGTGTGGGGTCTCTGGCTTGAGTGTGGAATAGTTGACGTGACCCCATGGTTGCTCCCTAGAGCCCAGGGATCGCTGACTTGAGCAGGGGGTCATTCGCTCTGCTGCAGCCCCCTGGTCTGGCACATGTGGGAGCGCAATCAATGAACAACTAAGGAGACTAAGGAGCCACGATGAGGGGTTGATGCTTCTCATCTCGGTTCTTCCCTGTCTGCCTGTCCCTGTCTGTCTCTCTCTGTGTCTCTGTCTCTGTCACAAAAAATAAAAAAAAGAAAGAAAGAAATACAAGAGAGTCGTCCGATTGGCAGTTGGACAGATAAAGCCGGAGATGAGGAGAGATGCCTGCCAGCTGGAGAAATTTATGTCAACAGAAGAGACGGCAAAGAAAGAAGGTCCGGCAGTTGTAAACATTCTGCTTCCTCCAACCACACCCAGAACCTTTCACAGGTGAGTCCACTAATCCCTCCTGGAAGACGCCTGCTCTTCTGCACAGTATTCAGGAGAAGGAGGGTATATAGAGAAAGCCAAACAACTAATTTATTAGGCATGAATAACATCGATCCTAACGCCAGTTAAGAAAGAAATAAGAAAAAAAAAATAGAAAAATCGCATTTAAGAAAGCAGATGTGGAAATCCTGAGAAAATTCAGCAGACTGTATCTCTCAGTATACTATGAAGCAAATATTTTAACCAAGTTAGGTATCCCAGGAATACAAGAGTATTTAACCTTGAAATGTCTTAATGAAATCCACCACTTCATTAAGACTAAAAAGACAGGAATGATCATATCTTACTGTGTAGAAATCACTACAGATGAAATCAGTGCTCTGTCTGACCCACACTTCTTAGTCATGTTCACATTTAAGGACCCAGGAGACTCGATTAGCCCCTCCCTGCTAGCAGGATGATCTCCTTACTCCATGGTCCATGCCTTTAATGTCACCCTCAAAGTCCCTCTTGCTGAGCATGGTGACAGTCACAGGCTCCAGGGATTAGGGCTTGGACATATTCGTGCGGCCGTTATTCTGCGACCACAGCTGCATGGTGACTGAATGAGGAGGTTCAACATGAGTCTGGTTCAAGTCCAGAGGGGAGAAGAGAGCACATGGAGGGGGCGCGGTGTGGAGTAAAAAGATATATTTTCAAATAAGTGTAACTGGACATATTAGCAAAATACCTGCTCTGAATACATTGACAATGTCATAGGAACACGTGAGAAAGAAGGAAAGCAGAAAAACCAATTGGTGATGATGGATCCATATAAATGAACACTGTTTTTATACCATATTAATAATGTCGGGTTCAAAACACATAAAAAAGATAAAGTACCATGTTGTGCTGTAGTTTCTCCCCTGTATCCCACGACACCCAGGCGATGTCGTCCTCGACAGCTGAGAGAGCTTGTTACTTTTATTCAGATGCCACTTCTTATACACAGTACCCAGAATAAAGTAAGTACTTAGTCAATGTTACCAAATTAATGAATTACCGGGACGTCCTTAGAAGACCAGGAATTGTGATGCACAAGTACAACTTTAAATAGGCTGAAGGGAGTGACCTCAGAGAAAATGGTGGCCTAGGAACTTTAAAGGTCCGTCTTTACTCAGAACAATGAAAAACTAGCAAAAAATCTCAGAATCCACTTTATCAAAGTATGGAAAATTTAGAGTGTTTATAGCTACCAAGAAAATGCTAAAAACAGAAGAAGGCAACAGGGGTTGAACAGGACAGCCCTGTGTTGTCTTGTTACCCTTGACCCCTCCCCCTCCCCAGCTGAGCTGTGACCTTGAAGGCAGTGCCACCCGTATGAGTGGGTTCTTGGTGACAGAGGAATCAGAGTGGACATTGTCAAAGAATCGTGACTTTCTGTTGTGACCTGTCAGGTGGCTCCTTGCAGGATAAATGTAAATGTTTTACCTTTACTTTTTCTAACTCAGACCTCTCTCAGGGTAGAGAATGAACTAAGGCAAAGACCATGAGCAAAAACTATTTCATGTCAAGGAACCAGCAGCTGTCTCTGGGCTAAAACATCAGCTGGGGCAAATAATGGACGTGGAGAAGAGCCTGGGAGACAGAGCTGGGGAGGGAGGAGCCACAGGCAGTAAGTGTTGTGAGGACTCTCACATCTTCCTGGATTCTAGGTGCTTCTGTGTATCATCAATGTGCAAAGAGGAATCAAGACTCACCCACCACAGGAGGGCACCTGCAGTGCAGACAGGAACACACCTGGACCAGCCGGCTCAGGTGAGCAGGTGACCAGGAAGACGGCAACACTAGACCCCCCACAGAGCACTTACTACATAAGGCCACTCTATCAAGATGGGAGACAGAGCAGCTCTACCTAAGAGATACATAGAAACAAAGACAGGGAGGCAGCTACAGTGAGGAGACCAATAAATACATCTCAAGAGAAGAACAGTCTGACCAGGCGGTGGCGCAGTGGATAGAGCTTCGAACTGGAATGCTGAGGACCCAGATTCGAGACCCTAAGGTCACCAGCTTGAGCATGGGCTCATTCTGTTTGAGCAAGGCTCACCTGCTTGAGCCCAAGATTGCTGGAGCCCCCCGATCAAGGCATATATGAGAAGCAATCAATGAAAAACTAAGGTGCCACAACGAAGAATTGACGCTTCTCATCTCTCTCCCTTCCTGTCTGTCTGTCCCTATCTGTCCCTCTCTCTGACTCTCTCTGTCTCTGTCACAAGAGAGAGAGAGAGAGAGAGAGAGAGAGAGAGAGAAGAACAGGTCACAACTCCAGAATAAAAAATAAAAACTGATTACAATGAAGACAAGCAATGAACCAGATACAAAGTTCATTTATTTATTTATTTATTTATTTATTTATTTATTTATTTATTTTCATTTTTCTGAAGCTGGAAACAGGGAGAGACAGTCAGACAGACTCCCGCATGCGCCCGACCGGGATCCACCCAGCACGCCCACCAGGGGCGGTGCTCTGCCCCCCAGGGGGCGATGCTCTGCCCATCCTGGGCGTCGCCATATTGCGACCAGAGCCACTCTAGCGCCTGAAGCAGAGGCCACAGAGCCATGCCCAGCGCTCGGGCCATCTCTGCTCCAATGGAGCCTTGGCTGCGGGAGGGGAAGAGAGAGACAGAGAGGAAAGCGCGGCGGAGGGGTGGAGAAGCAAATGGGCGCTTCTCCTGTGTGCCCTGGCCGGGAATCGAACCCGGGTCCTCCGCACGCTAGGCCGACGCTCTACCGCTGAGCCAACCGGCCAGGGCCAAAGTTCAAAATACTGGTTCTATGGATGCTCAGTGGACTTAGGGGAAGAGCACGTGAACTCAGTGAGAACTTACACAGAGAGAGGAAATCATTTTAAAAAGCCAGTGAGAAATTAGGAACACAGTAACTGAAATGAAGATTGCATTGGATGGAGTTAACAGCAGATGAGATAAAGCAGAGAATCAAGTCAGCAATTTGGAACAGAAGTTAGCAAAAAACACCCAATCAGAACAGCAAAAAGCAAAATAGAATTAAGAAAAATTGAGATTGTTTAAGAGACCTCTGGGACATCATCAAGCATAAAAACATTCACATCACTGGGTACCAGAAAGGAGGGAGAGAACAAGGCGTTGAGAAATCTATTTGAAGAAACGACTGAAAACTTTCTTAGCCTAGAGAAGGAAATAGACATACAATCCAGGAAACCCAGAGTCCCAAACAAGATAAACCAGAGCCGTCCACACAAACACATCATAATTAACATGCTAAAAATTAAAGACAAAGAGAAATTATTTTAAATTTTTATGTAGAAAATTAAATTTAACAGGGTGACATTAATCAATGAGAGTCCATAAGTTTCAGGTAAACATTTCTACAGCATTTGAACTTGATTATGTTGTCTACCCATCGTCCAAAGTCAAATCATTTTCTGTCACCATATATTTCATCTTCTTTGCTCCCTTCTCCTCTCCGCCCTCCCCCAAGTCCCCTCCCTGGTAATGACTTCACTTTTATCTATGTCCCTGAGTCTCAGTTTTATATCCCATCCTGTGTGAAAGCATATAGTTCTTAGCTTTTTCTGATTTACTTATTTCACTCAGAATAATGTTCTGCAGGTTCATCCATGTTGCCTTAAATGGCAGTGTGTCATCATGTCTTATGCTGAGTGGTGTTCCAGTGAATATATGGACCAGCTCTCCTTTATCCAGTCCTCTATCCAGGGACACTCTGGTTGTTTCCATGTCTTGCCCACTGTGAATAACGCTGTGATAAAGATGGGGGGGGGTATGTGTCTTCACGTAACAATGTTTACAAATTTTTAAGGTAGATACCCAGTAGAAAGATTTTTGAATCATAAGATAGTTCTTCTTAATTTTTTGAGGAGCCATCATTTTTTCTTCCATACTGGCTGTACCAGTTTACATTCCCACCAGCAGGGAGTGAGGGTTCCTTCTGCTCCACAGCCTCTCCAACTCTTATTACCTGTCTTGTTGACAACAGCCAATCTAACAGGAGTGAGGCAGGACCTCACTGTGGTTTTGATTTGCATTTCTCTAATAGCTGGTGTAGATGAGCACCTTCTCATATATCTGTTGGCCTTCTGTCTGTCTTCTTGGGAGAAGTGTCAGTTCAGTTCCTCTCCTCATTTTTTAATTGGATTGTTTGCTTGTTTGTTGCTCAGTTTGTGAGTTCTTTACATATTTTGGATATTAATCTCTTATTGGAGCTGTTGTTTGTAAATACCATCTCCCATTTAGTTGGCTGCCTCTTTGTTTTGTTATCAGTTTCTTCTGCTGTGCAGAAGCTTTTTAGTTTGATAAGGTCCCGTTCATTTATTTTTGCCTTTACTTCCCTTGTCTTTGGGTCAAATTCACAAACTGTTCTCTACGCCCAACGTCCATGAGCTTAGTACCTATGTTTTCTTCTATGTGATTTATTGTTTCAGATCTTATATTTTGGTGCTTGATCCATTTTGAATTAATATTTGTGCAGGGGACAAACTGTAGTCAAGTTTCATTCTTTTGCACATGGCTTTCCAATTTTCCCAGCAACATTTATTGAGGAGACTTTCTTTGCTCCATTGTGTGTTTTGGCTTTTTTGTTAAAGATTACACTGGAGAACACAATTTTTGTTGCATCCACAAAAACACTTGTTTTTACCTAATTCGAGTGTGCTGATCTCAAATCTGACATTAGTTTTTTTTCTGTAAGCTACAGTTAATTTGCAATAGAAGATTTTAAGTTTTCATCTTATTGTAAAATTTGCAACATTTAGTTTAACATAATGAAGTAGAATGTCTTCTTGGGCATCATCTTTGTGAAAATATAATAATTTATATAATGCAGTAAATACACTGGTGTCCCCAGAACATCTAATGGGCCGACCCATCAGTCAGGGTTCCAGTCCCGTGATGGCTGAGTGAACTGGACTGGTTCACTGATGCTTCTTTTTTTAAAAAAAAATACATGATTTTTGTGTGTGTGTATTTTTTTTGAAGTTAGAAGTGAGGCGGCAGAGTCCTGCATGCGCCCAACTAGGATCCACCCGGCATGCCCACCAGGGGGGATGTTCTGTCCATCTGGGGCGTTGCTCTGTTGCAACCAGAGCCATTCTAGTGCCTGAGGTGGAGGCCATGGAGCCATCCTCAGTGCCCGGGCCAACTTTGCTCCAATGGAGCCTTGGCTGCAGGAGGGGAAGAGAGAGACAGAGAGGAAGGAGAGGGGGAGGGGTGGAGAAGCAGATGGGCGCTTCTCCTGTGTGCCCTGGCTGGGAATCGAACCTGGGACTTCTGCACACAACGCTGACGCTCTACCACAGAGCCCACCGGCCAGGGCCTCCCAGACTCTTCTTTGAGGAGAAGAGGTTGGCCCAGGCATGCTGGAAAGCCCCTTTACCCTGCACCCCGCCCCCCCCCCCCCAGCCGGAACACTAGAATAGAATTCATGAGTGGCGGCCGCTAGGGCGGAAGGATCCCTCGGGAGCGCCGCTCACACCAGATCCCAAGGGTTTCCAGCCCCCGGCGGCAGCATCACCCCTCTCCCTCCCCCCTGCAGAGGAAGCTCCAGGAGGAGAGGCAGCCATCGTGGCCGAGTTCGAGCAGGGCCACCAGTTCCTGCGGGAGCGGGAGCAGCGGCTGCTGGACCAGCTGACCAGGCTGGAGCAGGAGCTGGCGGAGGGCAGGGAGGAGGACCAGGCCCGGGGCGGCAGGGAGCTCGCCCGGCTGACGCTCCTCATCTCCGAGCTGGAGGGCAGGGCACAGCAGCCGGCTGCCGAGCTCATGCAGGTGAGACTTCTTCCCGGGGGGCAGGGAGCTTGGGCACCAGGGCGTCGGTTCCCCGGGGAGCCACTCCCGCTGGGGACCTCGGTGTCCTCCTCGGAAACAATGGGCCTGATCATCCTGCCCCCAAGCTCCTGTCCCGGTGGTGGCTTGGACATCAGATGAGATGACTGGGCTGCTGACACTTTAATAAAGAAACGTTCTGGCCCTGGCCGGTTGGCTCAGCGGTAGAGCGTCGGCCTAGCGTGCGGAGGATCCGGGTTCGATTCCCGGCCGGGGCACACAGGAGAAGCGCCCATCTGCTTCTCCACCCCTACCCCCCTCCTTCCTCTCTGTCTCTCTCTTCCCCTCCCGCAGCCAAGGCTCCATTGGAGCAAGGATGGCCCGGGCGCTGGGGATGGCTCCTTGGCCTCTGCCCCAGGCGCTAGAGTGGCTCTGGTCACGGCAGAGCGTCGCCCCTGGTGGGCGTGCCGGGTGGATCCCGGTCGGGCGCATGCGGGAGTCTGTCTGACTGTCTCTCCCTGTTTCCAGCTTCAGAAAAATGAAAAAAAAAAAAAAAAAAAAAAAAAAAAAAGAAACGTTCTGCCTGACCAGGCGGTGGCACAGTGGACAGAGCATCGACCTGGAAGGCTGAGGTCCCAGGTTCAAACCCTGAGGTCCCGGCTTGAGTGAGGGCTCATCCAGTTTGACTGTTGGATCATAGACACAACCCCATGGTCTCAGCGAGCCCAAGGTCGCTGGCTTTAGCAAGGGGTCACAGTTCCCCCCCCAGGAAAGGTGCCCACAGCCCCCCCCCCCCCCGCGCATGCCAGGAAGTGAGAACGCATCCTTGAATCGGGGACTTGCTGTCCACTGAAACAAGTCCCCTGTGGGGTCCCAGCCCCGTGCCCCTGTGTTACGGGGCATAATCACCCCTTTCTCTCCCCCTTCCAGCTTGCCGTGAGGGTTGAGGGAAACACGGGGACAGAGAGGCCGTGTCTGTCATCGTCTCAGGGATCCACGGAAGAAGTTCTGGATGGAGAAACCCACTGCCCAGGTGACTAAGAGGAGGACGGGAGAATTCCCAGATAAGCTTCTGTGTCTTTCTTTGTTTTCATTCATTTAATAAATACTGAGCACTAACCACAGGTCAGCCCCTGTGCTAGGTGCTAGAGACAGTGGTGAACACGGTGATCACATTATGCCCCGTGGAACTTAACGTCCTCAGTGGATGCTGTGAGACTCATGAAAAAAAGACTTTTGCAAACTTCAGAGAACTCATACCATTAGGAAGTGCTGCCCCCCCTCAGTGTTCCCCAACTTGGTTAATGGCATCACCTTCCAACCACTGTCCAGCTATAAACTTAAGAATTGCTCTCAGCTCCTCCCTCCCCTTACCTGCCCCCAGTTCTAATCTACCACCAGCCTCTTCTGACTCCCCTTTAGCCCTTTCAGTGGTGAGTGGTTTTTTTTTAAATGAAATTAATAATTAGTTCCAGTTTTATTAACCTAAAATCATGTTTGTTTGATAACCAATTTATGGAAACAAGAAGAACATACATTTGCCTTTTTCAATGTTGCCTGACACTTTTTTACAATAAATTGATCGCACTCTGGACGGTCAGGAGCCTCGAGGACGTCCATGAACGTTCGTGCTGCTCAGAGGTTAGAAAAGTCTGACGCGTATCGCTTCTCACCTTCTGTTCCATGCTCCTACACCGGGCACTTTGCTGCTACTCGAATAATCACAAGTGTCCGTATAATAATGACAACGGCAAGCCTTTGCTGATCACTTACCGTAGAATGGGCGTGTGTTAACAGCTTTGCATGCATAACATAATTTAACCCAATAAACTAGATTCCAGCACCCCTATTTCCAGGGGGGAGTCTGGGGTGCAGAGTGAGCTCCGGAGGTGCACATGGCTAGTGAGACAGCTCAGCACACCCCCCCATCCCTGAGACTCCACCCCCCGTCTGCTCCTGGATCCCTGCCCAGTCCCCGCCTGGTCGGTCTGCTCTGCCTTCCTGCTGCTGCTGGAGTGTCCTTCCAACGTGCAAGCTCATCTGTCTCTCCTGCTGTAAGACAGCCAGTGGCTCCTCACCGTGTCCAGGTCAGGGTGTAACAGCGACAGGCCAGTCCTGTGTCACCCTCTGCTGTCCTGCCACTCACACAGCTCCCAGACTCCGCGCTGACTCACCTCACATCTGCTCCTCCTGCTGCCTCCTCTGTCCTCCCCGCCCGACAGGAAGCTGCTCCTCCTCAGCCTTGGCTCCAAGTACACACTCAGGTTTCAGCACTGACTGATGTGTTTCCACCCTTCTGCCCTCCCTCTCCTCCTTCTTTCTCTCTCTCTCTCTCTCTCTCTCTCTCACACACACACACACACTGAAAACAAAACTACATACTTCCAACCCTGAGTCCCTGGGGGTTGGTCTCAGCACAGTATCAAGTCAGTAAGTGCCTGAGAGGCATGTGGTGGTGGTCACTCTTCGCAGCGCCATCCCAGTAAGCAGATAAGACCCTCTTCCTCAGAGGATGCTGAAAAGGGCAGAAGCTCCTGTCCTCTCAGGCCAACTCACGGAGTTAGACTGCTTCCGGCAGCTACTACAGCTGAGACTGGTCCTACCTCGTCTGCCGGAAGCCTCTCTCCAAGACTTATTTCAAAGCGTTTTTAATTGATTTTAGGGGGGGAGGTGGCACAAGAAGTGTCAAGTCACAGTTGCTTCAGTTAGTTGTTCACTGCTTGCTTGCTGGTTGTCACATGTGCCTTGACCCTGCAAGCCCAGGGTTTCAAACCGGCAGCCTCAGCCTCCAGGTTGATGCCTTATCCACTGCACCTCCACAGGCCAACCCTCTCTAAGCCTCTTGAAAGCCCATTCAGTCACCTCTAAAACTGCAGAAACTCCACTAGCTCCTGACCAGAAGACCACAGGAGCACTGGCCTCTGATGGGAGAGGAAGTGAAGTGATGCCCTCCTCTGCCGTCCTGCACGGGGCAGAGCGTTCCCCGTGCAGACGGGAGAGAACAGTGACTAATGACCATGAACAACGGGGGGTCCTGACTAAGAGTCGTCCAAGGAAAAAGCCAGAGACAGCAAACTGACCCTGCTCTCCATCCCAGAGCTTCAGCTGGAGTCCAGGCCACAAACATGACTGCATCCACTTCTCTCTGGGCTCTGGCTCCCCGCCCCCCTCCTCCCCTCTCCACCATTCTGTTCTCCAAAAAGCAGCCAGATGGTGTTTTTAAAACTATTACCAGTGATTAGAACACACTCCTGGATAACACCCTCCAACAGTCCCCCATCCACTTGAAATAAAATCAGAAGTTTTTACCAGGAAGTTCAGGGTCCACTCTCTGCCTCCTTATTTCACACCACTCTCCACTTTAATCACTACAGGCCAGAAACGTCTTCTGTTTCTTAAAACAAGCCCCCCTCTGGGCCTTTTGCTGTGCTAGCCCAAGGCCCCTGCCCTGGGATTTTACAGAGCTGGTTTCTTCTCAAGGAATAAACTTACCTTTCCAACGAGGACTTCCCTGGCCACTCTGTCTAAAGTGGCACCCCTTCCTACCCCATCACTGCCCATCAGATTTCTCCCCAGCACACCACAACTACACTCTATCTTCTTCTCTGACTTCCTGTCTCTGTCTTCTCCCTGTTAGGACTGGTTGACTAGCGACAGGGGCTTCCTCAAGACGGGCTAGCCCCTACTGTGTGCTGGACCCTGGGATAGCATGCTCTTCCTTTCCGGGAGGTAAATTAACCAGTTCAAGGTCACAGAACTAGGGACTACGCGACTTCTGAGTCCAATGACTGACCTGTCCAGCTCCCCAACCCCTCTCACCTGTGCCCCTCTTAGGGGAGGGTCTCATGCTGTGTAGGGTTCACTCTCATACTGACATAAATAAAAGCAGATTGGTCTAAATTGCTTCAAGTTATTAAAGTATTTTCCCCTTCACCTCATCCCGAAAGCCACACAACAAGAAGTACAGCGCATCAAGGTGCGATATCCCCGCCCCTAACACAGCAGCGGGGGCGGGGAGACCTCGGCCTGTGGAGGGATGGGGTCCTCGTTTCTGGTCAGAGAGATGGGGACGCTGTGAGTCACGGGGGAGGCTTCAACCCTGTGGAAGCTCCGAGAAGCCCGGGCTCCGAAGCAGCAAGAAGTGAATCGAGGCTGGAAGGCGCTGTAGGCCGATGGGGGTCACACCTGGCTGGGGGGCGGGGCAGGGGGGGGGCAACGGGACGAGAGAAAAAGTAACTTAATCAAGGTCCCTCGGCACGTGCACAGCGCCGGACCAGGGGTCTCCTCTCCCCCGGCCCCTTTTCTCTCCGTCAAGGGGGCTTCTCAAGGAAATCCTGAGCCAGGGAGTGGAAGGAGGCCCGGGGCAGCCCAGGGACCCCTCAGAGGGCAGGGGTGGGACAGCGTTAGGATGGGGGCAGAAAGGACTCTAGGAGGAGGATGCGGCAGGACCTGTGAAGGTGGGAGGGGGCAGGCCAGGGGGAGGAGGAAAAGGCAGAAGTGAAAATAGAGTGGGGGGTGTTGTGAAAACAGGGTCTGAGGGGCCTGGCAGGTTGGGGACAGGCTGGGAGTGAGAGTCTGATGGTGGAGGAGCCCAGGGTTCGCGGAGGCACCGAGGGAGTCCGGCTGGGGGAGCCCCAGCCCTGGAGAGGCAGGAACGGGGGGGGGGGGGGGGGGGGGCCAATACAGGGGAGAGTCCCACGAACCGGGCACACCCTGGCGCGTGGTGGACGAAGGCTGGAGAGTTTCAGGGTGAGGGCCGGTTAGAGCCTTGGGGTGGGAGCCGGGGAAAGCCCTGGGGTGGGGGGCCAGGGGACGGGCTATCACTGAGCCAGGTGCCTGCCCTTCCTGTCCTACTCTCCTGCCTTGGCCCTCAGAGGGTCGCCTGGTGGTTCTCACTCTGCTTCCAGGGACCCAGGGATGGAGCCTCTAAATTTGCCCGGCTTGAGGGTCATGCTGCCCTTTGTCCTCCCCAGGGAAGCTGCTGGGAGACTTGGAATATAAAACAGGAGAGTGTCCAGAGGGTTTTCTGGATTAACCTCTCCCCACAGCGATTGTGACAGTCCTTCAGTGCCCCTGGGGGGGGGGGCAGACCAGCACAGCTCATAATTCTGGGTTTTGAGGGAGAACAGTGCAGAATTAAGAAAACAGACTCATTAAGAAAAAGGATGGGACCGGGGGGACTCTTCAATGTTGATGGCAATATCCGAGTGCCCCATAGACCCAGTTTGCTTTATTACATAGCCATATGCAAATCAAGGAAGTCTTTGATACAAAGTTACACACCTGAGGCTAAAACAGGAACTCTCCCAAGGCATAAACAGGACTCCCCCCACCATGCATAAGTGAAATCAACCAACATCTGAACAAACAAAGAGTCAGAGGAAGGACATGTAAATTGCTTCCAGCAACTTAAGGAAGCAAGTGAAGTGGGTGCAAATACTCAGCATCACAGCCAATATGGAGGTGGAGGGGGAGAACTTAGCCTTTTGCTAAGCCTCCAATCTACAATGGCTTTTGCCACTTGCAGTCTATTACATATCATTTTTATTTTATTTTATTTTTTTATTTTATTTTATTTTTTTTATTTTTTTACAGAGGCAGAGATAGACAGGGACAGACAGACAGGAACGGAGAGAGATGAGAAGCATCAATCATTAGTTTTTCATTGCGCGTTGCGACTTCTTAGTTGTTCATTGATTGCTTTCTCATATGTGCCTTGACCGCGGGCCTTCAGCAGACCGAGTAACCCCTTGCTGGAGCCAGCGACCTTGGGTCCAAGCTGGTGAGCTTTTCGCTCAAGCCAGATGAGCCCGCGCTCAAGCAGGCGACCTCGGGGTCTCGAACCTGGGTCCTTCCGCATCCCAGTCCGATGCTCTATCCACTGCGCCACCACCTGGTCAGGCTCATTTTTATTTTTAAAGATTCTATTTATTGATTTTACAGAGAGGAGAAAGAGAGTAGGGGGAGGAATGAGAAGTATCAACTCCTGGTTGCTTTACTTTAGTGGTTCATTGATTGCTTGTGTGTGTGCCTTGACCAGGCAAGTCCAGGATTTCGAACTGGTGACCTCAGCGTTCCAGGTCGCTGCTTGATCCACTGTGCCACCACAGGTCAGGCCATATCCTCTTTTATTTTTAATTTGTGTGCTGTGATTTTCACTCATCTGATTTCCTAGTTTCCCAGATTCTAATTTGGAGGCAGACTGAAAAAATACAGAACACAAAATTAATATAGCCAATGCTAACAGATACCCAAACATTCTAATACATTACAGGAATTAAAGCCTCTAAGCAAATTCTTAGCCAATATAACAGGATCTATACGAGTCTTTGCTGTTTTGAATGTCCTTAACATGTTCACCAAGTCCGTGCGGACACATCATCATTCCACATCCCTGCAAATGCAACCCAACCCCACTTCAGTCCATTGAGAGCTGTCACAAGGGGCAAGAGTCCAGGAAAAGTCCACATGGCACTGAAATTGTTGTCACATTTCTATACTTCGCAGCTCACATCCAAGTCCCAATGACCGCTGCTTCTAGCTGGTAACGATTCAAGTAACTGGAAAAGCCATCTGCAACATGTGTGGAGACAGAGCTTCCGTTCTCTTTAAACTGGAGAGGTGAACCCAGGGGGCCTTTCTCTGGAGCTGTACAGCCGTGGGGTGGTGAGGAGAACCTTGGGATACACTATGCTGGGTGGCAGAGGTAAATTCGTAAGAGAAGTTGGCAAAAAGGAGAAAGAGAGCTCTAAGTTAGAATTAAGGCCTGGCCGGGTGGTGGCACAGTGGATAGAGCATCAGACTGGGATGCCGAGGACCCAGGTTCGAGACCCCAGGATCGCCAGCTTAAGCACGGGCTCCTCTGGTTTGAGGAAAGGCTCACCAGCTTGGACTCAAGGTCACTGGCTTGAGCAAGAGGTTACTCGGTCTGCTGAGGGCCCGCGGTCAAGGCATATATGAGAAAGCAATCAATGAACAACTAAGGTGTTGCAACAAAAAACTGACGATTGATGCTTCTCATCTCTCTCCATTCCTTCTGTCTGTCCCTATCTATTCCTCTCTCTGACTCTCTCTCTCTCTGTAAAAAAAAAAAAAAAGTAGGAATAAAAAAAGAAAAAGAAAAAGGAACAATAATTTGAGGCTCAAAACCTATAAGCTGTAAAAGTCGCCTACACCCTTTGATAATCAAGGAGGTGACAAGATCAATATACGGAGATAAAACTTTCTTAGGAGTAACAGCTAAATGAATCCATTCAGTAGGACCTGAAGCCACAATAGTCCCGTTGGAGTGTAACTCGAGGGACAAATTAGTAAGGCAATTGATTCTTCAGGATTTATGCGTTTTAGTTGTGCTTGTTGCAAGGCTTTTTCTACAAGCTGTAAAGCTTGCTGTCCCGCAGCTGTAAGTAGCGGAGGAGAAGCTGGTTCAGCCGAGCCTCTAAGAATATGAAAAAGTGGCTTCGGTTCCCCGGTAGTTAATTTCAAGGAAGGTCTAAGCCAATTAATACCTCCTAATAATTTCTGGAAATCGTTTAAAGTTTGCAAATGATCTGTCCTGATTTCTAATTTTTGCTGATGAATTTGTTGTCACTCAATAAGTTGTGCTAAATAAGAGAAAGGTAAAGATTGCTGTACCTTTTCAGGAGCTATATAAAGTCCTGATTCTTTCAAAGAATATTCTAGTTGTTGCAAAATGGTCAGCACAGTGTCTTTATCTGGATGAGCAATAAGAATATCATCCATATAATGAATTATGTACGCCTTAGGGTGCTTTCTTCGTACTGGAGAGAGAGCTTGAGCAACATATTTTTGGCACAAGGTAGGACTGTTAGCCATACCTTGAGGCAAAACTCTCCACTGGTATCGCTCCATTGGAGCCTGGAAATTAAGTGAAGGGACACTGAATGCAAAACACTTGCAATCCTGAGGGCTTAAAGGAATAGTAAAAAAGCAATCCTTCAAGTCAACAACTACAAGGTGATAATTCCATGGAATGGCAGCAGGAGAAGGGAGTCTAGCTGGAGAGGACCCATAATTCCATAGTCTTATTTATTGCTCTCAAATCTTGTAATAGTCTCCAGTTTCCTGATTTCTTTTTGATAACAAATACAGGCGTATTCCATGGCCTATTAGATGGTTCAGTGTGCCCAAGCTGTAGCTGCTCTTGTACCTTAAGTTTCTCCTGAGAAAGGGGCCATTGGTCTACCCGTACAGGATTATCTGATTTCCAAGTAATTGGGTCTGCACAATGCATTATTGGGGTAGCAGGAGCTACCAAGGCCCCTATGCTAAATTTTGATATCCTAATCCACGCCTTCTGGTATTGGGTGCCACTTCTATGGGGGTGAGAATTCCTCGCTGTTCTTTTCCTAGTCCCTTAGTGGGAAAAAATCCCTGATCAAGCATTTGAGTGCTGACTAAACTATTAGGATTGACAAGTAATGCGCCTATATTTTTCAAAACATCTCTACCCCACAAATTAACTTGCAATCCAGGGAGTACATAAGGCTTAAAAGAATCCAGAATGACCTTCTTTATCTTCCCATTGTAAAAAACTAGAACTTTGTTGAGGGGATTTTCTCTGCCCTGTACCTTGTAATTCCGTGGCTGCTGCATGAGTGGGCCAGGAAGGAGGCCAGTGTAGCTTAGCAATGACAGATACATCAGCTCCAGTATCTAAAAGTCCTTTAAATTTACACCCTTGTATTGTTAGTTCCATTTCAGGGAGTTCCTGACCTATTTTTTGAATCTAATAGGCAGCATCAGTGGAGCCAAATCCTCGATTCTCTCGGGGTCCCTTTTGCAGGGTTTGGCCTTGTCTTAAAAGAGGTAAAAGGGGAGAGCTCCAATGTCTGGATTTGGGCGGGAATTGAAACCGCCTCTGCCCCCTTCAAGAAACTCGTAGCTGCAGGTACCCAGCCTTGAAGGGAGCTATGGCGCGGCCTGTGAGGAATAAGAAACCTGTCAGTTACAGACAGTTTGAGGACTCTGACAGCGATGATGATTTTATTTGTGCAACTGCACCTTTAAATAAGAAATCCAGAACACCACCAAAGGAGTTAAAACAAGAAAAGTCAAAAGCTAAATTGAAGAATCTCCAGAAAGAAGGCATCCCATTACAAGAGAAAACTCCTATACAAAGGTTAAGTGCGTGCGTGCTTCCCAACTGGGTGGAACTGGTAGTAAGGATAGACTTCACAGTGAGGGGAAACAGATTGCTTTAGATGACAAGCCCTACCAGAGAGACTTAGAAATCGCTCCAGTATTATCAGCAAAGGAACTCCCAACAGTCAACATTGATGAGGAAAAGTCTCAAGGCGCTGAAAAACATGGCAGTAGTGCAGCACAAACAGCGGCTACATCTCCTCACATCTCCAATTGCAGTGCAGCCAGTGATTATTGAGATGTGGATAAGATTACCGAGGAAGATGATTTTCATGGTGCTCCGGGGCACAGAATAGCAGCATCGAAAGCTGTGGTGCAACAGAGGAGGACTCTCTTGGAAGGCAGTGCTAATGACTCTGAACCAGACTTTGCAACTGGTGAGGATTCTGAGGATGAGTCTGACTTTAGTGAGAGTGAAGATAATGATGAAGACTTCACTCTGAGAAAAACTAAGGAAATTAAAAAGAAAGAAGGGAAGGTTAAATCCCCAGTTTAAAAGAGAGAGAAGAAAGGTAAATCCAAATGTAATGCAGTGACTTCAGTAGACTCTGCTCTAGCTGCTGTCAACTCAGAACCTCAGCCCTCACCCAAAAAGGCTTCTCTCACTTCAGAGGCCACCAGGAAGACACTGTGGCCCAGAAGGGACCAGGAATCTGCCCAGAGCTGCACACTCACTTCCTGCCTCTCAGGTATCAAAACGCAGAGGCCCTGTTCCCACCTTTGTGCCTCTGAGCGCAGACAGGACCCTGAGAGCAGGACACGCCTGACACTCTGCACAGCTGCCCCACGCCCAGGATGACACCAGAGTCCACAGGGGTGGTCTCCTCCCCTGGACCTTGAACACGCTGCTCAGGACTCACTCTGTCCCGGGACACGTCCATGCATGCAGGGGCGGCACACACTGGGGACGGTGACACGCCTGGTGTCTGCACCAGAGGAAGGAACACGTGACACGCAACCCTCATGACCACACCGTTGCTCAGACGAGGATCCCCTCCTCACTCTGTCCCCAGTGAGTGTCACACCCTGAGGACCACAGGCTTCACACCAGCCCTCTGCCTGGGGCGTGGCGGTTCCCAGGACTGGTTCCTTATTTTGGGATCCGGCCACACCCCGGGGACAGTGGGTGGGGCTGTGCTGGCTCCTTGTCTCTAATCCTTCAGGAGGGAGACTCGCTCAGTGAGGGGGGGCTCTGACTGCGGCTACCAGCCCCCGGCCTTTCCCGGGCTCCAGGATGGTGGCCCCGCAGGTCCCTGGGGCGCCCTGGATGGCAGCCCTGATGGTGTCCTTGGTGATGCTGAGCTGCCCTGTGGCTCAGGGCGCTGACCCCCCAGGTGAGTGTGGAGCTGCAGCTCTCGGAGAGCCTGGGTCAAAGGAATGACCCGCGGGCTGTCCCACCAGGCCCTGTCCACAGACAGGCTTTGAGGGCGTGACATCGTCCAGAGGCCTTGTTGGTCAAATAAGTTTGTAAATATGATGTATATGTTTGCTCGCTTATAGTTTGTATTGGGTGTGGGGGACAGGCTGTAAGCAGGCAGGGTCCTTATAGCCTAAGGCTTAGTTTTAAGACTAAGCCTTTCCCACCTTTTTAATACTAAGATCTTCTCAACACTAAGCTTTCCCCCACACCCTGGACTGTTGCATGATGTGGGGTGGTGCACTCTCATGAGGAATCCCATTATGCCTCAGATAAGTGGCTTTGTATCAGAAACTTTCTTATTTGTATGTTGGCTACAAATTTGGGGGACACCTCCTCTCGAGTTCAATAATTTGCTAGAACAACTCAGAGGGTCAGAGAAGTGCTGTGCTTACTGTCACAGGTCTTTCTAAATGACACAGTGAGCGGCCAGATGAAGAGGGACGTGGTGAGGTGGGGAAGTGTCCTGACTGCAGGGGTGTAAAGCCAGGAGGCACGGCCAGGGCCACCATCAGAGCAGCCGCCTGGCCCATGCAGGTTCGCATTGGATTCGGACAGTCGGTAAAGAAACAATGGAGCCACAAACTGGTGGGCCATAGTCTTTAATTCTAGCTTGCACCCGGCGGGCAAGTAAAACATACACTGGGCTCCAAAACCCAATCACATTCAGTGCTCACAAAGCCACTGACTTATCCGAGTTTCCTAGAATCAAAGGTTTCTAGCTCACCAGACTTATTCTCCTCAGTTCCCCATCTCCTTCCTTATCCCAGATACAAACTCTGTACAAACTGGCATCTCACTCAGCACTCCGCCATCTTGGCTGCTTTTCCTGGCCTCCTCCACGTGGCCTCCTCCCGCTGCTGGCTCTATTCTCTCTGCTCTCTCATGCTAACCTCAGGAACCAAGTGGGCAAACTCTCGTTCTACCCCCATTTTATATCGTAGCTTCACAATCTCTAATCCAATATACAAAGTAGGGAAGTCCCTAATACAAAGTCACTTCTCTGAGGCATGATTGGATTGTACCACCCCACATCAAAAAGGGTGGGAAAGGCTTAATCCCAAAACCAAGCCCCAGGCTACAAAGTTTCTCAACACACATTAATATCACCTGGGCGATGGCCTCACGTGGGCAATGTCATCTTTAACAAAGTGAGCATAATATATTTTATCTGCCCAACAAGGGGCCTCCGTCACCAGGGAGCTGGAAAATGTCACACCCCTTCCCCTCCAGCATGTGAATGTGTTCGGTACTTCAGAAGCTCTCTGAACCCCATTGTTAAGGGTTTTTTAATGGAAGTTTCCCTATGTGGACATGATGATTAAATCATTGGCCATTGGTGATTGGACTCCCCAGAGGTGGGGCAGTGAGGCTGAAAGCTCCAGCCCTCTCATCAAGCTTGGTCTCTGGTGACCAGCCCCATCCTGAAGCTACCCAGGACCTCAGCCACGGGCCATCTCATGAGCCTCCCAGAGACACTCCTGTCACACCTGGGGAGTCTGAGGGCTTCAGGAGCTCTGTGCCAGGAACCAGGGGAAAGAGCAAATATTTTACATTATAGCACAGGCCTTAGATCACAGATCCATTACTCAAAAAAGCAGCATAGCAGTTAAAAGACGCTGACACACCCAGCGCTTAGGTTTGATTGAGGCCAACACTCAAAGTGAAAAACTATTCCTGCCCCAGGGAGTCTGCTGTGGTAAAGTAACATTCCACCAGGATTATGTAGAGACACCCAGTCCAGATGAATTTTAAAGTTTTATTAAAAGATTTATTAATATGCCGGTTGCATATGTCTAACATGGGGCATATTTGACCCAAATCGTGCAGCCCCAAATGTATCTCAGAGGCTGGTTATATACCCTTTGATCACATGCAGGTTGGCAGGGGGGTGTGTGTGTGTGACAGTGTTGGTCAAATAAGTCTGTAAACATGATATATATGTTTGCTTGCTTGTGACTTATAATGGGTGTGGGGGACAGGCTATAAGCAGGCCAGGTTGTTGTAGCCTGAGGTTTGGTTTTGGGACTAAGCTTTTCCCCACACCCTTGACTGATTGTATGATCTGGGTGGTGCACTCTCATGAGAAATCCAATTATGCCTTGGATAAGTGACTTTGTATCGGAGACTTCCTTGTTTGTATATTGGATTAAGGGATTTTGGTTTTCTACACTATAAAGTGGGACAGACCAGGAGCTCAGACACACAGTTCCTGCTATCACAATTGCAGGGGCTCCCCTGATCCCTTGCCCTTCATGGGAAGAGCTGGTTTTCTGCTTTTCCCTTGTCTTCTTTTGTGGTTTGCCTGTCTTGGTGAGACACCAATAAATAGGATGGCCCCCCATCCTCTGACTCCGCCATTTCTTTATCGTCTGCCCGAATCCAATGGGAACCTGCATGTGAATGGTCACGATGGTGGCTCCTGGCCTTACAGACAGCATGACTATAAAGCCAGTAGCCATGGCCACCATCACAGCCGCCTGGCCCATGCGGGTTTGCATTGGATTCGGACAGACAGTAATGAAACAACAGAGCCAAAAACTCGTGGGCCATTTAACCCTAGTTTGCACCCAGCGGGCAAGTAAAAACACACACTGGGCTCCAAAACCCACTCATTCAGTGCTCACAAAGCCACTGACTTATCCGAGTTTCCTAGAATCAAAGGTTTCTAGCTCACCAGATTTATTCACCTCTGTTCCCCATCTCCTCTCTGCACAAACTCTGCACAAACTGGCTTCTCCCTCAGCACTCCACCATCTTGGCTGCCTCTCCTTGCCTCCACATGGCCTTTCTCTGCTCTCCTCTCTAATGCAAATCCCAGGAACTGAGAGAGAGCAAGCTCCCGGTCTGCCCCACTTAATAGTGCAGAGATCAAAACCTTTAATCCAATATACAAACAAGGAAGTCTCTGATACAAAGTCACTTATCTGAGGCATAATGGGATTGCGCATGAGAGCGCACCACCCCACATCATGCAACAGTCAAGGGTGTGGGGAAAAGCTTAGTCCTAAAACCAAGCCCCAGGGTACAAGGATCCTGCCTGCCCACAGCCCGCACCCAACACACATTAATATATAATCAAGCCCATCCCAAGCAAGAAGGGCAACCAATACCATCACCTGGATCATATATTGGCCATGCTTGGTCTACGTGGATTTATAAAAACATTAAACTTTCAAGGTAACACAATGGTGATGTCATTTTACATGTCAAAATACATTCATAAGCTTTTTAGTGTCTATCTCTCCTCCTTTGCCTAGAGGTACATGTCACTCTCAGGATTCCAGGAAGGAGGGAAAGTTAACATCAGTGTAGGGTGGTATGTAAATGTCTCTTATTGAAAGGGAAAGGAAGCTCTTCAGATAACTCAATCCTTTCGGAGAACTAAAACTAAATGACCAGTTGTCCTTGTAAATCAGGAGACTTCTATATCCCTTTTCCTCCATTTTCCAAAGAGAGGACGGGACAGAAAGCCTGACTTTTCCTCTTTAAAATGGCATCACCAAATACTAAGTTTTACAGTTCTCTGGCACCTTACCACATTCCTCACTGGATTTATATCCTGAGTCAAATCCTTGACTCATTTTTAAGGAGGTGCATAAGGCTGTTGAGTGGGACTATCAGCCTCTATTATGCAGCAGATATTTATCAGGTAGACTTGATGTTTTTATTCATAATAATAGTCTACTGAAGAAATAAATGTTACTGATTTATTTCTTACAACCTGCACAAATTTTATGTAATTTATGTAAATTCTTAATTTTATAAATTTTCTTCCGTTCTCTTTTAAAAGTGTTTCCATACCCTATACCTTTAGTTACTAAAATTATACAATTCCTTTTCAGTTAGAATTAAAAAAAAAATCTTAACCTTGCCTGACCAGGCGGTGGCACAGCGGATAGAGCGACGGACTGGAACGCAGAGGGCCCAGGTTCAAGACCCCAGAGTCTCTGGCTTGAGCACAGGCTCATCTGGTTTGAGCAAGGTTCACCAGCTTGAGCCCAAGGTCACTGGCTCGAGCAAGGGGTCACTCGGTCTGCTGTAGCCCCCGGTCAAGGCACATATGAGAAATCAATCAGTGAACATCTAAGGCAGGGGTCCCCAAACTTTTTACACAGGGGGCCAGTTCACTGTCCCTCAGACCATTGGAGGGCTGGACTATAAAAAAAACTATGAACAAATCTCTATGCACACTGCACATATCTTATTTTAAAGTAAAAAAACAAAACGGGAACAAATATAACATTTAAAATAAAGAACAAGTAAATTTAAATCAACAAACTGACCAATATTTCAATGGGAACTATGCTCCTCTTATTGACCACCAATGAAAGAGGTGCCCCTTCCGGAAGTGCGGTGGGGGCTGGATAAATGGCCTCAGGGGCCGCATGTGGCCCTCGGGCCGTAGTTTGGGGACCCCTGATCTAAGGTGTCACAACGAAGAATTGATGTCTCTCATCTCTTTAAATGATCTCTCTCCCTTCCTGTCTGTCTGTCCCTCTCTCTGACTCTGTGCCACAAAAAGAAAAAAAAAAGCCAATGTTTGATTTGAGGCTGGAGGAGAAAATGGATTCTCCTGGGATAAGAATGTCAGATGCTCATTTGAAAAAAAAAAGTGGATACTAACCTGGCATGGGAGATACTATGATCACGAAGGTGGTTTTCCCAGGGCGAGGCTTATCCATTGCACTCCGGATGTGCTGACCCCAGCGATTTCCACAAACGTGGGAAACTCGACTGCATTTAAAAAAAAAAAAAAAGTGTTTCTAAAAGGATCTTCTCTCAGCGGCCACTGTCAGACCTCAGAGTCTGTTGCTATGGTAATTTCTGAAACTCCGTGAATGGGTCAGTCAATAAATACTTTCTCCTTTCGGCACCTGTCACGTGTGCGTGGGAACCGGCCTCCCCGCGGAGGCAGGTGGTGCAGACACTGAGCTCCTCCGCAGACGGCGGTGACCCGGCCTCCCGCCCCGTCTGCACGTCTCAGCCTGAGATGCTGCAAAAAGGAGAGTTTCACAATGTCCCTCATCTTTTTTCTTCTCCCTCTCTCTTTCCTCTTTCTCTTTCTCTAACTCTCTCTCTCTCTCTCTCTCTTCTCTCTCTTCTCTCTCTCTCTCTCTCTCTCTCTCTCAGACGCACTTTTTCTGGTTTTCCGGGCTTGTTTGTATGCTTTTCGCTCCCCGTGAGCCCAGGGAAATGAGCGCTGAGAGGTTCCTCGCAGAGTGATACAATAGTTACAGAGGCCGGAAGTCCTCGTGCAGAGTGAACCTCGGCGCTCTGATGGGAGGGAGAACCATGGCTGTACTTCTAGGTTCTTGATTTGAGAAGGAACAATGTTGCCCAACCCCCGGGCTCCTGTATCAGATTTCCGGCTGCGCCCCCTGCCTTCCCTAAGGGACTCTCCTGTGTGGCCCCAGTTCCCCAGGGTCTGGTCAGTGACCTGCTGCTGAGACTGGCCAGGAACCTGTGCTCAGACTCCCCTTAAACTTCTGCCTCCTGTTCTGGACCTGATCCCACCCCGGGGCCCCAGACCCCCGGTCTGCTGTCCTTGAGTCCGTCTCCTGCCCCGCGAGCTGAGCCCCGGGGTCCGGCTCTTCCGTCCCTGGCGCTGGGCGCACACGGACCCGCAGAGCCCCGCGGAGACTCCACCAGCGCTGTGCCCAGGAGGAGAGACTGAGCGCGGGAAGGACTGATGGGCGGCTGAGGGGGACCTGGGCGGGGAGGCTGGTTCAGAGCGCAGCCGAGAGTGGGAGCGGAGGTGTGGGCTCACGTCAGAGTCCACGCAGACCAAACACAGGGGACCTTGTTTCCACGGAGCCGGGGAAGCCGAGGGAGAGGGAGAAAGCCAGGACGGACACTGGCGCTGGCCGAGCTCCTGCTCGCCGCCAGGGGGTTTGAGGGGCACTTCTTAGGCTCCTCTCTGTCAGCCCACACAGCACGCCCACCACACAGGCGTGGCTGTCCCTGTGTGAGAGACGAGGACACTCTCACAGGGTGCGGAAGGTCCTAGACCCCGTGAGACAGGATGGGGCTGACTTCAGTTTATATTCTTCCTTCTCTACCACAAGTTTTGGGCTCTGTTCTATATCAGGGGTCGGGCACCTTTCTGGCTGAGAGAGCCATGAACGCCACATATTTTAAAATGTAATTCCATGAGAGCCATACAACAACCTGTGAACATTACGCATTATCCAGTAAAAATTTGGTGTTGTCCTGGAGGACAGCTGTGATTGGCTCCAGCCACCGACAACCATGAACAAAATGAATGGATTGCAATACATGAGAATGTTTTAAATTTTTCTTTTCTCTCTCTCTTTTTTTTTTTTTTTTTTTTTTTACAGAGTCAGAGAGAGGGATAGACAGACAGGAGTGGAGAGAGATGAGAAGCATCAATCATCAGTTTTTCATTGTGACACCTTAGTTGTTCATTGATTGCTTTCTCATATGTGCCTTGACCGTGGGCCTTGAGCAGACCGAGTAACCCCTTGCTCAAGCCAGAGACCTTGGGTCCAACCTGGTGAGCTTTTTTTTTGCTCAAACTGGCGACCTCAGGGTTTCGAACCTGCATTCTCCACATCCCAGTCTGACGCTCTGTCCACTGCGCTACTGGTCAGCCGCTTTCCAGACTATTAATTACTACCTTTTCTTTCCTTTTATTCCCTTTACTTTGTCGTTGTACTTTTACCATATATGCCCCCCCAATTCATATGTTGAAATCCTAACCCCCAAGGTGAAAATGGGAAGAGGGGGGCTTTTGGGAGGGTGGAGCCCTCACGAATAGGATTAGAGCGCTTACAAGAGACCTGAGAGAGACCCCTGTCCCTCCCGCCACATGAGGTCACAGCTAGAAGGCACCATCTATGACAGTGGTTGGGAAACCTCAGCTTGCGAGCCACATGTGGCTCTGGCCCCTTGAGTGTGGCTCTCCCACAAAATACCACATTCTGGCGCTACCTCCATAAGGAATGTACCTACCTATATAGTTTAAATTTAAAAAATTTGGCTCTCAGCCTGACCAGGCAGTGGCGCATGAATAGATTTTTTTTTTTTTTTTTTAAACAGGGACAGAGAGAGTCAGAGAGAGGGATAGACAGGGACAGACAGACAGGAACAGAGAGATGAGAAGTATCAATCATCAGTTTTTCGTTGTGACACCTTAGTTGTCATTGATTGCTTTCTCATATGTGCCTTGACCGTGGGCCTTCAGCAGACCAAGTAACCCCTTGCTGGAGCCAGCGACCTTGGGTCCAAGCTGGTGAGCTTTTTTTTTTGTATTTTTCTGAAGCTGGAAACGGGGATAGACAGACAGACTCCCCCATGCACCCAACTGAGATCCACCCGGCACGCCCACCAGGGGCGACGCTCTGCCGTGACCAGAGCCACTCTAGCGCCTGGGGCAGAGGCCAAGGAGCCTCCCCAGCACCCGGGCCATCTTTGCTCCAATGGAGCCTTGGCTGGGGAGCCTCCCTCTCCACCCGGGAGGGGAGGAGAGAGACAGAGAGAAAGGAGGGGGGGGGGTGGAGAAGCAAATGGGCGCTTCTCCTATGTGCCCTGGCCGGGAATCGAACCCGGGTCCCCCACACACCAGGCTGACGCTCTACCACTGAGCCAACTGGCCAGGGCTAGTGAGATTTTTTTTTTTTTTTTTCCTCAAACCAGATGAGTCCGCACTCAAGCTGGTGATCTCGGGGTCTTGAACCTGGGTTTTCCGCATCCCAATCCGATGCTCTATCCACTGTGCCACCGCCTGGTCAGGCCCTATGACTATTCTGTAACTTCCATCCCTTTTCTTTTAGTCTCTGTGTGTCTTTTGACCTGAAGTAGCTACATATTTAAAACATTATTATGTGATAACTCTAAAAACCAGATTTTTCCTCCTTCCCTAGTCTTTGGTTTTCTTGTTCATTGTGGGTGGTAATTGGGTGTTTCGTGACTTCTAAACTATTTTTGTAGAAACTGTATTCTTTGTCTGTGGTTAGTGAAGCCTGTGTTCTGTTAGTGTAGTGCTCAGCTAGTGATTTGACAGATACTCCCTTAAGTGTCTGGAAACACAGAAAAACAAACAGCATCTCTCAGTTTTTGGAGCTGGATTCTGTTTATGTGTGAATTGTGACATGCCTGTGACACTCATCTGTGCCCTTTACAGCTCTTGCCTGTCCCATTCCTTCCTGTATATAGAAAAGGAGGTCAGCCCGAGGTGACCTCATGCCTTCTCGGGTCTTTTCTGATCACACGCCCTGAGCCGGACGTGCACATGACCCTTCAGACCCCCAGGAGGATGTGAGAGTTCTCACAACACTGACTGGCTGTGGCTCCTCCCTCCCCTGCTCTGTCTCCCGGACTTGTTCTACGTCCATTATTTGCCCCAGCTGATGTTTTTGTTCCAGTGACAGCTGCTGGTTCCTTGACATGAAACAGATTTTGCAGCTGACCAAGTGGTGGCACAGTGGACAGAGCATTGGCCTGGCACACTGAAGACCCAGGTTGAAAACCCCAAGTTCCCAGGCTTGATCTCGGGGTCACCAGCTTGCGCATGGGACTTTAACATGACCCCATGGTCACTGGCTTGAGCCCACAGGTTGCTGGCTTGAGCAAGAGGTCACTGGCTCAGCTGGAGCTCCCCCTTTACCCCCCTCCGTCAAGACACAGAAAGCAATCAGTGAACAACTACAGAACCGCTTTACAGTGGAGCCCACATACAAAGCAGGGACCATGAGTGCACACTCCTGTGAGTGACAGACTAAGGGAGGGAGCAGGGACCATGAGTGCACGCTCCTGTGAGTGACAGACTAAGGGAGGGAGCAGGGACCATGAGTGCACGCTCCTGTGAGTGACAGACTAAGGGAGGGAGCAGGGACCATGAGTGCACGCTCCTGTGAGTGACAGACTAAGGGAGGGAGCAGGGGCCATGAGTGCACGCTCCTGTGAGTGACAGACTAAGGGAGGGAGAAGGGACCATGAGTGCACGCTCCTGTGAGTGACACACTTAAGGGAGGGAGCAGGGACCATGAGTGCACGCTCCTGTGACTGACAGACTAAGGGAGGGAGCAGGGACCATGAGTGCACGCTCCTGTGAGAGACAGACTAAGGGAGGGAGCAGGGACCATGAGTGCACGCTCCTGTGAGTGACAGACTAAGGGAGGGTGCAGGGACCATGAGTGCACGCTCCTGTGAGTGACAGACTAAGGGAGGGAGCAGGGACCATGAGTGCACGCTCCTGTGAGAGACAGACTAAGGGAGGGAGCAGGGACCATGAGTGCACGCTCCTGTGAGTGACACACTTAAGGGAGGGAGCTGGGGCCATGAGTGCACGCTCCTGTGAGAGACAGACTAAGGGAGGGAGCAGGGACCATGAGTGCACGCTCCTGTGAGTGACACACTTAAGGGAGGGAGCTGGGGCCATGAGTGCACGCTCCTGTGAGTGACACACTTAAGGGAGGGAGCAGGGGCCATGAGTGCACGCTCCTGTGAGTGACAGACTAAGGGAGGGAGAAGGGACCATGAGTGCACGCTCCTGTGAGTGACACACTTAAGGGAGGGAGCAGGGACCATGAGTGCACGCTCCTGTGACTGACAGACTAAGGGAGGGAGCAGGGGCCATGAGTGCACGCTCCTGTGAGTGACAGACTAAGGGAGGGAGCAGGGGCCATGAGTGCACGCTCCTGTGAGTGACAGACTAAGGGAGGGAGCAGGGGCCATGAGTGCACGCTCCTGTGAGTGACAGACTAAGGGAGGGAGCAGGGGCCATGAGTGCACGCTCCTGTGAGTGACAGACTAAGGGAGGGAGCAGGGGCCATGAGTGCACGCTCCTGTGAGTGACAGACTAAGGGAGGGAGCAGGGGCCATGAGTGCACGCTCCTGTGAGTGACAGACTAAGGGAGGGAGCAGGGGCCATGAGTGCACGCTCCTGTGAGTGACAGACTAAGGGAGGGAGCAGGGGCCATGAGTGCACGCTCCTGTGAGTGACAGACTAAGGGAGGGAGCAGGGACCATGAGTGCACGCTCCTGTGAGTGACAGACTAAGGGAGGGAGCAGGGACCATGAGTGCACGCTCCTGTGAGTGACAGACTAAGGGAGGGAGCAGGGGCCATGAGTGCACGCTCCTGTGAGTGACAGACTAAGGGAGGGTGCAGGGACCATGAGTGCACGCTCCTGTGAGTGACAGACTAAGGGAGGGAGCAGGGACCATGAGTGCACGCTCCTGTGAGTGACAGACTAAGGGAGGGAGCAGGGGCCATGAGTGCACGCTCCTGTGAGTGACAGACTAAGGGAGGGAGCAGGGGCCATGAGTGCACGCTCCTGTGAGTGACAGACTAAGGGAGGGTGCAGGGACCATGAGTGCACGCTCCTGTGAGTGACAGACTAAGGGAGGGAGCAGGGACCATGAGTGCACGCTCCTGTGAGAGACAGACTAAGGGAGGGAGCAGGGACCATGAGTGCACGCTCCTGTGAGTGACACACTTAAGGGAGGGAGCAGGGGCCATGAGTGCACGCTCCTGTGATTGACACACTTAAGGGAGGGAGCTGGGGCCATGAGTGCACGCTCCTGTGAGTGACAGACTAAGGGAGGGAGCAGGGACCATGAGTGCACGCTCTTGTGAGTGACAGACTAAGGGAGGGAGCAGGGACCATGAGTGCACGCTCCTGTGATTGACAGACTAAGGGAGGGAGCAGGGGCCATGAGTGCACGCTCCTGTGAGTGACAGACTAAGGGAGGGAGCAGGGGCCATGAGTGCACGCTCCTGTGAGTGACAGACTAAGGGAGGGAGCAGGGGCCATGAGTGCACGCTCCTGTGAGAGACAGACTAAGGGAGGGAGCAGGGGCATGTGTTCCTTAGATTTCCAAGTTCCACATGAAGAGAACCCCCTTCCAGCAGGGGGAGCTGCATTCCTCCCCTTGAGTGTGGGCTGGACGGATCTTGTAGGTATCTGTGGTTTTGTGGGGTTTTTTGGCTTTTAAGAGTTTCTCTTTGTCTTTAACCTTTGCCATTGTAATGATGATGTGTATTGATGTGGCCTCTTGGGGTCCATCTTGTTTGGGACTGTCTGTGCTTCCTGAACTGGTGTATCTTTTTTCTTCATCAAGTTAGGGTCACTTTGGGTCATTAATTTTTCTTTTTTTTTTTCTTTTTCTTGTATTTTTCTGAAGCTAGAAACGTGGAGGCAGTCAGACAGACTCCCGCATGCGCCCGACCAGGATCCACCCAGCACGCCCACCAGGGGCAATGCTCTGCCCATCTGGAGCTTCGCTCTGGCAAGACCAGAGCCACTTTAGCGCCTGGGGCAGAGGCCAAGGAGCCATCCCCAGCGCCCGGGCCATCTTTTGCTCCAATGGAGCCTCAGCTGCGGAAGGGGAAGAGAGACAGAGAGGAAGAAGAGGGGGAAGGGTGGAGAAGCAGATGGGCGCCTCTCCTGTGTGCCCTGGCCGGGAATCGAACCCGGGACTTCCGCACACCAGGCCGACGCTCTACCACTGAGCCAACCGGCCAGGGCTGGGTCATTAATTTTTCAAACAGGTTCCTGATCCCTTGCTCTGTCTCTTCTCCTCTGGCACCTTGTATGGACGTTGTCACGTTTCCTGTCGTCCCACAGGTCCCTTAACTACCCTCACTCTTTTTTTTTTTTAAATTTAAATTTTATTTTATTTATTCATTTTAGAGAGGAGAGAGAGGGGGGAGAGAGAGTGAGAGAGACAGGGGGGAGGAGCTGGAAGCATCAACTCCCATATGTGCCTTGACCAGGCAAGCCCAGGGTTTCGAACCGGCGACCTCAGCGTTTCCAGGTCGACGCTTTATCCACTGCGCCACCACAGGTCAGGCTACTCTCACTCTTATTGATACTGTTTTCATTTTGCTGCTCTGATTTTGTGTTTTTTTTTGTACCTTGTTTTCCAAATTACTTATTCTACCCTCATCCAACCTCCTCATCACTCCTTCCTGTGTATTTTTGAATTTATTTTTAAATGTATTGTGTTGACTTCATTTCAAGTGTCCGACTCAGTAGCACGCCGTCTGCACATGCGTCCTGCCCTGCCACGCCCCGTGCCACGCCCCTTCCCACCCCCATTTCCCCCTGTGCCCCCTCCTCCTGCCTCCACCTTCCCTTCCCCTCCAGCTATTGCCACCCGGTTGTTTGGACACATGTGTGATGTATATATAATTTGGCTAATCTCTTTACCTTCTTTGACTCAGTCCCCTCACCCCCCTTCCCTCTGACAGCTGTCCCTCTGCTCCCTGTGTCCTGGACTCTGTTTCTATTCTGTTCCTCAGTGTATTGTGCTCATTCGATTCCACATATAAGTGAGACCATATGGTATTTGTCTACCTCTGCCTGGCTTATTTCACTTAGCACAATCTCCAGGTCCACCCCTGCCATCCCAAAAGGTAAGGTTTCCTTCTTTTTCATGGCCATTGTGTGTATGTACCACAGCCTTTTAACCCACTCGTCCACTGACGGACACTTGGGCTGTTTCCAGATTTTCACTATTGTGAACAATGCTGCCATAAACATGGGGGTGAGACCCACTTGTTTATTTTTTCCTTTATTTCATTTGCTTAAGGAGATATATCAGCAAGAATGTTGCTACAAGAGATGTTTGAGACTCTACTGCCTATAGGAATTTCTTTTAGTCATTTATGATTTTCTGACTTACATTTATCCGTTTTATTTCTGTGTTTGGTGTAAGTTGGTGGTCTAGTTTTATTTTTTTTGCATATACATGTCCAATTTTCCCACCACCATTTATCAAAGAGAATGTCTGTACTCCATTGTATACTCTTGCCTCCTGCCTCAAATATTAATTTAATATAAAGGCGTGGGTTTATTTCTAGGTTCTCTGTTATGTTCCATTGATCTAGATGTCTGTTCTTATGCCAGTACAAGGCTGTTTTGATTACAATGGCCTTGTAGTATAACTTGATATCCGGAAGTGTGATACCTCTCAGTTTATTCTTCATTTTCCAGATTTCTGAGGCTATTCAGGTTCATTTTTGGTTCTATATAAATTGTTGGAATATTTTTTCCAGATCTGTGAAGTATGCTATTGTTATTTTAATAGAAGTTGCATTGAATCTATAGATTGCTTTGGATAATATAGACATTTTAATAATGTTAATTTCTTCCAATCCAGGAACACAGTATATGCTTCCATTTGTTTGTATAAACAGCCCAAGGGTCCATCAGCGGATAACTGGATAAAAAGGCTGTGGTACATTTACACAGTGGACTACTACGTGGCCACGAAAAGGAAGGAAATATTACCTTTTGCAACAACATGGGTGGGCCTGGCAATTATTATGCTCAGTGAAATAAGCCAGGCAGAGAAATACAAATATCATATGATCTCACTTATATGTGGAATCTAATTAACATAATAAACTAAGGAACAAAATAGAAACAGAGGCAGGGTAACTAGGAACAGATGGAATGCTGTCAGAAGAAAGGGAGAGGTAGGGATGGGATCAAAGATGGTGAAGGAAATAGATTATATATACCGTGTGTCCATAAAGTCATGGTGCACTTTTGACCAGTCACAGGAAAGCAACAAAAGACGACAGAAATGTGAAATCTGCACCAAATAAAAGAGAAACTCTCCCAGTTTCATACCTATTCAGTGCAGTTCGATGTGGGCTCACACACAGATTTTTCTAGGGCTCCTTAGGTAGCTATCCCGTATAGACTCGTCACTGACTGATGGCCTACCAGAACGGAGTTTCTCCACCAAACTGCCGGTTTCCTTCAACTGCTTATCCCACCGAGTAATGTTATTCCTATGTGGTGACGCTTCGTTATAAACGCGCCGATATTCATGTTGCACTTTGGTCATGGATTTGAATTTAGCGAGCAACAGAACACACTGAAGTTTCCTCTGTTCCGTCCACATCTCAACTGGCATGACTGTGGGCTGCTCCGCTGTATACACGGTGTTACGTCATCATCTGTGCATGTGTACATGCTGCCACATCATCCTACAGAAACTGGGGGGGGGTTCCTTTTATTTGGTGCAGATTTCACATTTTATCGTCTTTTGTTGCTTTCCTGTGACCGGTCAAAAGTGCACCATGATTTACGGACACACTGTATATAGAACACATAAAATACAGGAAACAAGGTAGCAACAGGCCCAGGAGAGGGAGGGGTGGAAAGGGGGAGGGGCAGAGGGTGGTGTGGGGGTGGAAAGAGACTTCGCATGGGGCACGGGGGCGCGATGCCGTGTGCAGCGGGTTTATAATGCGTGGGATACTTGTAACCACGTCAACACAATAAATTAAAAATATTTCTGGCCCTGGCCGGTTGGCTCAGCCGTAGAGCGTCGGCCTGGCATGCGGGGGACCCGGGTTCGATTCCCGGCCAGGGCACACAGGAGAAGCACCCATTTGCTTCTCCACCCCTCCCCCTCTCCTTCCTCTCTGTCTCTCTCTTCCCCTCCCGCAGCCAAGGCTCCATTGGAGCAAAGATGGCCCGGGTGCTGGGGATGGCTCCTTGGCCTCTGCCCCAGGCGCTAGAGTGGCTCTGGTCGCTAGCAGCAGAGCGACGCCCCAGAAGGGCAGAGCATCGCCCCCTGCTGGGCAGAGCCTCGCCCCTGGTGGGCGTGCTGGGTGGATCCCGGTCGGGCGCATGCGGGAGTCTGTCTGACTGTCTATCCCCGTTTCCAGCTTCAGAAAAATACAAAAAAAAAAAAAAAAAAGGCAGTAGACTAGAAGATACTTCCAAACAACAGCTCTGACAACAGGTGAACATCCACAATATGAAAGAACTCATATAATTCAACAAGAAAAAACCCCCAATTTTAAAAATGGGGAGAGGACATGAACAGACACTTCTCCCAAGGAGACAGACAAATGGCCAACAGATATATGAAAAGATGCTCATCTTCACTAGCTATTAGGCCGGAAGTGCAAATCAAAACTGCAATGAGATACCACCTTATACCTGTTAGAATCGCTATTACCAACAGGACAGGTCATAACAGTGTTAGAGAGGCTGTGGAGAAAAAGGAACCCTCACTCACTGCTGGTGGGAATGTAGACTGGTACAGCCACTGTGGAAGACACCATGAGGCTCCTCAGAAAATTAAAGAGTAAACGGACTGAACTGGGGTTGGGTTGCATTTGCAGGGATTTGGAATGGTGTTGGTGCCAACTTGGACTTGGTTGCCGGGGTCCAGCCCCGGGGGGGATCCAGGGGTCCCACAGGAAGAGACGGCGTCGGCGAGAATCGAGTGAGAGAGCCGAATTCTTTATTCTCTGGTTAGCATTTACTGCCAGGCATCTCTCTCAATGGCTGGTCTAACATTACTTTTTATGCATACACACTGAGTTACAGTCACATGGTATTTTGAATACATCATTGTTTTAGTTTCACTATGGTTACATATTTCTAGATAACAGTTAATTCATATCTATAAGCTACAAGTCAGGTGGTAAGTCATTCAAAGTACAGTTATACAATAGTAATAATAATATTGGTACAAACTTCTAAAAGATTAGTACTAATTAATAACTCTATTTTACTCTTGTTGTGAGTCAAGGGCACAGAAAGAGATAGCAGACGAAATCATCAAGGACTAGCAGAGGACCACTGCTTGCTCAGGCAAATAGCCTTGAGTTCATGTAGTGTCCTAATTCTTTTCTCACAAGACTACAAAAGGCTTGCTATTAAGAAACTGACATAGTATAAAGAGTAATTTTTACTTAGAGATACATAGAGTGCACCTGCAAGATAGCTAGTAGCAACATAATATCAGAAGGCATTAGTTGCTACTGCTGCTATGAATCCCACCACATAACTCTCCTATTCTAGGAAAATACAAAAATCTCATGAGAATGTTTTACTGAGAAAAGCCCAGCAACTGTCTTCAGTGACAAAACAAGTCTTTTAACAAGACATTCTTTACTAGCCAGCTGCACTCCTATCCAAGGCCACGCAACAGGCCACTCCACTCCACTTTACCTAAGATTCTAATGTCTAGTTAAACTTTATTTATTTACTATATTCATATACTAGCTGAGTTCTAACTATATTCTTTCTAACATGATTAATAAGAAGAAATTCTCCTACAAACTTAACCCTTTATGAGGGATATCATGGCCAGCCTCTTATGTTTATGAGCCCAGTTCAAGGGGCTTACAGGCTTTTCTGTGCAACTTACACCTTCTGTCTCATTTCCAAAGAAATTACTACAAATCTACAGGGAAAGCACGGTACTATTATCCCTGTACCATAAATAATAGCACACACCCAGAAAAGGGGGGAATATAAGGCCAGATTAATTCAAAAGATTGAAGGGGGGAGTATCGTTGTGCCTATCCTTTGCGGTGACTTTGTCAACCCGCAGCTGTTGGTCTTACTGCGGTGACTCTATCTTCTTTTTGCTGTGACTTTGTCAACCAGCAGTTGTGGATCTTCTGCTGTGACCTAGTTAGCCAGCATTAGTGGATCGGCTCCTGACACTTGGTGAACATGTTAAGGACACTACTCTTTTATAGATTCTTGTTGTATTGGCCAGGAGTTTGCTTAAAGGCTTTAACCACTGTAAAAAAAAAAAAAAAAAAAAAATATATATATATATATATATATATATATATATATATATATATATATATGGAAGGCTGGATAAAGAAGATGTGGCACATATACACTATGAAATACTACTCAGCCATAAGAAATGATGACATCGGATCATTTACAACAAAATGGTGGGATCTTGATAACATTATACAGAGTGAAATAAGTAAATCAGAGAAAACCAAGAACTGCATGATTCCATACATTGGTGGGACATAAAAACCAGACTAAGAGACATGGACAAGAGTGTGGTGGTTATGGGAGGGGGGGAGGGGAGGAGGGAGAGGGGAAGGGGGAGGGGGAGGGGCACAAAGAAAACTAGATAGAAGGTGACGGAGGACAATCTGACTTTGGGTGATGGGTATGCAACATAATTGAATGACAAGATAACCTGGACATGTTTTCTTTGAATATATGTACCCTGACTTATTGATGTCACCCCATTAAAATTAACAAAAATTTATTTATAAAAAAAAAAATTAAAGAGTAGAACTACCTTATGACCCAGCAATCCCTCTACTGGATATTTACCCAAGAAATTTGAAAATATTTATTTGCAAAGATATATACACCCTTATGTTCATTGCAGCATTATGCACAGTGGCCAAGACATGCAAACAACACAGTTATTCTTCGATGGGTCATTACATGAAGAGGATGTGGTACATGTATACAATGGAATAGCACACAGCCATAAGATGAAATCCTGCCATTTGTGACAACATGGATGGATCTCGAGAACATCACGCTAAACGAAATAAGTCAGACAGAAAAATTCGAGAACCATATGATTTCAGTCATATGTGGGATATAAAACTGAAAGCAACAAATGAACAAATAAACAAAAACTCAGACCCTGACCTGTGGTGGCACAGTGGATAGAGCATCAACCGGGAATGCTGAGGTCGCCGGTTCGAAACCCTGGGCTTGGCTGGTCAAGGCACATAGGAGAAGCAATCAATCAATGAAAAACTAAAGTGAAGCAACTATGAGTTGATACTTCTCGCTCCCAACTCCTCACTCCTCTCTCTATAAAATCAATAAATAAAATCTTTAAGAAATGAACAAACTCATAGAAACTGACAACAGCACAGTGGTTACCAGAGCAGGGGGGACGTGGGGGAGTAAAGGGCAGAGGAGGTCAGGAAGTGGTGACGGATGATGTGACCGGGTGGTGGACAGCCAGTGAACTTACAGATGATACACAGAGAACTACTGCTCACTTGAAACCTATGTCACTTTATTAATCAATGTCCCCGCTGCCGAGACCAGCTCAGCAGGGGGGGTGCAGGAGAGGAAGATGCTGCAGGACTTAAGAAAACACACACACAAGACACAACGTAGAGAAAAGACGGGTCCAGGGGACTCCCGGCCTCCAGGACTGAGAGCCCAGCTCTCTGCAGCCTCATCGTACTTATTCGTGTCTTTGCTCATCAAGCACATTAGCAGAGCCTGGGTGAGATTAGTCTAGAATGGGTTCAGGAGCAGAGAAGGATGACTAACTAATAGCTTTCAGGTGTGCAGGAAAAGGCTCCAGGGATCAGCTGCTTCTATGAAACCATCTTATCAGTGCTGCCGGGGCGGGTTCTGCCCCCACAGGACCTGGTGTTCCGAAGTCCCCACCACACACTTGTCTCAGGACCACAGTCTAATTCCCAGGCATTTTCCTACACCCCACAAATAAATTTAATTTTTAAAAGTCTATTTACAAAAATGAACAGAGGACCTGAATAGATTTTTTTCCCCCCAAAACGGACATAGAGCTGGCCAACAGACATGTGAATAGATACTGAACACCAGTAGTCATCAGGGAAATGCCAATCACAACCCAATGAGGTGTCACCGCACACCTCAGAGTGGCCCTTTCTCTAAATGGCAACAGAACACAAGCGTTGCCCAGGATGTGGAGTGAACATCACGCTCTGTGAAGGGGGGAGGGTTGTAAACTGGGGGAAAGTGTGGAGATTCCTCCAAAAATCAAAACTTCCAGGGACTGCCTGACTGGGTGGTGGCACAGTGGACAGAGCGTCGAACTGGGACGCAGAGGACCCAGTTTCGAGACCCTGAGGTCGCCAGCTTGAGCGCGGGCTCATCTGGTTTGAGCAAAAGCTCACCAGCTTGAACCCAAGGTCGCTGGCTCGAGCAAGGGGTTACTCGGTCTGCTGAAGGCCCGCGGTTAAGGCACATATGAGAAAGCAATCAATGAACAACTAAGGTGTCGCAACGAAAAACTGATGATTGATGCTTCTCATCTCTCTTCGTTCCTGTCTGTCTGTCCCTCTCTCTGTCTCTGTAAAAATAAAAAAAATAAAAAATAACTTCCAGGAACTTATCTAAACAAAGCAACATTAATTTAAAAAGATAAATCCTTCCCTATGTTCACCGCAGCGTTACTCAGTCGCCAATGTATGAATGCAAATTAATTGTTCACGGACGGACAAATGAGTAAAGGTGTGTCATGTGTGTACGGCGGAATTAATCAGCCGTGAAAAAGAAGGAACTCTTGCTCTTTGTGACAGCAGAGAAGGACTTCGAGAGTATCACGCTAGTTACATAAGTCAGAACAGCAAACACTGTATGATTTCACTTATCTGTGGAATCCAAAAAACAAAGGAAATGAAACAGAAACAGACTCATAGATACAGAGAAAAAAGCTGATGGCTGCCACAGGTGAGGGGGACGGTGAGTAGGCAAAAACAAAGTGACAGAATTGAGGACTGAGAAGTACAAATGACCAGCTGTGAAGTAAGTCACAGGAGGCAAAGTACAGCACAGGGAACAGAGCCAGTGACATCCTTATAACTGAGTGCAGTGACTTACCGAGGTCACTACCCCATAAGGTGTATAAACGCCTAATCCCTATGTTGTACACCTGCAACCTACGTAGTGTTGTATGTCGACTAGAGCTTTAAAGTACATTTTGAAAAACAAAAGATAATGTTTGCATCACTTTTGCCAAATCCCTCGAAGGTCACGTGCCGGCATCATGACCCTCGTCGCTACACACGTCAGCATGCATCTCCCAACAGTAAGAACATTTCTTCCTATCTGTAATATTATCACAACGGGGAAATTAATTCTCAAATCTTTTCTAAGTTAAAGGTCAGATAAAATTAGCTTCATTATCCTCTAAATGTCAGATTTCACATCAAGTTTTTAAAAAGTATCTCTAGCCTGACCAGGCAGTGGCACAGTGGATAGAGCGTCGGACTGGGATGCAGAGGACCCAGGTTCGAGGCCCCGAGGTCACCAGCTTGAGCGCGGGCTCATCTGGTTTGAGCAAAAAAAAAAAAAAAAAAAAAGCCAACCAGCTTGAACCCAAGGTCGCTGGCTCCAGCAGGGGGTTACTTGGTCTGCTGAAGGCCCGCGGTCAAGGCACATATGAGAAAGCAATCAATGAACAACTAAGGTGTCCCAACGCGCAACGAAAAACTAATGATTGATGCTTCTCATCTCTCTCCGTTCCTGTCTGTCTGTCCCTGTCTATCCCTCTCTCTGACTCTCTCTCTGTCTCTGTAAAAAATAAATTAATTAATTAAAATTAAAAAAAAAATAGCTCTAATTTGGTAGCACCTCTCTAATGTCTACATCATCATCCACCCTGTCCACATACACATTGATTCTACTGGGATGAGGACCCCAGCTGCCCCTCTCAGCCTTCTGTCCCCTCAGCAGGACAGAAGAGGCCCCTGTGTCAGGGGTGTTACAAGGAGTGACACACCTGGTGGCCCAGGAGTGTCTCTCCTGAAGCAGGTGACGGGCAGATCTGAGAGCTGTACCCCCATCCTACAAGGGTCAACAGTGAATCCATGGACTCCTTGTAACACCCCTCCTCCACCAGGGATTGAACCCCACAATCAGGGTGTCAAGGAAGTGTCCACACACTGGAACTAAGACTGACCACCCCAAACCTCCTCATTCCCACCGACAGAGCCCAAGTGAGAGCCCCAGACCCCTGCCCCTCCCACCTCCCTCTCTCACACTCACCACCATCTGCCCTGAATCCACCAGGATGAATCTCCTTCTCTCCTTTCCCCTGTCTGTCTCAGTCACCCCTGGTCCCCCAAACATCCTGCACGCTCATCTACACAGGCTCCGTGCACCCCTACTCTGTGTCCCCTCACACCCCCTCCCCAGCTCCTGAAACCTTCCCACTGTGTCCCCCGGAGGTCTCAGCCCAGGATCAGCCAAATCCACACAGTCCTCCCAGGGTGTTCCTGCACCTGCAGCTCTGACAGGGACCTGGGTCTCCCTGAGGACACGGCTCCCTCTGAAGTCCTGCCATGGGGGTGTCTCCCCTCCCACAGACCTTATGCCCTGGGCCTGGAGGTGGGTGGGGTCCTTCTCCTCAACTGCTTTGACTTTTCCCTCCCTCTTCCCTAACATCCCTAATGTATCATCAGATCAGAGCCCCCACTCCCCTCATTGTAGGTGATCCCTGGGGACCTCTAGGCCATCACCTCATGTCTTCTAGCTCCTGGCTCACTGTCACTCTCCCCAGAGTGCCACCTCCTTGACCTCAATGATTTCAACCTAATCAGATGAGGAAGGATGAACAGTGGTCCCCAAACATGTCCAGCCTGAATCTTTGCAGCCTGTGGATAGGCTTCCTTACATGACAAAGGGACTTGGTGATGTAATGAAGGTTAAGGACCTTAGGACAGGGAGACCATCCTGGATCACCTGGCTGGGCCCAATCACGTCACATAAACCTAATAGCAGAGAGGTTTCTCTGGCTGGAGTCAGAGATGCTGCAGGAGAGATGAGGGTGAGGGGAGGCAGAGAGGTTCCACGTGGGGGAAGGATTGTGTGTGCTGTGGGGGCCACGTTCCAGGACTGAAGACATCCTCGGGTGTCAGGAGCCGATCAACAACTGCTGGCTGACAAGGTCACAGCAGAAGAAGATCAAAAACTGCTGATTGACAAAGTCACAGCAGTGAAGACCAATGGCTGCGGGTTGACAAAGTCACCCAAAGGAGAGACACAACGATACTTCCCCCTTTGACTTTTTGAATTAATCTGGCCTTATATCCCCCCTTTTCTGGGTGTGTGCTATTATTTATGGCACAGGGATAATAGTATCATGCTTTCCCTGTAGATTTGTAGTAATTTCTTTGGAAATGAGACAGAGGTTGTGAGTTCCACAGAAAAGCCTGTAAGTCCCTTGAACTGGGCTCATAGACATAAGAGGCTGGCTATGATATCCCTCGTAAAGGGTTAAGTCTGTAGGAGAATTCCCTCTTAATCATGTTAGAAAGAATAGATTGTGACTTGTGAATGGGTAGGAGGCAGTGGCTGTGCACAGAGCACCTTTCAGCCTTCACTTAATTCAACATTTTTCCTCCCTAGCCTTTTCATGTGATAGAGTAGAGAAACTTTCCTTTCTTCTTGCTTATTTGATCTGCAGATAGTGGTAGACTCTGAGAAGAATCGAGTTAGAACTTAACTAGTGTTTAAATATAATAAATAAGTAATATTTGACTAGAAATAGTATCTTAGGTAAGGTATAGTAGAATGGCCCATTGTGTGGCCTAGGATGAAAGCGCAGTTGGCAAGAAAAGAATGTTTTACTAAGAGAATTGTCTTTTTTTTTATTTTATTTTTTTTTATTTTTTTTTTAAATTTTTATTTATTTATTCATTTTACAGAGGAGAGGGAGGATAGAGAGAGACAGAGAGAGAGGAGAGACAGAGAGAGAGAGAAGAGGGGGAGGAACTGGAAGCATCAACTCCCATATGTGCCTTGACCAGGCAAGCCCAGGGTTTTGAACCGGCGACCTCAGCATTTCCAGGTTGATGCTTTATCCACTGCGCCACCACAGGTCAGGCAGAGAGAGAATTGTCTTTTGACTAAAGGCAATTGCTAGGCTTTCTCAATGAGATGTTCTCATGAGATTTATATACTTTCCAAGATTTTTTGATAATGAGAGGAATGTAGGTGAATCCATAGAAATAATAACAGTTACTGTCTTCTGAAATTATGTTGCTACTAGGCTATCTTGCAAGTGCACTCTGTATATCTTTGGATGAAAGCTACTCTTAATGTTATGTCAATTTCCTTATGGGCAAGCCTTGTAGAATCTTGTGAGAAAAAGTAGGACACTGCTTAAACTCAAAGCCATTTACCTGAGCAAGCGGTGGTCCATTGTTAGTCCTTAATGATTTCGTCTGCTAATCTCTCTCTGCCCCTTGACTCACAACAGCAGTCAAGTTAGTTAACTATTAGTACTAATACCTTAAAAGCTTTTACCAATGTTGTTATCGCTATTCAAGTTATTTTGTATTTTGAATGATTTGCTACCTGGTTTGTGATTCATAGATATAAATTAACTGTTATTCGGAAACATGTAAACATAGTGAAACAAAAGCAATAATTAACACCATGTAATTGTAACTCAGTGTGTGTATAAAAAGGGACCTATACTAGCATTTGAGAGAGATGCCTGACAGTAAATGCTAACCAGAGAATAAAGAGAAAGAAAAGTATTCGGCTCTCTCACTCGATTTCGCCGACGCCGTCTCTTCCTGTGGGACCCCTGGATCCCCCCCGGGGTTGGACCCCGGCACTCTGGGAGCTCAGGGTGGCTCCAGCTGACACCCAGCGAGGAAACAGGGACTCAGTCCCACATCTGCAAGAATCTGAGTTCACACAACCAAGTGAATGAGCTTGGCAGTGGATTCTTCCAGAGCCCCGGTGAGGACATGTCGGATGTGTAACCCGCACAACCATGAGATAATAAAGGGCTGCTGTTTAAAGCCACTCGGTTTGTGGTCACTTTACAGCAGGGACAGAACACACACAGCAGAGGACGCTCAGTCCCTGGCTCCTCACTTCCCTGAGCTCCTCTCCTCCATGACCTTCTGCTCTGCTCTTCCTGGGCCCCCTCCCTTGTCATCCCCTAGACTTGTCATTGCCAATAACCCAGCCCTCCTACAGTCTCCACGCCATGCTTCCCACGCTCTGCCCTCCATCTCCCTACTCACCTCGCAGGGCGGCCTGAGCTATGGAAACACTGGTGCGATTATTTGATCACATGTGTAATGTAATATCAGCAAACCATGCATCACAAATGTGCCTGTTTCCCAGGCCCAAGACCACCCTGTGCTACATCACCTCCCACAGTCGTTTGTGCCCACTGGGATCCCAGGTTATTATCCTACCATCTTGTCACTCTTTTTTTTTTTTTTTACAGGGACAGAGAGAGAGTCAGAGAGAGGGACAGATAGAGACAGACAGACAGGAACGGAGAGAGATGAGAAGCATCATCAGTTTCTCGTTGCGACACCTTAGCTGGTCATTGCTTTGTCATATGTGCCCTGACCGAGGGCCTTCAGCAGACCGAGCGACCCCCTGCTTGAGCCAGCAAACTTGGGTCCAAGCTGGTGAGCTTTTTTTGATCAAGCCAGATGAGCTTGCACTCAAGCTGGCGATCTCGGGGTCTTGAACCTGGGTCTTCTGCATGCCAGTCCGACACTCTACCCACTGCGCCACCGACAGGCCCATCTAGTCACCATCCCTCACCCCTCCATGTCCTCTCCTCCCTCCTCACTCATCTTCAATTCCATGAGACAGCATTTCAGTCCCTCCCTTGGTCTCCCTTGCCTTGTCACTCTTGCTTAGAAAAACCACACAACCAAGAAATTCTACCTCTACCTCCCTGCACCTGCCCCGTGCAGCTACAGGAGGCTGGAGACAACACAGACACGTGGATGCTGTCACGTTACCATCATGACCCAGACCACAAGGGGGTCCACACTGCTGCCCACAATCATCCTGTCCCTGCACGGCTCCCTCAGTCTCCCCCATCCTCTGCTCAAACACCCATCCTCCTTCCCATCTCATTACTGCCAGTGACCTTGTTTCCTGCTTCACTGAGAACACTGGACACATTAGAAGATGATTATTTCAGATTTCCAACACCATCTACTTGGAGACGTCACCACAGGTGAGCTGTCCACACTCCCAGCCAGAGCCGTCCCTGTGCTGGTGCTCGAGGCCTCATCCCTTCTCGTCTACGTAAAGGTGCTGGTCCAGCAGTTCTTCCCTTTTCCTCTCTTGTCATTTTTTCCTCCACTAGGCCACGTGGCAGCGTGAGAATGCACACCCAGACCTCAGCCTGAGGGAGCATAACTGACCGATGGCCCCGCTGCTGTGCTCTCAGATCTGCTGCCCCGTTTGCTCTGGGACCTCACTTCTCACAGGCTCCTTCCCGTCAAAGATGAGAACAGCAGGGAAACTGAGGCAGGACCATTGCCCCTCTGAAGGCTGACTTAGGCTCTAGGATCCCTGACACCCTCTCTGAACTTTCCTTACTCTGCCCTGGGTCTGGGACGCCTCCAGCCAACCTTCCTTCTCTCTCCATCATTTGGATGACCACATTGAGCACTTGTAACTTCGAGGATATACATGCTCCTGTTGAAATGCACGGTGACACACGGCTTCCCTGGGCTTCTCTGTATTGAGGATGTGGGGGTCTCACAGACAAACTCAGAGCTACTGAATGAAGATCATTTCACAATGTAACAATCCCGAGTCACAGACACACTGTGTGGGAAGTAGAATTCAGGAGCTCTGTGAGTCTGACTGCAGTGCTGGTTAGACACATTTCTGTACAAGGGGCCAAAATCACTTCTTTACAGATCAGCTTCCTGACGTTCAGGGTTTCCAAGACTGTGCTCCCCACTGGGGTTCACAGACAACAGGGACACTGGTCTCTGAGGATCTCCATCCCCTGTTTTCAGACACAGCTCCTCCAGGGTTAAGAGAAACAAACTCCTGTCCGTCCACCTCCATTCCCAGGGCGAGCTCACTCTCTGACATCTAAGTCCCGGGGGTGAGTTTTCTTCTAGAAGAGTCCAAGGGGAGAGATAAGGGGTGCGAGGCAGGGAGTCCATTTCAGGGGGAGGGATTCCGGGGAGAGAAGAGGGGGAAGGGGCGGGTCCAGTCTGGGGGTCTCCCTGGTGTCCTCACACAGCCTCTGGGCCAGGACTCAGGGACACAGGGTGACAAAGAGCTGTCCGTCAGGAGGAGGGGTCAGGACACAGTCCCGGGTCCCCAGCCCTGGCTCTCAGGGTCTCAGCCCCAGGGCGGAGTCTGAGCGGGGAAGGTCAGTGTTGGGGAGTCCCCATCTCCCCGGGTTTCACTTCTGCTTCTGACAACCTGTGTCGGGTCCTCCTTCCTGGATACTCATGATGAGTCCACAGATGTCACTCCCATTGGGTGACCGGTTTCTAGAGAAGCCAATCAGCCTCCCCGTCGTTCCCGGTTATAATGTCTCCGCGGACCCGCCCGACACAGATTGTCCCCAGATCCTGAGAATTCGCGTCATGGGGTCCCCCACCCTCCTCCTGCTGCTCTCGGGGTCCCTGGCCCTGACCCCGACCTGGGCGGGTGAGTGCGGGTCGGGAGGGAACGGCCTCTGCGGGGAGGAGCGAGGGGACCCGGCGGGGGCGCAGGACCCCGGGGAGACGCGTGTCCACCGCCCCGTCCTGACCCCTGCTCTGTCCCGGCGCCTTTACAGTTTCCCGGGACCCACGCGGGTAAGGGTCGCGCGTCTCAGAACCTCCCCGTCCCCAGGTCCCCACTCCCTGAGATATTTCTACTCCGCCGTGTCCCGGCCCGGCCGCGGGGAGCCCCGCTTCTTCGCCGTCGGCTACGTGGACGACACGGAGTTCGTGCGGTTCGACAGCGACGCCGCGAGCCCGAGGGAGGAGCCGCGGGCGCCGTGGATGGAGCAGCCGTGGGTGGAGCAGGAGGACCCGGAGTATTGGGACCGGAACACGCGGATCTACAAGGACACCGCACAGGATTTCCGAGTGTATCTGAACACCCTGCGCGGCTACTACAACCAGAGCGAGGACGGTGAGCCACGCGGGCGGGTCCCGGTCACGACCCCATCCCCACGGACGGGCCGGGGTCGCCCGAGTGTCCGGGTCCGAGCTCCACCCGAGACCGCGGGACCCCTCACCCCACCCGGGAGGAGCCCGCGGGACTTTGACCCGGTTTCGTTTTCGGTTTCGGTTTAATCCCCGCGGTCGGGGCGGGGCCAGGGTCTCACACCCTCCAGTGGATGATTGGCTGCGAAATGGACCGGGACGGGCGCCTCCTCCGCGGGTACTGGCAGGACGCCTACGACGGTACCGACTACATCGCCCTGAACGAGGACCTGCGCTCCTGGACCGCGGCCGACGCGGCGGCTCAGATCTCCCGGCGCAAGTGGGAGGAGGCCCGTGAGGCGGAGCGCGTGAGGATCTACCTGGAGGGCAGGTGTATGGAGGGACTCCGCCTTTACCTGGAAAAGGGGAAGGAGACGCTGCAGCGCGCAGGTACCAGGGCCGCGGGGCTCCCTCCTCTCCCCTCGGGCTGCGGCTCCGACACGGAGACAGGAAATGGACCGGGGTCAGAACACCCTCCTTTGGGTCTGGACATTGCGTCCCCTGGGTTTTCAGATCCGGGACCAGACAGCGACTCCCCCTTCTCTCAGGGACAATTAGGTGCAGTCTCTCCGGGATGGAGGGGAGGCCAACCCTGAAATAACCCATCAGCGGTTCCCCTTGACCCTGGCAGTGGCCCCGGGACCCACGGGGATTTTCTCCCTCAGGCCTTGTTCTCTGTCCCCCACCCAGTGTGTCTGAGGTCTGACCCGGCTTTTCTGAGTCATTTGTCCTCCACCCAGGTCAGGACTAGAAATCCCTTTTCTCCTCTCATAGACCTGCCTGCTACCCTGAGCTGTGTCCCTCGGAATCTAGAACTTTCCAAAGACTAGATCATCCCAGGTGCCTCTGTCCAGCTGGTGTCTGGGTTTTCTGCTCCCGCCCCCACCCCAGCTGTCCTGTCACCTCTCACGATGGTCACAGGAGTGCTGCTGGAGTGGCTCATAAAGGATGAAAAGTTCTGCATTTCTCACCCCTCTCCTCAGACCCCCCAAAGGCACACGTGACCCACCACCCCATCTCTGACCGTGAGGTCACCCTGAGGTGCTGGGCCCTGGGCTTCTACCCTGCGGAGATCACCCTGACCTGGCAGCGTGACGGGCAGGACCTGACCCAGGACATGGAGTTTGTGGAGACCAGGCCTGCGGGGGACGGGAGCTTCCAGAAGTGGGCGGCCGTGGTGGTGCCCCCTGGAGAGGAGCAGAGCTACACGTGCCATGTGCAACACGAGGGGCTGCCCGAGCCCCTGACCCTGAGATGGGGTGAGGAGGGGACGTGGGCACAGAGCCTCTTCTCAGGGAGCAGGGGCCTCTGGAGGACTTCAGCAGGGTCAGGGCTGTGGCCTTGGGGTCAGGGCCCTCACTTTCCCTTCCCTTCCCTTCCCAGAGCCTCCTCAGGCCACCATCTCCACTGTGGTCATCATTGCTGTCCTGGTCCTCCTTGGAGCTGTGGTCACTGGAGCTGTGGTGGGAGCTGTGATGTGGAGGAGGAGGCGCTCAGGTAGGGAAGGGTGGGGTCTGAGTTTCTTGTCCCACAGGGGGTTTCAAGCCCAGGAAGAAGTGTGTCCGCTTCATTAATGGGAAGTACTGTCCCCACACATGTGCTTGACCAGTCTGGGGCTGTTTGCTAACAATGACTCTTTAGTGAGGCACGTGTGAACATGAGGGACAGATTTATCACTTGATGAGTCAGTGATGGGGACCTGGTCCCCAACAGTCACAGGTCAGAGGGTCCTGCTGAGGACAGACCTTCAGAAGGATGGGTGGTCCAGTCCCCACACATGTACTTTCCTCAAGTTTCCTGGTCCTGCCCTGGGTCTGTAGTCACAGTTCTGGAAACTTCTCTGGGGCCCAGGGCTAGGGGTTCCTTTAGGACCTCATGGCTCTGCCTCCTCCCTGGTCTCTCACAGGATGTTTTCTTCCTGCAGGTGGGAAAGGAGGGAGCTACGCTCAGGCTGCCAGTGAGTATGGAGGGGTGACCCCTGAGACCCTGTGACAGTGCAGACAGGAACCATGAGGGACCCCACTCCCCATAGTTCCTCCTTTAGTCTCCTGTCCTGGGGGCTCTGACCACGTCCTGTTGTGTTCTACCCCAGGCAGTGACAGTGCCCAGGGCTCTGATGTGTCTCTCACAGCTTCTAAAGGTGAGACCCTGATGGGAGGGGTTGGGACAGAGGGGACAGGATATTTTGAGCACATGGTGAGCTATTGAGAATGTCAGCAGTTACAGCCACTGACCTGAATTTGTTTGTGATTATTTTCTACAGCATGAGACAGCTGCCTTGTGGGGGACTGAGTGACGGAAGATGCTTCACATACACACACACACACACACACCCGCCAGCCCTGTTTGTGACTTCAGGAACCTCTCACTTCTCTCTCTGCAAAGGGCATCTGAACATGTCTGCATTCCTATCAGCATAGTGTGAGGAGGTGGGAGGCTGGCCCACCCCTGCCCCCACGTCTCCCCACACTTCCCTGTCCAGCAGAGGGGGGCTGGGCCTCCCCATCCCTGTCTGTACTTTGTGGAGCACTGAGCTGCAGCTTCTTACTCCCTCATTGAAATAAAACTGTGGGTGTGAATTTGTATTTTCAGTTCTTGAGTTGATGGGTTAGAGGAGAAGACCCTAAAGTGTGAGAGGAAATAAATGGGAGCACTGAGAACTTTCCAGAACCCGTGTGTCTGCTGTGCTGAGTCTGTTGCAGGGACAGGAGAGGCTGGGAGGACCAAGTGTTGCCGGGGTCCAGCCCCGGGGGGAATCCAGGGGTCCCACAGGAAGAGAGGCGTCGGCGCGAATCGAGTGAGAGAACCGAATTCTTTTTTCTCTTTAGCATTTACTGCCAAGCATCTCTGCCAAATGCTGGTCTAGCTTTATTTTTATTTTTTTTTTTAATTTTTAAATTTTTAATTTTTTATTTATTCGTTTTAGAGAGGAGAGGGAAAGACAGAGAGAGAGAGAGAAAGATAGAGAGGAGAGACAGAGAGAAAGAAGGGGGGAGGAGCTGGAAGCATCAACTCCCACATGTGCCTTGACCAGGCAAGCCCAGAGTTTCGAACTGGTGACCTCAGCATTTCCAGGTCGACGCTTTATCCACTGCGCCACCAAAGGTCAGGCCTAGCTTTATTTTTATACACACACACTAAGTTACAATCACATGGTATTCAGAATACATTGATTAATCATTGTTTTTGTATCACTATGGTTACATATTTCTAGGTAACAGTTAATGCATTTCTATAGCTATAAATCAGATGATAAGTCGTTCTAAGTACAGTTATACAATAACTTGAACAGCAATAACAATATTGGTACAAACTTCTAAAAGGTCAGTACTGATTAATAACTCTACCTTGCCTAATGTCCTATTGTCTACTCAAATTTTATTTATCTACTATATCCATATACTAGTTATGTTCTAACTTCATTTTTCTCAGCATGTTCCACCACCTGCAGGTCAGGTAGGTATGCAAGAAGAAAGGAAAGTTTCTCTACTCTACCACATGAAAAGGCTAGGGAGGGAAAGCGATGAATTAAGTGAAGGCTGAAAGGTGCTTCTGTGTATAGTTACTGTTTCCTACCTCTTCATAAGTCACAATCTGTTCTTTCTAACATGATTAATAAGAAGAAATTCTCCTACAAACTTAACCCTTTACAAGGGATATCATAGCCAGCCTCTTATGTTTATGAGCCCAGTTCAAGGGGCTTACAGGCTTTTCTGTGGAACTCACACCCTCTGTCTCATTTCCAAAGAAATTACTACAAATCTACAGGGAAAGCATGATACTATTATCCCTGTGCCATCAGTGATAGCACACACCCAGAAAAGGGGGGATAGAAGGCCAGATTAATTCAAAAGGTCAAAGGGGGAAGTATCGTTGTGCCTTTCCTCTGCTGTGACTTTGTCAACCAGCAGTTGTTGATTAGCTTCTGACAGAGTGTGGTCAGGCCTGTGTCCAGTCGGTGCTCAGAGCATCATGGGCTTTGACGTGGTCATTCCTCAGCTGGGTCACCTCTCTGCTCCTTTGTCCTCATCTCTTCAGTGGAACCTTGTCCCTCCAGGACCTGTGATCACAGGGACTCAAATGTCACCCAGGCCTTGTAACTTGTCCTAATAAAGGACCCCTCCAGGTCTGTGAGCACTGATGGCATCATACGCTGGTCAGCTGACGTTCAGGCCTGGGTCCACCTATCAGCCCCATCTCCTGGGTCTTTATTTGTTGTTTCTTTGTTTCTGTGGAGCAATATGACTGATTTTGTTTATGTTTGGGGTTCCAGTCTCATTCTCCTCTGGGTGTCCCTGTCTGACAACAGGCGATGATTTGTCTGTCATTGTCCCACAAAGCCCAAGAGATCCCTGCACACAGGGTCCTCTGTGTGGTATTGAGAAGAATTTTCAGACGCATCCTGCTCATTCTTCCTTTTGGTGCTTTATGGTTCTTTCCATCTTTTCCAAACCTTCTCAAAAACACAAACAAACAAAAACAAGCTCTGGAGTCAGCAGAGAGGAGGGATTCCTCAGATTAGAGAAGTCCCTGCTGGAATCCTCTCTGCCCGCCCGCCCTCCCCTGCCCTACGCTCCAGGGCTGGCTCAGTGCAGACTCCGGGACGTGCAGAGTGGGGTCCACTGTAGATTTAGGGGAGCAGCCCGGGAAAGTGCAGGTGCATTGCGGTCAGTGTGAGGGCACCTTGTGCTGCAGCCGCCACAGGACAGCTGTGGTCTGAGGCCCCATCAATAGAGACGCGTCTCTAGCGCAGGGAGCTGCCCCACACGGACCACTCAGGAACCACGACTGGGTGTGTGCAGACGTGTGACACTGTTGTTCACGTGGGGACATCACTGAAGGCAGATCAGGAACACTGCTGGCCTTGGGAGCCTGTGTCGTGTGGGGAGAGACAGGTGTGTATGAGCGCAGTGAACAGGGAGGTGTCTGTGTCAGAAGGGGGGGTGTCCTGGGAAAACGCAGTGGGGAAGGCGACCCCGAGTGTGGGCTGTGGGGACAGGAAGATGGCTGTGTGATTTGGGGGGTCAGTGTGGGTCTCACTGGGAAGGTGGCCTTGAGGAAAGGTGTGAAGGACATGAGGAATTGTCCACGAGGATGTAAGGAGGAGTTCTGTCCAGGCAGGAACGTCCAGTGCTAATGGAGGCCTGCGTGGGAATCCACAGAGGCCCGGCCACACCCCGTGGGCCTGAGGACGTTAGAGGACGCGGGCTGTGCTCTGAGGTGGGAGCCGTGCTTTGTAGCAGGAGAGGGACATGGTCTGACGTCCCCTTTAATTTTTATTTTATTTTATTACTTTTTAGCGAGATAGACAGGGACAGACAGGAAGGGAGAGAGATGAGAAGCATCAACTCATAGTTGCTGCACCTTAGTTATTTATTGATTACTTTCTCATATGTGCCTTGACCGGGAGGGAGGGGCTCTAGCCGAGCTGTGACACTGAGCTCAAGCTGGGGACCTTGGGCTTCAAGCCACTGACCTTTGGGCTCAACACAGTGACCATGGGTCATGTCTATGATCCTGTGCTCAAGCCAGATGAGCCCAGGTTCAAACCGGTGACCTCGGGGTTTCAAACCTGGGTCCTTAGCGTCCTAGGCCGATGCTCTCTCCTCTGTGCTACCACCAGGTCAGGTGGACGTCCCCTTTGAAGGGTCGCCGTGGCTGCTGTGCTGAGAACAGACGTGGAGGCGAGGGGGGCAGTGGGGAGCAGTGGGGTCTGTGCAGGCTCCAGGTTGGAGGTGCTTCCACGGGGTGAGCGGTGGATGTAGTGGGCGTGGTGGGATCTGGTCCCTTCTGAGGATGGACTTTACACAGTGGTGGGATCCAGCCGGTTCACACCGGTTCTGCAGAACCGATGCAGACTTTTTTGTTGAGTTCGGTGAACCGGTTCTTAAAATGGTACTTGTCATCAGGGTTCCCTCTAAGGTGGGCGCCTGGGCAGCCGCCCCATGTGGAAATCACAAATTTACATTCCTCACTCTTTTTTAACATTTATCTGTGCAACAGCACATTCTAAATGCCCATAGTAACGTTCATTCCGTCCATAGGTGAAAAAGATTTGACAGAACTATACTTGTGATATTTATGTATTAATTGCATAAAACTCGTTATACCTTTGCTGAAATCCTACATTTTAATTCTTTTATGTTTATTACTTCATCAACAAACGTATAACATAAAGAGAAAAAGTGCCAAACAACCAGGGGTGACAAGCTGTCATTTGTTTCAGCTTTGTGTTGCTCCCCAAATTCCCCCGAGATATTATACGTGTGCTGCTGTTCCCTGATCAAGAACAATATGAAAATATCTTAAGTAACAGTTTTATTGTTTTTATCAGGTGTTATTTAAATTTTTTATTAAGATTTGAAACTCTTACAATCTAGTTTTGTGTACCTCTTTTATCATTCTTATTTAAGTATTAAATTCATGAAATAGTAAACTACCCTTCGGTATATCATTTTTTTATACTTGAAACAGTATTAGGATAGAGAACCAGTTGTTAAATCATTTGAATCCCACCACTGACTTTACAGCTTCCTAACGGGTTGATCTGGGGTGCGAGAGAGGAGTCAAGGTCGCCAAACATTTCAGGACACAAGTAGACAGACGCTGTCAGTGGAGATGGGGAGGCTCTGGAAGGAGCCTATCTGAGGGGGCATCACAGGTGTTCATTGTAAGAGATATGGATCCATCATATCTCTTACATCTTGAGATGTTTGTTAGAAATACAGGAGAGCCTGACCGGGAGGTGGCGCAGTGGATGGAGCGTTGGACTGGGATGTGGAGGACCCAAGTTTGAAACCCTGAGGTTTCTGGCTTAAGCGTGGGCTCATCCGGCTTGAGTGTGGGGTCTCTGGCTCGAGTGTGGGATAATAGACGTGACCCCATGGTTGCTCCCTAGAGCCCAGGGATCGCTGACTTGAGCAGGGGGTCATTCGCTCTGCTGCAGCCCCCTGGTCTGGCACATGTGGGAGCGCAATCAATGAACAACTAAGGAGACTAAGGAGCCACGATGAGGGGTTGATGCTTCTCATCTCGGTTCTTCCCTGTCTGCCTGTCCCTGTCTGTCTCTCTCTGTGTCTCTGTCTCTGTCACAAAAAATAAAAAAAAGAAAGAAAGAAATACAAGAGAGTCGTCCGATTGGCAGTTGGACAGATAAAGCCGGAGATGAGGAGAGATGCCTGCCAGCTGGAGAAATTTATGTCAACAGAAGAGACGGCAAAGAAAGAAGGTCCGGCAGTTGTAAACATTCTGCTTCCCACCAACCACACCCAGAACCTTTCACAGGTGAGTCCACTAAACCCTCCCGGAAGACGCCTGCTCTTCTGCACAGTATTCAGGAGAAGGAGGGTATATAGAGAAAGCCATACAACTAATTTATTAGGCATGAATAACATCGATCCTAACGCCAGTTAAGAAAGAAATAAGGAAAAAAAATAGAAAAATCGCATTTAAGAAAGCAGATGTGGAAATCCTGAGAAAATTCAGCAGACTGTATCTCTCAGTATACTATGAAGCAAATATTTTAACCAAGTTAGGTATCCCAGGAATACAAGAGTGTTTAACCTTGAAATGTCTTAATGAAATCCACCACTTCATTAAGACTAAAAAGACAGGAATGATCATATCTTACTGTGTAGAAATCACTACAGATGAAATCAGTGCTCGTCTGACCCACACTTCTTAGTCATGTTCACATTTAAGGACCCAGGAGACTCGATTAGCCCCTCCCTGCTAGCAGGATGATCTCCTTACTCCATGGTCCATGCCTTTAATGTCACCCTCAAAGTCCCTCTTGCTGAGCATGGTGACAGTCACAGGCTCCAGGGATTAGGGCTTGGACATATTCGTGCGGCCGTTATTCTGCGACCACAGCTGCATGGTGACTGAATGAGGAGGTTGAACATGAGTCTGGTTCAAGTCCAGAGGGGAGAAGAGAGCACATGGAGGGGGCGCGGTGTGGAGTAAAAAGATATATTTTCAAATAAGTGTAACTGGACATATTAGCAAAATACCTGCTCTGAATACATTGACAATGTCATAGGAACACGTGAGAAAGAAGGAAAGCAGAAAAACCAATTGGTGATGATGGATCCATATAAATGAACACTGTTTTTATACCATATTAATAATGTCGGGTTCAAAACACATAAAAAAGATAAAGTACCATGTTGTGCTGTAGTTTCTCCCCTGTATCCCACGACACCCAGGCGATGTCGTCCTCGACAGCTGAGAGAGCTTGTTACTTTTATTCAGATGCCACTTCTTATACACAGTACCCAGAATAAAGTAAGTACTTAGTCAATGTTACCAAATTAATGCATTTCCTGGACATCCTTAGAAGACCAGGAATTGTGATGCACAAGTACAACTTTAAATAGGCTGAAGGGAGTGACCTCAGAGAAAATGGTGGCCTAGGAACTTTAAAGGTCCGTCTTTACTCAGAACAATGGAAAAACTAGGCAAAGCTCTCAGAATCCACTTTATCAGAAGTATGAAAAATTTGGAGTGTTTATAGCTACAAAGAAAGTGCAAAAAACAGAGGAAGGCAAAAGAAATTGAATAGGACAGCCGTGTGTTGTCTTGTTACCCTTCTCCCTTCCCCCTCCCCAGCTGAGCTGTGACCTTGAAGGCAGTGCCACCCGTATGAGTGGGTTCTTGGTGACAGAGGAATCAGAGTGGACATTGTCAAAGAATCGTGACTTTCTGTTGTGACCTGTCAGGTGGCTCCTTGCAGGATGGATGTAAGTGCCTTATCTTTATTTTTTCTAACTCAGAACTCTCTCAGGGTAGAGAATGAACTAAGGCAAAGACCATGAGCAAAAACTATTTCATGTCAAGGAACCAGCAGCTGTCTCTGGGCTAAAACATCAGCTGGGGCCAATAATGGACGTGGAGAAGAGCCTGGGAGACAGAGCTGGGGAGGGAGGAGCCACAGGCAGTAAGTGTTGTGAGGACTCTCACATCTTCCTGGATTCTAGATGCTTCTGTGTATCATCAATGTGCAAAGAGGAATCAAGACTCACCCACCACAGGAGGGCACCTGCAGTGCAGACAGGAACACACCTGGACCAGCCGGCTCAGGTGAGCAGGTGACCAGGAAGATGGCAACACTAGACCCCCCACAGAGCACTTACTACATAAGGCCACTCTATCAAGATGGGAGACAGAGCAGCTCTACCTAAGAGATACATAGAAACAAAGACAGGGAGGCAGCTACAGTGAGGAGACCAATAAATACATCTCAAGAGAAGAACAGTCTGACCAGGCGGTGGCGCAGTGGATAGAGCTTCGAACTGGAATGCTGAGGACCCAGATTCGAGACCCTAAGGTCACCTGCTTGAGCGTGGGCTCATTCTGTTTGAGCAAGGCTCACCTGCTTGAGCCCAAGATCGCTGGAGCCCCCCGATCAAGGCATATATGAGAAGCAATCAATGAAAAACTAAGGTGCCACAACGAAGAATTGACGCTTCTCATCTCTCTCCCTTCCTGTCTGTCTGTCCCTATCTGTCCCTCTCTCTGACTCTCTCTGTCTCTGTCTCTGTCGAGAGAGAGAGAGAGAGAGAGAGAAGAACAGGTCACAACTCCAGAATAAAAAATAAAAACTGATTACAATGAAGACAAGCAATGAACCAGATACAAAGTTCAAAATACTGGTTCTATGGATGCTCAGTGGACTTAGGGGAAGAGCACGTGAACTCAGTGAGAACTTACACAGAGAGAGGAAATCATTTTAAAAAGCCAGTGAGAAATTAGGAACACAGTAACTGAAATGAAGATTGCATTGGATGGAGTTAACAGCAGATGAGATAAAGCAGAGAATCAAGTCAGCAATTTGGAACAGAAGTTAGCAAAAAACACCCAATCAGAACAGCAAAAAGCAAAATAGAATTAAGAAAAATTGAGATTGTTTAAGAGACCTCTGGGACATCATCAAGCATAAAAACATTCACATCACTGGGTACCAGAAAGGAGGGAGAGAACAAGGCGTTGAGAAATCTATTTGAAGAAACGACTGAAAACTTTCTTAGCCTAGAGAAGGAAATAGACATACAATCCAGGAAACCCAGAGTCCCAAACAAGATAAACCAGAGCCGTCCACACAAACACATCATAATTAACATGCTAAAAATTAAAGACAAAGAGAAATTATTTTAAATTTTTATGTAGAAAATTAAATTTAACAGGGTGACATTAATCAATGAGAGTCCATAAGTTTCAGGTAAACATTTCTACAGCATCTGAACTTGATTATGTTGTCTACCCATCGTCCAAAGTCAAATCATTTTCTGTCACCTTATATTTCATCCTTTTTACTCCCTTCTCCCCTCCCCCCTCCCCCAAGTCCCCTCCCTGGTAATGACTTCACTTTTATCTATGTCCCTGAGTCTCAGTTTTATATCCCATCCTGTGTGAAAGCATATAGTTCTTAGCTTTTTCTGATTTACTTATTTCACTCAGAATAATGTTCTGCAGGTTCATCCATGCTGTCGTAAATGGCAATGTGTCATCATGTCTTATGCTGAGTGGTGTTCCAGTGTATATATGGACCAGCTTTCCTTTATCCAGTCCTCTATCCAGGGACACTTTGGTTGTTTCCATGTCTTGCCCACTGTGAGTAACGCTGTGATAAAGATGGGGGGGGGGGTATGTGTCTTCACGTAACAATGTTTACAAATTTTTAAGGTAGATACCCAGTAGAAAGATTTTTGAATCATAAGATAGTTCTTCTTAATTTTTTGAGGAGCCATCATTTTTTCTTCCATACTGGCTGTACCAGTTTACATTCCCACCAGCAGGGAGTGAGGGTTCCTTCTGCTCCACAGCCTCTCCAACTCTTATTACCTGTCTTGTTGACAACAGCCAATCTAACAGGAGTGAGGCAGGACCTCACTGTGGTTTTGATTTGCATTTCTCTAATAGCTGGTGTAGATGAGCACCTTCTCATATATCTGTTGGCCTTCTGTCTGTCTTCTTGGGAGAAGTGTCAGTTCAGTTCCTCTCCTCATTTTTTAATTGGATTGTTTGCTTGTTTGTTGCTGAGTTTGTGAGTTCTTTACATATTTTGGATATTAATCTCTTATTGGAGCAGTTGTGTGTAAATACCATTTCCCATTTAGTTGGCTGCCTCTTTGTTTTGTTATCAGTTTCTTCTTCTGTGCAGAAGCTTTTTAGTTTGATAAGGTCCCATTCATTTATTTTTGCCTTTACTTCCCTTGTCTTTGGGTCAAATTCACAAACTGTTCTCTATGCCCAACGTCCATGAGCTTAGTACCTATGTTTTCTTCTATGTGATTTATTGTTTCAGATCTTATATTTTGGTGCTTGATCCATTTGAATTAATATTTGTGCAGGGGGACAAACTGTAGTCGAGTTTCATTCTTTTGCACATGGCTTTCCAATTTTCCCAGCAACATTTATTGAGGAGACTTTCTTTGCTCCATTGTGTGTTTTGGCTTTTTTGTTAAAGATTACACTGGAGAACACAATTTTTGTTGCATCCACAAAAACACTTGTTTTTACCTAATTCGAGTGTGCTGATCTCAAATCTGACATTAGTTTTTTTCTGTAAGCTACAGTTAATTTGCAATAGAAGATTTTAAGTTTTCATCTTATTGTAAAATTTTCAACATTTAGTTTAACATAATGAAGTAGAATGTCTTCTTGGGCATCATCTTTGTGAAAATATAATAATTTATATAATGCAGTAAATACACTGGTGTCCCCAGAACATCTAATGGGCCGACCCGTCAGTCAGGGTTCCAGTCCCGTGATGGCTGAGTGAACTGGACTGGTTCACTGACTCTTCTTTTTTTAAAAAAAATACATGATTTTTGTGTGTGTGTATTTTTTTTGAAGTTAGAAGTGAGGCGGCAGAGTCCTGCATGCGCCCGACTGGGATCCACCTGGCACGCCCACCAGGGGGGATGTTCTGTCCATCTGGGGCGTTGCTCTGTTGCAACCAGAGCCACTCTAGTGCCTGAGGTGGAGGCCATGGAGCCATCCTCAGTGCCCGGGCCAACTTTGCTCCAATGGAGCGTTGGCTGCAGGAGGGGAAGAGAGAGACAGAGAGGAAGGAGAGGGGGAGGGGTGGAGAAGCAGATGGGCGCTTCTCCTGTGTGCCCTGGCTGGGAATCGAACCTGGGACTTCTGCACACAACGCTGACGCTCTACCACTGAGCCCACCGGCCAGGGCCTCCCCGACTCTTCTTTGAGGAGAAGAGGTTGGCCCAGGCATGCTGGAAAGCCCCTTTACCCACCCACCCCAGCCGGAACACTAGAATTCATGAGTGGCGGCCGCTAGGGCGGAAGTATCCGTCTGGAGCGCTGCTCACACCAGATCCCAGGGGTTTCCAGCCCCCGGCGGCAGCATCACCCCTCTCCCTCCCCCTGCAGAGGAAGCTCCAGGAGGAGAGGCAGCCATCGTGGCCGAGTTCGAGCAGGGCCACCAGTTCCTGCGGGAGCGGGAGCAGCGGCTGCTGGACCAGCTGACCAGGCTGGAGCAGGAGCTGGCGGAGGGCAGGGAGGAGGACCAGGCCCGGGGCAGCAGGGAGCTCGCCCGGCTGACGCTCCTCATCTCCGAGCTGGAGGGCAGGGCACAGCAGCCGGCTGCCAAGCTCATGCAGGTGAGACCTCCTCCCCGGGGGGCAGGGAGCTTGGGCACCAGGGCGTCGGTTCCCCGGGGAGCCACTCCCGCTGGGGACCTCCGTGTCCTCCTTGGACACAACGGGGCTGATCATCCTGCCCCCAAGCTCCTGTCCCAGGGGTGGCTTGGACATCAGATGAGATGACTGGGCTGCGGACACTTCAATAAAGAAACGTTCTGGCCCTGGCCGGTTGGCTCAGCGGTAGAGCGTCGGCTTAGCGTGCGGAGGACCCGGGTTCGATTCCCGGCCAGGGCACACAGGAGAAGCGCCCATTTGCTTTTACACCCCCCCCCTTCCTCTCTGTCTCTCTCTTCCCCTCCCGCAGCCAAGGCTCCATTGGAGCAAGGATGGCCCGGGTGCTGGGGACGGCTCCTTGGCCTCTGCCCCAGGCGCTAGAGTGGCTCTGGTCACGGCAGAGCGTCGCCCCTGGTGGGCGTGCCGGGTGGATCCCGGTCGGGCGCATGCGGGAGTCTGTCTGACTGTCTCTCCCTGTTTCCAGCTTCAGAAAAATGAAAAAAAAAAAAAAAAAAAAAAAAAAGAAACGTTCTGCCTGACCAGGCGGTGGCACAGTGGACAGAGCATCGACCTGGAAGGCTGAGGTCCCAGGTTCAAACCCTGAGGTCCCGGCTTGAGTGAGGGCTCATCCAGAAAGGTGCCCACAGCCGCCCCCCCCCCCCCCCTTCGCATGCCAGGAAGTGAGAACGCATCCTTGAATCGGGGACTTGCTGTCCACTGAAACAAGTCCCCTGTGGGGTCCCAGCCCCGTGCCCCTGTGTTACGGGGCATAATCACCCCTTTCTCTCCCCCTTCCGGCTTGCCGTGAGGGTTGAGGGAAACACGGGGACAGAGAGGCCGTGTCTGTCATCGTCTCAGGGATCCACGGAAGAAGTTCTGGATGGAGAAACCCACTGCCCAGGTGACTAAGAGGAGGACGGGAGAATTCCCAGATAAGCTTCTGTGTCTTTCTTTGTTTTCATTCATTTAATAAATACTGAGCACTAACCACATGTCAGCCCCTGTGCTAGGTGCTAGAGACAGTGGTGAACACGGTGATCACATTATGCCCCGTGGAACTTAACATCCTCAGTGGATGCTGTGAGACTCATGAAAAAAAAGACTTTTGCAAACTTCAGAGAACTGATACCATTAGGAAGTGCTGCCCCCCCTCAGTGTTCCCCAACTTGGTTAATGGCATCACCTTCCAACCACTGTCCAGCTATAAACTTAAGAATTGCTCTCAGCTCCTCCCTCCCCTCACCTGCCCCCAGTTCTAATCTACCACCAGCCTCTTCTGACTCCCCTTTAGCCCTTTCAGTGGTGAGTGGTTTTTTTTTTAATGAAATTAATAATTAGTTCCAGTTTTATTAACCTAAAATCATGTTTGTTTGATAACCAATTTATGGAAACAAGAAGAACATACATTTGCCTTTTTCAATGTTGCCTGACACTTTTTTACAATAAATTGATCGCACTCTGGACGGTCAGGAGCCTCGAGGACGTCCATGAACGTTCGTGCTGCTCAGAGGTTAGAAAAGTCTGACGCGTATCACTTCTCACCTTCTGTTCCATGCTCCTACACCGGGCACTTTGCTGCTACTCGAATAATCACAAGTGTCCGTATAATAATGACAACGGCAAGCCTTTGCTGATCACTTTCCGTAGAATGGGCGTGTGTTAACAGCTTTGCATGCATAACATAATTTAACCCAATAAACTAGATTCCAGCACCCCTATTTCCAGGGGGGAGTCTGGGGTGCAGAGCGAGCTCCCGAGGTGCACACGGCTAGTGAGACAGCTCAGCACACACCCCCATCCCTGAGACTCCCCCCCCCCCCTCTGCTCCTGGATCCCTGCCCAGTCCCCGCCTGGTCGGTCTGCTCTGCCTTCCTGCTGCTGCGGGAGTGTCCTTCCAACGTGCAAGCTCATCTGTCTCTCCTGCTGTAAGACAGCCAGTGGCTCCTCGCCGTGTCCAGGTCAGGGTCCAACAGCGACAGGCCAGTCCTGTGTCACCCTCTGCTGTCCTGCCACTCACACAGCTCCCAGACTCCGCACTGACTCACCTCACATCTGCTCCTCCTGCTGCCTCCTCTGTCCTCCCCGCCCGACAGGAAGCTGCTCCTCAGCCCTGGCTCCAAGTACACACTCAGGTTTCAGCACTGACTGATGTGTTTCCACCCTTCTGCCCTCCCTCTCCTCCTTCTCTCTCTCTCTCTCTCTCTCTCTCTTTTACACACACACACACACACACACACACACTCAAAACAAAACTACATACTTCCAGTCCTGAGTCCCTGGGGGATTGGTCTCAGCACAGTATCAGGTCAGTAAGTGCCTGAGAGGCATGTGGTGGTGGTAACTTCGCAGCGCCATCCCAGTAAGCAGATAAGACCCTTTCCCACAGAGGATGCTGAAAACGGCAGAAGCTCCTGTCCTCAGGCCAACTCACGGAGTTAGACTGCTTCCGGCAGCTACTACAACTGAGACTGGTCCTACCTAGTCTGCCGGAAGCCTCTCTCCAAGACTTATTTCAAAGCTTTTTTTTTAATTGATTGATTTTGGGGGGAGGGGGAGTTGGCACAAGAAGTGTCAGGTCATAGCTGCTTCAGTTAGTTGTTCACTGCTTGCTGGTTGTCACATGTGCCTTGACCCTGCAAGCCCAGGGTTTCAAACCGGCAACCCCAGCCTCCAGGTTGATGCCTTATCCACTGCGCCACCACAGGCCAACCCTCTCTCAGCCTCTTGAAAGCCCATTCAATCACCTCTAAAATTGCAGAAAGTCCACTAGCACCAGACCAGAAGACCACAGGAGCACTGGCCTCTGATGGGAGAGGAAGTGAAGTGATGCCCTCCTCTGCCATCCTGCAGGGGGCAGAGCATCCCCGTGCAGACGGGAGAGAACAGTGACTAATGACCATGAACAACGGGGGGTCCTGACTAAGAGTCGTCCAAGGAAGAAGCCAGAGACAGCAAACTGACCCTGCTCTCCATCCCAGAGCTTCAGCTGGAGTCCAGCCACAAACATGACTGCATCCACTTCTCTCTGGGCTCTGGGCTCCCCGCCCCCCTCCTCCCCTCTCCACCATTCTGTTCTCCAAAAAGCAGCCAGATGGGGTTTTTAAAACTATTACCAGTGATTAGAACACACTCCTGGATAACACCCTCCAACAGTCCCCCATCCACTTGAAATAAAATCAGAAGTTTTTACCAGGAAGTTCAGGGTCCACTCTCCGCCTCCTTATTTCACACCACTCTCCGCTTTAATCACTACACGCCAGAAACGTCTTCTGTTTCTTAAAACAAGCCCCCCTCTGGGCCTTTTCCTGTGCTAGCCCAAGGCCCCTGCCCTGGGATTTTACAGAGCTGGTTTCTTCTCAAGGAATAAACTTACCTTTCCAACGAGGACTTCCCTGGCCACTCTGTCTAAAGTGACACCCCATCCTACCCCATCACTGCCCATCAGATTTCTCCCCAGCACACCACAACTACACTCTATTTTCTTCACGGATTTCCTGTCTCTGTCTTCTCCCTGTTAGGACTGGTTGACTAGCGACAGGGGCTTCCTCAAGACGGGCCAGCCCCTACTGTGTGCTGGACCCTGTGATAGCATGCTCTTCCTTTCCGGGAGGTAAATTAACCAGTTCAAGGTCACAGCACTAGGGACTACGCGACATCTGAGTCCAATGACTGACCTGTACAGCTCCCCAACCCCTCTCACCTGTGCCCCTCTTAGGGGAGGGTCTCATGCTGTGTAGGGTTCACTCTCATACTGACATAAATAAAAGCAGATTGGTCTAAATTGCTTCAAGTTATTAAAGTATTTTCCCCTTCACCTCATCCCGAAAGCCACACAACAAGAAGTACAGCGCGTCAAAGTGCACTATCCCCGACCCTAACACAGCAGCGGGGGCGGGGAGGCGTCGGCCCGTGGAGGGATGGGGTCCTCGTTTCTGGTCAGAGAGATGGGGACGCTGTGAGTCACGGGGGAGGCTTCAACCCTGTGGGAGCTCTGATAAGCCCGGGCTCCGAAGCAGCAAGAAGTGAATCGAGGCTGGAAGGCGCTGTGGGCCGATGGGGGTCACACCTGGCTGGGGGGCGGGGCGGGTGGGGCAACGGGACGAGAGAAAAAGTAACTTGCTCAAGGTCCCTCGGCACGTGCACAGCGCCGGAACCAGGGGTCTCCTCTCCCCTGGCCCCCTTTTCTCTCCGTCACGGGGGTTTCTCAAGGAAATCCTGAGCCAGGGAGTGGAAGGAGGCCCGGGGCAGCCCAGGGACCCCTCAGAGGGCAGGGGTGGGACAGCGTTAGGATGGGGGCAGAAAGGACTCTAGGAGGAGGATGCGGCAGGACCTGTGAAGGTGGGAGGGGGCAGGCCAGGGGGAGGAGGAAAAGGCAGAAGTGAAAATAGAGTGGGGGGTGTTGTGAAAACAGGGTCTGAGGGTCCTGGCAGGTTGGGGACAGGCTGGGAGTGAGGGTCTGATGGTGGAGGAGCCCAGGGTTCTCGGAGGCACCGAGGGAGTCCGGCTTGGGGAGCCCCAGCCCTGGAGAGGCAGGAACGGGGGTGGGGGGGAAGACAGGGGAGAATCCCACGAACCGGGCACACCCTGGCGCGTGGTGGACGAAGGCTGGAGAGAGTTTCAGGGTGAGGGCCGGTTAGAGCCTTGGGGTGGGGGGGCCAGGGGACGGGCTATCACTGAGCGAGGTGCCTGCCCTTCCTGTCCTGCTCTCCTGCCTTGGCCCTCAGAGGGCCGCCTGGTGGTTCTCACTCTGCTTCCAGGGACCCAGGGATGGAGCCTCTAAATTTGTCCGGCTTGAGGGTCATGCTGCCCTTTGTCCTCCCCAGGGAAGCTGCTGGGAGACTTGGAATATAAAACAGGAGAGTGTCCAGAGGGTTTTCTGGATTAACCTCTCCCCACAGCGATTGTGACAGTCCTTCAGTGCCCCTGGGGGGGGGGGGGGAGCAGACCAGCACAGCTCATAATTCTGGGTTTTGAGGGAGAACAGTGCAGAATTAAGAAAACACTCATTAAGAAAAAGGATGGGACCGGGCGGACTCTTCAATATTGATGGCAATATCCGAGTGTCCCATAGCCCCAGTTTGCTTTAGTACATAGCCATATGCAAATCAAGGAAGTCCTTGATACAAAGTTACACACCTGAGGCTAAAACAGGAACTCTCCCAAGGCATAAACAGGACTCCCCCCACCATGCATAAGTGAAATCAACCAACATCTGAACTAAGAGTCAGAGGAAGGACATGTAAATTGCTTCCAGCAACTTAAGGAAGCAAGTGAAGTGGGTGCAAATACTCAGCATCACAGACAATATGGAGGTGGAGGGGGAGAACTTAGCCTTTTGCTAAGCCTCGAATCTACAATGGCTTTTGCCACTTGCAGTCTATTACATATCATTTTTATTTTTAAAGATTCTATTTATTGATTTTACAGAGAGGAGAAAGAGAGAAGGGGGAGGAATGAGAAGTATCAACTCGTGGTTGCTTTACTTTAGTGGTTCATTGATTGCTTGTGTGTGTGCCTTGACCAGGCAAGTCCAGGATTTCGAACTGGTGACCTCAGCGTTCCAGGTCGCTGCTTGATCCACTGTGCCACCACAGGTCAGGCCATATCCTCTTTTATTTTTAATTTGTGTGCTGTGATTTTCACTCATCTGATTTCCTAGTTTCCAAGATTCTAATTTGGAGGCAGACTGAAAAAATACAGAATAAACACAAAATTAATATAGCCAATGCTCACAGATACCCAAACATTCTAATACATTACAGGAATTAAAGCCTCTAAGCAAATTCTTAGCCAATATAACAGGATCTATACTAGTCTTTGCTGTTTTGAATGTCCTTAACATGTTCACCAAGTCCGTGCGGACACATCATCATTCCACATCCCTGCAAATGCAACCCAACCCCAGTTCAGCCCGTTGAGAGCTGTCACAAGGGGCAAGAGTCCAGGAAAAGTCCACATGGCACTGAAATTGTTGTCACATTTCTATACTTCGCAGCTCACATCCAAGTCCCAATGACCGCTGCTTCTAGCTGGTAACGATTCAAGTAACTGGAAAAGCCATCTGCAACATGTGTGGAGACAGAGCTTCCGTTCTCTTTAAACTGGAGAGGTGAACCCAGGGAGCCTTTCTCTGGAGCTGTACAGCCGTGGGGTGGTGAGGAGAACCTTGGGATACACTATGCTGGGTGGCAGAGGTAAATTCGTAAGAGAAGTTGGCAAAAAGGAGAAAGAGAGCTCTAAGTTAGAATTAAGGCCTGGCCGGGTGGTGGCACAGTGGATAGAGCATCAGACTGGGATGCCGAGGACCCAGGTTCGAGACCCCAGGATCGCCAGCTTAAGCACGGGCTCCTCTGGTTTGAGGAAAGGCTCACCAGCTTGGACTCAAGGTCACTGGCTTGAGCAAGAGGTTACTCGGTCTGCTGAGGGCCCGCGGTCAAGGCATATATGAGAAAGTAATCAATGAACAACTAAGGTGTTGCAACAAAAAACTGACGATTGATGCTTCTCATCTCTCTCCATTCCTTCTGTCTGTCCCTATCTATTCCTCTCTCTGACTCTCTCTCTCTCTGTAAAAAAAAAAAAAAGTAGGAATAAAAAAAGAAAAAGAAAAAGGAACAATAATTTGAGGCTCAAAACCTATAAGCTGTAAAAGTCACCTACACCCTTTGATAATCAAGGAGGTGACAAGATCAATATACGGAGATAAAACTTTCTTAGGAGTAACAGCTAAATGAATCCATTCAGTAGGACCTGAAGCCACAATAGTCCCGTTGGAGTGTAACTCGAGGGACAAATTAGTAAGGCAATCGATTCTTCAGGATTTATGCGTTTTAGTTGTGCTTGTTGCAAGGCCTTTTCTACAAGCTTTAAAGCTTGCTGTCCCGCAGCTGTAAGTAGCGGAGGAGAAGCTGGTTCAGCCGAGCCTCTAAGAATATGAAAAAGTGGCTTCGGTTCCCCGGTAGTTAATTTCAAGGAAGGTCTAAGCCAATTAATACCTCCTAATAATTTCTGGAAATCGTTTAAAGTTTGCAAATGATCTGTCCTGATTTCTAATTTTTGCTGATGAATTTGTTGTCACTCAATAAGTTGTGCTAAATAAGAGAAAGGTAAAGATTGCTGTACCTTTTCAGGAGCTATATAAAGTCCTGATTCTTTCAAAGAATATTCTAGTTGTTGCAAAATGGTCAGCACAGTGTCTTTATCTGGATGAGCAATAAGAATATCATCCATATAATGAATTATGTACGCCTTAGGGTGCTTTCTTCGTACTGGAGAGATAGCCAGAGCAACATATTTTTGGCACAAGGTAGGACTGTTAGCCATACCTTGAGGCAAAACTCTCCACTGGTATCGCTCCATTGGAGCCTGGAAATTAAGTGAAGGGACACTGAATGCAAAACACTTGCAATCCTGAGGGCTTAAAGGAATAGTAAAAAAGCAATCCTTTAAGTCAACAACTACAAGGTGATAATTCCATGGAATGGCAGCAGGAGAAGGGAGTCTAGCTGGAGAGGACCCATAATTCCATAGTCTTATTTATTGCTCTCAAATCTTGTAATAGTCTCCAGTTTCCTGATTTCTTTTTGATAACAAATACAGGCGTATTCCATGGCCTATTAGATGGTTCAGTGTGCCCAAGCTGTAGCTGCTCTTGTATCTTAAGTTTCTCCTGAGAAAGGGGCCATTGGTCTACCCGTACAGGATTATCTGATTTCCAAGTAATTGGGTCTGCACAATGCATTATTGGGGTAGCAGGAGCTACCAAGGCCCCTATGCTAAATTTTGATATCCTAATCCACGCCTTCTGGTATTGGGTGCCACTTCTATGGGGGTGAGAATTCCTCGCTGTTCTTTTCCTAGTCCCTTAGTGGGAAAAAATCCCTGATCAAGCATTTGAGTGCTGACTAAACTATTAGGATTGACAAGTAATGCGCCTATATTTTTCAAAACATCTCTACCCCACAAATTAACTTGCAATCCAGGGAGTACATAAGGCTTAAAAGAATCCAGAATGACCTTCTTTATCTTCCCATTGTAAAAAACTAGAACTTTGTTGAGGGGATTTTCTCTGCCCTGTACCTTGTAATTCCGTGGCTGCTGCATGAGTGGGCCAGGAAGGAGGCCAGTGTAGCTTAGCAATGACAGATACATCAGCTCCAGTATCTAAAAGTCCTTTAAATTTACACCCTTGTATTGTTAGTTCCATTTCAGGGAGTTCCTGACCTATTTTTTGAATCTAATAGGCAGCATCAGTGGAGCCAAATCCTCGATTCTCTCGGGGTCCCTTTTGCAGGGTTTGGCCTTGTCTTAAAAGAGGTAAAAGGGGAGAGCTCCAATGTCTGGATTTGGGCGGGAATTGAAACCGCCTCTGCCCCCTTCAAGAAACTCGTAGCTGCAGGTACCCAGCCTTGAAGGGAGCTATGGCGCGGCCTGTGAGGAATAAGAAACCTGTCAGTTACAGACAGTTTGAGGACTCTGACAGCGATGATGATTTTATTTGTGCAACTGCACCTTTACATAAGAAATCCAGAACACCACCAAAGGAGTTAAAACAAGAAAAGTCAAAAGCTAAATTGAAGAATCTCCAGAAAGAAGGCATCCCATTACAAGAAAAAACTCCTATACAAAGGTTAAGTGCGTGCGTGCTTCCCAACTGGGTGGAACTGGTAGTAAGGATAGACTTCACAGTGAGAGGAAACAGATTGCTTTAGATGACAAGCCCTACCAGAGAGACTTAGAAATCTCTCCAGTATTATCAGCAAAGGAACTCCCAACAGTCAACATTGATGAGGAAAAGTCTCAAGGCGCTGAAAAACATGGCGGTAGTGCAGCACAAACAGCGGCTACATCTCCTCACATCTCCAATTGCAGTGCAGCCAGTGATTATTGAGATGTGGATAAGATTACCGAGGAAGATGATTTTCATGGTGCTCCGGGGCACAGAATAGCAGCATCGAAAGCTGTGGTGCAACAGAGGAGGACTCTCTTGGAAGGCAGTGCTAATGACTCTGAACCAGACTTTGCAACTGGTGAGGATTCTGAGGATGAGTCTGACTTTAGTGAGAGTGAAGATAATGATGAAGACTTCACTCTGAGAAAAACTAAGGAAATTAAAAAGAAAGAAGGGAAGGTTAAATCCCCAGTTTAAAAGAAAGAGAAGAAAGGTAAATCCAAATGTAATGCAGTGACTTCAGTAGACTCTGCTCTAGCTGCTGTCAACTCAGAACCTCAGCCCTCACCCAAAAAGGCTTCTCTCACTTCAGAGGCCACCAGGAAGACACTGTGGCCCAGAAGGGACCAGGAATCTGCCCAGAGCTGCACACTCACTTCCTGCCTCTCAGGTATCAGAACGCAGAGACCCTGTTCCCACCTTTGTGCCTCTGAGCGCAGACAGGACCCTGAGAGCAGGACACGCCTGACACTCTGCACGGCTGCCCCACGCCCAGGATGACACCAGAGTCCACAGGGGTGGTCTCCTCCCCTGGACCTTTAACCCACTGCTCAGGACTCACTCTGTCCCGGGACACGTCCGTGCATGCAGGGGCGGCACACACTGGGGACGGTGACACGCCTGGTGTCTGCACCAGAGGAAGGAACACATGACACGCAACCCTCATGACCACACCGCTGCTCAGACGAGGATCCCCTCCTCACTCTGTCCCCAGTGAGTGTCACACCCTGAGGGCCACAGGCTTCACACCAGCCCTCTGCCTGGGGCGTGGCGGTTCCCAGGACTGGTTCCTTATTTTGGAATCCGGCCACACCCCGGGGACAGTGGGTGGGGCTGTGCTGGCTCCCTGTCTCTAATCCTTCAGGAGGGAGACTCGCTCAGTGAGGGGGGGCTCTGACTGCGGCTACCAGCCCCCGGCCTTTCCCGGGCTCCAGGATGGTGGCCCCGCAGGTCCCTGGGGCGCCCTGGATGGCAGCCCTGATGGTGTCCTTGGTGATGCTGAGCTGCCCTGTGGCTCAGGGCGCTGACCCCCCAGGTGAGTGTGGAGCTGCTGCTCTCGGAGAGCCTGGGTCAAAGGAATGACCCGCGGGCTGTCCCACCAGGCCCTGTCCACAGACAGGCTTTGAGGGTGTGACATCATCCAGAGGCCTTGTTGGTCAAATAAGTTTGTAAATATGATGTATATGTTTGCTCGCTTATAGTTTGTATTGGGTGTGGGGGACAGGCTGTAAGCAGGCAGGGTCCTTATAGCCTAAGGCTTAGTTTTAAGACTAAGCCTTTCCCACCTTTTTAATACTAAGATCTTCTCAACACTAAGCTTTCCCCCACACCCTGGACTGTTGCATGATGTGGGGTGGTGCACTCTCATGAGGAATCCCATTATGCCTCAGATAAGTGGCTTTGTATCAGAAACTTTCTTATTTGTATGTTGGCTACAAATTTAGGGGACACCTCCTCTCGAGTTCAATAATTTGCTAGAACAACTCAGAGGGTCAGAGAAGTGCTGTGCTTACTGTCACAGGTTGTTGGTCAAATAAGTTTGTAAACATGATATATATGTTTGCTCGCTTGTGACTTATATTGGGTGTGGGGGACAGGCTATAAGCAGGCCAGGTCGTTGTAGCCTGAGGTTTGGTTTTGGGACTAAGCTTTTCCCCACACCCTTGACTGATTGTATGATCTGGGTGGTGCACTCTCATGAGAAATCCAATTATGCCTTGGATGAGTGACTTTGTATCGGAGACTTCCTTGTTTGTATATTGGATTAAGGGATTTTGGTTTTCTACACTATAAAGTGGGACAGACCAGGAGCTCAGACACACAGTTCCTGCGATCACAATTGCAGGGGCTCCCCTGATCCCTTGCCCTTCATGGGAAGAGTTGGTTTTCTGCTTTTCCCTTGTCTTCTTTTGTGGTTTGCCTGTCTTGGTGAGACACCAATAAATAGGATGGCCCCCCATCCTCTGACTCCGCCATTTCTTTATCGTCTGCCCGAATCCAATGGGAACCTGCATGTGAATGGTCACGATGACGGCTCCTGGCCTTACACAGGTCTTTCTAAATGACACAGTGAGCGGCCAGATGAAGAGGGACGTGGTGAGGTGGGGAAGTGTCCTGACTGCAGGGGTGTAAAGCCAGGAGGCACGGCCAGGGCCACCATCAGAGCAGCCGCCTGGCCCATGCAGGTTCGCATTGGATTCGGACAGTCGGTAAAGAAACAATGGAGCCACAAACTGGTGGGCCATAGTCTTTAATTCTAGCTTGCACCCGGCGGGCAAGTAAAACATACACTGGGCTCCAAAACCCAATCACATTCAGTGCTCACAGAGCCACTGACTTATCCGAGTTTCCTAGAATCAAAGGTTTCTAGCTCACCAGACTTATTCTCCTCAGTTCCCCATCTCCTTCCTTATCCCAGATACAAACTCTGTACAAACTGGCATCTCACTCAGCACTCCGCCATCTTGGCTGCTTTTCCTGGCCTTCTCCACGTGGCCTCCTCCCGCTGCTGGCTCTATTCTCTCTGCTCTCTCATGCTAACCTCAGGAACCAAGTGGGCAAACTCTCGTTCTACCCCCATTTTATATCGTAGCTCCACAATCTCTAATCCAATATACAAAGTAGAGAAGTCCCTAATACAAAGTCACTTCTCTGAGGCATGATTGGATTGTACCACCCCACATCAAAAAGGGTGGGAAAGGCTTAATCCCAAAACCAAGCCCCAGGCTACAAGGATTCTGCCTGCCCACAGCCCACAGAGACACACATTAATATCACCTGGGCGATGGCCTCACGTGGGCAATGTCATCTTTAACAAAGTGAGCATAATATATTTTATCTGCCCAACAAGGGGCCTCCGTCACCAGGGAGCTGGAAAGTGTCACACCCCTTCCCCTCCAGCATGTGAATGTGTTCGGTACTTCAGAAACTCTCTGAACCCCATTGTTAAGGGTTTTTTAATGGAAGTTTCCCTATGTGGACATGATGATTAAATCATTGGCCATTGGTGATTGGACTCCCCAGAGGTGGGGCAGTGAGGCTGAAAGCTCCAGCCCTCTCATCAAGCTTGGTCTCTGGTGACCAGCCCCATCCTGAAGCTACCCAGGACCTCAGCCACGGGCCATCTCATGAGCCTCCCAGAGACACTCCTGTCACACCTGGGGAGTCTGAGGGCTTCAGGAGCTCTGTGCCAGGAACCAGGGGAAAGAGCAAATATTTTCCATTATAGCACAGGCCTTAGATCACAGATCCATTACTCGAAAAAGCAGCATAGCAGTTAAAAGACGCTGACACACCCAGCGCTTAGGTTTGATTGAGGCCAACACTCAAAGTGAAAAACTATTCCTGCCCCAGGGAGTCTACTGTGGTAAAGTAACATTCCACCAGGATTATGTAGAGACACCCAGTCCAGATGAATTTTAAAGTTTTATTAAAAGGAGATTTATTAATATGCCGGTTGCATATGTCTAACATGGGGCATATTTGACCCAAATCGTGCAGCCCCAAATGTATCTCAGAGGCTGGTTATATACCCTTTGATCACATGCAGGTTGGCGGGGGTGTGTGTGTGTGTGACAGCATGACTATAAAGCCAGTAGCCATGGCCACCATCACGGCCGCCTGGCCCATGCAGGTTTGCATTGGATTCGGACAGACAGTAATGAAACAACAGAGCCAAAAACTCGTGGGCCATTTAACCCTAGTTTGCACCCAGCGGGCAAGTAAAAACACACACTGGGCTCCAAAACCCACTCATTCAGTGCTCACAAAGCCACTGACTTATCCGAGTTTCCTAGAATCAAAGGTTTCTAGCTCACCAGATTTATTCACCTCTGTTCCCCATCTCCTTCTCTCTGCACAAACTCTGCACAAACTGGCTTCTCCCTCAGCACTCCACCATCTTGGCTGCCTCTCCTTGCCTCCACATGGCCTTTCTCTGCTCTCCTCTCTAATGCAAATCCCAGGAACTGAGAGAGAGCAAGCTCCCGGTCTGCCCCACTTAATAGTGCAGAGATCAAAACCTTTAATCCAATATACAAACAAGGAAGTCTCTGATACAAAGTCACTTATCTGAGGCATAATGGGATTGCACATGAGAGCGCACCACCCCACATCATGCAACAGTCAAGGGTGTGGGGAAAAGCTTAGTCCTAAAACCAAGCCCCAGGGTACAAGGATCCTGCCTGCCCACAGCCCGCACCCAACACACATTAATATATAATCAAGCCCATCCCAAGCAAGAAGGGCAACCAATACCATCACCTGGATCATATATTGGCCATGCTTGGTCTACGTGGATTTATAAAAACATTAAACTTTCAAGGTAACACAATGGTGATGTCATTTTACATGTCAAAATACATTCATAAGCTTTTTAGTGTCTATCTCTCCTCCTTTGCCTAGAGGTACATGTCACTCTCCTAGAGGATTCCAGGAAGGAGGGAAAGTTAACATCAGTGTAGGGTGGTATGTAAATGTCTCTTATTGAAAGGGAAAGGAAGCTCTTCAGATAACTCAATCCTTTCGGAGAACTAAAACTAAATGACCAGTTGTCCTTGTAAATCAGGAGACTTCTATATCCCTTTTCCTCCATTTTCCAAAGAGAGGACGGACAGAAAGCCTGACTTTTCCTCTTTAAAATGGCATCACCAAATACTAAGTTTTACAGTTCTCTGGCACCTTACCACATTCCTCACTGGATTTATATCCTGAGTCAAATCCTTGACTCATTTTTAAGGAGGTGCATAAGGCTGTTGAGTGGGACTATCAGCCTCTATTATGCAGCAGATATTTATCAGGTAGACTTGATGTTTTTATTCATAATAATAGTCTACTGAAGAAATAAATGTTACTGATTTATTTCTTACAACCTGCACAAATTTTATGTAATTTATGTAAATTCTTAATTTTATAAATTTTCTTCCGTTCTCTTTTAAAAGTGTTTCCATACCCTATACCTTTAGTTACTAAAATTATACAATTCCTTTTCAGTTAGAATTAAAAAAAAAATCTTAACCTTGCCTGACCAGGCGGTGGCACAGCGGATAGAGCGACGGACTGGAACGCAGAGGGCCCAGGTTCAAGACCCCAGAGTCTCTGGCTTGAGCACAGGCTCATCTGGTTTGAGCAAGGTTCACCAGCTTGAGCCCAAGGTCACTGGCTCGAGCAAGGGGTCACTCGGTCTGCTGTAGCCCCCGGTCAAGGCACATATGAGAAATCAATCAGTGAACATCTAAGGCAGGGGTCCCCAAACTTTTTACACAGGGGGCCAGTTCACTGTCCCTCAGACCATTGGAGGGCTGGACTATAAAAAAAACTATGAACAAATCTCTATGCACACTGCACATATCTTATTTTAAAGTAAAAAAACAAAACGGGAACAAATATAACATTTAAAATAAAGAACAAGTAAATTTAAATCAACAAACTGACCAATATTTCAATGGGAACTATGCTCCTCTTACTGACCACCAATGAAAGAGGTGCCCCTTCCGGAAGTGCGGTGGGGGCTGGATAAATGGCCTCAGGGGCCGCATGTGGCCCTCGGGCCGTAGTTTGGGGACCCCTGATCTAAGGTGTCACAAAGAAGAATTGATGTCTCTCATCTCTTTAAATGATCTCTCTCCCTTCCTGTCTGTCTGTCCCTCTCTCTGACTCTGTGCCACAAAAAGAAAAAAAAAGCCAATGTTTGATTTGAGGCTGGAGGAGAAAATGGATTCTCCTGGGATAAGAATGTCAGATGCTCATTTGAAAAAAAAAAGTGGATACTAACCTGGCATGGGAGATACTATGATCACGAAGGTGGTTTTCCCAGGGCGAGGCTTATCCATTGCACTCCGGATGTGCTGACCCCAGCGATTTCCACAAACGTGGGAAACTCGACTGCATTTAAAAAAAAAAAAAAAGTGTTTCTAAAAGGATCTTCTCTCAGCGGCCACTGTCAGACCTCAGAGTCTGTTGCTATGGTAATTTCTGAAACTCCGTGAACAGGTCAGTCAATAAATACTTTCTCCTTTCTGCACCTGTCACGTGTGCGTGGGAACCGGCCTCCCCACGGAGGCAGGTGGTGCAGACACTGAGCTCCTCCGCAGGGGGCGGTGACCCGGCCTCCCGCCCCGTCTGCACGTCTCAGCCTGAGATGCTGCAAAAAGGAGAGTTTCACAATGTCCCTCATCTTTTTTCTTCTCCCTCTCTCTTTCCTCTTTCTCTTTCTTTCTCTCTCTCTCTCTCTCTCTCTCTCTCTCACGCACTTTTCCCGGTTTTCCGGGCTTGTTTGTATGCTTTTCGCTCCCCGTGAGCCCAGGGAAATGAGCGCTGAGAGGTTCCTCGCAGAGTGATACAATAGTTACAGAGGCCGGAAGTCCTCGTGCAGAGTGAACCTCGGCGCTCTGATGGGAGGGAGAACCATGGCTGTGCTTCTAGGTTCTTGATTTGAGAAGGAACAATGTTGCCCAACCCCCGGGCTCCTGTATCAGATTTCCGGCTGCGCCCCCTGCCTTCCCTAAGGGACTCTCCTGTGTGGCCCCAGTTCCCCAGGGTCTGGTCAGTGACCTGCTGCTGAGACTGGCCAGGAACCTGTGCTCAGACTCCCCTTAAACTTCTGCCTCCTGTTCTGGACCTGATCCCACCCCGGGGCCCCAGACCCCCGGTCTGCTGTCCTTGAGTCCGTCTCCTGCCCCGCGAGCTGAGCCCCGGGGCCCTGCTCTTCCGTCCCTGGCGCTGGGCGCACACGGACCCGCGGAGGCCCGCGGAGACTCCACCAGCGCTGTGCCCAGGAGGAGAGACTGAGCGCGGGAAGGACTGATGGGCGGCTGAGGGGGGACCTGGGCGGGGAGGCTGGTTCAGAGCGCAGCCGAGAGTGGGAGCGGAGGTGTGGGCTCACGTTAGAGTCCACGCAGACCAAACACAGGGACCTTGTTTCCACGGAGCCCGGGAAGCCGAGGGAGAGGGAGAAAGCCGGGCCGGACACTGGCGCTGGCCGAGCTCCTGCTCGCCGCCAGGGGGTTTGAGGGCACTTCTGCTCACCTCTGTCAGCCCACACAGCACGCCCCCCACACAGGCGTGGCTGTCCCTGTGTGAGAGACGAGGACACTCTCACAGGGTGCAGAAGGTCCTAGACCCGGTGAGACAGAGTGGGGCTGACTTCAGTTTATATTCTTCCTTCTCTACCACAAGTTTTGGGCTCTGTTCTATATCAGGGGTCGGGAACCTTTCTGGCTGAGAGAGCCATGAACGCCACATATTTTAAAATGTAATTCCATGAGAGCCATACAACGACCTGTGAACATTACGCATTATCCAGTAAAAATTTGGTGTTGTCCCGGAGGACAGCTGTGATTGGCTCCAGCCACCGACAACCATGAACAAAATGAATGGATTGCAATACATGAGAATGTTTTAAATTTTTCTTTTCTCTCTCTCTTTTTTTTTTTTTTTTTTTTTACAGAGTCAGAGAGAGGGATAGATAGGGACAGACAGACAGGAGTGGAGAGAGATGAGAAGCATCAATCATCAGTTTTTCATTGTGACACCTTAGTTGTTCATTGATTGCTTTCTCATATGTGCCTTGACCGTGGGCCTTGAGCAGACCGAGTAACCCCTTGCTCAAGCCAGAGACCTTGGGTCCAACCTGGTGAGCTTTTTTTTTGCTCAAACTGGCGACCTCAGGGTTTCGAACCTGCATTCTCCACATCCCAGTCTGACGCTCTGTCCACTGCGCTACTGGTCAGCCGCTTTCCAGACTATTAATTACTACCTTTTCTTTCCTTTTATTCCCTTTACTTTGTCGTTGTACTTTTACCATATATGCCCCCCCAATTCATATGTTGAAATCCTAACCCCCAAGGTGAAAATGGGAAGAGGGGGGCTTTTGGGAGGGTGGAGCCCTCACGAATAGGATTAGAGCGCTTACAAGAGACCTGAGAGAGACCCCTGTCCCTCCCGCCACATGAGGTCACAGCTGGAAGGCACCATCTATGACAGTGGTTGGGAAACCTCAGCTTGCGAGCCACATGTGGCTCTGGCCCCTTGAGTGTGGCTCTCCCACAAAATACCACATTCTGGCTCTACCTCCATAAGGAATGTACCTACCTATATAGTTTAAATTTAAAAAATTTGGCTCTCAGCCTGACCAGGCAGTGGCGCATGAATACTTTTTTTTTTTTTTTTTTTTTTTTTTTTTTAACAGGGACAGAGAGAGTCAGAGAGAGGGATATGCAGGGACAGACAGACAGGAACAGAGAGATGAGAAGTATCAATCATCAGTTTTTCGTTGTGACACCTTAGTTGTCATTGATTGCTTTCTCATATGTGCCTTGACCGTGGGCCTTCAGCAGACCAAGTAACCCCTTGCTGAGCCAGCGACCTTGGGTCCAAGCTGGTGAGCTTTTTTTTTTTTTTTTTTTTTGTATTTTTCTGAAGCTGGAAACGGGGATAGACAGACAGACTCCCGCATGCGCCCAACTGAGATCCACCCGGCACGCCCACCAGGGCGACGCTCTGCCGTGACCAGAACCACTCTAGCGCCTGGGGCAGAGGCCAAGGAGCCTCCCCAGCACCCGGGCCATCTTTGCTCCAATGGAGCCTTGGCTGCGGGAGGGGAGGAGAGAGACAGAGAGGAAGGAGGGGGGGGGTGGAGAAGCAAATGGGCGCTTCTCCTATGTGCCCTGGCCGGGAATCGAACCCGGGTCCCCCACACACCAGGCTGACGCTCTACCACTGAGCCAACTGGCCAGGGCTGGTGAGATTTTTTTTTTTTTTTTTTTTCTCAAACCAGATGAGTCCGCACTCAAGCTGGTGATCTCGGGGTCTTGAACCTGGATTTTCCGCATCCCAATCCGATGCTCTATCCACTGTGCCACCGCCTGGTCAGGCCCTATGACTATTCTGTAACTTCCATCCCTTTTCTTTTAGTCTCTGTGTGTCTTTTGACCTGAAGTAGCTACATATTTAAAACATTATTATGTGATAACTCTAAAAACCAGATTTTTCCTCCTTCCCTAGTCTTTGGTTTTCTTGTTCATTGTGGGTGGTAATTGGGTGTTTCGTGACTTCTAAACTATTTTTGTAGAAACTGTATTCTTTGTCTGTGGTTAGTGAAGCCTGTGTTCTGTTAGTGTAGTGCTCAGCTAGTGATTTGACAGATATTCCCTTAAGTGTCTGGAGACACAGAAAAACAAACAGCATCTCTCAGTTTTTGGAGCTGGATTCTGTTTATGTGTGAATTGTGACATGCCTGTGACACTCATCTGTGCCCTTTACAGCTCTTGCCTGTCCCATTCCTTCCTGTATATAGAAAAGGAGGTCAGCCCGAGGTGACCTCATGCCTTCTCGGGTCTTTTCTGATCACACGCCCTGAGCCGGACGTGCACATGACCCTTCAGACCCCCAGGAGGATGTGAGAGTTCTCACAACACTGACTGCCTGTGGCTCCTCCCTCCCCTGCTCTGTCTCCCGGACTTGTTCTACGTCCATTATTTGCCCCAGCTGATGTTTTTGTTCCAGTGACAGCTGCTGGTTCCTTGACATGAAACAGATTTTGCAGCTGACCAGGTGGTGGCGCAGTGGACAGAGCATTGGCCTGGCACACTGAAGACCCAGGTTGAAAACCCCAAGTTCCCAGGCTTGATCTCGGAGTCACCAGCTTGCGCATGGGACTTTAACATGACCCCATGGTCACTGGCTTGAGCCCACAGGTTGCTGGCTTGAGCAAGAGGTCACTGGCTCAGCTGGAGCTCCCCCTTTACCCCCCTCTGTCAAGACACAGAAAGCAATCAGTGAACAACTACAGAACCGCTTTACAGTGGAGCCCACATACAAAGCAGGGACCATGAGTGCACGCTCCTGTGAGTGACAGACTAAGGGAGGGAGCAGGGACCATGAGTGCACGCTCCTGTGAGTGACAGACTAAGGGAGGGAGCAGGGACCATGAGTGCACGCTCCTGTGAGTGACAGACTAAGGGAGGGAGCAGGGACCATGAGTGCACGCTCCTGTGAGAGACACACTTAAGGGAGGGAGCAGGGACCATGAGTGCACGCTCCTGTGAGTGACAGACTAAGGGAGGGAGCAGGGACCATGAGTGCACGCTCCTGTGAGAGACAGACTAAGGGAGGGAGCAGGGACCATGAGTGCACGCTCCTGTGAGTGACACACTTAAGGGAGGGAGCAGGGACCTTGAGTGCACGCTCCTGTGAGTGACAGACTAAGGGAGGGAGCAGGGACCATGAGTGTACGCTCCTGTGAGTGACAGACTAAGGGAGGGAGCAGGGGCCATGAGTGCACGCTCCTGTGAGTGAAACACTTAAGGGAGTGAGCAGGGACCATGAGTGCACGCTCCTGTGAGTGACACACTTAAGGGAGGGAGCAGGGACCATGAGTGCACGCTCCTGTGAGTGACAGACTAAGGGAGGGAGCAGGGGCAAGTGTTCCTTAGATTTCCAAGTTCCACATGAAGAGAACCCCCTTCCAGCAGAGGGAGCTTCATTCCTCCCCTTGAGTGTGGGCTGGATGGATCTTGTAGGTATCTGTGGTTTTGTGGGGTTTTTTGGCTTTTAAGATTTTCTCTTTGTCTTTAACCTTTGCCATTTTAATGATGATGTGTATTGATGTGGCCTCTTTGGGTTCATCTTGTTTGGGACTGTCTGTGCTTCCTGAACTGGTGTATCTTTTTTCTTCATCAAGTTAGGGTCACTTTGGGTCATTAATTTTTCTTTTTTTTTTTCTTTTTCTTGTATTTTTCTGAAGCTAGAAACGTGGAGGCAGTCAGACAGACTCCCGCATGCGCCCGACCGGGATCCACCCAGCACGCCCACCAGGGGCAATGCTCTGCCCATCTGGGGCGTCGCTCTGGCAAGACCAGAGCCACTTTAGCGCCTGGGGCAGAGGCCAAGGAGCCATCCCCAGCGCCCGGGCCATCTTTTGCTCCAATGGAGCCTCAGCTGCGAAAGGGGAAGAGAGACAGAGAGGAAGAAGAGGGGGAAGGGTGGAGAAGCAAATGGGCGCCTCTCCTGTGTGCCCTGGCCAGGAATCGAACCCGGGACTTCCGCACACCAGGCCGACGCTCTACCACTGAGCCAACCGGCCAGGGCTGGGTCATTAATTTTTCAAACAGGTTCCTGATCCCTTGCTCTGTCTCTTCTCCTCTGGCACCTTGTATGGACGTTGTCACGTTTCCTGTCGTCCCACAAGTCCCTTAACTACCCTCACTCTTTTTTTTTTTTTTAATTTAAATTTTATTTTATTTATTCATTTTAGAGAGGAGAGAGAGGGGGGAGAGAGAGAGAGAGAGACAGGGGGGAGGAGCTGGAAGCATCAACTCCCATATGTGCCTTGACCAGGCAAGCCCAGGGTTTCGAACCGGCGACCTCAGCGTTTCCAGGTCGACGCTTTATCCACTGCGCCACCACAGGTCAGGCTACTCTCACTCTTATTGATACTGTTTTCATTTTGCTGCTCTGATTTTGTGTTTTTTTTTGTACCTTGTTTTCCAAATTACTTATTCTACCCTCATCCAACCTCCTCATCACTCCTTCCTGTGTATTTTTGAATTTATTTTTAAATGTATTGTGTTGACTTCATTTCAAGTGTCCGACTCAGTAGCACGCCGTCTGCACATGCGTCCTGCCCTGCCACGCCCCATGCCACGCCCCTTCCCACCCCCATTTACCCCTGTGCCCCCTCCTCCTGCCTCCACCTTCCCTTCCCCTCCAGCTATTGCCACCCGGTTGTTTGGACACATGTGTGATGTATATATAATTTGGCTAATCTCTTTACCTTCTTTGACTCAGTCCCCTCACCCCCCTTCCCTCTGACAGCTGTCCCTCTGCTCCCTGTGTCCCGGACTCTGTTTCTATTCTGTTCCTCAGTGCTCATTAGATTCCTCATATAAGTGAGACCATATGGTATTTGTGTACCTCTGCCTGGCTTATTTCACTTAGCATCATCTCCAGGTCCACCCCTGCCATCCCAAAGGTAAGATTTCCTTCTTTTTCATGGCCATTGTGTGTATGTACCACAGCCTTTTAACCCACTCGTCCACTGACGGACACTTGGGCTGTTTCCAGATTTTCACTATTGTGAACAATGCTGCCATAAACATGGGGGTGAGACCCACTTGTTTATTTTTTCCTTTATTTCACTTGCCTAAGGAGATATATCAGCAAGAATGTTGCTACAAGAGATGTTTGAGACTCTACTGCCTATAGGAATTTCTTTTAGTCATTTATGATTTTCTGACTTACATTTATCCGTTTTATTTCTGTGTATGGTGTAAGTTGGTGGTCTAGTTTTATTTTTTTTGCATATACATGTCCAATTTTCCCACCACCATTTATCAAAGAGAATGTCTGTACTCCATTGTATACTCTTGCCTCCTGCCTCAAATATTAATTTAATATAAAGGCGTGGGTTTATTTCTAGGTTCTCTGTTATGTTCCATTGATCTATATGTCTGTTCATGTGCCAGTACCAGGCTGTTTTGATTACAATGGCCTTGTAGTATAACTTGATATCCGGAAGTGTGATACCTCTCAGTTTATTCTTCATTTTCCAGATTTCTGAGGCTAACTAAAATAACTCTATTTTAGTTCATTTTTGGTTCTATATAAATTGTTGGAATATTTTTTCCAGATCTGTGAAGTATGCTATTGTTATTTTAATAGAAGTTGCATTGAATCTATAGGTTGCTTTGGATAATATAGACATTTTAATAATGTTAATTTCTTCCAATCCAGGAACACAGTATATGCTTCCATTTGTTTGTATAAACAGCCCAAGGGTCCATCAGCAGATAACTGGATAAAAAGGCTGTGGTACATTTACACAGTGGACTACTACGTGGCCACGAAAAGGAAGGAAATATTACCTTTTGCAACAACATGGGTGGGCCTGGCAATTGTTATGCTCAGTGAAATAAGCCAGGCAGAGAAATACAAATATCATATGATCTCACTTATATGTGGAATCTAATTAACACAATAAACTAAGGAACAAAATAGAAACAGAGGCAGGGTAACTAGGAACAGATGGAATGCTGTCAGAAGAAAGGGAGAGGTAGGGATGGGATCAAAGATGGTGAAGGAAATAGATTATATATACCGTGTGTCCATAAAGTCATGGTGCACTTTTGACCAGTCACAGGAAAGCAACAAAAGACGACAGAAATGTGAAATCTGCACCAAATAAAAGAGAAACTCTCCCAGTTTCATACCTATTCAGTGCAGTTCGATGTGGGCTCACACACAGATTTTTCTAGGGCTCCTTAGGTAGCTATCCCGTATAGACTCGTCACTGACTGATGGCCTACCAGAACGGGGTTTCTCCACCAAACTGCCGGTTTCCTTCAACTGCTTATCCCACCGAGTAATGTTATTCCTATGTGGTGACGCTTCGTTATAAACGCGCCGATATTCATGTTGCACTTTGGTCATGGATTCGAATTTAGCGAGCCACAGAACACACTGAAGTTTCCTCTGTTCCGTCCACATCTCAACTGGCATGACTGTGGGCTGCTCCGCTGTATACACGGTGTTATGTCATCATCTGTGCATGCGCACATGCTGCCACATCATCCTACAGAAACTGGGGGGGGGTTTCCTTTTATTTGGTGCAGATTTCACATTTTATCGTCTTTTGTTGCTTTCCTGTGACTGGTCAAAAGTGCACCATGATTTACGGACACACTGTATATAGAACACATAAAATACAGGAAACAAGGTAGCAACAGGCCCAGGAGAGGGAGGGGTGGAAAGGGGGAGGGGCAGAGGGTGGTGTGGGGGTGGAAAGAGACTTCGCATGGGGCACGGGGGCGCGATGCCGAGTGCAGCGGGTTTATAATGCGTGGGATACTTGTAACCACGTCAACACAATAAATTAAAAATATTTCTGGCCCTGGCTGGTTGGCTCAGCCGTAGAGCGTCGGCCTGGCATGCGGGGGACCCGGGTTCGATTCCCGGCCAGGGCACACAGGAGAAGCACCCATTTGCTTCTCCACCCCCGCCCCCGTCCTTCCTCTCTGTCTCTCTCTCTTCCCCTCCCGCAGCCAAGGCTCCATTGGAGCAAAGATGGCCCGGGCGCTGGGGATGGCTCCTTGGCCTCTGCCCCAGGCGCTAGAGTGGCTCTGGTCGCTAGCAGCAGAGCGACGCCCCAGAAGGGCAGAGCATCGCCCCCTGGTGGGCAGAGCCTCGCCCCTGGTGGGCGTGCTGGGTGGATCCCGGTCGGGCGCATGCGGGAGTCTGTCTGACTGTCTCTCCCCGTTTCCAGCTTCAGAAAAATACAAAAAAAAAAAAAAAAGGCAGTCGACTAGAAGATACTTCCAAACAACAGCTCTGACAACAGGTGAACATCCAAAATATGAAAGAACTCATATAATTCAACAAGAAAAAACCCCCAATTTTAAAAATGGGGAGAGGACATGAACAGACACTTCTCCCAAGGAGACAGACAAATGGCCAACAGATATATGAAAAGATGCTCATCTTCACTAGCTATTAGGCCGGAAGTGCAAATCAAAACTGCAATGAGATACCACCTTACACCTGTTAGAATCGCTATTACCAACAGGATAGGTAATAACAAGTGTGGGAGAGGCTGTGGAGAAAAAGGAACCCTCACTCACTGCTGGTGGAAATGTAGACTGGTACAGCCACTGTGGAAGACACCATGAGGCTCCTCAGAAAATTAAAGAGTAAACGGACTGAACTGGGGTTGGGTTGCATTTGCAGGGATTTGGAATGGTGTTGGTGCCAACTCGGACTTGGTTGCCGGGGTCCAGCCCCGGGGGGGATCCAGGGGTCCCACAGGAAGAGACGGCGTCGGCGAGAATCGAGTGAGAGAGCCGAATTCTTTATTCTCTGGTTAGCATTTACTGCCAGGCATCTCTCTCAATGGCTGGTCTAACATTACTTTTTATGCATACACACTGAGTTACAGTCACATGGTATTTTGAATACATCATTGTTTTAGTTTCACTATGGTTACATATTTCTAGATAACAGTTAATTCATATCTATAAGCTACAAGTCAGGTGGTAAGTCATTCAAAGTACAGTTATACAATAGTAATAATAATATTGGTACAAACTTCTAAAAGATTAGTACTAATTAATAACTCTATTTTACTCTTGTTGTGAGTCAAGGGCACAGAAAGAGATAGCAGACGAAATCATCAAGGACTAGCAGAGGACCACCGCTTGCTCAGGCAAATAGCCTTGAGTTCATGTAGTGTCCTAATTCTTTTCTCACAAGACTACAAAAGGCTTGCTATTAAGAAACTGACATAGTATAAAGAGTAATTTTTACTTAGAGATACATAGAGTGCACCTGCAAGATAGCTAGTAGCAACATAATATCAGAAGGCATTAGTTGCTACTGCTGCTATGAATCCCACCACATAACTCTCCTATTCTAGGAAAATACAAAAATCTCATGAGAATGTTTTACTGAGAAAAGCCCAGCAACTGCCTTCAGTCACAAAACAAGTCTTTTAGCAAAACATTCTTTTCTTGCCAGCTGTGCTCCCATTCAAGGCCACGCAAAGGGCCACTCCACTACACCTTACCTAAGATTCTATTGTCTAGTCAAATTTTATTTATTTACTATATTCATACACTAGTTAAGTTCTAACTATATTCTTTCTAACATGATTAATAAGAAGAAATTCTCCTACAAACTTAACCCTTTATGAGGGATATCATGGCCAGCCTCTTATGTTTATGAGCCCAGTTCAAGGGGCTTACAGGCTTTTCTGTGGAACTTACACCTTCTGTCTCATTTCCAAAGAAATTACTACAAATCTACAGGGAAAGCACGGTACTATTATCCCTGTGCCATAAATAATAGCACACACCCAGAAAAGGGGGGAATATAAGGCCAGATTAATTCAAAAGATTAAAGGGGGGAGTATCGTTGTGCCTATCCTTTGCGGTGACTTTGTCAACCCGCAGCTGTTGGTCTTACTGCGGTGACTCTATCTTCTTTTTGCTGTGACTTTGTCAACCAGCAGTTGTGGATCTTCTTCTGCTGTGACCTAGTTAGCCAGCATTAGTGGATCGGCTCCCGACACTTGGTGAACATGTTAAGGACACTACTCTTTTATAGATTCTTGTTGTATTGGCCAGGAGTTTGCTTAAAGGCTTTAACCACTGTAAAAAAAAAAAAAAAAAAAAAAAAAAAAAAAATATATATATATATATATATATATATATATATGGAAGGCTGGATAAAGAAGATGTGGCACATATACACTATGAAATACTACTCAGCCATAAGAAATGATGACATCGGATCATTTACAACAAAATGGTGGGATCTTGATAACATTATACAGAGTGAAATAAGTAAATCAGAGAAAACCAAGAACTGCATGATTCCATACATTGGTGGGACATAAAAACAAGACTAAGAGACATGGACAAGAGTGTGGTGGTTATGGGAGGGGGGGAGGGGAGGAGGGAGAGGGGAAGGGGGAGGGGGAGGGGCACAAAGAAAACTAGATAGAAGGTGACGGAGGACAATCTGACTTTGGGTGATGGGTATGCAACATAATTGAATGACAAGATAACCTGGACATGTTTTCTTTGAATATATGTACCCTGACTTATTGATGTCACCCCATTAAAATTAACAAAAATTTATTTATAAAAAAAAAATTAAAGAGTAGAACTACCTTATGACCCAGCAATCCCTCTACTGGATATTTACCCAAGAAATTTGAAAATATTTATTTGCAAAGATATATACGCCCTTATGTTCATTGCAGCATTACGCACAGTGGCCAAGACATGCAAACAACACAGTTATTCTTCGATGGGTCATTACATGAAGAGGATGTGGTACATGTATACGATGGAATAGCACGCAGCCATAAGATAAAATCCTGCCATTTGTGACAACATGGATGGATCTCGAGAACATCACGCTAAACGAAATAAGTCAGACAGAAAAATTCGAGAACCATATGATTTCAGTCATATGTGGGATATAAAACTGAAAGCAACAAATGAACAAATAAACAAAAACTCAGACCCTGACCTGTGGTGGCGCAGTGGATAGAGCATCAACCGGGAATGCTGAGGTCGCCAGTTCGAAACCCTGGGCTTGGCTGGTCAAGGCACATAGGAGAAGCAACCAATCAATGAAAAACTAAAGTGAAGCAACTATGAGTTGATACTTCTCGCTCCCAACTCCTCACTCCTCTCTCTATAAAATCAATAAATAAAATCTTTAAGAAATGAACAAACTCATAGAAACTGACAACAGTGCAGTGGTTACCAGAGCAGGGGGGACGTGGGGGAGTAAAGGGCAGAGGAGGTCAGGAAGTGGTGACGGATGATGTGACCGGGTGGTGGACAGCCAGTGAACTTACAGATGATACACAGAGAACTACTGCTCACTTGAAACCTATGTCACTTTATTAATCAATGTCCCCGCTGCCGAGACCAGCTCAGCCATGGGGGTGCAGGAGAGGAAGATGCTGCAGGACTTAAGAAAACACACACACAAGACACAACGTAGAGAAAAGACGGGTCCAGGGGACTCCCGGCCTCCAGGACTGAGAGCCCAGCTCTCTGCAGCCTCATCGTACTTATTCGTGTCTTTGCTCATCAAGCAGATTAGCAGAGCCTGGGTGAGATTAGTCTAGAATGGGTTCAGGAGCAGAGAAGGATGACTAACTAATAGCTTTCAGGTGTGCAGGAAAAGGCTACAGGGATCAGCTGCTTCTATGAAACCATCTTATCAGTGCTGCCGGGTGGGTTCTGCCCCACAGGACCTGGTGTTCTGAAGTCCGCACCACACTCTGGTTTCTCTTCAGATCGCATAAATCTTTCGCCTTTTACAAAGTCTGCACCGAAGACTTGTCTCAGGACCACAGTCTAATTCCCAGCCATTTTCCTACACCCCACAAATAAATTTAATTTTTAAAAGTCTATTTACAAAAATGAACAGAGGACCTGAATAGATTTTTTTTCCCCAAAAATGGACATAGAGCTGGCCAACAGACATGTGAATAGATACTGAACACCAGTAGTCATCAGGGAAATGCCAATCACAACCCAATGAGGTGTCACCGCACACCTCAGAGTGGCCCTTTCTCTAAATGGCAACAGAACGCAAGCGTTGCCCAGGATGTGGAGTGAACGTCACGCTCTGTGAAGGGGGGAGGGTTGTAAACTGGGGGAAAGTGTGGAGATTCCTCCAAAAATTAAAACTTCCAGGGACTGCCTGACTGGGTGGTGGCACAGTGGACAGAGCATCGAACTGGGATGCAGAGGACCCAGTTTCGAGACCCTGAGGTCGCCAGCTTGAGCGCGGGCTCATCTGGTTTGAGCAAAAGCTCACCAGCTTGAACCCAAGGTCGCTGGCTCGAGCAAGGGGTTACTCGGTCTGCTGAAGGCCCGCGGTTAAGGCACATATGAGAAAGCAATCAATGAACAACTAAGGTGTCGCAACGAAAAACTGATGATTGATGCTTCTCATCTCTCTTCGTTCCTGTCTGTCTATCCCTCTCTCTGTCTCTGTAAAAATAAAAAAAATAAAAAATAACTTCCAGGAACTTATCTAAACAAAGCAACATTAATTTAAAAAGATAAATCCTTCCCTATGTTCACCGCAGCGTTACTCAGTCGCCAATGTATGAATGCAAATTAATTGTTCACGGACGGACAAATGAGTAAAGGTGTGTCATGTGTGTACGGCGGAATTAATCAGCCGTGAAAAAGAAGGAACTCTTGCTCTTTGTGACAGCAGAGAAGGACTTCGAGAGTATCACGCTAGTTACATAAGTCAGAACAGCAAACACTGTATGATTTCACTTATCTGTGGAATCCAAAAAACAAAGGAAATGAAACAGAAACAGACTCATAGATACAGAGAAAAAAGCTGATGGCTGCCACAGGTGAGGGGGGCGGTGAGTAGGCAAAAACAAAGTGACAGAATTGAGGACTGAGAAGTACAAATGACCAGCTGTGAAGTAAGTCACAGGAGGCAAAGTACAGCACAGGGAACAGAGCCAGTGACATCCTTATAACTGAGTGCAGTGACTTACCGAGGTCACTACCCCATAAGGTGTATAAACGCCTAATCCCTATGTTGTACACCTGCAACCTACGTAGTGTTGTATGTCGACTACAGCTTTAAAGTACATTTTGAAAAACAAAAGATAATGTTTGCATCACTTTTGCCAAATCCCTTGAAAGTCACGTGCCGGCATCATGACCCTTGTCGCTACACACGTCCACATGCATCTCCCAACAGTAAGAACATTTCTTCCTATCCATAATATTATTACAACGGGGAAAATTAATTCTCAAATCTTTTCTAAGTTAAAGGTCACATAAAATTATCTTCATTATCCTCTAAATGTCAGATTTCACATCAAGTTTTTAAAAAGTATCTCTAGCCTGACCAGGCAGTGGCACAGTGGATAGAGCGTCGGACTGGGATGCAGAGGACCCAGGTTCGAGGCCCCGAGGTCACCAGCTTGAGCGCGGGCTCATCTGGTTTGAGCAAAAAAAAAAAAAAAAAAAAAGCCAACCAGCTTGAACCCAAGGTCGCTGGCTCCAGCAGGGGGTTACTTGGTCTGCTGAAGGCCCGCGGTCAAGGCACATATGAGAAAGCAATCAATGAACAACTAAGGTGTCCCAACGCGCAACGAAAAACTAATGATTGATGCTTCTCATCTCTCTCCGTTCCTGTCTGTCTGTCCCTGTCTATCCCTCTCTCTGACTCTCTCTCTGTCTCTGTAAAAAATAAATTAATTAATTAAAATTAAAAAAAAATAGCTCTAATTTGGTAGCACCTCTCTAATGTCTACATCATCATCCACCCTGTCCACATACACATTGATTCTACTGGGATGAGGACCCCAGCTGCCCCTCTCAGCCTTCTGTCCCCTCAGCAGGACAGAAGAGGCCCCTGTGTCAGGGGTGTTACAAGGAGTGACACACCTGGTGGCCCAGGAGTGTCTCTCCTGAAGCAGGTGACGGGCAGATCTGAGAGCTGTACCCCCATCCTACAAGGGTCAACAGTGAATCCATGGACTCCTTGTAACACCCCTCCTCCACCAGGGATTGAACCCCACAATCAGGGTGTCAAGGAAGTGTCCACACACTGGAACTAAGACTGACCACCCCAAACCTCCTCATTCCCACCGACAGAGCCCAAGTGAGAGCCCCAGACCCCTGCCCCTCCCACCTCCCTCTCTCACACTCACCACCATCTGCCCTGAATCCACCAGGATGAACCTCCTTCTCTCCTTTCCCCTGTCTGTCTCAGTCACCCTTGGTCCCCCAAACATCCTGCACGCTCATCTCCACAGGCTCCGTGCACCCCTACTCTGTCTCTCCTCACACCCCCTCCCCAGCTCCTGAAACCTTCCCACTGTGTCCCCCGGAGGTCTCAGCCCAGGATCAGCCAAATCCACACAGTCCTCCCAGGGTGTTCCTGCACCTGCAGCTCTGACAGGGACCTGGGTCTCCCTGAGGACACGGCTCCCTCTGAAGTCCTGTCATGGGGGTGTCTCCCCTCCCACAGACCTTATGCCCTGGGCCTGGAGGTGGGTGGGGTCCTTCTCCTCAACTGCTTTGACTTTTCCCTCCCTCTTCCCTAACATCCCTAATGTATCATCAGATCAGAGCCCCCACTCCCCTCATTGTAGGTGATCCCTGGGGACCCCTAGGCCATCACCTCATGTCTTCTAGCTCCTGGCTCACTGTCACCCTCCCCAGAGTGCCACCTCCTTGACCTCAGTGATTTCAACCTAATCAGATGAGGAAGGATGAACAGTGGTCCCCAAACATGTCCAGCCTGAATCTTTGCAGTCTGTGGATAGGCTTCCTTACATGACAAAGGGACTTGGTGATGTAATGAAGGTTAAGGACTTTAGGACAGGGAGACCATCCTGGATCACCTGGCTGGGCCCAATCACGTCACATAAACCTAATAGCAGAGAGGTTTCTCTGGCTGGAGTCAGAGATGCTGCAGGAGAGATGAGGGTGAGGGGAGGCAGAGAGGTTCCACGTGGGGGAAGGATTGTGTGTGCTGTGGGGGCCACGTTCCAGGACTGAAGACATCCTCCGGTGTCAGGAGCCGATCAACAACTGCTGGCTGACAAGGTCACAACAGGAGAAGACCCACAACTGCTGGCTGACAAGGTCACAGCAGAAGAAGATCAAAAACTGCTGATTGACAAAGTCACAGCAGTGAAGACCAATGGCTGCGGGTTGACAAAGTCACCCAAAGGAGAGACACAACGATACTTCCCCCTTTGACTTTTTGAATTAATCTGGCCTTATATCCCCCCTTTTCTGGGTGTGTGCTATTATTTATGGCACAGGGATAATAGTATCATGCTTTCCCTGTAGATTTGTAGTAATTTCTTTGGTAATGAGACAGAGGTTGTGAGTTCCACAGAAAAGCCTGTAAGCCCCTTGAACTGGGCTCATAGACATAAGAGGCTGGCTATGATATCCCTCGTAAAGGGTTAAGTCTGTAGGAGAATTCCCTCTTAATCATGTTAGAAAGAATAGATTGTGACTTGTGAATGGGTAGGAGGCAGTGGCTGTGCACAGAGCACCTTTCAGCGTTCACTTAATTCAACATTTTTCCTCCCTAGCCTTTTCATGTGATAGAGTAGAGAAACTTTCCTTTTTTCTTGCTTATTTGATCTGCAGATAGTGGTAGACTCTGAGAAGAATAGAGTTAGAACTTAACTAGTGTTTAAATATAATAAATAAGTAATATTTGACTAGAAATAGTATCTTAGGTAAGGTATAGTAGAATGGCCCATTGTGTGGCCTAGGATGAAAGCGCAGTTGGCAAGAAAAGAATGTTTTACTAAGAGAATTGTCTTTTTTTTTTTTTAATTTTTTTTTTAAATTTTTTTTAAAATTTTTATTTATTTATTCATTTTACAGAGGAGAGGGAGGATAGAGAGAGAGAGAGAGAGGAGAGACAGAGAGAGAGAGAAGAGGGGGAGGAACTGGAAACATCAACTCCCATATGTGCCTTGACCAGGCAAGCCCAGGGTTTTGAACCGGCGACCTCAGCATTTCCAGGTCGACGCTTTATCCACTGCGCCACCACAGGTCAGGCAGAGAGAGAATTGTCTTTTGACTAAAGGCAATTGCTAGGCTTTCTCAATGAGATGTTCTCATGAGATTTATATACTTTCCAAGATTTTTTGATAATGAGAGGAATGTAGGTGAATCCATAGAAATAATAACAGTTACTGTCTTCTGAAATTATGTTGCTACTAGGCTATCTTGCAAGTGCACTCTGTATATCTTTGGATGAAAGCTACTCTTAATGTTATGTCAATTTCCTTATGGGCAAGCCTTTTAGAATCTTGTGAGAAAAAGTAGGACACTGCATAAACTCAAGGCCATTTACCTGAGCAAGCAGTGGTCCATTGTTAGTCCTTAATGATTTCCTCTGCTAATCTCTCTCTGCCCCTTGACTCACAACAGCAGTAAAGTTAGTTAACTATTAGTACTAATACCTTAAAAGCTTTTACCAATGTTGTTATCGCTATTCAAGTTATTTTGTATTTTGAATGATTTGCTACCTGGTTTGTGATTCATAGATATAAATTAACTGTTATTCGGAAACATGTAAACATAGTGAAACAAAAGCAATAATTAACACCATGTAATTGTAACTCAGTGTGTGTATAAAAAGGGACCTATACTAGCATTTGAGAGAGATGCCTGACAGTAAATGCTAACCAGAGAATAAAGAGAAAGAAAAGTATTCGGCTCTCTCACTCGATTTCGCCGACGCCGTCTCTTCCTGTGGGACCCCTGGATCCCCCCCGGGGCTGGACCCCGGCACTCTGGGAGCTCAGGGTGGCTCCAGCTGACACCCAGCGAGGAAACAGGGACTCAGTCCCACATCTGCAAGAATCTGAGTTCACACAACCAAGTGAATGAGCTTGGCAGTGGATTCTTCCAGAGCCCCGGTGAGGACATGTCGGATGTGTAACCTGCACAACCATCAGATAATAAAGGGCTGCTGTTTAAAGCCACTCGGTTTGTGGTCACTTTACAGCAGGGACAGAACACACACAGCAGAGGACGCTCAGTCCCTGGCTCCTCACTTCCCTGAGCTCCTCTCCTCCATGACCTTCTGCTCTGCTCTTCCTGGGCCCCCTCCCTTGTCATCCCCTAGACTTGTCATTGCCAATAACCCAGCCCTCCCACAGTCTCCACACCATGCTTCCCACGCTCTGCCCTCCATCTCCCTACTCACCTCGCAGGGCGGCCTGAGCTATGGAAACACTGGTGCGATTATTTGATCACATGTGTAATGTAATATCAGCAAACCATTCATCACAAATGTGCCTGTTTCCCAGGCCCAAGACCACCCTGTGCTACATCACCTCCCACAGTCGTTTGTGCCCACTGGGATCCCAGGTTATTATCCTACCATCTTGTCACTCTTTTTTTTTTTTTTTACAGGGACAGAGAGAGAGTCAGAGAGAGGGACAGATAGAGACAGACAGACAGGAACGGAGAGAGATGAGAAGCATCATCAGTTTCTCGTTGCAACACCTTAGCTGTTCATTGCTTTCTCATATGTGCCCTGACCGAGGGCCTTCAGCAGACCGAGCGACCCCCTGCTTGAGCCAGCAAACTTGGGTCCAAGCTGGTGAGCTTTTTTTGATCAAGCCAGATGAGCTTGCACTCAAGCTGGCGATCTCGGGGTCTTGAACCTGGGTCTTCTGCATGCCAGTCCGACACTCTACCCACTGTGCCACCGACAGGCCCATCTAGTCACCGTCCCTCACCCCTCGATGTCCTCTCCTCCCTCCTCACTCATCTTCAATTCCATGAGACAGCATTTCAGTCCCTTCCTTGGTCTCCCTTGCCTTGTCACTCTTGCTTAGAAAAACCACACAACCAAGAAATTCTACCTCTACCTCCCTGCACCTGCCCCGTGCAGCTACAGGAGGCTGAAGACAACACAGACACGTGGATGCTGTCACGTTACCATCATGACCCAGACCACAAGGGGGTCCACACTGCTGCCCACAATCATCCTGTCCCTGCACGGCTCCCTCAGTCTCCCCCATCCTCTACTCAAACACCCATCCTCCTTCCCCATCTCATTACTGCCAGTGACCTTGTTTCCTGCTTCACTGAGAACACTGGACACATTAGAAGATGATTATTTCAGATTTCCAACACCGTCTACTTGGAGACGTCACCACAGGTGAGCTGTCCACACTCCCAGCCAGAGCCGTCCCTCTGCTGGTGCTCGAGGCCTCATCCCTTCTCGTCTACGTAAAGGTGCTGGTCCAGCAGTTCTTCCCTTTTCCTCTCTTGTCATTCTTTCCTCCACTAGGTCACGTGGCAGCGTGAGAATGCACACCCAGACCTCAGCCTGAGGGAGCATAACTGACCGATGGCCCCGCTGCTGTGCTCTCAGATCTGCTGCCGCATTTGCTCTGGGACCTCGCTTCTCACAGGCTCCTTCCCGTCAAAGATGAGTACAGCAGGGAAACTGAGGCAGGGCCATTGCCCCTCTGAAGGCTGACTTAGGCTCTAGGATCCCTGACACCCTCTCTGAACTTTCCTTACTCTGCCCTGGGTCTGGGACGCCTCCAGCCAACCTCCCTTCTCTCCCTCCATCATTTGGATGACCACATTGAGCACTTTGAGGATGTACATGCTCCTGTTGAAATGCACAGTGACACACGGCTTCCCTGGGCTTCTCTGTATTGAGGACGTGGGGGACTCACAGAGAAACTCAGAGCTACTGAATGAAGATCATTTCACAATGTAACAATCCCGAGTCACAGACACACTGTGTGGGAACTAGAATTCAGGAGCTCTGTGAGTCTGACTGCAGTGCTGGTTAGACACATTTCTGTACAAGGGGCCAAAATCACTTCTTTACAGATCAGCTTCCTGACGTTCAGGGTTTCCAAGACTGTGCTCCCCACTGGGGTTCACAGACAACAGGGAGACTGGTCTCTGAGGATCTCCATCCCCTGTTTTCAGACACAGCTCCTCCAGGGTTAAGAGAAACAAACTCCTGTCCGTCCACCTCCATTCCCAGGGCGAGCTCACTCTCTGACATCTAAGTCCCGGGGGTGAGTTTTCTTCTAGAAGAGTCCAGGGGGAGAGATAAGGGGTGCGAGGCAGGGAGTCCATTTCAGGGGGAGGGATTCCGGGGAGAGAAGAGGAGGAAGGGGCGGGGCCCAGCCTGGGGGTCTCCCTGGTGTCCTCACACAGCCCCTGGGCCAGGACTCAGGGACACAGGGTGACAAAGAGCTCTCCGCGCAGGAGGAGGGGTCAGGACACAGTCCCGGGTCCCCAGGCCTGGCTCTCAGGGTCTCAGGCCGAGGGCGGAGTCTGGGCGGGGAAGGTCAGTGTTGGGGAGTCCCCGTTTCCCCGGGTTTCACTTCTGCTTCTGACAACCTGTGTCGGGTCCTCCTTCCTGGATACTCATGATGAGTCCACAGATGTCACTCCCATTGGGTGACCGGTTTCTAGAGAAGCCAATCAGCCTCCCCGTCGTTCCCGGTTATAAGGTCTCCGCGGACCCGCCCGACACAGATTGTCCCCAGATCCTGAGAATTCGGGTCATGGGGTCCCTCACCCTCCTCCTGCTGCTCTCGGGGTCCCTGGTCCTGACCCCGACCTGGGCGGGTGAGTGCGGGTCGGGAGGGAACGGCCTCTGCGGGGAGGAGCGAGGGGACCCGGCGGGGGCGCAGGACCCCGGGGAGACGCGTGTCCACCGCCCCGTCCTGACCCCTGCTCTGTCCCGGCCCCTTTTCTGTTTCCCGGGACCCACGCGGGTAAGGGTCGCGCGTCTCAGAACCTCCCCGTCCCCAGGTTCCCACTCCCTGAGATATTTCAGCACCGCCGTGTCCCGGCCCGGCCGCGGGGAGCCCCGCTTCTTCGCCGTTGGCTACGTGGACGACACGGAGTTCACGCGGTTCGACAGCGACGCCGCGAGCCCGAGGATGGAGCCGCGGACGCCGTGGATGGAGCAGCCGTGGGTGGAGCAGGAGGACCCGCAGTATTGGGACCGGAACACGCGGAACTGCAAGGACACCGCACAGCTTTACCGAGTGGACCTGAACACCCTGCGCGGCTACTACAACCAGAGCGCGGACGGTGAGCCACGCGGGCGGGTCCCGGTCACGACCCCATCCCCACGGACGGGCCGGGGTCGCCCGAGTGTCCGGGTCCGAGCTCCACCCGAGACCGCGGGACTTTGACCCGGTTTCGTTTTCGGTTTCGGTTTAATCCCCGCGGTCGGGGCGGGGTCAGGGTCTCACTCCCTCCAGTGGATGATTGGCTGCGAAATGGACCGGGACGGGCGCCTCCTCCGCGGGTCCAGTCAGTACGCCTACGACGGTACCGACTACCTCGCCCTGAACGAGGACCTGCGCTCCTGGACCGCGGCGGATGCTGCGGCTCAGATCACCCGGCGCAAGTGGGAGGAGGACGATATCGCGGAGCACCAGAAGATCTACCTGGAGGGGGAGTGCGTGGAGTGGCTCCGCCTTTACCTGGAAAAGGGGAAGAAGACGCTGCAGCGCGCAGGTACCAGGGCCGCGGGGCTCCCTCCTCTCCCCTCGGGCTGCGGCTCCTACACGGAGACAGGAAATGGACCCGGGTCAGAACACCCTCCTTTGGGTCAGGACATTGCGTCCCCTGGGTTTTCAGATCCGGGACCAGACAGCGACTCCCCCTTCTCTCAGGGACAATTAGGTGCAGTGTCTCTGGGATGGAGGGGAGGCCAACCCTGAACTAACCCATCAGCGGTTCCCCTTGACCCTGGCAGTGACCCCGGGACCCACGTGGACTTTCTCCCTCAGGCCTTGTTCTCTGTCCCCCACCCAGTGTGTCTGAGGTCTGACCCGGCTTTTCTGAGTCATTTGTCCTCCACCCAGGTCAGGACTAGAAATCCCTTTTCTCCTCTCATAGACCTGCCTGCTACCCTGAGCTGTGTCCCTCGGAATCTAGAACTTTCCAAAGACTAGATCATCCCAGGTGCCTCTGTCCAGCTGGTGTCTGGGTTTTCTGCTCCCGCCCCCACCCCAGCTGTCCTGTCACCTCTCACGATGGTCACAGGAGTGCTGCTGGAGTGGCTCATAAAGGATGAAAAGTTCTGCATTTCTCACCCTTCTCCTCAGACCCCCCAAAGGCACACGTGACCCACCACCCCATCTCTGACCGTGAGGTCACCCTGAGGTGCTGGGCCCTGGGCTTCTACCCTGCGGAGATCACCCTGACCTGGCAGCGTGACGGGCAGGACCTGACCCAGGACATGGAGTTTGTGGAGACCAGGCCTGCGGGGGACGGGAGCTTCCAGAAGTGGGCGGCTGTGGCGGTGCCCCCTGGAGAGGAGCAGAGCTACACGTGCCATGTGCAGCACGAGGGGCTGCCCGAGCCCCTGACCCTGAGATGGGGTGAGGAGGGAACGTGGGCACAGAGCCTCTTCTCAGGGAGCAGGGGCCTCTGGAGGACTTCAGCAGGGTCAGGGCTGTGGCCTTGGGGTCAGGGCCCTCACCTTACCCTTACCCTTACCCTTACCCTTACCCGTACCCGTACCCGTACCCTTACCCTTACCCGTACCAGAGCCTCCTCAGGCCACCATCTCCACTGTGGTCATCATTGCTGTCCTGGTCCTCCTTGGAGCTGTGGTCACTGGAGCTGTGGTGGGAGCTGTGATGTGGAGGAGGAGGCGCTCAGGTAGGGAAGGGTGGGGTCTGAGTTTCTTGTCCCACAGGGGGTTTCAAGCCCAGGAAGAAGTGTGTCCACTTCATTAATAGGAAGTACTGTCCCCACACATGTGCTTGACCAGTCTGGGGCTGTTTGCTAACAATGACTCTTTAGTGAGGCACGTGTGAACATGAGGGACAGATTTATCACTTGATGAGTCAGTGATGGGGACCTGGTCCCCAACAGTCACAGGTCAGAGGGGAGGGTCCTGCTGAGGACAGACCTTCAGAAGGATGGGTGGTCCAGTCCCCACACATGTACTTTCCTCAGGTTTCCTGGTCCTGCCCTGGGTCTGTAGTCACAGTTCTGGAAACTTCTCTGGGGCCCAGGACTAGGGGTTCCTTTAGGACCTCATGACCTTGCCTCCTCCCTGATCTCTCACAGGATATTTTCTTCCTGCAGGTGGGAAAGGAGGGAGCTACGCTCAGGCTGCCAGTGAGTATGGAGGGGGTGACCCCTGAGACCCTGTGACAGTGCAGACGGGAGCCATGGGGGACCCCACTCCCCATAGTTCCTCCTTTAGTCTCCTGTCCTGGGGGCTCTGACCACGTCCTGTTGTGTTCTACCCCAGACAGTGACAGTGCCCAGGGCTCTGATGTGTCTCTCACAGCTTCTAAAGGTGAGACCCTGATGGGAGGGGTTGGGACAGAGGGGACAGGATATTTTGAGCACATGGTGAGCTATTGAGAATGTCAGCAGTTACAGCCACTTACCTGAATTTGTTTGTGATTATTTTCTACAGCGTGAGACAACTGCCTTGTGGGGGACTGAGTGACGGAAGATGCTTCACACACACACACACACACACACACACACACACACCCCCGCCAACCCTGTTTGTGACTTCAGGAACCTCTCACTTCTCTCTCTGCAAAGGGCATCTGAACATGTCTGCATTCCTATCAGCATAGTGTGAGGAGGTGGGAGGCTGGCCCACCCCTGTCCCCACGTCCCCTCCCCACACTTCCCTGTCCAGCAGAGGGGGGCTGAGCCTCCCCATCCCTGTCTGTACTTTGTGGAGCACTGAGCTGCAGCTTCTTACTCCCTCATTGAAATAAAACTGTGGGTGTGAATTTGTATTTTCAGTTCTTGAGTTGATGGGTTAGAGGAGAAGACCCTAAAGTGTGAGAGGAAATAAATGGGAGCACTGAGAATTTTCCAGAACCCGTGTGTCTGCTGTGCTGAGTCTGTTGCAGGGACAGGAGAGGCTGGGAGGACCAAGTGTTGCCGGGGTCCAGCCCCGGGGGGAATCCAGGGGTCCCACAGGAAGAGAGGCGTCGGCGCGAATCGAGTGAGAGAACCGAATTCTTTTTTCTCTTTAGCATTTACTGCCAAGCATCTCTGCCAAATGCTGGTCTAGCTTTATTTTTATTTTTTTTTTTAATTTTTAAATTTTAAATTTTTTATTTATTCATTTTAGAGAGGAGAGGGAAAGACAGAGAGAGAGAGAGAAAGATAGAGAGGAGAGACAGAGAGAAAGAAGGGGGGAGCAGCTGGAAGCATCAACTTCCACATGTGCCTTGACCAGGCAAGCCCAGAGTTTCGAACTGGTGACCTCAGCATTTCCAGGTCGACGCTTTATCCACTGCGCCACCAAAGGTCAGGCCTAGCTTTATTTTTATACACACACACTAAGTTACAATCACATGGTATTCAGAATACATTGATTAATCATTGTTTTTGTATCACTATGGTTACATATTTCTAGGTAACAGTTAATGCATTTCTATAGCTATAAATCAGATGATAAGTCGTTCTAAGTACAGTTATACAATAACTTGAACAGCAATAACAATATTGGTACAAACTTCTAAAAGGTCAGTACTGATTAATAACTCTACCTTGCCTAATGTCCTATTGTCTACTCAAATTTTATTTATCTACTATATCCATATACTAGTTAAGTTCTAACTTTATTTTTCTCAGCATGTTCCACCACCTGCAGGTCAGGTAGGTATGCAAGAAGAAAGGAAAGTTTCTCTACTCTACCACATGAAAAGGCTAGGGAGGGAAAGCGATGAATTAAGTGAAGGCTGAAAGGTGCTCTGTGTATAGTTACTGTTTCCTACCTCTTCATAAGTCACAATCTGTTCTTTCTAACATGATTAATAAGAAGAAATTCTCCTATAAACTTAACCCTTTACAAGGGATATCATAGCCAGCCTCTTATGTTTATGAGCCCAGTTCAAGGGGCTTACAGGCTTTTCTGTGGAACTCACACCCTCTGTCTCATTTCCAAAGAAATTACTACAAATCTACAGGGAAAGCATGATACTATTATCCCTGTGCCATCAGTGATAGCACACACCCAGAAAAGGGGGGATAGAAGGCCAGATTAATTCAAAAAGTCAAGGGGGAAGTATCGTTGTGCCTTTCCTCTGCTGTGACTTTGTCATCCAGCAGTTGTTGATCAGCTTCTGACAGAGTGTGGTCAGGCCTGTGCCCAGTCGGTGCTCAGAGCATCATGGGCTTTGACGTGGTCATTCCTCAGCTGGGTCACCTCTCTGCTCCTTTGTCCTCATCTCTTCAGTGGAACCTTGTCCCTCCAGGACCTGTGATCACAGGGACTCAAATGTCACCCAGGCCTTGTAACTTGTTCTAATAAAGGACCCCTCCAGGTCTGTGAGCACTGATGGCATCATACGCTGGTCAGCTGACGTTCAGGCCTGGGTCCACCTATCAGCCCCATCTCCTGGGTCTTTATTTGTTGTTTCTTTGTTTCTGTGGAGCAATATGACTGATTTTGTTTATGTTTGGGGTTCCAGTCTCATTCTCCTCTGGGTGTCCCTGTCTGACAGCAGGCGATGATTTGTCTGTCATTGTCCCACAAAGCCCAAGAGGTCCCTGCACACAGGGTCCTCTGTGTGGTATTGAGAGAAGAATTTTCAGACGCATCCTGCTCGTTCCTTCTTTTGGTGCTTTATGGTTCTTTCCATCTTTTCCAAACCTTCTCAAAAACACAAACAAACAAAAACAAGCTCTGGAATGAGCAGAGAGGAGGGATTCCTCAGCTTAGAGAAGTCCCTGCTGGAGTTCTCTCTGCCCGCCCGCCCTCCCCTGCCCTGCGCTCCAGGGCTGGCTCAGTGCAGACTCCGGGATGTGCAGAGCGGGGTCCACTGTAGATTTAGGGGGAGCAGCCCGGGAAAGTGCAGCTGCATTGGGGTCAGTGTGAGGGCACCTTGTGCTGCAGCCGCCACAGGACAGCTGTGGTCTGAGGCCCCATCAATAGAGACGCATCTCTAGCGCAGGGAGCTGCCCCACACGGACCACTCAGGAACCACGACTGGTTGTGTGCAGACGTGTGGCACTCTTGTTCACGTGGGGACATCACTGAAGTCAGATCAGGAACCCTGCTGGCCTTGGGAGCCTGTGTTGTGTGGGGAGAGACAGGTGTGTGTGAGCGCAGTAAACAGGGAGGTGTCTGTGTCAGAAGGGGGGGTGTCCTGGGAAAACGCAGTGGGGAAGGCGACCCCGAGTGTGGGCTGTGGGGACAGGAAGATGGCTGTGTGATTTGGGGGTCAGTGTGGGTCTCGCTGGGAAGGTGGCCTTGAGGAAAGATGTGAAGGACATGAGGAATTGTCCGTGAGGACGTGTGGAGGAGTTCTGTCTAGGCAGGAACGTCCAGTGCTAATGTAGGCCTGCGTGGGAACCCACAGAGGCCCGGCCACACCCCGTGGGCCTGAGGACGTTAGAGGACACGGGCTGTGCTCTGAGGTGGGAGCCGTGCTTTGTAGCAGGAGAGGGACATGGTCTGACGTACCCTTTATTTGTTATTATATTTTATTACTTTTTAGTGAGATAGGGATGGACAGTCAGGAAGGGAGAGAGAAGAGAAGCATCAAGGTCCCCAAACATCTCAGTACCCAAGTAGACAGACGCTGTCAGTGGAGATGGGGAGGCTCTGGAAGGAGCATGTCTGAGGGGACATCACAGGCGTTCATCGTAACAGATGTTGGAGCTGAGATGTCTGTTAGAAATACAAGAGAGCCTGACCAGGCGGTGGCGCAGTGGATGCAGTGTTGGACTGGGATGTGGAGGATACAGGTTTGAAACCCCAAGGTTGCTGTCATGAACACGGGCTCACCAGCTGGAGTGCAGGGTCATGGACGTGACCCCAAAGTTGCTGGCTTGAACCCAGGGGTCGCTGGCTTGAGCAGGGGGTCACTTCCTCTGCTGCAGCCCCCTGGTCTGCGCACATGTGGGAGCGCAATCAATGAACAACTAAGGAGACTAAGGAGCCACGATGAGGGGTTGATGCTTCTCATCCTCTCCTTTCCTGTCTGTCTGTCCCTGTCTGTCCCTCTCTCTGTCTCTGTCACAAAAAATAAAAGAATGAAAGAAATATAAGAGAGTCATCCAATTGGCTGTTGGACAGATAAAACCAGAGATGAGGAGAGATGGCGGCTGGAGAAATGGATGTCAATGGGAAAGACTGTAAAGAAAGAATTAATAGAGCATCGGACTGGGATGCAGAGGACCCAGGTTCGAGACCCCGAGGTCGCCAGCTTGAGCGCGGGCTCATCTGGTTTGAGCAAAACCTCACCAGCTTGGACCCAAGTGCCGGGGTCCAGCCCCGGGGGGAATCCAGGGGTCCCACAGGAAGAGACGGTGTCAGCACAAATTGAGTGAGAGAGCCGAATTCTTTTCTTTCTCTTTATTCTCTCATTAGCATTTACTGCCAGGCATCTCTGCCAAATGCTGGTCTAGCTTTCTTTTTATGCACACACACTAAGTTACAATCACATGGTATTTTGTTTCACTATGGTTACATGTTTCCAGATAACAGTTAATTCATATCTATAAGCTACAAATCAGGTGGTAAGTTATTCAAAGTACAGTTATACAATAACTTGAATAGCAATAACAATATCGGTACAAACTTCTAAAAGATTAGTACTAATTAATAACTCTACTGTTGTTGTGAGTCAAGGGCGCAGAGAGAGATTAGCAGACGAAATCATCAAGGACTAGCAAAGGACCACCGCTTGCTCAGGCAAATGGCCCTGAGTTCATGCACTGTTCTAATTTTTCTCACAAGACTTCAAAAGGCTTGCTTATTAAGAAACTGGCATAGCATCAAGAGTAACTTTTGCTTAAAGATACATAGAGTCACCTGCAAGATAGCTTAGTAGCAACATAATATCAGAAGGCATTAATTGCTATTGCTGCTATGGATCCCACCACATTCCTCTCCTTATTCTTGGAAAATACAAAAATCTCATGAGAATGTTTTACTGAGAAAAAGCCCAGCAACTGCCTTCAGTCACAAAACAAGTCTCTTATCAAAACATTCTTTTCTTGCCGGCTGTGCTCCCATCCAAGGCCAAGCAATGGGCCACTCCACTACACCTTACCTAAGCTTCTATTGTCTAGTCAAATTTTATTTATTTACTATATTCATACACTAGTTAAGTTCTAACTTTATTCTTTCTAACATGATTAATAAGAAGAAATTCTCCTACAAACTTAACCCTTTACGAGGGATATCATAGCCAGCCTCTTATGTTTATGAGCCCAGTTCAAGGGGCTTACAGGCTTTTCTGTGGAACTTACACCTTCTGTCTCATTTCCAAAGAAATTACTACGAATCTATAGGGAAAGCACGGTACTATTATCCCTGTGCCATAAATAATAGCACACACCCAGAAAAGGGGGGATATAAGGCCAGATTAATTCAAAAGGTCAAAGGGAGAAGTATTGTTGTGCCTTTCCTTTGCGGTGACTTTGTCAACCCACAGCCATTGGTCTTCTCTGCTGTGACTTTGTCAATCAGCAGTTTTTGATCTTCTTCTGCTGTGACCTTGTCACCCAGCAGTCGTGGGTCTTCTCCTGCTGTGACCTTGTCAGCCAGCAGTCATTGATCGGCTCCCGACACCCAAGGTCGCTGGCTCCAGCAAGGGGTTACTTGGTCTGCTGAAGGCCCACGGTCAAGGCACATATGAGAAAGCAATCAATGAACAACTAAGGTGTTGCAACATGCAATAAAAAACTAATGATTGATGCTTCTCATTTCTCTCCATTCCTGTCTGTCTGTCCCTGTCTATCCCTCTCTCTGACTCACTCTCAGTCTCTGTAAAAAAAAAAAAAAAAAAAAAAAAAGAAAGAAAGAATTAACAGCAGTTTTGTAAACATTCTGCTTCCCTCCAGCCACACCCAGAAGCTTCCACAGGTGAGTCCACTAAACCCTCCCAGAAGACTTCTGCTCTTCTGCACAGTATTCAGGAGAATGAGGGTATATAGGGAAAGCCAAACAACTCATTTATTAGGCATGAATAACATCAATGCTAATGCCAGATAAGAAAGAAATAAGGAAAAAATAGAAAAATCACATTTAAGAAAGCAAGTGTGAAAATCCTCAGAAAGTACAGCAGACTATATCTCTCAATGTTCTATGAAGCAAATATCTTGACCAGTTAAGTATCCTAGGAATCCAACAGTATTTAAACTTGAAATGTCTTAATGAAATCCACCACTTCATTAAGACTAAAAAAGACAGGAACAATCATATCTTACTGTGTAGAAATCACTACAGATGAAATCAGTGCTCCGTCTGAGCCACACTTCTTAGTCATGTTCACATTTAAGGACCCAGAGACTTGATTAGCTCCTCCCTGTTATTAGGATAATCTCTTTATTCCATGCTCTGTGTCTTTATTCACACCTGCAAAGTCCCTCTTGCTGAGCATGGTGACAGTCACAGGCTCCAGGGATTAGGGCTTGGACGTATTCCTGTGGCCGTTATTCTGCGACCACAGCTGCATGGTGACTGAATGAGGAGGTTTAACATGAGTCTAGTTCAAGTCCAGAGGGGAGAAGAGAGCACATGGAGGGGGCGCGGTGTGGGGAGACTACGGCTCAGGATTAAGGAGACATTGCAGAGATCCACACAGACTCATGTTTCACTGGAGCATCAGACACAGAGTCAAATGCTGACCTTAAAGTAGCCACAGAAGGAAACAGGTCACCTGGAAGGAACGACAGGTAGAAGGTGGCTCAGTCCCCCTGTCAGGAGTGGTGGTCAGAGGACAGGGCAATGTGGTCATCATAGACTGAGGGACAACCACTATCAAAGTAGGAATTTGGGATGGGAAACTGACCTTTCAAGTACAGGAGTAAAAAGAGGTATTTTCATATAAGTATAACTGGATCTGTTAGCAAAATACCTGCTCTGAATATATTGACAGTGTCATAGGAACATGTGAGAAAGAAGGAAAGCAGAAAAACCATTTGGTAATGATAGATCCATATAAATTAACACAGTCTTTATACCATATTAATAATGTCGGGTTCAAAACACATAAAAAAGATAAACAAAGCACCATGTTGTGCTACAGTTTCTTTCCCTGTATCCCACCACACCTAGGCGATGTCGTCCTCGACAGCTGAGAGAGAGTTTTATTCAGATGCCACTTCTTATGCACAGTACCCAGAATAAAGTAGGTACTTAGTCAATGTTACTAAATGAACACATTTCCTGGACGTCCTCAGAAGACCAGGAATTGTGATGCACAAGTACAACTTTAAATAGGCTGAAGGGAGTGACCTCAGAGAAAACGGTGGCCTAGAAAACTTCAAAGGTCCATTTTTACTCAGAACAATGGAAAAACTAGCAAAAACTCTCAGAATCAACTTTATCAGAACTCTGGAACTTTCTGTTGTGACCTGTCCAGTGGATCCTTACAGGATGGATGTAAATGTCTTACCTTTACTTTTTCTAACTCAGACCTCTCTCAGGGTAGAGAATGAACTAAGGCAAAGACCATGAGCAAAAACCATTTCATGTCAAGGAACCAGCAGCTGTGTCCGGGCAAAAACATCAGCCGGGCAAATAATGGACATGGAGAACAGCCTGGGAGACAGAGCTGGGGAGGGAGGAGCCACAGGCAGTAAGTGTTGTGAGAACTCTCACATCTTCCTGGAATCTAGATGCTTCTGTGTATCATCAATGTGCAAAGAGTCATCAAGACTCAACCCCCACAGGAGGGCACCTGCAGTGCAGACAGGAACACACCTGGACCAGCCGGCTCAGGTGAGCAGGAGACCAGGGAGACTGCAACACTAGACCCCCCACAGAGCACTTACTACATAAGGCCACTCTATCAAGATGGGAGACAGAGCAGCTCTACCTAAGAGATACATAGAAACAGAGACAGGGAGGCAGCTACAGTGAGGAGACCAATAAATACATCTCAAGGGAAGAACAGAAAGAAGAAAACCTGATTACAATGAAGACAAGCAATGAACCAGATGCAAAGTTCAAAATACTGGTTCTATGGATGCTCAGTGGACTTAGGGGAAGAGCACGTGAACTCAGTGAGAACTTGCACAGAGAGACAGAAATCAGTCAAAAGAACCAGTGGGGAATTAGGAACACAGTAACTGAAATAAAGAATACATTGGATGAGACAGCAGATGAGATGAAGCAGAGAATCAAGCCAGCAATTTGGAACAGAAGTTAGCAAAAACCACCTGATCAGAACAGCAAAAAGCAAAATAGAATTAAGAAAAATTGAGATTGTTTAAGAGACCTCTGGGACATCATCAAGCATAAAAACATTCACATCACTGGGTACCAGAAAGGAGGGAGAGAGCAAGGCGTTGAGAAATCTATTTGAAGAAACGACTGAAAACTTTCTTAGCCTAGAAAAGGAAATAGAGATACAATCCGGGAAGCCCATAGAGTCCCAAACAAGATAAACCAGAGCCGTCCTCACAAACACATCATAATTAACATGCTAAAAGTTAAAGACAAAGAGAAATTATTTTAAATTTTTATGTAGAAAATTAAATTTAACAGGGTGACATTAATCAATGACAGCCCATAAGTTTCAGGTAAACATTTCTATAGCATCTGAACTTGATTATGTTGTCTACCCATTGCCCAAAGTCAAATCATTTTCTGTCACTGTATATTTCATCCTCTTTGCTCCCTTCTCCACTCCCCCTCCCCCATAATCCCCTCCCTGGAAATGACTTCACTTTTATCTATGTCCATGAGTCTCAGTTTTATATCCCATCCTGTGTGAAAGCATATAGTTCTTAGCTTTTTCTGATTTACTTATTTCACTCAGTATAATGTTCTGCAGGTTCATCCATGTTGCCTTAAATGGCAATGTGTCATCATGTCTTATGCTGAGTGGTGTTCCAGTGTATATATGGACCAGCTTTCCTTTATCCAGTCCTCTAACCAGGGACACTTTGGTTGTTTCCATGTCTTGCCCACTGTGAATAACGCTGTGATAAAGATGGGGGGGGCATGTGTCTTTACGTAACAATGTTTACAAATTTTTAAGGTAGATACCCAGTAGAAAGATTTTTGAATCATAAGATAGTTCTTCTTAATTTTTTGAGGAGCCATCATTTTTTCTTCCATACTGGCTGCACCAGTTTACATTCTCACCAGCAGGGAGTGAGGGTTCCTTCTGCTCCCCAGCCTCTCCAACTCTTATTACCTGTCTTGTTGACAACAGTCAATCTAACAGGAGTGAGGCAGGATCTCACTGTGGTTTTGATTTGCATTTCTCTACTAGCTGGTGTAGATGAGCACCTTCTCATATATCTGTTGGCCTTTTGTATGTCTTCTTGGGAGAAGTGTCAGTTCAGTTCCTCTCCTCATTTTTTAATTGGATTGTTTGCTTGTTTGTTGCTGAGTTTGTGAGTTCTTCACATATTTTGGATATTAACCCCTTATCAGAGCTGTTGTTTGTAAATACCATCTCCCATTTAGTTGGCTGCCTCTTTGTTTTGTTATCAGTTTCTTCTGCTGTGCAGAAGCTTTTTAGTTTGATATAGTCCCATTCATTTATTTATTTATTTATTTATTTTGTATTTTTCTGAAGCTGGAAACGGGGCGAGACAGTCAGACAGACTCCCGCATGCGCCCAACCGGGATCCGCCCGGCACGCCCACCAGGGGCGAAGCTCTGCCCACCAGGGGGCGATGCTCTGCCGCGACCAGAGCCACTCTAGCGCCTGGGGCAGAGGCCAAGGAGCCATCCCCAGCGCCCAGGCCATCTTTGCTCCAATGGAGCCTTGGCTGCGGGAGGGGAAGAGAGAGACAGAGAGGAAGGAGGGGGAGGGGGTGGAGAAGCAAATGGGTGCCTCTCCTATGTGCACTGGCCGGGAATCGAACCCGGGTCCCCCACACGCCAGGCCAACGCTCTACCGCTGAGCCAACCGGCCAGGGCCCATTCATTTATTTTTGCCTTTACTTCCCTTGTCTTTGGGTCAAATTCACAAACTGTTCTCTATGCCCAACGTCCATGAGCTTAGGACCTATGTTTTCTTCTATGTGATTTATTGTTTCAGATCTTATATCTTGGTGCTTGATCCATTTTGAATTAATATTTGTGCAGGGGGACACACTGTAGTCAAGTTTCATTCTTTTGCACATGGCTTTCCAATTTTCCCAGCAACATTTATTGAGGAGACTTTCTTTGCTCCATTGTGTGTTTTGGCTTTTTTGTTAAAGATTACACTGGGGAACACAATTTTTGTTGCATCCACAAAAACACTTGTTTTTACCTAATTCTGATCTCAAATCTGACATTAGTTATTTTTCTGTAAACTACAGTTTATTTGCAATTGAAGATTTTAAGTTTTCATCTTATTGTAAAATTTTCAACATTTAGTTTAACATAATAAAGTAGAATGTCTTCTTGGGCATCATCTTTGTGAAAATATAATAATTTATATAATGCAGTAAATACACTAATACACTAAAAGATATGATTGCATCAGAATTTGTCTATAATTTCAAAATAGAACATTTTAAACACTTATTTTAATCATAAAATTTGCGCAAAACTTATTTAAATTCTATTCAGGCAAAAAATTGCGTTTGTAGCTCTTGCATTTGTGTACTTGTTGAGGACAATCTCGTTTGATGCTCCAGCAGTAGTCTGATCATTAGACAGCTCCATGATTTTCGGGAAACTTATCAAGGTGACTGTTCAGGAAGTGAATCTTAACACTCATATTACATCCAATGTCGCGGAAAGCCAACAGCATCTTTTGAACCAGAAGTTCATAGTTTTCTGCTTTTTTGTTGCCAAAAAAGTTCTTTGTAACTGCCACAAAAGACTGCCATGCTGCTTTCTCCTTATTCATCTTCCTGGCAAATTCTTTGTCACGTATGAGGGTTCAAATTTGAGGTCAATAGAAAACACCTGCTTTTATCTTCTGAAAAGAGAAGGCAGGAAAAGCAGAAATAATATGTTGAAAGCATTCACTTTCTCTACTCAAAGCCTGAAAAAACTGTTTCATTAAGCCAAGTTTGATGTGAAGTGGGGGGAAAATGATCCTGTCTCAATTAACTACAGGTTCATTCACAATATTTTGCATCCCTATTTCCAGAGTTTCACGTTTCGGCCACTTCTTCTGTGTCCAGTGTTTCTTCTGAGCTTGGTTGTCCCACAAACACAGAAAGCAAGGATACTTTGTGAAACCTCTCTGTTGTCCTAGCAGGAAATTTACCATTTTAAGATCCACACAAGTGATCCAGTTATGCTCCTCACACTTCAGAAAGTCGAGGACACTTTTTATGTCACTATAATCTTCTCGCAGATGAGTTGAATAACCAATTGGAACCCCTGCATAAACATTACTGTTGTGTAGGAGAACATATTTCAGACTCTGTTTAGAGCTGTCAAGAAATAGCCGCCATTCTGTTGGACTGTAAGTGGTAACACCTAGCTGGCTGAGAAGAATACTGATATCGAGACAGTAAACAAAGTGTTTGTCTTCGGGAAAAAAAGTCCACAAAAATTTGTTCACGCTTCCTGAAATGGGATACTTTAGCTGACCAGTGAAGTACATTCTTTTCTTGAAGCCTGGAGGCTAATAACTCAGCTGCTTTCTTTGATAGACCCAAATCTCTTACTAAGTCATTCAATTTGAGCTGGCTAAACTGCTGAGGGGTTAATGACTGTTTGGCATCAGAAGAAGACCCTTCAGATTCTACAACCATTTTCTTATGCATCTTATCAAAATACACTTGATCACCATGTTCACTTTCTTCGTCCTTAGAAGAAATAAAACCATTGAAAACTGGAACTGGGAGTGTCTCAGAGTGGGATAGGTCGTATTGCTGAAGAAATAATAGGATATGCGATCATATGCCGTTCTTTCTTGCCGATGCCCTTTGTATGTATCAGACAGAAATGACAGTCACTGCTGTGGTCCTTAGGTTCACGCCAAACCATGGGAATACCAAAAGGCATTCCTTTGCGTTTTCCTTTTGTCCAGTCACGAAGCATGTCCTCACAATTATGACACACAATATGAGGAGCCCAATTCTTGTCTTGATTGCCAAGGGGAACTTGAAAATAGGCAATATATGCACGTGTCACAAATGATGAAATATTGCACCTTTGACGTTGAAGTGTGTAACAGCCACATATATAACAGAAGGTGTCAGGACTATTCTTACATTTATGCCTACTCGAAGAAGCCATGATTCAATCTGAAAACAAAATAAGAGGGTGTTTTTATCAGATAATTTTTTACATTTTAAAACAACTACAATTATGTAAAAGTGATGTTTGTAAAACATTAATTGCCTTGTGGTTATGTTCAATCCAAGAGTCGTTGCCCTTTAACTCCAATTTAAATACCAAAGCATGCCATTAACTGTAACAAAAATAAATTAAAATTGTATAAAAACTAGAGCATGCACCAAAAAATGAATTTCAGTTTTGGAGTCAGTGATGCAGAAATATATAGAAAAAATTCTAAAACCTCATGCAACAGAAAAATAAATGTTCCCCAGTGTTAGTTGTCCATATATAGGTGGTTTTATTTCTGAGCTCTCAATTCTGTTCCATTATCTGTATGTCTGCTTTTCTGCCAATACCATGCTGTTTTGATTATCATGGCTCTGTCGTATAATTTGAAGTTAAGTCATATGATACCATTGGCTTTATTCTTTATTCTCAGGATTGCTTTGGCTATGCAGTGTTTTTTATGGTTTCATACAAACCTGGTTATTTTTGTTCTATTTCTTTTAAAAATAATATTGGGATTTTAATGGGGATTGCATTAAAATTGTATATTGGTTTGGGTAATATGGCCATTTTAACTATGTTGATTCTTCCAATTCATGAACATGAACTATTTTTCCATTTCATTGTATCTTTTTCAATTTCTTTCAATAATGCTGTGTAGTTTTCAGTATCTAGGTCTTTCACATCCTTTGTTAAGTTTATTCCTAGGTATTTTATTTCTTTTGTTGCAATTTCAGAAAGAATTGATTTTTTTAAGTTCATTTTCTGACGTTTTATCGTTAATGTATAGGAAAGCTGAAGGCTTTTTTATGTTGACTTTTGTATCTGCATCTTTACTATGTTGGTTTATTGTTTCTAATAGTTTTTCAATAGAGTCTTTGGGGTCTTCTATATACAGGATTATGTCATCTACAAAATGTGATTCCTTTACTTCTTCTTTCCCAATATGGATGCCTTTTATTTTTCTCTCTTGCCTGATTGCTCTGGCTAGAACTTCTAGAACTGTGTTGAATAAGAGTGGAGAGAGAGGGCAGCTTTGTTTTGTTCCTAATTTTAGAGTAAAAGCCTTCACTTTTTTACCATTTAGTATAATATTGGCTGATGGTTTGTCATATAAAACCTTTATTATGTTGAAGTACTTTCCTTCTATACCCATTTTATTGAATGTTTTAAACATAAATGGATGTTGTATCTTATTGAATGCTTTTTCTGCATCTATTGATAGGATTATATATATAATTTTTGTTCTCTGTTTTGTTGATGTTGTGTATTACATTGATCAATTTCTGTATGTTGAACCATCCTTGTGCTCCTGGAATGAATCCCACTTGATCATGATGTATTATTTTTTTAATGATTGTGTTTTTGTTTGTTTTTATTTTTAGATCAGTTAATAGATGTCTTATATATGTTGGTGCTCCATGTTTTGGTGGATATAAATATTAAGAATTGCTATGTCTTCTTGATATATTGTTCCTTTATCATTATGAAATGCCCGTCTTTGTCTCTGGTTACCTTTGTTGTCTTGAAGACAGCACTGTCAGATGTGAGTGTGGCTACACCTGCTTTTCTCTGGGTTTTCTTTGCTTAGAGAATCATTTTCCAACCTTCACTCTGGGTCTACTTTTGTCCTTGCAGCTTAGATGTGTCTCTTGAAGGCAGCATTTGGTTGGGTTTTGCTTTTTGATCCAATCTGCTATTCTGGGACTCTTTATTGGTGAGTTCAGCTCACTTACATTTAGGGTAATTACTGACACTTGAGGATTTCCTACAGTCATTTTATGTTTTGTTTTCCTGTAGCTCTGAGTCTTCTTCCGTTCCTCTCTTTAGTGTTACTGTCAGTTGATTATTTGGTGATTTTTCCTACTTTTTTAACTTGTTTCTTCTTTTTTTAAGTGATGTGTCTTAGTGGTGGTTTTTTTGTGGGTGGTTACTATTAGGTTATTAACAGAAAAATGTTCATGTGTACAAGAGTTTGTCTTAGGAGTGCTTCTGCACTCCATCTTCCTTTGCGACTGCACATCTTCATCTCTTCTCCTTTTACGTTATTGTTATCACAGATTACCCTTGTTTTTATTATTACATTGTTGGAGCTTTTACTTGTGGTTCTGATTTGTTCTCTACTTTGCATCTGGTTGAATCGCCCCATTGATTAGTTCCTGCAGTGTGTTTTTCTGGTGATAAATTCTCTCGGCTTCTGTATGTCTGGAAAAGTTTTCATTTCTCTTTCATATTTGAAGAATATTAATTTTGATGGGAATAGTATTCTTGGCTGGTACTTTCTCTCTTTCAGTACTTTGAATGTTTGGGTCCACTCTCTTCTGACTTGTACAGTTTCTGCTGAGAAGTCTGACGATAACCTAATGGCTCTTCCTTTATATGTTATGTTTTTCTTTTTTCTAGCTACCTTAAGGATTCTTTCTTTGTCATTGATTTTTGACATTTTTATTATGATGTGCCTTGTAATAGGTCTGTTTGTGTTGAGGTAACTCAGAATTCTGATTGCTTCCTGGATTTCAGGATCTATCTCTTTCCATAGGCTTGGGAAATTCTCATCAATGATTTGTTTGAATAACCTCTCCATTTCCTTCTCCCTTTATTTTTTTCTGAAATATTTATTATTCCTATATTTCATTTTCTGATAGAATCAGACAATTCTAGTAGAGCTCTCGTTGTTGTTGTTGTTGTTGTTTAATTCTTGAGTCTCTTTTCCCTCTGTAACATCTCTAGTGGACCATCTTTGATGTTGCGTCTTTCCTTTATCTGCTGGCCTGTTCTATCAGCTAAACCTGCTAGCTCATTGTTCAGTTTATGTACTGATTTCTTCATCTCTGTTTTTAATGTGTCAGTCTCCTTGGTGAGGTATTCGTTTTGTTTTCTGAACTCATAATGTTGCCTATCAGAGTTTTATTTTTGCATCTTGTTGAGTATGTTCAGAACTTCAATTGTGAATTCTCTATCATTTAACTCCAAGGGTTCCAAATGATTGACCTTTTCTAGAGCTTTTTCCCCCCAGAACCGTGACTCTTGTCTGGGTAGTCATGGTATTCCATTTTTCTGTCTTGAGGATATTTGAGAGGATATTGTTTTTTAGAAAATGAAGCAAAGCCCTGGCCGGTTGGCTCAGCGGTAGAGCGTCGGCCTGGCATGCAGGGGAATCGGGTTTGATTCCCAGCCAGGGCACATAGGAGAAGCGCCCATTTGCTTCTCCACCCCTCCCCCTCTCCTTCCTCTCTGTCTCTCTCTTCCCCTCCCGCAGCCGAGGCTCCATTGGAGCAAAGATGGCCTGGGCGCTGTGGATGGCTCCTTGGCCTCTGTCCCAGGCGCTAGAGTGGCTCTGGTCACGGCAGAGCGATGCCCGGGAAGGGCAGAGCATCGCCCCCTGGTGGGCAGAGCATCGCCCCTGGTGGGCGTGCCGGGTGGATCCCGGTCGGGCGCATGCGGGAGTCTGTCTGACTGTCTCTCCCTGTTTCCAGCTTCAGAAAAATACAAAAAAAAAAAAAAAAAAGCAGAAAACAACAACATAATGTAAAAATAAATTTAAAATTAAAGAGAAAAATTACAAAAAATAGTAAAGATAGAATAAAAAACAAAACAGCAACAACAAAAAGAACTAAAGACAAAATACTAGAAAATATTTCTGAGAGGTTTTTCTATCTTTTTCCAGTAGGTGGTGCTATACTGTATCACAAGTTCCAGCTCTGTAGAATCCCAGGCTGAACAATGGGGAGGAGCTGCTGTCACAAAGGTGGGGGCAGGGCTGTGGTCGGGATAGTGGGTGGGACTCGTGAGGACTTTATGGCGTTAGCAATGGTGAGCTCAGGCCTCGGGGTGCTCCTGCTTCTGGCCAAACAGAGCAGGGACCAGACACAGAGCACCTGTTTTTTAGCTGTGGGGTCTGTCCCCACGAGGGGAAGGAGGCGGGATCTGTGACGCTGGGGGCCCCACTTTGTATTTTTGTGTGTCTGTCCAGGTACGGGCGTGGCAGACCATGGGAACACTGGGGTGACCCCACGCTCTGTTGCTTTTGTTCAGTATCTCACCGAATTCCCCGCAATCTCTCCGCTCCTCCTGCAGAAGAATCGCCAGTCACTCCAGGTTTCTCCCCTCTCCGGAGGCCCCGGGAGACAAAATCCCAGACAGTCCGGGCTCTTCCCTCTCCAGAGCCTGACCGCGAGTGCGAATTATCTTCTGACCGTTTGTTTACCCTTCCCGCCTTTAGTCCATCTGGTGTGCTGACCTTCCAGGCCAGCCTGAGAGCCCAGCAGGATTATACTGTGTTTCCCCCCAAAATAAGACCTAGTGCAATTTTTTTTCAAGCTTAGAAATATAAGGCCTCCTGAAAATAAGACCTAACGCGTCTTTAGAAGCAAAAATTAATATAAGACACTGTCTTATTTTCGGGGAGATAGGGTAGGTTTCTTTGCTGAGTTATTGCTGTTCAGTTCGTTGAAATTTCAAGGGGAGAAAGCAAGGGTTTCTCTCACGCCACCATCATCCTGATGTTATCCCAATATTTCTAGGTGAGAATAGAAACAGGCCATCTCTGTGCCCCAAATGAGAAAGAGAAGGTGTCATTCGCTGCAGCCACTGTCAATCATCCAGGTAAAAGAGGCAGTCCCACTTTGTACCCAAGGAATTTCACATCCTCCGACTTTGTGAACGAATCTCTCCTTGTGGGCGTGGTCTACGGTGAGAGAGGTTCCGTGTTTGGGATTTGATAAGAAATACACAAATAGACTTTATCAGCAGAGGACTGAGAAACCAGTTTTTATAATGCGAAATAGTTAATTTAATATTGGCTTGAGTCCTAATTTAAAAGGGACTTACTTTAGGCTCTGGTCGCAACATGGCGACGCCCAGGATGGGCAGAGCATCGCCCCCTGGTGGGCAGAGCTTCGCCCCTGGTGGGCGTGCCGGGTGGATCCCGGTCTGGCGCATGCGGGAGTCTGTCTGACTGTCTCTCCCTGTTTTCAGCTTCAGAAAAATGAAAAAAAAAAATGGACTTACTTTAAGAAACCATTTTGACGTTATGTTGGAGTCTTGAACATTTCACCTCTGCTTATAAACCAGAAGCAATCAATTGATTAATTTAGGCTTTGATAAGATGAAGATGGTCTCCCTGATTTCCCCCTTGGCCTAGAATTCCTCCCCACGCGGGTCATCAGAGCACAGGCGTGGAGCTGTGTGTGCACGCGGACGGACGTCCACCCTGAGCCGGGACTGCAGCTGCCCTGAGGGTGGACGGGTCATCTGGAAACAGGGCAGGTAACGATCTATCCCTTCCTTCCTCTCCTTTCTCATTGACAACTGTGGAGAATTACAACTGTGGGTGCTTTTAATTCTCGTGAGAAGTGGTCTAAAGTTTGAAGGAAAAGGCCAGGTTCCCTGTTGCAGAGAACCTGAGTTTAAATTTTTTTTTTTTTAAACTGGAGAATATTATTATAACTAGGATCTGTCGCCACCTAGAGGCCACCAGTGGAATCTAGACTTGAACAGGAAGGAAGAGACTCTGTCACAATTAGGTAATACTCCAACATTCTTTTTATTTTCTTTATATTTTTTATTAAAAAAATAAATTTAACAGGATGACATTGATCAGTAAGAGTAACTAGGTTTCAGGTAAATATTTCTATAGTATTTTAACTGTTGATCATGTTGTCTACCCATCACCCAACGTCAAATAATCTTTCATCACGGTATATTTGTCCTTTATTCCCTCCCGTCCTCCCCTCCCCCACACCCCACTCTCCTTGGGAATCACTTCACTTTTATCTCTGCCCATGAGCTCAGTTTTATATCCCACCTGTGTGTGAAATCATATAGTTCTTAGCTTTTTCTGATTTACTTGTTTCACTCACTATAACATTCTCAAGGTCCATCCGTGTTGTAAATGGCAATATGCCATCATTTCTTATGTACATGTATACAGAGTGGTGTTCCAGTGTATACATGTACCACATCTTCCTTATCCAGTCCTCTATTGAAGAACACTTTGGTTGTTTCCATGTCTTGGCCACTGTGAATAATGTTGCGGTGAACGTAGGGGTGCATGCATCTTTATGTAACAATGTTTTCTAGTGTTTTAGGTAGATAACCAGTAGAGGATTGCTGAGTCATAGGTAGTTCTTCCTAATTTTTTGAGGAACCGCCATACTTTCTTCCATAATGATTGAACCAGTTTACAGTCCCACCAGCAGTGGATGAGGGTTCCTTTTTCTCCACAGTCTCTCCAACACTTGTTATTACCTGTCTTGTTGATAATAGCTAATCTAACAGGTGTGAGGTGATATCTCATTGTAGTTTTGATTTGCATTTCTCTCAGAGCTAGTGACAATGAGCATCTTTTCATATATCATTGGCCTTTTGTCTGTCTCCTTGGGAGAAGTGTCTGTTCATGTCCTCTCCCCATTTTTTAATTGGATTGTTTGCTTGTTTGTTTCTGAGCTTTGTGAGTTCTTTATATTTTTCGAATACTAACCCCTTATCAGAGCTGTTGTTTTAAATATCATCTCCCATTTGGTTGGGTGCCTTTTTTTTTTCTTGTTGGTTTCTTTGGCTGTGCAGAATCTTTTTAGTTCGATATAGCCTCATTCATTTATTTTTGCCTTTACTTCCTTTACCTTTGGGGTCAAATCTATAAAATGTTTTCTACGGCCAAGATCCATAAGTTTACTACCTATTTTTCTGCTATATAATTTATTGTTTTGGAGCTTATATTTATTAGGTCTTTGATCCATTTTGAGCTAATTAATTTTTGTGCAAGGGGACAAATTGTAGGCAAGTTTCATTCTTTTGCATGTGGCTTTCTAATTTTTCCAGCACCATTTATTGAAGAGGCTTTGTTTTCTCCACTGTGTTTTTAGATCTCTAGTAGAAGATTACTTGTCCGTATACATGTGGTTTTATTTCTGGGCCCTCAGTTCGGTTCCATTGGTCTGTGTGTCTGTTTTTCTGCCAATACCACGCTGTTTTGATTATCGTGGCTCTGCATTATAATTTGAAGTCAGGTTGTATGATACTTTAAGTTTCATTCTTTTTCTCAAGATTGCTTTGGCTATGCAGGGTTTTTTATATTTCTGTACAAACCTAGTGATTTTTCATCCTATTTCTTTAATAGATGACATTAGGATTTTAATGGAAATTGCATTAAATTTGTTTATTGCTTTGGGTAATATGGCCATTTGCTATGTTGATTCTTCCATAGCCTGAACATGGAATAGTTTTCCATTTCATTGTGTCTTTTTCCATTTCTTTCAAGAATGCTTTGTCATTTCAATATACAGATCCTTCACATTCTTTGTTAAGTTTATTCCTAGGTATCTTATTTTTATTTTTTGTTGTAATTGCAGAGGAAATTGGGGTTTGTTTGTTTGGGCTTTTTTTTTATTTTCTGAGGTTTTATTATTGGCATACAGGAAAGCTGTAGACTTCTGAATATTGATTTGTATTCTGCAACTTCACTGTATTTGTTTATTGTTCCTACTAGTTTTTTGGTGGAGTCTTTGGGGTCTTCTATATACAAGATCGTGTCATCTGCAAAAAGTGATACCTTTACTTCTTCTTTCCCAATATAGATCTTTTCTTTTTTTCCCTCTTGTCTTATTGTTCTGACTAAAACTTCCAGAACTATGTTAAGTAAGAGTGGAAAAGGTGGGCATCCTAGTCTTGTTCCTGATTTTAGAAGAAAAATCTTCACTTCTTCATTTTAATTGGGTTTGTTTTTTTTCTGGTTTTTATGTCCTTTTTCAGGTTGTTGAAGTTCTCAACTAAGTTTCCTGAGCGTCCTTCTAACCATTGTTTAGAACTCTGTGTCTCCATGTCTCCATTTTGTTTTGCTCTTTTTCTGGAGATTTCTCTTGTTTCTTCATTTGGGGCGTGTTTCCCCCACATTTTGGCTGCCTGTCTGTGGTGTGTGTGTGTGTGTGTCTGGTGTGTGTGTCTGTGTGTGTGTGTCTGTGGTGTGTGTGTCTATGGTGTGTGTGCGCGTGTGTGTGTCTGTGGTGTGTGTGTGTCTGTGGTGTGTGTGTCTGTGGTGTGTGTGTCTGTGGTGTGTGTGTCTGTGTGTGTGTCTGTGGTGTGTGTGTGTGGTGTGTATGTGTGTCTGTGGTGTGTGTGTCTGTGGTGTGTGTGTCTGTATGTGTGTATTTGTGGTGTTTGTATGTGTCTGTGGTGTGTGTGTCTGTGATGTGTGTGTGTGTGTCTGTGTGTGTGTATTTGTGGTGTTTGTATGTGTCTGTGGTGTGTGTCTGTGTATCTGCTACATCTCCCAGTCTGGGCCTTAAGTAGCAGGTGCCCTCTGGAGCCCAGCTGTGCAGCCTCCTGGATCCCCTGAATCAGCTGCTCCGGGAATGTCCTTGTGTGGACTGTGTGTCCTCCTGTCGCAGTGGAGCCTGGATTTCTGCTGGCACGTCCGTAGGTGGTGTGGACCCTCAGGCTGGCTGATCAGGAGGCTCACCCCAACCACAGTGTAGGAGCCGCTTGGGCGGGGGCTGACCCCAGGACAGGTACCTGCTGAAACCTCCCTCAGGGCTGTGTCAGCTGTGGAGCTACCTGGGTGGTGCTCTGGCAGTCTGAGGACAGCCACCAAAGGTCTTGTTTCTGTGGCCTTTGGCAGGGACACTGGAACAGGTCACTGTCAGATGCATCCTGTGAACGGCCTTGGGATATATTTTAGAAGCCACAAAATGAACCCCAGGTGGTAGCTGCCTCTGCTGGGTGTGGTGCACGTGGGAGGGACCACGCTCTGGATCATGGCCAGCTGTCACCATCCTGAGACTGGAGCAGGTCAGCAAAGGGCCCAAGGGACCCTGAGATCCATCCCCACCAGGGCAGACCCTGCTCTTTCCTTAGGTTAAACCAGAGCTCTTCCAGAAACATAGTTACTTTGCCCATAAACAAAAAGTTGTGCAGCTATTTCATTATCAAAAAAGATTTTGTGAGGGATAAAATAAAAAGGCATTGCAATCTGGTCGTGCAGTTGTGGTGGCCACAGGGGAGTCCTGAGGGGAAGAGCAGGAGTTTCCCGTACAGACGGGAGGAGGGGGTGTGTGGAGGGGCTGTTATAACCACAGAGCTGTGATCTGAACATAGAGCTCTTCCTGTCGGGCTTTCTAACGACAGCGTCTGAGAGCTCCTCCCAGAGGCCCTCTGATTCCTGTCCTGGTTAAAGTCTGTCATATATCATATATTTTCACGTTACTAAATCTCGCTTGATTTAAGAGTCTCATCTCAAATGCAAGCAATTGTATTTGAGTAATTGTATTTGACCTAATCAACACTTCATTCACTGTCTCAAAGGCTTTACACATCGCCCTGGCCAGTTGGCTCAGTGGTAGAGCATCGGCCTGGCGTGCAGGAGTCCCGGGTTCGATTCCTGGCCAGGGCACACAGGAGAAGCGCCCATCTGCTTCTCCACCCCTCCCCCTCTCCTTCCTCTCTGTCTCTCTCTTCCCCTCCCGCAGCTAAGGCTCCATTGGAGCAAAGTTGGCCCGGGCACTGGGGATGGCTCCATGGCCTCTGCCTCAGGCGCTAGAATGGCTCTGGTTGCAACAGAGCGACGCCCCAGATGGGCAGAGCATCGCCCCCTGGTGGGCATGCCGGGTGGATCCCAGTCGGGCACATGCGGGAGTCTGTCTGACTGCCTCCCAGTTTCCAACTTAAGAATTAAGTACAAAAAAAAAAAAAAGTCTTTACACATCTTGTCTCACTTGATCTTCACAATGAGTCTATGAAATTGATATAATCATTATGTCCACATTACAACAAAATAAAATAAAGTCTGTGACACACACAGAGACTCAGCAGCTCTCCAAAGTCACACAGAATGGGGGAGAGCAGAAGATTCCAGCCCACATAGAGTCCAGCAGACTCAACTCCACAGCCAGACTCCTCACCAGCCCAAACACTGCTCTGGTCTCCCTCTGGTATGAACACGGGTCTGGAGAGGCTGGAGTGTGGGAGACTTAAGCCAAAAGCATAGCTCTTCCCCACAAACCTCTGACTGTTCGATTAAGCTGGTAGAGGCAGTTCCCACGCCCTTCCCCCCACCTCCATGTCAGCTGTGATGCTGATGGTTTCTACTGGTCCCCTCCCCCATGTCCCTCGGAGAGACTGGGGCAGTTTTCTTTTCACCCTTTGTTTTGTGAAGTGAAGATGTTCTATGCAGGTGGAGGGTGTTCTGGGCTCTGGGGAGAATTCTTGGTTTGCTCAGAAATGTGACTTTGTATCTGAGCTCTCTTTGTTTTGCTAATGGCTTTGCTCTTTGCCCTATAAGTAAAGCATTTTGGGGGGAGACTCACTCTTGCAAGCCATCAGCTTGTCAGGAGTCCTCACAATCCCTCTCTTTTTCTCTCTGTGTTTCCTTTCTAATCCTCCACCATCCCCCCACCCCCCAGACCTGCAAAATGACGAGTGAGTCGTGCTGGTTTGTGACACTAAAGGAAAGAGGTTTGGCTCTGTTCTCAGGGACTCGGGGCCGTGTGTCTGAGGGTCCAGCCAGCAGCTGCAGGGCAGTCACCACTGTGAGCTACAGCAGAGCCCCCTGCGACCACGAAGCCCTGGGACCCTCTTCCACTGCTCTCGCTTGGACTTGAGACGCTGCGTCCGTCAAGGTGTCGTCGTGTGGAGTCAGGATAGAAAGGAGTCGGAGGACAATCCCGACAAGTGAAATGAGGAAACAGGAGCATCCCAGACTGAGAAGTCGCTGGGTCCTCTCCCCTGAGCCCCAGAATCACAAGGGAGGCAGTTTATGGCAGGAATCCCTCGCGGGGGTCCGAGAAGCCAACAGCGTAGGAACCAGCTGAAGCCAGACGACTCCAAGACGGAGGAAACGCTGACCAGAGATCGACCCCAGAGCTCCTTCTACCGTCATTATCATGAACACGGACACAACAGTGAGAAGGGAGTCCAGGGAACGGTGAGCTCAGGACACTTCTGCAGGAGACCACACTGGAGATGGGGCCTCACCCGACCAGGAGGTGGAGGCTACATTCGGCTCCACGAGGTTCAAAGACTGGAAACGCTCAACCCCCAGGAACTGACAGAGCAGGTGCACAGCTCCCTGGTGAGTCTGACCAAGTCCCTGAGAGGTGAGCCCTCACTTCTGTCACACGGTGCCTGTGAGACTTGCAACCAGAGAGCAAAGGGTGGCATCAACCAGTCCTGTGTGAACCCTCTGATCTGTCTCCAGGAACTCACGTCCTAGACTCCTTCTTCTTCTCTAACCAGAACAGAACTTGCTTGCATTCTCACTATTTGTCTTTTGTTTTGTTTTGTTCAGTGAGAGGCAGGGAGGCAGAGAAAAAGACTCCTGCATGTGCATCCACCAGGATACACCCTGCAAGCCCACTAGGGGACAATTCTCTGCACATCTTGGGTGTTGCTCTGTTGCTCAGCAACCAAGCTCTTCTTAGCACCTGAGGTGGAGGCCATGGAGCCATCCTTAGTGCTCAGGGCCAACTTGCTCTAATTGAGACATGGCTGTGGGAGGTGAAGAGAGAGAGAGAGAGAGAGAGAGAGAGAAAGGGGAGGGGAAGGGAGGAGAAGTAGATGGGCGCTTCTCCTGTGTGCCCTGGCCAGGAATTGAACCCAGGACTTCCACACGCTGGGCCAGTGCTCTCTACCACTGTCATCATCTTTATGCTGATGCATCAAAATGAGATTTATTTTCCTGACTTCATCCTTTGTAAAGCCAGTACCCACAGCCACCATCACAGCCGCCTGGCCCATGCAGGTTCGCATTGGATTCGGACAGACAGTAATGAAACAACAGAGACAAGAACTGGTGGGCCATTACCTTTAATCCTAGCTTGCACTGGCAGGCAAGAAATACACACAGTGGGAAAACACTTCCCTTTCCATTCAGGGCTCCCAAAGCCACTGACTTATCTGAGTTTTCCTAGAATCAAAGGTTTGTACTGTTTGTACCTCACCAGCCTTATTCACCTGTTCTCCATCTCCTTTTCTCTGCACAAACTGGCTTCTCCTTCAGCACTCTGTCATCTTGGCTGCTTCTCCTCTCCTCCATGTGGGCTTTCTCTGCTCTCTTCCAGCATGGGCTCTTCTGCCCCATTTTATAGTGTAGAAATCAAAACCTTTCATCCAATATACAAACAAGGAAGTCTCTGATACAAAGTCACTTACCTGAAGCATAATGGGATTGCACCACCCCACATCATGCAACAGTCAAGGGTGTGGGGAAAAGCTTAGTTTTAAAACTAAGCCTTAGGCTATAAGGACTTTGCCGGCTTTCAGCCTGTCTCCCACACCTAATGCAAACTATAAGCGAGCAAACATATATATCATATTTACAAACTTATTTGACCACCATCTTTCCTTGGGTGTGGATGGCACAAATGGTTCTAGTTGGATTCCTGCTGTCTATCTCTCCGAGTTGGGTGATCTAATCTATTTACCCTTTGGTTGCAGAGGAGAAGCGTGAACCGTTGACTCTTAAGTGTGTCCTACTGCCCCTTCCCAGCAAACTGCCAGCCACCAGGTCTCTGCTGGGTGTGAACACAGAAAACCCCACTGGCCAGGGGGGACTGTGGACTTGAATGCCACGGTTCCTGGAACACAGCGACTGAGGCCAGTGGACGTGTGGTTCTTCTGCAGGGAGAGAAAAAGGCATTTCAAAGGACCCGCATTTGGAGAAGCTGAGCCCTTTGCCGTAAGATTTATCCCAGGTTGAAATCGAAGGCTGCTCACAGGTTCCCAAGGTCTTATTTCCGTCTGTCCCGCCGAGGAAAAAGCCCAGTCTTGTCTTCATCAAGCCCAGTATCAAGATCAGATTCCAGATATTCTGCACCGTGAGTTAGCCCGTATCAAAGCGCAGTCCACACCGGGCGCTGCCCAAAGCCTGTCCTTGGGAGACTGCCCACAGAGGGCTGCCCGCCCACGCAACATAGGAGCAAACGAGGTGAGCAGGCATTCCCACGCAGGAAGGCAGAGGGAGAGGCTGGCTTTCCATTACCTCTGTTTATACTTTGGGGCTGGGAAGAACGAGTTTTCCTTAAAGCCAACCAAATAGTTTCCAAATTTCGCTGCTTAGATTGGTTCTTCCCACTAACCAATCAGATCCTTCTAGGTTAGACTGACAGCCCTAAAAGGGCTACCAGTTTAGCTCCCACTGCGCATGCCCAGCAGAATGTCTCCCTTGATCCTCCCCGCGTGGGAGTAGCTGTTCCTTAGAGATGCTTCCTACGTGGCTGGAGATTGATTCCAAAAGACTGAGGGCCCAGTGGACTCCTGGGATGCGCACATGAGCCTCTGAGTGCTGGCCCGGGGAGCCAGGCCCATGCCCCACACTGTGGAACCTCCGTTTTCCTGTCTGTCGAGTGGGGCTATTAATGTGCGCCTAGTTTAAGGATGTTTTGTGTAATGCCCTTTACTCATCGCGAAACTGGAAAACCTGCCTGTCACCACTTCAGCCACTGAGAGGTGAACTTTCACTTCTCACTGAAACAGGGATTGATCTCTATGGGCACTTTATTCAGATGACCAGCAATCTGAGGAAGTGGGGTCATGTCCCCAGAGTTCACTCGAACTCTTATCCCAAAGCAACTTTTTGTAAGGGGGGAAAGGGGAAGGGTTTTGGAATTTCCAGGGGGAGTTCATCATCACAGTCCACGTTAAATGGATCATAGTCAACAGGCCGGTCTGTCCATGGAGCACAAAGGCTTTGCCTGCAGACCCCTAGGGCACAAACGTGTATAGATTTCTTGCGGGTCTCCTTCAGTCACACAGTCCCCTTTAGGTATGCAGAGGCGGATTAAGGTCGGTTGAGGCCCCGGGCGCAGAAGAAAATATTGGACCCCTTGCATTAGAAAAAAGCTTCAAGTTGGGACCCAGGGCGCGAGCGCCCGGTGCGCCCACCATTACATCCGCCTCTGTAGGTCTGCCAGTTCCCGGAACAAAGCTTTTCCTTGCACTAACCATAAAGCCTATTGCCTGTTATGGAAGCTAAAAATTTGACCCTTGCGTTCCCTCTATCAATCATAGGCGCTTCCCACTTAGATGATTGCTTGCTAAAAGATCCTCCCTGATCCAGGAAGTAAATTTAGGCCACATGGGAACGGGGAGTCCTACTTTCTGGAGCACCTGCCGCGCCCTGTAGCGCAAAGGGCTCAACCGCCCTGGTCCAGCCGGGAGCAGGGATGGGGCGGTGCGGGATCCGGCCGCGGAGAGGGGACCTGGCCTCCCAGAGCCCCGCAAGGGAGTCTCGTCATGGCTCAGCACTGGACTCTTCCACCCGGGGACGCCGCAGCGCTCACCGCACGCACAACTGCGGCCTCATCCGAACCGATTTCAGTTTCCTTTTCTCCGGCCTGCGGCCCCAGCCTCGCGGGGGCGCGGAGAATTGCCTCGTGATCAGTGACGTGTAGGAGCCCGAGGTTCCCACTGGGAGGCGGAGTTCGGCAGGAGCCAATCCCGGAGCTGGTCGGGGCGAAATCTCAGTGGCGACGGCTGCGAAGGGCCGGGAGGTTACCCGGCGGGGAAGCGCTGCGGTGCTCGGTGCTGGCGGGGGGTCGCTCCCGGGATCTGAGCGCCGCGGGACGCGGAACGCGGGCGACGTCAGCCCCGGAGCTCGGCACCGGTGAGTAGGGGCGTCCGGGGAGAAACGCAGGAGAGCAGCGTCACACGCGCCAGGTCCCCGCGGTTGGGTGGGAGCCAGGTCCTGCTACCGACCCCGGTCCGGCTGCGCGCCCGGCTGCGCGTTGTGATCCGTGCATCCCTCGGTGCCGGCAGTGCACCCGGGCTCCGTGCGCCCCTCCTCGCCGGCGCATACATCCGTTTGTTCTCGCCGCCTGAGCGGCGGGAAGCGCGTCCACGGCGGCCCGGTAGCTCAGAGCACAGCCGATGTCCAGCCCCTTATTGTAACCGAAGTCATATTTTCTTTCATTTCCTATTTTTCTTTAATTTTTTTCCTTTTCTTCTCCTTTTTCTGGTCCAAATAAACCGGTTCAGTCACGGGTACTTGGGACGCGTCAGTCTTTTCCCTGCTGATTCTCTTCCTGGTTTCGATTTCGGAGGGAGTGTGGGAAGGTCCTTGTGGAGCAGGTGGGGGCCCGACCGACTTCAAAGTCCCGGTTCTCTGGGTGTCCCCGGTGCTCTCGATGCCCCTGGGTCCCACACTGCTCCCGGTGCTCGCGCCGCGGGAGGAGCGGTCTTCCCGGGAAAACGCCGTGTCCAGCGGCCACCCCGGGCCCTGGACCTGTTTAGCTAGAGCCGTAATCCCTGCAAGTGTATCCCCAAGTTTAAAAAGAATCCGCTTTAAAAAAAAAACACAACAAAAACAAACCTAGGCTGTGTTTTGTAGCACAGTGTTAGTTGTACAGAAATACTGTGCAGAGAGGAGAGGGTTCCCCTATAACCCGAAACCTTTCCCCCTTTTATCAACAATGTAACATCAGAGGGCACGTTTGTTCTTGGCCAAAGTCCACAACAGTTAAGTGTTCTTTAGTTTTTTTAAAACGTGAGTGCGTTTTCTGTCCCGGGATCCCATTGGGGTACCGTGTCACATTTAACTCCCACGCGGGACTCCCTCGCTCCCTCACACGCCCCGTGGCCGCGGCCCTTTCCCAGGCTGCCCTTGTCTTGGATGACCGTGACAGTTTTGAGGGTCTGATACTGGTCAGGTGTACTGTAGTCTGCCCCTCTGCTGGAAGTTGAATGTTTTCTCCTGAGAAGGCGCTCATGCGTTATTGGGAGGAAGACCCACAGATACATCACCATTTTCATCCTATGCTATCCTGGGAGCTGGGGGGGGGGGGGTACAACAGAAGATCAGCATAATTGATGACTTGATGTTGATCTTGATCACTGATCTGGCTGAGATAGCGATTGTCAGGTTTCTCTGTCAAGTTACTCTATTACCCTCTGGAAAGCCAGTAGCCATGGCCACCATCACAGCCACCTGGCTCATGCAGGTTTGCATTTGATTCAGACAGTAATGAAACAGTGGAGGCAAGAACTGGTGGGCTATTACTTTTAATCCTAGTTTGCACTCGGTGAGCGAGAAATACACACAGTGGGAAAACATTTTCCTTTCCATTCAGGGCTCCCAAAGCCACTGACTTATCTGAGTTTCCTAGAATCAAAGGTTTCTACCTCACCAGCCTTATTCTTCTCTGTTCCCCATCTCCTTCTCTCTGCACAAACTGGCTTCTCCCTCAGCACTCCGCCATCTTGGCAGCTTCACCTATGCAAAATAAGGAAGTCTCTGATACAAAGCCACTTATCTGAGGCATGAATGGGATTCCTCATAAGAGTGCACCACCCCACATCATGCAACAGTCAAAGGTGTGGGGAAAAGCTTAGTTTTGAGAAGATCTTAGTATTAGAAGATTTCAGTATTAAAAGGGTGGGAAAAGCTTAGTCTTAAAACTAAGCCTTAGGCTATAAGGACCCTGCCTGCTTACAGCCTGTCCCCCACACCCAATGCATACTATACACGAGCAAACATATACATCATATTTACAAACTTATTGGACCAACACTTTCTGCCACACACACACCCTTACTGTGCTCTTTGGAAAATAGTCCCACTGTGTGCAGTCCACACCTAAGGCATGGAGAATATATTTCCCCCACTTCAGGAAAACTATCATATAGTATTTGGAATTATTTCACGTGGGAAAGTTGTCTTTTCTGCCACTTATTAACTTACTCAAAGGAAGGACCTCCCGGATCCAGGGTCACAACATCTGATTCAGGCCTTGGGGTGTGAGCTGGAGCTGATGAAAAAGCCCGTCCAAGGACAAGGGGTGGGGTCTGGGGGCCTTAGGGGGGGCTGTCCTCCCCTCTCTGTATCCAGCGAGCAGGGGAAGCAGGCCTGCGGGTTGGGTGGTAAGTAAGTAAGGCCACCGTGTAGGGCCCGTGCACCCGCCCTGCAGCTCTGACCGCGGTTAAGACCGGAAGCGGGAGAGTAACGGGAATCAGAGGACTGGCAGCTCCTCTGCAGGACACAGGCCACATCCCCCCAGGTCGAAGGCACCGTCCGTTACTTTTTGTTTTCGTAGAAAAAAAAATATTTCGCCAAATTGAACACCACTGATTTCAGAGATACTCAGTGTGATGACTGGCGATCTCAAGGTCGATGAGAAAACGGTCACCTCCCTCGCCGATGGCCTAGACCCCTCCTTCCTCCAGGGAGCGAGCGGATAAGAGCAGCTCCATCTCCCTGACCCGGGATGTTTAGTTCCCTGACTCCATTTATGACCTTGAAAGAAAATTAAATCTGACAAGTTGGCATTTTCCTGCCTGACAGCCAGATGGTGAAACGTTAGCACAATAACACTGCAGTCCTGACCCCAAAGCTCAGCCGTGTTTGCTGTGTTCTGTTTGTTCTTTTTTTGTTTTGTTTTTAGTATTGATTTTAGAGAGCGGGGGAAGGGAGAGAGAGAGACAGACAGACAGACATGGACTCACGGATGCATTTGTTGGTTGAGTCTGGTACGTGCCCTGACCTGGGGTTGAACCTGTAACCTTGCTGTCTGGGGTCGGTGCTCTGACGCAGAGCCTGGTTGGTCTCAGTAACAGCAGTGACTTCAGGTGACACATTAAATACGCTGGCGGACTTGCAAACCTTTATTTCTGTTTGTCCTGTTGTACTGGAAAAACTCAGCCCAACGCTTTTAACATTGACCAGTTTCCTGAAGGACATGATACGGTTCAGATGACCAGGAAGATGAAGGGACATAGAGACTGAGATCTGGGGGTGGGGGGGTCCTGAGTCCAGGAGCTCCTGTCCCTGTGGACTGGGGAGTGTCACCCTCCCAGTGAGGATGTGTCCACCCACCTGGAGGCTTCCTCACACGGGCACCATACACGGTCAGTCCATTCTGGCCTGTCCCTCTCGAATGTGGGAGATGGGGCTGAGAATTCCCAGCTCCCCACCCTGGCTGGGGCTTCTGGTGACAGGCACATCCAGAGACACCAGAGTCACCTCATTAGAACCAGAGCTGCTCCTGGTGCTCGTCACCACCCCGGGAATGACAGGGTTTCGGGAGCTCTGTGTCAGGAATATATATGTATTTATATTGTGTCTTGTTTTTTTTTTTTTTGTTTTTTTTTTCTATTTCACGCCTCTGAATGGCCTGGGTCATTAATTCCCTCCCACTCCTGTGTCTTCTTGGTGACATGATGACCCAGGAAGGTCAGAAGTCCAGCCGCAAGCTGCACGGCAGAGTGGCTGAGGCTCGGTGGGAGTCTGGGTTTGGGTCCTGCCCCAGAACGCTTCATGTTAGGCTTGGTTAGAATGTAGCTGGGCTGGAAGCCTCCTCACCCCGAATTTCTAGGAGCTGTGGGGAGAGGCCATGGTAGCTGAGAGCGTGTGTGGATCCGTCAGCCTGGCAGGGGGTCGTCCTCAGGTGAGGGCCAGAGAACTACTGATATTCTCTACGTTGTTACAGGACCTTCTTTGTCTGGAAAAACAGGCTCATTTTTCTGCATTACGGTCCTTGTGTATTTCAGCCTGGTCATCTTCAATAACTTCCTCTGATGTATCAGTAAGGATTCTTTTTCTTTCCTTTTCTGTTTTATTTTTTCTCCAGATGACAGACAAGCTGTGTTGGATGAGCAAAGGGCGTCGTTGGTCCGTGTGGTGGAGAAGGTTAGGGGTAGATAGCTTCAGCACAGCCTGATGCAGGGGGTCACACGGTGAGCGTGGTTTCTTCATCTGTGGGGTGGCTTCCTTCTCAAAACAGGCCAACCCTCTGGTTAGCAAAATGGCTCCAGCAGCTTCTCACCAGGTGACATCAGCTCTTGAGTTGTTCTCTAGAGACCACAAGAGTCTTTCCCTCTGGTGCCCCAGCTGGGGGTCCTGGTGACAGGCTGGGCGGTCACGGGTCATGTTCTCATTCCTGAAGCAGGTGCTGTGGCCTGGGGGCCCGTGAGGCTAAGTGTCCTGCTTCTCTCTCCAGCTGAGGGCGAGCTTTGTCTGCAGCACATGGTCCCCAGACAGGGACTGGAAGAAGGGAAGCTGGTGAACCCCTTTTCCCAAAGATAAACATTACAGCACTTGAGTTGGGTCACAGCCCCTGCGAGGATCCCGTTGGCTGTTACTGGGCTTCTCTCGGTGGTTTCTTTTCCTTTTTTTTTTTTTATAGCATTTTGCATGTGCACACACACTCACTCACTCACCATGGGGTTCTATTTCCACCCACTAGATCAGCAGAAACTTGAGTGCCAACAGTGCCAGGTGTGGGTGCAGCGTCAGTGCCCCTTGCCTGCTGGTGGGGACGTGCGTGGGTACAGCGTACAGACCCGTTAGAAATGACCGTTTGGCCTGAGCTAGTCCAGGGGAGGCTGTCTCTGTCTGCTGTCCGGCAATGTGGCGTGTCAGTCATTGTCCCAAACGGGGAACCATCAGAAATGGCTGCATCAGAAGTCGAACTCTGTTGTCACCAAGCAATGACAATGAACCACCCCCCAAAATCGGCTCACGGTCACGTGACTGAGTCTCAGGACGTGATGTTGGCAGTCTCCTCCCCTCTTCCCAAAGGCAGTAGGATTCCCTGACGCCTCTGGAGCTCAAAACCAGGAGGAGAAGGAGCCCTCTGCAGACGGAGGTGTGAAACGGAAGGAGAGGGAGAGCAGTTTTTACCGCTGGCTGCCGTGGGCACCGGATCAGCCCTGTGCACGTCTCCTGGTTCTGTCTGGTTCCTGGAGCCCAGCCTGGGGTTCCGCGGTGGGTGGTCGCTGCCTGGGCCCTATGGCGAAGTCGCCTTTCTGGAGAGAAGAGCACTGACTGGCTAAGACTGCGCACAGACCCTTGGGCAGCGTTCCTGGGTTCCTGGGCCCTGAATGGGCGTCGCCCCGTCCTCAGCCAGTTTCCCGCGCCTGGGCGGGCACTGCGCTCATCTTTATTATATGTGGCTTAAGTGTGTTTGTTGCCGATAGCTTATTGGTTGCTTGTGTAACTGTACTAGCCAATGGGGTGAAGTTGCCACGGCATTCAAATAGTCCCGCCTTCTGGCATGCCACCTCACAAATTGAGGTTAAAGATTGGAGCAATTATTATGCTGTTAAGAAATCTTAACACCAGAAGGGGTCTTTGCAATGGTACAAGACTAGAGGTTCTCCAATTGAAAAATAATGTCATAATAGCTAAGTCTTTGACTGGCTCCTCTAAAGCTGAAATATATGTCATTCCAAGAATTGATTTGGCTCCATCTCAAACAGGGTTGCCATTTCAATTGAGACGTAGACAATTTCCTGTAAAACTTGCCTTTGCTATGACCATCAATAAGTCTTAGGGCCAAACGCTTAAGCGTGTTGGCATTTTTTTACCTGAGCCTGCATTTGGACATGGTCAACTTTATGTTGCCTGTTCAAGAGTTCGTGAAAGAACGGACGTAAAATTAAAAATAATGGATGGTCCTCTGCAAGGCGAGCTTAAAAATGATGGAAAGATCTATACAAGAAATGTGTACAAAGAGATCTTTGACATGTGAATTAACATTTTATTATTTAAATCACCTTCATTTATTGAGCTAGTGGTAGCTCTTAAGAAATGTACCGCCAGTGGTTTCCTTCATTGCACTCTACTTGAAGCAATTAAGCAAGTAGAAGGGGGAAACCCCGTGGGGCAGTAAGCAAAGGGGCGTCCTCGCCGCCTGCCCTGGGTAATTCAGTTTGAATTAGCAGACACCTTTGCACAAATCATTTTAATTACAATTTATAATATCTAGAACAGCGGTCATTTCGTATGACCGCAGGGCTATCTAGTTCTGGATAAGGCAGGCGCCGTCTCTGAGGTCTGGGAGAAGCTGGTGTTCAATAGGCTGGGACCTCCTGGGACAGGCAGCAGCGCGGGGGATCCAGTGTTGGCCCGGGACTCTGAGGACTGAGGTTGAAAACCCCAAGGTCACAGGCTTGTGCGTGGGCTCATAGACATGTCCCTGTGGTCCTGGCTTGAGCCCCCTGTCAGGGCACATATGAGAGAGTGGTCACTGAACAACCAGTAACCTGTCGGATGAATTGTGCCACCTTCTATCTAAAACCCTCCTGGACACTTTATTTATCTGTCAGAGAGAGGGATACAGACAGGAATGGAGAGAGATGAGAGGCATCAATCATCAATTTTTCATTGCAACACCTTAGTTGTTCATTGATTGCTTTTTCACATTTGCCTTGACCGCAGGCCTTCAGCAGACCAAGTAACCTTTTGCTCGCGCCAGCGACCTTGGGTCCAAGCTGGCGACCTCGGGGTCTCCACTGCACCACAGCCTGGTCAGGCTATTTTATTTTTATTTTTATTTTTTTTTTAATTGAGAGGTAGGGAGATACAGAGACAGACACCCAGATGTGCCCCAACTGGATTTACCTGGCAATTCCTATCTGGGGCTAATGCTTTACCCACCTGGGGCCAATGCTCTCAACTGAGCTATTTTTAGCACCTGAGGCAGAGGTTCCACAAAGCCATCCTCAGCGCCCAGAGCCAATGCACTCAAATCGATCAAGCCATGGGCTGTAGGAGGGGGAGAGAGAGATAGAGAGAAGGGAGAGGGGAGAGAACCAGATGGTTGCTTCTCCTGTGTGCCCTGACTGGGAATCGAACCCAGGACGTCCACACACCAGGTCGTCGTTCTGCCACTGACCAGGGGCCTCAGTGACACTTGAAAGCCTGGTCCCATCTGCCTTCCTGGCGGCTGCAGCCTCTATGCCCCTTTGAGCACAGTGCGGACTGCCACTGGTCAGAGTGAGCCTCGGCCTGGTCCTGGGGGTTTGCACGGCCGCACTGAGCTTCAGAGCACCACTGACGTTCTGCCCTTGGGGGGGGGGGCGGGGGGGAATAGAACAGTAACCCCTCTGTCCACAGAACTGGCGTCTCCTGAGACTGCCTGGTGGCCGCCCCGTAACCACAGCACAGCCATGATGGTGAAGTCTGGGGGGTCCAGGCCATTGGTGTGGTCGTGTCCGCAGGGGTGTGGCCACCTCTCCAGTGTCCAGGCCCAGATCACTCTCTTGTTGCCCGAGTTCTGTCCTCTCTGGGATCGTGAGATGCGCCTCACAGAAGTTCACTTCTAGGAGAAATTGCTTATTTTATTTGATTTCTGTTTAAATGTATTGATTGATTTTTAGAGAGCGAGAGGGGGAAGGAAGAAAGAGAGGGAAACAGACTTGTTGTTCCACTTATTCATGCATTCACGGGTGGGTTCTCGTAGGTGTCCTGACCCGGGATCAAACTGGCAACCTTGGCCTATGGGGATGACGCCCTAACCAACTGAGCTCCCGGCCAGGGTCTCATTGTGTCTTAAAGCCACGGTGCTCTGACTCCATCCCAGCGTCCAGTGGACTCTGTTTGCAGCTGCAGGGTCCCTTCCATTTGTGCGGTTCTTTCACTACATAGTATCACTTGTGAGATCCTCAGGAAGGAGACATTGTTCTGTTCCTGCTTTGTTTTTCCTCTGGGTCTCAGGGGGTGGGGTCGTTTCTAGCTCATTGCCATCACTGGGGTGGAAGAAACGAAGGCGCTGAGCTGTTGCGCGGGGCCCTGCCGGGCTCAGTCTGTCCTGTCCCGACTTCCCGTGTCTGCGTGGCTCCGCGCCAGCCTCGCGGTGGCCTGCGTGCCGGCCTGGCCCCGCCCCTCGAGGACCCCGTGTCACCGTGGCTGGTTCTCCCTCGCTTCCTCTCTCGCTGCGACTTGAGATCAATGCCCTTGCGTCTGGTGCTTTGAACGCTCCTGGCTGTGGGGGCCCCGGTTACTGGGTGCGGGGGGCCGGGTCCTGGGTTCTCTCCGAGATTCCTTTCTGTGTCCCGTGCTGATGCTCGGTACGTTCAACCTAATTCTTTTACTCAGCCCACTCAGGAAACCCTGCGGGTGCCCCTCCCCGTTTCATGGATGGATAAACTGAGGCCCAGGGTGCTTCCAAGAGTTCTGCACTGTCGCCCAGAATCAGGAGCGGGAGGCGGGTGTTGTCGGCGCAGGAAGTGGGCGGGGCTGCAAAGGCGGAGGGACCCCAGTCCTCTCTGCTCAGCTCCTGTGCTGCCTCCGGGGGCCAAGCCCTCAGCACGTGGCCATCATGGCGGCGGAGCGTCTGTCCCGTCCCCACGGGGAGCTCAGTGAGGCCAGCAGGGCAGCCAGGCCCGCTGCAGGGGGAGTCCCAGCTGGGAGAGAGCCCGGTGTGGCCGGCTTGTGCTCTGCCCACAGGCGGTCCAGTGAACGTGAACCAAACCCACACCACAGCGCAGCCCGTCTGTGAAGGTTTATTCCAGGGCTCACCCTGTCGATGCGTCTTGGTCAAGAACCCCCATGCTCTTAGTCTCTGCAACTCCGGAGGAGCAAACAGAAGAGGTCTCCTGACTGTCGGGGGTGGGGGCTCGTGGGAAGCAGCAGAGCTGTAGGATGTGTGCTCACGAGGACAGTGTCCCGGCAGGGAGCCCCGGGTGTCCTGTTCTAGTAGCCGGTGCGTCAGCTGATGGAAGGAGTGCTTCCACGGCCCCACGGCTCAGGCTCGGGAGCTCCGCTGGGCTGCTCTGCCAAGCCCCCCTCTCTGGGCCCGAGTTCCTTGCCTGTCAAGGGAGAGGTTGGGCTGGATGGTCAGTGGGTGCTCTCGCTCTGCTCTTCTGTGAGCCTGGCTGTCACCCCGCTTGCCTCTGGGTGGCCGGGGCTGGCGGCCCCACCTGAGGCTGTCACCTCTGCCCTCTGCCGGTGCGCTCTTGACTCCGTGTCTGGTCTCCAAGGAGCAGACGCCCCCCCACCAGTGAGCAGACGCCCCTGACCTCAGGACTAAGGACGCCATGGCCACGTCGGCACCACTGCGCAGCCTGGAGGAGGAGGTGACCTGCTCCATCTGCCTCGATCACCTGCAGGACCCCGTGACCATCGACTGCGGTCATGTCTTCTGCCGCAGCTGCGCCGCCGACGTCCCCCCCGTCGCCGCAGGCTGCCCCCTCTGTCCCCTCTGCAAGAAGCCTTTTCAGAAGGAGAACGTCCGCCCCGTGTGGCAGCTGGCCAGCCTGGTGGAGAGCATCCAGCGGCTGAAGGTGGACAGGGGCGGGTCACCGGAGCGGGCGGCCCGGGAGGAGCAGCGTGGCGCGCGGCTGTGCCCGCGGCACCGGGAGAAGCTGCACTATTACTGCGAGGAGGACGGGCAGCTGCTCTGCGTGCTCTGCAGGGAGTCCCGGGAGCACAAGTCCCATGAGGCCGTCCTGCTGGAGAAGGCCGCCCAGCCCCACAGGGTAAGCCCTCCAGCCCACCCTGGACGGTGCCGGCCGCGCCCTCCTCTGCGCCCACCTGGATGGTGGAGGACAGGCCCGGCCGGGCCCCGCTGAAGGCTTCTTGCTGGCCAAGGACTCGGCCTGAGTCCACCTGCTGCTGCCCCAGCCCAGAGCATCCACCTGTCCCCACTGCTTGTCTTTCTACAGGAAAAAATCCTGAACCACCTGAGTGCTCTAAGGAGAGACAGAGACAAAGTTCAGGGCTGTCGGGCGAAGGGAGCAGCTGAGGCCACGGCCGCGCTGGTGAGTGAGGCTGTGGAGGGGACACTGAGGCCGTGGGCCTCGCAGCTGGAGCTCCTGAGCTTGGGAGGAGCAGTGGGCAGGCCTGCGCTGGTCCCCCGGGCTCTGGGCGCTGGCCCGTGTCCTGGTCTGAGCAGGGAGTGGGTTTTCTAGGCGTCACCTGATGCAGCTGCCCCGGTTCTGAAAGAGGATCCAGGTGTGGGGCTCTGAGGGGGGCCTGGCCGCGCCCTTCCTGTCACAGAGGGGGGCAAGACGTGATTCCTGGGAGCGGGGGAGGGGCGGGCTGAGGACGCACCTGGCCACGCCCCCCCCACAGCTGCTGGTCGCGGGGACAGGCGGCCCGTGTACTTCCGGAAACGCTCTACCACTGAGCCCACTGGCCAGGGCCTCCCTGACTCTTCTTTGAGGAGAGGAGGTTGGCCCAGGCATGCTGGAAAGCCCCTTTACCCTCCGCCCCCCGAGACGGAACACTAGAATAGAATTCATGAGTGGCGGCCGCTAGGGTGGAAGGATCCTTCTGGAGCACCGCTCACACCAGATCTTGTGGGGTTTCCAGCCCCCGGCGGCAGCATCACCCCTCTCCCTTCTCGCCCTTGCAGAGGAAGCTCCAGGAGGAGAGGCAGGCCATCGTGGCCGAGTTCGAGCAGGGCCACCAGTTCCTGCGGGAACGGGAGCAGCGGCTGCTGGACCAGCTGACCAGGCTGGAGCAGGAGCTGGCGGAGGGCAGGGAGGAGTACCAGGCCCGGGGCAGCAGGGAGCTTGCCCGGCTGACGCTCCTCATCTCCGAGCTGGAGGGCAGAGCACAGCAGCCGGCTGCCGAGCTCATGCAGGTGAGACCTCTTCCTCTGGGGGCAAGGAACCTGGGCACCAGGGCGTCGGTCCCCCGGGGAGTCACTCCCACTGGGGACCTCGGTTTCCTCTTCTGAAACACGGGGTGATCATCCTGCCCCCAAGTACCTGTACCAGTGGTGGCTTGGACATCAGATGAGATGACTGGCCTGTTGACACTTAAAAAAGGAAACATTCAGCCTGACCAGGTGGTGGCACGGTGGACAGAGCATCGACCTGGGAGGCTGAGGTCCCTGGTTCAAACCCCGAGGTCCCCGGCTTGACTGAGGGCTCATCCAGTTTGAGTGTGGGATCATAGACATGACCCTGAGTTCATTGTCTTGAGCCCAAAGGTCTCTGACTTGAGCCCAAGGCGGCTGCGGCTGGCTTGTGTTGAGGGACAGATTAGAACGATTTGCCAGAAACTCTGCCGTCCCTGGGCAGCGGCTTCCTGGCCGAGCAGGTGTGGCTCTGAGCTCACAGAACTGCCCACTGCAGGGCCCCCTTCTTCCCGAGACTTTTGGGAACGGTCACCAGCAGCGACCGGCAGCCCATTCCATTTGGTTCGCAAGCACTCGCGTGATCCTGTAACGGTGTGTGTGTTACATGGAGAGCTTGCTGTCAGCTTCCCCTGCACGAGGTCGGCTCTATGAGGTTGAGGTTTGCACAGCACTGTTTTGTTTTGCTTGCTTGTTTGTTTTACTGCTGTGCCCCAGGCTTCTAGAGCGGAGCCTGGCATGTAGGAAGCACTTAATTAATATTTGTGAGTGAGCGAAAGGAAGGCAGAATGTAATGCTGACGTCACGGAGGCTCTAGACTCAGAAGGAAATAACCAGCATCCCACAGGGACCCTTCCTGGGCCACCCTGTCCCCACACAGACATGACAGCACTGTCCTTCCTCCAGCTGGGGCCACAGTGCCCTTGACCGTCCACAGCTGTGCGGGCGGGTCTGTGTGGACACGTGTGGCTCTCTGTCTCGGCCGCTGCGGCTGCAGGCTGTTCTCACTGTCAGCTGGCCCCCAGCACGGCCTCCAGACGGGCTGTGTTCACGGGCGTCCCTCAGCCCGGGCTCTCGAGGACCATCACCATGTCCAGAATTCAGCCAAGAGAAGAGAGGAAGGAGGAGAAGGCAGTTTCCTTTCTTTTTTAAGGGACACGACCCCCAAATTGTTGTCATCGCCTCCTCCTACGTCCTGTTGACCAGCTTGGTCTTGTGTCCAGACCCCGGTTACCAGGAAACCTGGGGAGTGCAGTTTCTTGCTGGGTCCTGTTATTAAAAGGGAGAAGGGGACCCTGGACACGGGAAGATGCTTCGTCACAGCCACAGGGAAGCAGAGGCGTGTGGCACCCCCACCTGAAACCCGTGGGTGGTTACTGCTGTGCACGGAACACCGTGTAAATCCACCCACGCCCTTCCACCCACTGCCAGCTGGCCTGCCGCCTTTGCCGAGGGCTCTCCACCTGTCTGTCCTCTCCCTGGCCTGCACACTGTCCTCCACACCTGAGCCCACGGGCCACCCCCTCAGACCCGCTGGCCCTGCCCTCTCTGTCCCCACCGGCCCTGTTTGCTCTGTCGCTGCTGTGTCTGCTGTTTTATCCACGAGAACGCCACTGCGTAGGAAGGGGCTGCGTCCCCTCTCTAGAGCGGTGTTGCTGCAGGGCGTGAGGTCTGACTCACACTGACCCTGTGCTTTCTCCCTCCAGGACGGCAGAGACTTCCTGAACAGGTGAGAGCGTCCTCTCTGGAGTCTGCCTCACCCCCCACCCCATGTCCTCCCCGTTCCCTGACCACGTCCATTTGAATGAATGGGGAGTGAAAGGTGCCCACAGCCCTCAGTCCCCCCTGGGAAAGGTGCCCACAAATCACAGTTCCCCCTGGGAATGGTGCCCACAGCCCTCAGTTCCCCCCGGAAAAGGTGCCCACAAATCACAGTTCCCCCTGGGAATGGTGCCCACAGCCCACAGTTTCCCCGCCCAGTAAGTGAGAACGCATCCTTGAACCAGGACTTGCTGTCCACTGGAACAAGTTCCCTGTGGAGTCCCAGCCTCGTGGCCCTGTGTTACGGGGCATAATCACCCTTTTCCTTCCCCCTTCCGGCTTGTCCTGAGGGTTGAGGGAAACATGGGGACAGAGAAACTGTGTGTCATTGTCTCAGGTATCCACGGAATAAGTTCTGGATGGAGAAACCCATTGCCCACATGACTAAGAGGAAGACGGGAGAATTCTCAGATAAGCTTGTGTGTCTGCAGCGAGGCTGGAGAGAATTCCAGGGTGAGGGCACTGGGGGGACCCCAGGGTGGGGGGCCGGGGAGAGCCCCGGGGGGTGGGGGGTCAGGGCCAGGGAGAGCCCCGGGGTGGGGGGCCGGGGAGAGCCCGGGGGTGGGGGGTCGGGGAGAGCCCCGGGGGTGGGGGACCGGGGAGAGCCCAGGGTGGGGGAGAGCCCCAGGGTGGGGGGCTGGGGAGACCCCCGGGGTGGGGGGCCGGGGAGAGCCCGGGGGTGGGGGGTCGGGGAGAGCCCCGGGGTGGGGGCCAGGGAGAGCCCAGGGTGGGGGACCGGGGAGAGCCCTGGGGTGGGGGCACAGGGGATGGGCTATCACTGACCGAGGTGCCTGCCCTTCCTGTCCTGCTCTCCTGTCTTGGCCCTCAGAGGGCCGCCTGGTGGTTCTCACTCTACTTCCGGGGACCCAGGGATGGAGCCTCTAAATTTGCCGGGCTTGAGGGTCATGCTGCCCTTTGTCCTCCCCAGGGAAGCTGCTGAGAGACTTGGAATATAAGACAGGTGAGTGTCCAGGGGGTGTTCTGAATTAACCTCTCCCCACAGAGTCTGTGACAGTCCCCCAGGGCCCAGGGGGTGGGGGGGTCCCTTCCCAGGGCATGGGAGAATCTCCCAGTTGCAGACCTCAGCCCCGCTCTGTGTGTTCTGACCACCTGCTGCGCTCAGGCTGCAGGTCAGGCCCCCCCTCCCCCCCCCCCGTGATGGCTGGGCCTTCTCTGCCCGTGCTCCGTCATTGCGGCCTCACAGGTCCTGCGGCCGGTCCCTGCCCTGTGACTTGAGTTTCTCCTCGTCTGGCCCAATCCCACGCCTCCTGTATTCAGAGCCGACTCTGACGGCTCCCTGGCAGCCCTGCTGTGGGGCTGGGCACTGCGTACACCCCGGAGGGCCATGCACGGGGACCGTGTGCTGTGTGCAACCCTGCCGTGGACGCCATGGAGACTTTGGGGCCCCTCCCGGCCCACCAGTGACCCTGTGACCTCTTCTGTCCCCACAGTGAGCGTCACCCTGGACCCACAGTCGGCCAGCAGGTACCTGCAGCTGTCGGGGGACTGGAAGTGTGTGACTTACAGTGACAGCTGGGACCAGGGCGGTTTCCTGGGCCCCCAGCGGTTCGACTGTGAGCCGGCCGTGCTGGGCAGGAAGGGCTTCACCTGGGGCAAGGTCTACTGGGAAGTGGAGGTGGACAGGGAGAGCTGGTCTGAGGATGAAAACGACGGGGACGAGGAGGAGGAGGAGGAAGGGGGGGAGGAGGAGGAGGAGGAGGAGGAGGAGGTCGGAGATGAATATGGCGACTGGGAAACGGATGAGGATGAGCAGTCGCTGTGGGGGGAGGAGGAAGAAGAAGAGGCGGAGGAAGAGGAGGAGGAGGTTCTGGAAAGCTGCATGGTGGGGGTGGCCCGGGACTCCGTGAAGAGGAAGGGAGACCTCCGCCTGCGGCCGCAGGACGGGGTGTGGGCGCTGCGACTCTCTTCCGCCGGCATCTGGGCTCGCACGGACCCCGAGGTCGAGCTCTCCCCGGCCGTGCGGCCCCGGAGAGTGGGCATCGCTCTGGACTACGAAGAGGGCACCGTGACTTTCACCAACGCCGAGTCGCTGGAACTCATCTACACCTTCACTGCCACCTTCACGCGGCGCCTGGTCCCCTTCCTGTGGCTCAGGTGGCCTGGAACGCGCCTCCTGCTGAGACCCTGAGCCCCGCCTGGGCGCCTGCCCCAGCCCCCGCCCCCGCCCCCGCGCGCGGGACTGCGCGTGTCCCCCGGATTCCGGGACTGACGCGGGGATTCCGGTGTCTGACCGTCTCTCTGGATTCCGGGACGGACGAGGGGATTCCGGTGTCTGACTATCTTTCCTCCGGATTCTGGGACGGACGGGATTCCGGTGTCTGACTGTCTCTCCTCCGGATTCTGGGACGGACGAGGGATTCCACTGTCTGACCGTCTCTCCTCTGGATTCTGGGACGGACGGGGGGATTCCGGTGTCTGACCGTCTCTCCTCTGGATTCTGGGACGGACGGGGGGATTCCGGTGTCTGACCGTCTCTCCTCTGGATTCTGGGACGGACGAGGGGGATTCCGGTGTCTGACCGTCTCTCGGGATTCTGGGACGGACGGGATTCCGGTGTCTGACCGTCTCTCCGGATTCTGGGACTGACGCGGGGATTCCGGTGTCTGACCGTCTCTCTGGATTCTGGGACGGACGAGGGGGATTCCGGTGTCTGACCGTCTCCTCCGGATTCTGGGACGGACGGGATTCCGGTGTCTGACCGTCTCTCCGAATTCTGGGACTGACGTGGGGATTCCGGTGTCTGACTGTCTCTCTGGATTCTGGGACGGACGGGGGGATTCCGGTGTCTGACCGTCTCCTCCGGATTCTGGGACGGACGGGATTCCGGTGTCTGACCGTCTCTCCTCTGGATTCTGGGACGGACGGGAGGATTCCACTGTCTGACCGTCTCCTCCGGATTCTGGGACGGACGGGATTCCGGTGTCTGACCGTCTCTCTGGATTCTGGGATTGACAGGGGGATTCCGGTGTCTGACCGTCTCTCGGGATTCTGGGACGGACGGGATTCCGGTGTCTGACCGTCTCTCCGAATTCTGGGACTGACGTGGGGATTCCGGTGTCTGACTGTCTCTCTGGATTCTGGGACGGACGGGGGGATTCCGGTGTCTGACCGTCTCTCTGGATTCTGGGATTGACGGGGGGATTCCGGTGTCTGACCGGAGCACCTGAAGCGAGGGAGAGGCGGGACCCCCCTCCATCCACTGCTGGCCCCTCCCAGGGGCCGTGACCACTGAGACCTCAGTGTTGCGGCTGCGCCCACACTGCGGTGGCCGGTTCTTCTCCGGGCTTGTGGGATCCTGGTGCAGCTTCCGACCCTGCAGTCCACGTGGGCCCCTCCCTCCCTCCCTCCCTCCCTCCCTCCCTCGTGCCACTGCCTTGGACCCAGCCCTGCCCTTTGTTGAGGAAGAAACCAGGCAGCAGCATCTTGCCCGGCGTGTTCATCCCGTGCCAGCTGTCCTTGGGAAAGATCAGTGGACTGTTCCACCCCGGCCATTTTGCTGTCCCCAAATCCCATCGCTCCCGCCCCCGCCCCGAGCCCACTCTGCTGCCTTCCCTGGTGTCTGACCGGACCTACCCGGACTCGGGGTTACACAGCTGTGAAAAGGCTGAGGGTGAACTGAATCGAGACCCACTGGCGTTTCCGGGCGTTTAAATTAAGCCGCGGAGTTCGGTGGGATTCACCTCCTTGTGTCCAGAGGCCACGCCTCTCTGAGACCAGGGCTGTGTGTGTGTCTGATTCCCAAACTGAGGGTGTGGAACTCCCTGGAGCCATCTGTGGTCTCGGGAACGGTCTAGATACCTGTCAGTCTGGGGTGACAATGACCAAAACATTGTCTAGGTGGGTTGGTCCTTGCAAGCAGAGATTTTTTATTTTTATTTTTTTTTAAAGAATCCAGACTATCTTTTGCTCTTTTCGGTTCATCTAAAATCATCGGGGCAACATGCAGTCAAGCAGGCATCCCGTGCCTTGGAAGCTCTGGTCCGTTTCTCCCGAGAGGGGCTCCCCTTCTGACGCTGGCCCTCATTCTCCTGGGAGAGGGTTTGGGAGGACAGGACAGCTGAGGTGGGGGGGAAGGAGGGCAACAGGGCTCCACAAGCCCACCGGGGCTTCATGTCAAGAGGGGCATTAAAGCCCATCTGCCCACAGGCCCCACCCTAGTCCCAGCCTCTGCCCAGGCCCCCTGGTGTCCACAGGGTAGCACAATCTCCCTGCTTCAGCCAGGTCCCCGCCCGTGCCCCGCCCCCCAGCCATGCCCTTAGGTTGCGGGCGCCCTGTGGTCCCTGCCCCAGCAGCTGTGGATCCTGCTGCTGCCCAAGTCACCACACATCACCTTTTGCCTCTAGTTCTGCCCGCTCCTTGAGGGCAGGCACCGTATCTTGTGTTTCTCTTGTACTTTCTGCGGCACCCAGGACAGTGCTGGGTGCAGAGCAGAGGCTCAATAAAGCCTCGTTGCACGAAGAGCTGGCTGTGACTATTCTGTCATAACTCAGACACCACCGCGCCTCTCAGGCGGCGACTGCAGAGATTCTATGGATGGCAGTAGCCCCAGGCTTTTCTTCTGAGCCCTTTAGAACTCTGTGAACCTGGTTGGTTCAGTGGTAGAGCATCTGCCATGTGTGTGGATGTCCCAGGTTCAATTCCTGGTCAGGACACACAGGAGAAGCACCCACTACTTCTCCACCTTTCCCCCTCTCGCTTCTCTTTTTCTCTCTTCCCCTCCTGCAGCCATAGCTTAATTAGAGCAAGTTGGCCCCTGGTGCTGAGGATGGCTGTGTCCTTCCTCTCAAGCCCTAAAAAGAGCTCAGTTGCTGAGCAACAGAGCAACGCCCCAGATGGGTAGAGCATCGCCCCCTGGTGGGCATGCCGAGTGGATTCTCGTCGGGTGCCTGTGGGAGTCTGTCTGCCTCCCGCTTCTAACTTTGGAAAACAAAAAAAAACCCCAAAACCCTCTGCTTTCTGTCCTCTGCACACACCCTGTCATTGCTGGACGTCCCGAAAGAGCCCTCAGCGCCCCGCCATGGCACCCAGACCAGCCGACGTGAGGTCCTGTGTGTGCACACAGGGCTCCCGTGGGAGGGGTGTAGTCTCTACCACAGCAACACCCCCCCAAAAAAAAACCCTCTTTCTTGGAAAACAAGCAGTGTCCCTAAGGAATGATATAACCTAGAGGTTCAATCTGCCTCCTGACACCAATTTTCAGGCCGTTTCTCACGGAGTCTCTGATGCTTTCCTCTCCGTTAACATGATAAAGAAGGTCAAGGGGACGGGGGTGACATGACAGGCGTCTGAGGTGCATGGCACAGAGGGCACGCTTCCAGGCTCTCATCTGTGACGCATTCATGCTATACCTCTTTATTCTTTCTGTCCTAAAGACGTACATGCAAATATATGTCAGTTATTAGAAATAAGACATGTGCAGTCCATTATAAGGTTTCTTAATCCGTGTTTGAATCCTGGGAGACAATGATTACTAGGATATCCTTGAGTACTTAAATTTATTTTGTTGACTGCTGTGGATCGCTCCCTAAAATTATGCTCAACGAATGTTTTATTTGTGGAATAATTTAATAATTCTCAAAATGCCTTTTATCCTTTCTTGGAAAGAATTTTTGTATAATGAGATTTCTGAAACTTTAAAAAAAAAGATTTTATGTATTGATTTTACAGAGAAGAGAGAGAGAGAGAGATGGGAGTGAGAAGTATCAATTCATAGTTGCTTCACTGGAGCTGTTCATTCATTGCTTGTCTGTCATGTGCCTTGACCCGGCAAGCCCAGGGTTTTGAACCAGCAACCTCAGCAATTCTGTTTGTTTTTATATCATTGTTCATAAAGATTTCTCCACATCAAGTTTTATTATTAACTTTACATGAGACTTATAAAGTGATTTGGAGCATTCTTTCTGTTTGCTGTAAAACTTATTGTAGGAAGTACCTTTTCTTTCTTTCTTTTTTTTTTTTTAGCTTTGATAAAACTCACCTATAAAAAGCAAGTGGACCTGGTATTTTTTTGTTGTTCAGGGTAAAGTGGAGGAGGAAGGCTCAAAATTGCAATATCTAATTTGATTTAATGATTATAGATTTATTAGGTTTTCCCAATCATATGTTTTATATAAAACTGACCATTATGACTGTTTTCAAACTTTTTTAAAATTAATTTTTAGAAAGAGAGAGAGAAAGGGGGAGGAGTGGGAAGCATCAACTCCCATATGTGCCTTGACCAGGCAAGCCCAGGGTTTCGAACCGGCGACCTCAGTGTTCCAGGTCAATGCTTTATCCACTGCACCACCACAGGTCAGGCTTTTTTTCAAGCTTATTCACAATTCTACACACTTGTCCTGTTTTCTGTTTCTAATAGTATTTGTAATTTTTCTTTTCTAAAGCTTTTATTTATTGATTTTAGAGAGAGGAGAGAGAAGGAGAGAGAGAAAGGCGGGGGTGGGGGTTAAAAGCGGGAAGCATCAACTCATAGTAGTTGCTTCTCATACGTGCCTTGACCGAGCAACCCTGGGGTTTTGATTCAGGGACCTCAGTGTTCCAGGTCCACACTTTATCCACTGCACCCACAGGACAGGCTATACAGTGTTTCCCAACCTTCTTTGTGCCATGCCCCACCTTAACCTTTCTAAAATTTTTGTCCCCCCCATGTAACATACATAATTTTTAACATTAAAAAATTGATTTGTTCACTTAATAAACATAAATGATAGGTTCTAGGAAGAAATCACTATGAAATTGTTAACAAACCACAGTAAATAAAATTTCAAAACATATAATGAAAAACAAATTTAAATTCCAAATAATTTTAATACAGATTTTTCTATATTAATTTATTAGTGTGATCCTTGTGCTTGATGCTTGCTGCACAGAGATTTTATATTAGGTTCCAATTTGGTTAGCTTTAGTCTCAAGTCTCCACATTGTGTTATATCCAGCTGATTTCTTTTTTTTACCAGTAAATCATTTACAGCACTAAATCCACATTCAGCTAAAAATGAAGATGGAAACGGTAGCAATAGTTTTCTTGCACATTTGGTTAAATTTGGGTATTTGATTTCTGTTTCCTCACAAAGCCATGCCATCGCTCCTTTGATACTAAATAAAGCTTTAACTGACTCATCATTTTGCAATTCTGCGGGTTCTTCTTGATACTGCATATTTGATATATCAGACAAATCCACTAACATTGGCTGCATCATCCATGTTGGGAAATCAATTTGTTTTAAATCAGAAAATCTTTCCTTTAAATCAGCTGATAGAATATTCAAATGATTGACAATAACAAGTAAAGCGGTATCAGTTACTTCACATTTTTGGAGCCAATGAAACTGTTTAAAGTTTTTGTTGTTAATATGTTTCTGACATAACTCAATAGTGGTAATGAAACCAAATATCTTTGCTTTTGCATCGACAAGAGTTTTATTTGTTCCTTGAAGTTGCTTATTTAATATAATTAGTTTTTCAAAGATATCGGCTAAATAACTCACAAATGCTTTCCCATCTATTGTTAACAGATACTTAATTTCAGGTTTGTCACTTAAAAAATCACTAAGAGTATCAAACAGTTCCATAAATCTTTTCAAACAGTTTCCTTTAGATAGCCATCTTACTTCAGTATGAAGTAAAAGTCTCACATGGTCTTCATTTTGTTCTTCACAAAATAGCTTGAAAAGACGCTCACATTTGGCACTAGCTTTAATAGCATTAACACACTTTATTACTATATGTAATACTTCATTCAGAACAGGCGAGATGTTTTTACCTACCAAGTTTTCCCTATGAATAACACAATGCACAAGAATCATTTCTGGATTCGCATCTTTCATCAATTTTAAGCAGCCATTTTTCTTGCCCATCATATTGGGAGCACCATCTGCAGCACAAGATGTTATATTTTTCATTGGTATATCATTGACATCTAAGTAGTTTTTTAGCTTATTATATATATCTTTGGAGGTAGTGGTGCTTTCTAATCTTTTACAGAACAACATTTCTTAGCCTGACCTGTGGTGGCACAGTGGATAAAGCGTCAACCTGGAAACACTGAGGTTGCCGGTTCAAAACCCTGGCTTGCCTGGTCAAGGCACATATGGGAGTTGATGCTTCCTGCTCCTCCCCCTTCTCTCTCTCTCTCTCTCTTTGTCTCTCTCTCTCTCTCTCTCCCCCTCCTCTCTAAAATGAATAAATTTAAAAAAATTAAAAAAAAGAACATTTCTTCAGCAAAATGTCCTTTATCAATATATGTTACATAAGTTATCAATACTGCCTCACTGTCTCTCAAAGTTGATTCATCCATTTGCAAGGAGAATTTTCTTGTTTTCAGCTTTTCAATAAATTGTTTTTCAATATCCTCACTCATTTCATCTATTCTTCTGCTAACAGTATTGTCACTGAGTGGCATAGCTTTTACATCTTTGTCATCTTTTTCAAGAACCATTTTAAGAAATGCTGATATTGACGGTTTTATTAAATTCTCTCCTATAGTGTGATTTTCTCCAGTTTTAGCGATGAATAAAGAAATTTGATAACTAGCCTCAAGAACACGATTATTAGTTGAAGTATGAGCAGTAAATAGAGACTTTAATGTTGTTCTTTTTTCAAAAATTTTCTTTAAAGTTTTAAAGTAACTCAAATCTGAATTAATATGAGCACTATGTTTCGCCTTCAAATGCGCCTCAAGATGACCTCGTTTCATTGATTCGTTGGTCAAGCATTGCTGGCATAAAAGACAAAAAGGAATTCGCTCATCGTGAACAGCGGGTATGAACCCAAATTTTAAATATTCCTCCAAATATTGACGAGTTTTTTTCTTGCTTGCACCACTCATTTTACTATGGGCTATAAGAAATAAAAATAAGATCAATTAAAAACTAATATTAAAATATGTGTTAAAATATATTCAATGTGACATAGAGTAAACGTATACTAAAAATTCATATTTATTTAAATGTATATAACACATTTACTACACTACCACCGCAAATCAAAAGGTATCTATATTTTTTCCACTTGACAAAATTTTCTGGAAAGTTATGCTTCTAAAATTAAAATTGTCATGCATGCACTATTATAGTCCCAATAATATTTATAAAATATTAGTGCTTTCTAGCCCCGATGCAAGAAGTACTTAATAAAGAGTTTAATATTGATAAAAATAAAATCAAATACTTACCAATTATATCTATACTATATATATATGTATATTTATTAAATCAATGAGCTTTTACAATAGTTTTGACTGACACATTTCAAATTAACACCAACTAAATGATGTGAAACACTACAGAAGTTGCGATGGGCCAATTAGGTGAGAATAACTGCGTTGTTTAGCGAGTTTTTAAACCGTCCGGGGTTCCCCGCGGCAGACGGCACGCTCCGCGGTGAACCCAGGACGAAGTTTACTTGACGACGCCAATCACCCAGTTGATATTTTGGTCTCGTCAAATGAAATTATACTTAATAATTATTTACCGCAATTATTTAAGAATTGCATTTTTTGTTAAATTTGGCACCGATATCTAGCATTGCATTTAAATGGCCCGGGGCGAAAGAGTTAAAGTCGTGTCGAGTCCATTTTCAAATTGCCCCCCTTAACTATCGAATTGCCCCCCTGTGGGGCGTGGGCCCCACGTTGGGAAACACCGGGCTATAATAATTCTCTTTCTTGAATAATTTTGCTGAAGATGTGTTATTTTAGTAGCCTTTTCAAAGAATAAGTTTCCAGTGTTGCTGAACATCGTTTTTCTATTTCGTTTCTGCTCTTCCTTTCTTTAGGCTTGCTCTGTTTGTTTGTTTGTTTACTTACTGAGTTAGGCATTAAGTTTAACTCAATGAGTTAGATACTTAGTTCCAATTCACTACTTTTTTTTTCTTGAATATATGCATCAAAGGCTATAAATTTCCATGTAAGTAATACTTTGGTAGTCTTAAAGTTATAGTCACAAAATTCCTTGGTGCTCTGCCCTTCGAGAGGTAGAGCGTCATTCCTGTCCCCTCGAGTGTGGGCTGGACTTAGGGCGTCACCGTGAACAAACAGAGCACCGTGGAGGTGATGGTGTGTGAACTTGGAGTCGGGTAGCCCAGCTGCAGACGCTGCAGCTCCGCCTGGTGAGAGACCCTGAGCCGGAGCCGCCCAGCTCAGCTGCCCTCAGATTCCTGCCCTGCAGAATCTGTGAGGATGTAAACATTTGCTGTCATAAGCTAAACTTGGGGATAGTTTGTTATTATGTAGCAATAGCTAACACCCTGCTGCAGCTTTATCAGCATTTAATGTTTTTTTAGTCTTTCAGTTTTTTTGTTTGCTTGTTTTGTATTTTTCTGAAGTGAAAAGTGGGGAGGCAGACAGACAGACTCCCTCATGTGCCCTACCGGGATCCACCTGGCATGCCCACCAGGAGGCGATGCTCTGCCCATCTGGGGTGTTGCTCCTTTGTAACTGGAGCCTTTCTAGCACCTGAGGCGGAGGCCATGGAGCCATCCTCAGTGCCCGGGCCAACTTTGCTCCAATGGAGCCTTGGCTGCGGGAGGGGAAGAGAGAGACAGAGAGGAAGGAGAGGGGGAGGGGTGGAGAAGCAGATGGGCGCTTCTCCTGTGTGCCCTGACCAGGAATCGAACCCAGGACTCCTGCACGCCAGGCCGATGCTCTACCGCTGAGCCAACCGGCCAGTGCTTTATTTTATTTTATTTTTATTTTAAATTCTTTACTGATTTTAGAAAGAGAGGAAGGGAGAGAGAAGGAGACAGAAATATCAGTCTGTTTACGTGCCCTGACTTGGGATTGAGCCTGCAACCTTGGTGTATCAGGACAATGCTCTAACCCACTGGTCCCCAACCCCTGGGCCACGGACCGGTACTGGTCTATGGGCCATTTGGTACCGGTCCGCAGAGAAAGAATAAATAACTTACATTATTTCCATTTTATTTATATCTAAGTCTGAACGATGTTTTATTTTTAAAAAAATGACCAGATTCCCTCTGTTACATCCGTCTAAGACTCACTCTTGATGCTTGTCTCGGTCACGTGATACATTTATCCATCTCACCCTAAAGGCCGGTCCATGAAAATATTTTCTGACATTAAACCGGTCTGTGGCCCAAAAAAGGTTGGGGACCACTGGTCTAACCAACTGAGCTACCTGGCAGGGCTCAGTTTCAATAATTTAAGATTTTTATTATAATTTCATCTTTGGTTCATGAATAATTTAAAAGTGTTTTATAAATGTTCAGGCTTAGAAAATTACCTTTTAAAACTTTTGGATTTATTACACTGTGGTTAGAGATTTTCAGCTGCATGTTTGACAAATGGAAGTCACTCGGACACGTTGTTTTGGGAAAAGAGCTCTGTCACTCATGACTTGGTTATGTCATTGTGCCTGGGGGAGATAGGTAGCTCTCAATGCACTTCTTATTGGTCAATCCATTTTTGCAAGCATTTATCCCTTTAGAAATCATCCTTATTCAAGAATTATTACCAGAGCAACTATTCTCGCGCAAGAAAACCCCTTAACAAAAGAAACGATGCAGAGACTGAAGTTTTATTGAATTCTGCAGAGCGTGGGTGGTCACAGTATCCACAGTTCAGGAACCTTGACGGAATCGTTTGTTACAAATAATAACATTTGCCAGAACAGTTTTATATGACAGATAACTGAACAGGGTATGTAGTCACGAGCTGCCACAAAACTGTGCCCAGAACTGCGACGTTCCTGCCCATGCCCTTGGCGGACCCCTTATCAGAAGAAGCGGGGGAGAGAGCAGCACTCCCTGTGTCCGCCTGATAATCCTTGCAGCAGACGGCTGTAGTTTAGGAGAGCCGACCTCCGACGTTGTCCCCAGGGCCAAACAGGAGACGGCAGGAAGGCAGGCTGAGAAACTTTCAAAAACTTAGACGCGGAAGAGGGAAACAGAAGAACGTTTTAAACAAATAGAGTAGGGGGCGTACAGAGTTTTCTTTTCAGAGGACGTTTTATATTAAAGCTGGGGACAGTGACACAAGGAAGGGCTTAGGGCGTTTTATATTAAAGCTGGGGACAGTGACACAAGGAAGGGCTTAGGACAGAAGAAGCCACAGGAGGAGGCTGGGCGGGGCTGGGTGGACTCACCGAGAAGAAGAAGTGAGCCACGGTGCGGCTACTTCAGCTCACGGAGTAGTTCAGAGAGAGGGGACCTGGCAGGCAGGTTCAGGGGGTGAGCCCCGGACAAGCTGCCACTGCCCACGGCTCTCCTGGCTGCCAGTCTCTGGAGTGGCTTAGCATTGGGGAGACACGTGCCTGGGTGGGAAGAAAGGCGTGGATGTGCTGAGGACAGGGAACGCTTTGCTTTGACAGAGATCTTGGTGATTTTTTTTTTCTAAGTGTTCCATGAGTGCTCAAAAAGACTGTATTTTCACTAAGGACTCTGCGTATGCCCATTAGGTGGATTTTATTTTGTTATTCAAATATGCTATGTCTTTGTTAGAAGACTCTTACTTTGTGGTTCAGATAGGCTTTATTTTCCCAAATAGTCTGTCTTGAAGTATCAATCACAGAGAGGAATTCTGCTGCTGTGACACTTAGTTTATCAAGGTCGCTGACCATGAATTGGTCCGTGGGCTGCCGCTTAGACTTCTTGCAGTTTCTGATAAATTGTTCCTCTTCGCAGAATGCCTGTGTTCCTTCTCTAACTGAATTATACTTCATGTGTTAAAGTGTATCTTCTGTGATATCGATATAGTTACATCAGCTTGCCCTCCTTACCAATGCCTGGTATGCTATTTTTAATCTTTTTTTTTTTTTTTAGTTCTTTTGTAAACAGTATAGCTAGATTTTTTTTTTTAGTCTACAGCTTGTGTTTTGGTAAATATGACTTATTCTGTTTACATTTACTGTGATTATTGATCGATACATTTCTATAGTATTATTTTATCACTTCTATTTATTGTTCTTTTTCCATGCTCCTTTTTTTATTTTCTCATCTTTGTTGGATTAAGCGTTCTTTGTTCCATTGTTTCTCTTCTCCTGGCTTGGATGTTACCTGTATTCTCTTTCTGTTTACCCTTAAATATTACCTGCGTACTTGGTAAAACATGCAGCTTTACCAGTGATGTCAAACTGGCTTTGAAAGAGGTCGTTCAGGGACCCACTCCCACTCGGGATGGGGGTATGAATTTCCTCCTTGCACATCATTTTAAGTAGCATCAGTCTGGGTGATAGGGAATCAAATCTCACTGTGCTTATTGCTGTGTTTCTCTGGCTGCTGAGGAAGGTTTGACCACCTTTATTTTTTTTATCTTTTTTTTTTTCTGAAGTGAGAAGCCGGGAGGCAGTCAGACAGACTCCCGCATGGGTCCAACTGGGATCCACCTGGCACGCCCACCAGGGGGCGTTGCTCTGCCGCAACCAGAGCCATTCTAGCGCCTGAGGTGGAGGCCATGGAGCCGTCCTCAGTGCCCGGGCCAACTTTGCTCCAATGGAGCCTTGGCTGTGGGAGGGGAAGAGAGAGACAGAGAGGAAGGAGAGGGGAAGGGGTAGAGTAGTAGATGGGCACTTCTCCTGTGTGCCCTGGCCGGGAATCGAACCCGGGACTTCTGCACGTCAGGCCAACGCTCTACCACTGAGCCAACCGGCCAGGGCTTGGCCATCTTTTTTTTTGGCCATCTTTACATGGGGTAATATTGGGCTTTCTTTCTTGGTACTGTCTGCCAACTTTTGTTAGTTTTTCTCTCTGGTTGCCTTTTACATTTTTTAAAAAACATTTTGTTGCCTGACCTGTGGTGGCGCAGTGGGTAAAGCGTCAACCTGGAAACGCTGAGGTTGCCGGTTCAAAGCCCTGGGCTTGCCTGGTCAAGGCACATATGGGAGTTGATGCTTCCAGCTCCTCCCCCTTCTCTCTGTCTCTCTATCCTCTCTAAAAATAAATAAATAAAGAAAAAAAAATTAAAAAAAAACATTTTGTTGCCCTGGCCGGTTGGCTCAGTGGTAGAGCGTTGGCCTGGCGTGCAGAAGTCCCGGGCTTGATTCCCGGTCAGGGCACACAGGAGAAGCATCCATCTGCTTCTCCACCCCTCCCCCTCTCCTTCTTCTGTCTCTCTCTTCCCCTCCCGCAGCTGAGGCTCCACTGGAGCAAAGATGGCCCGGGCGCTGGGGATGGCTCCTTGGCCTCTGCCCCAGACGCTAGAGTGGCTCTGGTCGCGGCAGAGCATCGCCCCCTGGTGGGCAGAGCGTCGCCCCCTGGTGGGCGTGCCGGGTGGATTCCGGTTGGGCGCATGCGGGAGTCTGTCTGACTGTCTCTACGCGTTTCCGGCTTCAGAAAAATACAGAAAAAATATATAAATAAATAAAAAACATTTTGTTATTTATTCATTTTGAGACAGTGATAAGAGTGGGGGGGAGCAGGAAGCATCAACTCCCATATGTGCCTCAACCAGGCAAGCCCAGGGTTTCAAACCGGCGACCTCAGTGTTCTAGGAGGTCAATGCTTTATCCGCTGCGCCACCACAGGTCAGGCACCAGGCCGACTTTCTATCCTCTGCACCAGCACCTGGGCAGGCTGATGGGACCTCTTTTTGCCTCCTGCCCAACAGTGGACAGAGCTCAGGACTCTCGGGCTGGTAGAAGTCAGCAGTGCTCACAAAGCATGGAGACCAGGGCACGTGACGCTGAGGGTCCCGCGGAAAAGCTGGGGACGGCGTCACATGGCGAGCCCGGCCACACAGGTGTCCTCAGACTCTCCCGTGGGGCCACCAGATGGGTACTACCCTCTGCTCTGCCCCGGGCAGCTGCCAGTCCTCCTCCTTGGGTCTCGGTTACCCCTAACCCTTCCCCTTTGGTGTCTAGATTCTCACTCTCTCTCTCTTTTTTTTTTTTTTGTATTTTTCTGAAGCTGGAAACGGGGAGAGACAGTCAGACAGACTCCCACATGCGCCCGACCGGGATCCACCCAGCATGCCCACCAGGGGCGACGCTCTGCCCACCAGGGGGCGATGCTCTGCCGCGACCAGAGCCACTCTAGCGCCTGGGCAGAGGCCAAGGAGCCATCCCCAGCGTCTGGGCCATCTTTGCTCCAATGGAGCCTCGGCTGCAGGAGGGGAAGAGAAAGACAGAGAGGAAGGAGAGGAGGAGAGGTGGAGAAGCAGATGGGCGCTTCTCCTGTGTGCCCTGGCTGGGAATTGAACCTAGGACTTCTGCACGCCAGGCCGACGCTCTACCACGGAGCCAACCGGCCCAGGGCTCTTTTTTTTTTTTCTTATGCCGGGCAATTTAATTCTGACCCAGAGCTCCCAAGGGTACATATCCACACCCCTAAGTCACCTGGACCCCTGAAAAATAAGAAAGCACGAGGGACTTGGAAGTAACAGTGTATCCTTGTTTTTTGTTTTTTTCTTTCGATTTCATACTCAACCAGGAAAGCCCTGCCTGTCTGGGGCCCGTTCAGGCAGAGGAAGTTAGACAAAGCTCTGGGTAATGGAGAGGTCTGCGTCCTGGGCACAGAGGGTCCACTGGGCTTCAGCCTTCCCCCCAGCCCCGCACGCACTGGTTAGACAGGAAAGCAGAGGTCTGGGTGGGGGAGGGCGGGCTTTATCGGGACAATCCCTCCCGGAAGGAGAAACGACCCAAAGGGCACGTGAGAGAAAAGGGGACCCCCGGGCTGGGAGCGTCTCCGAGTCCTGCCAGGCCGGACTCCTCTCCCCGCCTGGGCCCAAAGGGAAAGTCAAGTGCGAGCCCAACACACGCCTGGTGTTTCCCCCGATGATGATTTTGAATTTTATTTTATTTATTTTAATTTTTTTTGTATTTTTCTGAAGTTGGAAACAGGGAGGCAGTCAGACAGACTCCCGCATGCGCCCGACGGGGATCCACCCGGCACGCCCATCAGGGAGCGATGCTCTGCTCATCTGGGGAGTTGCTCTGCTGCAACCAGAGCCACTCTAGCGCCTGGGGCAGAGGCCAAGGAGCCATCCCCAGCGCCCGGGCCATCTTTGCTCCAATGGAGCCTTGGCTGCGGGAGGGGAAGAGAGAGAGAGGAAGGAGAGGGGGGAGGGGTGGAGAAGCAGATGGGCGCCTCTCCTGTGTGCCCTGGCTGGGAATCGAACCTGGGACTCCTGCACGCCAGGCCAACGCTATACCACTGAGCCAACTGGCCAGGGCCGATTCTGAATTTTAAAATGTGTTCTTTTAGATTTTTTTTTTTCCCCAAAACCTCGCCGGCTCCCAGCATTGCTGGTGTCCTGGGCACAGCGCGGCCCGTCTGGGAGCAGACACGCGTGTCAGTGAGTGTGTGGGGGGTGGGTGGGGGTGGACAGGGCGTCCGGCTTCTCCGAGTCTCAGTGTCCCCCTGTGGTCCACGGGGACAGAGGAGGACGGCTCCTCTCCCTGACCCGCAAGGCGTGCTGGCTGTAAGCTCTGCTGCTCCAAGTGCAAGTTCTCAGACCAAGGCACCCACTGCAAGGCCCGGGAGCTTGTAGGAGACGCCGGCTCCGAGCCCCGTCCCTGACCTGCCCGGTCAGGATCTGCGTTTTTGAAAAGAACCCTCGGGCTGAGTTCCCCCCACACTTAAATTTCAGAAGCAGAACGAGGTCATGTTTGTGGAAATGGTTTCCGAAATAAGCACCGATTTAAAAATAAGTGCTATTTCTTTTAATTATACAAGATTTACTCCCAAGTCAATAAGAATATAGCACAATGCTGGAGGGGGGTGGAAGAAACAGGGGCTTGATAAATATTTTTTTTAATTTTTTTTTAAATTATTTTTATTTATTTATTTTTTTAAAATTGTTATTGCTGTGCATTTTTATTTATTTATTTATTTATTTATTTATTTTTATTAAATTTAATGCAGTGACATTGATAAATCAGGGTACATATGTTGAGAGAAAATACCTCTAGATTATTTTGACATTTGATTGTGCTGTATACCCCTCCCGCAAAGTTAAATTGTCTTCTGTCACCTTCTATCTGGTTTTCTTTGTGCCCCTCCCCTCCCCTAACCCCTCTCTCCTTCTTCACCCCCTCCCCCCTCCCCCAACCCCCCGCCCCTTTTGCCATCACATTCTTGTTCATGTCTCTGAGTCTCATTTTTATGTCCCTTCTATGTATGGATTCATCTCAGTTTTTTTTTCTGATTTACTTATTTCACTCCATATAATGTTATCATTTTTATTTATTTATTCATTTTAGAGGAGAGAGAGAGAGAGAGAGAGAGAGAGAGAGAAAAGGGGGAGGAGCAGGAAGCTTCAATTCCCATATGTGCCTTGACCAGGCAAGCCCAGGGTTTTGAACCGGCGACCTCAGTGTTCCAGGTTGAGGCTTGATCCACTGCGCCACCCCAGGACAGGCTGATAAATATTTCTGAATAAAAACAATATCTGCGCGGGAAACGGATGTTCATTGAGCACTTACGATGGGTCGGGTCCTGTCTGAAGCTTTCTGCATAAGTGAATGCCTGTGCCTCTTCCCAGCGACTCTGGGGTCGGTGCTACCCCGTCCCCGCTTGACAGATGAAGAAACTGGGGGACGGAGCGGCTTACGGACTTGCTGGGTGTGTCCCCACGAGCAAGAGCTGGGCCCGGGAACCCAGGCAGCCAGGCTCCGGAGTTGACCCACTTCATGGCCGCTTGCTGCCTGAGATCGATGGACCAACTCACGAACGGCTGAATGAGGAGGACACAGCTCCCGAAACGGCCGGCTGTTCACCTGCATCTGTTTCCAGATGGCGCACCAAGCTTTCTGCCGGAAGCGGAGACAGAGAGAGCGACTGTGACTTATGTCTCCACGGGTCCCTCCCAAGGGCAGCGTGTCCTGGGAACTGTCCTGGGAACAGTGAGGACGCACGGACAGTCTGATGAAAGAGAAGCCGCCCTCACCTCCCTGGACTCAGGGGAGAGGAGGTGACCACCGGGAATGGTTCTCCTGGACAGAGAGGGGTCACCCAGGGAAGGCGTGGGGGGGGGGGTCGTGAGCCCGGTTTCGAAGGTGAGGAAAGATGGAGGCAGAGAGAAGACACAAGGTCAGCTTCTGGGAAGGAGGGAGGGAAGTTGCCGCCCCCCCCCCCCCCCCACCTACCCAAGAAGGTTCTCATCATCTCTGGGAGGCTGAGTATTTTTCTGTGCAGATCACGGATCTTCCTGACGAGGTCGGGAGAAATGGCCTCTGGACTCACGAAGGTCTTCACCTCACACCTGCAGGCAAGTTGGTAATGAGGTCCAGCTTCCCAAAACTAATTCTGGCAGACAGACACCAGGGGAGGTTGAAATCGGACTAAAGACTCTTTCTTGGTGTCTGCGGTGAATCAGCAGAGTGAATGTCATCTCTTTATCTTTGCTACCACCTGGCTGGTGCCGGCACGGTGGACAGAGCATTGACCTGGGGTGCTGAGGTCCCAGGTTCAGAACTCTGTGGTCACTGGCTGAGCACAGGCTCATCTGGCTTGAGTGCCGGGTGGCCAGCTTGAGTGTGGGATCCCAGACATGGTCCCATGGTCACTGGCTTGAAGCCCAAGGTCTCTGGCTTGAGCCCAAGGTCGCTGGATTGAGCACAGGGTCACTGGCTCAGTGGGAGCCCCCCCCCCAGGTCAAGGCACATATGAGCAATCAGTCAATGAACAACTAAGGTGCCACAACTATGAGTCAATGCTTCTCATCTCTCCCTGTCTCTCTCTCTCTCTTTCTCTCCTGCTTAAAAGAAAGAAATGTATAGCTACAGAAGCAAGAGGCCTAAGAAGAACTAACAGTATCCACTCAGGAATTACAAGTAATCAGGACCTGTGGGGGCAGAAACAAGAGAGCATTACCCCATGAGCCTTGTAGGGGTCGTCAAACTTTTTATAAAAACCGCCCACCTTTGCAGGGCTGGTCAACCTGGTCCCTACCGCCCACTAGGGGGCGTTCCAGCTTTCATGGTGGGCGGTGGCGGAGCAACCGAACGGCGCCGCGATTGGCCCACAGCTTATGACCAGTCCCTAGTCTCCTGCCTCTGCCCTCTCTCCAGGGCGGACTGACTCATGCTCAGAGCACATTTACAAATGCTCCCAGCCCCTGGTTCCTGTCCTGTGAGAGTAGCCCTCGACGTTCTGAAGAAATGGAGAAGTTGAATGGGGAAACTGATTGAGAGAACAAAGATCTAAGTCTATCATAGTCTATATAAAATATTTCCCCTTAGGATTATATATATATATATATAATTTGTTCTGGGGTATTTTTTAGCTTGATTAAATTTTTTTAATTCATTTTAGAAAGGAGAGAGAGAGAGAGAGAGAGAAAAGGTGGAGGAGCAGGAAGCATCAACTCCCATATGTGCCTTGACCAGACAAGTGCAGGGTTTTGAACCAGGGACCTCAGCATTTCAGGTTGAAGCTTTATCCACTGCGCCACCACAGGTCAGGCTTGACTAAGTTATTTTTAATTTTCTTTTTTTAGAGAAAGAGACAAGAAGATGGGGGAGAAGAGAGATGAGAAGCATCAACTCATAGTTGCGGCACCTTAGTTGTTCGTTGACTGCTTTCTCATACGTGCCCTGACCTGGGGGGCTCCAGCTGAGCCAGTGGCCCCTTGCTCAAGCCAGCAACCTTGGGCTCAAGCCAGGGACCTTGGGATCATGTCTGTGACCCCATGCTGAAGCTGATGACTCCACTCTCAAGCCAGCAACCTCAGGGTTTCACGCTGGGTCCCTCAGTGTCCTGGGCTCACGCTCAGTCCACGGTGCCACCCTGGTCAGGCAGGATTATATTTTAAATAGTGTTAAATACTGACTTGAGTACTAGTAATTTCAGGGATTACACAGAAGCCCCCAGATCAGCCTTCCAGTGTGATCATTATTTATAACTTCACTTCTGGGGGCAGGAAGGAAATGTGCCCCTGATCCCAAGCGGATTAAAACTGACACTGGAGAACACAGACCTTTGAGTCGGGCTGTTTTATGTGTGATTGACTGATTGACGGGGACCAGCACTGAGGGCTGTGTGCCCCTCCCCTCAGGTCTCCAAGTTCAGTCCAAAGTGGGGGAGGCAGGGAGGGGGCCTACCTGTTCCGGCTGATGCTGGCGTCCTGCGAGAGAGAAAGAACACGGCCTTGGTTCTCGCAGGTCCACCCCTCAGAGATCCCGTCACCGTCACCGTGCTTTCTTCCTGAGCCTGTTGGCTCGACACTCTCCTCCTCCAGAGGGTTGTATCTGTTTCCTCACCTGTTTGCACCCCGCCTCCCTATGAACTGAACTGGTCTCTCAGTCTCAGCCTGATCCTGGGGTGGGGGGAGGGTGTCCTGCCCCCCACCCCCACCCCCCAACTGAGGCCAAGGCCGGGTGGAGAGCACAGACCCAGCCTTGCGTGTTATCAGCCAGACCCGATGAGAAGCAGGCCCCGGAGACTGAGTGAGCTCTCTCTGGGGACCTGAGGCCCGGCTGACCGTCCGGGGACTGAGTGAGCTCTCTCTGGGGGCCTGAGGCCCGGCTGACCATCCGGGGACTGAGTGAGCTCTCTCTGGGGGCCTGAGGCCCGGCTGACCGTCCGGGGACTGAGTGAGCTCTCTCTGGGAGCCTGAGGCCCGGCTGACCGTTCGGGGACTGAGTGAGCTCTCTCTGGGAGCCTGAGGCCCAGATGACCGTTCGGGGACTGAGTGAGCTCTCTCTGGGGGCCTGAGGCCCGGCCGACCGTTCTGCACGGATCAGGTCTTATCTCTGCAGCCACCGGGTGAAGGAAGGTGCTGTTATTATCACCTTCACGTGGACAGAGGTTACAAGACTTGCTAAGGTGAAGGAGCCGGACACACAAACCCAAGACCTTGTGACTCCTCACGACATGATGCCCTTGGACATGAGCACGGTGCACGGACAAGGTGTCCGGCCTTTTTTTGGGGGGGGTCTGCGTCCCGGTGACCTCTCTGGCAGAAGAGAACCCAGTGACCGTCCCTCCGTCCCTCCCATTGGACATCACCTCAGCTTCCTCCCTGTCCTGCCTCTGTCCTAGCACCGTGCAGCCCGCAGCCCAGCGGCCCCGTCCTGCGGGTCCCTCTCGCGTGCCACGGCGTGGCGGGGAGTCTCTCACTTGTAGGAGCTCGCTTGCCGGCCGCTGACATTTCTCCTCCAGCTCCTGGACCTGGGCCCCCAGCCGGGTGACCTGCTCCGTGACCTTGGAGAGGTAGTCGTCCCTCTCCCTCCGGATCTGCTCCTTCAGCTCACTCAGCCTGGCCAGCAGGAGGCGCTGCTGCTCCCCCAGCTCCCGCTGCAGCCTGGCGAAGGCGCCTTCCACCTGCTGCTTCTTGCTCTCCATCTGTGCCTGCCGGGGCGGGGACACGCCTGGTGAGAAAGAGGCTCACGGAGCGGGCGGCCCGGACCATCGTCTACGTGCTTGCTGTGGATTAAGAGGGCTAGTGGCCTGACCAGGCGGGGGCGCAGTGGATAGTCTCGGACTGGGACGCGGAGGACCCAGGTTTGAAACCCCGAGGTCGCCAGCTTGAGCGCGGGCTCATCTGGTTTGAGCAAAGCTCACCAGCTTGGACCCAAGGTCGCTGGCTCAAGTAAGGGGTTCCTCGGGCTGCTAAAGGCCCGCGGTCAAGGCACATATGAGAAAGCAATCAATGAACAACTAAGATGTCACAACAAAGAACTGATGCTTCTCATCTCCCTCCCTTCCTGTCTGTCTGTCTCTATCTTCCCCGGTCTCTGTCTCTGTCACACACACACTCACACACACTCACACACACACACACACACACACACACACACACACACAAGACGGCTAGAGACTAACTGGTCCCAAGACTCACTCTCCCAATAATACCCAATAACCACAATGGTAGAAGTAGGTAGGTGTCAGGGTAAACTTACCAGTAACAAGGGCTATACTCTTGTTTTACCCGGATATTCTAATCATGGTGCCACAGTACGTTCTCAAAGCCATGCTGAGTGTTTCGAATACCCTTTGCTCTTCTATGACACTGTCTAACCCAGGCACGCACTCCCTAGAGGCAGGTGGAGAGGACTATAGTCTTGTTCTCTCTTTTTTTTTTAGAGAGCAACTGAAGCTCTCTAAAAGAGGAAGTTGTAATTAGAGTCAACAGAACTTATCAGAGGAGTGGGTGGTGGCATTGGTCGCGGCCACTGAGGTCACCCTGTATAGGGAATACTTCGATGGTGGGATTAAGGGGTTCTGGAAAGACCTCTCTGTCCCAAACCCTTGTGTCTTTGGTCAAGATCCCAGGCTTCTCACACAGCAGCTTTCCTCCCGATAACTCTGTGGCCCATGGAAAGGTGCAGGGAAGACCAGAGATAGCCCCACCGCTGCCCACCGTCCTCGGGCCAGCCTTGTGGGCAGGACTAGAGTGTGGACACCAACACACACCTTCTGGCCCCAAACATCCCACTGGAAGGCAATGCTTGCAGCAGACAGACAGACAGACAGACAGATTGCAATGGGAAGAGAAACAGACTAGGGGTCAAGAGACCCAGGTTGTAGCCATTTTATCCTAAACCTGGGCTTTGCCATGTGGCTTGGGAGAATCACTTTTCCCAGGGTTCAGTGTTCTGCTCATGAAAATATGACTGATAAGACATGTCGTGGACTAGATGTCAAAACCACTCCCGGCCCTGGCTGGTTGGCTCAGTGGTAGAGCATTAGCCTGGCGTGCAGGAGTCCCGGGTTTGATTCCCGGCCGGGGCACACAGGAGAGGCGCCCGTTTGCTTCTCCACCCCTCCCCCTCTCCTTCCTCTCTGTCTCTCTCTTCCCCTCCCGCAGCTGAGGCTCCATTGGAGCAAAGTTGGCCCGGGCGCTGGGGATGGCTCCAGTTGCAATGAAGCAACATCCCAGATGGGCAGAGCATCGCCCCCTGGTGGGCATACTGGGTGGATCCCAGTCGGGCGCATGTGGGAGTTTGTCTCTCTGCCTCCCTGCTTCTTACTTCAGAAAAATACAAAAAACAAAAACAAACAAAAAAAGCCAAGCCACTCCTGGCTCTGCTGTTCTCTGGGATCCCACACTCTTGACCCCCAGATGGACCCCAGATGCCCTTGTGCAGAGACAGGACAGGAGGTGATCGGGAAGAGTTTTCTGTTCTTTTCAGCCAGGAGACAGCGAGCTTCCCCAGAGAGTCGGCTAAGAAAATGCCCAGAGAGAGAACGCGGATGACGTGGCCTTTACCAGCAGCGCCTGGAGCTTCCGGTCTTCCTGACCCTTGACGTCCTCCGTCCCAGCTCTCTCCGCATTCAGAGCCGCCAGCTGCCTCCGGAGACGGTCCTGGGGGGAGGGGAGTTGGGAAAAAAGAGGGGGCCTCATTCCTCATGGAACTCACAGATATCATGTCCACCCTGTTCCTGGCACACCGGTGAGTGCGAAGAATCCAAAGGTGGAAAAGACGCCGTCCTGGTCCCTAAAGAGATCGCTGTCCAGGGCAGAGACCAGTCACCTGTGGTCACAATAGGTACAACGAGGGCAATGATCGAGGGGGCACACACACAGTAGGCGGGAACACAGAGGAAGGGACAGTTCTGCCTCTGGGGAGGAGAGAAGACGTTCAGAGAGCGAAACTCATTCACCGGGGGCCTCGAAAGATACGTTTCCGGTTGGATAAGAGAAGGGGAGGAGAGGACTTAATGCCTCTGAACTTAAAATTGTTAGACTGGCTGCTGACCAGGCGGTGGCACAGTGGATAGAGCGTCGGCCTGGGATGCTGAGGACCCAGGTTCGAGACCCCGAGGTCGCCAGCTTGAGCGTGCAGGCTCATCCAGCCTGAGCAAGGAGCCACTGGCTTGATTGGAGCTCCCCCACCACACACACACACACACACACACACACACACCCAGTCAAGGCACCTATGAGAAAGCAATCAATGAACAATTAAAGAGCCCGAGAAACACTTCCATTCCTGTGACAGATGACCGGAACGGGTCATGTCCCTAAGACCAGATGGCCTCTGCCACACCACCTTTCTCAGTAAGAGGAGCAGTGTTTGCAGGGTGCCCTCCCTGCCCCTCTCTTTGCTCCGAGCCCCCCTGTGGTCAGAGCCATAGTTAGTCTGGATCCTGGGCGGTAGCCCGCGGGAGATCCCGCCGCCGTGCACGGAGACTCTCCTTCCTTGCATGCTGTGGGGTCCCCCGAGGGCTGGCGCTGAAGCCCCCGCCACTGTGAATGACCACACGTCCAGCGGAACCACGTGCCCCAGGCTGGGAGCGCTCCAGCGTCCCACCAGCTTTGGGTCCCCTGACAGGTGGCCACGACCCTTCATCCAGATCCCCATCCCCTCCGCCAGGACACTACACACCCCTGTCCCCACCGGTCCGCGCAACCACACTCCTCACCCGGTAGGGCCGGATGGCCTCTTCCAGGAAGCCCACCGTGTGGTCCTGGTGGGAGGGGCCTTCTCGGCACAACACGCAGAGGAACTCGGCGTCGTTCTCGCAGAAGAAATAGATCTTTTCGCCGTGCTCCCCGCAGCACGTCTCCCCCAGGGGCCCCAGGGGCACCGGGACCGTGAGGGTCTCTGCCTGCTCTGCCTCCTTACAGAAGGGACAGAGCAGGACCCTGCTGGAGGGCTGGGCCCCCATGTGGGAGGCCGGGGGGCAGCACCACGGGCAGAAGGTGTGTCCACAGGAGCCGGTCACTGCATCCTCCAGGGGCTCCCGGCAGACGGGACAGGCGGCCTCCTCCTGGGAGGAGGTGGACAGCATCACTGTGCCTTCCGCGGACGCCCGCTCAGGGCTCTGCCTCAGGCCGCACGCACGCCCTGTCCCTGACACAGGGTCTCTTTTCCATGAGTCACAGAGAGAAAGGAACAGGAGGCCAGGGGGCAGGGAGGCAGGATGTCGTCTGGGCAGGGAAGCCACCAGGCCCCACCTCCTGGGCTTCCCAGAGCCGGGCCACCACCCCTCAGCCAAGTTGGGGTTCAAACTCCAAGGAGACACCTTGGATCACGCAGCATTGCCCCGCGGTGTGGCCCGGCCGGCCTGTTCTCCACGCCTCCCGGCCCTTCCGGTCCCTGGAAGTGGGGAGCACGGTGCGTCGTGAGGTCACCGGGAGATGGGTTTCCCGGAACCCCTCCCTTGGCCACGGTGGGGTGTGGAGACTTGGGGAGGAGACGGTGGGGTGTGGAGACTTGGGGAGGAGACGGTGGGGTGTGGAGACTTGGGGAGGAGACGCTGCGTCCTGCCTGCTGGCCCAGCTGGGAGCCATAAACTCGGGCTTGCCCACAACGTGCAAAGTCCAGCTGGAGGTGACGGGCTGCGGCCTCGCCCTGCTCAGGCACCCGGTTCTCGCCCCTGCCCCCCCTTTCCCTGGCCGGACTGGTCCCCCCGAAAGTCCTCACCCGCCCCGGAGTCCCGGGAACGTGGTCCTGCAGTTTCAGTTTTTGGCCGCAGGTGGGAGAGGATAAGAAAGAGACCGTGTAACACAGATGACTCGGGTGGGTCAGATCTAGAAAACTCACTTAGGTCGTTCATGAGATAAACCGGAGTGACCACGTTTATCTGTAAGCAACACGCAGTTTCATATTACTTGATCCCCTCTGATGACAGCCCCTGGGGGGAAGGTGAGGTTGCCTCCATTTTGCAGAGAAGGAGGTGTGTGTGTGGGGGAAGCGCCTTCTCCCCCCGGCCCCCACCCGCGACCCCTGCCGTGGAGGTGGGGCCACCCGAGCGTGCGAGCGCTCCTCCGCGACTCCCACACCCGCACCTCCGCGGATGGATCTTCACCCGCGCCCCTGCAGCTGTCAGCAAACCCAGGGAAAGCTGCTCTGTTCTCCCACGGACCGGCCCCACCCTGCGCCACTCCCTCGCGGGTCGGCTGCCCTGTGCCTCGCCCTCCTCCCAGCCTGCCTGCCTGCCTGCCTTCCCCGAGCACGGCCGGGGGCTGTGCTCTCTGTCCCACCCTGTCCTGTCCCCGGCACAGCTGGCTGCTGACAGTGACACGTGGCCATCCCGAGCGAGAGGTGCTGTCCGTGAACATACGCCCCAGATTTCAAAGACAGCACCAACGGATGAAGTAGTTCATTACTAGTATATTTTTATTAAGAGAGAGAGACAGGGACAGACAGGAAGGGAGAGAGATAAGAAGCATCAACTTATAGCTGCAGCACATTAGTTGTTCATTGATTGCTTTCTCATATGTGCCTTGATGGGGGGGGGGGGCTCCAGCTGAGCTGAGCCAGTGACCAAGCCTTGCTCAAGCCAGTGACCACAGGGTCATGTCTACAATCCCACGGTCAATTTGGAGACCTCAGGGTTTCAAACCTGGGTCCTCAGCATCCCAGGCAGACGCTCTATCCACTGTTCCACCACCCTGTCAGGCTGATTACTAATTTTTATACTGATTACATGTTAAAATGATAACACTCGAGGCTAAATAAAACATTAAAATTTGTTTTCACTTTTTATGCTTTATATTATGGCTCTGAGAAAGGTTTAGATTGCATACGTGGCTCACACTGTATTTTAATTGGACAGCACGACTCTGTGACACACAGGCCTGAATCCGAAGTATGGCTACCCACTTTTAAAAAAGGTTTTTAATTGATTGATTTTAGAGAGGAAGGAGAAGGGAAAAAGAGAAACATCAGTTTATTGTTCCACTTATTTATGCATTCATTGGTCGATCGATTCTTGTATTTGTCCTGATCGGGGATTGAACCCTCAACCTTGGGTGGCTTTAACCACTGAACTACCCAGCCAGGGCCTGGCCACCCACTTTTCTATTTGTGTATCTTGGGCAAAACAATAAATAAACTGGTTGAGCCCAGCTAGTACCTAATAGCAGGGACGCGGCAGAGCAGACAGGAGCTGGAAGTGGGACGCTCTGTTTCAGGGCGAGGGGTGGGGGCAGTCGTCCTGATAGAGGCTGCCTGTCGCTGTCTTGTGTCTCCTCCCCCACGCGGACGGCTGTCTGGAAGCCGGGGCAGGCCTGCCGGGCGTCCCTGGCCAAGGAGCCTGTGCGTGTTCTCAGGCGCAGCCCCCTTATCTCTGTCCCCACACCCCCCTGGGCAGGCTGATACCGCCCATCTCCGTGGAGACAGCTGGCCGCAGGCAGGGGGGCTGGGCGGCTGCACGGGCTCTCCCCCCTGCCCCCACGAGAAGAACGATCCCTTTCCACTGTGGACGGGTGAGGTCCCACCGCTCGCTCTCTGCTGGGAAAGCCTCCGCGTGGACGGAAGGCGCCGCGTGGACGGAAGGTGCCGCGCATCCGGGTCATGGGCGCCCCTCCGTAGAGAGCAGAGGTCGTCTCTAGAAGGCCGTGACCCCCTCTCCCCCTCCCCCACCGCTGCTGTTTCCCCCAGTCCCCGGGTGGAAGCTGTGTGTGTGTTCCTGTGTGAGGAGAACGTCAGCGCCCTGGCCATCCCAGATGCACGTGGGTGGGCACCTTGCCCTTGTGTGCCGGTGGGTGTTTAACACGTGCCTGCTGCGTGCACAGGTTTGCGCGTGAGTGTGGGTCCTCACTGCCCTCCCAGCCAAGCAGCAAAGGGTGACCTCCAGAGGCCCCCTGGGGCGGCCGCACCATGGCCTCGGCCCCTTCGGTGTCCAGCCTGCAGGACGAGGTGAACTGCCCCATCTGCCAGGGCGCCCTGCGGGAGCCGGTCACCATCGACTGCGGCCACAACTTCTGCCGCGGCTGCCTGGCTCGTTACTGCGAGATCCCGAGCCCGGACCCCGAGGAGCCGCTCACCTGCCCGCTCTGCAAGGAGCCTTTCCGCCCCGGGAGCTCCCGGCCCAACTGGCAGCTGGCCAGCGTGGTGGAGAGCATCGAGCGGCTGCAGCTGGCCGCGGGGCCGGGCGCGGAGGAGGACGCCTGCCCGGAGCACGGGGAGAAGCTCTACTTCTTCTGCGAGGACGACGAGAGGCAGCTGTGCGTGGTGTGCCGGGAGGGGGCGGCGGAGCACCGCGCGCACACGGTGCGCTTCCTGCAGGACGCGGCCGGGCCCTACAGGGTAGGCACCGCGCGGTGGGCGGGGCGGGCGGGGGGCTTCCCGGGGGGCGTCCGGACCGAGAGCATCGGGTCCAAGCGCTGTGCATCATTTGGGCCACCATGGAACCAAATTCTATCTTCTGACTTCTGCCGTCACCAGGGCCACAGGGCCAGGCCTGGAAGATGATGCGTTTGTGTCTGCGAGGTTCACTGGCTGCCGGCGCAGGAGGGGCGCTCGGTCCATACCTGTTGAATGAATATGTGACCAAAATGTGAGTCTGTGATTGTGTGTGAGTGTGTGTGTGTGTGAGTGTGTGTGTGAGTGTGTGTGTGAGTGTGTGTGTGAAGTGTGTGTGAGTGTGTGAGTGTGTGTGAGTGTGTGTGAGTATGTGAGTGAAGGGTGTGTGTGTGAGTGTGTGAGTGTGTGTGTGAGTGTGAAGTGTGTGTGTGAGTGTGTTGGTGTTCGAGGGAATCGGCCCAGACGGTGTGAGGGGCACCCATGTTGGTGTGTTTACCAGCGTGTGCACGGTGCTTGGGCGAGGTCTCACTGTTTGAGTGTGTAAATGTAACTGGGTGCTCGTGTGGTTGTGAATGAACTGGTGTTTCTATAGAAACACACGTGCGGGTTAAGTCAATACAAGGGGTGCGTGATTTTATCTGTCCATAAGGGAGCGTGGGCTGGTTTTCATGGTTTGGGTATTGTGTTTTTAGGAGAAGTGGGTGCATGTGTCAGTTAATTCGTATTTGGTGATGAGAGTTCTAGATGTTTCTGAATTGACCTGTATGAACACTTAACGTGTGTACAGCTGTTCCTAACACTATTCTTGAGCAAACAGTTTTAAAACAGCGGACTGGTGATTTTTGCATGATTCAAGTTTCTTCTCTCCTTCGAATCGTGCACAGAAAATCCTATCACTTTTTAACGAGAGAGGGTTCTCTGGGTGTGTTCCCCTCGGGGGCATCATTTCAAAGATGGGCGTATCCAGCTGAGGACAGGTGCCAGGTTCCACTTCCCAGAGGCCAGGGGAGCCAGGGCGTCCCACCTGACGAAGGAGAAGCCAGCCACAGCCTGTGCAGCCTCAGGGTCAAGGGGCAGAGCCCTGCCAGACCAGGCGGTGGCGCAGTGGGTAGAGTGTCAGACTGGCACGCGGAGGACCCAGGTTCGAAACCCTGAGGTCGCTGGCTTGAGCCCAAAGGTCACTGGCTTGAGCAAGGGGACACTCACTCTGCTGTAGACACCCCCCCCCCCCAGTCAAGGCACATATGAGAAATCAATCAATGAACAACTAAGGTGCCGCAATGAAGAATTGATGCTTCTCATCCCTCTCCCTTCCTGCCTGTCCCTCTCTCTGTCAAAAAAACCCCAAAAACAAAAAAACGGGGGAGGGGGAGACAGAGCCCCGATCAAAGCTCTTGGAGGTCAAAGCCGGAGAAAAAGCGCCCAAAGAGCATGGCCTGTGAAGGACAAGGACGTCCCAGGCTCTGTCACCTCAGGGACTGACTCCTGCCCCTGGGTCCATCCCTTCCGGAGGCAGAGAGTCGGATGAGGTGACAGCCCTTTGCAAATCATTGTTTCCGTCTTGAACATTTCATGCTCCTTCTCTCCAGGAACAGATTCAGAAGTGTCTTGAGTGTCTAAGAAAAGAGAGAGAGGAGATTCTAGAAGTCCAGTCAAGAGAAGATCAAAGGATACAAGTCCTCCTGGTAGGACATCACCCCTGCCCACCCCACCCCCCATCCTCAGAGGCCACCACCTCCCTGAGACACTAGTCTTCAACTTTATTCTCACTTTGAACCCGACCCTGTCACTAACTAGCAACTCTCTCTTCCCGTTAACTTTTTTCTGCAAAGTAGAGATGTAAATCTTTTTCACTGCCTCGTGGCGTTTCTGTAAGGACTGAAATGAGATGGCGCTTGTAACGCAACTCAGGGCCGCACACGTGCTCTGCACACCTTTGCAAAAGGCAGGGAGGGGTTTGGGGGTCCCCAGAGCCTCGCCTCTGCCTTCTCTGAGGCGCTGGACGGTCAGCTCCCCGAGGTCGCCGCTGAGGGCAGGTGGACAGGGAGCTGCTGCCTTTCCAAGCCCCTCTGGGGACCTAGCTTGAGTGGGGGATGCGGGGGCTCTGGTTTCACCACCGCACCTTGGAGGGTGTGGATGTGGCCCGGAGGGAGATGGGAGTGGAGTAGAGAAAAACAAGGAGAAAACGAAGGCGAGGAAGAGGAACAGGAGTAGGAGGAGGGATAGCTTCCCGCCGCCTTCCCTCTGGTCCCTGCAGACCCAGGTGGCCACCAAGAGGCAGCGGGTCATCTCCGAGTTTGCCTATCTGAGCCAGTTCCTGGAGGAGCAGTGCAGCGTCCTCCTGGCCCAGCTGCAGAGGCTGGACGGGGACATCCTGCAGCAGAGGGACGAGTTCGAGGTCCTGGTCCGCGGGGAGCTGGGCCGGTTCAGCGCCCTGATCGCAGAGCTGGAGGAGAAGAAGGACAAGCCCGCCCGGGAGCTCCTGACGGTGAGACCTGCCCGCTGGGCATCTTCCCTCTGCCTGGACCACGTCTCCTTCACTCGTCCACGTCTGCATCCCCCGGGGAAGGCGGGTCGCAGGACCAGGAGTCCTCAGCCCTGCTGCCTGTCCACCAAACAGGGAAGACACTTTCCTTACCCACCTCTCAGGGGTTTGTTGTGCGAACACCCCACAGAAAGTACAAGTGAAAGTAGCAGGGGGAGTCCTGGCCGGTTGGCTCAGTGGTAGAGCGTCAGCCTGGTGTGTGGAAGTCCTGGGTTCGATTCCTGGCCAGAGCACAGAGGAGAAGCGCCCATCTGCTTCTCCACCCTTCCCCCTCTCCTTTCTCTCTATCTCTCTCTTTCCCTCCCACAGCCAAGGCTCCATTGGAGCAAGTTGGCCCAAGTGCTGAGGATGACTCCATGGCCTCCACCTTAGGTGCTAAAAAGAGCTCTGTTGCTGAGTAACGGAGAAAAGGCCCCAGATGGACAGAGCATCGCCCCCTGGTGGGCATGCCAAGTGGATCCCGGTCAGGCACATGTGGAGTCTGTCTCTCTGCCTCCCCGCTTCTCAATACAGAAAAATACAAAATAATAATAATAATAATAATAATAATAATAAAAGAAAGTAGCAGGTGGAAAAGTATCAGGTCCTATGCAAACAAATGTCAGCTGCTGCCACCAGGGCAGACCCATCTCCGCGCCCCTGCCCGCCAGCCAGGACGCTCTTCCTGGTCTAGCTTACTTCCTCACGCTGGAGGGGAAAGTGGATATCGGGGTCCCAACAAGGCATCAGGAAGGCAGCGTGACGTAGGGGGACACACTCGGGACCGAGGAGCAGGAGACCTTGGGTGGGTGGGACTTGCCTCTGCCTCTGACAGCAGGGGGCAGGCCACTTCTTCTGGGTCTGCGAGGTCAAGGGGGGACTTGCCTCTGCCTCGGACAGCAGGGGGCAGACCACTGGGTCTGCGAGGTCAAGGAGGGGGGCTCCATGACACCGGACGCCCTGCAAAAACCGAAACCGCGGTGACTCTAAGGATGTGAGAACACGGTATTGTCTTTTTTAGGCAGGTGGAAACTGAATCCTCTCTCTCTCTCTCTCTCCCTCTCTCTCTCTCTCCCCCCCTCCCAGAATATCAGAAGCACTCTGATAAGGTAAGTGATACGGTTCTCCTTTCCCCAATATACAATACATGCACATGCACCACAGTCCAGTTAGTGCCGCACGAACGCACAACATTCTCCCACGAAGGGCAAAGATTCACACGGTCACACGCTCAGATTCCCCACACGGCGGCAGAGTCGCCCGCCTGCAGAGCGCGGCCCAAGCCTGGGCAGCGGGGCGTCTTGTGGGCACCTGCGCGCCCAGTGAGAAGGAGGTGGCTCGGCTGGGTCCCGAGGTCCCGCAAAGGAGAACCCCCAGCTCCGCGATTCTGTGTCTCCAGGTGTGAAACCAGAAAGTGCCGAAAACCAGAGGCTGTGTCCCCTGAGCTGGGCCAGAGGATCCGGGACTTCCCCCAGCAGGCGCTCCTGCTGCGGAGGGAGGTGAAGACGTTCCTGGGTGAGTGCTTCGGAACCCCCGGGACGCAGGGGGCGGGAGCCCTGCAGGGGGCGGGAACCTGGCTCTGGGCTCCGCCCCCGCTGTGGCTGTACCTCCACGCTGCCTCACACCCGGAAGGTTTGTGTCCCCCCATCCAGTGCCTTCTCTGCCTTATTGCAGATCTTATAAAATCTGCTGATTGGGGTGATGTGATGATAAAAAAGGAATAATAGGCCCTGGCCGGATGGCTCAGTGGTAGAGCATCAGCCCAGCATGTAGGAGTCCCAGGTTCAATTCCCGGCCAGGGCACACAGGAGAAGTGCCCATCTGCTTCTCCACCCCTCCCTCTCTCTCTCTCTCTTCCCCTCCTGCAACCAAGGCTCCACTGGAGCAAAGTTGGCCCGGGCGCTGAGGATGGCTCTGTGCCCTCTGCCTCAGGCGCTAGAATGGCTCTGGTTGCAACAGAGCAGCACCCCAGATGGACAGAGCATCACCCCCTGGTGGGCGTGCCGGGTGGATCCCGGTCGGGTGCATGCAGGAGTCTATCTGACTGCCTCCCCATTTCCAACTTCAGAAAAATACAAAAAAAAAAAAAAAAGAGGAATAATAAAAGTGCAGGTTTCTGGGAAAATTTAACTGACTTGAAAAAAACACTCATCTGCTTGGCTGGGGCTGGCACAGGGGATAAAGCATCAACCCAGAAAGCTGAGGGCGTCCCTGGTTAGAAACTGCAAGGTCACCGGCTTGAGCGCGGGGTCATCGGCATGATCCCACGGTTGCTGGCTTGACTTGACCGCCCCCCTTCCCCGCCCGGTCAAGTCAGCGCAAGAAGCAGTCAGTGCACAACTAAAGTGAAGCAACTACCAGTTGATGCTTCTTTCTCTCTCTCTCTCTCTCTCTCTCTCTCTCTCTCTCGAATCAGTTAAGGACACGCAAATTTTCTTAAATTGTCATTAGCAGTAAGAAAGATAACAATAAAATCTATCGTTCTCGATCATTTAAACAAGCCACAGAAGCATTTGTAGTATGTGATAGTGATAAGTTTTTTGGGTTTTTATTTTTTTTTATTTTTCCGAAGTGAGAAGCGGGGAGGCAGTCAGACAGATTCCCGCATGCGCCCGACCGGGATCCACCCGGCACGCCCACCAGGGGGCGATGCTCTGCCCATCTGGGCTGTTGCTCTGCAGCAACCAGAGCCACTCTAGCGCCTGGGGCAGAGGCCAAGGAGCCATCCCCAGCGCCCGGGCCATCTTTGCTCCAATGGAGCCTTGGCTGCGGGAGGGGAAGAGAGAGACAGAGAGGAAGGAGAGGGGGAGGGGTGGAGAAGCAGATGGGCGCTTCTCCTGTGTGCCCTGGCCGGGAATCCTGGGAATCGAACCCGGCACTTCCACATGCCCGGCCGACACTACTGCTGAGCCAACCGGCCAGGGCCATGATAAGCTTTTGATAATGAAGACTGTCCATTACTCACCAGCAGCACTATCTCTGTTTGCTCCGTGGTGGTGGACTCCCCTCCCTCCTCCTTCTCTCCCTTCCTCCTTTAGGCTGTTCTCAGAGTCACGCTGCCCCTCTGGGAATGTGCTCCATTTCCCAGAAGAGGGTGTGGAGGATTTGACAGGAAAGTCAGGAATGTGACTCTGTGCCAACACCTACCCCGTCACACACATGACATATGACATGAATGATGTCACCCATTTTTAAATGACCCACCCACAAAGGTGTCACCCTGGAAGAGCTTTCCCCACGAGCTCACTTACTGTAACTATGGCCAGGGCCCCTGGCAGTGAAAGAAATTTTACTCTGATAAAAAGACTGACGTGTGACTATCCCCAAAATTTCCAAGAAAAACACTTACCTATTCATTAAATCGATTTTTTTTTAATAGTGAGAGAGAGACAGACAGACAGGAAGGGAGAGAAATGAGAAGCATCAATTCTTCCTTGCAGCACTTTAGTTGTTTATGAATTGCTTTCTCATATGTGCCTTGACTGGGGGGGGGGGGCTCCAGCTGAGCCAGTGGCCCCTTGCTCAAGGCAACAACCTTGGGCTTCAAGCCAGTGACCATGGGGTCATATCTCAAGCCAGCCGGTGACCTTGAGGTTCAGAACCTGGGTCTTCTGCATCCCAGCTGACACTCTATCCATTGCGTCACCACCTGGTCAGGCGAGTAGATCTTTTTTGAGCATTTACTATGTCCTAGGCTCTGTGCAAAGAACTGAAGTGAGCAGGACAGACAGCGTCCTTGCCTGCTCAGGGCTAGGGGAGAGGGTCTCCAGGTGGGCCCCTACCAGCAGCAGCAGTCCTGTGAACTCGTTAGATGTGCAAATTCTCAGTTTGACCCGGGTCAACTGAGTCAGAAACCGGTGTGCCCCCCCCCGCGAGGGCCCCTAGGGGGCGCCGCCGAAGCTCAAGTTCAGGACACTGGTCTGGAGGGTTTGAGCTCCCATTCTTCTGGTCCCCTTCCCTTCCCTGGGCCTCAGTTTCTCCGTCATTAACTGTCCTCTGGTTTTCTGAGATGAATGAAATCTCATCCTGCTTTATTCCCTCTTTACAGAAAAACTGTGCTTTGAGTTGGACTATGAACCAGGTGAGCAGCCCACCTCTGGATGGGAGGGAGAGAGGCATCTAAAACTGGAAAGGAAATACAGTAGCTATGTATGTACACACACACACAAACACACCCACATAAATACACACACTCGTCACCTGTGCAGGGCTGCCAGGGGACAGAGGACAGGTGTCCACGCACACCACTACCTGGCATCAGCTCCCATTCCGAGCTACACATGACGGTGGGGCAGAAAGACTCAAGCAAAATGGGACACGGTCTATCAGGGAAGGCTTCCTGGATGAGGGGTGCCTTGACGCGGGTGGACAAGCTGTTGTTCCCTCTCTATCAGCATCTGTGGCCCTGAGAAGCCGCAGAGCTGTGGGGAGGGACTCCCCCACCCGCGCCCACGTCTGCATGGATCGCTGTGTCTCAGCGTACGAGATCCGAGAGTCACAGCATGCCAGAGCTTGTGTCGTTAGAAAGTGGCTCTCGGACCCCGGCTGCTTTAGATTTCCGGAGGCAGAGAGGGGCAGAGCCTGGGTGGCCACAGCGGGGGACCGGGAGGGGAGCATCTGTGTCCTCCAGAGTCCCAGGTACAGGACGGACAGGGGACAGCCGTGTCCATAGCAGGAGGTCAGAGCAGGCAGCCCCCGCTGTGGGCGGCAGTCAACCAGCCGCCAGAGGACTGACAGACAGAAGGACAGGACATGTCCTGTGGGACAGACTTCCTCACCTTGCACGTGCCTGCGACCGCCTGGGGGCCCTGTTAAAAAATACAGCTCGGGCCCTGGCCGGTTGGCTCAGCGGTAGAGCGTCGGCCTGGCGTGCGGGGGACCCGGGTTCGATTCCCGGCCAGGGCACACAGGAGAAGCGCCCATCTGCTTCTCCACCCCCCCCCCTCCTTCCTCTCTGTCTCTCTCTTCCGCGCTGGGGATGGCTCCATGGCCTCTGCCCCAGGCGCTAGAGTGGCTCTGGTCACAATGGAGCGACGCCCGGAGGGGCAGAGCATCGCCCCCTGGTGGGCGTGCCGGGTGGATCCCGGTCGGGCGCATGCGGGAGTCTGTCTGTCTCTCCCCGTTTCCAGCTTCAGAAAAAGACAAAAAAAAAAAAAAATACAGCTCGGTTCCGGTTCCGGTTCCGGTGCCCTGGGGGCGGGGCCTGAGAGCCTATTTCTAACCAGTTCCCAGGCGCCGGTCCGCGCAGACGCCGCCCGTGCTGTTGGTAATGAGAGCTCTACTGGGCGGTGCCAGGGCGACATTTTAGGCCTTTCTAGAAGGAGGTCACACCCCTGCTGACCAGCGTGTCCCTTCGGTCCCCCCACAGCCCGCGTCTCGCTGGACCCGCAGACCTCCCACCCCAAGCTCCTCTTGTCTGAGGACCAGCAGCGCGCTCGGTTCTCCTACAAATGGCAGAACTCGCCAGACAATCCCCAGCGTTTCGACCGGGCCACCTGTGTCCTGGCCCACGGGGGCTTCGCGGCGGGGAGGCACAGCTGGGTGGTGAGCGTGGACCTGGCCCAGGGCGGCAGCTGCACCGTGGGCGTGGTCAGCGAGGACGTGAAGCGGAAGGGGGAGCTCCGGCTGCGGCCCGAGGAGGGGGTGTGGGCCCTGCGGCTGGCCTGGGGCTTCGTCTCGGCCCTGGGCTCCTTCCCCACGCGGGTCATCCTCAAGGAGCAGCCCCGGCAGGTGCGGGTGTCGCTGGACTACGAGGTGGGCTGGGTGACCTTTGCCAACGCGGTCACCCAGGAGCCCATCTACACCTTCACTGCCTCCTTCGCCCAGAAGGTGTTCCCCTTCTTTGGGCTCTGGGGCCGGGGGTCCAGTTTCTCCCTGAGCTCCTGAGAGGGTGACAGTTGTATGTTCCTCTGGGGACAGGGCCCAAAGGGAGGCGCGTAGGGACTTGCGCCCCGGCTGGGTCGCCTGGGAGACTTGAAACAGAAATCGCGGCTTCGGAAGACGCCCCGGAGTCAGGACTTGGGCGAGGACAAGGTGGGGAGACCTTCCACCTGCTGATGGGGCCCTTTGCTCATGCGGGGTAAGGCAGCCAAGGTGTCTGGAGACAGGCCACGGCCATCTGTCCTCACCACCATCCCCACCAGGGCAGGAGCAGCTGTGCAGAGGAAGGAATGCGAATGTGTAGCCGGAAGACCTGGATTCCAGCCCCAGCCTTGTGACCAACCGATGGTGTGATGGGAAGCAGGACTTCCCATTCCTCGCCATCTTGTTTTTTTTCTCAAAATAGTGAGGTTCAGCTACTCCTATCCTCAAGAAACACGTATTGTGCGCCCGTGATGAATCAAGCAGTACAGTAGCCGTTGGTGGTATGAAAGTTTTAAATAAATAAAGACTTGTCCCTGGTCTGAAGGAGCTCGTGGGAAGAGACGGGCAGGAACAGGAAACGATGTCATCAGGTGATGGGTGCTGGGGTAGGGGGGGTGCCCTGGGTGAGAGAAGCTCCGAGGCGGGGCATAACCCATCCTGGAGAACGGGGGATGGGTTGGGGATGGCTTTCTGGAGAGGCTGAGTCTCGGCGATGAGTGTGGAGAATGAGGAAAGGGGGAAGCGTCTTCAGAAGAAGGGACGGTAGAACTGGCAGATGATCTGTAGCCCACGGGAGGCTGGGTCCTCCCCATTGTCCTCGCGAGCTGCTGTCGCGCCCCTGACATCACTCAACGCCTCCCTTCTGCTGGGGGTGCCACCTCCGGCTGAGATGAAGACGCAGGACCTCCGTGGGAGGGGGACGAGGGAGACATGGCCCCTCCCACGGGACCACACTCAACCCTCTGGGGGAAATCCTTCTCCCGATCTGTGGATCACCACCGCAGACAGAGAAATAGATGAAGAAGTGAGTCTCAGCCCAGCTGGGGGGAGAGGAAATGGGACCGCCTTCATTGACCCTTGTGCTGGGGAAAGAAACCCAGGTGGAGGCAGGGGGGTGAATGCTACCTATGACATTCAACCCAAAGAATGGAGGGTGCTGTAGGGGGGGACAGGAAGTGACATCGGAGGGACAAGTGGAAGAGAGAAGAGAATTGAGGGTTTGGAGATGTGTGCGTCCGGGTGGAGAACTCTAGGAGAGGCTGCAGCCGGGTGAGGTGTGAAGAGGCTGACAGAGTGCTGGTGACCACAGGGAGCCCCGTCTGGCACCAGCCCTAACACGTGGCTGCCTCAAATCTGGGAAATGATTTCAGCTGTTCCAAGGGGCAATGTTAAGTCTTTTGCACAATAAAAATATTGCCCTAACCTGTTTTATTTTCTAATTATTCTTGGTGTTGTCTTTTATTCCACTGAAACACCCTCACTGACCGTCTCTGCAATGTTATCTGGTTTTTTTTTTTTCTGATCAGACATAAACTAAAGTGTTCTATTATCTCCCCACTGCAGCCCCTGGGAGGAGTGAGCCACCCAGGGAACAACCTCAGAGGAAGAGGGCGCAGTGTTCTGTGGCCCAGGCTTAGGAGTCATCCGGAAAGTTCTATTATTTATTTATTTATTTATTTTCTTCTTTTCCAAGTGAAAGGAGGGGAGACATAGAGACAGACTCCCTTATGCACCCTGGCCAGGATCCATCCAGCAACCCCTGTCTGGGGTGGATGCTTTGCCCATCTGGGGCCATGCTCACAACTGAGCTATTTTTAGCACCTGAGGCAAAAGCTTCATGGAGCCATCCTCAGTGTCCTGGGCCAATGTGCTCAAACCGGTTGAGCCATGGCTGCAGAAAGGGAAGAGAGAGATGGAGAGAGAGAAGCGAGGGAGAAGCAGATAGTCACTTCTCCTGTGTGACCTGACAGGGACTTGAACCCGGGACATTCACACGCCGGGTTGACGCTCTCTACAACTGAGCCAGCCAGCCAGGGCCTATATCTTCTATTAATTCATTCATGCATCCACTTTAATAAATTTCACTGGGAACCTACTTTGAGCCAGGCACAGTCTTTGGCACTGGGGACACACAGACAGAATTCTGTCCTTACACACTCAAAGAAATGATGCACACATAATTAATGCACCAATGCATTCGTTATCTATTGCTTTGTAAGAAATTACCACAATTCGCCTGACCAGGAGGTGGCGCAGTGGGTAGAGTGTTGGACTGGGATGCGGAAGGACCCAGGTTCGAGACCCCAAGGTCACCAGCTTGAGCGCGGGCTCATCTGGCTTGAGCAAAGCTCACCAGCTTGGACCCAAGGTCACTGGCTCCAGCAAGGGGTTACTCCGTCTGCTGAAGGCCCACGGTCAAGGCACATATGAGAAAGCAATCAATGAACAACTAAGGTGTCGCAACGAAAAACTGATGATTGATGCTTCTCATCTCTCTCCGTTCCTGTCTGTCTGTCCCTATCTGTCCCTCTCTCTGACTCTCTGTCCCTGTAAATAAATAAATAAAATTTAAAAATTAAATAAAAAAGAAATTACCACAATTCGAGTGTCTCAAAACAACATGTTTATTCTGTCACAGTTTATGTGGCATTTATTATTTCACAGTTTCTGCAGGTCATAAATTTGGATCCTCCGCTGAGGGTCCCACCAGGTTGCAGTCAAGGTGTCAGCTGGCGGCTGACAAGGTTCTCATCTTGAAGGCTCCTCTGGGGGAAAATTCACTTCCACGTTCACTTAGGTCGTTAGCAGGATTCATTTTCTTGCAGCCGCGAGACGAAGGCCCTGCCTCCTGTTAGTGAAAGGCTCTCAGCTCTTCGAGACCTGCCTGCTGGCCACAGGGCCACCCCCTGGGTCAGTCTCACAAGGAGAGTGACGTCCTGCTGTTTCCATATGCCACTGAGGAGAAGCAGCACCCAGGTCCTGCTGTCACCCAGGGAGACGAGGTCACACCAGGGGTGTGAACACCGAGAGGGGAGGATCGTGGAGGCCACCCTGGAGTCTGTCCACCACAGAGAAACAGTCCGTGCCAGGTGAGTGGACAGGGAACAGGCGCTGCAGGGACTCAGGAGGAATGTTTCTCCCATCAGACCGGCCAGCTGCCTGTGCAGAGGCGGCCTCACCACGCGGGAGCCTGTGTCCCCCACCACCACCCAGGTGTCAGGACACTCCTATCTTTTTTATTTTTATTTTTGTATTTTTCTGAAGTTGGAAACGGGGAGGCAGTTAGACAGACTCCCGCATGCGTCCGACCGGGATCCACTCGGCATGCCCACCAGGGGTGATGCTCTGCCCCTCTGGGGCGTCACTCTGTTGCAACCAGAGCCACTCTAGCACCTGAGGCAGAGGCCACAGAGCCATCCTCAGTGCCTGGGCAAACTTTGCTCCAATGGAGCCTCGGCTGCGGGAGGGGAAGAGACGGAGAGGAAGGAGAGGGGGAGGGGTGGAGAAGCAGATGGGCGCTTCTCCTGTGTGCCCTGGCCGGGAATTGAACCCGGGACTCCTGCACACCAAGTTGATGCTCTACCAAGGATACTCCTATCTTAATATGAGAGCGTGAGAGGTGGGCACCGCTGTCAGCCCGCAGGCAACGTGGAAACGCTTCGTCCTGACCTCTGTGGTGGGAGCCACAAGCACGAGGAACCTCTGTGACAACCGTCCAAGCGTCAGAGGGTCAGGCATCGGGTCATGGCTGTGGGGATGGAGGAAAGGGGAGCCACACTGAGGGGACGACAGGCCTGAGGGTGCCCCGGGCAGACCTCACGGGTCCGGAGAAGGAGAGCGAGAGGGCCGAGGTGAGTCTGAGGCGAGGCGGCCCAGGGCTGAGCGGGTCGGGGTCGCTGCGGACGGCTGAGGAAGCAGGTCATTGACGCCTCTCTGCAGCGTGGGATGAATAGCTTCTGATGTCTGTGGGTCACTCCTGGAGACAAGGACACCCTTCAGTCCATGCTGAGGGACCGTCCACTGTTCCACTGCTCACGCAGCGCGAAGACACACACTACGGCCTGGTGGGTATCTGACTTGGGCAAAGCCACGTGTAAATGTGTGCTTGTGCCCGTGGGGGGGGGGGAGGGGACGGCTCCTACCTGGCCAGTAAGTCCCTGGCGTTCTAGAGGAGACACAAAGAGAGTGAGAGTCACAACTGGTTCTCAAGTTCCTGTCATCTCCCAGTTCCCTCCCCAGCCCACTGTTGGATTCCACCCCGGGGTGCCACCTTGGGAACTGGAGGGGGCCTGGCCAGTTGGCTCAGCGGTAGAGTGTCAGCCCATGTATAGATATCCTGGTTGGATTTCCGGTCAGGGCACACAGGAGAAGCACCTATCTGCTTCTTCCCCCCTCCCCTTCTCCATTCTCTCTCTCTCTCTCTCTCTTCTTTTCCCAACAGCCATGGCACCACTGGAACAAGTTGGCTCCAAGTGCTGAGAATGGCTCTATGGCCTCTGCCTCAGGTGCTAAGAAGAGCTTGGTTGCTGAGCAACAGAGCAATGCCCCCAGATGGGCAGAACATCGCCCCCTAGTGGGCATGCCACCGGGTGGATCCCGTTCAGGGCACATGTGAGAGTCTGTCTCTCTGCCTCCCCAGTTCTCACTTAAATAAAAAGAGAGAGAGGCCCTGGTCGGTCGGCTCAGTGGTAGAGCGTCGGCCTGGCGTGCAGGGGACCCGGGTTTGATTCCCGGCTAGGGTACATAGGAGAAGCGCCCATTTTGCTTCTCCACCCCTCCCCCTCTCCTTCCTCTCTGTTTCTCTCTTCCCCTCCCACAGCCAAGGCTCCATTGGAGCAAAGATGGCCCGGGCGCTGGGGATGGCTCCTTGGCCTCTGCCCCAGGTGCTAGAGTGGCTCTGGTCATGGCAGAGCGACGCCCCAGAGGGGCAGAGCATTGCCCCCTGGTGGGCAGAGCATCGCCCCTGGTGGGCGTGCAGGGTGGATCCCGGTTGGGCGCATGCGGGAGTCTGTCTGACTGTCTCTCCCCGTTTCCAGCTTCAGAAAAATACAAAAAAAAAAAGAGAGAGAGAGAGAGAACCAGAGGGGATGGCAGCTCCCCCCTGTACCCATTCTGGTGTCACAACGTTGCGCGGCCACCCCATGGCCCAGAGAGAAGCCTCCCCCCTGTGGACGATCCTCGCCTCCGGATGGCGCCTCGGGGGACCGCACCTTCAGCGTGCTGGCGCCCAGCGTCTTGGCGGTCCTCTCCAGATCCGTGACCAGGCTGCTGAGCTGCGTTAACGCGCTGAGCGCCTCCGCGGGCGTGTCCTCCGGGTGGCCGGGCCGCCGCTGCTGACCCAGGGCGGCCAGCTGTTTCTCCGGTTGGTGCTGGCCGCCCTGCTGTGCCTCCAGCCTGCGGGACCCACCGTCCACCTGAAACTACGGAGGAGAGACTCCCTCAGATGCACCGTCAGAGACAGAGCCCAAGACCGAGGTCTTTGATAGATACGTGAATCCAAACTTCCCCCTTGATGTTCCGCTTATCTGCCAGACCTCACCCTTACTGGACTGCTGCCCTGAGACAGAGGAATTCCAAGAAGCTGGCAAGCCCCCCAAGGAGGAGCATTCTGGACATACCAGGACTTTTGCCTCAGTATCCCCTCAGGCTCTCCCAAACACTATATAATTCACCCCTAGTCTGTAATGGGTGTTCTTCTCCCGGGAGAAGGGCCCGGCAGGGTTCCTTTCTTCCTTTCAATAAAGCCTGTTACTCTGCTCTCTTTGGGACTCCTATGGATTCCAACAGTCCTGTGTCGTGATTTCTGGTGGAGGTGCTGCTGGTCTCTGTGGGTCCTCGCCCCAAGCCAGGCTGAGCGGGTGTGGCTTTCAACTACTGTCACGAACCCCATGGTGAAGATCAGAGGGCTCGAGTGCCCCAGGCTGCTTGTAAGGCCAGTATCCACGGCCACCATCACAGCCGCCCGGCCCATGCAGGTTTACATTGGATTCAGACAGAAGGTAATGAAACAACGGAGCCAAGAACTGGTGGGTCATCATCTTTAATCCTAGCTTGCACCTGGTGGGCAAGTAAAAACACACACTGGGCTCCAAAACCCACTCATTCAGTGCTCACAAAGCTACTGACTTATCCGAGTTTCCTGGAATCAAAGGTTTCTAGCTCACCAGATTTATTCTCCTCTGTTCCTGTTGGGCAGATAAAATGTATTATGCTCACTTTGTTAAAGATGGCGCTGCCCACATGGAAGCCCATCGCCCAGGTGACATTAATGTGTGTCTCTGTGGGCTGAGGGCAGGCAGGATCCTTGTAGCCTGGGGCTTGGTTTTAGGACTAAGCCTTTCCCACCCGTTTTGATGTGGGGTGGTGCAATCCCATGAGGAGTCCCATTATGCCTCAGATAAGTGACTTTGTATCAGAGACTTCCTTGTTTGTATATTGGATTAAAGGTTTGGATTTCTACACTATAAAGTGGGGGCAAACCGGGAGCTTGCTCTCTCTTGGTTCCTGAGATTAGTATTAGACAGCAGAGAGGAGAGCAGAGAGAGACCACGTGGAGGAGGCCAGGAGAAGCAGCCAAGATGGCAGAGTGTTGAGTGAGAAGCCAGTTTGTGCAGAGTTTGTGCAGGGAGAAGGAAGGAGATGGGGAACTGAGGAGAATAAGTCTGGTGAGCTAGAAACCTTTGATTCTAGGAAACTCGGATAAATCAGTAGCTTTGTGAGCACTGAATGTGACTGGGTTTTGGAGCCCAGTGTGTATTTTTACTTGCCCGCCGGGTGCAAGCTAGATTAAAGACTATGGCCCACCAGTTTTTGGCTCCATGGTTTCTTTACCGACTGTCCGAATCCAATGCGAACCTGCATGGGCCAGGCTGCTGTGATAGTGGCTCTGTCAGTGGCTCCTGGCTTTACAGTTCCCCATCTCCTTCCTTCTCCCTGCACAAACTCTGCACAAACTGGCTTCTCACTCAACACTCTGCCATCTTGGCTGCTTCTCCTGGCCTCTTCCATGTGGTCTCTCTCTGCTCTCCTCTCTGCTGTCTAATACTAATCTCAGGAACCAAGAGAGAGCAAGCTCCCGGTTTGCCCCCACTTTATAGTGTAGAAATCCAAACCTTTAATCCAATATACAAACAAGGAAGTCTCTGATACAAAGTCACTTATCTGAGGCATAATGGGACTCCTCATGGGATTGCACCACCCCACATCAAAACGGGTGGGAAAGGCTTAGTCCTAAAACCAAGCCCCAGGCTACAAGGATCCTGCCTGCCCACAGCCCACAGAGACACACATTAATGTCACCTGGGCGATGGGCTTCCATGTGGGCAACGGCCTCTTTAACAAAGTGAGCATAATATATTTTATCTGCCCAACACTGCTCCACCTGCAAACCCTAAGGTCCACACACAGGTTTCCAGCCCCCACCCTTCCCCCCACAGCAGACCGGAGACAGACCAGTGGCCAGGACACGGATTATAGTACCCTGGTGACACTCAGGAGGTGGCCCTTCCCGGGTCTCCGCGGCCCCCACCTGCACAGCCTCCTGAGCGGTGAGCCGCTGAAGTTCCCCGATGTCCTTCCTGAGCTTCCTGCTCCTGCGGTAGAGTCGTTCCTAGAGGAGACAGACACCCCTGCTCGTCAGGCCGGGGGGTGAGGGCCGTGCTCCCTGGAGCACAGCTGACATCCTGACCCCAGGATGAGGGTCAAGTAAAATTCTGCCTCAAACGGGCAGCCCTGGAGGAGTCCTGCTTGGGATAGGAGCATGAGTCCTTTTAACGGACAATGAGAAGAAAAAGCAATGGGTAATTTATTTTGTGTGTGTGACAGAGACAGAGAGAGGGACAGATAGGGACAGAGAGACAGGAAGGGAGAAAGATGAGAAGCATCAGTTCTTCATTGTGACACCTTAGTTCATTGATTGCTTTCTCACATGTGCCTTGACCGAGGGGCTCCAGCTGAGTCGGTGACCCCTTGCTCAAGCCAGTGACCTTGGGTCCAAGCTAGTGAGCTTTTTTGCTCAAACCGGATGAGCCCGCGCTCAAGCTGGCGACCTCGGAGATTTGAACCTGGATCCTCCGCATCCCAGTCCGACGCTCTATCCACTGCGCCACTGCCTGGTCAGGTGCTCATAAACTGTTAAAAAGGTACCGCCTCAGGCAAAGCAGAGCCCCCATCACTGGAAATGCACAGGTGGAGGCTGTGGATGACGGCAAGAACTGTCAGGCTGTCACATCACAGGGTGTAACCTGCAGGCATTTCCCAGCAGAGGAACAAAGTACTCCAGGAAGGGTGGGGGCAGTCTGTGGGCGTGCCCCTCGCTCACAGGTCTCCAGGGGGTGGTGGAGGCTGGGTGGGCGGGGAATCTCTGTGCGAGCCAGAGTTGAAGTCTCACAAAGCTCACACAAATCTTCACCGTGCCACCTCATCCATCTCCGCTCCCTCCCACCCTCACGACAGAACTTGGTGATTAGTGGTCCCTGCTCACTGTCCTCAGCTGTTGTCACCTGTCATCTTGTCCTCAAGGCCCCTTGCTTCTCAGCTGTCTGTTTTGATTCTCGGCAGTCTTTTTTTTTTTTTTTTTGACAGAGACAGAGAGAGTCAGAGAGAGGGACAGACAGGAAGGGAGAGAGATGAGAAGTATCAATTCTTTGTTGCTGCACCTTAGTTGTTCATTGACTGCTTTCTCATATGTGCCTTGACCAGGTGGGCTACAGTAGAGCAAGTGACCCCTTGCTCAAGCCAGCGCCCTTGGGCTTCAAGCCAGCGACCTTGGGGTCATGCCTATGATCCCACGCTCAAGCCTGCAACCCCGCCCTCAAGCCGGGATTTTGAACCTGGGTCCTCCGCATCCCAGTCCGACGCTCTATCCACTGCACCACCGCCTGGCTGGGCTGACTCTCAGCAGTCTATTGAAACCTCTCTCTCCAGCATCACGGGTGATCTCTAGTGATAAACCCCAGAGGTGCCTTCTTCTCAGGCTTCCCCTTCCTCGATGTAGTTCTCCCCTGTGTCCCTCCCCCCTCCCCTCAACCCCCTGTCCTTCCTTGACCCTCCTGAGGTTGTTTCCTTTGTCCTTTTCTAATCTTCGAACCCTGCCCTGACCTGTCCATTCAGGAAGCTTCAGATCTTACCCTCCTTCCAAAACCACATCTTTATCCTAACGGTCAGCCTCTTGTTTCCAGCTCAGAGCGGAGAGCCTCCTCTCGCAGTGCTATTAGCATCTCAGACTCAATCTGATGGAATCAAACTCACCATGCCCTTCACCACCCTCCTCTGCAGTCCACTCCTCTTGACCGCCATATTTCTGTCCTTGGACCCCCGCATTGTCTGCCCTCCGGCTTAAAATCTTCACTATGACCCTGGCCGGTTGGCTCAGTGGTAGAGCATCGGCCTGGCGTGCAGAAGTCCCAGGTTCGATTCCCAGCCAGGGCACAAAGGAGAAGCACCCATCTGCTTCTCCACACCTCCCCCTGTCCTTCCTCTCTGTCTCTCTCTTCCCCTCCCGCAGCCAAGGCTCCACTGGAGCAAAGATGGCCCGGGCGCCGAGGATGGATCCATGGCCTCTGCCTCAGGCACTAGAATGGCTCTGATTGCAGCAGAGCGACGCCCCAGATGGGCAGAGCATCGCCCCCTGGTGGGTGTGCCGGGTGGATCCCGGTCGGACGCATGCGGGAGTCTGTCTCTCTGCCTCTCTGCCTCTCTGCCTCCCCGCCTCTCACTTCAGAACAATACAAAATAAATAAATAAATCTCCATCATTATTTCACCTTTCACCTGTATTACCTCTCTCTTCACAATGGCTTCTCATCACCAAAGACACGGTCAGCCCAAACTCGTTAACCCCGTAGCCCAGGCTGTCCGTGACCTAACCCTGATGTCCCTGTCCTCTGGTACCTCTCCCTACGCCCCCCATGCTGTCACCCTAGCCACACAGAATGGCTGGGGATTTCCTGAACACACCCCGAGTGGCCCCCCCTCCTCGGGGCTTATCCTTTACTCCCCTCAGCCAGACACACCATCCTCTCTGTCTGTCAAAATCAGACCTGGTCCTGACAGCCAGTCCCCAAAGCCACCATCCTGTCGTCTGGTGGAGTTCAGCGACTTTCAACCTTTTCCCACTCACGGCACTCCTAAACTAATCACTAAAATTCTGTGGAGCACCAAAGAAATAGATTATAGTTTTTGCTGATCTGACAAAAAAAAAAAAAAAAAAAAATAGGTATAATTCTGATTCATTCACACTGGATGGCTATTGTTGTGTTGGCTGTTGTTTTTTTATTTGACAAGCTAAGGGAAAAGAGGTCAGTGTCTCTGACTAAATAGTCAGGTAGTGCATGACCTAAGAACTCTTTGTGGCACACCAGTTGAAAATTGCTGGTATAGTTTGAAACTTAATAAAGAGTTTAAAATCAACTACAAATATTGTGTAAATAAAAAAAGGAGGCAAATTTGATAAAGATAAATGCATAAAATAATCAAAGAATAAGGTAAAGTTCTCTTTTAAAATATTTATGCATGTAGCCTGACCTGTGGTGGCGCAGTGGATAAAGCGTCGACCTGGAAATGCTGAGGTCGCCGGTTTGAAACCCTGGGCTTGCCTGGTCAAGGCACATATGGGAGTTGATGCCTCCAGCTCCTCCCCCCTCTTCTCTCTCTCTGTCTCTCCTCTCTCCCTCTGTCTCTCCCTCTCCTCTCTAAAAAATGAATAAAAATAAAAAAATATTTATGCATGCGTTTTTGCAATAAAATAATATTTAGTGGGTACGTGTCATGTGACTAAGGCACTTATTAGAATTAAAATACAAAATTTTACAAACTTATTTTCTTAAAATATTCCTGGGGGGGGGGAGACAAAAAGAAACGGAAAACTGTAGTGCAAAATCTGTTTTGTCTTAATAAATATTTTTTAAAGTTTCTGTTCCTATCAACGATCGGATAAAATGTGATTTCACAGTGAAAATATTTTGGCTTGAGAGGGCATTCAAAAGTAATAACACCTGAGAACCTAATGACATTGAAATTTTTTCTCAGATGGCTTACTAATAAAATGCATAAAAGAAAAACTGACCCTGGCCAGTTGGTTCAGCAGTAGAGCATCAGCCAAGTGTGTGGATGTCCCGAGTTCAATTCCCAGTCAGGGCACACAGGAGAAGCGCCCATCTGCTTCTCCACCCTCCCCCTCTCCCTTCTCTCTCTCTCTCTCTCTCTGTTTCCCTCCTGCAGCCATAGCTCTATTGATTCTAACGCATTGGCCCTGGGTGCTGAGGATGACACTGTGGAGCCTCTGTCTCAGGCACCAAAACCAGCTCAGTTGTGAGCATGGCCCCCGATGGGCAGAGCAAGGGTCCCAGACGGGGGTTGCCGAGTGGATTCCTGTCGGGGCGCATGCAGGAATCGATCTCTGTATCTCCCCTCCTCTCACTTGCATGCGCCTGTGAACAAAAGGCAAACAAGTACCTTTCCCTGATACAGTCACCAAAAAGGATTTACCAACTTCCAAAAGGATGCTCCTCACAGAACCAAAGTGTCCCCCAAAACGGGTAAAAATGCTATTTTCTTTTATGCTATGAAGAAAAATGATGCGGTGGTGACTAGCCCTGACAGTGGCTATGTGATCCTGCATCTAGAAAATGCCAGAAAACCAACTTACAGGAGATATGGACTCAGCTGAAATGCTCATTTGAATCTACGAGCACCAACTGCCAAACAACGAACCTCATGAACCATAGCTACCCTCGGTATGAGGTTTAAATAAAGACGATTCAACATCTGATTCAGAAACATAAAGGAAAAACAGTTCGCGACATTCTCTATTGGTCAAGAAGACTAAGTAAGCCCCTAAAATCGCAACTTTTATTGTAATCAGTATGTTTAATGTGATGCCAATCAACATGTAAGGAAATTTTCTATAAAACTTGGAAGCATTGCATAAGATAATTTCTCTGGCAGATAATCAGCAAGAAAAACAAGTTTAAAAAATATATGGCAAAGAATCTGGTAGATATTTTAAAAACATAAAGCAACAGTATACAAACTAATAACTTTAGAATAAAAAAATAACCAATGGCTAGAGTAAAAAAAAATCATTATAAAAATTTAGTTAAATGTCAAACCAGAAACGATGCATTGATGTGGAAAGGACTCACAGAAATTTTGAGGGATGACTGGATACAAAAATAAAGAAAAATTAACAAGGAGTAATCCTTCATACAACACAGTATATTAAATTCCAAATAAACTAGGAATTAATTAATTTTTTAAAATTTAGTAAGCTGAGCCTGGCCTGTGGTGGCACAGTGGATAAAGCGTCGACCTGGAAACACTGAGGTCGCCGGTTCAAAACCCTGGGCTTGCCTGGTCAAGGCACATATGGGAGTTGATGCTTCCTGCTCCTCCCTTCCCCTTCTCTCTCTTTCACTCTCCTCTCTAAAGATTAATAAAAAATAAAAATAATAAATTTAGTAAGCTGAGGGGAGGCAGAGACAGACTCCGGCATGTGCCACAACTGGGATCCACCCAGCAAGCCCACTATGGGGCAATGCTCTGCCCATCTGGTGGCATTGCTCCGTTGCTCAGCAACTGAGCTATTTTAGCACCTGAGGTGGAAGCCATGAGCCATCCTCAGCACCTGAGGCGGCCAACTCGCTCCAGTCGAGCCATGGCTGCAGGAGGGGAAGAGAGAGAAGGGGAGAGAGAGAGAGAGAAGTGAGGGGGGGGTGGAGAAGCAGATGAGTGCATCTTCTGTGTGTGTACCCTGACCAGGAATCGAACCCGGGACATCCACACACCAGGCTGACAATCTAGTAATGAGCCAACCAGCCAGGGCCTAATTTATTTTTAAAATGAAACAGAACACCATAATCATTTAGATGAATTTCTGATTAAAAAATAGAAGTGAGCCTGACCTGTGGTGGCGCAGTGGATAAAGCGTCGACCTGGAAACACTGAGGTCGCCGGTTCAAAACCCTGGGCTTGCCTGGTCAAGGCACATATGGGAGTTGATGCTTCCAGCTCCTCCCCACCTTCTCTCTCTCTCTTTCTCTCTCTCTCTCTCTCCTCTGTCTCTCTCTCCCCATTTCTCTCTCCTCTCTAAAATGAATAAAATTAAAAAAATAAAGTTCAAATTTAAAAAAAAAAAAAAAGAAAAAAAAATAGAAGTGATCTAAATACAAATCTCTAAAAATTTCCACCAACAATGCCATAAAAGAGAAAAGAAATAACAAAATAAGGAAAATGGAGGTTACATATAACTAATATACCTGATTATCCAAAAGATAAGTGATTTGATGCCGTCACGTAGAATGCATGCTCCGAGTCTGGGGGGCATGTCCATAGTGAGCCTTCCTGGGGACAGAAGCCTGCTCACCGGCACCCGGATCAAGCAGAGCAGAGCTGCTGCAGCCAGTTGCACGCGGAGGGACCAGAAATGGAAGTGATCGCACCAGCGTGGGCTGGTGGTGGAGAAACAGGTGTACTTGGGGGGCATTGCCAACTTTTCAGCCCTTCCGGAGTGTAGTCAGGGATTAAGCCATTCCTTTTTTTTTTTTTTTGTATCTTTCTGAAGCTGGAAACGGGGAGAGACAGTCAGACAGACTCCCGCATGCGCCCGACCGGGATCCACCCGGCACGCCCACCAGGGGCGACGCTCTGCCCACCAGGGGGCGATGCTCTGCGACCAGAGCCACTCTAGCGCCTGGGGCAGAGGCCAAGGAGCCATCCCCAGCACCCGGGCCATCTTTGCTCCAATGGAGCCCTGGCTGCAGGAGGGGAAGAGAGAGACAGAGAGGAAGGAGAGGGGGGGGGGTGGAGAAGCAAATGGGCGCTTCTCCTATGTGTCCTGGCCGGGAATCGAACCCGGGTCCCCCGCACGCCAGGCCGACGCTCTACCACTGAGCCAACCGGCCAGGGCTAAGCCATTCCTTTTAAAAGGACACTGTTCCCAATACTTAATTTACAAAGTTTAACTCAAAGAGATAGAGGTCTGATGAGAAATCATAAGAAATCTTTATTTTAATTTATTTATTGATTTTAGAGAGAGGAGGGGGGAGAGGAAGGGCAGTGGGGAGGAGAGAGAAGCATCAACTCGTAATAGTTGCTTCTCATATGTGCCTTGACCAGGCAAGCCCAGGGCTTCGAACCGGCAACCTCAGCATTTCCAGGTTGACGTTTTATCCACTGCGCCACCACAGGTCAGGCCAAGAAATCTTTATTTTAAAATGATGTCATCAAAATGTACAAGCACATCTGACCAGGCGGTGGCGCCGTGGATAGAGCGTCGGACTGGGACGCAGAGCACCCAGGTTCAAATCCCCGAGGTTGCCGGCTTGAGCGCGGGCTCATCCAGCGTGAGCGCAGGGTTACTGGCTTGAGCCTAAAGGTCACTGGCTTGAAGCCCAAGGTCACTGGCTCGAGCCCAAGGCTGCTGGTTTGAGCAAGGCGTCACTTGCTCAGCTGGAGGACCCCCCCCCCCCCCCCCCCCCCCCCCCCCCGTCAAGGCACATATGAGAAAGCAATCAATGAACAACTAAAGTTCCGCAACGAAGGATTGCTGCTTCTCATCTCTCTCCCTTCCTGTCTGCCGGTCTCTCCCTCTCTCTATCACTAATAATAATAGTAATAATAATAATAATCTTTTCCTATGCTGTCCTCAAGCAGCCTCACGAAACGCATTCAATCCCTAGTTTCTAAACTCAGCCCTGGTGCTCCACCCTGCCTGCCAGTCTCACTCGGCTTCCCTCGCAGTTTCACTCCCGCAAGCCTCCCGCACCCCCAGCCTGCCCACGCGTTCCTGCTCTCCGCGCACTCGAGCCATCTCCCACACTGCGGGACTGTTTCCACTTGCAGACGCGGGCTTGGCTCCCTGTGGTCACCATGGAAGAAGCGCAGCCCTCCCAACCCAGCATCCGCCCACCCCCACCCCACCCCCGCCCCACCCCCGCCCCCGTCTAACCGGCGAACTGCTCCGCGCGCTCCATCGTCTCCTAACAGGCTCGTCCCTCCTAGCGTCGCCGGGAGCCCCTCGCCCGTGCTGTCCCTCCTGCCTGGCCAGTCTTGTTGTCTGGGTCCGCCTCCTCTCCCCGACATCTGCACGGTGGCCTTTCCAGGACCCTGTCTCTCTCCAGACTCTCCCCCGAGGATATCGCGTCATCGCCCCCCTGGGATGTAAACCCCATCTTTATCCTGCGGGATGGACCCCTTGTCCCGTTTCAGGCTCTGGAAGTAACTACCCCACACTCGCCTCCGAGATGCAGCTTCCCTATCCGGCTGCACATCTAGGACTCTGCTCGGATGTGTCTCAACTTGGACTCCGCTTGCTCTCGGTGAAACCCGGTGTTCTCTTTCGACCTGTTTTCCCCACCCTTATCTTTCCATCGCCCGTCCCTTTCTCAGCCAGAAACTCACACGCTCATCTTCCATCTCTTCCTTTCCCCTGGCCCCATTTCTAAGCTCTCGGGATCTGACCTTTCAAACTCTAAGGATACTCTTCGAATAGAACAGGACCTTACCGGACGTGGGTATCTGAGTGTTCTCCTCTTTTTCCTGGTCTTTACATCGGGGGACTTCTCTTTCTCTTTTCTAGGTCTCAGCTTTGCTGTCACCTCTTCCGGGAAGCCCCCCCTGACCACACTAACATGGTCCCGCATAGACTCCATCTCAGAAGCCTGCTTGTTTTCTCCTAAGTCATAAAAATACAAAACCTTATAGTTTATTTGCTTTCTTGTCTGTCTCGCTTACTAACCTGTAAACTTCCTACCAACAGGGGTGGCATGAGCTTGTTCATCATTGTATTCCTGGGATGCATGGTACTGTCCTAACACACAGCGAGAACTTGTGTAAGTCTTTCTTAAATGGACCAATATTGTTATTTACTTCTTTTAGGCTTCCTGTCATAATTTAAAGGTTACCAGAAGACAAGTATTATGAATCATCTTTACTTCTCACACCTAGCACAGCGTTCTACAGAAAGCATAGACAGCCTGACCGGGCGGTGGCGCAGTGGGTAGAGCGTCGGACTGGGATGCGGAGGACCCAGGTTCGAGACCCCGAGGTCGCCAGCTTGAGTGCAGGCTCATCTGGTTTGAGCAAAGCTCACCAGCTTAGACTCAAGGTCGCTGGCTCTGCTGTAGCCCCCCCCCCCGCCCCCGTCAAGGCACATATGAGAAATCAATCAATGAACAACTAAGGAGCCACAACGAAGAACTGATGTTTCTCATCTCTCTCCCTTCCTGTCTATCCCTCTCTCTGTCTCTGCCACACACACACAAAAAAAAAAAAAAAAAAAGAAAAAGAAAAAAAGAAAGCGTAGACCCGAATACTCATGGAGTTTTTGCCTCAAACCTGGCTCATCAGCTCATAGGGGCCCCGCCTCCCTGGGCACCAGACCTAGAGGACGCGAGGTTAGAACTGGAGAACTCGACCTCTTTGGATTCTGAATTATTCTCTGCCCCCAACCCTGGACTCTACACGTTCTCACCCTGTATCATAACACATTCTCAAAAAAGTCAAGTATCTGAAAAGGAAGACTTTAGAAATTCATCCTTCATTATTGGATAGAAAGACATCATAGTGAAAATCTGTCACTTCCATTCAGTCAGATTCTAACCGGATTGAGGATTTGGGGGGAGGTTGGTAGAAATAACGCTAAGGTTTGTTGGCAAAATAAACGTCTGAGTACCCACAAAAATTCTGAAAAAATATATTGTGAGGGTTCTAAGACACATTGCAGAGGTACAGTGTTTAAAACGGTTTGACAAACAGGCAAAAATAGAGAAGAACAGGACAAATAAAAAGTCAGAAATAGGCAAGTCTCTATGCCCATGTGGGAGACTATGAAGTTGGCATTCAAATCACTGGGGAGACCATGGATTATTCAATAAACTATAACGAAGTGGTTTATGACTTGAAAGTTACTTTCTCACCAAAATACATCTCGGACATTCTCAGGTCTCCAAAATATTTTCTGGAAGGATGAGATACAAAAATCTAAACAGCGGCTACCTCAGGGGATGAGAACGGAGGAACAGCAAGACGAAAGATGTTCAGTTTTTACTTTTACACCTTACTGCCTTGTCTCAGTGTATTACCGAGAGCCTGTAACCTTTATGATAAAAAGTTTAAATGAAATAGAATATAAATAATCACTATGGGAAGGAAGGAAAGATAAAAAGACAAAGTGAGCGGAGAGACAGAGAGGGAACCCGGCCCTAATTCCCAGGTTGCGATGTATTTGCAGGATAATTATTGGCGTTAATGATTAGCATTAATGATGGCATTAATGATGATGACGTTTCTAGCCAAATTTCTAGTGCTCTCCAGCAGGGGCGCTGCCGGGTCTGAGTCCTGGGACAGTTTTGCGTGACCAGACCCAGCTCCCCTCTACAGATCAGCACAGGGAGAGAGCAGGGCTGCCTCCTGGAATCGGTCGCCACAGCGACAGTGTCCTTTTTTATTTATTTATTTTCGCCAGACAGAAAGAGAGAGACAGGAAGGGAGAGAGGATGAGAAGCATCAACTTGTAGCTGTTTTCACTTTAGTTGTAATTTGAGTTTCTGGTTGTGCCAACGACCTTGGGCTTTTCACACCAGCAGCCTTGGGGCTCAAGCTGGTGAGCTTTTGGGGTTGTGTGAATGATCTCCCCACACACACACTCAGGCCATCGACCCCACGCTCAGAGCCAGCGACCTCAGGGTTTTGAACCAGTGGTCTCAGCATTCTGGATTGACGCTTTATCCACTGTGCTACCACCGGTCAGGCACATACATGACACTTTAATATCAGTGGTGAAATATACACAGAAAAGCAAAGACCAGGGTCCCAAATAGGACGGAGGAGAGGAAACCAAGAAGAGCGTGGATTATGGAGCCTCTACGTGCCAGGCGTCACGGGCTGAGGGAAGAGAGGAGGGACTCAGAGAGGGGGTGGCCTAGCCTCACCTTGTAGTGACTGATGGCATCTTCGACGGTCAGTTCACGGTGGGACTTGTGTTCGGGGGACGCCAGGCATTCCGTACACAAAAGAAGTCTGTTCTCCTCGCAGAACCAGCCCAGCTTCTTCTGGTGGCTGCGGCAGATGTGACCCGTCCCCAGGACCCCCTCCGAGCAGGGCTTCCGGCAGAGGGGACAGCAGAAGACTCCAGAGGCCGCAGCCTTCTCCACGTGCTGGGCCAGACACGGCCGACAGAAGAGGTGTCCACAGTCAGTACTCACTGCCTCCCTGGGGCTCGTCAGGCAGATGGGGCAGACGCCCTCTTCTGGGCTGTTCCCCTGCAGAGAGACCATGGCCTCCCCCCACACTGCCAGCCTCAGCCGTCAGACAGGACCTGCCAGGAGTGTTGAGTGTCTGTCCCCTCCCAGGCGGGGATAGTAGAGAACTTGTGGTCACACTCAGAGAACCTGACCACTGCTGTCCGTCACGACTACCGACCGTTTGAATCAGCACCTCTGTCTGCTGCCGGTCATTCCTCCGACCAGCATCCTTTCCAGGGTCCTGTGGATTCTACAAAGAAGGAGAACAGGACTTAGAGCGAGCCAGACACACCTGCACACTGCTTGAAGGCACCTTGTCCTCCCTTTCAAACCATCTCCAAGGGGGACCCCAAGAAGGAGGGACTCCCCCCATCTCCTCTTACTTCCCTTAAACGCGGGGCAGGCTCTCTCATCCCCTCACCCCCTGCCCTCCTCTGACCTCCTGGGAGGTCCTCTTAGTTATCCCACCTCAGTTTCTCCTGCTACAGCTTCAGGTCATTTCCCCAGAGCTCCATATCTGTAGCAGGTGAATGGCTCTGCGATCCACGTCAATCATAGACGCTCAGCGCTCGCTTGGGCAACGCAGATGCTGAGTTTATATATATATATATGCTCATGAGTCAGTAAAACTGGAGGAGAAGTGAAGGGGACCGTCCTCTCCCGGAAACACCGAAATTACCAGGAAAGTGAAACTCCATAAGGCCGGGTGACTGACCCAGGGTAGCTGAGAGGTAAGATGGACTTTGGCTGGTGCAAGGTGTGGCTTGTTTGCTCGCAGGGAAGAGGAAAGTCTTGGGGTTTTCAACGTCGTGATGCAAACTGTAGTCACACACACGGGAGGATGGCCCGTTCCCAGAACCCCAGCAGACGGCGTCTCGGGAACACGGCGTCACAACCACAGCACTTCCTCCGGAGACTGGTTGCCTCCCAGTCCTCTGACTTCCAGCCCTCGTTCTCAGCCCTGACACTGGGGGAATCTGCAGGAGTTCCATTAATCACGGCTGCCAGTTGAGGCTTTTAAAGGTCGGAGATTCTTGCCCGGACCAGGCGGTGGCACAGGGGATAGAGCATTGGCCTGAGATGCTGAGGACCCAGGTTCAAAACCCTGAAGTCTCCGGCTTGAGCGCGGGCTCGTCCAGCTTGATAGTGGGGTTTCCGGCTTGAGCGAGGAATCATAGGCATGACCCCATGATCGCTGGCTTGAGCCCAAAGTCCGCTGGCTTGAAGTTCAAGGTTGCTGGCTTGAGCAAGGGGCCAGTGGCTTGGCAAGAGCCCCCAGTCAAGGCACAGATGAGAAGGCAATCAATGAATGACTAAGGTGCTGCAACTATGAGTTGATGCTTCTCATCTCTCTCCCTTCCTGTCTGTTTGTCCCTATCTCTGTCTCTGTCACAAGAAAAAAAAAAATCCCAGGGTCATGAGTGGGTGGGCATCTTTCTCACCCCATACCCCCACCTCCAGAGCCACCTCCAGAGCCACCTCCAGGGCCACCTCCAGAGCCACCTCCAGGGCCATCAATAACCCACCTGTAGAACCATGGCTGTCCACACCCTCCTTGCTGCCCTGCCCTCCACGGAGCCATGCCCTGATCATTGAGGATTAGTGTGCAAGGCCCATGCGCTTGTCGTTACCCCACATCCTGCCGTCATCCTGGGTGATTCCAAGGACTATGTAGGTGACCACCCAACACAGAAGCCCCTGGGCTTCTTGACTGGCTCAAGCCATTGACCTTTATTATTGCCACTACCCTGGTGAAGTCAGGTCTCACCACCTGAAGTCACAAATCCAAGTCCTGGACCTGTCTTCCAGCTCCCTCCCTGAGCGACACCGTGCCAGCTCTGCTCTTCAACCTCTAGTCCTTGACCCTTCCACATTGGTCATGGGAGGATACAAGAAACAAAAATGTACAGCCTGACCAGGCGGTGGCGCAGTGGATAGAGTGTCGGACTGAGACGCAAAGGATCCAGGTTCGAATCCCCGAGGTCGCCGGCTTGAGCACGGGCTCATCTGGTTTGAGCAAGGCTCACCAGCTTGAAGCCCAAGGTCGCTGGCTTGAGCAAGGGGTCACTGGGTCTGCTGTAGCCCCTTGGTCAGGGCACATATGAGAAAGCAATCAATGAACAACTAAGGAGCTGCAATGCCCTATCTGTTCCTCTCTCTGTCTCTGTCACACAAAAAAATAAAAATAAATTTAAAAAAATGCAGAGAGATGAAACGACCTGCTCAAGGTCACAGGGTGAACAGAGAGCCGGAACCCAGGTCAGGCTGTCTGCTCTCCTGCCCCCCCCCCCACCACAGAATGCCGTCTGTCTCTTTAGAAAGAGGTCAGTAAAGCTTTGATAAATGGATGGGTGCATGTGTCAGTAATTGGATTCTGGACAGACAGACGAAGAATCCACACTTTATATCACCTGAAAGTGCCGACCACATGGTACACACTACAGTTATTTTAGGCATTTTTCTTGATTTTTTTTAATGGCTTATTCAAGCAACTTGAAGTCAGGGATCCACAGTATTTAATTTAACACTATCTTTTTCTTTTCTTTTCTTTTCCAAGTGATAGGAGAGGAGATAGAAAGACAGACTCTCTCATGAGCCCAACCAGCATTCACTCAGCTTCCCCAGTCTGGGGACCAAGCTCTGCCCATCTGGGGCCATGCTCACAACAGAGCTATTTTTAGTGCCTGAGGCAGAGGCTCCACGGAGCCATCCTCCACGCCCAGGGCCAATGTGCTAGAACCAATCGAGCCATGGCTGTGGGAGGAGAAGAGAGAGAGAAGGGGACAGAGAAGGGGGAAGGGGAGGGGTGGAGAAGCAGATGGTCACTTCTCCTGTGTGCCCTGGCCGGGAATTGAACCCAGGACTTCCACATGCCAGTGTGACAGTCTACTACTGAATGAACTGACCTGGGCCTAAGCCACTCTTTCAAAAGTCTCCACTACATCCTCAGCTCAAAGCCTACCCATGGTTTCTCAGCCGACATCCACACTGGTGACTCCAGAATGTCCTACCTTCAGTCATCCCCTCTCTGAAACTCTCTTCTCCAATAGCTCCTGGGTTCTTCCTCCTCTCTGACCACCCATGAAAGATAATCCACCCCCTCCCCATGCAGAGACATGGACGTACGTGGACTTCCAAGGCAGACAGGAGACCCAGACCTCCACTCTGCTGCTTGGTGGTCAACCTAGCCACCCTGAGCCACAGTGCCACCCAGATTCTTACCCCTGGTCTTGATCTCCTCACCAAGTTTAAAGTCCTCTGTCACCTTAGATGCCACCTCCTCAGATTCAATGTATCTTCTACAGCTATTCTTACCTGAGTTAACCGGCCACCGCGCCCCAGAACAGGCTGTGGAGAGGGCCCTTCAGGGCTGCGTTTGGCAGCTGTCTCTCCACGGGCAGTAGGTGGCGCTGTTCTCTTCGCTTTCTGGAAGGAGGCATGCAGCCCTGACCCCAGGGCATTGGGACATTGCACGGAAAAATGCTATCTTTAAAAATAGCCGTGTAGGGCTCCGTTGCCCAGCACATATGTAGAAAACAGACTTGTAATTCCTCAGAGCAAGACGTATCTGGCTGTGGAAAGTTAGTAAAGAAATGTTTAGATTTGGGAGTGGGGGCGGGGGGAAGGAGAGGATAAAACTGTGTTAAGATAAGGTGACCAACTTTTTTACAATGAAAAGGAGGATAAGAATAAATTAAAGAAAAAAATATTGTAAATAAGAGAAACATTTTATTCACTGCAACAATAATACACTAATATGATAAATGCATAATAAAGACATTTGCAATATTTTATATTGTAATTATGCTATTAATTTTTAATAATAATTGTAAGAAAAATGTACTCATTTAGATACAAATACGTCACATCACACAGAATGGATTGACTCTGCATTGATTGAATACAAATGTTTACAGATTAGTCTTCCAATATCAAAAAGGAGGACATGGAGGAGGACACTTTTCAAGAAAGGACGGAACTTACAAAAGAAGGACTGTCCTCCCTAAAGGAGGACGATTGGTCACCTTAGTTAGGATGAAGAGAGTATATCCCAGGAGAGACAGGGCCAATGCTGAGATTCAAATAACTTAACAACCGGTTCTCTGCCCTAATGATCAGTTGCGTTTATTTGTTTTTTGTGACAGAGACAGAGACAGACAGACAGACAGGAAGGGAGAGAGATGAGAAACATCAATTCTTCAAACATCAAACTAACACCTTAGTTGTTCATTGATTGCTTTCTCATATGTGCCTTGACCAGGGGGCAGGGGGGGCTACAGCAGACCGAGTGCACAACCCAGCGACCTTGGGCTCAAGCTGGTGAGCTTTGCTCAAACCAGATGAGCCCGTGCTCTAACTGGCGACCTCGGGGTCTCGAACCTGGGTCCTCTGCGTCCCAGTCCGATGCTCTATTCACTGCGCCACCGCCTGGTCAGGCCCTAATGACCCTTTTAAGTATTAAAAAAAGATATATCAAAAGGTAGTTTATTATTTCATACATTTGATATTTAAGTAAGAACAATAAAGGGGGTACACAAAACTAGATTATGTTATAAGAAAGAGCTGTAAAATATTAATAAAAAATATTAAATAATACCTGACCAAAAGAAACAATAAAACTGTCCTTTAAGATGTTTCCATATTGGTTTTTTTGTTATTGTTTTGTTATTTTGTATTTTTCTGAAGTTGGAAACGGGGAGGCAGTCAGACAGACTCCCGCATGCGCCCGACAGGGATCCACCCGGCACGCCCACCAGGGGGCGATGCTCTGCCCATCTGGGGCGTCGCTCTGTTACAACCAGAGCCATTCTAGCACCTGGGGCAGAGGCCAAGGAGCCATCCTCAGCGCCCGGGCCAACTTTGCTCCAATGGAGCCTTGGCTGCAGGAGGGGAAGAGAGAGACAGAGAGGAAGGAGGGGGGGAGGGGTGGAGAAGCAGATGGGCGCTTCTCCTGTGTGCCCTGGCTGGGAATCGAACCCGGGACTCCTGCACACCAGGCCGACGCTCTACCACTGAACCAACTGGCCAGGGCCTCCATATTGCTTTTTGATTGGCATCCTCACTTGCAATTTTTTCCACCTGTGGACGGAATGAACATGACTACGGGCGCTTAGAACACGCTGTTGCACAGATGAATGTTAAGAAAGAGTAAGGAATGTAAATTTGTGATTTCCACATGGGGCGGCTGCCCAGGCGCCCGCCTTAGAGAGAGCCCTGAGGACGGTGCCTTTTCCGCACCCGGTTCACTGAAATCAACAAAAAGTTAGGTATGGGTTCTGCAGAACCGGTGCGAGCCGGCTGAGTGCCCCCGCTGGACGGGGCCTGGGAGCAGCAGGGAGCAGCGGGCGGTGGGTGCGAGGACACTGTCCCGGGACACTTCTGAGGGCCGACTGTCCAATATGGACCTCAGCTCCCTGCTGGGACTGGGCGCGAGGAGACCGCCCTCTGCTCCGACGCTCAGCTCTGCCGGGCCTGAGCCGAAAGCGGTCCGCGTAGCTGCCCGTGTGGGTTCAGATCACGAATAACCATCCTGATGAAATCACGGGAGCCTCACTGAGCCCAAGCCCGTTCAGTCCAGTTGGACACACAGCCAAGCGCACAGGAGTCCCGGCGGTGTCTGTAAGTCCCAGCCGCCGGCGGAGAGGAATCTTCCACCCCCGAGGGCACGGTGACCGCCGGATGGACAGGCCGGACCAGATGCCAGCCGCCTGCGTGGACAGTCCCCCGGGGTGTGTGTGTGTGTGTGTGTCCTCTCCCCGACCTCTGCTCCGGGAGGTTGTCGTCCTTCAGACTAAGGCGCCCAATCGTCCTCCTCCAGGGAGGACAGTCCTGATCTTGTAAGTTCCGTCCTCCCTCCAGAAGTGTCCTCCTCCATGTCCTCCTTTCTGATACTGGAAGACTCATCTGTAAACGTCCCTATTCGATCCATGCAGAGTCGATCCATGGCGTGGGATGTGACGTATTTGTATCTGAACGAGTACTTTTTTCTTACAATTATTATTAGACATGAATAGGCATGTAAGCATAATTACAATATAAAATATTGCAAATGTTTCATTATGCATGCATCATACTCTAGCGTATCATGGTTGCAATGCATAAAATGTTTCCTTTATTGATGATATTTGTTTCTTCACTTTATTTTTGTCCTCCTTTTCATTGTAAAAATGTTGGTCACCTTGTTAAGATACAATCTCCCGCAGCTCAAATCCGCCTCGAATAAATATTCTTTTTGATCAGTTTTGATCCCCGGCGACTTCTTTCCGGCTGTACCCAGCAAACACCGTCTATCCTGCGCCTTCAGGAGGCAGTTGGGCGGCAGGTGTGTTATGTACAACCACTCGTGTTAGAGGTTTCCAAGAAATCACAGGAAAGGTGATGCTCCGCTCTACGTCTGGTGACACGGTTCTCAGAGAAACACAGTCAGGAGAGCAGGGAGCCCAGGTCTGACACTTGGGAGACGCGGAGAACTCAGGAGAGCCCCTGGGCGGGCGACACGAGTGTCTGGGTGGGACGCTCCGGGACTCCGCCCACGGCGTGGAGGAGACAGCGTGAAGTGCATGGAGGCCGTCGCCCGCTCACCAGGTGGCTGGAGAGCCTTGCTCTGAGCCCTGACAGGGCAGCCGCCCCTGAGGAGCCCGGCCGGGTGGACCTGTGTGGGCACGCTGGTCGTCGGGTGTGGGAAGGGCTGAGTCCTCCCTGAATGCCGTGTGTACGGGTGGCTGACTCTGTCAGTCACTTGGTTGGACACACCTGTTGGAACAAAAGGTTAGGGCTGCACACGATTAGCCACTTCCTTGTAACAGGGAATGTATGAACTTAATTAAACTCCACACTCACTGAGGTGTGGAGAAAACTAAAGAAAAGAGAAACTCAGCAAGTGCAGAGAGGGATGTCAGGTGAGGTAGAGATGAGGGCGTCCTTGTTGAGAGGGGACAGGGGCGGCCGCCTCGCTGCAGTGCTGGGCGTACAAGGCGAGGGCGTCCTCGTTGAGAGGGGACAGGGGCGGCCGCCTCGCTGCAGTGCTGGGCGTACAAGGCGAGGGCGTCTTCGTTGAGAGGGGACAGGGGAGGCCACCTCGCTGCAGTGCTGGGCGTACAAGGCCAGGGCGCCCTCGTTGAGAGACCACAGGGGAGGCCACCTCACTGCAGTGCTGGGCGCACAAGGCCAGGCTGACCTTGCAGCTCCTCACTTGCACTGACCCCCTCCAAGGCTTTGGAATGGGCCCAGGCTGTGTGTTCACATAGTCACACTCTTCTGTAAAATATACAAAAGTGACATATATATCTTTTGAACTTTTATGAGTCTATCTGAAACGAACGAAGAATATTGCGAGAGCAAGATCTCAACTGCCCTCCAAAAGATGACTGTCTCTTCCTGGTCATCCTGGATGGCTGACTATGTCCCTCTCTGTCACACTTTTCCTTGCATCAGGTGGCATATTGGGCAGAGATCTAGCTAAGAAGAAATTTCTTTTGTTTGACCAGGCGGTGGCACGGTGGATAAAGTGTCAGACTGGGACGAGGAGGACGCAGGTTCAAAATCCCAAGGTCACTGGCTTGAGCACAGAGTCGCTGGCTTGAGCAAGGGGTCACTCGCTCTGCTGTAGCCCCCTGGTCAGGGCACATATGAGAAAGCAATCAATGAACAACTAAGGTGCCACCATGAAGAGTTGATGCTTCTCATCTCTCTCCCTTCCTGTCTGTCTGTCCCTATCTGTCCCTCTCTCTGTCACAAAAAAGATTTTTATGTATTTATTTTGTGTGTGTGTGTGTGTGTGTGTGTGTGTGTGTGTGTCCCAGTCTGACACTGCACCACTGCCTGGTCAAGCAGAAGAAATTAAGCTGGGCTTACACTGTTTGAATTTACTAGAATATGGGCTCACAGTTATTGCTAGGTGTCTGGGTATAGAAATGTTTTTCAACACCACTCTATCACCCATTGAAACAACCGTCCTGACATCAGAAATTAAATGCAGGGTCAGAGGACACGTCCATGTGACATGAAGCACCAGAAGTCTGAGGCCAGTGGAGTCAATAAATCCTCCCAACCCTCAGATGTGGACAATTACACTGGGGAACAAAATTTTTGTTGCATCCACGGAAATACTTGTTCTTACCTAAGTCGAGTGTGCTGATCTCAAATCTGACATTCGTTTTTCTCTGTAAGCTACAGGTTTTTTTTTTTTTTGCAATTCAAGATTTTAGGTTTTCATCTTATTGTAAAACTTTCAACGTTTAGTTTAACATAATGAAGTAGAATTTCTTCTTGAGCATCATCTTTGTGAAAATATAATAATTTATATAAATGCAGTAAATAATTATGTGTGTGGGATTGATTCTGTCTCATCAATCTCTAGTCAAAACAGAAGTCCTCACCTGCAGGAATACATTGAACATTGTAACACATAAATTTACTGTACATCGTAAAGTAATTTATACATTTCTATACAAAATTGAAAAGTGAATTGGAGAAAAAAAATTTCAGGGTGTGGACGAAAATGGGGACATATGCTGACCCTGACAAGCTCAGGGAAAGCCTGCCTGGTGACCTTAGAGACTCAGGGACCTAAAGAAACCACGAGAGATGGTCTGAAATGGAAACTTTGTAGCTAAAAGCAGTTCTTGGCGGCAGGCAGTCATGCCCCAGGGAGGTATTTTTCTCTAACTAAAGCCAGTGCTGCCTTTAATCTGAGCCTGCCTGTTGTCTTTTGTATCAACAATCATGTACCGGATAACATGCCTTTGAAATGTAAGGGTCATCCTCTTTCCCACTGCCTCAGGGCCGGCTTCCCAGCAGAGCTGAGCCAACAAACCCCCTCATTGTTATTATCCTGTCGGTGGCTGACTGTTAATGATCTTATTTCTGCCTGTGTAAAAGAAGTTTGAGCAAACACATTTTTACTTTGTACCCAATCCCAGAGATGTCCCCTGTAAAGCCAGTGGCCACGGCCAGGGCCACCATCAGAGCAGCCCGGCCCATGCAGGTTCGCATTGGATTCGGACAGTCGGTAAAGAAACCATGGAGCCAAAAACTGGTGGGCCATTATTTTTAATTCTAGCTTGCACCCAGCGGGCAAGTAAAAACACAGACTGGGCTCCAAAACCCACTCACATTCAGTGCTCACAAAGCCACTGACTTATCCGAGTTTCCTAGAATCAAAGGTTTCTAGCTCACCAGCCTTATTCTCCTCAGTTCCCCATCTCCTTCCTTATCCCAGATACAAACTCTACACAAACTGGCATCTCACTCAGCACTCTGCCATCTTGGCTGCTTCTCCTGGCCTCCTCCACGTGGCCTTTCTCTGCTCTCCTCTGCTCTCTCTTCTAATGATAATCTCAGGAACCAAGGGAGCAAGCTCCTATTCTGCCCCTATTTTATAGTGTAGAAATCCAAACCTTTAATCCAATATACACAATAGGGAAGTCTCTAATACAAAGCCACTTCTCTGAGGCATGATTGGATTATACCGCCCCACATCAAAAAGTGTGGGAAAGGCTTAATCCCAAAACCAAGCCCCAGGCTACAAGGATTCTCAACACACATTAATATCACCTGGGCGAAGGCCTCACATGGGCAGCACTATCTTTAACAAAGTGAGCATAATACATTTTATCTGCCCAACATCCCCTATTCCCTCCTGCCTCCCTAATCTATCACCAGTGGATTCCAGGTAAACCCCTTCTGTCTCCCCCTTTGATTCTAATGGATACAGTTAAACAGTCAAGCTGCCATTTTCCCGAGCGCTTTCTCAATCCATTGAGACTTTGCTTCCCAGCAATTGTCCAGTCTGGTTCAAATAAACTCATGAGAAATTCTTACAGGTTCGGAAGTGTCTTACATTGACAGGATCAATCCAAAATCAATAACTGGAGGGAAGAGATAAATGTTAAATGTTAAGTAGAAATAAAGAATAGACTCATGGATTTTTTGATAATCTACTGATGAACAAAAAATTGAAACTATAAACACAGTTGTTGGGCAGATAAAATGTATTATGCTCACTTTGTTAAAGATGACACAAGGAGGCCATTGCCCAGGTGATATTAATGTGTGTTGAGAATCCTTGTAGCATGGGGCTTGGTTTTGGGATTAAGCCTTTCCCACCCTTTTTGATGTGGGGCGGTACAATCCAATCATGCCTCAGAAAGTGACTTTGTATTAGAGATTTCCCTATTTTGTATATTGGATTAAGGGTTTTGAATCTACACTATAAAATAGGGGTAGAACGGGAGTTTGGGCTCTTGGTTCCTGAGATTATCATTAGAAGAGAGAGCAGAGAAAGGCCACGTGGAGGAGGCCAGGAGAAGCAGCCAAGATGGTGGAGTGCTGAGTGAGATGCCAGTTTGTGTAGTGTTTGTATCTGGGATAAGGAAGGAGACGGGGAACAGAGGTGAATAAGTCTGGTGAGCTAGAAACCTTTGATTCTAGGAAACTCGGATAAGTCAGTGGCTTTGTGAGCACTGAATGTGAGTGGGTTTTGGAGCCCAGTGTGTATTTTTACTTGCCCGCTGGGTGCAAGCTAGAATTAAAGACTATGGCCCATCAGTTTGTGGCTCCATTGTTTCTTTACCGACTATCCGAATCCAATGCGAACCTGCATGGGCCAGGCTGCTGTGACAGTGGTCCTGGCCGTGGCTTCTGGCTTTACAACAGTGAAATTTTTTAAATCTCTTGTTGATTTGGCAGGAAATACTGGCATCTACAAAGAACATTTGGCATTTACAATGCCATTTACAACTGGCATTGTAAAGCCAGTAGCCACGGCCACTATCACAGCAGCCTGGCCCATGCAGGTTTGCATTGGATTCGGACAGTCGGTAAAGAAACAACGGAGCCAAAAAACTGGTGGGCCAACATCTTTAAACCTAGCTTGCACCCGGCGGGCAAGTAAAAACACACACTGGGCTCCAAAACCCACTCACATTCAGTGTTCACAAAGCTACTGACTTATCCGAGTTTCCTGGAATCAAAGGTTTCTAGCTCACCAGCCTTATTCACCTCTGTTCCCCATCTCCTTCCTTCTCCAGCATCAAACTCTGCACTAACTCACTTCTCACTCAACACTCTGCCATCTTGGCTGCTTCTCCTGGCCTTCTCCACGTGGCTTTTCTCTGCTCTCTCCTCTAATGATAATCTCAGGAACCAAGAGAGCAAGCTCCCATTCTGCCCCCATTTTATAGTGTAGAAATCCAAACCTTTAATCCAATATACAAAATAGGGAAGTCTCTAATACAAAGTCACTTATCTGGGGCATGATGGAATTGTACCACCCCACATCAAAAAGTGTGGGAAAGGCTTAATCCCAAAACCAAGCCCCAGGCTACAAGAATCCTGCCTGCCCACAGCCCACAGAGACACACATTAATATCACCTGGGCAACGGCCTCCACGTGGGCAGCGCCATCTTTAACAAAGTGAGCATAATACATTTTATACGCCCAACACCTAGAATCAAAGGTTTCTAGCTCACCAGCCTTATTCACCTCTGTTCCCCATCTCCTTCTCTCTACACAAACTGCACAAACTGGCTTCTCCCTCAGCACTCCACCATCTTCTGCTTCTCTTCTCCTCCATGTGGCCTTTCTCTGCTCTCTTCTCTAATGCTAATCTCAGGAACCAAGAGAGAGCAAGCTCCCGGTCTGCCCCGCTTTATAGTGTAGAAATCAAAACCCTTAATCCAATATACAAACAAGGAAATCTCTGATACAAAGTCACTTATCTGAGGCATAATGGGATTCCTCATGAGAGTGTACCGCCCCACATCAAAAAGGGTGGGAAAGGCTTAGTCCTAAAACCAAGCCCCAGGCTACAAGGATCCTGCCTGCCCACAGCCCCACCCCCAACACACATTAATATAATCACACCCATCCCAAGCAAGAAGGGCAACTAATATGATCACCTGGGTGACAGGCTTCCACGTGGGCAGCGCCATCTTTAACAAAGTAAGCATAATATATTTTATCTGCCCAACAAAACACATCAGTGATTTTTAGCAGTTTAAAGGGTTATGTAAGTTTAGTCACTGCCCAAGAAAACTTGAAATGCAATAATAATTGTGAAACTGAAATTAATGTTTTTAAACTTTCAATTAAAAAAAATTTTTGTGTTAGCTCTGCTAGAGAAAATACCAAATTACTCATTCTCACCTAAGAAAAGTCTTGTCCTGGGTGGTATTTTTCTCTAACAGAGGCCCATGCTTACCTCACCTGAGCCTGTCTGTTATCTTTTTGCATCTACAATAATGTACCTGATAACACACCTTTGTAACCTTCTTTTCCTGTCCCCAAGGGTGCAGTCACCCCACCAGAGCAGAAACCACTAACACCTCATTGTTGTTGTTACTATGTTAATTGAACTGTTAACTACCCTACACCTAATTATGTAAAAAAAAAGTCTGTCTATACATTTTGCTTTTTATCCAATCCCAAAGATTCGGCGCCCCTCCCACTGGGCTCTCCCTCCCCCCTTAATCAATCATTAATGGATATCATGTAACCCCCTTCCGTCTTCCCCTTTAATTCTGATGCATGAAATAAATGGTGAAACGGCCATTTTCCCGAGGGTTTTCTCAATCCCTGGAGGTTTTTGCTTCCCAGCATGTGTTGAAAGTTTGGCTCAAATAAACTCATTAACATTCTTACAGGTTTAGGGGTTTCTTACGTTAACAGTTGCGAGTAAATAGTCACTCTGGTTCCTAAGTTTATGTTTCTAATTCTGTAAGCTTTTTCTTGAAGAGAGCCCAACATGGTGAGTGTCAATCCTCAGGATCCTCGCAGACCCGCCCAGGAGAGCTCGGGGTGGTGAGGGTGCCACCAGGTGCGAGGCAGGTGCGAGGCAGGTGGGCCTCAGGTGAGCCGCAGGGGCCGCTTTCCATCGGGAAGCCCCGGAGAGGAGAGCAGGAGAAGAGGCGTTTGGGCGCCCCTGCTGGGAGGGCCCACGAGGGACTGACAGGTGGAGAGCGGAGTTGGGGGTCAGCCTAGCGTGTGCGGCCGGGAGTCCCCGCTCCGGCTGTTCCCCGCCTGTCGTGGCTGTGGTACCCCACGTGCAGAGCGCCTGCGCTTGGCAGGAAACCCCTCACCAGCACGGGGTTTCCCGCCCCCTCTCCCCAGCCTTTCTGTGGCTCCTGGTAGAATAGCTGCTATGAGAACACACACAACCAAACAGAAAATACCACATCAGCGGAAGGCGGGGCAATATCACAAGATTACCACCATCGGTTGCTTTTTTATTTTTCTTTTTTAGGGAGAAACAGAGACAGACAGACAGAAAGGGAGAGAGAGGAGAAACATCAGCCTGTAGTTGTGTTACTTTAGTTGCTCATGGCTTGCTTCTCATACGTGCCTTGCCCCCGGGTACTCCAGCTGAGCCAGTGAGTGGCCCCTTGCTCAAGGCAGTGACCTTGAGCTCAAGCCAGAAATTTTGGGCTTCAAGCCAGTGACCATGGGGTCATGTCTATGATCCCACACCATCTGGCACTGAAGCTGACGAGCCTGCCGCTCAAGCCAACCACCTCAGGAGTTTTGAGACTAAGTCCTCAGCGTCCCAGATCCACGCTCTATCCACTGCGCCACCGCCTGGTCAGGCTGCTTCTCATTTTCCTGGTGTCTTGTCAAAGTTATGCCCAAATATTAGTATGAGTAATTACTACTAATATTTCCAAGAACAAGATTTTGGCATTATTGGTCATTTCTATTGTATGTGTGTTTTTTTGTTTGGTTTGTTTTTTGTTTTTTTATTTTTTCAGAAACAGAGAGAGAGTCAGAGAGAGGGATAGACAGGGACAGACAGACAGGAACGGAGAGAGATGAGAAGCATCAATCATCAGTTTTTTGTTGCACGTTGCAACACCTTAGTTGTTCATTGATTGCTTTCTCATATGTGCCTTGACCGCAGGCCTTCAGCAGACTGAGTAACCCCTTGCTCGAGCCAGCAGCCTTGGGTCCAAGCTGGTGAGCTTTTGCTCAAACCAGATGAGCCCGCGCTCAAGCTGGCGACCTTGAGGTATCAAACCTGGGTCCTCGGCATCCCAGTCGGACACTCGATATCCACTGCACCACCACCTGGTCAGGCTGTAGGTGTGTGTTTTTAAGTTTTTATTTATTCATTTTATTTTTAAGACTTTATTTATTCATTTTAGAGAGAAAAAGAGCAGGAAGCATCAACTCCCATATGTGCCTTGACCAGGCAAGCCCAGGGTTTTGAACTGGTGACCTCAGCGTTCCAGGTCAAGGCTTTATCCACTGCACCACCACAGGTCAGACTATTTATTCATTTTAGAAAGAAGAGAGAGAGAGAGAGAGAGAGAGAGAAATACGAGGTGGGGAAGAATCAGAAACATCAATTTGTAGTTACTTCTCATATGTGCCTTGACTGGGCAAGCCCAGGGATTGAACTGGGGACTTCAGTATTCCAGGTCGACACTTTATCCACTGTGCCACCACAGGTCAGGCTAAACTGTGTTTTTTAAAACTTTACTAATTTCTACTCCTATTTTTGTCTCCTCTCTTTTAGTTTCTAAGAGTTTACCTTTTTCTGTTTTCTTGCAGCTTCTTATTTTGAAGTCCTAGCTTATTTATAGTCAGTATTTTTTTTGCTTTTTAGTAACTGCATAGTAAACTATAAACTTGTATCTCAGTAAACAGAGTATTACTTTTGTCAGCCACTTCTGAATAGTCCACAATTTCCACATGTTATTTTAAAGCACATTTTAGTTTCTAAACACAAGTTTGAGTTTTTATATTATCTCTTTTTTTTTTGCTGTAGTTGGTAATTTTTATTTAAATTATAGTCTGAGAATGTGATCTGCATCATAAAAGTACTTTGAAATTTGATGAGAACTACTTAATACTCTAGTATGTATTGACTTTTTGTGAATAATTAGTTCACAAAATGGATATTAGGCATAGAATTCATGTAAAAGTATCAAGTTGGTTATGTTGTTTAAATCTTCTATTTGTTAAGAATTCTAGCCTGACCAGTGGTGGCACAGTGGATAGAGCACCTATCTGGGATACTGAGAACCCAGGTCTGAAACCCAGAGGTAACTGGCTTGAGTGCAGGCTCATCAGCTTGAGCCTGAGGTCGCAGGCTTGAGCGTGGGATCATAGACATGACCCATGGTCGCTAGCTCGAAGCCCAAGGTTGCTGGCTTCAGCAAGGGGGTCACTGGCTCAGCTGGAGACCCCAGGTCAAGGCACATATGAGAAAGCAATCAGTGAACAACTAAGATGCTGCAACTATGAGTTGATGCTTCTCATCTCTCTCCCTCTCTCTCTCTCTCTCCCTTTCTGTCTGTCTGTCTGTCTCTCTCTCTCTCTCTCTCTCTCTCTTTCACGTGTGTATCTTTTTTTTTTTTTTTTTCCGAAGCTGGAAATGGAGAGGCAGTCAGACAGACTCCCGCATGCGCCCGACCGGGATCCACCCAGAACGCCCACCAGGGGGCGATGCTCTGCCCCTCTGGGGCGTCGCTCTGTTGCATCCAGAGCCATTCTAGCACCTGAGGCAGAGGCCACAGAGCCATCTTCAGCACCCGGGCCATCTTTGCTTCAATGGAGCCTCGGCTGCGGGAGGGGAAGAGAGAGACAGAGAGAAAGGGGGAGTGGTGGAGGAGCAGATGGGCGCTTCTCCTGTGTGCCCTGGCCGGGAATCGAACTCAGGACTCCTGCACGCCAGGCCGACGCTCTACCACTGAGCCAACCGGCCAGGGCCTCCGCCCCACTTTTGTCGTCTTCTTGTTGTGGCTGCAGTGCTCCTTCCCCTCGGTGGATAAAGGAAGTCTCTGTAGCTGACACCGCCATTCCACTGAAACAAACAAACAAACAAACAAACAAAGCAGCTGTTCAGCCCGGCGTGGGGTCTAGAGACAGGAAAGGACAGCCTGGGTCACACAGTCCACTTGCCCGTCTTCACTCCTCTCCCCTCTCCCCGCGTTCCCACCTCTCCCAACCCCGCACAGCCAGCAAGGGGAAACTGACTCACACTGCAGCCAGAGGGCGTGGCTTAGACAGCAGGGAGGCCCGGGAGGACCCCATGTCGAGTCTTCAGCAGCAAAGACTGCATGCAGCTACCACTAATCAAGCCCTTCCAGCCCAGTGAGCTGTGACCACGTCCAAACTCCTGTACAAGGTGGGCGCTGGGGCCGGGCTGGTGCTGACCACGCCCTCTGCATGGCCACTCTCCACTCATCCCTGTCTCAGAGGGGCTTCCCTTCAGAATATTACTCGAGTTGAGAAAGTCTTGCCCCCTGTAAAGCCATCACAGCCACCTGGCCCATGCAGGTTCGCTTTGGATTCGGACAGACAGTAATGAAACAACAGAGCCAAGAACTGGTGGGCCATTAGCTTTAATCCTAGCTTGCACCCAGTGGGCGAGAAATACACACAGTGGGAAAACACTTCCCTTTCCATTCAGGGCTCCCAAAGCCACTGACTTATCTGAGTTTCCTAGCATCAAAGGTTTCTAGCTCACCAGCCTTATTCACCTCTGTTCCCCATCTCCTTCTCTCTGCACAAACTCTGCACAAACTGGCTCCTCCTTCAGCACTCTGCCATCTTGGCTGCTTCTCCTCTGCAATGCTGATGGCAGGAACTAAGAGAGAGAGCCCCTGGTCTGCCTTATTTTACAGTGTAAAAAATTAAATCCTTTAAGCCAGTATACAAACAAGGAAGTCTCTGATACAAAGCCACTTATTTGAGGCATAATGGGATTCCTCATGAGAGTGCACCACCCCACATCATGCAACAGTCAAGGGTGTGGGACAAGTTTAGTCTTAAAACTAAGCCTTAGGCTATGAGGACCCTGCCTGCTTACAGCCTGTCCCCCACACCCAATGCAAACTATAAGCGAGCAAACATATATGTCATATTTACAAACTTATTTGACCCAACTCTCTCTCTCCCTTCCTCCCTCTGTCTTTCTAAAAAGAATTGTTTTTGAAAAGAAAAATTTTAAAAGGCGGTGACACTGGACCTCCTTTTCCCCGGCTGGCCTCGCTCCAGGTACTCGCTGGCCTACCAAGGTGGTGGCCTGGAGTGGGGGCCCGACCTATGAGGGGCGTGGCCATGTGGCGGGCGGGGTCTGGGGTGGGCGGGGTCTCCAAGCCAGCACGCCTGATTGGCCCCCTGCGGATGGAGCCCTTGATCAGCTTCTGGGTGCTGCGCCTCGTGGCTGCAGTTTTGAGGCACTAGGCCAAGGAAAGTGCGCATCCCCGTGGACCACGGGTGTAGGAGGTCTTCTTCTATAACGTCACCACGAGCAACCCCATCGACACCTTCCACACCTCCTTCCCCCGGCAAATCTTCCCTGTCCAGCACGCAGATCACCCTGAGTCCTCGGAGCTGTTCCTTTGCCTCTCTCGCTGTCTGATTCCAGGCGCTGTGCCTGCGAGGGTTGAAGCTACGAAGTCCCTGAGCCAGGCCTGACGTCTCTGGCCTTGCTTTAAATGTTCCTTCTTTCTCTCAACCCCTTAGCTCCCAACACACCTAGGTTTTCTTCTTTTTTTTTTATTTTTCTTTTTTTTTTATTTTAGAGAGGAGAGGGGGGGGAGAGAGAGAGAGAGAGAGAGAGAGAGAGAGAGAGAAAGGGGAGGAGCAGGAAGCATCAATTCCCATATGTGCCTTGACCAGGCAAGCCAGGGTTTTGAACTGGCAACCTCAGCATTTCCAGGTTGACGCTTTATCCACTGCGCCACCACAGGTCAGGCTACACCTAGGTTTTCTAGAAGAAAACCTCAAATACAGGAAAAGACTCGCATGGGCTCCATCGCAGCACCGTTTGTAATAGGACTAGACTGGAAATAAGTAAGTCAACCGATGATGGTTGCAAACCATGCGCTGAGAAGGCAGGCAAGCATCAAACTGTATCTTGGTTGAAATGCAGACGGAACTGGACAACTGCCCCTTTCTCCTCCTCCACTTCGTTTCCAGAAGCCTCCGTGACCCTAAGTGTGGCCTTGATCCCGCCTGACATCTTCCTCTCTGGAGATCTGAAGAAAATGATGCTAGACATTGTATCTTCAGAAAACTCAATCAGTTCATTGCAAATGAAGACTATTTATGTATTATTATAGGATGACCTATATACTGTTAAGTGGGGGAAAAGTGAGAATTGTGCACATAGCATGCTACATTTTACCTAAGAAACAGGGAATGTAAATATACATATTTGGTTGCTTGTATTTGTTTTTTAAGTGGAAAGATAAACCAAAACCTAACAAAACACCAGTGGGGGCAAGAAAAACAGGGTAGAAGGAATTAGAAACTAGTCTTTTCTGCATGCACCTTGTTTTGCACATTGGGAACCATGTAAATGTTTTACACCATTACAAAACAAAGTTTATTTGAGAGAAGAGGAGTAATTTTAAGTGGCTTTAAGACACAGTAATTGACTACATATATCCGTAGTGGAGTATATACTAATGACACAAACAATTGCAAATAAAACAAATTTTTCAGTTGTCATCTTGGTAATAATACTGTTGTTATTCTGAATCTTTTTTATTATTATTATTTAGTGAGAGGAGGGGAGGCAGAGAGACAGACTACAGCATGCGCCCCAACCAGGATGCGCCCAGCAAGCCCACTAAAGGGCGATGCTTTACTCATTGGGGCATTGCTCCGTTGGTCCACAACCAAGCTCTTCTTACCGTCTGAGGTGGAGGCCAGCTCATCTTCAGCACTGGGTACCAACTCTCTCCAATGGAGCCATGGCTGCAGGAGAGGAAGAGAGAAAGAGAGAGAGAAGAGAGAGGGGGAGGGGTGGAGAAACAGATGGTCGCTTCTCCTGTGTGCCCTGGCCGGAATTGAACCTGGGACATCTATACACTTATCTGATGCTCTACCACTGAGCCAACCAGCCAGGGCATTCTGAATCTATTATATGTTTGTACCTATACATATATACACATACATGGTAGGAGTAGCAAATAAGTAATTGTAATGTTACAAGATTTTCAATCTCATCCCTGGCCAGTTGGCTCAGTGGTAGAGCATCAGACCAGTATGTGTAAGTTCCGGGTTCAATTCCCGGCCGGGCACACAGGAGAAGCTCCCATTCCCCCTCTCCTTTCTCTCTATTTCTCTCTCCTCCCGCAGTCAAGGCTCCATTGGAGCAAAGTTGGCCCGGGCACTGAGGATGGCTCCATGGTCTCCGCCTCAGGTGATAGAATGGCCCTGGTTGCAATGGAGCAACGCCCCAGATGGGCAGAGCATTGTCCCCTGGTGGGCATGCCGGGTGGATCCCGGTCGGGCACATGTGGGAGTCTCTCTGCCTCCCCATTTCCCACTTCAGAAAAATACAAAAAATAAATTAAAAAATTAAAAAGAAAGATTTTCAACCTCAAAGAAAAAGCTACCGGTAAGTTTTCTTGTAAGAATATGACATGAAAGAACAGAGGTAAAAATAGTAGTCCTAAATTTGAATTGGGAAAGCAGTATAAAACCATGATGTATTTTCTCTTAAAAATAATAAAACGAGGCCCTGGCTGAGCTTCAGTAGACAGACTGTTGGCCTGGCATGCGGATAGCACCTTGTAGCCCTCTTCCGCTCAGGCAGCCAGTGGCTCGATTGGTTCGAGTGACCCTAAGTGCAGGCCTAGACGCTGAGGACAGCTTGGTGGATTCTAGCATGGGCCCCAGAAGGGGCTTGCCGGTGGATCCCAGTTGGGTCGCATGCAGTAGTCTGTCTCACTATCTCCCCTTCTCTCGCTTAAATAATAATAATAATAATAATAATAATAATAAAATGTATTACTTAACACTGTTCACAAAGAAGGCCGGAAAATAATGACCTTAACTAGCTGCATAGAATGAGCACTGCTCACACCTTGATGGTGGTCTCCAAATATTATTTCCGAGTGAAAGAAAAACGGCCCCCTTGCACAACTGGCTAATTCTAGGTCTGGAAGAAGAACTATATAAGATGACCCTGGAACATCTTGGTACACTAGATTGTGAGAAAGCTACTAGAGTCTCATCAAAAAATGACTCAGAAGCCTGACCAGGCAGTGGCGCAGTGGATAGAGCGTCGGACTGGGATGTGGAGGACCCAAGTTCGAGACCCCGAGGTCACCAGCTTGAGCGCAGGCTCATCTGGTTTGAGCGAGGCTCACCAGCAATCAATGAACAACTAGGTGTCGCAATAAAAAACTGATGATTGGCCCTGGCCGGTTGGCTCAGCGGTAGAGCGTCGGCCTAGCGTGCGGAGGACCGGGGTTCGATTCCCGGCCAGGGCACACAGGAGAAGCGTCCATTTGCTTCTCCACCCCTCCGCCGCACTTTCCTCTCTGTCTCTCTCTTCCCCTCCCGCAGCCAAGGCTCCATTGGAGCAAAGATGGCCCGGGCGCTGGGGATGGCTCTGTGGCCTCTGCCTCAGGTGCTAGAGTGGCTCTGGTCGCAACATGGCGACGCCCAGGATGGGCAGAGCATCGCCCCTGGTGGGCGTGCCGGGTGGATCCCGGTCGGGCGCATGCGGGAGTCTGTCTGACTGTCTCTCCCTGTTTCCAGCTTCAGAAAAATGAAAAAAACAAAACAAAACAAAACAAAAAAACTGATGATTGATGCTTCTCATCTCTCTCCATTCCTGTCTGTCCCTATCTATCCCTCTCTCTGACTCTCTCTATGTTAAAAAAAAAAAAAAAAAAAAAAGACTCAGGAGGTAAGTTGAAATGTCAAAGATGGAATAACGGTAGCATCAATAAAGACAATAACTGCAACTGACTGAAACACATCAAATCAGTAAAAAAAATTTTTGCTAGTTTATTTTAATAACTAAAAAATAAACTTATTGGTCTTTTTTGAAGGATGCTAGGAACCGACTCAACTTTCTGAAAACTGGTAAATAAAGAGAAAGTCTTGGTATTTATGCTACCATCCTTGTACAAACATATCTAGGATAACCAATGGCTCTTTATTACTAACTATCCTAGCTCTTTATTACTAACTCCAGCTATTAAGTGAAGCAAGGTTGAAAGAATATATATATATACTTTTGGTAATACCTAATGAAATAATGGGTCTCAGCAGTAATCATCAGAAACTGCTAGAAACATGTGACATGCTGATAGGGAATCTTGCAGTGTTGGATTAAACTGCCTACACCTGAGAACACTAGTCAACCCTAGTATTGTAGCAAGAGAGACATCCAACATTATGTGCCTCCCAGTGGAATACAACAGGAAGTACGACTTGATGAATACTTGCCAAATACATACATAGTGACCCTAAAACCCATCAGGGCTCTTGATCTATCAGGATCATTTTAACACCACTGTGGACTCACTGTCAGCAAACCCCAGTCTGGGAAAATTCACAGGACAAAAGGCCAGTTTGGTCACAGAATAAATTGCCAGAATAAAATTGGTGGTGTTTGAGAAAGGGAACCTATTGATTAAAGGAGATTTAAAGGACCTATCAACCAAATGCACTGATGGATTTGTTCGCAACCTGGTTTGAACAAATCAACTGTTTTAAAATATAAAACATAAGTTTGAACATTGTACATTTATATTAAAGAATTGTGCACTTTACCCTGGTCTGGGAGCTCTGTTGGTTAGAGCGACGTCTTCATAGGCAACTTGTGAGTTCAGTCTGGTCAGGGCACATACAAGAATCAACCAGTGAATGAATAAACAAGTGGAACAATAAATTGACATTTCTCTCTCTCTTTTTCTTCCTCTCTCTAATCAACAAATTAAAGAATTGTTTTAAAGATGTGATAATCGTACTTTTTTTTTGTTTGTTTTTTTTATAGAGACAGAGAGAGAGTCCGAGAGAGGGATAGATAGGAACAGACAGGAACGGAGAGATGAGAAGCATTAATCATCAGTTTTTCGTTGTGACACTTTAGTTGTTCATTGATTGCTCTCTCATATGTGCCTTGACCATGGGCCTTCAGCAGACCGAGTAACCCCTTGCTTGAGCCAGGGACCTTGGGTCCAAGCTGGTGAGCTTTGCACAAACCACATGAGCGAGCCCGCGCTCAAGCTGGCGACCTCGGGGTCTCAAACCTGGGTCCCCCCGCATCCCAGTCCGACGCTCTATCCACTGCGCCACCGCCTGGTCAGGTGTGATAATTGTACTTTTAAAAAAAGTATTTATTAATCCCCTCTTTAATTTCAAATGCATAAAAGAAATTGCAAAACAACAGTTATTCTCTGGAGCGTCTTGCTTCCTGACTGTATGTTGTCAGTTTGGCTCAAATAAACTGTTTAAAATTCTCCAAAAATATATATATATATATTTTTACATACTGATGTTTTTACCAACAAAATATGATGTCTTGGATTTGCTTTAAAAATAACTGGAAAATGGAAGGGGATGAGTGGACAAATCAAAATTGGTCATCAGTGGGTGCACAAGATTTTATCATATTACTTTCTCTACTTTTTGTATGTTTGAAATTTTCCATAATAAAAAAAATTGACACTGAAAAAAAATAATTTACCCATCTTCCTTCTCTATTTCCTCATCCTCAGAAAACCGTCTCAGGACCAGATGCGTCCTCCCCTCTCGCATCTTTACTTGCAACACTAGTGGCGAGAAGGCGGATTGCAGGGGGGCGTGGGGGAGTCGCCCCCCGACGGCGGCGGCGGCGGCTGCGGCGCGTGTTTCGTGTTTCGAGGCGGGAGGGCGGGCGCAGGTGCCGGGCGGGGCTGCGCCAACGCCCGGAGCGCGGATTCCCGGAGCGGGCAGTCAGCCCTGGGCCGGGCTCCCCCGTCCAGTTTCCCCGGTCGCGCGCGAGACGCCGCCGATTACATCAAGCAGCCCTCACCCGTCTGTCCGGTGCCAGCCATGGACCGGGGGACACGCGGGCCAGGACCTGCAACATACCCACCCACCCTTACTAGAAAAGGGGGTCTCTTACTAGAAAAAAGGGTCCTCCCCCACTCTCGCTGAATGTCTATTCCTTTTTTTTTTTTTAATCGATTTTTTTTTAGAGAAAGGGAAGGAGCGAGAGAGAAACAGAAACATCCATCTGTTCCTGTCTGTGCCCTGACCGGGGATCGAACTGGCAACCTCTGTGCTTCAGGACGATGCTCTAACCAACCGAGCTCTCCAGCCAGAGCGCAGGTCGATTTCATTCATGTTTGCTTTCTCCTTCCCCAGCCCCTGACCCAGCACGGAGCTGAGAATGGGGGGCAGTGGATTAGTAAATGTGTGCTAAGTTGGAACCGTCTCTCTCTCTCTCTCTCTCTCTCTCTCTCTCTCTCTCTCTCTCTCTCCCTCCCTCTCTCTCTCTCTCCTCTTTGGCAGACCAAGCTGCACCTCACCTCCCCCAGGACGCCTTCCCCAGCCGGGGTTGCAGCTCCTCCCGCCGGAAGTGTGCGCGCTCCCAGGGTCCCTGAGCCCCGCGCAGCACTGACCGCAGGACTGCGAGCTCCTTGAGGGTTGAAAGAGCTTCTTACTCACCCTGGTTTCACTCTCCCACCCTTTCGCAGTTCCCCGCGAAGGGAGGAAGGGTTACTTTGTGGCATGGTGTCTGGGGAGGTCTTCCCACCCGGCCCTTAACTTTTTGAACTGTGACCGCTCCCGCTTCTGTCCCTGGGGGGAGCACTGCTGAACTTTTCAGGGAAGCTGGTGAGCCTGAAGACAGGAGTTGGCCCTTCGTGCGGTGATGTGACCGGGAAATCACGTTACTACTGCCCAAGGCGGAGATTTCCACTCTCCGGTCCCGGCTTCCTGCTCCTCCACAGGGTTATAATAGTACTAATAACAACTTGTTTACGAAATAATTTTATGGGCATTATTTCAATTACTCCTCGCCACCTCTTCTTGCATTAGGGTATCATTAAATCCCCACGTTCCAGATAGGACACGAATGCTCAAACTCAGGGTTTGGTTTTGTTTTTAATGCAAAGAACATAGGAAGCCATCCTGAAAATATACAATCCCATAAAATATATCACAGTGTGGTTATAATAAATAAGAACCCTAAGGACTGCAACAAAAAATTTTTAGAGTTGATAACTGAATTCAGAAATGTAGCAGGATGTAAAATAAATATCCAGAAATAAGTTGCATTTTTATACATCAATAATGAGCTGTCAGGTATGGAAACTTTAAAAAAAAAATCCCATTTACAACTGCATAAAAAAAATAAAATATCTAGCAATAAATTTCAACAAGAATATAAAAAAACTATATTCTAATAATTATTCAATAGACACTGAAGAAAGAAATTTAAAAAGATACAAATAAGTGGAAGCTTATCCCAAATAAGAAGAATTAACACCATTAAAATAGCCATACCACCCAAAGCAATCTATAGATACAGTGCAATTCCTATCAAAAAACCTATGCCACCTAATGGTGCCCTGGCCGGTTGGCTCAGCGGTAGAGCGTCGGCCTGGTGTGCAGGAGTCCCGGGTTCAATTCCCGGCCAGGGCACACAGGAGAAGCGCCCATCTGCTTCTCCACCCCTCCCCCTCTCCTTCCTCTCTGTCTCTCTCTTCCCCTCCTGCAGCCAAGGCTCCATTGGAGCAAAGTTGGCCTGAGTGCTGAGGATGGCTCTGTGGCCTCTGCCTCAGGCGCTAGAATGGCTCTGGTTGCAGCAAAGCAAAGCCCCAAATAGGCAAAGCATCGCCCCCTGGTGGGCATGCTGGGTGGATCCTGGTCGGGTGCATGTGGGAGTCTGTCTGACTGCCTCCCTGCTTCTAACTTAGGAAAAATATAAATACAAAAAAAGAGAAGCATTTTTCACAGAACTAAATAAAATAAATAATACTAAAATTTATATTGAGCCACAAAAACCCAAATAGCCACAGTAATCTTGAGAAAAAACAAAGCAGGATTTATCACACTACCTGATATCAAGGCTATAGTATCAAAACAGCCTGATACCAACATAAAAACTTTCCACAGTTTTTTAAATTTTATATATAACAAAAAAAATTATATAGATCAATGGAATAGAATAGAGAGTCCCCCCCCCAAAAAAAACCCTACACCTATATGGTCATTTAGTATTTGACAAAGGAGTCAGGAGCATATAATGGGGTAAAGACACTTTATTCAATAAATGGTGCTGAAAAATTGGACAGATACACGCAAAAAAAAAAAAAATGAAACTAGACTACCTCTTCTTTCTTTTTTCTTTTTTTAAGTGAGAGGTGGGGAGGCCGGGAGGCAGAGAGACAGACTCTCACATGAGCTCCCACCGGATCCACCAGGCAAGTCCCAACTGGGCCAATGCTCTGCCCATCTGAGCCTGATGCTCTGTTGCTTGGCAACCAAGATATTTCAGCGCCTGAGGCGGGGCTATGGAGCCATCTTCAGCGCCTGGGGCCAACTTGCTGGAAGCATTCGAGCCATGGCTATGGGAGAAGAAGACAGAGAGAGAGAAGGGGGAGGGGGAGGGGAGGAGAAGCAGATGGGTGCTTCTCTTGTGTGCCTTGACTGGAATTGAATCTGGGACTTCCACACACCGGATGACACTCTACCGCTGAGCCAATCAGCCAGGACCCTCTTTACACCTTATACAAGAATAAACTCAAAATAGATTAAATGCTTAAATACTAAATATGACTAGAAACCAAAAGTATTGAAGAAGAAAACTTAGGAAGAAAAATTCGACATTTCTCTCAGCATTAATTTTTTTCCTGATATATTTCCTGGAGCAAGGAAAACAAATGACAAAAATGTACAGATAGGATGACATCAAACTAAAAAGTTTTCACACTGCAAAGAAAACCATCAAAACGTGTAAGACGCCCTGGTCGGATGGCTCGGTTGGTTAGAGCATCATACAGAAGCACAGAGGTTGCCGGTTCAATTCCCAGTCAAGGCACGTACAGGAACATCTCTCTCTCTCTCCCTCTCTCTTTCTCTCTCCCTCTCTCTTTCTCTCTCCCTCTCTCTTTCTCACGTTTCCTCTCTCTGTCAAATAAGTTAATTAATAATAATAATATTTTTTTATTTTATTAATTTTTAGAGAGGAGAGAGAGTGAGAGAGAGAGAGAAGGGGGAGGGAGGAGCAGGAAGCATCAACTCCCATATGTGCCTTGACCAGGCAAGCCCAGGGTTTCGAACCAGCGACCTCAGCATTTCCAGGTCGATGTTTTATCCACTGCGTTAATATTTTTTTAATATAAGACAACCTACTGAATGGGAGAACATGTTCTCCGATGATATATCCGATAAAGGGTTAATATTCAAAATTTATAAAGAACTCATACTATTCAACACCAAAAATAAAAACAAACAGTCCAATTAAAAATCGGGCATCATATTTTTTATGTAGACTAGTCTTCCCCAATTATTCCAGTATGCTGAGCTTTTATTTTGTTACTAATCAATCAATAAATCAATATTTGAGGAGGATTTTTTGCAGACGCAAATAAAATAAATCTGCCTTCAAAGAGGATAAAGCCAAAACACTGTAGAAAAAAGATATTAATTTTTTTTTTGTACTTTTTTTTTTTTTTTGTATTTTTCTGAAGCTGGAAACGGGGAGAGACAGTCAGACAGACTCCCGCATGCGTCCGACCGGGATTCACCCGGCACGCCCACCAGGGGCGATGCTCTGCCCACCAGGGGGCAATGCTCTGCCCCTCCGCGGCGTTGCTCTGTCGCAACCAGAGCCACTCCAGCGCCTGGGGCAGAGGCCAAGGAGCCATCCCCAGCGCCCGGGCCATCTTTGCTCCAATGGAGCCTTGGCTGCGGGAGGGGAAGAGAGAGACAGAGAGGAAGGAGAGGGGGAAGGGTGGAGAAGCAAATGGGCACTTCTCCTGTGTGCCCTGGCCGGGATTTGAACCCGGGACCTCTGCACGCCAGGCCGATGACGCTCTACCACTGAGCCAACCGGCCAGGGCCAAGAAAAAAAGATATTGTAATGGTATGTTAAACAGTAAATTAGTAAAAACAGAATGTTATTTTCCTGGCATGTGTGATACTTGTGACATGCCAGCTTTTTAAAATTTGTCATTTCTTGTGATTTCTTTTATATTCTAAATAAATATCAATATTCAATTTAAAAATTGGGCAGAGAAGCTAAATAGACACTTCTCCAAAGAGGACATACAGATGTTCAATGGACATATAGAAAGATATTCAAAGTCACTAATTGTCAGAGAAATGCAAATTAAAACCACAGTGAGATATCAATCATCTCATACCGGTCAGAATGGCTGTCATCAGTAACTCAACAAGCAACAAGTGTTGGCGAGGGCGTGAAGAAAAGGGACCCTTGTGCACTATTGGTGGGAATATAAATGAATGCAGCTCCTCTGGAAGACAGGATGGAGGGTCTTCAAACAAAACTAGAACTGCCTGAGGGCCCTGCTATTCCACTTCTATGACTATAGTGGGAGAAAAACAAAAACCTAATTCAAAAATAGATATGCACTGCTACGTTCACTGCAGAATTATTAACAGTGGTTAAGAAATGGAAGCAAAAAAATAAGAAATGGAAGCAGCCTGACCAGGCGGTGGCGCAGTGGATAGAGCGTCGGACTGGGATGCAGAGGACCCAGGTTCGAGACCCCGATGTCGCCAGCTTGAGCGCGGGTTCATCTGGTTTGAACAAAGCTCACCAGCTTGGACCCACGGTCGCTGGCTCGAGCAAGGGGTCACTCGGTCTGCTGAAGGCCTGCGGTCAAGGCACATATGAAAAAGCAATCAATGAACAACTAAGGTGTCGCAATGCACAATGAAAAACTAATGATTGATGCTTCTCATCTCTCCGTTCCTGACTGTCTGTCCCTGTCTATCCCTCTCTCTGACTCTCTCTCTCTATCTCTGTAAAAAAAAGAAAAAAGGGAAGCAGCAGACAATTGGATAAAGCAGAAGCAGTACAATTATACAACGGAGTAGTACTTGACTATAAAAAAGGAATGAAATCTTACCATCTGGATCGGAGGCACGCTACGTGAAACAAGTCAGTCAATGAAAGGCAAATACCAACTGATTTCACTTATACTATGTGGAGGCTAATGAACAAAACAAACAAATAAAACACAGACAGACTCATAGATACAGAGAACAGACTGTTGGGAAGGGTCGGGGGTTGGGTGGAAAAGGTGAGGGGATTGCGATGTACACATAGCGTCGTCACGGGGATGTCAAGTACAGCACAGGGAATAACACTGGGGAACAAGGGTTTGTTTTTTTTTCATTTTCTGTTGCATGAGGTTTTAGAACTGTTTCTATATACTTCTGCACTGCTGATTCCAAATCTGAAATCCGTTTTTTGGTGCATGCTCTAGTTTTTATGCAATTTCATAATTTCTTTTTGTTACAGTTAATGGCATGCATTGGTTTTTAAATTGGAGTTAAAGGGCAACGACTCTTGGATTGAACATAATCACGAAGCAACTAATGTTTTACAAACATCACTTTTATATAATTGTAGTTGTTTTTAAGTGTAAAATATTATTTTATTATCTGATTAAAAAAAACACCCTCTTATTTTGTTTTAAGATTGAATCATGGCTTCTTTGAGTAGATGTAAATGTAAGAATAGTCCCGACACCTTCTGTTATACAGTGTGTCTGTAAAGTCATGGTGCACCTTTGACCAGTCACGGAAAGCAACAAAATATGATAGAAATGTGAAATCTGTACCAAATAAAAGGAAAACTCTCCCAGTTTCATACCTATTCAGTGCAGTTCGGTGCGGTATCACGCACAGATTTGTTAGGGTTCCTTAGGTAGCTATCCCGTATAGCCTCTACAGACTCGTCACTGACTGATGGCCTACCAGAACGGGGTTTCTCCACCAAACTGCCTGTTTCCTTCAACTGCTTATCCCACCGACTAATGTTATTCCTATGTGGTGGCACTTTGTTATAAACGCACCGATATTCATGTTGCACTTTGGTCACGGATTTGAATTTAGTGAGCCACAGAACACACTGAACTTTCCTCTATACTGTCCACATCTTGACTGGCATGGCCATGGGCTGCTCCGCTGTATACACGGTGTTACGTCATCATCTGTGCATGCTGCCACATCATCCTACAGAAACTGGGAGGGTTTTCCTTTTATTTGGTGCAGATTTCAGATTTCTATCATCTTTTGTTGCTTTCCTGTGACCGATCAAAAGTGCACCATGACTTTACAGACACACTGTATATGTGGCTGTTACATACTTCTACGTCAAAGGTGCAATATTTCATCATTTGTGACACATGCATATATTGCTTATTGTCATATTCCCCTTGGCGATCAAGACAATAATTGGGTTCCTCATATTGTGTGTCATAATTGTGAGGAAATGCTTCGTGACTGGACAAAAGGAAAACGCAAAGGAATGCCTTTTGGTATTCCCATGGTTTGGCGTGAACCTAAGGACCACAGCAGTGACTGTCATTTCTGTCTGATACATACAAAGGGTATCAGCAAGAAAAAACGGCATATGATCGCATATCCTAATAGTCCTTCAGGAATACGACCTATCCCACACTCAGAGACACTCCCTGTTCCAGTTTTCAATGGTTTTATTTCTTCTAAGGATGAAGAAAGTGAACATGGTGATCAAGTGTATTTTGATAAGATGCATGAGGAAATGGTTGTAGAATCTGAAGGGTCTTCTTCTGATGCCAAGCAGTCATTAACCCCTCAGCAGTTTAGCCAACCCGAATTGAATGACTTAGTAAGAGATTTGGGCCTATCAAAGAAAGCAGCTGAGTTATTAGCCTCCAGGCTTCAAGAAAAGAATGTACTTTACCAGTCAGCTAAAGTATCCCATTTCAGGAAGCGTGAACAAGTTTTTGTGGACTTTTTTTTCCCGAAGACAAACACTTTGTTTACTGTCTTGATATCAGTATTCTTCTCAGCCAGCTAGGTGTTACCACTTACAGTCCAACAGAATGGCAGCTATTTCTTGACAGCTCTCAACGGAGTCTGAAATGTGTTTTCCTACACAATGGTAATGTTTATGCAGTGGCTTCAATTGGTTATTCAACTCATCTGCAAGAAGATTATAATGACATAAAAATTGTCCTCGGCTTTCTGAAGTATGAGGAGCATAACTGGATCATTTGTGTGGATCTTAAAATGGTAAATTTCCTGCTAGGACAACAGAGAGGTTTTACGAAGTATCCATGTTTTCTGTGTTTGTGGGACAGCAGAACTCAGGAGAAACACTGGACACAGAAGGAGTGGCCAAAACGTGAAGCTCTGGAAGTAGAGATGCAAAATATTGTGAATGAACCTGTAGTTAATCAAACAGGATCATTTTCCCCCCACTTCACATCAAACTTGGCTTAATGAAGCAATTTGTTCAGGCTTTGAATAGAGAAAGTGAATGCTTTCAACATATTATTTCTGCTTTTCCTGCCTTGTCTTCCCAGAAGATAAAAGCAGGTGTATTCGATGGACCTCAAATTCGAACCCTCATACATGACAAAGAATTTGCCAGGAAGATGAATAAGGAGGAGAAAGCAGCATGGCAGTCTTTTGTGGCAGTTACAAAGAACTTCCTTGGCAACAAAAAAGCAGAAAACTATGAACTTTTGGTTCAAAGGATGCTGTTGGCTTTCCACGACATTGGATGTAACATGAGCATTTAGATTCACTTCCAGAACAGTCACCTTGATAAGTTTCCCCAAAACCTTGGAGCTCATGATTAGTGATGAGCAGACTACTGCTGGAGCATCAAACGAGATTGTCCTCAACAAGTACACAAACGCAAGAGCCACAAACGCACATTTTTGCTGGAATAGAATTTAAGTTTTGCACAAATTTAAAAAAAATTTTTTTTTTATATTTTATTTATTTATTTTTTACAGAGACAGAGAGTGAGTCAGAGAGAGGGATAGACAGACAGGAACAGAGAGAGATGAGAAGCATCAATCATTAGTTTTTCATTGCGCATTGCAACATCTTAGTTGTTCATTGATTGCTTTCTCATATGTGCCTTGACCGTGGGCCTTGAGCAGACCGAGTGACCCCTTGCTCAAGCCAACGATCTTGGGTTCAAGCTAGCAGGCTTTTTGCTCAAACCAGATGAGCCCATGCTCAAGCTGGTGACCTCGGGGTCTCGAACCCGGGTCCTCTGCATCCCAGTCTGACACTCTATCCACTGCGCCACTGCCTGGTCAGGCAATTTTGCACAAATTTTATGATTAAAATAAGTGTTTTAATATGTTCTGTTTCAAAATTGTAGACAAATTCTGATGCAGTCATATCTTTTAGTGTATTAGTGTATTTACTGCATTATATAAATTATTATATTTTCACAAAGATGATGCCCAAGAAGACATTCTACTTCATTATGTTAACCTAAATGTTGAAATTATTACAATAAGCCCTGGCCGGTTGGCTCAGCGGTAGAGCATCAGCCTGGCGTGCGGGGGACCCGGGTTCGATTCCCGGCCAGGGCACATAGGAGAAGCGCCCATTTGCTTCTCCACCCCCACCCCCCTCCTTCCTCTCTGTCTCTCTCTTCCCCTCCCGCAGCCAGGGCTCCATTGGAGCAAAGATGGCCCGGGCGCTGGGGATGGCTCCTTGGCCTCTGCCCCAGGCGCTAGAGTGGCTCTGGTCGCGGCAGAGCGACGCCCCGGAGGGGCAGAGCATCGCCCCCTGGTGGGCAGAGTGTCGCCCCTGGTGGGCGTGCCAGGTGGATCCCGGTCGGGCGCATGCGGGAGTCTGTCTGACTGTCTCTCCCTGTTTCCAGCTTCAGAAAAATACAAAAAAAAAAAAAAAAAAAAAAAAAAAAGAAAGAAAATATTACAATAAGATGAAAACCTAAAATCTTGAATTGCAAAAAAACTGTAGCTTACAGAGAAAAACTAATGTCAGATTTGAGATCAGCATATTCAATTTAGGTAAGAACAAGTGTTTTTGTGGATGCAACAAAAATTTTGTGTCCCAGTGATCAATCCTATCATAATAACTATGTATGGTGCCAGGTGGGTACTAGATTTATTGGGGTAATCACATCATAAATTATATCAATGCCAGCCCTGGCCGGTTGGCTCAGTGGTAGAGCGTCGGCCTGGTGTGCAGGAGTCCCTGGTTCGATTCCCGGCCAGGGCACACAGGAGAAGCGCCCATCTGCTTCTCCATCCCTCCCCCTCTCCTTCCTCTCTGTCTCTCTCTTCCTCTCCCACAGCCGAGGCTCCATTGGAGCAAAGTTGGCCTAGGCGCTGGGGATGGCTCCATGGCCTCTGCCTCAGGCACCAAAATGGCTCTGGTTGCAACAGAGCATTGCCCTGAATGGGCAGAGCATCGCCCCCTGGTGGGCATGCCAGGTGGATCCCGGTCTGGCGCATGAGGGAGTTTGTCTGACTGCCTCCCCGCTTCCAACTTCATAAAAATAAAAAATAAAAATTTTAATTAAAAAAAATTATATCAATGCCTAACCATGTGATGTACACCTGAAGCTAATATAAATATTGAATGTGAACTCTAATTTAAAAATAAAAAAGTTAAAAACGCAATATAATCAAGTCAGGATTTAGTGAACTTCTTTTTTCTTTTAGTGAGAGAGAGACAGACAGATGGGAAGGGAGAGAGATGAGACATCAAGCCAGGAACCATGAGGTCATGTCTATGATCCCACGCTCTAGCTGGTGGTCCCCTACTCAAACTGGCAACCTTGGGTTTCAAACCTGGGTCCTCAGCTTCCCAGGTGATGCTCTATCCACTGTGGCATCACCTGGTCAGGCAGGACTTATTGAACTTTCAATAGGCTTATCACAATGATTACTTTCACTAAAGGATAAAGCCCAGACTGTGTATCCTAGGGGTCAGAGACCTATGGCTCGCAAGCCAGATGTGACTCTTTTGATGGCTGCATCTGGCTCGCAGACAAATCTTTAATAATAATAATAATAATAATAATGTTAAAAATATAAAACATTGTCATGTATTATGATCCATTCATTTCCTACCGCTCATGTTCATGGTTGTGGGTGGCTGGAGCCAATCACAGCTGTCCTCTTGGACAACAACAAATTTTTATTGGATAATGTGTAATGTACACGGGTCGTTCGTTGTATGGCTCTCACGTAATTACATTTTAAAATATGTGGCGTTGCCCTGGCCGGTTGGCTCAGCGGTAGAGCGTCTACACGGGTGTAGAGGGGACAGTCCCCAGGGGACAGGACCCGGGTGTAGAGGGGACAGTCCCCAGGGGACAGGACCCGGGTGTAGAGGGGACAGTCCCCAGGGGACAGGACCCGGGTGTAGAGGGGACAGTCCCCAGGGGACAGGACCCGGGTGTAAGAGGGGACAGTCCCCCAGGGCTCGCCCCAGTCACTGCACTTATCTCCCTGAGTCACAGCGGTCTGTCCAGGTATCTCGCCCACTCCTGCTGCTGACTGGGAGCCTCCGGATAATCACCGGCCGACTTTATTTGTCTATTGTCCTTGATACCTAGAGCAGTTTACGGCACACGTGGGTGCCCCATAAATATTTGTTGAGTGAATGTGACAGTGCCTGGCTCTGTCCCTTCTGAGAGCACCTCCTGCCTTTGTCCCACCTTTTCCCACACAACCTGTTTGCAGACTCTCAGTGTGAATCCCAGAGGATGAGAATGAAAGGCAAACAAACAAACAGTCGGGTCTATTACTCTTTGCAAGGAGAGTAGATGCGTATACTGCAGGGAGCTGTGGCCCTCTCAGTAAGCTAGGGGGAAAAACCTATGATAAGATCGGGGCTTTGGTTGGGTGTTTGGGGGAAGGGCTAAGAAAATAAGGATTTGCTCTAAATTGAATAATGTCAGAAAGCAGAGAAAATTCTGTGACAGGATATCTCCATTAATCCTATCTATAGGAAGGGGAGAAACAGAATGGGAATAAAGCTGTGATTGTTCTTTTGTTTTAAACTAGCAGTCATCCTTTCGGCGAAGAGAAAAGATGTTTGATATTCTGTGAGTGGCAGAAGAGCGACCTTTTAAAAAAAAAAAATTTAAGTGAGAGGAGGGGAGATAGACAGACAGACTCCCACGTGTGCCCTGACCGGGATTCCTCCAGTGACCCCATCCAGGGTCGATGCTCTGCCTATCTGGGGCCATGTTCACAACCAAACTATTTTCAGCACCTGAGGTGTAGACTCCATGGAGCCATCCTCAGTGCCCACGACTGATGCTGGAACCAATCGAGCCATGGCTGTGGGAGGGGAAAGGGGGGGAGGGGAAGCAGATGGGTGCTTCTTCTGTGTGCCCTGACCGGGAATCAAGCCTGGGACATCCACACGCCAGGCCAACGCTCCACCACTGAGCCAACCTGCCAAGGCCAATGTCCTTGTTTTTGTCTGTGTTCACACAGAATTATGAACTAGACTCACTTTGCCTCCTTTTATCATGGCCTCAGAATACACTTGTCTGAGGCTGGTGTTCTGTAAGGTAGTTTGAGCCCAGTAGGAGAATGACGTTGGATGTTGAGTGTTAGGTCAGCCTTCTGAATGTCCCAGGCTGCTCTTTCTTTCTTCTTTTTTTCTTTTTTTTAAATTTCTCAGTGTTTAAGTGGGGGTTGGGGAATATGTGTATCAATACATCTGTATAGAAATCACTTTTCAAACAGAGCAAGTCTCGAGTTCATCTCCAGGGTCCAGTCCCCAACCTCAGGGCGTAACCCCCGGTTAGAGGGCTGATGCTTTCGCCCTAGCAGTCAGCACCCTCGCGGCCACGGGAGGGGACAGGTGCCCCGAGCACGGGTGCTGAGCTGTGATTAGGGAGGAGCCAGCTGTCCTGGGTGGCCTTGGCTGTGACCTCTCCACGCCAGCTCCTTCCGGGCATCTCTGTTCTCTCAGGGCAGAGACTGCAGCTGGCTTTCTTGACCGGACTGTTTTTGTGAGTCATCCGGCTGGTATCACAACCTCTCAGTGACTCCCACACTTACTCATTTGGGCCCTGAGGAGAACCTGTTAGGTATGAATTCTGTGTTGGTTTTTTGTGACAGTGGCCTCAGACCAGATGAGTTAAGCCTCCTGGACTTCAAGGGCCTTGTTATCTCTGCTCCCCGCCTCTCAGGGTGGTAATCTCACTCCTGCCATTGGTATCTGGGAAGCAGTGACTCGGCAGGTGCCTGAGCTCCCGGGATGCTCTCTAAGGACGTGAGGCCATGACCTTTCCTCCTCCACTCCGGTGCTTCGGACTATTACTGAGTCCCCTTCTTCCACGGCGCCCTTAAACTTCCCTCAAATCAACAGCTCCAGTGGCACTGCCTTCTGCCTTCTTTACCCCTTCTACCAAAGGTGGCAGCCCTCCCCTGCCCGGTTCAACGCTCCTCATGCCCCCACCCCACCCCCAATGCCTGGCATTCTTCTCACTTCCTTTTGTCCTGTCCCTCTGCTTGTCCCTGCTCCTCCTTTAGGTTCCAGTCTGGGGTGTGTGTGTATGTGTGTGTGTGTGTGTGTAACCAGCTGTGCTTCTCTGCTGTAAAAAAAAACAACAACCTTGAACAAACTCCTCAAGTCTCTGGGCTTCCATTTTCCCATCTGTAAACTGTGGAGAATGATACTTACCTTTTGGTATTTTGTGTGGATTAGTTTTGTTACTTTGTTTTTTATTACACAAGTGCTTCGTGTAGACATTCATTTGTAAGGAATTTAAACCAGATAAGTAGAATGAAACTCTCCTTCGGCTGGTGCCTCCCCGAGTCTTAGTTTGATGTGGTTTTCAGGAACATTTTTCCTGTGCATTTAAGTACATATTTATGTACATAGGGAAATATTATATATGTGGTGTGTGTGTGTGTGTGTGTTTGTGTGTGTGTGGGGGGTGAGTATTCATGAAATACCTATAAAGGGAGGATTGTCAGGAGGGTGAAGCTGGCTATTTGAGGATAAGTTGCTTACATAAAAGCAAACTATTACACAGTGCCCTGAAATTGAAAGAGCCTGCAGTACTAATATCACCCTGGTGTTCACAGATAATGGAGACAAACACCTAAAAGCAAGTCAGCGACAAGAGTCAGAAGTGGTGGAGACGGGGGTGGGCCCACTCACGCTCCTCATGGGCTCATCTGACGATGTGACTTTTCGTAGGCAGGTATAACTTCCGTCACAATCCTGAGAAGCCATCCATGTTCTGTGCCCCCCCCCCCGGGCAGCCACGTGGAGACGTGCTCCCCACCACCCCCTGAGCCCCTTCCACACAGCCCTCCCCTCCTCTTATCGCCACAGCCCGCCCGTGGCAGCCCCGGCTCCCCGGCCCTCCCAGCGTGTTCCTTCCCACTTGAAACATTCTGAGACGCATGTAGGAGAACAGAGTTGACGATAAGCCCTCGGCATGGCAGGTCCCTGTCCCTGTCAGCAGCTGCCCCAGGCACACGGCAGGTTGCTCAGCGGACAGAACCCTCGTCCGGGCTCAGACACGCCTCACTGTCTCTGGCTCGCGGGCTCTGGACTCCCTGTCCCCTCCGCCAAGCCCTTCCCTGTTTCCTTCTTCTCTCTCTGTCTCTCTCTCTCTAGAGAGACAGAGAGAGAGAGAGCGCAGAGAGGGACAGACAGCCAGGAAGAGAGAGAGATGAGAAGCATCCACTCATAGTTGCAGCACCTTGGTTGTTCATTGATTGCTTCTCACATGGGCCTTGGGGGGAGGGGCGCTCAGGCTGTCTCTTTCTTTCATATGGATTACAGCTTCTAGCGCAAAACACTGTGCGCTTACTTTTTCTTTTAACCACTGGTCTTAGAGAGCTTACGTCCGTCCCCATGGGTCTTCCTCGTTCCTCTCAGCTGCTGCCTCCACTGCGTCATGCGTGTGGAAACACTGCGTGCTCTCGGCACTCCGGAATGCGTGGTGCCTGTTTCTTCACTTCACCGAAGCTCCCATCGGCCACCGTCGGGGAGCAACACCCTCGTCGCCCTGTAAGTAACACTGTGGTGGTGGTGAGATCCCGCCTCAACCGGCCGCAGCTGGGCAGCGCTTTAAACAGGTCACGATTGTAACACTGCTCTCCATTCGTCCTTCACACCCTCTTCTGTCCTCGGACACACGCGCGCGCGCGCGCACACACACACACACACACACACACACACACACGCTGCTCGCTGGACCTGTAAAACGGGGTCAGAATTTCTACTTCAAAGAATGAAATAAATTAAAATACGAAGATGTTCTCAAATGCAGAAAAGCATGCTCACCCCCTTCTCCAAACTCATCTCCGGCTTTCCTTCAGTTCTGACAGAAATGTCCTCCCAAGTCTGTCTCCTTCCCACGTGGGTCCCTGGTCATTCGTGGTGTTCCGCCCCCTCTTCTCTTTCCTCTCAGGTGGTGGGCCCTGCTCTCCCCCCTGCCCCTCCCACGACCCCTCGCCTGCGCCCTTCTCCTCTCTCCACGGGGGTCCAGCTCGCCCAGAGCCACGGCCCCAGCCCTGCCGGCCACACCCCCCGGGAGCGCGGCGCCCGCGCGGGCGTGGGCGCGGAGGCCTCCACCAGGCTCTGGTTTCAAGGACGCCGGCAAAGGCGCGCGGAGATGGCAGATAAAAGGGCGCGCGCGGTGCCGGCCCGGCGCAGGGAGGGGTCTGATGGAGGACCCGAGACTGGGGCCAGGGTGTCCTCCCCGAGAAGCAGGGCGGGGAGGGACCGGGCTCGGGGTGTCCTCCCCGAGAAGCAGGGCGGGGAGGGACCGGGCTCGCGACGTCCCGGGGAGAGGCGCCCCAACCAGCCGGCGGGCTGGAGGCTTGCCGCATGCCAGCGATGCTTTCGGGGACAGGTCACCCGCGGAGAGGAAGGACGGGAAGTCAGTCTGTCCCGTGGGAGAGGCGAGGGCTCCTCTCAGCTGGCTCTCCCGCCCAGTAAGTTTTTCTAGGTCACTCTCTGTGTGTGGCTGCCTCCCCTCGTGGGTCCTCCTGCTCGCCTTTCATGGCGCTGACTGGCTCCCTCTGACTCAGAGCCCGTGTCCCGGGTTCTCTTTGTGTCTCCGCGTCCCTGGGAGTCAGGAGCCGGGCTTCTAACAGTTCTCGGAGAAGAAGCGCTGGCGTCCGGCCCTGACTCTGCCCCTGCGGCCTCTGACCTTGGGTCGCAGCGTGGACCCCCCCCCCCCCCCGTGATGTTATTATACACTCTCCTGCAGTAGTTAGGGGAATTTAAAAAAAGTAAAACACGAGGCTTTGAAGATTGTAAATTGCTCTATAACTGACTATTTTTTGTTCTCCTTGGTCCTGCCACACGACTCCTAACGCCATGTGCTGCTTATGGAAGGGCTGCACGGGTCACCAAGCTATTGGTATCTGAGAGGCAGCTGGGCCTCACGTGTCCACCGTTTAACTCCTGACCGCCCACTCAGGCCCTCACAGTCCTCCCGGGAGCTTAGGCCACCCCTTGGGGTTCCCTGACCACACTCACATTTCACACCCAATCCACCAGCAAGCCCTACCAGCTCTCTCTCTCTCTCTCTCTCTCTCTCTCTCGCAGGGGTCGGGAACCTATGGCTCATGAGCCAGGTGTGGCTCTTTTGATGGCTGTATCTGGCTCGCAGACAAATCTTTAATAAAAAAATAACATTAAAAATATAAAACAGCCTGTCCAGGCAGTGGCACAGTGGACAGAGTGTCAGACTGGGATGCAGAGGACCCAGGTTCAAGACCCCGAAGTCGCCAGCTTGAATGCGGGCTCATCTGACTTGAGCAAAAAAAAAAAAAAAAAAAAAGCTCACCAGCTTGGACCTAAGGTCACTGGCTCGAGCAAGGGGTTACTCGGTCTGCTGTAGCCCCACGGTCAAGGCACATATGAGAAAGCAATCAATGAACAACTAAGGTGTCACAACAAAAAACTGATGATTGGCCTGACCTGTGGTGGCGCAGTGGATAAAGCGTCGACCTGGAAATGCTGAGGTCACCGGTTCGAAACGCTGGGCTTGCCTGGTCAAGGCACATATGGGAGTTGATGCTTCCAGCTCCTTCCCACCCTCTCTCTCTGTCTCTCTTTGTCAATTTCTCTCTCCTCTCTAAAATGAATAAAGTAAAATTTAAAAAAAAAGAAGGAAAAAAAAACCCCTGATGATTGATGCTTCTCATCTCTCTCTGTTCCTGTCTGTCTGTCCCTATCTATCCCTTTCTCTGTGTCCCTGTAAAAATAAATAAATTATATATATAAACATTCTCATGTATTACAATCCATTCATTTCCTACTGGGTTGCCAGTGGCTGGAGCCAATCACAGCTGTTCTCTGGGACAACACCAAATTTTTATTGGATAATGAGTCACGTACATGGGTCGTTGTATGTCTCTCACGGAATTACATTTTAAAAATATGTGGCGTTACCTGACCAGGTGGTGGCACAGTGGATAGATAGAGCGTCAGACTGGGATGTGGAAGGACCCAGGTTCGAGATCCCGAGGTCACCAGCTTGAGCACGGGCTCATCTGGTTTGAGCAAAGCTCACCAGCTTGAACCCAAGGTCACTGGCTCCAGCAAGGGGTTACTCGGTCTGCTGAAGGCCCGCGGTCAAGGCACATATGAGAAAGCTATCAATGAACAACTACGAAGTTGCAACGCGCAACAAAAAACTGATGATTGATGCTTCTCATCCCTCTCCGTTCCTGTCTGTCCCTGTCTATCTCTGCCTCTGTAATAAATACATAAATAAATAAAAATAAAAAAATAAAAAATGTGGCTTTCATGACTCTCTCAGCCGAGAAGTTTCCCGACCCCTGGTGTAGAGACTCTGCCCAGATGCCAGCCCCTTCTTGCTGCCTCCACGCCCACCAGGCTCAGGGCACTCAGCAAGGAGGGGAGTCCCAACAGGGGTCTCCAGAGGCTTCACAGTCAGGCAGCCGGCCCAGCTGTCCCTCTCGCTCCTTACCACTCTGCCCACGGCTCACCCCGCCCCCCACGCGCCCAGCTCGGGGTGGGGGTGCGGGGCTTCCTGTTAAATCCCACACGGTAGCAGCTTCTGCCTCAGGGCCTTGGCCTCGTTGTTCCCCCAGACTGGACCGCTCTTCCTCCAGACAAGCCATGGGTTCCTCCTTCCACCTTCTTCAAGTCCTCGCCCCAGACCACCCACGGAGATGACGGCGCCGCCCCCTCCGCCCAGCACCCCTCCTCCTCCACAGTCTTGTGCTGCTTTGGGGAACCCGCCCTGCATCTATCTCCCTTCTTTGTGAGTTAGCCCTTCTCCCCATCAGAACGCAGTTCCCACGAGGGCACCGTCCTCTGCGGAGTCCCCAGCTCCCAACACTGCGTCTGCCACGCAGGAGGCGCTGACTAGACGTTTGTCCAGTGAATAAAGAGAAATTATTTCTTTGATCCTTAAAACAATCCTTCGACGTAATTATAATTGTCTCCACTGTGCAGTCACAAAGCGAAGGAGAGTTGAGCCGAAGCTTGAAAGCTGTGCTGTTTTCAAGTGGAATGGGTGTCTCTTCACGCCGGGCAGGTTCTTACCCCGTTCAGTCAGAATGGTTACGGCCTCAGCCTCTCAGTCGTAAAGTGAGGAGTTTGGGTCCCCTCTGCTAGAGGATGATGTCGCCCCAACTGCTTCTAAGTTCTTTTTTATTTTATTTTTTTTTGTATTTTTCTGAAGTGAGAAGCGAGGAGACAGAGAGACAGACTCCCGCATGCGCCCGACCGGGATCCACCCGGCACGCCCACCAGGGGCGACGCTCTGCCAACCAGGGGGCGATGCTCTGCCCATTGGGGCGCTGCTCTGTTGTTCAGCAAGTGAGCTCCTCTTAGCGCCGAAGGCGGAAGCCACGGAGCCATCCCCAGCGCCCGGGCCAACTTTGCTCTAATGGAGCCTTGGCTGCAGGAGGGGAAGAGAGAGACAGAGAGGAAGGAGGGGGGGAGGGGGGGAGAAGCAGATGGGCGCCTCTCCTGTGTGCCCTGGCTGGGAATTGAACCCAGGACTTCCACATGCAGGGCCAACACTCTACCACTGAGCCAACCAGCAAAGGCTCAAAGTTCTTTATTTTCTTAAAGTTTTAAAATTTATTTATTGATTTTAGAGAAGAAGGGGGGGAGCAGGGAACATCAACTTGTAGTAGTTGCTTCTCTCCAATGTGCCTTGACCGGATAAGCCCAGGGCCTCGAACCGGCAACCTCAGCACTCCAGGTCGATGCCTTATCTACTGCGCCACCACAGATCAGGCTTCTTCTAAGGTCTTCTCCCTGCTTCAGCCTCCCCTCCCTGGGTCTGGGGAAGAGAGACACCATGCCTCACCCAGACCACTGGGAAATGTGGACCAAAGCATGTAGCAAACCTGTCCACTTCTAGCTTCTCCACCCCTCTCATTGGCTGAGCCTCTGATTCTGTTCAGGAAATGGAATGACCACAAGGCAAAAAAAAGGAAAGGGTTCGCCTGACCTGTGGTGGCGCAGTGGATAGAGTGTTGACCTGGAATCTTGAGGTCGCCGGTTCGAAACCCTGGGCCTGCCTGGTCAAGGCACATATGGGAGTTGATGCTTCCTGCTCCTTTTCCCTTCTCTCTCTCTTTCTCTCTCTCTCCCTGCCCCCAAAATAAATAAATAAAATCTTTAAAAAAACTAGAGGGGATTAGAAAGTGAAAATGAGGGAAGAAAAAGAAGGCCAGGAGAGAGGGAGGGAGGGAGGGAGGAAGGGAGGGAGAGAGGGAGGGAGGGAGGGAGGGAGAGAGACAGGGAGAGAGAGAGGGAGGGAGGGAGGGAGGGAGGGAGAGAGGGAGGGAGGGAGGGAGAGAGGGAGGGAGGGAGGGAGGGAGGGAGGGAGGGAGGGAGAGAGGGAGGGAGGGAGGGAGGGAGGAGGAAGAGGAGGAGAAGGAGCAGCAGGTGGGTGCACATCAGGAAGCCGTCTGCAGGGAGAGGCCTCGGGTGGGCCCTGTTGTGCAGCTGCAACAAGACACCTCATCACACTGCCCTCCCCCACCCCGTGATCCCATCTCAACACCCACAGCCCCATCGGGGCTCTTCCCATTGCTGTGACAGCACTCGCATCCCCCCAGTTGTCCACTCCAGGAACCAGGAATTCGTCTTTCATGTTCCTCGCCCCCTCCTCCTAATGACCACTCCACCACTTCCATCCGTTCTGTCTACTGAGCAGACTCCAGGCTGTCCTGCTCACGTCCGGCTTTCCTGGCTCCGACTAACTCGAACCACCGTGATCTCTCAGCCGAGTCCCTGGAACCGTTTCCTCTCTTCAGGATGACCCTCTCGCACACGTCTGGGGAACTCCGGTCGTGGCCTTGGGTCACTCCCACTACCTTGTCTTATCAACGACTCAGAACTTAGAACCCTGCGTGATCCGGGCTCTGCCTAGGTCCTCACCTGTCTGTGCCACTTCCACCTCCCGCTCACCACGCACCAGCTTTGTGCGAATCGGCCCGAATGGCTCTTGCTGCAGAGTCTTTGCAAAGCTGTTTCCTCTCTGGCATACATGCCCTTCCCGCCTCTCTGTGCCCGAAGAACTCATTCGTCTCTGAGTTTACTCCTATTTAACTTAGGGTACCCTGCTACTAATTAGTCTCTGTGCCTGATTTTTGTAGGGTTGCCAAATTTAGTAAATAAAAATATAAGACATCGATTTAAATTTGAATTTCAAATACATAATGATTTTTTTTTTAGTATAAATATGCTCCATACAATTTTGGGGAGATACTTATACTTTAAAAAAAAGTGTAGTGTGTGTGTGTGTGTGTGTGTGAGAGAGAGAGAGACAGAGGCAGAGAGAAAGTCAGGGAGAGGGACAGACAGGAAGGGAGAGAGATGAGAAGCATCAATTCTTTGTTGTAGCTCCTTAGTTGTTCATTGATTGCTTTCTTATATGTGCCTTGACTGTAAGCTGCAGCTGAGCCAGTGACCCCTTGTTCAAGCCAGTGACCTTGGGCTCAAGCCGGTGACCTTTAGGCTCAATCCAGCGACCATGGGGTAATGTCTATGATCCCACACTCAAGCCAGTGATCCCACGCTCAAGCTGGTGACCTCCAGCTTTCAAACCTGGAGTCCCCTTCTGTGTCCCCTTCTGATGCTCTGTCCATTGCACCACTGCCTGGTCAGGCAAAAGAAGTGTACTGTTTATCTGAAATTCAAATTTAATTGGGCATGTGCATTTTATCTGGCAACTTTAGATCTATAGATTGACTTCATTCCTCTTCTGTTTTGGAGAAGCTGGAAAGTAAAAAAAAAAAAAAGCTATCTCTCAGGAATTTTTGCAGCTGGGTTCTGGACAGAAATTAAGTCTTGCTAATTAGATGTATTTGTATGAGATCATGAAGGCAGAAGTGAGGTGGAGGCCGCTTTCCTCTCACAGAGTGGACAGCTCCCATGACACCAGAGCCCAGTGAGAAGGCCAGTGGGGGAGGGTTAGTAACTGTTATGCTAAGAGTAGCCGCAGCGTGTCTGACCTATGACAATCGACCTTGAAGCCAAGAGTCCAGATAACAACTGCTTAACTTCTTCCTTTTTTTAAATATATTTTTTTACAATTTTATTTATTCATTATAGAGAGGAAAGAGAGAGAGAGAGAGAGAGAGAGAGAGAGAAGGGGAGGAGCAGAAAGCATCAACTCCCATATGAGCCTTGACCAGAGAAACCAGGGTTTTGAAATGGTGACCTCAGCGTTTCAGGTCAACGCTTTGTCTACGATGCCACCACAGGTCAGGCAAGGACCACTTGACTTCTAATCTTCCAGGCCTTCGAGTGATTTTCTCATTATCTAGTCCTCTGTTGCTTAAAATCTCTGCTGCTGCACGGAGGTCTGCCTGACACAGTCCTCAGCGCCCGTGCTTCCTCGGGTCTCCGCTTGCATTCGCCGGGCGGTCAGTTGCTCAGGACCTCCCTTGCTGGTCAGTTCTAAGCCGCCTGAGGGCAGCGGCTGTGACGCTCACCCACACCCCCCGTGATGCTGCACAGGGACCTTGTGTTGCTCCTTTTCTTCCTTGTGAAGCTGGGTCCTGATTCTGGACCTGTCATAAGTGGTCAGTTCATATTTTTTAAATTGATACAAGTGGCCCGAGCCAGTTGGCTCAGTGGTAGAGCATCGGCCCGGCAAGCGGACATCTGGGATCTGACCCCCAGTCAGGGCACACGTGAAAAGTGGCCATCTGCTTCTCTCCAGCTTTCTCTCTCTCTTCCCCTCTCACTGCCAGTGGCTCCACTGGTTTGAGCACCGGCCTTGGGCACTGAGGATAGCTCTGTGGATTTCGGCATTGGCCCCAGACGGGTGTTGCTGGGTGGATCCCCCAGTCAGGGCTCATGCAGAACTCTCTCTCCCCTCCTCTCTCCTAAATTAATAAATAAATAATAAAATGGAAATAAGCGTTGAAGAGACAGGAGACAACCCGCCCCTGCCTCCCCGAGGGGTAAAGAGCAGAAAGGCTCCTCTACTTCCCGAGACAGTCCTCTTCAGGAGCGGGGTCCCCCCTCGGGGCCTCAGTTTCGTTATCCATAGTGTAAGGATTCGGTGTCATGTCATGAACGTCCCTCCCACTCTGATAGTCTACAGATCTGTGGTTCTCTGGACTCTAACAGAGACAGGAACCTGAACCAGGTTAGCTACGTTTGCTGTGAGGGTGGTTAATGAGCAATGTGTTGGGAAGACTCTTTCTCTCCCGTGGGAAAGTGGCAGGGAAATGAGATGCTCATCCTGAAAGTAAATATGCGAAGGAAGACACGTTACAGAAGACGATGGAGAGCCCTGGCCGGCTGGCTCAGTGGTAGAGTGTCGGCCTGGCGTGCAGGAGTCCCGGTTCGATTCCCGGCCAGGGCACACAGGAGAGGCGCCCATCTGCTTCTCCACCCCTCCCCCTCTCCTTCCTCTCTGTCTCTCTCTTCCCCTCCCGCAGCTGAGGCTCCATTGAAGCAAAGATGGCCCAGGCGCTGGGGATGGCTCCTTGGCCTCTGCCCCAGGCGCTAGAGTGGCTCTGGTTGCAACAGAGTGACACCCCTGGTGGGCGTGCCGGGTGGATCCCGGTCGGACGCATGCGGGAGTCTGTCTGACTGTCTCTCCCGTTTCCAGCTTCAGAAAAATAAAAAATAAAAATAAAAAATAGGCCCTGGCCGGTTGGCTCAGCGGTAGAGCGTCGGCCTAGCGTGCGGAGGACCCGGGTTCGATTCCCGGCCAGGGCACATAGGAGAAGCGCCCATTTGCTTCTCCACCCCTCCGCCGTGCCTTCCTCTCTGTCTCTCTCTTCCCCTCCCGCAGCCAGGGCTCCATTGGAGCAAAGATGGCCCGGGCGCTGGGGATGGCTCTATGGCCTCTGCCCCAGGCGCTAGAGTGGCTCTGGTCGCAACATGGCGACGCCCAGGATGGGCAGAGCATCGCCCCCTGGTGGGCGTGCCGGGTGGATCCCGGTTGGGCGCATGCGGGAGTCTGTCTGACTGTCTCTCCCTGTTTCCAGCTTCAGAAAAATGCAAAAAAAGAAAAAAAAAAGAAAAAAAAGAAAAAAAAAAAAGTTTGAGAACCACTGGTCTAGACACACAAACCGGCCCGTGTGAATTCCCGGCTCAAGCCCTTCCGGGGCGTTCTCCTGCTCCTGGGACGGAGCCGGCCCCTTCTCCTGCTCCTGGGACGGAGCCGGCTCCTTCTCCTGGTCCCTAGGGGCCCGCACAGCCGCTCTGCAATCTCACAGCCCTGCCTTCTCCTCTCACCTCCCGCTTTATCAACACCTTTCCCGCATCGGGGCCTTTGCACCTGCTGTCCCTATGGCCTGGCATGCCCCCCCCATTCCCCTCGCTCATCCTCTGAGCTCAGCTCAGAAGTCTCCTCCCCTGAGAAGCTCGTCCTAAGCCTATGACAAGGAGTGCGTGCCTCTCCCGTGAGCTCCTCCTACGTAACCCCTTTGTGTGCTGCAGAGCAGTTGTCACGCCGGCAGTTACCTTGTTAGTTCATTTGTTTACCTGCTTGTTGCTCCTCTTCGCCTTCGCCCGGTGGACTCTAAAGGGCTGAGGTTAGGGACCCCGGCGGGACCTCTTCACCCTGTGCCCTGACTGCAAGAACGGTGCTTGACGCATGGTTGCTGAGTGACTGCGTGAGTGAGTGAATGGCCCCTAAAGAAACAAGGCATCAGAAGGCCCCGGGAACATGAAGAAGAGAAGGATACCTGGTCAATATCTAAAGAGGAATTTAAAGGGTGAAGAGCCTTTCTGTTCTACCCATGGAGGGGCCCATATGGCATTGTTCTTTCTTCTTCTTCTTCTTCTTCTTATTATTATTATTATTATTAAGATTTTATTTTATTCATTTTAAAGAGAGGAGGGTGGGGGCGAGTAGGAAGCATCAACTCGTCCTTGCTTCTCCTGTGTGCTCTGACCGGGCAAGCCCGGGTTTCGAACCGGCAGCCTCAGCGTTCCAGGTCGACGCTCTTTCCACACTGTGCCAGCGCAGGTCAGGCCTGGCACCCTCCTTGATTCCTGCTTAAGGAAAAACCTTCCCAGTGTCCAGAGCCCCTGATGTCCCCACAGCCAGCGACAGAGGAGAATGTCCTCAAATTCCGGGTGGCACCGACCTGGCCTCCCCGATGGGACAGGACGTCTACACAAGGAAAGGTGGCGGCGTCTCTGTATCGCACATCGGAAGAGAACCTGCCAGAAGCTTCCGCCGCAGCCCGGGCCATCGTTGCCATGGAAACCCCCGCGGTGCCGGCGGCACGTTGTCCAGGAACAGGGGCCAGCAGCATCCCTCCTGGACCCCGCACCAGGCAGATCCAGGCCGCCCCCCGGGAGCCGGGCCCTCCTGGCGGTGGCTGGTCCTGGGGCTGACCACCGGCCTGTCGCCGAGGAGTCCCTGCTAACCCCCCAGCTCGGGTCTGCTCGTCACAAACTCTGCTCCGTGGACACTACCCCCCGGGGGCTCACCCAGTGTGTCTGCTGTGGTGGGTGCTGGCCCAGGAAGCGCTGCCCACGGGGAGCCCCCTCTCCCGTGAACACCGTGGGTGGTCAGGCCTGATCTCCGCTTCCACCCGGATCCACAAGGGACGTGAGAAGGACGGACGCGCAGGCCGCCGCTGAGAAGGCCGCGACCGAGGAAGAATGTCAGAGAGAAGGAACTTCTCCGGCCCCGAGTTCACTGCGCCCAGCCTGCGGCCACTGCCCGGGTCCCAGGGCCTGCGGGTCCCCTCTGGGCGTGTCCAGCGGGTCCCCGCTGAAGCCGGAGCGCTCGGCCTCCACGGCAGAGGGGCCTGCAGCCCCCCAAGCGTCAGGCCACTGAGTGGGTGGGAACAGAGTGCTCAGTGGTCTCACACAGAACCGAAATAAGGTTGACGGAAAACAAACGGTGCCTAATTATAAAGATAAAAAAATGAAGGAGGGTGAAGAAAGATCAGTGACATGGAGGGGGGGGTCGTCGGGAGGAAAGGGAAGAAGTGAACACCAGGATAAACTTCTCTGACAGAAACTGTCGTCCCCAAGGGGGGCTCTACGGTGACAACGCCAGGGCCCCGCCCGAAGAGCTCATTGGGTCAGAGGTCAGAGCGTCGTCCGGGCCTGCAGAGGGTGAGGGTCATCCCCCACCAGGGCGCTACAGAAACAGACTGAGCTCTCTCTCCTCTCCCCCTTCCTTTCTCTCTAAAACCAATGCATAACAATTTTTTAAATGGCCTGACCAGGCGGTGGCGCAGTGGATAGAACGTCGGACGGGGATGCGGAGGACCCAGGTTCGAGACCCGAGTTCACCATCTTGAGCATGGGTTCATCTGGTTTGAGCAAAGCTCACCAGCTTGGGCCCAAGGTCGCTGGCTCCAGCAAGGGGTTACTTGGTCTGCTGAAGGCCTGCGGTCAAGGCACATATGAGAAAAAAAATTTTTTTTTAATGAAATAAAGAAAAGGAGCAAAAAGATGTTTACAGGAGGGACAAGAGGAAAGAGAAAGCCAAGTCTCAGAAGAGAGAAAGTCACTTTTTTTTTTTTTGTATTTTTCTGAAGCTGGAAACGGGGAGAGACAGTCAGACAGACTCCCGCATGCGCCGGACCGGGATCCACCCGGCACGCCCACCAGGGGGCGATGCTCTGCCGCAACCAGAGCCACTGTAGCACCTGGGGCAGAGGCGAAGGAGCCATCCCCAGCGCCCGGGCCATCTTTGCTCCAATGGAGCCTTGGCTGTGGGAGGGGAAGAGAGAGAGAGAGAGGAAGGAGGGAGGGTGGAGAAGCAAATGGGCGCTTCTCCTATGTGCCCTGGCTGGGAATCGAACCCGGGTCCCCCACACGCCAGGCCGACACTCTACCGCTGAGCCAACCGGCCAGGGCCGGAAGTCACTTTTAAGGAAAAGGACACCGAATAGGCCGGCAGCTGATCTCTGAATTTCGGCCCAGGCTGCGGTTTGAGCCGAGCCATGTGTGAGTCCCACGCTGAAGGGCTGGACTCACAGTCCCATGGTGGTGACAGGGTGAAACAATGAGACCAGGCTGTGAGGAGGACATTGCTCTGACCCGGGTCAGGTGGTTTGGTTCAATCTGGTTGGAGGTCTAAGTGCTCTCCAAAGTGCACAGACTTACAGACAGGTGCATTCACGTAAAGCAAACATCACAGAGAGGTCCCAGTAGCCTCACAGACACTGAATAGCACAGGGACCAGCACTGGGTGTCACCAGGGACAGACGGACATACTCAAGAAAAACCTGAGGGGACCAGAGGCGTTTCCCCAGGACTGTACTGTATGTAGGCCAGTGGTTCTCAGACTTTTTGAAGCTGGGGCACATTTTAATCCTACAAATAATTGTAGGCACACTATATACAAATTTCTGAGAAATATGTTATAACAATTAAGTCAAATGTGAAAGAAAAAAATATAAAGTCCAAGCATGCTTTTATGGTAATTAAATGAAATCAATAGGACAATACTAAATTAATTCTGACATTTAAAAACATGTTTATGCTACATTTTTTGAGTTATGCTTTTTAAAATTTGTAAAAAAAAAAAGAGGGGTTAAAAATTTTTTAAAAACGTTATCATTTTTTATATATAAATACATTCTTAGTAAGATTTAGTAAGTTCAGTAGGTCCCAGTGCGAATGTGTTAAGTTTTTTCATTCTTGTGTTTATGAGAAACATGAGCCTGATGTGTATTAGATATTTCTTCAATGTTTGGGCAGATATTTGAAAGGCAAACTCTCATTTCCTCATCAATACATTGAAGAATTCCTCTCTTTTTACTCTTAATTGTGTTGAGTGCAGAAAACCCCCCACCATACAGATCATCTTAACTTTACACCAAACAAAGGATAGAAGAAATTCGCCTCCAGTCTTTCCGGGGAACATGGGGGGTAGTGTAAACAATCCAGCATCACAGCTTAACAGCCTTTTGCAACCTCATCAGGCAAGTGAGGTGGGGGCTTGGGCAGACTGTCAGCTTACAGCCAATTCCCCACACCTCTGTCCCCCAAAAATCTAATCTCCAAAACCCTGTTGGTCTTTTGGTCCCCAACAGGGACATATTTCTCTGGAATATCAGGGCGCATCTGGAAATCTTCTAGGGCGCACCAGTGCGCCCCGGCGCACACTTTGAGAACCACTGCTCTAGGCCCAGATCTAGAAAGAACCCAACATCTAAGAGACCTTGGGGAGGGGATGGAGCCAAGACAATAAAGCGATACAGAGAAGAAAAGAAGACAGAATGGGGTGGACACGAATAAGAGAGACAGAGATACTCAGAGAAATCCAGACAAATTGAAAGGGACAGTCAAGAGTAGACAGTCCCCAAGAGCCGGAGACAGAGGGAGAGAGGGAAAGGAAGACTTTGCATATCAGTTTCCTATTTACCGCTGTCCCAGATAATCACACACTTATGTCTGAAACGTGTGAAACGGCCTGGCCTGCGGTGGCACAGTGGATAGAGAGCATTGACCTGGAACGCTGAGGTGGCCGGTTCGAAACCCGGGGCTTGCCTGGTCCAGGCACATACAGCAAACAACGGACCAGTAAACTAGAGCAACTAAGCGTCCATACTTCTTCCTCCCCCTCTTCCCTTCCTCTCTCATCTCATCAATAAATAAAATCATTTTTAAAAATAGGTGAAAGAACACACACTTATTCTCATAGTTCTGGAGTTCAGAAGTCTGAAATGTGTCTTACAATCTGAGATCAAGATGGCAGGTGGCACAGTGGATGGAGCGTCGGAATGGGATGCAGAGGACCCAGGTTTGAGACCCCGAGGTCACCAGCTTGAGCGCGGGCTCTTCTGGTTTGAGCAAAGCTCACCAGCTTGAGCCCAAGGTCACTGGCTCAAGCAAGGGGTCACTCAGGTTGCTGTAGCTCCCCGGGTCAAGGCACATATGAGAAAGTAATCAATGAACAACTAAAGTGCTGCAACAAGGAATTGATGCTTCTTGTGTCTCTCCCTTCCTGTCTGTCTGTCCCTGTCTGTCTCTGTCTGTCTCCCTCTCTGACTCAGTCACTGTCACACACACACAAAAAAGATGTCAGACGGAGACTTGATGTGGGTGGTGAACACACAACACAGCGTGCAGACGACGTGTGGTCTAATGGGGCACCTGAAGCCGGTACCGTTGTTAGCTAGGGTCACCCCAATAAATTCAATAAAAAGAGGAAAGAAAAAGAAGGACAGCAAAGGGAAAAAAAGATTTGCAATACCCCTGGCTGGATAGCTTGTTGATTCAAGTGTTGTCCAGATACACAAAAGTTGCTGGTTCGATCCCCAGCACATACAAGAGAAGATCAGTGTTTCTCTCTCTCTCTTTCACCCCCTTCATCTCTCTCTCTCTAAAATCAGTAAATGAATTTTTAAACATTGCAACCACAAAGAATAAATAAATATTTACATAGATCAATACATACATAAAATTAAGGGGTCAGCAGGCCAGGGTCCTTCCAGAGGCTCCAGCGGAGGACCCGTTCCCTGGCTCTCCAGTGTCCACAAGCCACCACTTCCTGGCTCACACCCCCTTCCTCAGTCTCCAAGGCCAGCAAGGTCCGCCGAGGACCTCTCACGCTGCCCTCCCCCTGGTGGTCCTCTCGTCTCCGTCCTTCACCTGGCAGGACCCTGTGATTCCAGCCGACCCACCTGGGTCATCTGAAACTTTAAAACTCAGCAGATTAGCCATTGTAATTCCATCTGCCAACTTCCTCCCCCCTTGCCATGTAAGGCCACATAGTCACTTGTTCCAGCAATTAGGATGTGGACATCTTTGGGGGGGGGGTCCATTGTTCTACCTAACAGAATACAGAAGCCCCCGTCTTTTATAAACTAGATTTGGTCCTATCTGTAGTCTTTTACCAGGGTGGCTGCGTGTTTCATGAGCACCGAGCTGGGAGATTGGCTTCAAGATGAGTGTGTGTGTGTTTATTGGTGCTAGTTCGTCATAGCTGAATGTCTCCCCGATCAGTACGCAGTGGGTAGAGGAATGCCGGAGGGGGCCCCTAGCATAGTGCTGCGGCTCCGTAAAGACACACTGCTGTTGTTCTTATCGACAATAAAACTAATGACAGTGTCTCCGCTTGTTTTCTTTGGGTATGTCTATCTGTCCCTAAATAGCACGCAGTGTTTGTCCCGGTGATGTGCAGTGCGCATGAGACTGTTTGGGCATCTCTGTGGTGTTTGTATTACGTGAATGTTCCTGTCGGAAGGTCTGCGCACTTGGGGGCATTTAGACGTTGATGGGGGCACGTGCATGTCTGGACAACATGGTGTCTGGTCATAGGCGCAGACATCTGAATGTTTACTTGTTCACAAACCCCAGAGAGGAAGGGAGGAGAGGGGGGCAGAGGGAAAGGGGGAAGACACAGAGAGGTGGAGGTGAGAAGGCAGGGCACAAAGGAGATCAGGAAAATCATCAGAAAGCAGACAGGACTTCCAGGGTCTGAAATCAGAAGGAGGCAGGTACGTTGTAGAATTGTTCACCTGAAACCTGTATAATTTTAACCAGTCACCCAATAAGTTCTATTTTTTTAAAAAAGAGATGGGTGGAGTCACAGGATACATATTAGAAGATCTGGGTGTGACCCCACTTGTGGTCACTGCCTTGCCGTGGGCCCTGGCTTATGACAGCTCTCTGGGCCTCCGTTTACCAAGAGAGTTGAAGTAAATAACCGTGGGTACATCGCAAAGAAGGAAAGAGAGAGAGAGAGAGAGAGAGAGAGAGAGAGAGAGAGAGAGAGAGAGATGGAAATAAAAGCATACACAGGGAAAAACAGAAAGAATTCGAGAGAGACAGGAGAAGGAAGTAAAGAGAGAGGCCCTGGGCGAGAGAGCCAGCCCAAGCAGCGCTGAGACAGCCCTAACCTGACTCTTGAGGCCGAGTGCGGGCGCCGGCCTCCCACCCCTTCCCTGAAAGCTTCAGAGTGTCCTTAAGCCCTTAATAGGTAAGGCGGGAAGGTGAAAAGAGAGAGGCACCTGGAGTGACAGCCACACACCACACGCGCCAGGATCCGGGCTTCCGGCCCAGCCCCAGATGTAGGTGTGCCAGCCACCTGGGGTGACTCACACCCTGGCGATGTGGGCGCAACTTGCCAAAAGCGAGCCTGAGCACCCTGCCCACCCGCACACCACCGGCCCCGGGAGGGGAGGGGAGATGCAGGCTCTTCAGGGGGCGAGAGGGGCTGCCTGGTCCCCCGGAGCGCCCCTTACTGACCACCTTCCCGGCTCCAGCGCCCGGGTGGCATTTGCTCTCGCGCTCTCCTCCCCCAAACCTTCCTCGGGACGGACGCGGGAGAACCAGATGCGGCGTTACGCAAGGCCTGGTGTTTACCTCCCGCAGGGGCCCCCTCCCTCCCTATAAAGCCTGACGCAGGGCGGTGGGGGGGAGGACTGGAGGCGAGGGCTGGATGAAGGGAGAGGCAGCCCCAGGACAGCGGCGGGGAAGCGTCAGAAAGTTCATGCGGGAGACGGAGGGGCGGGCAGCGAGTCAGCCAGCAGCAGGGGCGGCGCGCCGTCTGCGCGCTCCGGGGCGGTCGCAGCGGTCGCGGAAGAAGGGACGGCGCGCCGACCCCGGCTTCCCATGGAGGCGCCCGCGCTGGGCCCCGGGCTGGTGGAGCGTCTGGAGCGGCTGGCGACGTGCCCGCTGTGCGGGGGCCCCTTCGAGGACCCGGTGCTCCTGGCGTGCGAGCACAGCTTCTGCCGCGCGTGCCTGGCCCGCCGCTGGGGCGCCGCGCCGGCTGCGGGCACCGAGGGACCCCCCACCGCCTGCCCGTGCTGCGGCCTGCCGTGCCCCCGCCGCAGCCTGAGGTCCAACGTGCGGCTGGCCGTGGAGGTGCGCATCAGCCGCGGGCTGCGGGAGAAGCTGGCCGAGCCCGGGGCCCGCGCCGGGAGACGCCGAGGCGGCCGCATCCCCACCATGGGCAGCCTGGACCCGCTCGGGGAGGTGAGGCCCGCGCGCGCGCGCGCGCTCCCCCGGCCCGCCGGCGTCGGTGCCAGGCAGAGGATGGAGGAGAGGAGAGAAAAGCAAAAACGGACGAGGCGGCAGGGGCTACCGCGGGTCCTCCGAGCGAAGAAGGGAGAGGGGGCCGGAAGGACGACGGGAAGGACCCGACACTTGGCCTCGAGGGGAGGGCTGGGCGCGCACCCGAGTCCCGTGGGAGGGCCGGTGCGGGGCGCTGCGCGGGAACCGGGGAGGAAGGTGCGGAGGGCAGAGCCGGCCTGGGGGAAGGGAGACACGGAGGAAGGGCAGAGAAGGCCGCAGTGGAGGGGCGGAAAGGACGGCCACGGAGTCCAGGACGCGGGACGGGAGAGGGGAGCGGACCCCAACGCCCCCTGCGAGCGCTGTGGGCCTGGGCCCGAGCCCGACCTCAGTGTTGTTTGTTATTGTTGCCCTCGGCTCCTCCCAGGGCCCCAGGCAGGGGCGGTCTCGGGTGGAAGCGAGGTCCAGAGGCTCCTCTGCTTCCCGCGCCTTATCACCCACCCGCGCCCCGCCTGGGCCCTGACTCCCTGTCCTCCCATCAACCCCGTTCCCTTGCGCGACCCCCCGGCGTCCGGGATTCCCGACTGGCCATTCCCGAGCACCTTGCTCCCCTGCCGTCTTTGAAGTCTGCATCGACCTAATCAGTCCCGGCGTAATGGCATAATTAGGAAAACTGCATCTTCTCTCCCTTCCACCCCGTGCCGGTCGCTCCAGCCCGTCTCCCCGGAGGGGGAAGGGGTTGGGAGAAATCCCCGTAGATGGACGGGGCGTGCAGCGCCCTCTCCTGGCCCCCACGGTTCTCTCGAGCCTCCTGGGATACATCCAAGTCCAGCTGCCTCGTTGGGCAGAGTAGAGAGACCCCCAAAGCAAAGGGCTCAATCAGGAGATGCCAGTGGGTTTTCTATGGCCGGAAGTGAAGCAGCTTTATTATAAGGTTTTTATACACTCACCCTCAGCCCAAGGGCTCTGAGTATATGTTTGGTCTGTGTGATGGAAGGGCCACACCCTCAGGGAAGGTGGGTAAGGGTAGGGTTGTGGGGCAGCAGGGAGAGGTCAAGACTCCGGGGCAAGAAAAGGGCAGGATTGCGGCTGGGCGCTGAGCACCCTCGGGGAGTGGGGAAGGGGAGGACCAGCACCCTGGGGGAGGGGAGGGCCAGCACCCTCGGGGAGTGGGGGAGGGGAGGACCAGCACCCTGGGGGAGTGGGGGAGGGGAGGACCAGCACCCTGGGGGAGTGGGAAAGGGGAGGACCAGCACCCTCGGGGAGTGGGGGAGGGGAGGACCAGCATCGTGGGGGAGGGGAGGACCAGCACCCTCGGGGAGTGGGGGAGGGGAGGACCAGCACCCTGGGGGAGTGGGAAAGGGGAGGACCAGCACCCTCGGGTAATGGGGGAGGGGAGGACAGTGCCCTGCAGGTGGTGTTAGGAGAACGATGGTGTTAGGAGAACGGAACGTGGTGATGGAGTGAGAGGGAGGAAGGGCTCTGAAGGAGGAGGAGGCGGAGGAGAGAGAGCACAGGGGTCCAGAGGAGACTGAGCGATGGGGGGGGCGCCCACACCAGCGCAGACCCAGCTCGCCCCAGCAGGAAGGAGGGGAGGGCTCCCCACCAGTATGAGGCGCACAGTTGACACCCATCTTTTCTTCTCCCCACCCAGGACATGAGGAAGACGTGGAGACGGTGAGTTCCACTTGTACTGTCCCTTCCTTTCCTGCCAGCTGCCACACCCATTGCCCTCTCAGGGGTCTGCCCCTTGGTGCTCTCACAGACAGGTGTTCCGGGTGTGCCTCACCCCTTCCTGCTCCAGGCAGGAGTGAAGAGGGGGAGGGAGCATCAGAGGGCAGAGGGCGTCTGCTGGGGTCCTGACCTTTCTCGCTCCTTTGTCCAGATTTGATGCCCCAACACCCAAGTCCACTAGCTCAGAGGACGATCTCCCTGAAGATTACCCCGTGGTCAAAAACATGCTTCACAGACTGACGGGTAAGGGGCAGCAGGGGGAGAGGGAGTGGGCGTCTGCTTGCTTAAGCTGTTCCCTTGTCTCAGAAATAATCAAGTCCCTTCTGCCGTCTGGATCAGCTTCCCAGGACCGCTGTGACAAGGCATCACACGCTGAGTTGCTCAAACAGAAATGTATTGTCAGCCCTGGCCGGTTGGCTCAGTGGTAGAGCGTCGGCCTGGCGTGTGGGGGACCCGGGTTCGATTCCCGGCCAGGGCACACAGGAGAAGCGCCCATTTGCTTCTCCACCCCCCCCCTCTCCTTCCTCTCTGTCTCTCTCTTTCCCTCCCACAGCCAAGGCTCCATTGGAGCAAAGATGGCCCGGGCGCTGGGGATGGCTCCTTGGCCTCTGCCCCAGGCGCTAGAGTGGCTCTGGTCGCGGCAGAGCGATGCCTCGGAGGGGCAGAGCATCGCCCCCTGGTGGGCGTGCCGGGTGGATCCCGGTCGGGCGCATGCGGGAGTCTGTCTGACTGTCTCTCCCCGTTTCCAGCTTCAGAAAAATACAAAAAAAAAAAAAAAAAAATGTGTTGTCTCCCAGTTCTGGAAGTAGAAGTCCAGGTGTTGGCAGCTTGGGTTCCTTCTGAGCGCTGTGAGACCCTGTCCTGTAACCCCCTGCTGGTCCTGGGACAGCCTCTGACGCTCCCTGGCCTGCGGATGGTCTTCTCCATGTCTTCACATCCCATTCGCTCCATACATTTGTCTCCAGGTCCAGACTTCCCGCTTTTATGAGGACACTAATCAGAGTGGACTGGGGCCCACCCTCATGAGCTCGTTTTAACTTGATGACCTGGGCAATGAAGGGGGCTTCAACGTTATCTTTTGGGGAAGACGTCCATCCTCAATTCCTCACTCTTACCTGTAAAACACTCACTCAGCAGACCCTGGAGGTCAGCTGCCTCTCAGGAATCTGCTCCCACATGTCTCCTCACTCCTCCCCAGAAAGATCCAGGGCTTCCGGTCCCCTGCCCTGGGACTCCGGCCATCTCAGTATCTGGGGAGTTCCTTCCTCAACCACCTCCACGCTGGTCCTTCACCCTTCTTTAAACGGCCAAGAGAAGGTGCTCCAACCTCTTTGTCACCCACCATCGCGCCCAACTGAGATTGCTTCTGGTGCCCCGAATCCAGAAATCTTCACAAGGCACCCCACACTCAAGACCAATGACCGTTTCTTTCCGGTCCCTGTGGCATCACCAAACTGTCCAACTCTGCCAACTCTTCCTATCTGCTCCCACCTGTTTCTGTGGGTGACTGGGCTGGGTTCTCACGATACCCACATTCCTCCCTCTGCCCTTCCCCTCTGACTCTTGGGGTTCCGTATCTGGTATCAGTCGTTCTCTTGAGGTCCGCCTTCCTCACCCTGCCGGCCCGGCTCCTGAGCCCCGCCCCAGATACTGCAGATCGAGGTGTCAGTCCTCGCTCCGCCCTCCCGAGATCAGCCTCACTCTCCCCCACCCCGTGAGCCGGGCCATCTCTCCGTGGATCTCTGCGCTGTGACCTGGGCCAGCCCTGTCCTCCCCCGACTCTAGGAAGTGGCATGTCAGTGCACAGGCTGGGTCTTGCTTGGACCTACCTCTCTATGACTTCACCCTCTTGGGCCCCACCGCCACCTCCTGGCTGTTGCTGGGCCTCCGCGGCGCCCTCTGCTGTGTTATCTGTCCCGCCCACCTCTGCGTCCGCAGCCCCTCTCACTCGTCCTCTCCCCATTTGCGCCCCCCACAGCCGACCTGACCCTGGACCCCGGCACCGCACACCGCTGCCTGCTCATCTCCGCGGACCGACGCAGCGTCCGGCTGGCCCCACCAGGGACTCCCGAGCCTCCTGACAGCCCAGGGCGCTTCGATCAGCTGCCAGCGGTGCTGGGCGCGCAGGGCTTCGGGGCGGGCCGCCACTGCTGGGAAGTGGAGACCGGGGACGCTGCCTCCTACGAAAACCCTTCCGGGGAGGATGAGGACATGGAGAGTCTCTATGCCGTGGGCGCGGCCGGAGAGTCGGTGCGACGCAAGGGCCGCGTAGGGCTCTGCCCGGCGGGTGCCGTGTGGGCCATAGAGGGCCGAGGCGGCCGCCTGTGGGCACTCACGGCTCCGGAACCCACCCCGCTGGCTGGCGGCGGGCCCCCACCACGGCGGATTCGCGTGGACTTGGACTGGGAGCGCGGCCGCGTGGCCTTCTACGACGGCCGCTCGCTCGACCTGCTGTTCGCCTTCCAGGCGCCCGGCTCGCTGGGGCAGCGTGTCTTCCCGCTGCTCTGCACCCGAGACCTTCGCGCCCCGCTGCGCATCGTGCCGGCGGACGGCTAGAACCTCGCGGGCAACCTCGCTCTAGCCCGGCCGGCACGGAGGCTGCTTCATCCTCGGGCTCCAGGCTTCCTGCTCGTGCCGGGATCGTGGCACGTGCCCGCAACGACATCGATAAGCACCCTCCGCCACCAACACTGTCTTTTCCTCCCCAACAGCAAGCCCGCCAGGCCTCCGTCTTCCACACCCCCTCCCAAAGCCGAATCCGTTCCCACCCCCTCCTCGACAGCTCGGCCTCCCCACCCCACCCCGACTTCTCAGCCGGTCTCCCCACCACCACCTTCATTCCTGCCCGGCTCCAGGCCTGAGGTGGGGGACAGGCCCTAGCCCATCAGAACTGGTCAACAACCCACGTTTGCGACACAGAATCTCCGCTCCTCAAATATTTACTTCCACTCCAGCGTCTCCAAGGTCCCCCGCCTTCCCCACGGCGTTCAGGCTTGGACTTCCCTGTCCACGCTCGGGTTCCTCAAGAGAAATAAGACCTCCTGGAAGATGAGGCTTGACTCTGGTCAGAGGGCCCTCTAGGACGCTTGTCAGTTTTGGAGGGAGTGCTCCTCACCGGGACTGCTTTTCATGTACACACCTTCTCCCATTAAGGACCTTCTTTAAACTGCGCCCCGCCCCACCCCCAGCACATGCTCAGTAAGAAACCAGGGGTGCTACCCGGGAATGGCCCGGGCACCCCGAGGCCATCCTTGTATAGAGACTCACGTCTTTCCCATATGTATAAATGGGCCCATATTTAACACGTTTTGTGATGTTGGGTTATTTATTTTTTGTGCATCTGTGGCAATAAATGAGACCTCCGTGGTGGTAGGAATTGGACTCATCTTTGCAGGTGTGTGTGGAAGAGGCCTGGAGAATGATATTCATGCCCAGGGAGGTGTGGGGAGGGCCACAGGAGCTGGACATCTGGACTGGCAGACATCAAAGGCCAGGGAGGAAGTGGCGAGAGGGTCGTGGAGGGACATACCCCACCTCTGGGCTCCCTTTCCTCCCTCTCCCCAGGACTGCGCCGGCTCTGGCTCTGAGCCTGGAAGGCTAAAGGCTGAGGAGAGAGTTGGTTCTGAGTGGGAACCACTCTGGAAGCCAGCTCTGTAATAAATCCTGGGTCACGTGAGAAGGGTGAGGAGGGAGGACATGACTGTTTCCTTTTTCGTTTTCCATTAAAGGTGAGAATGACAGAAGACCTTTCGCTCTCCCGACTCCTCTGGAGGGCGTGAGAGAAGCGGGCAGGAGTGCAGTGGAGGGGCGGAGGGGCGGGGAGCCTCCCGTCACACCCCACAGACCACACACGAGGACCGCGAGTTCGGACTATATAAATACATTAGCAGAGGAGCGCTAAGCCAGGAGTCACGAGCACAGCACAGCCGGGACGAGGTCGCCTGGAGTCTGCCTGGGACCGTGGCAGTGGAAGCTGGGTCTGCTGGAGCCCCGTCGCCGTGGGGGGGCTCAGGTACAGAGTGCAGGGGGCCAGGACAGCTGGGCCCCAGGACAGGCAGTTTGGCAGTGAGAACAAGGGGGCGAGACTGGAACCAAAGTGCCTGGGTCCCCGGAGAGAGGTGGGTGAGGATCTGAGGGGCGGGAGGGGTGAGAGCGGAGGGAACCCAGGACCTGGGTCCCTGGAGGGAGGATCTGAGGGGCGGGAGGGGTGAGAGCGGAGGGAACCCAGGACCTGGGTCCCCGGAGAGAGGAGGGTGAGGATTGAGGGGCGGGAGGGGTGAGAGCGGAGGGAACCCAGGACCTGGGTTCTAAAATAGCAGCGAATCAGAACTCCAGGACCTCGGTCCACCCCCCTCTCCTCCTTCCCTCTCTCGGGCAGAGTGGGGGAGGGGCTGAAGAGTGAGCACACAGTGGGTTTAGTCCAGACAGACACAGGAATGGGGCGGGGGTGGGAGTTTAGTACTGCATTGGCCCCGGAGGGGGCTGAGACGGGTCAGGAGGCTGGGGCGGGCTGGAGGGGCTCGGTCCAGGGGTGGCGCGACTCCGTCCTTTGCGGTGGCCCCGTACACAGTGTGTGTGCCCACAGCCCTCCTCTTCCTCCTCGTCACTCTCCGTAGAGCTCTCGCCGAAGGCCCGAGGTTTCTCATAAATACAGCAGCCTGAGTTTGGAAGGATGGAGCCCATTAAAGAGGAGGAGGAGGAGGAGGCTGTTGAGTCCGTTCCATCCCCACTGGATCTCAGGAAGGGTCCCTACTTCCACCATGGTCTCCTACTGCTTTCCGGGATCCAGCTCCCCCCCTGCCCCCCACGCCCCCCACCCCGGGGGGCTCAGACACTCAACGCCTTTACCCTCTTGGAGCCCCGAGTCCAGGGCTCCACTTGTCCCCCCTTGACACCTCCTGCCTCCAGGGCTGGGCACAGGCCCTCTGGGCCTCTCTCCCCTCTGACCTTAATCTCCTCTCCCTGATGCCCAAGAACCATCCAGGGACAGAACTGAGGGCACCCGGGGGGGGGGGGCGGGCTCCCGGGTGACACCAGGGGACACGCGATGGGAGAAGGGACAGTACACAGACAGGAGCCAGAACTCCAGAGCTCCCGTGGGCCAACAATCACTCACACTTTGATGAGCGGCGCCCCATGTGTTCATTGTCCACAGTGTCACTCGTCCATTCCACCTTCTTCTCTGGCTTCCGTTTCCGAAGCTTGATGGTTAGGCTCCGGTTCTCCTGGAAGGGGAACAGAGACGGGGACCTATGTAGCTCCCTCCGAGGGACCGGACCGGACCGGACCGCTCTCCCTCCCCCCGGAGCCCTATCCCAGTTCAGTCTGCACCACAGACAACAGCACCCCAGGAGCTCAGTGCTGGGAGAAGATGGACTAGAACAGGTTTCTGACTTCCCTGAGGAATCATGTCTTTCCTGTTCCTGATAACCACAAGAACTATAGAAAAAAAAGCCACAATTCTTTTTTTTTTTGCATTTCTCTGAAGCTGGAAACGGGGAGAGACAGCCAGACAGACTCCTGCATACGCCTGACCGGGATCCACCCAGCACGCCCACCAGGGGCGAGGCTCTGCCCACCAGGGGGCGACGCTCTGCCCCTCCAGGGCGTGGCTCTGCCACAACCAGAGCCACTCTAGCGCCTGGGGCAGAGGCCAAGAAGCCATCCCCAGTGCCCGGGCCATCTTTGCTCCAATGGGCTGCGGGAGGGGAAGAGAGAGACAGAGAGGAAGGAGGGGGTGGTGGAGAAGCAAATGGGTGCCCCTCCCATGTGCCCTGGCCGGGAATCGAACCCGGGTCCCACGCATGCCAGGCCGACGCTCTACCACTGAGCCAACCGGCCAGGGCCAAAAAAAGCCACAATTCTTAACTTAGGGAAGGTCCCTGCAACTCTATAACTCTTGCTGTTTCTCTGACCTCCTCCCCAAAATCATCCTTGGTGGTATGAATATGTGAAAATTATGTTCAGTCCCAATGCCTAATCTAGGATCTCTTTTTCCAGACTCCCATTAAAGAAAGAACTCCGTTCTCACCTCTCTCCTCCAACCCAGCTCTCCCTGCCTCTTAGCCACCTGTTCCCTCGCATCCTGGAGCCCCTGGTAACTATTATTCTAAACTCCCTTAATTCAGGTGTAGTTATGCCCAATACAACCTTCTCCCTTTGAAAACAACTTAACCTGTCCTTGCAAAAATGCTACCTTTCTCTCTATTTACATCTCTGATTTTTCTTTTCTTTTTGTTGTTAAGTGAGAGGCACGGAGGCAGACAGACAGATTCCCACATGTGCCCCAACCGGGATCCATCTGGCAAGCCCCCTAGAGGGCTATGCTATGCCCACCTGGGGCCACTGTTCCCTTGCTCGCAAACTGAGCTATTTTTAGCGCCTGGGGGGGGCCTGATTTTTCAAAATAGTCTCTTCATCTGCTTTTTTTTAATCTACATTTTTGTTCTCCCATTCTCTCTGCTTCCTTTGACATTCCTCCCTTCGACAAACATTCATTAAGTATTCATGCGGTCACAGTCCCCGACAGCCGGCCTCCATGCTTTCTTACCCAGTGCTTCATTTCCCCCCGCACTTCCCTTGCTCCCGAATCCCCAGCTTCTCAGCTCTTCATGATGACCCACCAGGACCCCCAGGCACCATCGCCGACATCCTAGCCCGTCGCGGCCCAGCCCGCGGCACCACCTCGGCCACTCCCCAGTGTCCCCGGTATCCAACCCCCTTCCTCCCATCTCCCCAAGCCCGGCCCCTCCTGCCGTTCTCCGAGGACGTGTCCCCTCCCCGCCTCCCTCCCGGCACCTCCCAGACCCCCCTGTACACAGCGCCGCCCCCCCACCCCGCCTCTCTCACGGGCTCGGTTGTCACGGTAACCGTTGTCTCGGTGACGGTTTCACTCAGCCCGGCCCCTGCCTCGGCCATGGCTCAAGCTGAGGAATGGGAGAAGGGCAGGAAGGGAGGCTGAAACACCCTTTCCTGGTTCGGGGTCTCTGGGGGGTCGGTCTAGGAGGACCGGTTCTCCGAGGAGCGGCCAAGAGCCTCCACCTTCTTCCCACCCCCTCCTCCTCCTGGGCCTCCGCTTCCCCCACCCCCGGGGAGAACCTGTCCAACCCAACTTCCGGCTCCCCGCTTCCGCGTGTGACGCAGCCTGCGGGCCCTTCTCCCGGCACTAGGTGCGTCAGGGCGCATGCGCCGCCGGATCAGTTCCGTCGGCAGGTAAACCGTGCGCAGGCGCCGCAAGGAGGCGACAGAGTCTGGGCGGAAAGAAAGTCGCTGCTCTGGCTGAGCGGGCGGGGGCGGGGAGGGCTTTCCAGGGCGGTGCGCGCTCCCACGTCAATCAAGCAGGGGTGGGCGGAGTCGCGTGGCGCTGCGGACGGGGTGCCGCCGCAGCCCCTGCCCGGGCGGGTAAGAGGGTCAAGGTGCCGACCCTGCCCTGGTCCATTCCGATTCCTCACTATTTCGTGTGGGAGTGACAAAAAGGGGACCTCGGAGCAGTTGGAAACATCTGAAGATCTCGGTTCTCTTGCCCTGGCCGGATAGTTCCGTGGATCAGAGCACCCTCCGGAAGCACAGAGGTTGCGGGTCCATCCCGCGTCAGGGCACAGACAGGAACAGACTGATGTTCCTGTCTCTCGCTCTCTCTCACATCAGTAAAATAAACATTTTAAAAACCCGGGTTCTGGGCCCTGGCCGGTTGGCTCAGTGGTAGAGCGTCGGCCTGGCGTGCAGGAGTCCCGGGTTCGATTCCCAGCCAGGGCACACAGGAGAGGCGCCCATCTGCTTCTCCACCCCTCCCCCCCTCCTTCCTCTCTGTCTCTCTCTTCCCCTCCCGCAGCAGAGGCTCCATTGGAGCAAAGATGGCCCAGGCGCTGGGGATGGCTCTGTGGCCTCTGCCCCAGGCGCTAGAGTGGCTCTGGTCGCCACAGAGGGACGCCCCGGAGGGGCAGAGCATCGCCCTTTGGTGGGTGTGCTGGGTGGATCCTGGTCGGGTGCATGCGGGAGTCTGTCTGTCTCTCCCCATTTCCAGCTTCAGAAAAATACAAAAAAAACCCACAAAAAAACAAAACCCGGGTTCTGGCTTCTAGGCAAGAAAAGAGACCTGGGTTCCAGGACCCGTCCTGTGCCTGTTAAGTGTTCCAGCGGGCACTTCATGCACGTTCAAGTTACTTTCCTGTACTTCGTGTGTTTACATTGGGTCCTCACAGATGCTGTGCAGTGAGGGGGAACGGTGGGTATGTTATCTGTATTTCAGAGCTGAAGAAACCATGGAACTAAACCAGTGAGCTTACCACCAACATCAATGCCACTGTGAGCAGTGCTGCTATATATTATACATACACTCATGTACCTGCACTGTTTGAGTTCCTGTTTGCAGTTCTTTTGGGTATAAACCGAGCAGTTGAATTGCAGGGTCACGTGATAATTGTTTTTAACTTTTTGAGAAACCACAGCAGCTGAACCACTTTACATTCTCACCAGCAGTGTCCTCTGGTTCCAATTTGCACTAGGCCAGATTGGCACACTTAGCACCAACAAAAATAGGAGACGTTGTAATATTGACGTCGATGTCAGTCTCCTCAGTGAAACTGAATTTAGCTGCATTCATTCAGCCAAGGCTTTCTCTCTGGGATAACGGGCAAGAAAGAGTAAGCAGAGAAATGGTTATGAACTCTAACACAGGACGATTGGATGCTAGGATAGAAAAAATACATGTGCGGGTTTCTCAGGGAGCAAGAGGGGTGAAAAGGGAATCTGAAGGCAAATATTGTTTTTTCTTTAGGTAAAAAGAGTCGTTTAAAGTCATAGGTGTGTGGGCTGAAGGACGTGCACTTGGGGTATATACAAAGCGGAGATGTCAGGGAAATGCCGACGAGACTTGACAGGCAGGCTTGGTTCTGAGCAAGGCCCTGTATGCTTGGCTAAGGAACTTGGACTTGATCCAGTCAACGTGATGGGCCAGGGAAGAGGCTTACCATAGGGCAGGAACATGAACAGATTTGTTTCAGATTTCAGGAGTGGAGCAGGGAAGGTAACTGCCAGAACAGTAATGTACACTGCAGAAGATTGCCCGGCCCATCCCTCAGAGTTGCTGAGGGGGTCAATGTCCGAGAGCTCTGAATACATAAAGGGTCACACGATTACAAGATAATCATTATTAATTTTCATCTCTTGATCACCATTTAGGTCAAGGAATGCAGGAATACTGATTCCCAGACTAAAATCTCAATGTTTATTGTGGCTGGACTATACACTGTTTCTTTCTTTTTTTTTTTTTAAGACTTTATTCACTTTAGAAAGGAGGGAGGAAGGAGGAAGGGAGAGAAGGGGGAGGAGGGGAGAGGGAGAGAGAGAAGAGGGGAAGGAGCAAGAAGCATCAACTCCCATGTGTGCCTTGTCCTAGCAAGCCCTGGGTTTCAAACCTGCAACTTCAGTGTTTCCAGGTCAACATTTTATCCACTGTGCCACCACAGGTCAGGCCCATTTTTTTCTCTTTTAAGTATTTGGTTCAAACTGAAAAAAGCAAGATACAACTCAGTATAGCGCATTAAAAAAAAAAAAAAAAAAAAAAAAGCAAGCCTGACCAGGTGGTGGCAAAGTGGATAGAGCGTTGGACTAGGATGCAGAGGACCCAGGTTCGAAACCCCAACGTTGCCACCTTGAGTGTGGACTCATCTGGTTTGAGCAAAGCTCACTGGTTTGAGCAAAGCTCACCAGCTTGAGCCCAAGGTTGCTGTCTCGAGCAAGGGGTTACTCGGTCTGCTGAAGCCCCCTGGTCAAGGCACATAAGAGAAAGCAATCAATGAACAACTAAGTGCCACAACTACAAGTAGATGCTTCTCATAAGAAAAAAAATTTTTTTTTCTTTTGAATCTCTCACTTTCCAAACTCCCACTTTTTGTTCCCATAAACTCGAGAACCAAACACTCATTGCTGGCTTTATTGTTTTGGCTTTTCCTCTCTCCTTCTTTCTCATCTTATACTCTTTCTGTAGTTGAGTCTGTAAACTCAGTTAAATTCCATTTAGAACAAGACATTATAAGTAACATACATATGTCTGGGTCGAACTGAAGAATACAGCTTTAATAGGATAACTCCACTAGGTACAGAGGTGCCCTGGGGACATGGTAATCCGCTTCTCCTCTGGGAGTAAACACTGCAAACAGCGGATGAACAGGGACCGGGAAACCCAACATCCCTTCCCTTCCACGGAAGAGGAGAGGGGGCGATGGTTGAGTCGCCCAGAAAAAATATCAAGAGTCTTCCTTCTCCTGGAACCTACGGAGAAACAAACGATTTATTTTTCACATTGGACTAAAGGAAGAGTTTCTAGCAGTGTAAGACGAAATACTCAAATCATCAAGGACTTATATTTATAACACTGTGGAAGACTCACTTCCCTAAACGATCCTCCAATTTCAAGCCAACTAAAAATGCTGGGAATAAAAATACATCTAACAGCCTGACCAGGCGGTGGCGCAGTGGATAGAGTGTCGGACTGGATGCCAAGGACCCAGGTTTGAGACCCCGAGGTTGCCAGCTTGAGCGCGGGCTCATCTGGTTTGAGCAAAAGCTCACCAGCTTAGATCCAAGGTCGCCGGCTTGAGCAAGGGGTCACTCGGTCTGCTGAAGGCCCGCGGTCAAGGCACATATGAGAAAGCAATCAATGAACTAAGGTGTTGCAACGAAAAACTGATGATAGATGCTTCTCATCTCTCTCCCTTCCTGTCTGTCTGTCCCTGTCTATCCCTCTGACTCTCTGTCTGTAAAAAAAAAAAAAAATACATTGAACAGCCTGACCGGTAGTGGCACAGTGGATAAAGCATTGACCTAGAGTGCTGAGGTCACTGGTTCGAAACCCTGGGCTTGCCTGGTCAAGGCACATGTGGGAAGCAATTACCACAAGTTGATGCTTCCTGGACCCCACCTGCCGCCCCCACTTTCTCCTCTCTCTAAAAACATCAATAAATAAAATATTTTAAAAAATAAAAATACATGGAACAGCCCTGGCCAGTTTGCTCAGTGGTAGAGTGTCGGCCTGGCGTGCAAAAGTCCCGGGTTCGATTCCCGGCCAGGGCACACAGGAGAAGCGCCCATCTGCTTCTCCACCCCTCCCCCTCTCCTTCCTCTCTCTCTCTTCCCCTCCCACAGCCAAGGCTCCACTGGAGCAAAAGATGGCCCTGGGCGCTGGGGATGGCTCCTTGGCCTCTGCCCCAGGCACTAGAGTGGCTCTGGTTGCGACAGAGCGACGCCCCGGATGGGCACAGCATCGCCCCCTGGTGGGCGTGCCGGGTGGATCCCAGTTGGGCGTATGCGGGAGTCTGTCTGACTGCCTCCCCGTTTCCAGCTTCAGAAAAATACAAAAAATAAAAAATAAAAAAAAATACATGGAACAGCCTGACCAGACGATGGCACAGTGGATAGGGCATTGGACTGGGATGCAGAGGACCCAGGTTCAAAACCCCAAGGTTGCTGGTTTGAGCGAGGGCTCATCCAGCTTGAGTGCGCAGTCACTGGCTTGAGTATGGGATCATACATGTGAGCCCAAGGTTGCTGGCTTGAGCAAGGGGTGGCTTGAGCAAGGGGTCACTCACTCTGCTGTAGACTCTCAGTCAAGGGACATATGAGAAAGCAATCAATGAACAACTAAGGTGCTGCAACAAAGAACTGATTGTTCTCATCTCTCTCCCTTCCTTCCTGTCTGTCTGTCCTCTCTGTATCTTTCTCTTTATCTCTGTAACACACACACACACACACACAATATATATATATATATATATATCACGCAAATTATGACCTTGAAGTATACAGAGATTTCTTGGGACACAAAAAGCACTAGCCATAAAACAAAACCAAAAAAAGCCTGACCAGCAGTGGATACAGCATCAGCCTGGGACACTGAAGACCCAGGTTCAAAGCCCCAAGGTCACCAGCTAGAACAGAGGGTCACCAGCTTGAGCGTTGGAACATAGATATGACCCCATGTTCACTTGCTTGAGCCCAAAGATTGCTGGCTTAAAGCTCAAGGTCAGTGGCTTGAGCAAGGGGTCACTGGCTCAGCTGGAACCCCCGTCAAGGCACATATGAGAAAGCAATCAATGAACAACTAAGGTGCCACAATTATGAGTTGATGCTTCTCATCTCTCTCCTTCCTGTCTCTCTCTCTCTTGCAGAAAAAAAAAAAAAAAGGATAAATGGGACCGAATAAAAATTTAAAACTTCTGCCTGACCTGTGGTGGCGCAGTGGATAAAGCGTTGACCGGGAACACTGAGGTCACCGGTTCAAAACCCTGGGCTTGCCTGGTCAAGGCATATATGGGAGTTGATGCTTCCTGCTCCTCCCCTCTTTCTCTCTCTCTCTCTCTCTCTCTCATTCTCTCTCTCCTCTCTAAAATGAATAAATAAAAATTAAAAAAAAAAATTTTTTTTAACTTCTGCCTGATCAGGCGGTGGCGCAGTGAATAGAGCATTGGACTGGGATGTGGAGGACCTAGGTTCAAGACCTCAAGGTCACCAGCTTGAGCGCGGGCTCATCTGGTTTGAGCAAGGCTCACCAGCTTGAGCCCAAGGTCGCGGGCTCAAGCAAGAGGTCACTCCGTCTGCTGTAGCCCCCCCTCCCCGTCAAGGCACATATGAGAAAGCGATCAATGAACAACTAAGGAGGCGCAATGAAGAATTGATGTTTCCCATCTATCTCCCTTCCTGTCTGTCTGTCCCTATCTGTCCCTCTCTAAATGTCTATGCCACAAAAAAAAAAAAATTAAAACTTCTGCTCATTTAAAAACAAGAAAATAATAGATATCATTTTCTATTAATAGATATTACTTTCTATTTCTATAATAATACAGTATTTTCTGGGAAAAATACTCTCAGGAGATACAGTATAGCTAGCTAACAAATATTTTTAACCCATGGATGAGGTGGCAAGAAAGTAAAGGCCATCCTCATGCTGGGTGAATGATGTAAAACCAGGAAACTAAACGGGTGAGTTAACCCGGAAGCCCTGCACCATCTTCCTCCTGCAGTTCTGACGGCCACAGGAGCAACGTCAGACAAACCCACAATGTCTGACAGGAGATGCTCTACATACATCTGGGACCCCCAAGGGGCTACCCCTCGGTTAAAATGAACAAGAAAAAAAATGGCCTGACCTGTGGTGGCGCAGTGGATAAAGCGTTGACCTGGAAGCCCTGAGGTTGCCGGTTCAAAACCCTGGGCTTGCCTGGTCAAGGCACATATGGGAGTTGATGCTTCCAGCTCCCCCCACCCTTCTCTCTCTCTCTCTCTCTCTCTCTCTCTCTCTCCCCTCTCTATAATGAATAAATAAAATCTTAAAAAAAAAATGAACAAGAAAAAAAATCCAGTTCTGCGGAAAGGGGAATTTGCGCCACTAGGCAGAGGAAGAACAATCTCTCGTGACGTTTTCTAATGTCATTTTTGCAGCCCAGATTCAGACTACCTACGGAGACCAGAAACATCCTGAAACCAATAATTTACTTAAAGTGATTCTGGCTTGGTAGTGCCTCAAGGCATCTGAACAAGAACCACAGATACTAAGAATACAGCATTCCCCCTATGCCTCAAAGAATTCACATAGTTCAAATTCTTAAAAAACCATGAACTTACAGTAAAAAATGACAAAACAACGAAGAAAAACACCGCGAGAGTCAGCAGAAATAACAGCAGCATCAAACCCACAAAAACTGTGGGTATCAGAACTATGAGACAATATAGCCACATTTAAAATATATGTTAAGTATAGGCCCTGGCCGGTTGGCTCAGTGGTAGAGTGTCGGCCTGGCGTGCAGAGGTCCCAGGTTCAATTCCCGACCAGGGCACACAGAAGAAGCGCCCATCTGCTTCTCCACCCCTCCCCCTCTCCTTCCTCTCTGTCTCTCTCTTCCCCTCCCGCAGCCGAGGCTCCATTGGAGCAAAGATGGCCCGGGCACTAGGGATGGCTCCTTGGCCTCTGCCCCAGGCGCTAGAATGGCTCTGGTGGCGACAGAGCGACGCCCCGGATGGGCAGAGCATCGCCCCCTTGTGGGCGGGCCGGGTGGATCCCGGTCAGGCCCATGTGGGAGTCTGTCTGACTGCCTCCCAGTTTCCAGCTTCAGAAAAATACAAAAAATAAAATATATGTTAAGTATAAAAGGAGCAACTAAAATTATAATTAAGGAATTTGGAATTATTGAAAATGACTGAGGCAAAAAAAAAATGACTAAGGCAATTTCAAAAATAAGTAGAACTCAAAGATTTTTTTAATATAATAATAATAAAATAAACTGAAGACAGAATTAGTGACCTTGAAGAGAGACCTAAATAAATTACCCAGAAGCAGCATAGAGAGAAAGAAGTGGTAAATATGAACGACAGGGTGAGAGAAATGGAGGATAGACACTCTAATACACAACTAATTAACCCGAGTTCTAGCATGTGAGACTGAGAACACAGGGGAAATGAATATTCAATGAGATAATTTCTGATAGTTTTCCAAGGTTGATGGGGGAAAAAAAGAAAAAGAAATATCAATCCTCAGTGTCAAAAGCCCAACAAATCCCTAACAGGAAACACCTTGATATATTGTAGCAAACCTGCACAACACCAAAGACAAAGAGGCGTTCTTTTTTTTTTTTTCCTGAAGCTGGAAACAGGGAGAGACAGTCAGACTCCCGCATGCGCCCGGCATGCGCCCGACCGGGATCCACCCGGCACGCCCACCAGGGGCGAGGCTCTGCCCACCAGGGGGCGATGCTCTGCCCATCCTGGGCATCGCCATGTTGCGACCAGAGCCACTCTAGCGCCTGGGGCAGAGGCCACAGAGCCATCCCCAGCGCCCGGGCCATCTTTGCTCCAATGGAGCCTTGGCTGCGGGAGGGGAAGAGAGAGACAGAGAGGAAGGAGAGGGGGAGGGGTGGAGAAGCAAATGGGCGCTTCTCCTGTGTGCCCTGGCCGGGAATTGAACCCGGGTCCTCCGCACGCTAGGCCGACGCTCTACCGCTGAGCCAACCGGCCAGGGCCAAAGAGGCGTTCTTAAAGCCACTCAGAGAGCCTGTGTTCTTGAAATCATGCACAACTAATCCTCGAGAACACACAACTTCCTTCAGTGGAGTGGAAGAGTCCAACATAACATGCTCACCACTAAGCAATACCTTGCCTTCTGTATTTTTCATTTCCTTTTAAAGATGTTAAAAGGTTTTGGTCCCTGTCATTAAAAGGATAAGAGTCTAATTTTTAAAAATAAAAATGGCCAGCCTGACCAGGCGGCGGCGCAGTGGATAGAGAGTCAGACTGGAACGCAGAGGACCCAGGTTTGAGACCCCGAGGTCGCCAGCATGGGCGTGGGCTCATCTGGCGAGCCTTGCTCAAACCAGATGAGCCCAAGGTCGCTGGCTCCAGCAAGGGGTTACTCGGTCTGCTGTAGTCGTGGTGTCGTCGTCGTCCCGTCCACCCCCCCCCCCCCCCCGCTAAAGAACCGCAACAAAGAACTGATGCTTCTCCTCTCTCTCCCTTCCTGTCTGTCTGTCCACATCTGTCCCTCTGTCTCTCTCTCTCTGTCACACACAAAAATAAATAAAATAAAATAAAATAAAATAAAAACGGCCACAAATCTCCCTATGACCATCTCTGTACAAAAAAAATGGATGGGACCAAAAGAAACAACTGTTGACTCAGTACAGAGTCAATCACTGGATTTGATGAGTTAGCCAACAGGCTGAGGAAGGTCAGGGGCACGGGAGAGAGGATACTGACCTGCAGCTGGTGCAGGTGTAGAAGACAGTCTGCCCTTCGTCGGCTGAGCGCATCTGTCGGGTGTAGTAGGCCATTCCCTCGTGACCGCAGCGAGAGCAGCGCCTGTCCACCTGGGAAGCAACGGCTGGGTTACGGGGCCTCATCATGGAATCTGCTCCTTTGTCGCAGAAAGCAGCTTACAGACCCCGGACCCTGCTGCTCTCAAGGTCCCCCTCTTCTGTCTCAGAATTGGGTACAAAACTCGCCACATCTCAGCAATCAACCCTCTGAAGGAAAAGTCCCTGCACAGATATAAATGGCAATTAACTTCAGAGCAGGGGTTACTTGGAGACAAGAGAGTTTGGAGTGCGTTGAAAATAACAGGAGACTGGCCTGGGGTTACTTGAATGCATGTATGCAGAATTCTTGGAGAAATGCCTTCAAGAACTAGATGTCCATTGTGATTGATAAGCTCTGGGACTCTGACTCTTCTCCTGTCCTTGTTCACGAAGGAAACAGTAGACGTGCAGGGTTGGGGATGAAACCGATGGGAAGAAAGGCTTTTGTAGCTTTCTAGTTTCATCTGCTGAGCTGTGGCTTTTGGAACTCAATCAACATGCAGGGGCGCAGTTTCTCGGGGCTGAATCCGCCTGAGTTTCAGCCCTTTGCTACATTACCTTCACCTGATGTGTCTTATTCCTTGCGAGTCCCGTAACACCCCTCCCAGCGAGGCCCCCCGTGATGTCATTCATCCACTTACCACGGGACCCTGGAATTCAGGAGGACCTTCCTCCATCGACGTGTGCACGGCTGTCCCCCGTGTGTTGAACACGACGGAGGTCTTCACAACCTTCCCTTCGAAGTCTGCCCGGGCGGGTAAAGCACGGGTGGTACTCACACGCGGAGGGAGCCGAGCGCGCGCGACGCCCTCGCGGTGAGACGGGGTGGCCCCATGGCATTCCCTCCAGGTTTATGTCGCGAGACCAAAACAGTAGAGATGCCTGATCTGCTTCAGTGTCCCACGCCGCCCATGGGCCCGACCTGGAGGTCCCCAAGCCTCCGACCCTCCCACGCTGCCCGGGAGCCCCTCACTTTAACGCACCTCGCACGTGGATGGAGAAGCCACAGCGGAGACAAGTGACGACATCCTGAGTCCCCGGCAGAGGCAGGACGGAGCCGCAATCCGGACAGAAATCCAGGTCACACTGGAAGCTGGAGCCGCTGCCGGCGAGGTCCATGACGGACAGGACGACGGGTGGTGGTCGCGGGCTGGGAGGGGAGGAGCAGCTTGTTAACCAAAGAGAGAGGGTCACCCCCCTCCCCACTCAGAGGTCACTCCTTTTCAGTTCCTGGACCTAACGATACATAACTCCATTCCCACCACCCCTCCCCACCCCACGCATGGCTCGTGCCTCTGCGACCGGACAGCCGGAGCGCCCGGAATTCCCAGCCCGGGTCGACTGGGGGCTCCCCTGGGGCAGGGCAGAGGAGCCAGCCACCTCCGCGGGCTAGAGCGCCCGCTCGGCGCCGACCAGCGAGGCAGCGGGCGCCGGCGGGCTAGAGCGTCAACGCGCTCCCGCCTGGCTGTGACGTCATAATGAAGCGCAAAAGCGAGGCCGAGGCGGGGGGCGGGACTTCTAAGAAAGTTGGTGGCGTCACGCTCAGCGTGGCTCTGCGACTTCAGAAGAAAATGGGTGAGGGATGGGCCTCCCGCTACTTCTCCTCTTGGGACCTGATTCTGGGATGATGTTTATTTTCTTGGTCTTGCGTTTGACCGGGACCCATTGTAGGGCGGGGGGCGTTCCCCTCGAAACAGATCTTCACCCCACTGAAGAGGAAGACTGTCTTAGGAAGAGAGAACTACAACTCCCGTCGTTCTTATGGGGTGCCCGTGTGCGGCTGCGCGTAGTTTCAAAAAACCCCCAATAAAGCTAAGCATTTTGGGAGTTGTAGTTCTAGCGGTCCTGGGGTCTCGAGGGCCGAGCCAGGGCTTTCTGCGGAAAACAACCTGGCCCGCGTGCTCTGCGGCGGGTGGGGCTCTCCTGGGCCTCTGGAAGGTGCCAGTCAGCTTCTTAAGGGACAGAAGTGGTGAGGGTGGCGAGGGTGAAGCTGGAGGAGGGATGCTTAGTGCCAGGGAATGGAAGGAAGCCGGGATGAGGCCCAGGACTTGGTAGGTGATGGGACAGAAGAGGTTAGCGCACCTCTCGAGAAGGGCAGTCCTGGGTAGGATTTCACTAAGACTTAGTCCAGTTGGCTTTCATTCGCACACCTTACCTCCATTGTCCTCGTCCCGCACCTCCTGCCCAACCAGCATTAAGTCATCATCCATTAGGTCGGACAAGTGACACTTCCCAAGTCTTCTAAAACACGAGGACAAATCTCTTTAGAAATAATGGTCCTTTCAGTCATCCGTAAGTACAGTCTAAAGTAGAAATTTGTCCTGAAAAGAGAACTTCTAGATGAGTTTTCCTAGTTAACACCCAGCTGGATCGCTGTGCTATAAAACTCTCAAGCCGTCCCTCTTTTCTCCCCTGGAAGAGACAAGATTGTGGTCTCTCCTTGAAAAGGGGCTCTAGCCTTTCTTTCTCTGCAATAATGGAAAGACACACAATAGTGGCATGGCTAAAACTCAGAGCAAGTCCCATAATTTCACTTACCTGGGTGTCACGTTGTCTGTCTGACAAAGGAAGGTCTGTCTGTTGCTGAGCCCACAACAATAGGTGTTTTTTTGTTTGTTTGTTGTATCTTTCTGAAGCTGGAAACGGGGAGGCAGTCAGAAAGACTCCCGCATGCGCCCGACCGGGATCCACCTGGCATGCCCACCAGGGGGAGATGCTCTGCCCATCTGGGGCTTCACTCTGCCACAATCAGAGGCATTCTAGCACCTGAGACAGAGGCCATGGAGCCATCCTCAGTGTCCGGGCCAACTTTGCTCCAATGGAGCCTTGGCTGCGGGAGGGGAAGAGAGAGACAGAGAGGAAGGAGAGGGGGAGGGGTGGAGAAGCAGATGGGCGCTTCTCCTGTGTGCCCTGGCTGGGAATCGAACCCAGGACTCCTGCATGCCAGGCCGACGCTCTACCACTGAGCCAACCAGCCAGGGCAGTAGGTGGTTTTTATTCTCACATCTCTGGGGGTCTGTCTCCTTTAAAATGGAAATTGAAATCAGTGCTCTTCCCTTACCAACTTTTCCTTTTTATTGAAAGACCACCATCAATGGAACACTGTCCTAGTGCAGTAAAGGAACACAAGCATTATATAAGATGTGCCCCCTTTTTAGTGAAAGTTTACAATCTGTTCAGTTAGTATTTATTGAGCACCTGTGCCACTCTGTACTGAGGCTGGGACAGCAACGTTGAAAACTGTGTTCTCTGACCTTAAAAATGTACAAAAGAATAATTAGAATACAGTAAAATGTATACTAGTAGGACGAAATGTGAGAACCCAGGACAGGCATATAAAACAAATATGCCTGGATACTTCGAGGAAGACTGGTAAATGTTTTTGTGTTTTTTTTTTAAAGTTCAGATCTTCTCTTGTTTTTTTTTTTTTGTTTTTTTTTTTTTATTTTTATTTATTTATTTATTCATTTTTAGAGAGGACAGAGAGAGGGAGAGAGAGAGACACAGAGACAGAGAGAAGGGGGAGGAGCTGGAAGCATCAACTCCCATATGTGCCTTGACCAGGCAAGCCAGGGTTTTGAACCGGCGACCTCAGCATTTCCAGGTTGACGTTTTATCCACTGCGCCACCACAGGTCAGGCAAGACTGGTAAATGTTTTAATAAAAATAGGCACCATGTTATGGGGAACCTGAGAGAGAGAGGCTCAGATAGGATGTGATGAGGATAATCACCAGCCCACAGATAATTAGTTATGAGAACGTGGGGTCACAGACTCTGATATTAAAGTACTGTGATAGAGGCTGTGTACTGAGAAATGAAAGTAAAATGGTCATTTTTGAAATCTCAAAATAGATGTACGTAGGAAGGGAAATAAGAGCATACCTAAGAGGTCAGTGTGATCCAGTGTTTGGTATCAGATCCTTTCTGATAATACAGACACATCAGTGCAGTTATAGATATAAATTATCTGTATTCCCACCCTTTATGAGTCTAATACTCAGTATCCGAATTTTAAAAGTGATATATGAATACAGATATCACAACATAAACCATGACTGACTTTGGAATGAGCTGTAGAAGTAAAACTGTTAAGTGTGCAGAAGAAGGCAAAATCACTGTTGCATTGGGAAACGAGAAGACTTGATAGAGAGTTAGAGGCTTGACCTGTGGAGGATAGACAGCTGGCATGAACTGAGAACTTACCGCACGTCCAGCATTATGCCGAGCTCTTTCATCTCGTTTGCATCTGTCTTTTCTTATCCCAAGAGGAAGACTTTTGTCCTCTATCTCCATTTTATAGATGTGGAAACGGATGTAAAGAGAAACTAAGCTGCTTGCCCTGGGTGACACACTGAGGAGGTGGTGGCCTTAGGATCCAAACGTAGCCCTGTCAGGCTTCAAATCACATGCTCTTAACCATAAAGAGAATTAAAAAAAAACAAACATACAAATGAAAAGCCAGGCATCTAGGGTGGCTTAAATATGCCTCACAGTAAGCTCAGAGTAGACCAGAGGTGACGTAAAAGAGTTGGTGGCCTTCACTTGGGCTGCCGTCCGCCTGTCCTTCAGACCAACCCAGAGTGAGCACAGGTTCCCCTCACAAGGGGTTCAACAGGGAGCGGTGTCATAATGGACGTAAGGTGCAGGGTGGAGGGCAGCAAGAGGAAGAGCAGGACTTCAGGACAAAAGACTCGTGGGCAGACATGCTCTATGTGCTGATCGAGGCAGAGAGGGCCCGGCTTGAGAAACTGAACAACGAGAAGGAACTCGGAACAATTCAGTCTAGAACGTTCTCAGAGGGCAGAGGAGGCGGGGGCACCGGGCAGTCGGGCACAGGTGTGCTTGGGCAGCACTTCACCAAGGAACCCGTTTCTCCTCTCTCCCGACAAGATCCAGAATGGTTCGCGTTGAGTCCCCAAGAAAAGTATGCTTTTAATTTATATGAAGGAATGGATGCTAGGCTCTTATTGAAAGAGCATTCATGTCTGACCTGTGGTGGCACAGTGGATAAAGCGTCGACCTGGAAACACTGAGGTCGCTGGTTCAAAACCCTGAGCTCACCTGGTCAAGGCACATATGGGAGTTGATGCTTCTTGCTCCTCCCCTCCTTCTCTCTCTCTCTCTCTCTCTCTCTCTCTCTCTCTCTCTCTCTCACCTCTCTAAAATTAATGAATATAATAAAAGAGCACTCATTTTATTTTTGGCCACCATGGAAATGCAGTGATTTCCATGGGGTAGTCTTGCCTAATTGGCAGGTTTTCTCTTTCTAAGTGAAAATATCCTTCGCCGTGGCCAACACAACTGGGGTGTAGTTTCTCGTTTGTTTTTGGTTCGGTCAGTATCTGAGACACGTTCTGACATCTCCCGGGGTCTGACCTACCTTTGCTTTCCTCTTTCAGACTGGCCTGGGCAAACACATCTAGAGACCCTAGGATTGCTTCCGGTCAGCAGTCACCACTGGAGAAGAAAATATTGGTAAATAAATCATACAGTTTGCAACTACTAAGAGAAAGAACCTTAGGTTTGAACATCTTTCTGCCAGAGTGACACCCTCGGGCAGTGTGCCCACACGGGCATGTTTTCTAGCTGTTATCTGTATTTGTAAGACAGAGGAATATTCTGAAAAGTCCCAACACTGTATATTTTTTAAAACTAGTTATTGATTTGGGTGGTAGATACTCCAATTCTCACGGCTCACAGGCTCACCTGGGAATGATGGGAGCACCAAAGTAAGATCACTCATCTTTTCTTCGTGTCCGTAGTCAGAGTAAGCTCCTGTTTAAAAGTGTTCCACGTAAAAAAAAAAAAAAAAAAAAAAAGATGGTCACACTATAAAATTCTGTCCCTGCCTCTGATAGCATCTAGGTGGTGTCCATTCAAAAGCAGCCAGGCAGCTGATAACTAAAAAAAATCAGGAAGAGTATGAGACGCTGTGCAGGGAGCAAGACCTGTCCCTGGACTACTGGCTGGCCCAGGCGGAGTCGTATTATAACAGAAGATGGGTGCGTGTGCCGCAGGCACAGACGACCGGCAGCGACATCCAGACGCAGCCAGAGGGGAAACCAGCCCCACGCAGAGAGAGACCGGACCAGTGCCTGGTGCCTGAGCGGGAGCTGAGGCAGATCGAGAGGCACGTACGTGCTCGTGGAGCAGGGCGGGGCCAAGGATGGGAGAAGAGCGCGGTCGGCCAGCCCGTCCCCTCCCCCGGCCAGACCGCAGTCCCCAAAACTGCGCCGGGCGAGCGTGGCGCCCAGGACGCGCAGACGAGGAGACGGGTCCGCGAGCGGGAGGAGACACGCCGCAGAGCGCACCGGGACCGCATGGTTCGAGCGAGAGAACTGACCGAGCGAGATGAGCTCGAGGAGAGGTTCTTGCGAGCCAGCCGGAACCGGCCGCCCGCCGCGGAGCGGGGCCAGAGGACCGGGAAGGCGGCCGAAGCGTTCGAGAGCGTGGCTGCCTACCCGCTGCTCCAGCCCGGCGGGCGGCCGGTTCAAGTGGACGTCCGCGTGGAGAAGTCTCGGGAGAGAGACGAGGAGAACGCGACTTTGGAACCTCACGGAAGAAAATTTTTAGCTATCCCACCCTTTCTGAGAAGTCAAATAAGAAAACGAAGAGATTGACCAAGTTTCAGTGCGTTTCTGATAAAACCGTGTCTTAGGTAAAACAACTCTTTTTTCTTTCTTTTTTCTTTTTTCTTTTCTGAAGCTGGAAACGGGGAGAGACGGTCAGACAGACTCCCGCATGCGCCCGACGGGGATCCACCCGGCACGCCCACCAGGGGCGGTGCTCTGCCGTGACCAGAGCCACTCTAGCGCCTGGGGCAGAGGCCAAGGAGCCATCCCCAGCGCCCGGGCCATCTTTGCTCCAATGGAGCCTTGGCTGCGGGAGGGGAAGAGAGAGACAGAGAGGAAGGAGGGGGGGAGGGGTGGAGAAGCAGATGGGCGCTTCTCCTATGTGCCCTGGCCGGGAATCAAACCCGGGTCCCCCGCACACCAGGCCAACGCTCTACAGCTGAGTCAACCGGCCAGGGCTCTTTCTTTTTAAAAAAAAAAATTTTATTTATTGATTTTTAGAGAGAAGGGAGAGAGAGAGAGAGAGAAGAGGGAGGAGCAAGAAGCATCAACTCCCATATGTGCCTTGACCAGGCAAGCCCAGGGTTTCGAACCGGCGACCTCAGCATTTCCAGGTCGATGCTTTATCCCACTGCGCCACCACAGGTCAGGCCAACTCTTTTTTCTTTAATGTTCTCTTCCCTCTCCAGAGTTCAGTGAATAATCCCGTTTGTATCAGACATAGAAATACCTGGCCTGACCTGTGGTAGCACACTGGATAAAGCGTTGGCCTGCAACGCTGAGGTCCCCGGTTCAAAACCCTGGGCTTGCCTGGTCAAGGCACATATGGCAGTTGATGCTCCTTGCTCCTCCCCCTTCTCTCTTTTTCTCTGTCTCTCTCATCTCTAAAATGAATAAATAGCCTGACCTGTGGTGGCGCAGTGGATAAAGCGTCAACCTGGAAATGCTGAGGTCGCCGGTTTGAAACCCTGGGCTTACCTGGTCAAGGCACATATGGGAGTTGATGCTTCCAGCTCCTCCCCCCCTTCTCTCTCTGTCTCCCTCTCTCTCTCCCTTTCTCCTCTCTAAAATGAATAAATAAAATTAAAAATGAATAAATAAAATCTTTAAAAAATATTTTGATAACTTTAGCTCAAGCAGCAAACTTGGTGGCTGTACACACACACACACACACACACAATGTAGCTGTAGCCCTGGCTGGATAGCTCCCTTGGTTAGAGCACTGTCCTGAAGCAGAGGTTGCTGGTTCGATCCCCGGTCAGAGCACATACAGGAACAGATCTATGTTCCTGTCTCTCTCTTTTTCTCCTTTCCTCTCTTAAATCAACAAAATAAATATATATTTTTTAGCCTGAACAGGCGTTAGTGCAGTGGATAGAGCCTCGGACTGGGATGCGGAGGACCCAGGTTCGAGACCCCGAGGTCACCAGCTTGAGCGTGGGCTCATCTGGTTTGAGCAAAGCTCACCAGTTTGCACCCAAGGTCGTTGGCTTGAGCAAGGGGTTACTCGGTCTGCTGTAGTCCCATGGTCAAGGCACATATGAGAAAGCAATCAATGAACAACTAAGGTGTCGCAACGAGAAACTACCGATTGATGCTTCTCATCTTTCTCCATTCCTGTCTGTCCCTATCTGTCCCTCTCTCTGACTCTCTCTCTGTCTCTGTAAAAATAAATAAATAAATAAATAATAAAATAAAATAAAATAAAAATATTTTTTTATATGTAGTTGCAAACTGCTGGGATTTTCCTTTTTTCTTTCCTTTTTTGACAGAGACAGAGAGAGTCAGAGAGAGGGACAGATACGGACAGACAGACAGGAAGGGAGAGATGAGAAGCATCAATTCTTTGGTTTGGCACCTTAGTTGTTTGTTGATTGCTTGTTCATTGATTGCTTTAACATATGTGCCTTCAGGGGGGGGGGGCTGTAGCAGAGCAAGTGACCCCTTGCTCAAGCCAGTGACCTTGGGCTTAAGCCAGAGACCTTGGGCTTCAAGCCAGTGACCTTGGGCTCAAGCCAGAGACCTTGGGCTTCAAGCCAGTGACCTTTGGGCTCAAGCCAGCGACCATGGGGTCATGTCTGTGACCCCACGCTCAAGCCGGCTACCTCAGAGTTTTGAACCTGGGTCCTCCGTGTCCCAGTCCGACGCTCTATCCACTGTGCCACCGCCTGGTTATGTGGGATTTTCAATTTGAATGTTTTTACAGTAATGACCCCTATCCAAAATGAACAGTGCCTTACAGACTCTGAAGTGGATTGCTAGGTTCTAACTTAAGAAGATTTAGAAAACCAGGAAATACGTTTTTCGAGGAGCACACCCAGCTGATAGTTCCTCAGCTCTTCCACGTGAGTGTACTGGAAATTCCCAGGAGGTAAGGTACCAGGTGGGGGGAGGGTAGATATATATTTTGAAGGAAGGAGTTTCCTTCATGTGGCTTCTTGTTGTCTCTATAAAGCAGGAGGCAGGGTCATCGGTTTCGAGATAAACAGTCTTGAGTAGTCAGTTCCAAATATACCAGAGATGCTGGAATCTCTTATACTCGAGCCTGCCTTTTACAAACACTGCTCACAAAAATGAGGGGGTCAGGGACCGTGCAGATGCTCCAGTACTTCCAGCCTTTTGTGGAGTGCATTTTCACCCATGAAATGAAAGTTGGTCTTGCATCTCATTTGCATATAACCGAACTTTCTTTGACTTGTCCTCTGTTTTTCTGATGTTCCTGTGTAATAATAATATTTTTAAAAATCCAATGCTTCTTTTTTTATTGCTTCATATTCATTTTGAAATATCCCCTAATTATTCTGTGAGCAGTATAACACTGAAAAGTTTGATGAGTTGAAATACAGTAGCGTCATGGTTAAGATTTCTTGTCTGCAAGCCTTAGAAACTTGCTCGGGCTAGTGTAAGGAAAAGAGGAAATTGGCAGGCGCTATCTTAGGATATTTCACGTGACTGAGCCTCACAGGAGGTTGGAACCCAGGCAGTAAGCACTTCTGCCGGCTCTTGTCTCTGCATCTCTGTCGTCTGTCCTTCCATCTGCTCACTCTCCTTTTCTGCTCGCCCCTTTCACTCTCTGTCCTCATCGGGAAGGTGTCTTAGAACTTATGCTGTTGACTCGTCTTTCTCTCCTTCTATCCAACTGCTCCCTCTCAGTGGGTCATTCGTATTGACCTATAAATATGCTGTAAAGCCAGAAGGCACGGCCAGGGCTGCCACTTACCAAAGCAGCCCGGCCCATGCAGGTTCGCATTGGATTCGGACAGTCGGTAAAGAAACAACGGAGCCACAAACTGGTGGGCCATAGACTTTAATCCTAGCTTGCACCCGGCGGGCAAATAAAAACACACACTGGGCTCCAAAACCCACTCACATTCAGTGCTCCCAAAGCCACTGACTTATCCAAGTTTCCTAGAATCAAAGGTTTCTAGCTCACCAGCCTTATTCTCCTCAGTTCCCCATCTCCTTCCTTATCCCAGATACAAACTCTACACAAACTGGCATCTCACTCAGCACTCCGCCATTTTGGCTGCTTCTCCTGGCCACATGGCCTCTTTCTGCTCTCTGCTCTGCTCCCTCTGCTCTCTCATGCTAATCATCTCAGGAACCAAGAGGGCCAACTCTCGTTCTGCCCCCATTTTATAGTGTAGAAATCCAAACCTTTAATCCAATATACAAAACAGGGAAGTCTCCATACAAAGTCACTTCTCTGAGGCATGATGGGATTGTACCACCTCACATCAAAAAGGGTAGGAAAGGCTTAATCCCAAAACCAAGCCGCAGGCTACAACGATCCTGCCTGCCCAGAGACACACATTAATATCACCTGGGCAACGGCCTCCACATGGGCAGCGGCGCCATCTTTAACAAAGTGAGCATAATACATTTTATCTGCCCAACACATACTCAAGTGTTTCCCATTTATTTTTTTTTAATTTTTTATCTTATTTTATTTATTCATTTTAGAGAGGAGAAAGGAAGAGAGAGAGACAGAGAGGAAGAGACAGAGGAGAGAGAGACAGAGAGGAAGAGAGAGAGGAGAGAGAGACAGAGAGAGAGAGAGAGAAGGTGGGGAGGAGCTGGAAGCATCAACTCCCATATGTGCCTTGACCAGGCAAGCCCAGGGTTTCGAACCGGCGACCTCAGCATTTCCAGGTCGATGCTTTATCCACTGCGCCACCACAGGTCAGGCCGTGTTTCCCATTTAAATAAGCCACACTGTTCCTGGCTGGTGGTGGCTCAGTGGGTCGAGCGCTGTTGACCTGGGACACTGAAGTCACCGGTTGGAAACCCTGGGTTTGCCCGGTCAAGGCACAAGTAATCAATGAACAGCTAAAGTGAGCTGATACTTCTCATTTCCCTCTGTCTCCTCTCTGCAGAATCAGTAAATACAATCTGTAACTAAGCTACATTGCTATTTCTTTTTGTGTGTGTGTGACAGAGTCAGACAGAGGGACAGATAGGCGCAGAAAGACAGGAAGGGAGATGAGAAACATCAATTCTTCATTGCGGTTCCTTAGTTGTTCATTGATTGATTTCTCATGTGTGCCTTGACCAGGGGGCTACAGCAGAGTGACTGACCCCTTGCTCAAGCCAGTGACCTTGAGCTCAAGCTGGCAACCTCGGAGTTTCGAACCTGGGTCCTCTGCATCCCAGTCTGACGCTCTATCCACTGCGCCACCGCCTGGTCAGGCTACTACATTGCTATTTCTTTGCCTTCCTTCAAAGTCAAGTACCTTAATCTGTACCAGCCGCCCACATTCTGGCTTCAGGGCCCATCAACCCACCAGTCCCCTTTCACAGAGTCCTCAGAAAACTCCATGTAGCTAAAGCCTAAGGACAGTGAGGGTGGCTGGGAAAGTAGGACAGGCGGAAAACCTGACAACCTGACAGGCGTTCCGCGGCACAGGAGGCAGATGAACAGTTCAAGCAGGAAGCCAGGACTTAAGAAAGAGGAGAGCGCCGGCCAGTGGTGGCAGAGTGGATAGGGCGCCAAGGTTGCCAGTTCAAACTCCAAGGCAGCTTGCTCAAGCCCAGGGTCGCCGGTTCAATTCCCCCATCAAGGCAGACAGAAGAAGCAATCAATCAGTGCACAGCTGAAGTGGAGCAAGGAGTTCCTGCTTCTCTCTTAACTCTCTCCATCTCTCTAAAAAAAAAAAGGAAACAAAACAAAAAGGCAAGGAAATCAATGACCCTGAGGAGTTGGAGATCAGGCAGGGGACCATGGGACCCATTTTAGGAACTAGAATAGGAACCCAGGGAACAAGGGAAGCAGCCAGTCGTAGGACCCAGGATGACAGACCGCAGAGCAGGAACAGGAATGCTAACAAGTCCGGCCATGGACCATGGAATTGGCTTCCACCAGGGTTGGGACAAGTCATCTTAGGCCCATGATGGAGAACCTTATTATAAAAACCACCCACTTTTGCAGTGTTGGTCAACCTGGTCCCTCCCGCCCACTAGTGGGCGGTCCAGCTTTCATGGTGGGTGGTAGAGGAGCAACCAAACGGCGCCGTGATTGGCCCACCGCAAAAGCTGGAACGCCCACTAGTGGGCGGGAGGGACCAGGTTGACCAGCCCTGCAAAAGTGGGCGGTTTTTATAAAAAGGTTCGCCATCACGGCCTTAGGCTGAGCTGAACCAACAGTTGAGAACTAAGAAGGCCCAAGATAGGAACATTATCAGGTTCCAGGGACAGGAGGCAAAAGATAATAACGATATAACCCTTATACTGAACCAGGTACGGGAGGTAAGACCGAACTCATTAAACACGTGCCTGATACTATCTTTAACCACGAAGGTCAAAGTGCTTGAAAATTGAGCCTCAGGATGTCAGGGGTATAAGATCAGTGTTCCGTTTTAAATAGATCTAATCATAAAGTATTTTATTGGATTAGCATCACCAATTAGAATAAGGCTGAACAAGAATACATTTTATCCCCGAAGTGAGGTGGTAAGCACGTCTGCAACGCCAGGATAGCATTCCTATAATGTCCCTGTTACCGACCAGTCAATTTAAATAGTGAATAAACCGGCCTGGCCTGTGGGGGCGCAGTGGATAAATCATCGACCTGGAACGCTGAGGTCGCTGGTTTAAAACCCCAGGATTGCCGGGTCGAGGCACATATAGGAGTTGATGCTTCCTGCTCCTCCCCCCATCCTCTCTCTCTTCTCCCTAATAATAAACTCGTAAAAAAAATTTTTTTAAATAGTGAATAAACTGTACCTCATCTGTCATGACTCATACTTTTGTTGATAACCCAGTAGCAGCAAGGAGAGTCGTATTGAGGAAGAAAATAAAAGTGTCCTGTGTCAGAACACCATTATCTTCTCGTTAAACCATCAACACGGGGAACTGATAGACCCTGACTCGGCTGAGAAGGAGAAGCCAGGCGTGGCGCGTAGCCGTGTCCTAGGTCGGGGTCTTGGCGGACAAAGGTCACTCTTTACCCTCACTGAGCCGGTCCGTTGGCTTTTTTGCATCGAGATCACATTCCTTTTGCACGTCAGGATCATTTCCTGTTCCCCAGACCCCTTGCTGCCCAGAACAGAGACCACAAACCCGACATTGTTAGTGTTATCGTGTTCATTGTTAACTGCTAACTATCCCATACCCACCGAAGTGCAAAGAAAAAAAAGTTTGTTTCTTTTACTTTCTATCCAATCCGAGATTTCCCCGCCTCGCTTTCTCCCGCCCCCCTAATTGTTACCAGTGCGTTTCGTGTAAAACCCCCTCACACCTCCACATAAGATGCAAAACTGCCACTTTCCGACCATTTTCTCAATCCGTTGAGATTTTTGCTCCCTGGCCATGGTCGTCCATTAGGCTCAAATCCACTCCTAAAAATTCTCTACAGGTTTAGACGTTTCTCACCGCGACAGGGTAAACAAATGAAGGGATCGGGGCAGGCTGGTTTAGCTTCCTCATGGTTCACCGGAAGCGTGTCTGGCGTCCCGTCCGCCAGCGGTGTTCACGGTCTGAAGAGGGTGGTCACACACAGGACCGCTTCAACCTCATGTTTTTCCTGCCATGTTCCCCACCAGCCAACTATCTGGGAGACCCCTGGGTCCACAAACACAAATGGCCCATGAAGCAGGGCACTGTCACAGGCCCTGGGGACACTGAGAGATCCACAACCCGCGCCTGCCAGCCAGCCAGCTGGGACCAACCATGGAACCCGGACACCAGAGTGGTGACCCTGAAGGCACAGGGTCTGGCTCAGGCCCTGGGGCATCAGGAGGCCGGCTTTGGCGAGGTTCAATGCGGGTGGGCCTGTTTCCTCACCCCTAAAGATGGGATAACAACTCCTGCCTCCCAGGGTGTTGGTGCGGATTTAACGGAGGCTCTATTTACAGAAGCGTTTTTAGGATTGTAAAACCCGTGCCAATGTGAAATATCTCCATTGGGCTCATTAAAAAATAGAAAGATAACGTCCTACCCTGGCCAGATGGCTCGGGCGGTTGGAGCATCCGTCCTGAAGTGCAGAGGATGCCGGTTCGATCCCCGGTCAGGGCACGTAGAGGGGTAGATGGATGTTCCTGTCTCTCTAACTAAAATCAGCCAATAAATTACCCCCCAAAAATGAAAGAAAAATGTCCTGAGAAAGGTTGGATTGGGTTTCGCTAAGGGGCGTTGGGAAGTAGAACCCTACCCCACGGGCCTGGTCGTCTCTGCTCCCCTCCCTCTGCCTGCCTGTCCGCTGTCCGCAGGTGGCTGGAGGCAAGCTCCGCTGCCTGCCCAAGGAAGCCGAACGCGGGGAGACAAGTGTCGGTGCGAAAGGAAAGAGATTTATACAGCTGCCTGGCCTTGGCTCCTACAGGGACAGGGAGGTGAGGGCCTCGCCCCCCCCCCCCCTCCATCTAATTTTCTTGCTAGCTTTTGGGGAGGTCGGACCCAAAATTCATCTTTCTAACCTTTGGCTGCTCAGTGTCAGAACCAACCCCTGCGCCGTCTTGGCCACCGCGGGACACCCCGTGGCGCTCCCGGACTGCCCTCTTGGTATCAGAATCAGTGGGGGGGGGGGGAGCAGGGGGCACAGGAGGACGCACGGTCAGGACGCCTGCGGACGCCACAGCGCTCAACCCCGCTCCGGACGCTGGGCACCGAGCGCGCAAACCCAGGGGAGCTAGCCGGAGTCCGCGGGGCGGCTGCCTTTGATCTTTCTAGGATGCTGTGTTCCTGTGCGTCTCTTCTGAGGGCCTGGGAAGGTCTCGTTTTTGTCTTTGGGGCTCTAGGTGATGGTGGTTGGTGGGTTGCTTTCATCAGAGGTTTCCATTTAAAATTTCAGCCTTTCCCCCCCCCAAGAGTAAACTAAGGCTGGGGCTAAGGAAAGATCTCAGCGCTAGGTGGCACCCGCGGTCACACCTGGTGGATGGGCGGGCTCCTGGGGCGGGGCGGGGCGCGGCGCTTCATTTCGAACTTCTTAGACTTCTGACCTGGACACGCCGAGGGGCGCACGGCCCCAGCCGGGTCGCGGTGGACCCAGAGAGATCGTGGGGGCCTGTCGCCGTCCTCCCGGGACAGCGGGCCCCGGCTGAATCCTTGGCGTCGGGTGAGTAGGCAGAGCTGCGCTGGGCTCCCATGGGTCGGGCCAGCGGAGGGTGCCTGTCCTGCGCGTCTCTGCCCCGGGAGCTGGGCTAGGGGTTAGCGGAGCGCTGCCGCAGACGAGCCCGGCTCCTAATTCTGGGTCTTGAGTGAGAAGGGTGCGGAATTAAGAAAACAGACTCATTAAGAAAAAAAGATGGGATCAGGAGGCCTCTTGAATGCTGATGGCAATATCCGAGCGCCCCATAGCCCCAGTTTGCTTTATTATATAGCCATATGCAAATCAAGGAAGTCCTTGATACAAAGTTACACATCTGAGGCAAAAAACAGGAACTCTCCCAAGGCATAAAGAGCAATCCCCCCACCATGCATAAGTGAAATCAACCAACATCTGAACAAACAAAGAGTCAGAGGAAGGGCATGTAAATCGCTTCCAGCAACTTAAGGAAGCAAGTGAACTGAGTGCAAATACTCAGCATCACAGCCAATATGGAGGTGGAGGGGGGAGGACTCAGCCTTTTGCTAAACCTGGAATCTACAAAGGCTCTTTGCAAGCACTTGCAGTCTACCACAGTGCGCCTCTCTTCCTGCAGGAGCTCCCGACCCTTGGGCGACTAGAGGGCGACCCGGGGAGTCAGGGGCGTAACCAGTGCGCTCCCACTCCCGGCGCGGAGGACCGGTCCTGGCACGTGCTGGGAAAGTGGGGGTCCCAGAAAGAAGGTTTGTTTAGGGGGGGAGGGGTGCGGGCCCGGGCGCACTGGGAGCGCGGGTTGGGGGCGCGCCGGGCGGGCCCGCAGCCTTCAGGAGCCAAGAATTAGCCGGCGGGGCTGGGCTGTGGCTGGAAAGGGCCCTCGAGGCGACTGAGCAGAGGTCCGAGGGCCATTTTTTTTTTTTCGGCGGAGGGAACATCGCGTGGGAGGGAGGACGGCGAGTTCCACGGCTGTGGTCAGAAGTGCCGTGCGAAACTGTTGACCGGTTTTCGCGTTCGAGTCTTGGGTGGGGTCAGGACTGGAGACTAGGGACACATTCCCGCGGAGACTTTCTGGAAGGACCGGACAGGCAGGGAACGGTCTCCGGGGCTGGCGCATCCTCCCTTGCCCCGGGAGCCGTGGGTGCAGTGGGTGCACACGCTCCGCGGGAGGCGGAAGCGCGGGCGCGCAGCCAGCTCCACGGCCGCTGCCCCAGCCAGTGCGGTTTGGGGACCAGCGACAGGAGTGGGTTTTTCTGCAGGAGAACAGAAAGCCAGGGCCTTGCCAATCATGTTACTGAAACTGTTTACAAATGTTACCTTCATTGCGTTCCGCGAGAGAGGAAGAGAGATTTTCAACCTTTCCCACGGCACACATACACGAATTACTAACATTCTGTGGCACACCAAAAAAATCTACTTTTTTTTTTTGCTGATATGACCCCCCCAAAAAATAGATATAATTTTGGTTCATTCACATCGGCCAGCTGTTGATATTGAGATAGATAGATATAGATATAGATATAGATATATGGGTTTTTTTTCTTGAAATCTAAAGGAAAAGAGGTCAGTCTCCCTAAGTAGTCAAATAGTGCTTGTTTTAAGAATTCTTGCGGCACGCGGTGGAAAACCGCTGGAGTAGGAGATTAACCCACACCTGCACTCCTGATAGAACGACTGTGGAGTCTTGAAGGGAAGGAAGGGTGCAGGGAGGGACTCAACTTCACATCCTAGAAACGCACCTTTGCTGTCAGCCTTCTTCTCACCGATCCACTGCGCTCCGTTGTCCAATGCCCTTCTCTCTGCTGGGATTTTCATTCCAAAAGAAAAAGGAGAGAAAAAAAAGTCATCCGGTTGCGGTGTCTTGATTCTTCCTGTCCCCTCTTCAAGCGGGAGAGGAACATGGAGTGAGTGGCGGACCACAGGCAGGGGGCTCTCTCTGCCAAGAGCAGCTCCATCCAGGGCGCAGCTGGGCGCTGCTTGAGCCCCGAAGAAATGCTTTACAGAGATCTGAATGTATTAGAAATCCAAAGAATCGAGTTGTTGTTGTTCCCAGATGGGACCTTAGAGAGTTGCTCCTTTAATCTTATTTTGCAATGAAACCAGAGCAGAGTTTTGTTTTCTGTGTGTGGGGGAGAGACAGAGAGAGAGACAGATAGGGACAGACAGACAGGAAGGGAGAGAGATAAGAAACATCAATTCTTTGTTGCGACCCCTTAGTTGTTCATTGATTGCTTTCTCATATGTGCCTTGACCAGGGGCTCCAGCAGACCGAGTGACTGACCCCTTGCTCAGCCAACGACCTTGGGTTCAAGCTGGCGACCTTGGGGTCTCAAACCTGGGTTCTCCGCATCCCAGTCCGACGCTCTATCCACTGCGCCACCGCCTGGTCAGCCCAGAGCAGAGTCGTGAAGAGACTTGTCCCCCGCGTGGATGTGACCACGGCCCAGGTCTGGTTACCTGAGGGGTGTGCTGCTCTTGCTTTGGGACAGCAGAAATCGTGTCCTTCGTGGTGGAGTCTAGGCTTGGCACACTGGTTCTGCTGAGGACCAGGAGCATCCTTGAGCAGCTTAGCATCTCTGCGCTTCGGGTTAAAGGGTTCACGGGTACCCCACAGGACAGTGACATTCCATGGCACAGAGCAGGAGCTGGGTCACTTGTGGAGTTCCCCGACCAAAAAAGGAAGCTGTTTCCCATCCCCACCCTCTTGCTGGTGTGTTTTATTTCTCTCTGCTGACCTCAGGCTTCTAGAGCTGAGCACCAGCTGGTGGGTTAGAAGCAGGGTGAAACTCACAGGGGGGTCACTGTCCAAGTTACAGATAAGGAAATTCCTCACCTCTTATTCCCTCCATTTTCCCTTCACTCATTCAGCAGCAGCCACACCAGCCTCTTTGCTACTTTTCAAACATACCAAGCAGGCTCCCACCTCAGGGCCTTTGCACTTGCTATGCTTTCCATTTGCCTGCTATGCCTCCCTAGCCCTAATCTGGCATTCTGGACAATGGCAGCTGAGTCAGGAGTGACCAGGTCCCTGAACTCTGTCACTTAGGCTTTTTATATATATAAAATAATTCTTTTATTTTTTACAATTTATTTAATTTTTACATTTTATTTATTCATTTTTTTAGAGAGAGGAGTCACAGAGAGAGAAAGAGACAGAGAGAGGAAAGAGATAGAGAAAACAGAGGGAGGAGCAGGAAGCATCAACTCCCATATGTGCCTTGACCAGGCAAGCCTGGTGTTTTGAACCGGCGACCTCAGCCGTTCCAGGTCGACGCTTTTACCCACTGCGCCACCGCAGGTGAGGCTCCCTTAGGCTTTGAGGAAACCCAAAGGAAGACGACCCTTAGAGCAGATAGATACCTTTGTCACAGGAAACCACATCAAAGCCTGGGGTCTTTGTAAAGCTCTCTCTCTGCTCCCTGTGACCTCAGGGCAGTACGTAGCCCAGCAAGGTGTCCGGTCAGCCCTGGGAGCAAGGCCAGGAGTGGATAAAGCCGGGAAGAGATACGATGGAAGAGGAGGCAGTTGGCCAACTGAAGCGGATGGAACCGGTGCAGAAGCTGCTCCCCGGCCCCAGCAAGGGGGCCCTGCAGGCAGCCGTGAAGAGGAAATCCTGGTGGAAGTCCTGGGCAAAGGTGAGGACACCACACTGCAGAGAGGGGCCGGGTCCTGCACGCCGGCGGCTCTTTTATCCGTTCTGTTCCCCCACCCCGCTCCATCCCACCCTGAGCGTGCAAGTCAAATGAAGTCTCCAGCTGTTGCAAGCTGAACAACACCCAGGAAAGGGGGCTCCTACAAGGCCTATCTCAGCCCCCTGGGCCAGCCTGGCATGCTTCATGGAGTGCTTCCTGAAACTGGTCAGAGTGGTGTGGCCCTTTTCCTCCTCTTCCCTTATTTATTTCCAGTATATCTCCTTCTTTTTCATATATATATATATATTTATTAATTTATAATAAATATATATATATTTATTTATTTTTAAATCAGTGAGAGAAAGCGAGGCAAACTCCTGTGTGCATTCCAACTGGGATCCACCCAGCACGCCCACAAGGGGGCGATGCTCTGCCCATCGGGGGTGTTGCTCCCAACCAAGCTGAGGTGGAGGCCATGGAGCCATCCTCAGCGCCCGGGCCAACTAGCTCCAATCGAGCCATGGCTGCAGGAGGGGAAGGGAGGGAGAAGCAGATGGGCACTTCTCCTGTGTGTCCTCACAGGGAATCGAACCCAGGACATCCACACACCAGGCCAACACTCTACCACTGAGCCAACCGGCCAGGACCTTCTATATTTTTCTTCCCTCCTCTCCCTCTTTCTTTTATCTTCTATACATCAGTTATGACGGCTTTGTGCCTGTTTTTTCATGTCTCCCTTCTGTGGTTTTGTTTTTCTCTTAGGTTTTTGTTTTGTTTGTTTTTTTATTTTTCTGAAGTGAAAAGCAGGGAGGCAAACAGACTCCCGCATGCGGCTGTCTGGGATCCACCAGGCATGCCCACCAGGGGGCGATGCTCTGCTACAACCAGAGCCATTCTAGCACCTGAGGCAGAGGCCATGGAGCCATCCTCAGTGCCTGTGCCAACTTTGCTCCAGTGGAGCCTTGGCTGTGGGAGGGGAAGAGAGAGACAGACAGAAAGGAGAGGGGGAGGGGTGGAGAAGCAGATGGGCGCTTCTCCTGTGTGCCCTGGCCGGGAATCGAACCTGGGACTTCCACATGCCGGGCCGATGCTCTACCACTGAGCCAACCGGCCAGGGCCTCTTAGTTTTCTGAACCTTGACACCAAATGTCTGTCTCCACGTGTACAGACTCTTCCAGAAGCGGTTACCTTTGAGGACGTGGCGGTGAACTTCACCCAGGAAGAGTGGGAATGTCTAGATGCCGGTCAGAGGGCCCTCTACCAACAAGTTATGTCGGAGACCTTCAAAAACCTGGTGTCTGTGGGTAAGAAACCGTGTTCCCTCAGCAAGTCCCCTGTCCTGGGACCACGTGACATTGTTTCCTCTGGGCGGGCTGATCAGCTCACAAGGCCCTTCCCTGACCCTTGGTTCTCGGTGTGAGAGGAATGAAGGCAGAGCTAACACTTGAAGCGTGAGAACAGTGTTCTCAAACTAGACACACTGACCTGTTCACCCAGCCGGCACTCCCGAAGCCACTGTTGTGATGACCAGCCACCAAGTTAGGAGCTGGCCTTCTGAGTGTCTTCCCCCTGCCTCAATGTATCCCAGAGGACGGTTCTTAAACCAGGGACGCAAAACGAAGTAGCCAGCCATCCCCATGTCACATGCAGGGGCCAGGCCTGGGACCTCCGACCTCCTCTCCTCCCCCCTCCAGCCAGAACCTTTCTGTCCGTTCCAGATCTGATCACCAAGCTCGAACAAGAAGAGAAACAGTGGCGAACAGAGCTCCGCCCCTCAGCTGGAGGAGGTAAGAATCGCAAAGGACAGGGGAGGAGTGGACGCAGCCTGAGGGGCCCGGGGCTCTGGGTGTTGTCTCCCAGCCTGCAGCCTGCAGCACGGTCAGGCCTGAGGTCACCTGCTTGAGTCCTTGGCCGCGAGAAGGTGAAGCCATAAGCATTCAGGGCAAATGAATGTCTCCAGTTTCTAGGGACTGAGAGACAACATGGAGGTTGCTTACATCAGTGAAACTCCTTTGGTGAAAGTTCTTTCCAAGAGAAGGGAAGGAATGGGGGGACGCATGTGATGTTAAGATGGAGTTGGGGCCTGACCTGTGGTGGCGCAGTGGATAAAGCATCAATCTGGAACACTGAGGTGGCCAGTTCAAAACCCTGGACTTGCCTGGTCAAGGCACATATGGGAGTTGATGCTTCCAACTCCTCCCCCCCCTTCTCTCTCTCTCCTTCTCCTCTCTAAAATGAATTTAAAAAAACTTAAAAAAAAACATGGAGTTGGGGAGACTTGTTCTGCGGAGTCCAGTGAGGACTGGAGAGAAACCAAAAGCCAGGCTGACCACACCCCCTGGTTGCCAAGAGGTCCTGGTTTAGACGTCTCATCTTTAAGATTAAGATTGTATTTATCGATTTTAGAGAAAGGAGAAGGAGGGAGAGGAGCAGGAAGCATCAACTCTTAGTAGTTGCTTCTTCTGTGTGCCAGGACCTGGCAAGCCCAGGGTCTCCAACCAGTGACCTCAGCATTTCAGGTCAATGCTTTATCCACTGCGCCACCACAGGTCAGGCATTAGCTTGATTTTTAAATAGCCTCTCCTTTCATTTACGTCCGAAGATGCATGATGTGTTAGGAATATGTGAGGAAATGTCCTGGCCTGTGTGGCACCCTGGATAGAACATCGACCTGGAACACTGAGGTCTCTGGTTGGAAACCCTGGGCCTGCCCGGTCAGGACACACAGGACAAGCAACAGGCAAGCAGTGAGCAGCCCAAGTGAAGCAACTATGAGCTGATACTTCTCACTCCCCGCCCCTGTGTAAAATCAAGAAATAAAATCTTTTTTTTTTTTTTTTGTATTTTTCTGAAGCTAGAAATGGGGAGAGACAGTCAGACAGACTCCCGCATGCGCCCGACCGGGATCCACCTGGCACGCCCACCAGGGGGCGATGCTCTGCCCCTCCGGGCGTCGCTCTGTTGTGACCAGAGCCATTCTAGTGCCTGGGGTAGAGGCCAAGGAGCCATCCCCAGCGCCCAGGCCATCTTTGCTCCAATGGAGCCTCGGCTGAGGGAGGGGAAGAGAGAGACAGAGAGGAAGGAGAGGGGGAGGGGTGGAGAAGCAGATTGGCGCTTCTCCTGTGTGCCCTGGCCGGAAATGGAACCCGGGACTTCTGCACACCAGGCCGACGCTCTACCACTGAGCCAACCAGTCAGAGCCAATAAATAAAATCTTTAAAAAAAAAAAGAGGGCAGAGCATTGCCGCCTGGTGGGCATGCCGGGTGGATCCCGGTTGGGCGCATGCGGGAGTCTGTCTGACTGCCTCCCCGTTTCCAGAAAAATACAAATAATAATAAAAGAGGAAAATGGACTTCAAAAAATGTGGTTATGGGTTTTAATTTAGTGCTGTTGAAAGATTCCAGTTAAGTTTTTTGCTTTTAATCTGAAAAACTCTAAAGGTTGTTGTAAACTCGAGCCCATGAAGTCCAAGAGGGAGGACGGGTGTGTGGGCCCCGGGGTGAGGGCAGAGACAGGGGCTTGGGCTGGACGGCGTGTTGGGGCTCTCCGGTGAAGCCTGTCATTCTTCCTCATTCGTTCGCAGGAAGCAAGAAGGAGGAGCCTGAAGAACACCCTCAGCCTCTGAGAGCCGAGGGAGCCGGACGCAGAGGGTCAGGCCCGTCCTCTGCCCCAGCGGGGGCCACGGGCAGGACCCCAGCGCCCTGGGCTGGGCCTCCCTTCCCCTGCCACGTCTGCGGGAAGTCATTCAGCAAGCGCTCCAACCTCCACAACCACCAGTTCGTCCACAACTTCAAGGGGGAGCACGTCTGCAGCCAGTGCGGGAAGTCGTTCCGCAACCCCAAGGCCCTGGGCTACCACCGGCGCATCCACCTCGGGGAGAGGCCCTTCCGCTGCTCGCTCTGCGACAAGACCTACTGCGACGCGTCCGGGCTGAGCCGGCACCGCCGCGTCCACCTCGGCTACCGGCCTCACTCCTGCGCCTTCTGTGGGAAGAGCTTCCGGGACCGCTCGGAGCTCAAACGCCACCAGAAGATCCACCGGAACCAGGAGCCGGTGGCCAGAAACCAGAAGCGTCCGGTGACACGTCTGGACCCCGCGGGGGGACTCCAGCAGCCGGTGGTCAGGAGTCGGCGGCTCGTGGCCAGGACCCAGGAGCCCCGGTTCAGAACCAAGGGTCCTGTCGCGCACACCCAGCCCTCTCCAGGCAGGAGCCAGGACCCTGCCGCCGAGACCCGGCTGACCGCTGCGAGGACTCAGACACCGGTCCCCACAGCCCCAGGGCCTGTGACCAGGACTCAGGCCGCCACCCGCCGCGTCCACTGCCTGAACGCCAGGTCCGGGTCCCGCCTACCGAAGCCCTCGAGACTCAAGGCGCACTCCTGCCCGTACTGTCCCCTGACTTTCAGTAAGAAGACGTCTCTGACCAGGCACCAGAGGGCGCACCCCAGGGAGCAGCCCCACCGCTGCTTCCGCTGCGGCGAGGCCTTCGGCTCCGCGTCCGGGCTGGTCGGGCACCAGCGGACGCACTGGAAGCAGAGCGTCTACCGCTGCCCCGTCTGCGACGTCTGCTTTGGGAGGAGGGAGGACCTTGTGGGCCACTGGGGGAGCGACCAAGGCAAGGGGCCGCGTCTGGGCAGCCCCCCGACGTGCCGGGCTGTGCTGGCCCAGCGGCTCGGCCTCCTGCACGACGCCACCCCCGCGGCAGGGAGGAAAAGGGGTCTCCCGGGGTCCGCACCCCTGGGAGCGGGGGCGGGGAAGAGAGGGAGCCGGGATTCGGAGGAAAAGAAACGGACCAGGCCGTGAGGGTCTCTGATCGCAAATAAATGGCCTTTCTGACGGAGGCCTTGCTCTGTGTGCGCGTCTTCGTGAGGACGGGCCTCCTCCGGGGCACGGAGGCTGGGGGACGAGGAGGGCAATGCAGGCAGGAAAAGGGACCCCGCGCGCACACACGGAAACCGGTATTAATATTTATTCATGAGCACCTAGCTTGTTCCGCGGTGTCTCCCAACCACCGTGCGTCCTTGCTGGATAGAAGGGTGGAGATTGATGGGCGGGACACCGGGGGAGGAAGGGGGAGAGTCCGAGGGACCCGTGGTCTGTACACGCGGACGGGAACGGGAAGCCGCCTAAAGCAGGTTGAGCGCCCGGTTTTCATCCCTGTTCCCGAGTCCCCAGGGCGGTTTTGTGTGGATTTCTCCCCACGCGCTCCTTCCCGTCCACGCTCCACTTGGCCCATCGGGGCTGAGGTCTTGCGCAAGGTGACCGCCGTTTGCCAAGCTGGCGTGCTGGCGCTGGCACCGAGGAGCCCCCTGGTCTCCGGTTTGTGGCAGGGACTCTCCTCCTGGACAGGAGTCCCCAGCGCAGGCGGACCCTGATGGGGGGGGGGGGCGCCCGGCTTCCAGACGGAAGACAGGAGCCGGAACGGGGCAGGCAGGGAGGATGCGGAGAGGGAGCAGCTGGGCAGAGGGAGACGACCAGGGGTGGGGGTGGGGTGAGCAATCAATCCTATGTGAAATTCAGAGCATTCCTGGAAGTGCGTCCGGTTGGAAGGTCCCCACAGCGTAGAGGCCGGCGAGGGTGTAACTTGATCGATGCAGCTTCCCAAGGACCGATCAATGCCCCGCTCCTGCCAGGAGGCAACGCCCCTCAGAAGGGGTTTCCTAGAAGGAGAAGATAACTTGGAAAAAAAAAAAGGCTGTGCGTAGTTTGTGTCATGAAGCCAGGGAGAGGAAAAGCCCTTTCTGGGGTCCTGTCTCCTTGCCCGGCCCCATGGGCGGGTCCTGTGTCCTTGCCCGGCCCCATGGGCGGGTCCCGTGCCTTTGCCCGCCCCCGTGGGCGGTCTGGGAGCTGAGGCGGGGGCCGCTGGCTGCTCTAGGGAATCCGGAAGGGGGGGTGTTGCCCAGGGTCACGGAAGGTGAAACAAGTCCGGCGGCAGGTGGCCGTGCCCTGGCTTCCTTCCCGCCCCCTGTAGAGCGGCCACAGGTGGGCCCTGCCTCCGCGGACCCCTCCTCCACCCGGGCAGCCCGGCCCCTCCCTGTAATCTGGATTTCCATCCCTCGGTGGCCCCCTCTTCCTTGCTTTTCCTGTTCTTGGTTTTCAGCGTGTAAGAAAAAGGAAACTTACTTAGCTCTTCAAGAAATTGCCCTGAAAACAGAAAGAAAGCGGTGAATTAGTGGAAGTGGCTGGCTGTTGCCCCACAACCTCCCTGTGTGGGTCGCAGGGACCCCCGTCCCTTGTCCCTACGGGGCCCCGGGGTTCTCCCAGAGCCCGCATTTGGCCCTGAGGACAGAGGAAGGAAGCCGGGTATTGGGAGCCCCGGTGCATCTTTCTGTCTCCCCCTGAGGGGCCCCCGTTCCCCCCGCTGCTCGGCGGCCCTGCCGGCTGCCCCCTGGCGGCACCTGCTAGTCTTCGGTGTAGCCAGTTGTAGCAGATGATCAAGGCGACCAGAGGTCCGAGCACTGGCACGAGGACGAACAGGGTTACCTTCCAGCAGGGCACCCTCAGGAAGTGGGGGTCTGGGCCGTCGGGGCGGAGACAAACAATTAACCGTGCTCTTCCCTGAAAGTCCGCCCCACCCCGCTCCCGCAGCCGGTATCGGGTTTCTTAACGCGTTTGCAGGAGTCTCAGAATACCGCTTAGGTTTATCAATAGTTTGAAAATGACAAGTTATTAGCCCTGAAGAACATCCTGGTGGGGCTTGGGGCCTTCATTCTTCCTCCGAGAAGCATTCCCTGATTGTCATGTACGGTTTACCCCTGTATTCATCTGAAAATGTCACCACCTGAGGTCGGTTGCTGACGAGTGTGTATTTTTACTCTCCAGTTAATTCATGGGCGTGTACCTATCACCTCCCCAGCTGGACATCAGGTGGATTTCCACAGAGGACCTGTGCACCTGCTCTTGTATTTCCTATCATCCCTACACCGCACCTGCACAGGTGAAGCGCTTAGTTTCGTGCCTGGAACGCCTGGAAGGGTAGGCACAGGGTTGGGCCAAAGTGGGCTTGCCATTGTCCATATGGGAGAAGACGTGCAGGTTGTGACGATCACAAGAGCTGCATCAACTCAGAAGAACGACACGGTGACACAGGAAACCTGCCTGTCCGCCCCCGTGTCTGCTGTTATCCCCAGCCCTCTTAAAGGCAGGCGACTGCTTCAAAGAAGAAGGAAGAGGGAGAGACCAACCAGGAGCCCGGGGCCCTCATTTCCCCAGGTGACTGGCGCCGGCCGAGTGACGCGGCTGACCCAGGAGGGCCAGGTGCCCCAACACTTACCAAAAGTCCTGTGAAGATTCTCTGAAAAGGGGGGAAAAAATGAGGGGGACTTAGAAGGCACTCGAAAGCCATATACTCTTCTGTGAGCTTTTTTTCTTTTTCTTTTTTCCTTTTCTTTTTTTTTTTTCTGAAGCTGGAAACAGGGAGACAGTCAGACAGACTCCCGCATGCGCCCGACCGGGATCCACCCGGCACGCCCACCAGAGGCGACGCTCTGCCCACCAGGGGGCGATGCTCTGCCCCTCCGGGCGTCGCTCTGTCCTGACCAGAGCCACTCTAGCGCCCGGGGCAGAGGCCAAGGAGCCATCCCCAGCGCCCGGGCCATCTTTGCTCCAATGGAGCCTTGACTGCGGGAGAGGAAGAGAGAGACAGAGAGGAAGGAGGGGGGGGGTGGAGAAGCAAATGGGCGCTTCTCCTATGTGCCCTGGACGGGAATCGAACCCGGGTCCCCCGCACACCAGGCCGACGCTCTACCGCTGAGCCAACCGTCCAGGGCCGCCTTTTTTAATTTTAAAAAATAGTTTAAAGGTTTTATTTATGCATTTAGGAGAGAGAGAAAAAGGGGAGAGGAGCAGGAAGCATCAACTCCCCTATGTGCCTTGACCAGGCAAGCTCAGGGTATTGAACCGGCGACCTCAGCGTTCCAGGTCGATGCCCTATCCACTGTGCCACCACAGGTCAGGCCCTTTCTTTTTAAATCACTTAAAATTGTTTATAGCTGGGGGTTGGGGGGAGAAGTAGGGACACAAAGTGAAACTAATATAAGGTGCCGGAGGGTGATCTGACTCCGGGTGATGGGTCTACAGCATGACCTCCTGTTCAAATGATGTGGAGGTGTGTTCTCTAAATCTATGTGCTCTAGTGGGCCAATGCCACCCTGCTAAATTTAACTGTCTAAATAAAAATAAATTTTAGCCTGGCCTGTGGTGGCACAGTGGATAAACCTTCGGCCCGGAATGCCAAGGTTGCTGGTTCGAAGCCCTGGGCTTCCCTGGCACATACCAGAAGCAAGCAATAAAACAACTAACATGAAGCAACTATGGGTTGATACTTCCCATTCCACGCTCCCCTCTCTCTCCTGTCTCTGTAAAACCAATAAATAAAGTATTTTTTAAAAATAAAATAAAAATAAATAAATTTTAACAATTGTTTGTAGCTGACACAGGGACACAGGACAGGCAGTGAGGAAGCATGGGTTCTGCGTCTATCCTGGGTGACAGCAGGGGAAAGGAAGGGTATTTTTCTATCATTCTTGGCTGCTCTGGGAGTTGTTTTTGTTTTTGTTTTACAGAGACAGAGAGAGAGTCAGAGAGAGGGATAGACAGGGACAGACAGACAGAAACGGAGAGATATGAGAAGCATCAATTATTAGTTTTTCATTGCACATTGTGACACCTTAGTTGTTCATTGATTGCTTTCTCATATGTGCCTTGACCCCGGGCCTTCAGCAGACCGAGTAACCCCTTGCTGGAGCCAGCGACCTTGGGTCCAAGCTGGTGGGCTTTTGCTCTAACCAGATGAGCCCACGCTCAAGCTGGCAACCTCGGGGTCTTGAGCCTGGGTCTTCTGCATCCCAGTCCGATGCTCTATCCACTGCGCCACCACCTGATCAGGCTGCTTTGAGAGTTTTAAATAGTGAACTTCCTGCCTGAAGGGAACGCAGGGTATTGGGACAGAGGCAGAGATGGCCTGAGAAAAACGACCGTTTCAGTTAATGCCCCAAACCAGAAGGTAGCGACAGAAAGGACGGTGCCCGGAACTCACCTATCTCTGCGCGAAGTTTTCCTAAAATAGAAAGAGACAACGTTTTTAGTTCCCGCTCCAGCGGGAGATGAGCCCTTCCACACCCAGCACCCAGGGCCTTGGTGCCGGCTGCCTGCCCAGCCCAGGAGCACTGGGCTTGGAGCCGAGAGTTCAGGCTCTTTTCCTGGCTAATGTCTGGATTAAACATTGGGATCAAGAAGGTGGAGAGGCTCCGAGGGGCACAGCAAAGGCCCAGAACCACGGAGGGTTTTTATCACCTTCCCACGGCTTCCACTCCTTTTCCTGGTCTTAGTCCACTTTGCAGCTCCACCCCGCTGGGCGTTCACTTTGTAAAGGTGAAGCCACTTCCATCTGAACGAGGGAGGGAGGGACTAGACACTTAGTGAGCAGCTGCTTTGTGACTGGCTCTGTCCCTTCTGGTACCGGGCACTTTATATAACAGGATCCCCTTTTTAACCCTCCCTTCTGATTGAGGAGGGAGGCTTGACAGATGGTTCTGCTCAACAGATGGAGTGACTGAGGCTGAGAGAGTCAAGAGACTGGAGCTGGGACTCAAACCCAGGCCGCTCAGCTCATTGATCCGGTCCCTTCTGCTCATTCTGCCAACCGAGGGCCTTTTCGTGGGGGATGAATTCAAGGGGAGGAAAAAGCCCCCCACCTTTTTTTTTTTTTTTTTTAAGAATTTTATTTATTTATTTATTTATTTGCATTTTTCTGAAGCTGGAAACAGGGAGAGACAGTCAGACAGACTCCCGCATGCGCCCGACCGGGATCCACCCGGCACGCCCACCATGGGGCCACGCTCTGCCCACCAGGGGGCGATGCTCTGCCCATCCTGGGCGTCGCCATGTTGCGACCAGAGCCACTCTAGCGCCTGGGGCAGAGGCCACAGAGCCATCCCCAGCGCCCAGGCCATCCTTGCTCCAATGGAGCCTTGGCTGCGGGAGGGGAAGGGAGAGACAGAGAGGAAGGCGCGGTGGAGGGGTGGAGAAGCAAATGGGCGCTTCTCCTATGTGCCCTGGCCGGGAATCGAACCCGGGTCCTCCGCACGCTAGGCCGATGCTCTACCGCTGAGCCAACCGGCCAGGGCCGCCCCCCCACCTTTTTTTAGGTGAAAGGAGGGGACCTAGTGAGGCAGACTCCTACATGCACCCCAAATGGGATTCACCCAGCAACCCTGTCTGGGGCCAATGCTGGAGAACCAAACTATTTTTAGTGCCTGAGGCTGAGGTGCTCAGACCAACTGAGCTATCGATCCTCAGTGCCAGAAAAAAGCCCACATTTTTTATGTCACCGACACCCCACCTAATCCAAGCCCCTCCTTGCTGCTTCATCCTTTTAGGATGGGAGGGGAAAGAGGAGAATTCAAGGTCCCACGTACTTTGGCTTTGAGAACGCTTGGGAGGCAGGGCTTGACAACTGAACACAGAAGAGTCCTTAGTTTTGAAAGGAAAATGGGGAACCTGTTTTTGAATATTTTGTAGTAGGAACTTCTACTCACAGTATTTTCATTTAATCCCCTAATAGTCTAGACCAGTGGTTCTCAAAGTGTGTGCCAGGGCACATTGGTGCACCCTAGAAGATTTCCAGGTGCACCCTATGGTATTCCAGAGAAGTATGTGCCTTTTGGGACCAAAAAACCAACAGGGTTTTTGGAGTTTAGATTTTTTGGGGACAGAGGTGTGGGGAATTGGCTGTAAGCTGACAGTCTGCCCAACCCCCCACCTCACTTCCCTGCTTAGGTTGCAGAAGACTGTTAAGCTGTGGTGTTGGATTGTTTACACTACCCCCCCATGTTCCCCGGAAAGACTGGAAGCAAGTTTCTTCTATCCTTTGTTTGGTGTAAAGTTAAGATGATATGTATGGTGGGGGTTTTAGATTGATGATTAAACATAAGGAATTGTCTCTTGAAGCCTTTTGGATTTCTATAAAAGAAGAATATGAGGCCCTGGCCGGTTGGCTCAGTGGTAGAGCATCGGCCTGGCATTCAAGAGTCCCAGGTTTGATCCCCGGTCAGGGCACACAGGAGAAGTGCCCATCTGCTTCTTCACCCCTCCCCCTCTCCTTCCTCTCTGTCTCTCTCTTCCCCTCCCACAGCCAAGGCTCCATTGGAGCAAAGATGGCCCGGGCGCTGGGGATGGCTCCTTGGTCTCTGCCTCAGGTGCTAGAATGGCTCTGGTTGCAACAGAGCAACGCCCCAGATGGGCAGAGCATTGCCCCCTGGTGGGCATGCCGGGTGGATCCCGGTTGGGTGCATGAGCGAGTCTGCCTGTCTCTCCGTTTCCAACTTCAGAAAAATACAAAAAAAAAAAAAAAAAAGAATATGTGAATATGTGGCAATATCTAAAAAATCTTTAAACATTTTACTACAATTTTCAACATCCATATTTATGTGAATTAGGATTTTCTACCCTCAACACAATGAAGAGTAAAAAGAGAGGAATTCTTCAACATACTGACGAGGAAATGTAAGTTTGCCTTTCAAATATATGCCCAGACATTGAAGAAATTGCTAGGACACATCAGGCTCATGTTTCTCATAAACACAAGAATGAAAAAACTTAACACATTTGTGTCAGGACCTGTCGAATTTACTAAATCTTACTAAGAATGTATCTATATATAAATAGATAACTTTTGTCATTTTTTTTATTTTTTAACACCCCCCCCTTTTTTTTTTGTATTTTTTTCTGAAGCTAGAAATGGGGAGCCAGTCAGACAGACTCCCACATGCCCACCAGGGGGCGATGCTTTGCCCATCTGGGGGGTCGCTCTGTCGCAACCAGAGCCATTCTAGCGCCTGAGGTAGAGGCCATGGAGCCATACTCAGTGCCTGGTTCAACCTTGCTCCAATGGAGCCTCGGCTGCGGGAGGGGAAGAGAGAGACAGAGAGGAAGGAGAGAGAGAGGGGTGGAGAAGCAGATGGGCGCCTCTCCTGTGTGCCCTGGCCGGGAATCGAACCCGGGACTCCTGCATGCCAGGCCGATGCTCTACCACTGAGCCAACCGGCCAGGGCCATATTTGACATAATTTTTATAACATATTTCTCAGAAATTTGTATATAGGGCGCCTACAATTATTTGTAGGATTTTAAATGTGCCTCAATTTCAAAAAGTTTGAGAACCACTGAGCTAGACCCACCCGACCCTGCAGCTCAGTCTCCTGGATGAGCGGAAAGTGCCCCGTGGGGGGCGGGAGCCGGGAGACGGGGCTCAGGCCTGAGCTCTGCGACTCAACAAGCGGTCAGGCTGAGGGTGAATCACGGAGCCACTCCAGCCCTCAGGGTGACGTGTCACCCTACCTCCCGCGGAGAGGCACGCGTCTATTATCCACAGCAGAGCGCTCCGTGCCTTGTCAATCCTGTATAATGGAATTCTGGACCCAGAAGTCATTAAAAAGGAGTGTCCACCAGGCTCTCAGAGGCCAGCCCCTCTTGGGGATGGATCCCAAGCCGCCCACCGGCCAGTCGGTACCTCTCAGTCTGCGCTGCAGGTAGAGGAAGGCCAGGCCGACGGCCAGCTGCAGGAGGAGCACGGGCAGGACCGCGATGACCACCAGCACCGCAGGGCTGATCCAGTAGAAGGGATCTGAAAGGCAGAACCGGCAGCGCGCACGGCTGTGCCGGACACGCGTGCCCGAGCGCGCGCCCGGGGCTCCGCGGACAGAGCAGGTGCCCAAGGGAACGCGTGTCACCAAGACTCAGAGAGGGCGCAGAATGGGGACCTGAGCTTGGTCTTGAAGGAAAGTGGGCTTCTGAGAGGGGCTGGAGGTTGGCCTGCAGCACCAGAGGTTACATTGTGGCTAATCTGGGAGAGTTTCTGAGAACCGGCTAAAGGGACTTGGACCGATCTCATCGTCAAGGGGATGGTATGCTGACAGGTTCCAAGCTGAGGAGCCACGGGACTTGATTACTGACTGCAGGAGTAGGGGAGACCCCGGGGAGGTCAGTTTAGAGGCCAGGGGCGTGATGACAGTAAAAACAGGAGCTTGGACGAGGCCAGGGGCAGAGCTGGAGGAAGTCAAGGGGTCTGTGAACTTAAATAGGAAAAAGTAATAATAATACATATATTCAGTAATGTTCAAACAGAAATTTAGGTTTTTCCCCCAATTATGTTTGTAACCAACACACTACAACAATATAAACAGAACCTGGGACTTTGTCATTAATAAAAAAACCACAGATGTTTTTATATCACATTGAATTGTTGCACAAATCTCAAAACATCATCTAACGTTCATCATTATTTTGAAATTACAATAATTATTAGAGTTAGCTCATCTTGTTATTTTAATATTTTGTTAACTATTTCAGTACAAACGTATACATATACATATATACTTTAAAATTTTTTTAATTCATTTTAGAGAAGAGAAAGAGAGTGAGAGAGAGAAAGAGAGAGAGAAAGTGGGGGAGGAGCAGGAAGCATCAACTCCCATATGTGCCTTAGACCAGACAAGTGCAGGGTTTTGAACCAGTGACCTCAGAGTTCCAGGGTGACGCTTTATCCACTGTGCCACCACAGGTCAGGCATATATATACTTTTTTTTTTTATTATTCATTTTTTAGAGAGGAGAGGGAGAGACAGAGAGAGAGGAGAGACAGAGGGGGGGGGAGGAGCTGGAAGCATCAACTCCCATATGTGCCTTGACCAGGCAAGCCCAGGGTTTTGAACCGGCAACCTCAGCATTTCCAGGTCGACGCTTTATCCACTGCGCCACCACAGGTCAGGCCTATATACTTTTTTTAAAGTGAGAGGAGGGGAGACAGAGAGACAGACTTCCACATGCAAACCTACTGAGATCCAAGGGACAAGTCCTCTACCCAACAATGATCTGCACATCATAGACTAATGCTTGGCGACCAAGCTATTTTTAGCACCTGAGTCAGAGGCTCCAAGGAGCCATCCTCAGCTCAGGAGGGCCAACTTCCTGGAATCAGTTGAGCCATGGCTGCAAGAGGGGAGGAGAGAAGAGGAGAGGAAAGATGGAGAAGCAGATGGTCACTTCTTCTGTATGCCCTGACCGGGAATCAAACCTGGGACATCCATACGCCAGATGGATGCTCTACCACTGAGCAAACTGGCCAGGGCCAAATGTGTCATATTTTCTGTATTTAAAACACCCTTTTGAGAAGGGATCCATCACCTTCACAATCTGCCAAAGTGGTGCAGTGCACACACACAAGGGTTCTGGAGCTTTTGAGAAGGGAGGATCCATGGAGCCGGGTAACCCAGCGAATGTGGAGTGGAGCGGGTGATGAGGGGGAGTCAGCTTCCGCTTCCACCTCATTCCGATTCGATAGTCTGCTCGGCAGTGCCCAGAGCTCGGACTGTCCAGTCTCACCGTGCCTGCCGTGCTGCAGCCCAAACCTTCTCACCTCGTTCTCTGTCTTGGGGGGCTGAATGGAGACGCTGCTCTTGGAGTTAGGAATGAAGTCACAGCGAGTGACACCAAATGGGTCTGGAGGGTCCCTGAGGTATAACTGCAATCATAGAAAATGCAGCAAAGTCTCCCTTCAAGTTCTCATTGAGAGTTTAAGTGTGGCAGCGTGACCGGGCAAGTTCTCATCGGGAGTTAAGTGTGGCAGCGTGACCTGGCAAGCACACACTTGAGCTCTTTGGGGGCACACCTTCTGCACATTTTCAAAGGGTTAGAATCACAAAACAAGACAACAAAAGACATTGTGAACCTTCTGAGGTAAAGCGGTCTATGCAGTATCCCCTAGGAAGTGTGCTTGACGGAGTAAATCAAACCTGCATGTGGTGGTGACACCTCTATCCACTCCAGCTCACAGGAAGGACGGGGTAGGGCGCACCGAGTTAAACAGCCCGGGAATGAAGTCAGCAGAATCTAGAGCGTGGGAAACACTGCAGGCCACACACCAGCGTCTGCACGTCATTCAAACACACCAACGGTAAAAATGTACTCACGAAACGATCAGGAAAACTTCAACTCCGACTGGGTGTTGATGACACGAAGGAATTTTTGTTAATTTTTAAAAATGTGATAATAGTGTTGTGGTAATATTTTTAAATACTTTTCCATTTTGCTCTGTTATTATTATTATTATTAAATGTATTGTGGTGACAGCCCTGGCCTAATAGTTCAGTTGGTTAGAGTATCGTCCTGAATACAGAGGTGACCAGTTCAGTGCCCGGTCAGGGCACATACAGGAGCAGATTGATGTTCCTGTCTCTCTCTCTCTTTCTTATCTTCTCTCACTAAAATCAATAAATAAACTTTTTTTAAAAAGACTTTATTGGGGTGATATCGTTTAATAAAATTATACAGGTTTCAAGCATACATTTTAAAAAAGATTTTATTTATTCATTTTAGAAAAGAGAGAGAGAGAGAGAGAAGAGGGAGGAGCGGGAAGCATCAACTCCTATATGTGCCTCAACCAGGGAAGCCCAGGGTTTTGAACCTGTGAAGTCAGCATTCCAGGTCTACGCTTTATCCACTGCGCCACCACAGGTCAGGCAAATTTTATTTTAAGAGAGAAAACGAGAAATGAGAAGCATCAAGTCATATATTTTACTTACAAAGGAAAACTTTCTTCCCTGAGGCAAAGTTTTAAGGTTACCTTTTTTTTAATCGGTGTGCTGTGGGTGGGGCATACTGTGGGTGCAGTCGTTGAACTAGGAAGTTAATACATAAGAAGGAGGAAATACTGCAAATTGGAGAGGTCTCCAGTAGCATAATTCTACACAGGTAAAAATCACCCTCCCCCCCAAAAAAACCCCCCCAAAACTGCTGTAAGAAGAACATTCTGTGACACACAAAGCTATTTTCACACCCTGCCATCCTAGAAATGGCTCTTTGTTACACTGGTACAGTGCCAGCCTCTGGCTCCAGCCTGCAGCCGGCGCCTGAGACAGGACAGTGATCTATTGTCTGCGGCAGCCTGGGGTGTTTTGCTACAGGTGGGGAGGAGGGGAGGGGAGAAGGGGACAAGGCCCTGAGGCTCTGGCCCTCGGAGCACATTTGTCCTTCAATTAAACAGCACTTTCACCCTGACTGCATAGCTCAGTTGATTAGAGCGCCTTTCTGAAGCATAAAGGTTGCAGATTTGATTCCAGGTCAGGGCGCAGATAAGAGTCAACCAAAGAATGTATAAAGAAGGGAAACAACAAATTGATCCCCCCCTCTCTCTCAAAGTCAATAAATAAAAATTTTAAAAATAGCAATTGCCGCCCTGGCCGGTTGGCTCAGCGGTAGAGCATCAGCCTAGCGTGCGGAGGACCCGGGTTCGATTCCCAGCCAGGGCACACAGGAGAAGCGCCCATCTGCTTCTCCACCCCTCCGCCGCGCCTTCCTCTCTGTCTCTCTCTTCCCCTCCCGCAGCCAAGGCTCCATTGGAGCAAAGATGGCCCAGGCGCTGGGGATGGCTCTGTGGCCTCTGCCTCAGGTGCTAGAGTGGCTCTGGTCGCAACATGGCGACGCCCAGGATGGGCAGAGCATCGCCCCCTGGTGGGCAGAGCATCGCCCCTGGTGGGCGTGCCGGGTGGATCCCGGTCGGACGCATGCGGGAGTCTGTCTGACTGTCTCTCCCTGTTTCCAGCTTCAGAAAAATGCAAATAAATAAATAAATAAAATAAAATAAAAATAGCAATTGCCCTGGCCAGTTGGCTCAGTGGTAGAGCGATGGCCTGGCATTGGGAAGTCCCGGGTTCGATTCCTGGCCAGGGCACACAGGAGAAGCGCCCATCTGCTTCTCCACCCCTCCACCGCGCTTTCCTCTCTGTCTCTCTCTTCCCCTCCCGCAGCCAAGGCTCCATTGGAGCAAAGATGGCCCGGGCGCTGGGGATGGCTCTGTGGCCTCTGCCTCAGGCGCTAGAGTGGCTCTGGTCGCAACATGGCGATGCCCAGGATGGGCAGAGCGACGCCCCCTGGTGGGCAGAGCATCGCCCCCTGGTGGGCATGCCGGGTGGATCCCGGTGGGGCACATGCGGGAGTCTGTTGGACTGTCTCCCTGTTTCCAGCTTCGGGGGGAAAAAAATAGCAATTAACTTTTTTTTAAGTGAGAGAAGGGGAGATAGTGAGACAAACTCCTGCATGCACCCCGACTGGGATGCACCCAGCAAGCCCTGTCTGGGGCCAACGCTCGACTCAACCGAGCCACTGGCTGCAGGAGGAGATGAGGGAGAGAAGTGGGAGAGGGAGGAGGAGAGAAGCAGATAGTGGCTTCTCCTGTGTGCCCCGACCGGGGATTGAACCTGGGACATTTATACGCCAGGCTGATGCCCTCTCCACTGAACAAACCAGCAATGAACGTTCAAAGCTCCCTCTTCATCCACTTCTCTTTGTCTACATTATAACCATAAACAAAACAAAACAACAACAACAAAATAATAATAAATTGCAAAGTCCCCCATCACACAAAACATTACTCAATATGAAATGTAGGAGAAACAGAGGAGTGGCAGTAAAGTCTACAGGTGAGTGCCTGACCTGTGGTGGCGCAGTGGATAAAGCATTGACCTGGAACGCTGAGGTCGCTGGTTCAAAACCCTGGGCTTGCCTGGTGCAGGCACATATGGGAGTTGATGCTTCCTGCTCCTCCCCCCTTCTTTCTCTCTGTCTCTCTTCTCTAAAATGAATAAATAAATACAGGTGACACCTCTCTCTCTCTCTCTCTCTCTCTCTCTCTCTCTTGCTCTCTCTCTGATTACACTCACACGTTTCTCTTACTTGTTTACTCACTTCAACTATGTTTACCAGGAACACGTCTCTCAAAAATATTTCTCATCTAGTAAACTACCACAAACACCTCAGCGTTGGAATTTTGTAATAGGTGTTGGTCAATTTGACCCTTTATTTTTGGTATTTATAACAAACAAACAAGGAGAGAGTCCAAAGCGAACAGGAAGGGAAAGGTCTGCTTGTTACCTCGGTTAACCATGAGGTCATCCATATTCTTCTTCTAGTAGCACAAGCCAATCAGACGTGCATTGTTCTGAATTTTGCTGCCTCCATTTATATTTTTCTATATTTTGGTTTTTGTTTCTTTAATTTTTGTTCCTTTATTTCTTCTTTATACATGCCCACAAATGTACATGGTATCTATGTTATATGCGTGGTTAGTTATAATCTTTTTAAAATATGTTTTATTTATTCATTTTAGAGAGGCGAGCAGGAGAGAGAGAGAGAGAGAGAGAGAGAGAGAGAGAGAGATAAAAGGGAGGAGGAGCAGGAAGCATCAACTCCCATATGTGCCTTGACCAGGCAAGCCCAAGTTTTTTTTGTTTTTTTTTAAACTTTTTTTTTCCAATTTTTATTTACTCATTTTAGAGAGGAGAGAGACAGAGAGAGAGAGAGAGAGAAGGAGGGGAGGAGCAGGAAGCATCAACTCCCATATGTGCCTTGACCAGGCAAGCCCAGGGTTTCGAACCAGCGACCTCAGCGTTCCAGGTCTACACTCCATCCACTGAACCACCACAGGTCAGGCTAGTTATGACCTTTTATGCTCTCTGGTTGTGGATCCTACACCATCCTCCTCCCCCCTCTTCGCAGAGCGAACCACATTAACTTCCTTATGGATCTCCTTTCATTTTTTTCTTCAGAAATACACATAACATAGTCACAAACATAGAGCTTTTTGTTGTTGCTGTTCCCTGCATTGTGTAGCTTGCTTTTTTTTCACTCAACAGTAATTTGTGGAATGTCTCCAAAGCTATCTCCTGTAAGCCCTAAAACACTCTTTTTAATGGCTGTATAATATTCCTAGCACGGATAACTACCCTTATGCCATCACTTCCCTACCTGACTTTGAACCCGATCCTCTCCCCTTCTGAGTAACGAGGCCGCAGACTCTGTGAGCACACACAATGCTCCCGCACCGATGTACATATTTATGGAATCGGTTCCCGGAAGAGAGACGCTTGGCTGGAGGCTTTCATCTCAAGTAAGAAAATGACTGAAGTCTCTCAGAGGGAGTTCTTAACCACCCAACAGGTGATCCCTGGTGTGTGTGTGTGTGTGTGTGTGTGTGTGTGTGTGTGTGTGTGATAGAGACAGAGAGACAGAGAGAGGGACAGATAAGGACAGACACACAGGAAGGGAGAGAGATGAGAAGCATCAATTCTTTTGTTGAGGCTCCTTAGTTTCCTTAATTGTCCATTGATTGCTTTCTCATATGTGCCTGGACGGGGGTGGGGGGTGGCTACAGCAGAGCTAGTGACCCCTTGCTCAAGCCAGCGACCTTGGGCTCAAGCCAGCGACCATGGGGTCATGTCTATGATCCCACGCTCAAGCCAGCGACCCCACACTGAAGCCGGCAATCTCAGGGTCTCAAACGTGGGTCCTCCGCATCCCGGTCTGGCGCTGTCTCCACTGCGCCACCGCCTGGTCAGGCTGTGACACCCGGTCTGACGCGGCACGACTCACCTTCCACTTTCAACTCCACGGCGGCCTCCTCTTGGTAAGAGTGGTCTCGGAAGAAGCAGGTGAAGCCGCCTTCGTCGGAGAACCGTACGCTCCTGATCCGCAGCGTCACCCTGCCCTCGCCCAGGGCGTCTTTCAGCAGCTCGGTCCGGCCCCGGTACTCCAGCGCCTGCTCCCCGTCCTGGTCCCTGCCGTTCCGGTAGAGGTGGACCACCCGGGAGAAGGGCGGCCGGTACCACCCCACCTCCATGCCCGTCGCGTTCTTCCCGGGAGACAAGCGGCAGGGCAGCTCCACTTCGCGCCCCACGAGAGCCCAGATGGGGCGCCCTGGGCCTACGACTCGGAACTGGCCTGTCCCAGACACCGAGGAAAAGAGACTGAGCGTCAGAGGGAACCCTGAACCATGGCCCCAAAGCAGGAGAGGCAGAGGTGCTCAGGTTTTTACATGGAGTTTCGAGTAAACCTTTGAAGTGGCATTCTAGAACCAGGAAAGGCTCAGTTTTTCCTCTTGCATATTTATATAATATTATATATTATTGATAGATACGTGAATTCCAAACTGCCCTCTTGATGTTCCACTTATCTGTCAGACCTCACCCTTACTGAACTAATGACCCTGAGACAGAGGAATTCCAAAAAAGTTGACAACCCGCCCCAAGGAGGGGCTCCGGACATACCAGGACTATTGATTCAACACCCACATGCTCGAAGCCCCCCAAGGAGAAGCATTCTGGACATACCAGGACTTTTGCCTCAGTATCCCCTCAGGCTCTCCCAAACACTATATAACTCTCTCCTAGTCTGTAACTGGTGCTCTTCTCCCCCAGGAGAAGTGCCCGGCAGGGTTCCTTTCTTCCTTTCAATAAAGCCTGTGACTCTGGTCTTTCGGACTCCCATGGATTCCAACAATTATATATAATGTGTACACACACACACACACACACACACCATCTCCGGTTACTGAGATAGGAGTGCCCTGGACAGAACATTCTAGCATGTGGTCATCCTGACAGACAGATGCTGCTCGCCTCTCCGCCAACTGGCCATCTGGGATTCTCCAGCCTGGCTTTTCAGCCCCACCTTTGGAACGTGGTTTAGCTCCTCGCAGTTGGATTCTGGGCGTGCCTCCCCGTTCGGACTTGGCCACGCTGACCCCTGCTCTCCTCCGCTGCTGCCTTTCTGCCTCTTCGCAGCAACCCTCTGCTGGTTCCCCGCCCTGTTCCCAAACCCTTCTCCACTGCGACCCTGCGCCTCAGCCCTGGCTACAGCCCCTGGACCCCTCCTACCCCCCCCCACCCGCCTTCTACACGCTCCGGTCTTTTTTTTTTTTTTTAATTTAATTTAATTTTATTTATTCCTTTTTAGAGAGGAGAGAGAGACAGAGAGAGAGAAGGGGGGAGGAGCTGGAAGCATCAACTCCCATATGTGCCTTGACCAGGCAAGCCCAGGGTTTTGAACCGGCGACCTCAGCATTTCCAGGTTGACGCTTTATCCACTGCGTCACCACAGGTCAGGCCTACACGCTCCAGTCTTTTCCAACCGGGACCGGGGCCGTTGTCTCCTCAGACTAGAAGCGGCTAGAAGAGAAGGCCGGCCCCCCTGCTCACCTGCAAAGGTTTCCTGGGGAGCGCAGGCCCTGGGCCCCCCCTGGCTGGGCCTCCCTAACGCTGGGAATCTGTCTTCTGTTTCTTGTATCTCTGCCCAGCGCCTGAGCACAGGGCACCTCGACAGAACGCGGTGCCTGGTCACGCAGAACAGAGCTCTCAACTAGGACAAGGTGCCACCACCAGCACACGTGGACTGCAGGGGGCTGTGGGCACTCCGACACGTGCTAGGTATGTATCTCCTCTCCCTGGGTCCTGACAGCAACCCCAAGAGGCTGGGATTTATTCTATCCCTCATTTGGTACAAACCAAAGCTAAAGAAAGGACAGGTAAGAATGAGTTCAAGGCCTGACCAGGTGGTGGCTCAGAGGATAGAGCGTCAGACTGGGATGCAGAGGACCCAGGTTTGAGACCCCGAGGTCGCCAGCTTGAACGCGGGCTCGTCTGGTTTGAGCAAAGCCCACCAGCTTGGACCCAAGGCCCCTGGCTTAAGCAAGGGGTCACTCAGTCTGCTGAAGGCCCTCGGTCAGGCACATATGAGAAAGCAATCAATGAACAACTAAGGTGTCGCAATGCGCAACAAGAAACTAATGATTGATGCTTCTCATCTCTCTGTTCCTGTCTGTCTGTCCCTGTCTATCCCTTTCTGACTCTCTCTCTCTCTGTCTCTGCAAAAATAAATAAATAAAATTAAATAAAAAAAAAAGAATGAGTACAAGGAGAGCCTGGAGTTAAGGTCGCGGTGAGGAGTTCGGGCTCTACTCTGAGAGCTGCAGGGAGCCACGGGGGTTTCTGAGGGGAACAAGGTCCGCACGTCTGTCTCCGGGTCAGAAAGACGACTTCCTGGAGGACTCGGGCTGTCTGCCCCTGGGGCAGCAATAAAGACCATCTTACCTGCATGGCCAGTGGACATCTGCAGGAGGAGGAGGAGGAGCAGGCCCGGGAGGCCGCTGGGCAGACAGGAGCTCAGCACACGGGCCATCTCCGCTCTCACTGGGGACAGAGCCCCCGCGGCAGGCGCAGGCCCAGCAGAGGCCCTGGGGCGTGTGCCCCACCCCCGCCGGCGGGAAAGCCCGCGGCCGATCGGGGCGGGCAGGGCTGCGGCCGGCCTCGCCTCCCCCCACGCCGCAGCTGTGCTCCGCGGACCAGCCGGTGTCACCCGCCCCGCGCTGACACAAAAGGGCCACAGACCTAGGCGGCGGCCACCGGGGTTTGCCCTCCCACCCCCTCCGAGCTACGGAGCAGAGGCTGCCTGGTACTGGGCCTTCCTCCCCCACGCCTCCCCGGCGACCAGCCTCTGAAGAAGGGGCTCCTCGGGTCTAACTAACCGGCTGGGGTCGGGGGCCGCTCACTCACTGAGCCGAGCGAAGAGGCTCGTCCACTAATCTGCAAGGTTCCTCAACCCCTGTCCTCCCAGCGTCCGTCTAGAGGGAGAGGGGTCATTTCTTTGTTCACAGGCTTTAAAGAAGAACCTTTAGCCGAGGATTCCTCTTTCTACGGCCTCATAACGGCTGCCAGGCCGTTCTTCTTCATGCTGACTTCCCTTTTCTCCTGCAAATCCAAACCCCCTTCCTCCGCTCGGATGTACAGCAGGCCCCGCGAGCTGAGTTAGTTTCTTGCTCCCAAGGATACATTTAGGAAAGTCATGAGCTTCTCTGAGCTGCTCGAAGGTGTGAGCAGGTTAGTAAGAGAACATGGCCAGATTTAACTACACACATACCTAGGGGGCCCTGCACTCGTGAGTGTCAGAGACCCCACGGGCACGAGAGGTTCGAGGCCAGACAGTTAAGACGAGATAGATATGGCGTCCTGAGCTAGGGATGAGGTCAGGTGCCCTGGGGGGTTACGGCAGGATGACAAGACGTTTGCCCAACCCTATCGATAAGTGGATAAGTGGAAAAGGTTATCTCCGCCCCTGATTCAAATCCTTCTAGGTAGTTAAGGGGAGGACAGTTTTTCTTGAGTTCACAGGGTCGTGGTTGCCTTCGGGGCGAAACAACCCACACACCGCAGAGGCCTCCATCTGACCCCTCACAAGTTGCACACACCAGGCGTTGATGGCCACGTGTGCTTTGAGAGGCCAGCATGGACGCTGAGCAAGGTCAGCAGCTGTCCTGTCATCAACATAGCCAGTGCGGGCAAAGCCAGCAACCGGACACCTCCCTCTGCTGTGACATCACTGCTTTCCTCCCTGGTGCAGGGGACAGTGAGATCTGGAGTGGAAATACGGTTCCTGCCCCCCCCCCCCTCCTGGGTTCAGCTGATCGGGGCAGGATGAGGTCAGCATCAGCACCGAGTTCGAGAAATATTCCCCGCCTGCCTGTGGGGGCGCAGCGGATAGAGTGTAGACCTGGGACACTGGGGTCACCGGCTGGAAACCCTGGGCTTGTCTGGTCAAGGCACATATGGGAGTTGACGTTTTCTGCTCCTCCTTCCTTCTCTCTGTTCCCTCTCTCTAAAATAAATAAATAAATCTTAAAAGAAAATTTCCCAATCCTAAAGCAAGGATGTCTCATTTAATAATAATAAGAAGAAGGATGGGTCAGACAGACTACTTAAACCATGCTGTCTAATACTGTCATTCCTAACCATAGTATCCATCTAATTAAAATTACATAAAATTTAAAATTCACTTCCTTGATTGCACTTGCTGTGTTTCCAATGCTCGGTAGCCCCTAGGGCTAGTGGTTATCACACAGGAGAGCACAAACACAGACCGCTTCCGTCATCACAGAAGAGTTACTGTATGTCGGACAGTACCATTCGAGTGCTGGGAACATCGCTGGAACATCACATTCCCTGTTTTTGTCTGAGATGAGCACCGGGGGCGCGAAGGACAGACTCCGTTTGCTGAGTCTGGGAGCTGTTTATTCCTTCTGCCGGCAAGCAGCTGGAGCTTGGGCACGAGCATGTGGGACCCTCTGGAGCTGTGAGGGTGAAGTGGAGGCCGGAGCCTAGAGGAGCCCCTGTGCACCCCTGAGTTCCTCTGAAGCAGATTCTCTCATTCCAGGGCGTGAAACGTCCTATGGCGTCCACGGTGCCCCCCAGGGTCAGCTCGGGGGTGACACTTACTCCACGGTGCCCCTCCAGGGTCAGCTCGGGGGTGACACTTACTCCACGGTGCCCCTCCAGGGTCAGCTCGGGGGTGACACTTACTCCACGGTGCCCCTCCAGGGTCAGCTCGGGGGTGACACTTACTCCACGGTGCCCCTCCAGGGTCAGCTCGGGGGTGACACTTACTCCACGGTGCCCCTCCAGGGTCAGCTCGGGGGTGACACTTACTCCACGGTGCCCCTCCAGGGTCAGCTCGGGGGTGACACTTACTCCACGATGCCCCTCCAGGGTCAGCTCGGGGGTGACACTTACTCCACGGTGCCCCTCCAGGGTCAGCTCGGGGGTGACACTTACTCCACGGTGCCCCTCCAGGGTCAGCTCGGGGGTGACACTTACTCCACGGTGCCCCTCCAGGGTCAGCTCGGGGGTGACACTTACTCCACGGTGCCCCTCCAGGGTCAGCTCGGGGGTGACACTTACTCCACGATGCCCCTCCAGGGTCAGCTCGGGGGTGACACTCAAGATGCTCTCCTGGGCAACGTTTGGGGGTCCTAGGGTGCTTGAAATTATTCATCACCAGTTCAGCTGTCAAAAGCAAGAACACCCTGACCTGTGGTGGCGCAGTGGATAAAGCGTGGACCTGTAACGCTGAGGTCGCAGGTTCGAAACCCTGGGCTAGCCTGGTCAAGGCACATATGGGAGTTGTGTCTTCCTTCTCTCTCTCTCTCTCTCTCAAATGAATAAATAAAATCTTTTTAAAAAGCAAGGAGAGAAATCAGAGTGGGGTGGAGGGTTGGGGGAGCAGAGAGGGTCAGAACTTAGACAATCAAAACCAATTTGGAGAAATCACAGCATCTCTGGGGGGAAAAAATACCAAAAAAACATCTCACTGGCCCTGGCCGGTTGGCTCAGCGGTAGAGCATTGGCCTGGCGTGCGGGAGACCCAGGTTCGATTCCCAGCCAGGGCACATAGGAGAAGCGCCCATCTGCTTCTCCACCCCTCCCCCTCTCCTTCCTCTCTGTCTCTCTCTTCCCCTCCCGCAGCCAGGGCTCCATTGGAGCAAAGATGGCACGGGCACTGGGGATGGCTCCTTGGCCTCTGCCCCAGGCGCTAGAGTGGCTCTGGTCAGGGCAGAGAGACGCCCCAGAGGGGCAGAGCATCGCCCCCTGGTGGGCAGAGCTTCGCCCCTGGTGGGCAGAGCGTCGCCCCCTGGTGGGCGTGCCGGGTGGATCCCGGTCGGGCGCATGCGGGAGTCTGTCTGACTGTCTCTCCCCGTTTCCAGCTTCAGAAAAATACAAAAAAAACCCAAAACTAAACAACAACAACAACAACAAAAAACATCTCACTGAATGCTTCCATGTGCCACTGCTCTGAGCTGTTTACACGTGTTGTTTTTAAAAATTTATTTATTTAAGGAAGGGGAGCAGGACAGGAAGGAAGAGAGGGAGGGAGGAGAAAGAGTGAGAAGCATGAACTCGTAATTAAACTTTCAACAAGACAAAAGTCTTTTATTTTTTTAATTTTTATTGATTGATTTTAGCAAGAGAGGAAGGGAGAAAGAGAGGAACATCGAAATGGCAGCCTCTGCACTTGGTGACAAGGCTCTACACAGCTGAGCTATGTGGCCAGGGCTCATCGAGGGAAAACACCTGCCTTCATGAAGTTACATTCCAGATTCCCTGCAGCTTTATTCTGTGTGTGTTACCCAAGCGCATACGTCAGTGAGTGTCAGGACACCATTTACGACCTTTCTGCTTTTACACACAATCTGGCCATGAACCCCGGTTTACTAAGCAGGGCCAGCTACCTAAGTCTGGGGTCCCAGCACAGAATGAAACGATCGAGGCCCTTATGCAGAATGTAAGGAGCAAAAAGCCATTTTCCTTTCTTCCGCAGTCTCGCCCTCTAAATGTCGTGGTGACTTTATTTTGATCGTTTTTGCTGTTCAATGTCGCACTTCTTCCGGCACAGCTATACTTAGGGGGCGAATGCACTTCTCTACCGAGCAGGACAGATGTGTGTGCCTGACTGCCCCTTCCTTCCCACCCCGTGGCCAGGTCCCTGCTGAGTGTGGGCAGCACAGAGGGCGGCAGTGATTCCTGTGGGGGGTGGGGAAGGAATCAAAGCCCAGTCCGGGGCAGGCTGCAGGGTGCCAGCAGCAAAGGAAAGCTCGAACCCAGGAGCCAAGCCCCCAGCCTGCGTCCTGTCGTCCCATCGGACTCACAAAGCACACCCTGGAAGACAAAAGTATTGCCCTGACCGGTGGCGCAGTGGACAGAGCGTCATCAGGGAGCACCGAGGTCCCTGGCTCAATCCTGGGGTCGCCGGCTCAATCCCGAGGTCACCAGTCAGGGCATGGATGAGAAGCAGTAAACAGGTGCACAACGAAGTGGAGCAAGGAGTTGATGCTTCTCTCTCTCTCTCTCTCTCTCTCTCTCTCTGTCAAGTCAATGAGGGGGAAAAAAAAGAAAGATTTCAAAACAATGACAAAGACCATTAAAACCTCACATACAGCCTGACCAGGCGGTGGCACAGTGGATAGAGTGTCGGACTGGAATGAGAAAGACCCAGGTTCGAGACCCTGAGGTCACCAGCTTGAGCGTGGGCCCATCTGGTTTGAGCAAAGCTCACCAGCTTGGACCCAAGGTCGCTGGCTCGAGCAAGGGGTTACTCGGTCTGCTGAAGGCCCATGGTCAAGGCACATATGAGAAAGCAATCAATGAACAACTAAGGTGTCACAATGCTCAACGAAAAACTAACAATTGATTCATCTCTTCATTCCTGTCTGTCTGACCCTATCTATCCCTCTCTCTGACTCTCTCTCTGTCTCTTAAAAAAAAAAAAATCAACCAATGAATGCATAAATGAGTGAAACAACAAATGGATCTCGCTCTCTCTCAAATCAATAAATAAAAAAATATTTTTAAAAAATACAAAAAAAAGCACCTCACATACAGTGTCCCTGTCTTCTTCTGAGCATGGGTCCTGTGTGACTGCCCTGGCCACACGTCCCTGAAGTCCACTCTGCCTTTGACACAGGTGGAATTATTGGCACAAAGAGCATGAGTATTTGTCATTTTAACCAGTATGGATACACTGGCCTGCACAAAGTGGGACGTGTTGCACAAGGTCACTTGCTCACGGTCACACCCCTAGGGAGCCCGGCTTTCTAGCCTCAAAACTGGCCCCTGTGATGACTACACCGCTCACCTTTACACAGTGGACTTCAGCTTTCTCTACTGGAAATGGGGGAATATCAGAGGCATCTCGTTAGGCTCGTGATGAGAATGACATGGCATGAGTCCGTGGGAGGTGCCAGGTTTCACAGCCCCTCCTCCAAACATGCCATCATGAGCCCTCACGCGCAGTGACTCGCCTTCTGCTACTCCCTCTACCCACACAAGTACCAAGAAGAATTTGGACGTTTTCTTTTCCACTTTTGTGGCGTGATTCTCATCGTTTAAATTTGCCTGGATATTCCATGAAGGCTCAATGACTGACAGACTGAAAATGTGCTAAATCTATATCCAGTTATCCAGATGTTGCACAGCTAGGCTGGAGACGCGGCTCCCCAGCAAGCGCGTGCTTCGGTGGGTGCGACGTGCTCAGGGCAGTGCGCGCGAATTCGAGGCTGTGCGCGCGTGCTCAGGGAGGTGCGCGCGTGCTCAGGGAGGTGCGCGCGTGCTGGCGCAGTGACCGCGTGCTGGGGCGGTGCGCGCGTGCTCGGGGCTATGAGCGCGTGCTGGGGGCGGCGCGCTCGGGCGGGGAGCGCGTGCCTCTCTCCCAGCCGCTGTGTTCATGATCAGTAACTCAGTGTAGGAAATTGGGAAACTGAGACCACATAAAATCGCTGATGCTTTGCCTGACCTGTGGTGGCGCAGTGGATAAAGCCTTGACCTGGAAATGCTGAGGTCGCCGGTTCAAAACCCTGGGCTTGCCTGGTCAAGGCCCATATGGGAGCTGATTCTTCCAGCTCCTACCCCCCCCCCCTCTCTGTCTCTCCCTCTCCTCTCTAAAATGAATAAATAAAATTTAAAAAAAAATCCATGATGCTTTGCTAAAGGTTTAACTTCATTTCCCCCCTCTCCCACTTTTGCGTCTTCTTTGTTACTATCCTAAAATTTTACCGATGTGTTTATCTTTTTTTTTTTTTTTACAATATCTGGGGTTTTTAAAAAAATTTTTTTTATTATTATTATTATTTTTTACAGAGAGAGAGTGAGTCAGAGAGAGGGATAGACACGGACAGACAGGAATGGAGAGAGATGAGAAGCATCAATCATTAGTTTTTCATTGCGCGTTGCAACACCTTAGTTGTTCATTGATTGCTTTCTCATATGTGCCTTGACCGCGGGCCGAGAAACCCCTTGCTGGAGCCAGCGACCTTGGGCTCAAGCTGTTGGGTTTTTGCTCAAACCAGATGAACCTGCACTCAAGCTGGCAACCTCGGGGTCTCAAACCTGGGTCCTCTGCATCCCAGTCCGACGCTCTATCCACTGCACCACCGCCTGGTCAGGCCAGATTTGGATAATTCTTATGTTGACCTTAGCAATAAGTCTTTTTGTTTGTTTTTTTCCTTAATTTTTTTTATTTTTATCTTATTTATTTTTTACAGGGACAGAGAGTCAGAGAGAGGAATAGATAGGGACAGACAGACAGGAACAGAGAGAGATGAGAAGCATCAATCATCAGTTTTTTGTTGCGACACCTTAGTTGTTCATGGATTGCTTTCTCATATGGGCCTTGACTGCGGGCCTTCAGCAGACCGAGTGACCCCTTGCTCGAGCCAGCAACCTTGGATCCAAGCTGGTGAGCTTTTGCTCAAACCAGATGAGCCCGCGCTCAAGCTGGCGACCTCGGGGTCTCGAACCTGGGTCCTCTGCATCCCAGTCCGACGCTCTATCCACTGTGCCACCAGCTGATCAGGCTGTTTGTTTTTTTCATAGCAGAGAAAACTAAATGGAGGGCTCATTGTGCAGTCCAAAATCTCCGGGGTTCTTTTAAGTACCCATAATATCCCTTTCCAAAAATGGAGGACCCTGAATCTTCACATATACTGATAAGCTTGGGCCTGACCTGTGGTGGCGCAGTGGATAAAGTGTTGACCTGGAAATGCTGAGGTCGCCAGTTCGAAACCCTGGGCTTGCCTGGTCAAGGCACATATGGGAGATGATACTTCCTGCTCCTCCCCTCTTCTCTCTCTCTCTCTCTCCAATAAAAATGAATAAATAAAATTTAAAAAAAATAAAAAAAATAAAAAAGAAGCTCGGGCGCAAATTCTAGCTCCACCCCATTGATCGATGCACGTGTTTTGGAGACCTGAGACTTAGGACAGCTAACTTAAAGACACCTCAGTTTCTTCATCTTTAAAATGGGGAATTGTTGGGCAGATGAAATATATTATGCTCACTTTGTTAAAGATGGTGCTGCCCACGTGGAGGCCCATTGCCCAGGTGATGATATTGGTTGACATTCTTGCTTGGGATGGGCGTGATTATATTAATGTATGTTGGGGGCGGGCTGTGGGCAGGCTGGATCCTTGTAGCCTGGGCTTGGCTTTAGAACTAAGCCTTTCCCACCTTTTTTTGCTATAGGATGGTGCACTCTCATGAGGAATCCCATTATGCCTCAGATAAGTGACTTTGTATCAGAGACTTTCTTGTTTGTATATTGGATTAAAGGTTTTGATTTCTACACTATAAGGTGGGGCAGACTGGGAGCTTGCTCTCTATCAGTTCCTGAGATTGGCATTAGAGCAGGGGTCCCCAAACTTTTTACACAGGGGCCAGTTCAGTGTCCCTCAGACCGTTGGAGGGCCGGACTATAAAAAAAACTATGAACAAATCCCTATGCACACTGCACAAATCTTATTTTAAAGTAAAAAAAAACAAAATGGGAGCAAATACAATATTTAAAATAAAGAACAAGGCCTGACCTGTGGTGGCGCAGTGGATAAAGCGTCGACCTGGAAATGCTGAGGTCGCCGGTTCGAAACCCTGGGCTTGCCTGGTCAAGGCACATATGGGAGTTGATGCTTCCAGCTCCTCTCTCCTCTCTCTCCCTCTCTGTCTCTCTCTCTCCCCCTCTCTCTCCTCTCTAAAAATGAATAAATAAAAATAAATAAATAAACTTAAAATAAAGAACAAGTAAATTTAAATCAACAAACTGACCAGTATTTCTTTCTTTTTTTTTTTTCTGAAGCTGGAAACGGGGAGAGACAATCAGACAGACTCCCGCATGCGCCCGACCGGGATCCACCCTGCACGCCCACCAGGGACGATGCTCTGCCCACCGGGGGCGATGCTCTGCCCCTCCGGGGCGTTACTCTGCCACGACCAGAGCCACTCTAGAGCCTGGGGCAGAGCCCAACGAGCCATCCCCAGCGCCCGGGCCATCTTTGCTCCAATGGAGCCTTGGCTGCGGGAGGGGAAGAGAGAGACAGAGAGGAAAGAGGGGTTGGGGGTGGAGAAGCAAATGGGCGCTTCTCCTATGTGCCCTGGCCGGGAATCGAACCCGGGACTCCCGCACGCCAGGCCGATGCTCTACCCCTGAGCCAACCGGCCAGGGCCCTGACCAGTATTTCTTTTTTTTTTTTTTTTTTTTTTTAAATTATTTATTTATTTATTCATTTTAGAGAGGAGAGAGAGAGACAGAGAGAGACAGAGAGAGAGGAGAGACAGAGAGAGAGAAGGGGGAAGGAGCTGGAAGCATAAACTCCCATATGTGCCTTGACCAGGCAAGCCCAGGGTTTTGAACCGGCGACCTCAGGATTTCCAGGTCAACGCTTAATCCACTGCGCCACCACAGGTCAGGCCACCCTGACCAGTATTTCAATGGGAACTATGCTCCTCTCACTGACCACCAATGAAAGAGGTGCCCCTTCCAGAAGTGCGGCAGGGGCCGGATAAATGGACTTAAGGGGCCACATGTGGCCCGCGGGCCGTAGTTTGGGGACCCCTGCATTAGAGAGTAGAGCAGAGAAAGGCCACATGGAGGAGAGGAGAAGCAGCCAAGATGGCGGAGTGCTGAGGGAGAAGCCAGTTTGTGCAGAGTTTGTGCAGAGAGAAGGAGATGGAGAACAGAAGTGAATAAGTCTGGTGAGCTAGAAACCTTTGATTCTAGGAAACTCGGATAAGTCAGTAGCTTTGTGAGCACTGAATGTGAGTGGGTTTTGGAGCCCAGTGTGTGTTTTTACTTGCCTGCCGGGTGCAAGCTAGGATTAAAGATGATGGCCCACCAGTTCTTGGCTCCATTGTTTCATTACCTGCATGAATCCAATGCGAACCTGCATGTGAATGGCCACGATGGCGGCTCCTGGCTTCACAGGAATGACACCACCCACGTCAGGGGGGTTGATGTGAGAATGAAATGAAACAAGGTAAAGTGCTTAGACCTGTGTCTGGCTCTCCCTCCAAAGCCTTCATCACTCCTGCAGGGCCCGTGCCTGGGAAAGTAGGGCGGGACTTCGTGCTGTTTTCCCAGAACCCTCCTTAGTGTGCAAGAGTGAGGGGTACAGGATAGAACCGTTTTGTTAAAAGAATGGCTGACAAAGTAGAACCGCACCTTCAGATCCTCAGCCTTGATATTCCCTCTTGGGCTTGGAGGCCCCCTCAGGCACTTTCTTGCATTGTAATCCCTCTAGGTCAATATTTACACGTTCACTTGATCAACCAAGTTGTTAACTCTGAAGTTAAAAAATTTTGGCCCTGGCCAGTTGGCTCAGCGGTAGAGCGTCGGCTTGGCGTGCGGGGGACCCGGGTTCGATTCCCGGCCAGGGCACATAGGAGAAGCGCCCATTTGCTTCTCCACCCCCTCCCCCTCCTTCCTCTCTGTCTCTCTCTTCCCCTCCCGCAGCCAAGGCTCCATTGGAGCAAAGATGGCCCGGGCGCTGGGGATGGCTCTGTGGCCTCTGCCTCAGGTGCTAGAATGGCTCTGGTTACAACAGATGGGCAGAGCATCGCCCCCTGGTGGGCATGCCGGGTGGATCCCGGTCGGGCGCATGTGGCAGTCTGTCTGACTGCCTCCCCGTTTCTAACTTCAGAAAAAAAAAAATTTTGTGAGTTTTTTTGTTGTTGTTTTGTTGTTGTTTTTTTGCCCAACCAGGCGGTGGCGCAATGAATAGAGCGTCACGAGGACCCGGGTTCAAACCCCGAGGTCGCCAGGGCTTGAGTGAGGACTCATCTGGCTTGAATGTGGCCCGCTGGAGCATGGGATCATAGATGTGACCCCATGGTCGCTGGCTTGAGCCCAAAGGTCACTGGCTTGAAGCCCAAGGTCGCTGGGCTTTGAGCAAGGGGTCACAGGCTCAGCTGGAGCTTGGGGTCAAGGCACATATGAGAAAGCAGTCAATAAACAACTACTGCTGCAACTATGAGGTGCTGCTTCTCATCTGTCTCCTTGCCTGTCTGTCTGTCTGTCTCTCCCTCACTAAAAGAAAAAAAAGTTAACTAAACAAGCAAACCTGGAAAAGCTCCTAGTTTGGGGAAAAGTGCAGTTTCTGAAGAAACTCAAGCACGCCTTGTGACTAGCGCCACCTAATGGTCAAACTCAGTTATTGCTATGTCGTTGGACGCAAAGCAAGCTCGAGAAAGATCCTGGGTGAAGTTCAGCAGAGATGGGGAGAGAGAGAGAGAGAGAGGAAGAGAGAGAGGGAGAGGGAGAGGGAGAGAGAAGGAGGGAGGGAGAGAGAGGGAGAGGGAGAGAGAGAGAGAAGGAGGGAGGGAGAGAGAGGGAGAGGGAGAGAGAGAGAGAAGGAGGGAGGGAGAGAGAGGGAGAGGGAGAGAGAGAGAGAAGGAGGGAGGGAGAGAGAGGGAGAGGGAGAGAGGGAGAGAACTTAGTAGACAACATACTATAGTCATTTGCCAAAGTTGCAAAGAGTTTTTTGCACTTGACTTGGTGGCGTGTAACATACCAACGTGAAATGCCAATCAGTGGAGAAAATACAAATTGGTACGTATGGTGGAGTTTTTAACCTCAAAATGTCTTCCATACTTGTATTTGCTCCTCGCAATAACATGTGACATGAGAATATCAAATAGTTTCAGTCTTTTCTACGGATAATAATAAAATTGAGGCCAGAGGAATTGTGAGTGTCCCAAGGTCAGATGACCATCGTCCGGGCAAGAATCAGAACCCGGGACCCAGGTTTCCAGACGGGTATCCTCTTCCGGGTATTTCTGCTGTAGGTGGGGGGGGGGAGGAGATGCAAAAATTTTATGTTCGGATGATTTTTTAGGAACAATGACCTAGAGTTCTCCAAGTTTTCTCTACCATTTCAGTAGCTTTGTTTTGTTTTCTATCCCTTTTTATTATTTGCCCCAAATGGAACTCTGCAGAGGTGGTTTTTAGCAATGGAGATAAATTAATGTATCATTTCTTTCCTTTTTTATTTATCAAATATATTTTCAACTTCTTCCTGTCTTCTAGTCACCATCATATTCATGTGTCTATGTGTTGAACAATTCTACCCCAGAGCAAGGAAACTTGTTATTTTTTTAAAAATTTTTTTACAGAGAGAGAGTCAGAGAGACGGATAGATAGGGACAGGAACGGAGAGGTGAGAAGCATCAATCATTAGTTTTTCATTGTGCATTGCGACACCTTAGTTGTTCATTGATTGCTTTCTCACATGTGCCTTGACCGCGGTCTTCAGCAGACCCAGTGACCCCTTGCTCAAGCTAGAAACCTTGGGTCCAAGCTGGTGAGCTTAACTCAAACCAAATGAGCCCGCGCTCAAGCAGGCAACCTTGGGGTCTCGAACCTAGGTCTTCCACATCCCAGTCCAAAGCTCTATCCACTGTGCCACCGCCTGGTCAGGCGCTATTATTTTTTTTTAATTTTTAAAAGACCATACTAAGTTGCTGACCGTCGGTTCCTCCACTGATCAGCCTCAGTTTGATCCTGGTTATTAATACGCTCCATTAACTGTCCTAGTTGAGTAGTGGTCATTTCCTCTGACTCCCAGAACCTTTCAAAAGTGGTCATCAGTTCACAAGTGATGGGAAAATGCAATACCAGAAACAGTCATGGAACGTTTGCCGTAAGGAAAGGGTTTTGGGGATGCCAGCGTCACAGGCAGCAAAATAACAGCACCTGCAAAACAAGTGAGTGAGTGTAGATATTGCTAAAACGGAACACCCGGATAAACACAGGAGAAGCACGCATTCCCAGAATCCTCTTCTCTAGGCCAGGACGAAGCTCCTAACAGGAACCTCACTCAGGTGGTGACTACCCCTGTGGCTTCATTTGCATCAGCAACGTTGTTAGGCCGAGGACTCGGGAGACAGACCCATAGGTGCCTAGGGAGGCTTCTTGCAGCTGGTGATCAGGCAGAGCAGGGGCTTTGGGGTCAGATCAACAAATGTTCTCATCTTGACTGATACAACATGTGAGACGTTGGGTGAATTATTAAATTCATTTGAGTTTCAGTTTCCCCATGAAAAAAAAGGAACTAAAAAGAGCTATGTCAGAAAACGTTAAAAGGAGCAAATGAGCTATTCTGAAGAAAGCACGCTATCTCAGACTGGGCATAGTGAGAAAAAAAAAAGAAGCTATTATTATGATCCTGTCGTTCTAGGATGAAAAGACTTGTGTGTCATAGCTTCGGCCCATGGAAGAAAGTCTCCCATTTCACCAATATCTACAAGGTCTTTGGCAAACGACAGAAACCACCAAGAAGTGAACAGGTTTGGGAGGTGCTGTGACCATTCTGGGCGGTGAAATGACAACTGATCTTCAACTTGGAAGATGTTTTTGATTTCTTCTCAATTTAGGATTCTACTTAATGTTTTCATTAAACTTTTATTCTTTATGACATCCCCCCCCTTTTAAATTTTATTTAGAAAGTTAAAGATAATGGGGTGACATTGATCAACAAGAGTACAAAGGTTTCAGGTGAGCCTTTTCACAGCACTTGAACTGTTGATTACATTATGTGCCCATCACCCAAAGTCAAATCATTTTTTTTTTTTTTTTTTTTTTGTATTTTTCTGAAGCTGGAAACGGGGAGAGACAGTCAGACAGACTCCCGCATGCGCCCGACCGGGATCCACCCGGCACGCCCACCACGGGCGATGCTCTGCCCACCAGGGAGGGATGCTCTGCCCATCCTGGGCGTCACCATGTTGCGACCAGAGCCACTCTAGTGCCTGAGGCAGAGGCCACAGAGCCATCCCCAGCGCCCGGGCCATCTTTGCTCCAATGGAGCCTCAGCTGCGGGAGGGGAAGAGAGAGACAGAGAGGAAAGCGTGGCGGAGGGGTGGAGAAGCAAATGGGCGCTTCTCCTGTGTGCCCTGGCCGGTAATCGAACCCAGGTCCTCCACACGCTAGGCCGACGCTCTACCGCTGAGCCAACCAGCCAGGGCTGTATTTTTCTTAAGTTGGAAACGGGGAGGCAGTCAGACAGACTCCCGCATGCACCCGACTGGGATCCATCTGGCATGCCCACCAGGGGGCAATGCTCTGCCCATCTGGGGCGTCGCTCTGCCGCAATCAGAGCCATCCCCAGCGCCCGGGCCATCTTTGCTCCAATGGAGCCTTGCTGCGGGAGGGGAAGAGAGAGACAGAGAGGAAGGAGAGGGGGAGGGGTGGAGAAGCAGATGGGTGCTTCTCCTGTGTGCCCTGGCCGGGAATCGAACCCGGGACTCCCGCATGCCAGGCCAACGCTCTACCACTGAGCCAACTGGCCAGGGCCAAAAGGAGATTTATTAATATGTCGGCTGCATATGACTAACACGGGGCATAGCTGACCCACATCGTGCACGCCGTGCACAGCCCTGAGGCAGGTTATATACCTTTGATTACAGGAGTTGGTGGGAAAAGGGGGAGGGGAGAGATGACATAATTCATTAGCAAGCTTATAATATTCTTCTATACGATTTATAAAAATAATCCTGAGAGGTCGGTGGGCAATGGGGGAAGGTCACGTGAGGAACCAGACCTGGAAACTCTGGCTGGAACCGCCCACACCCATGTGCGCCAAAAGAAACTTCCCAGGAGTCCTTTGGAAAAGAGCGACTCTCTGCCAGCCAGTGAGATTTCACCTCGTCATATTAACTCGACCACCCTAGGGACCCTTTAAACTTCCCCCACGTGGGTCACCCCATGCGACTTCCCTGGCCCGTGTCCCCCGAACCAGAGGACATCCTCCAGGACGCGCTGTACTTAGTAAACCTTTTGCTGCTCCACACTTCGTGGCTACGCCCTTCCTTCTTCCTCAGCGGGGAAAATACCTTACAATTCCTATATAAGAAAACTTACAAGGTAACAGAATAGCAAAAAATGTTCTACATATTAAAAGCTATTCCCAAATTTTCCAGTGTCCATTTGCCATTCCTTTGTTTAGGGGAACATACCTCAATCGCACATTTTTCAGGAGGGGAGGGGTTGTCTCCTCAGCACCAGAGGATCAATGCCCTAGAATGGCTCATCAAATAGGAAAAGGTTTTCTTTTTTTTTTTTAGAGGCAGAGATAGACAGGGACAGACAGACAGGAACAGAGAGAGATGAGAAGCATCAATCACCAGTTTCTCGTTGCGCCTTGCGACTTCTTAGTTGTTCATTGATTGCTTTCTCACACGTGCCTTGACCACGGGCCTTCAGCAGACCGAGTAACCCCCTGCTGGAGCCAGCGATCTTGGGTCCAAGCTGGCGAGCTCTTTGCTCAAGCCAGATGAGCCCGCGCGCGACCTCTGGGGTCTCGAACCTGGGTACTTCTGCATCCCAGTCCGACGCTCTATCCACTGCGCCACCGCCTGGTCAGGCGGAAAAGGTTTTCTCAATATCGCTCTCCCTGCACTTGGCTAGCTATTTACCTGCTTCCTCACAGGTGTGGGGGAAGGGAAGGAATCCAATCTCCTTCCCTCTTCATTTACAACACAATGCTGTCGCCATCCTGAGTTGGTGCAAATCACACAAGTATAAAAATTATTTTTACAAAATCTCTCTGTATGCTTAGCCTAAATTATAAAATGTCCTTTAAGCTTCCTGGTAAAAAGGGGTTTTCTACACAGTATGTCTCTGCAAGCTATGAAACTTTCACATTTCTTTCTCTTTATTCTCTACAGCAGGGGTCCTCAACCTTTTTTGGGCCAAGGACCGGTTTCATGTCAAAAAATGTTTTCACGGACCGGCCTTTAGGGTGGGACGGATAAATGTATCACGTGACTGAGACAAGGGTCAAGAGTGAGTCTTAGACGAATGTAACAAAGGGAATCTGGTCATTTCTTTTTCTTTTTTTAAAAAATATTTTATTTATTGATTTTTAGAGAGAGGAGAGAGAGAGAGAGAGAGAGAGAAGGGGGAGGAGCAGGAAGCATCAACTCCCATATGTGCCTTAACCGGGCAAGCCTGGGGTTTCGAACCGGCAACCTCAGTGTTCCAGGTCGACGCTTTATCCACTGCGCCACCACAGGTCAGGCTGGTCATTTCCTAAAAATAAAACATCGTTCGCCTGACCTGTGGTGGCACAGTGAATAAAGCGTCAACCTGGAAACGCTGAGGTTGCCGCTTCAAAACCTTGGGCTTGCCTGGTCGAGGCACATATGGGAGTTGATGCTTCCTGCTCCTCCCCCCTTCTTTCTCTCTCTCCCTCTCCCTCTCTCCCCTCTCTATAATGAATAAATAAAATCTAAAAAAAAATAAATAAAAAAAAAGAAAAAAATAAATAAAACATCATTCAGACTTAAATATAAATAAAACGGAAATAATGTAAGTTATTTATTCTTTCTCTGCGGACCGGTACGAAATGGCCCCCTGACCGGTACTGGTCCGCGGCCTGGGGGTTGGGGACCACTGCTCTACAGGAAGGAGAGGACAAGAAACCTGACTTTTTCTCCTAAAACATTAATATTAATTTTTCAATTCTTCGGTACCTTACCACAAGACATGATCAAATAACTGAGTTCATTGGCATCAAACCAGTATTATATGAAAAAACAAGTTTTTTTTTGAGTGAGGGTGTGAGAGAGGAAGGAAAGGAGAGAGAGGATGAGAAGCATCAACTTGTAGTTGCTTTCACTTTAGTGGTGCGTTGATTGATTGCTTCTCATATGTGCCTTGACCAGGGCCAAGCCAGTGTCCCCTTTCTCAAGCCAACTATCTTGGGCTTTTCATGCCAGTGACCTTTGGGCTCAGGCTGGTGAGCTTTGGGGCCATGTGGACAATTCCCTGTTCAAGGCACTGACCCCATGCCGACCAGCCTGCGCTCAGAGCCAGTGACCTCGGAGCAGAGCTTCAAACCAATGACCTCACATTCTGGGTTGATGCTTTATCCACTGCACCATCACCGGGAAGGCATATGAAATGTTAAAGGATCTCCTTTTAAAAAGAAGAAAGGACAAAAATATGAACAATAAAATGGCAATAAATACACATCTATCTGAGGAGCCACTGCGCCACTTCACCCGCAGGTGTTGTAAAGTACAGAATCGATATTAATATTTTAAGAGGCTTAAAGAACATTTTACTAATTTGGGTTAAGGTGTGCAGAAAAATTGTGAGAATAGTCTCTGTACTGTGTGATTGGCATGACCAGGATAGCCCTTGGCATTGTATTGTAAATGCAAAGGGAAGGAAAACATGGATTCCCAGACATTCCACCACACCTGTGGGGAAAGGAGTGAATGGCTAGCCAGGTGCAGGAAGAGAAAAGCCAAAATAAACCTTTTCTTATAGCAATGAGCCATTTGCGGGCCTTTGTCCCCACGGAAACTACCTCTCCCATATGAATGCATATAGTTGATATGTGTGACTCTGGACAGAGATGGCGGATAAACATTAGAAAATATAGGAATGTCTCTTAATATGTAAAGAGACATCTTTCTATCATTGTGTTGACTTGTAAATTTTGTTTTCTCCAAAATGATGTATGGCTTGCAAATTGAACATGGTCCTATCATGTTAAAGGACATATGACTATAACCAATAGTGGTAAAGGGCACCTAATTGCAATTTTTGCTTCTGTACTTCCTGCTTGCAAAACTATAAAAACTAAGTAGAACAAAGGGCCGGCGCGCTCTCCCTCAGATTTCTGTCGGAGTTGCCACTGCTTGGCCAAGCTAGACAATAAAGCTCTGGTGTGGAATCGACGGATTTTGTTCGTGTCTTCAATGTTTTGAGTCCCTCCGGATTAGGCTTAACAATCAACAATTGAGTCTAAGAAAGAAAATAACTAAACAAGCAGAACAGAAAGGGACTCATAGATACAGAGAACACGTTGACAGTTGACAGCTGGGAGGAGGTTGGGGGGTGGATGAGAAAGGTGAAGTGAGCCTGACCAGGTGGTGGTGCAGTGGATAGAGCATCGGACTGGGATGCGGAGGACCCAGGTTCGAGACCCCGAGATCATCAGCTTGGACCCAAGGTCGCTGGCTCCAGCAAGGGGTTACTTGGTCTGCTGAAGGCCCGCGGTCAAGGCAAATATGAAAAAGCAATCAATGCACAACTAAGGTGTCGCAATGTGCAATGAAAAACTAATGATTGATGCTTCTCATCTCTCCATTCCTGTCTGTCTGTCCCTGTCTATCCCCCTCTGATTCTCTGTCCCTGTATTAAGAAAAAAAAAGTGAAGGGGTTGAGAAGTGCAAATTGGTTGTTAAAGAATAGTCATGAGAATGTTAGTACAGCACAGGGAACACCGTCAACAATAGTCTAATATTCTAATAACTATGTATGGTGTCAGAAGTACTGGGATGATTTTTTTAGTAAGTTATGTAATGTCTACACGCTGGGGTGTACATCTGAAACTAATGAAGTATGTAAACTGTAATTGAAAAATTAAAAAGTGATTAAAAAGAAATCTGAGCTGTTTGTATTATAAATATGATTGGAGCTTCTATCCACACCCTCAGATGCCTCTGCCCACATGAACAGATGTTTTTACATGCCTAGAAAGGTTTAAGGAAACTCAAAACTTAAAAGGTATATATTGTAGCCTGACCAGGCGGTGGCGCAGTGGATAGAGCATCAGACTGGGATGCAGAGGACCCAGGTTTGAAACCCCCGAGGTTGCTGGCTTGAGCGCGGGGTCACTGGCTTGAGCCCAAGGTCACTGGCTTGAGCAAGGGGTCACTAGTTCTGCTGTAGTCCTGCCACCCTGGGTCAAGGCACATATGAGAAAGCAATCAATAAACGACTAAGGAGCTGCAACAAAGAATTGATGATTCTCAGCTCTCTCCCTTCCTGTCTGTCCCTCTCTCTGTCTCTGTCACAAAATATATACATACATTGTAAAGGTAACATTTGTAAAACATTGGAATAAAAATTGAACAAATTTGACGAAAAAAGTTGCCCAATAATTCAGGACTGCAGAGACACTCTTGCCAACATTTAGTTGTTCACTGATTGCTTTCTCATATGTGCCTTGACCACGGGCCATCAGCAGTCAACCCCTTGCTCGAGCCAGCAACCTTGGGTCCAAGCTGGAGAGCCTTGCTCAAACCAGATGAGCCCGCGCTCAAGCTGGCGACCTCGGGGTCTCGAACCCCAGTCCTCCTCATCCCAGTCCGACGCTGTATCCACTGCGCCACCGCCTGGTCGGGCTCTTGTCTATTTTCTAGCTGAGTGAGTCTCACCCCGTCCCCAGGGAACATGTAAAGATGTGTGGGCTTTCTTGTAGTAATTACCACAGCGGAGGGGGGCGTAATCAGCATTCCTGGGTTGGGCAGGGATATAAGATATTCTTCAAAGCAAAGCCTTGCACAATGAAGAACTGTCCCTCACCCAGATTCTCAAATGTCCCCAAGGACATTCATGTAGGTGAAACCTGTGTTTAATTATCTGAGTCTGAAATTTAATTCAGAAAAAAAAAAAAAAAAAAAAAGGTTTTAATACACAATGAACTTTCTAGGAATGCAATTACAGTCCTGTGTAAATTTAGGGAAGATGGCTTTGCTTGGAGAGTTGCTCAACACTTCGCTACATCGTTTCATTGGTGGCAACATGCTGGCGGTAGTGGAGTCACCCACTGAGCACCTGCACGCTCGTGGGCAGCGTCTCCACCCGCCTGGCTCTCATCACAGCTTCTCCTGCAGTCGGCCTCAACACGTCATAATATTGTGTATGCTCTTTTACTACAAATTACTCTTTTTCCCCCTCATTTCTCTTTATGTTACAGACAAGGAAGCACACTGGTTCTTTTAAAATCATATGTATGTAGGTAGGTCCTATTATCTATGAATTTCAAATCAGCATAGTAAGGGAGTCATTACAAAATATTTGTTATAAAAAAAAAAGGTTGAAGGCGAGAACCTCATTTCTAATCAGTCTCACAGCATTAGGCTTCTCCCCACCTCTTCCCCAGGGCTAGAAAGAAGCAGTTCCCCCCCAACCCCCCAAGAAGCCCTAGGACTTCTCGCCCAAAGTCACTCCCAGGAGCTACAGAGACACCGGCACGCGCGCGCGCGCGCGCACACACACACACACACACACACACCCTCCACCACCGGACCGCATTCGGCAGTAGTCTCCAGGACTGCCAAAAGGCCTGTCTCTGAAACTTGCAGTTCTCACTCAGTCAAGAAATACGGACTGCCAGGCCCTGCAGGACTACAGAAGATAACGCAGGCTCCTGTCCACTTCTTGGAGGCTCTATTGTCTTTGCACAACCCTCTTCCCTTTTTTTTCCTTAAACCTCCTTTCTCAATTTCTCCCCTTGCCAGTGTGCCCTCGCCAGTCTTTCGCTTCCAGACCTCTCTCCAGATTCCCTTCCTGGAGCAGGCAGGTGGCAGCGCCGCTGGACCCGCGCAGCCGCTCCCTGGTGCCCCGGCTCTGCCGTCTCCACCCATCTCCAGTGGCGCTTAGGTGGCTCGGGCCTTCAGCGCGTCTCCGACCCTCCGCTCCGCTCCGCTCCGCTGTCTGACCCCGGCTGCTCCTTTCTCTCCTGCGCGTCCCTTCCTCCTCCTGTGGCTCTAGGACCTACGCCTCTCTCCTCTCACCCGGACCCAGAGCCGCCTCCCCTCGGAGCGACCGTCTTTTTCCACCTGCATCCCAGGCTCCCGGTCTCGGCGTCGCTCGCCCCCACCCCCGGCGTCCAGCGGCCTGGCCGTGGGTCTCCGTGGCGCGCGCGCGCGCGCGCACCAGCATCCCCGCTGCGCTCCCCGCGCCGTGGGCGGCGCAGGGCGGGGCCGGGGTCTGGGGCGGCTCCCGGCTCCCCGCGGTGGGAGGGAAGGGGGGAGGGGCCCTCCCCCGTCACCCCCGCTCTTCCCCCCGCCCTGTCTTCTCCCTCCCTCCCTCCCTCCTCCTTCCCTCCGCCCGGGAGCTTCCCCGGGTCCCCGGCGCCGCCTTCCTCGCTCCCGGCTCCCCGCTCCTACGGCCGCTGCCGCCCCGGGGAAGGAGAGACGGGGGTGGGGTCGGGGGGGACAGAGAGAAGGCCGAGACTCTGGCTGGGCCGGAGCCCGGACTGGAGGGCCGGCGGGTCGGCAGGAGGGGAAAGGTGGAGGAGAGAGGCGGGGGAGCGGGGCGCAGCGGCCGGGCCTGGGGCCTGGAGGCCGGGGACAGCCGGGGAGCCGGGCCGGGGCGCCGAGGTAAGAGCCGGGGCCTGGAGAGCAGGGCTGGGGGCGCGGGGCGCCGGGAGGGCCGGGCTGGGGGCCCGGGCCCGGGAGGGCAGGGGCGGCGGGGAGGCAGGCGGGGAGCTGGGTTAGCGCGGCCGGCCGGAGAGCCGCGGGGGCCGGGGCCGAGGAGGAGGAGGAGGTGCGGAGTGCGGTCCCGGGAGGGTGGGGGGCCGGGGAGGCAGGAGGAGGGTGGGGACAGGCCCTCCCTCCCCTCCTCTCCCCCACCCGCGCGGGCTCCGCCCCCGCCTCCCTCGCGGGGCGCTCTGGTCCCCGGGCTGAGCCCGGGTCGGAGCCTCGGAGGCTAGCCGGGAGGAAGGCCGGGCCTCCGGGGCCGGGCAGTGCCGGGGGGCTCGGCGGGTCCTCACGGCCGCCCCTCCCTCAGATGCTGCTGCTGCTGCTCCTGCTGCTGCTGGCGCCGCTGGTCCTCAGCCCCCCGGGCGCGGGCGGGGCGCAGACCCCCAACGCCACCTCGGAAGGTGCCTCCTCCTGCGGCGACCTCTTCCGGCACCCCTGCGCCCTGCTCCCCCCTCCCCGGCCCTCTCTGCGACCCCGGCAGCCCGGCCACCCCGCCCGTTTGCCCGCCTGCCCACCCGCCCACCCCTGGCTGCCTTCCTGGCACCCCGCAGCGCCGCACCAGACCGCCTTCCTGTGTGTGGCCCGGGTCGCCGCCTCGCTCCAGCCGTCCCGGCTCCACGTCGCTGACCCAGTTCTGCCCTTGCCGGGGTTCTGTGTGGCTCCCCAGTGGCCTCGGAAGGCCCGTCTCATCTCATCCTGACTCAAAACTCAAACGCCCTCCTTTCCAGCCGTTTCTCCCCCAGCTCCCTCGCCCACCACACCCCTCCCGTCCCCCAAGTACTCTTCTCCTTACCCGCCCTCCGACCACCTCTCGTCCTGTGCGCTCCCGTTAGCTTTCACTCCGGCCCGTGACTCTGTCCAGAGTGCTGGGAGCAGCACACGACTCTCTGAGCGGAGTCCTGTTCGGTACCCACCCCATCCCCGCCCTCCAGCACCCCTCTCCCCGCCCCTGGTCCCCCACCTGCCCACTGACCACGCCCTGGTCTCTCCGTCTCCGCTGCTGACTCTGCCTTTTCTCTCCCCCCCCCCCATTTCCTCTCTTTACTCCTTCCTGGCTCACCCCTCAGGTTGCCAGATCATACACCCGCCCTGGGAAGGGGGCATCCGGTACCGCGGCCTGACCCGGGACCAGGTGAAGGCCATCAGCTTCCTGCCTGTGGACTATGAGATTGAGTATGTCTGCAGGGGGGAGCGCGAGGTGGTGGGGCCCAAGGTCCGCAAGTGCCTGGCAAACGGCTCCTGGACAGACATGGACACGCCCAGCCGATGTGGTGAGTAGCCTTCCGAGGGCCTCTCCCTTCCTCGAGCCCCTTCCTCTTCCTGCCTCGAGCTTAGCATCGTTTGCAAACCAGCCGCTTCCAACCCAGGGCCGCTGCATCACAAATGCGTTTGTTGTGAGTGACCGTGTGCAGGGGGAGGCCGTCAAGGGGGCAGCCTGCCCATTCCATTCCATCCTTCCTTCATTAAAGCCACTGGCCATGGATAAAATAGCCTGATTATTCATTTTGTGAGTCGTTCCCTTCAAGGGTGATCCGTGCCCCATGATGCCAAAAAAATATTCTGAAATAATTTCATCGCCTTTCCAAACACCTCTGTCCGAGAAACAGAAGCCGGTGTCACCTTAGAGGAAGTCAGCTAGAATAAGAAAGGCAAATCTGTGCATCTGAAAGTCACTTCCATCCACCCAGCTCAGAGCCAGAGCGCCGCCCACTGGCTGGATGTGCGAGAGCTCCATCTTGGGTCGCTGCATGGCAATGCCGCTTCCTCTCCTCTCCTCTCCTCTCGGTGGGAAAGTGTGTGGAGGCTTCCAGGGCCAGAGGAGGCCTGGCAGCTGAGAGGCCAGCCCTGTTTACCCTGACTTCCTACACTGTAGGGTGCTGTGGGCCCAAACCCAAGGCTGAGCCTTCTGCTAAGCTGAGGGCAAGGAGCTTTCTCCAACCTGCCTCTCCCTCCCTCTCTCTCTCTCTCTCTCTCTCTTCTCCTCTCTCCACAGTCCGAATCTGCTCCAAGTCTTATTTGATGCTGGAAAATGGGAAGGTGTTCTTGACGGGTGGGGACCTCCCAGCCCTGGACGGAGCCCGGGTGGACTTTCGGTGTGACCCTGACTTCCATCTGGTGGGCGGCTCCCGGAGTGTCTGTAGTCAGGGCCAGTGGAGCAGCCCCAAGCCCCACTGCCAGGGTGAGGGGAACAGCTGTCTGGATGCAGCCGCTGAGCACAGGCTGGGCTGGGAATGGATGGAGGGACAGGAGGGCTGCTATACAAAACGGGGGTGTGGGGGAGACAGAGGTGAAAGCCCAACTCCTTCCTCCATCCATTTGCCTCAAACTTGTTCCTGTCGTCCCCCCCCCAGTGTCCACGTCACCCATGCTGGGTGGGGGGCTTTCTTTCTCTTTCTATAGCTTCTCCCCGGCTCCTGGTTCTGGAGTCTCACACGTTCTCTTTTCCATGACGAATCTCGCCGTCTCTCACCCTTCTTGAGGTCTATATATACCCCGACTTTCCCCGGCCTCGGTTCCTTCCTTAACGCACAGACCTCTTCTAGAATAGAGCCTTCTTCCTTCATTGCATAACCAAGTCGTCGGACAGATTCAGAAATAACTCATGTCATCATACTTAGGAAAGTTGATGAGATTGGAAAGAGTATCTAGGGTGGAAAATGACCCAGGTAAAATTTAAAAGGCTTAAAACAGGGGGTGGAACAGTCCGGTCATGAAGGACAGCCCAGCCCAGGGGGGGCAGAGGCAGCCTTTTTCTATACCTCCCTGACGACCTCCCTCATTCCCCGAGGGAGTCAGTCTTGTGTCCATCACCTTTTCTGACGTCCAGTCCTGCAGATGTCCCCTCTCCTTGGGCATCCGGGTCCCCTCTGCAGCCTCCTGTCCTGGGATGCTTCTTCTTTCCTTGTAGACTCTTCTAAGGATTCTCACTTTATTGTTCTGCTTGTAAGGTTGTATCATTCCCTTCTGGAGATTAGTGCCACCAAGGGATGGGTTAACCGAAAGTCAGGGGTTCGGTTCCCCATTTACACAGCCCTTTTGTGTTCTAATCATGTGGAAGGTTCCCATAATGTCTTCACGTGGTCGTAGGTTTTTGTCAAGACCGCATAAGGTGTTTGGTTTTTTTTTAAACAGCGAGCGATAGCTTAAAACCAGTTGTATCTGTCAAGGTGTCCTCTCACGGAGAGACGCCCTCCTCCCCACATTTTCTCATACTGAGGCCCCAGGAAACCAGGGTCCGCCCTGGTCTTTAGGCGTAGGTATTTGTTTCAAGTTCTGTTGCTGCCCTGAGAAAAATAAAAGAAGGCAGAAACCCAACACATCCTGACCCCCAGTCCGCCTTGCCTTCCCCTCAGGGACCCTCCCCTCCGCAAGGCAGGGTCATTCTTCAGCTCCGCCCGGGGTTGCGCACGGACAGGTGTGGGAGGGGTCCGGGGAGGGGGCCAGGGGAGCCGGGTCGCCCGTAGTAACTCTTCTCTGATCCCGTCTCTCCTGCTGCCAGTGACTCGAACGCCACACTCAGGTGAGACGAGAAAGCCCTGACCCCTCACTCTTCACCCGCACCCCCAGGGACGCTGCCCTTGGGCGCTGGGCTCCGGGGTCCTTCTCCCGCCTCCCCCACCCCCACCCCCGTGTGCGCCCGGCCCTCCCCTCCTCTCCCTACCTGTCTCCGCCTCCAGCCCCGGTTTTCCGCGAGGCCGCGGCCCCCCCCCCCCACCTCCCTGCTTGACTGCACTCGGCCTGCTCCCACCTGACTCCGCTCGGGCCAAGCAGCAGCCGCCCCAGCACGGGGTTCTTTCCCTGTGGGGTTCCTTCCGACCCTCCCGGGCACCTCTCCCTGCTCGTCCCTCCCCAGGACTTCCCCCGAGGGCTCGACCAGCCCGTCCCACCCTCGCATCCCCCGACCCGGGCCTTCCTTCCATCCTCTCCCTGCTCCTGGGACCACGGCGCCCTTTCTCAGCCTTTCGTCTCCCCAGCCCTGTCCCCTGCTTCTGTCCCCATCACTCCCCTGGGACCCCGCTGTCCCCAGAGCCCCCGCCGCCCCCACCCCCTCCCGCACCCGCACCACCCGTCGACCCCCCATGGAGGCGCTCTGGCCCGGCCGGGTCCTCCCCTTCCCCACCCCTCCCCCTCCGCCCACCCTGCCCTCCGGGCACGTCCCTTCCCCCCCTTCTGCCCCCCCAGTACCCCTTCCTCGTCCATTTCCTTCCCGGGGGGGGCGCAGTCCCTCCCTCCCCTCCCCACGCGCGGCGCCGTTCCCACAGCTGCGCTCGCCTCCGTCCCCGCCCCCTCCCGGCCTCGCTCCTCGGCTCCTTCCCCCACCCGCCGCGCGCCTCCCGTGACGTCAGAGCCCCCTCCCAGCCCCTGCATCTCCCTCCTCCTCCTCCTCCTCCTCCTCCCCTCGGTCGGTCGGTCGGTCAGTCAGTCCGCGAGGAGAGTCCGCGGCGGTGGCGGTGGCGGTGGCGGTGGCGGTGGCGGGAGCCGCGGGCCCTTAGGGAGCCAGTCGCCCCTGCTTCCCCTCTGCCCTAGTCCCCTGCGCCCCGCAAAACCCGGGATGGAGGCGCCTCCCCGGCACCTTCTCAGCAGCCCTCCCCGGGACAAGTGTCCCCCCTGAGCCGCCTCCCCCCGCCGGCACCCCCTCCCGCCCCCTCCCTCCCTGCCATGGGTCCGGGGGCCGCCTCTCCCCGGGCGGGGTGGCCGCTGCCGCTCCTGGTGGCGATGGCGGCGGGGGTGGCTCCGGTGCTGTGGGCCTCCCACTCCCCGCATCTCCCGCGGCCTCACCCGCGGGTCCCCCCGCACCCCTCCTCAGAGCGGCGCGCGGTGTACATCGGGGCGCTGTTCCCCATGAGCGGGGGCTGGCCCGGGGGCCAGGCCTGCCAGCCCGCGGTGGAGATGGCGCTGGAAGACGTGAACAGCCGCAGGGACATCCTGCCGGACTATGAGCTCAAGCTCATCCACCACGACAGCAAGGTAGCCCCGGACATGGGGGTGGGGGGGGTGGGGGTGGGGGGCCAGGGGCCGGTGGTCTCAGCCTGAGTCACTGCTGGGGTTCCAAGGCAGCCCTCCCTTAGGTGACTAGCCCAAGGGCCGGAGTGCCGGAGCTTGGGGGGGAGTCTCAGGGGCTGGAGGTTCGAGATCAGGGTTGAGGGGCTCGGGATGGTTCAGCACGTTGCCAGGCAGACCCTTCTGCTCAGAGGCCCACAGGAGCGCTTGGGTTTGGGGAAGCTGGTGATGGACTTAGGGTACAAGCTCATCTTGACCCTCTGGGAAGTAAACTAACCCTGGGGTGAGTGGGGGGACGGAGGGAATGTCAGAGGTGGCCAACCGGCTGGGATGTAAGTTCACCATGGCAACAAGGTAAATCTGGGCATCAGGTTGGAGCTGGAAGGAAGAGGGACGGAAGGAGGAACATTTTCAGGGACTTGAGCGCTCTAGTTTATTGATCACAAAAAAATACACAAAACAGCAGGGTTGCCGCCGCCGTGAGCACCACCTAACTTCTCATCCTTCCACCCCCAATTTCTGGACCGTGGGGCTAGACAGCATATTGGGGTCAGGGAGGGCTAATGGTCAGGAGATGCGCAGACACTGGGAAGATGAACTGGGTTACAGGCCCACATGGGAGCCCCCCTGCCCCCCACAACAGCATGAGGATGTAGAGCAGCCAGGATCCCGCAGCAGCAGAAAGGCACTGGGGGGGGCGGGGGGGTCAAAGAGAGGGGCTGGGGCAGCAGAGACCCGCAGGGCCCCTGGAGCTTGGCCCCTGGAGCTCAGCCTCTGAGTTGATCTTCTTGACTGCCTCTGTGGTCTCTGGAGAGGCGAGAAGGGAAATGGGGGTGTAGGTTAGAGAGGTGACGGAGAGGGCAAGGTAAGAAAATATTTGGGTCCAGGGTCCTCTAAGACTCCTTCCCTTCTTGGAAGCCCTACTTAAATAACAAGGCGTGCGGGGAAGGAAGTGTGGGGTCTCCATTTGTCTTCTCTGACAGGTGGCCCAGTGACTTAAGGGAATGGCGGAGACCAGGGGGCGCACTAAGGATTTATATTTATGCTTGAGAGCAATAATCCACACCTGGAAGCAGGTGTGTGAGGGAGGAGGGGTCGCAGGGCGGGGTTGGGGCAGCAGAGAGCACAGGACTGTTGGGAGCTTGGAGAGGGGACTTCAGGGTCCCCCCTGACACTTTCACAGGGATTCTCAAACTTCAGGGTGCATTAAGGACCCCCACGGGACTTTGTTAACTATGCAGATTCTAACTCCTTGCTTAGGGATGAGTCCCAAGGACCCATCTGCATTTCCACCAGTAAGAACCCTGCCCTGGTGGGTGCCTGTGTGGTTAACCCCGGCTGTGAATGGACAGGACAGCAGGCCACAGGAAGAGTTAGGTGTTAGGGTCGGAGCGGCAGGTGGGGGAGATGGTCAGCTCATGGAAGGGTCCAGGGTAGGAGGGTAAGAAAAGTCGTTGGCTGTGAGTGGGGGGCTGGGGGGGGTGGGAACGTGGAGAGAGACAGGAGAGATGGGTGCAGGCTTTATGGTAGGGGGTCACGGGGAACTCAGACTCATCCCGTGACCGGTGAGTCCCTGGAGGTCGGTGTTGGGGAGACCTGTGGGGAGACCTGGGGGGAGGGAGATGGAAAGGCAGGCACCCTGGAATGGGACCCCCCTTTCCCGTCTGCATCCTTGCAAGAGCAGAAGAGAGGGAGAGAGAACAGAGGAAGTGGCCTAGGCAGGGTGGGAAGGAGTCACGGGGTGATGGGGGGGCCCTCAGGAACCCAGGGGGTGTGGAAGAGGAGAGGCAGGGAGGATGCAGGCGGGCGCCAAGGGAGAGACCTTGGGAAGTGGGGTTCCCCTGTGTGTAGGATCTTACATGTCCTCCCAGGTCCTCCTTGTTCCTAACCGCCTATTTCTCCAGACAGGAAAGGGAGGGGCACCCCGGGGGCCGGTGGGGGGACGTGGGGGGTCCCAGAGGCTGGGGTAGTGCAGCCAGTTCGGACCTGAGAACCCAAAGATTCACAAAGAGGCCCAAGTGGGAGGGATGGAGAACCTTCAGAAACAACACAGCCACTGAGCACTTGCTCCCCTTGGTGGGGGTGCGGCGTGGGGGGTGCGGGGTGCGGGGTTGGGGGCAGGGTCCTGGGTCTGGTAGGCGTTGGCTCTTCAGACGCAGGCCATTCTCCCTGACCCCCCCCCTCCAGCTTCCCACAATGTTCCCAAATGTCAGGCCTCAGTGGGCAGGGAGCAGGCTCTAGGGGGCCCTTCTGGATTTTCTTGAACTTGCCCCCCCACTTCGCCCTCCCCAGCCTCCTGGGCCTCCTGTCTGTGTCCCCTCTGCCCGGCCTCCCTGCTGGCTCCATTTCTTCTCCACAGCCTGTGGGGCTCCAGCAGCCTCTGAAATGTCATCTTGCAGCAGGAGGCCGGCAGCAGGCCCTGGGGTGGGGAGCCAGTCCCTTCCTCCCCCCACGTCCCCCCTCCCACCTTCCCTGACCCCTCCCGTCTTCTGCCCTGGCTTACTTCTTTCCCATTCCCATGCCTCTCCTGCAGGCACCCCAAAAGTACCTAGTTTCCTGAAGAGTCCTCCTTCTCCTCCCCAGTTCATCCCCCCTCTTTGTTTTTCTTCCCCTCAGCCCCTCCCTCCCCCCAGTGTCTTTTTCTAATGGACCCATCAAATGTCAGGCCCAGCAAGGGGGGTGGGATGCTGAGCTGGACCCCCTGGTGGGCTTGTTCCTGTTCTCTCTTGTTTATCACCAGTCCGGTGTGAGGGGAGGGGTGGGAAGAGGGGAGGTGGGCAGATGGGTGTGTGCAGAGCTGAGGGAGGACTTTTCATCCAGTGGCTCCTGAGGAGGCTGTCTGGGGACTTGGGGAGAGTTTATTCATAATTCCCGCAGCCTCTTCTACACACAGATGTTTGGGGTTAGAGAAACGTGGTTAGGGATGTGTGCATGAGTCGGAAGGAAGGAAGGAAGGAAGGAAGGAAGGAAGGAAGGAAGGAAGGAAGGAAGGGAGGAAGGGAGGGAGGAAGGGAGGAAGGAAGGGAGGGAGGAAGGAAGGGAGGAAGGAAGGAGGGAAGGAAGGAAGGGAGGGAGGAAAGGAAGGAAGGAAGGAAGGGAGGGAGGGAGGGAGGAAGGGGTGCCGGTGTTGATACTGACAGAGGGTGTGGAGGAGCGAGTAGGGGTAAGCACGAGCTGGAAGACAGAGGGTGTTGGAAGGGATGAGGAGAACCTAGGAGACGGAAGATTCCAGAAAGCAGAAGACCATGGCAGTCATGGCCAAAGGGTTTTGAGAGAGACGGGCTGTTGGGGGAAGTGACTCGGTTTCTGAGGAAAAACAAAGGAGCAGGGGAGGCAAGGACGAGAGGGACGTGGCGAGAGCCCCCCCTCACCCCCTGCCCCCCCAGTGTGACCCAGGCCAAGCCACCAAGTACCTGTACGAGCTGCTGTACAACGACCCCATCAAGATCATCCTCATGCCGGGCTGCAGCTCCGTCTCCACACTCGTGGCCGAGGCCGCCAGGATGTGGAACCTCATTGTGGTGAGAGGGCTGGGGGGGGGTGTCAGAGGCAGGCCGTTCTCTGGTGGGGGGGTATTTAAGAGGACGGCTTCCAAGGTTCAGAGCCCGTTGCAAACCTGAACTAATCGGCCTCCTAGCAACCCTGGCCTGAGCGCTGGGCACCGCAGGGAGGAACTGGCGTGGGGTCAGGGAAGGAGCATCTGAGTGTGACTCACTCTCCCAGGCGGCTGAAGTGGGACCCCCCTGGCGAGAGCGGGCAGGGTTGGAGGCACTCTTGGGGCTCCTGGTGGAGTCCACACAGATGATGTCCCCTTGTCGAGTGACATCCCCTGCTGCCCTATTCCTGTCCCCAGAGGCAGATGTCACGGTGGGTGCATTGGGCCCCCACTTCTGAAGGGCTCCGTAAAACCCCAACTTGATACTTTTTTTTTGTGACAGAGACAGAGAGAGGGACAGACAGACAGGAAGGGAGAGAGATGAGAAGCATCAGTTCTTTGTTGCGACACCTTAGTTGTTCATTGATTGCTTTCTCATATGTCCCTGACCATGGGGCAACAGCAGACCGAGTAACCCCTTGCTGGAGCCAGCGACCTTGGGTCCAAGCTGGTGAGCCTTGCTCAAACCAGATGAGCCCGCGCTCAAGCTGGCGACCTCGGGGTCTCGAACCTGGGTCCTCCGCATCCCAGTCTGACGCTCTACCCACTGCGCCACCGCCTGGTCAGGCAGACACTTTTTTCTGATGTAAGGGGCCCAATATTTTCTCCTGCCTGCGCCCCTGGGGCCTCAACCGGCCTCAGCCGGCCCCTGCCCGCTGTCCGCGTGTCCACAGCTCTCCTACGGCTCCAGCTCGCCGGCCCTGTCCAACCGCCAGCGTTTCCCCACGTTCTTCCGGACCCACCCGTCAGCCACACTGCACAACCCCACCCGCGTGAAGCTTTTTGAAAAGTGGGGCTGGAAGAAGATCGCCACCATCCAGCAGACCACGGAAGTCTTCACCTCGGTGAGGAGGCGGGGCGGGCACTCGCTCCGTCCCGGTGTCCGGAGGTGGGGCGTGTCCGGAGGTGGGGCGTGTCCGGAGGTGGGGCGTGTCCGGAGGTGGGGCGGGGAGTTCATGGGGGGGGGGATCTCGAATCTTTGTATCAGGAGAGAACACGTTCCAAGTGGGTTCAGTGTGTGATCTTTCTTTACAGCCTTTTTGGTTTTAGAGCTTTCTGTCTCCCTCTCTTTGATGCTTTGTTCCTCAGATAGATGGATAGATATTCCCCAAATGACCCAGTTCTATTAAAGTAGGTTCGCTCCAAAGTCACAAAGTCGGGACACAGGAGGAAGAGAGAAGAGAGAGAGTGTGCGATAGGAACCCCGGGAGGTAGCGGAGTCCAGAGGCACGGGAGGGGGCAGTGGGTGGGTGTGAGTGGGAACGGAGGGGTGGGCTGTGGAAATGGGCACAGGCACAGAGCGGGGGGAAAGATGGAGATGGGGAGAGAAGAGGGAAGGGAGGAGAAAGGCAGAAAGACAAGCCTGTGAACCCAGGTCACAGCCGACTCAGAGACGCCACGAGCAAGGAGGTGGACGAGGTAGAAGAAGTCCGTCTGGGACCCGAAGAGGGCCGGCTTCCTCTCTTTTATTCTCTTCTTTGGACCCTCTGTTCACTCTTAGTGACCCTTTTTTTATTTTTTATTTTTTCATTTTTCCGAAGTTGGAAACAGGGAGGCAGTCAGACTCCCGCATGCGCCCGACCGGGATCCACCCGGCACGCCCACCAGGGGCGAAGCTCTGCCCACCAGCGGGCATCGCTCTGCCGCGACCAGAGCCATTCTAGCGCCTGGGGCAGAGGCCACGGAGCCATCCCCAGCTGCGGGAGGGGAAGAGAGAGACAGAGAGGAAGGGGGGGGGAGGGGTGGAGAAGCAGATGGGCGCCTCTCCTGTGTGACCTGGCCGGGAATTGAACCCTGGACTCCTGCACGCCAGGCCGACGCTCTACCACTGAGCCAATCGGCCAGGGCTCTTAGTGACCCTTTTATTCTCCCTCATTTCCTCTCCGTGATTCTCAAGACTTTCCCCCTGGTCCGTTTGTCCGTCTGCCCACCGGCCTCGAGAGCTTGGCCTCCTTCTGTCCATCCCAGACCCTGCTGCACTTTTCTTGGTTCCTCCGTTTTCCTCTCCCACATGGTTTTGCTGTCAGTGGTCAGAGGAGGCGAGTGGGGTGACATGTGTGGACACACGCTCAGCCAGGGGTGGGGGGCTCCTGTGTACCCCCTCCCGTAGAAGCCACGTCCCGAGACCCCAGGCACTCTCCTCTGAACACACTGCCCGCCCGGGATGGAGGTGTGGAAGGAAGAGGAAGGTTCACGCCGCTGTTCTTTGGTTGGGGACGCAGCCCCCAGGCAGGACCTCCGTCCGTGTCCCCGTCGTGCAGCCCACGTCCTCTCTGTGTCTCGTTCCCACTCCAGACGCTGGACGACCTGGAGGAGCGCGTGAAGGAGGCTGGGATTGAGATTACGTTCCGCCAGAGTTTCTTCTCGGACCCGGCTGTGCCCGTCAAGAACCTCAAGGTGGGTTGGAGAGCAGAGCAGGGGGGAAGAGGGAAGAAAGGGGGTGTTTTTTGGGTTTTTTTAATTGAGATGTCACTGACCTCTGACACGGCGGCAGCGTAAGGTTTGGTTACGTTGATAGATGGCGGTGTGATGGGCACCCGAGCCTCAGCTCACGCCTCCATCACGGTCACATACGTGTTTTGCTGGGAGACAGTCACATCTCCCGAGGAAACTTCTCTTCATCCTGCAGCTAACATTGGTCCGCTGCCTGTGGAGCAGACCTGGGCACCGAGCTCTTTTCGGGACAGGAAATCACAGCTGGGAGGGCGCCTGACGTAAAGCCCCTCTGGGGGCCCCAGGCGTCACTCGGGGGCTCTGTTTCTCTCCCCACCCCGTAGCGCCAGGACGCCCGCATCATCGTGGGACTCTTCTACGAGACTGAAGCCCGCAAAGTGTTTTGTGAGGTGCGTGCGGCTGGGACCCTTCGCGGGAGGGGGGACGGGGTGGGTTCTTGGCATTGGGCACCTCGTGGGGTCTCCCCTCCGCACCTCTGCTCCAGTTGATAGCAAGTGACCCGAGGTCACGATGAAGACGATGTCCCCGTCCCTGGGCTCTGACTCCATCTCTTGGCGTCTCACACACACGGCGCTTTCTCTGGGTCTCACTTTGCTGCCACTTTGTGGTGCTGGGGAGACTGCGGTTCCCAGCTTTCCTTACTGGCTGGAAAAGGCCAGTTGGAAGTAGAGGCTGGGGAGGAGTTCAGGGGGAGTCAGGAGCCTTTCCTACACCCCCCCCCGCCGCCCCCAAGACGGCAGATTTCTCTTTTCCAGTCCTCTGCTCTGTTCTTCTCACCAGAAACTGGATAGTGTCAAGTGAGATGAGATGAGACAGAGAAAATGAAACCAAGACCCAGGCCTTCCCCACCCCCCACATTCAGGTTTACAAGGAGCGGCTCTTCGGGAAGAAGTATGTCTGGTTCCTCATCGGCTGGTACGCCGACAACTGGTTCAAGACCTACGACCCGTCCATCAACTGCACCGTGGACGAGATGACCGAAGCGGTGGAGGGTCACATCACCACCGAGATTGTCATGCTGAACCCTGCCAACACCCTCAGCATCTCCAACATGGTGAGGGGCCGCCTGGGCAGCGAGGAGGGGGGACCCTCAGCATCTCCAACATGGTGAGGGGCCGCCTGGGCAGCGAGGAGGGGGGACCCTCAGCATCTCCAACATGGTGAGGGGTCTCCTGGGCAGCGAGGAGGGGGGGCCCAGGGAGCCTCGAGGGGGAAGGACCACCCTCAGCATCTCCAACATGGTGAGGGGTCTCCTGGGCAGCGGGGAGGGGGGGCCCAGGGAGCCTTGAGGGGGAAGGCAGCAGCCGAGGAGTGTTGAGGTTCGGGGACAAGGAGCCTCCGCCCACCTGGGACTTGTCTGCGCCACATTTCCTGTGGATTCCAGTTCTGCTCTGACTGCTTCCTTGGGCAGGAGAGAGAGAGGGAGAGAGAGAGAGGGGGAGAAAGCGAGAGAGAGGGGGGAGAGGCGATGAGAGTGGCCTGCGGAGGGGAAGGGCCGTTCCCGTGGAAACGGGGCGAGGTGCTGAGGGTGGCAGAGACGCTGTCTGCGTGAGAACGCACCTTGACCGGGAGAGCTGTTCCTGGGCAGGAATGCGTATTTAGATTCTCGGCGACTGCAGAGAGCTTTCTAGACTCGCTTTCATTTCTGGTTGACGCTCAATTAGCTGGGCTCCTGATGCCTTTTTAATGATCCTCTTAGAATTTTAGAGGCGAAGGGACGTTTGGAATTATTTAGCCGCCGGATATAGCTGGTTAGTGACAGAGCCAGGGCATAGAGGGACGGGGTGGGGGGAGGGGAGGCACGACATCTTAAGGAATACAGAGTCGCAGGTGGTGAGCTGGGTAGGGCTCCTGTGTGCGTGCTCAGGATACCGAGGGCTGCCCAGCCCTGGAATACCCGCTTTGGACGGCATGCGAGGGGTGCGTTCGTGGTGATAAAGCCCTTCCTCCCCGAGCAAGCATCTCATGAAGGCAAAGTTGTATGGTCGTTGCCTGCGTCGTCGTGAACCAGGCGCTTGTGGGTAACACAGCGTGAGCGACCCCCTGAGCAGCACTCCGGTGTGGGCTCATCATTCCCGTTTTACTGGCCAGGAGACTGAGACGCAGGGAGGGTAAGCGACTGACCTGTCCCCGGCCAGGGGACAACCGAGTGGTCAGGCTGGAATGGAGCCCTGGTTGGATCTAACTCCGTACCACTCTGCCCCCATGACCTTCCGTGGGAAACCCCGGGGTCTGAAGAACACGGGGCAGCTCACGGAGGCTCTTGAGCAGGAGAAGATGATTCAGGAGGCTCATTCTCGCAGTGGATCCTGATGGAAGGGTCAGTGGCCATGTGGGGCTCTTCCTTGTCAGGGACGTTGTCCTGGGACATCCCAAGGGGACTCTGTGTACAGGTGTCTTGGTTGAGAGATACAATGGGAAGATCCTAGAAGGTCACTAGCCAGAGGCGTCGTCTCCGAGAACCCGGGGAAAGGCCTTGTTGGTGTCCTGAGCCCAGGACCTTCCTGGTGGCTTCTGCTTCCTAACGGCAGCTGGAGGAGCCCCTGACGGGAAGCCGGGATTCGATTGGGGGAAATAAAGGAATATCGGGATTGGGAGCAGAATGAATGGGTTGGATGGAGGCCTCTTTCCACCTCTTGGTCTCTAGAGAAAGATGGTGTCTGCCTGCCTTTGGGGCCACAGGGCTTCTAGTGACAGCAGGCCTGCTCAGTAGCCTAAAGCGCCAGGGGAGGAAGCCAGGGTTTCCTAGAGGGCAGAAGCGGCCCATACCACTCACGAGGGAAGAGATCATAGATGGATTAGATGGGACCCAGAGAAGTGGGCCAGACGCAGGGGCTGGTCTGAGGGGCCCAGAGCTGTGTTGATTAGAAAGGAAGCAGACGACCCCGCGTCTGGATGAAAAATAGTCCTGAACCTTTCGCTTCGGTCAGAGCCGTCTGGAAGGTTAGTTAGTGTACAGACCACTGGCCTCTTCCCTCGGAAGTTCTGATTCAGGAGGTCTGGTGTGGGCCTAGGAGTTTACACTTCTGGAATGTTCCCTGAGAAGAGGGATGCTTCCGGTTTGGGGAACACATTTTGAGGACTATTGAGCAGGGCAGTGCTGCTTGTCAACCAGAGGTTGGATATCTAGGGGCGGACGACGATATTGGTTGTCACAACTGCTGTCTAATGGGCAAGACGGATGCTTCCAGAAGATACTGCAAGGCACCAGACAGAAATGCTTCCAGAAGATTCTATAAGGCACCAGACAGGGATGCTTCCAGAAGATTCTACAAGGCACCAGACAGGAATGCTTCCAGAAGATTCTACAAGGCACCAGACAGGAATGCTTCCAGAAGATTCTACAAGGCACCAGACAGGGATGCTTCCAGAAGATTCTACAAGGTACCAGACAGGAATGCTTCCAGAAGATTCTACAAGGTACCAGACAGGGATGCTTCCAGAAGATACTGCAAGGCACCAGACAGGGATGCTTCCAGAAGATTCTACAAGGTACCAGACAGGGATGCTTCCAGAAGATTCTACAAGGTACCAGACAGGGATGCTTCCAGAAGATACTGCAAGGCACCAGACAGGGATGCTTCCAGAAGATACTGCAAGGCACCAGACAGGGATGCTTCCAGAAGATTCTACAAGGTACCAGACGGATGCTTCCAGAAGATTCTACAATGTACCAGACAGGGATGCTTCCAGAAGATTCTACAAGGTACCAGACAGGGATGCTTCCAGAAGATTCTACAAGGTACCAGACAGTCCCCCCCCAAACAGAATGGTCCTGTTCCAAACGTCAGTGGCCCGAAGATGGAGAAGTCGTGGTTTAGAGAAAGTCTTTAGGGGCCAGGGACGGGAGACCAGGTTAGAGTGGTTCTGGAGAGAGATGATAGCTCTGGGCTGGAGCGGCAGGTGGTGCTGGGGGGTAAGATTGTGAGTAAAATGAGTGCATTCTGATTGGGACAGAGGGCCCGTCAGCTCTGGGCCAGTACAGAATAGAAACCGACTTCCGTGTGCACATTTCAGACGACGGCCAAACATCCGTCCTCGCACTGGGCACAGCCAGACAGGGCTGGTAAACAGTACCGTAAACCTGCCCTTGTTCCCTTCGCCAATCCCTGTGGGTCATGAAATTTCTGTTGTTCCTCTTTTCTCTGAGCTGCTTAATAACGTTCCCACTTGAAAATGGACAGCCATCTATCTCTGCTGACCCACGGAGTAGAGATGTCTTCGGTAGCTAGTTCTGTGGGGGTCAGTGGTGCTACCAGCGGCCATGCGTGTTAGTGGTGGTGACCTGGAGCCCGCAGAGGGGGAGGGTTTGGGCAGGGCTGGCCTCAGGCAGAGCCGTTGAGTCCCTGCCCACGTGGGTGATTTTCTGATGTAGCGTTGACGTTGAACTGCAGATTGCATAGACCTGGAGGCGGAAGGACTACTGAAGAAGCCCCAGCCTAACGCTGTCTGCTCAACAGATGCTCTGGGAGAGGCGTTTCAGCTCACCGAGGCAGTGCAGGGCGGTCAGGCAGGCTAGGGGCTTGTAGGGTGGTCAGGCAGGCTAGGGGCTGGCAGGGCGGTCAGGCAGGCTAGGGGCTTGCAAGGCGGTCAGGCGGGCTAGGGGCTTGCAGGGCGGTCAGGCAGGCTAGGGACTTGCAGGGCGGTCAGGCAGGCTAGGGGCTTGTAGGGCGGCCAGGCGGGCTAGGGGCTTGTAGGGTGGTCAGGCAGGCTAGGGACTTTGATGCCAGGCTGCCTGGGTTTGAACCCTGCCGTGCACGAGCAGTCCAACTTCAAGCAACACAGGCTTCTCTGTGCCTCAGTTTCCTAATATCTAAAATGGGCCACTGCCTGACCAGGCGGTGGTGCAGTGGATAGAGCGTCAGACTGGGATGCAGAGGACCCAGGTTCAAAACCCTGAGGTCGCCAGCTTGAGCATGAGCTCATCTGGTTTGAGCAAAAGCTCACCAGCTTGGACCCAAGGTCGCTGGCTCGAGCAAGGGGTTACTTGGTCTGCTATAGCCCTCCGGTCAAGGCACATATGAGAAATCAATCAATGAACAACTAAGGTGTCGCAACGAAAAACTAATGATTGATGCTTCTCATCTCTCTGTTCCTGTCTGTCTGTCCCTGTCTATCCCTCTCTCTGACTCACTCTCTGTCTCTGTCTCTGTAAAAAAAAATAATAAAATAAAATAAAAATAAAATGGGCCACAAACATCACTGGATTACTTATTTAAGGATTCAATAAGGTGATCTATACGCCTTTAGAAAAAGTGCCTGGTCCACTGTATGAACGACATCAATGTTCGCTACTGTTATTACTGTGAACGTTATTCTGTGTAGGGAGGAATATTCATGAAACATTTCAACCCGAGAATGAAGAGAGAGCTTGGTGATTTGAAAGGGACTAAGTTGATTCTAAGGATTCAGTCTTGTGTACTGGGACGTGTTAGGGAGTGACAGAAGTTGAGCTTAGTCTTAAGCACTTTTAATTGAGGCCATTGATCATATCGTTACAGATGCTTCTGAGACGGTTGGGGACATAGGACTTGAAAAATGGAGCTGGATTGTAGGTCTGAGTAATAGGGACAAAGATGAAGTTGGGACACAGGGAAATTCACAAAGATGTGACTTTGCGAGAATGTAACTTGCTTTATACCCAGCACTTTATATAGGTGTTATTTCATCCTTATAATCTTTCAAGGGGGTATTATTCCCATTTCACTTATTTATTTGTTATTTTTTCCAGTTTGTTTATTTTGTGTATGTTGAATTGGAGTCAGATAAATTATATATTATTTTATTATTTTTAATTTATTATGGTATTATTCCTATTTTAAAGCTGAATAACAAACCACTGAAGTTTAATAACTTGTTTAAGATTACATAACAGGTTAAGTGGATTAGTTAGAATTAGAATCCATCCATCTATATTTATTCATTCAATGGACATTTAAAAATTACTTCTTTTTTTTTTTTTTTACTTTTTTTTTTTAAAGCAGCGTAAGTCTCAGCAGAGTTGAGAGAAAGGTGCATACATTTCCAACGCTTCCTGCCTCTCTGCACATGTATTGATTCCTCCGTCATTAACATTCCCAGAGTGGTTACAATTGATGAACTTACATTGGCACATTATCACCCCAAGTCCATAGTTTACAAGAGGGCTCACTCTTGGAGTTATGCATTCTGTGGGTTTAGAAATGTATAATCACGTTATACTGTTATACATATCATCTGTATGATACTATAATGGTATTATTGAATACATAGTATCACACAAAGTATTTTCACTGTCCTAATCCAATGGACATCCATCACGCCATCACGGGCTGGGCACAGTGCTGGCTTCTGAGGAGGACGAGAGGAATGGAACCTGACCGGGTCCTCAAGGGGAGCACAGGCCAGGCCAGTCTGTCTTCAGAGCCCAGGCTGTGTCTAGTCTACCTTCGTGACTCCACAAGAACAAGACACCTGTCCTCTGTGTCTCCGGAAAGTTGAACAGAAAGAAACACAAGCATGGCATGGGCAGTGAAGATTTTTTATAGTCTCTTCATTTGTTTCTTCCTTCCTTTTTTTTTTTTTTACAGGGACAGAGAGGGGGTTAGAAAGGGACAGACAGGGAGAGAGATAAGAAGCATCAATCATTAGTTTTTCGTTGTGACACCTTAGTTGTTCATTGATTGCTTTCTCATATGTGCCTTGATTGTGGGCCTTCAGCAGACCAAGTAACCCCTTGCTTGAGCCAGCGACCTTGGGTTCAAGCTGGTGAGCTTTTGCTCAAACCAGATGAGCCCGTGCTCAAGCTGGCGACCTCGGGGTCTCGAACCTGGGTCCTCTGCATCCCAGTCCGACGCTCTATTCACTGTGCCACTGCCTGGTCAGGCTCTTCCTTTCTTTATGAGAGTGTGTGTCTGTTAATATTTGATACATTTCAAATCTAAACAGTGCGTCTTACTGGGATCTTGTCGAGAGGTAGCCGCTGAGCCTTCCTGGGTGTGGTTTCTGGGAGGTAAGGAAGGGCAGGTCTGATTTTCTCCGTTAGACGGGAGACATTTCACACATTTAAAGCAGTTTGCCCTACGGTCGTTTAGCTGAGCGAGACATTTCACACATTTAAAGCAGTTTGCCCTACGGTCGTTTAGCTGAGCGAGGTTACTGCCAGGCATAGAAATTCAGGTCTCTTGACCCATTTCACGACAGGTTGTTTTGTTTTTTAAGCTTTCTTGAAAAAGAGAAGATTGAGGGTAGGAAGGGTCGTGAGTCGGGATTGAATGATAACTTTATAACAGTTAGGGTTATTTCTGCAATACCCAGTCTTCTGAAAACTGCCGGAGAGCCAGCCAGTGAACTTAAAGCACTCGAGGATGGTAGGAAGTCAGCACCCTGAGAAGAAGCGTCCTGGTTGGCGGGTAGAGAGAGGAAGGCCGGGGGCCACCTCTCCTCGGGTCGTTCAGGGTTAGAGGGCTGTTGGGTCCTAGGTCGGCTCCTTTGGGAAAGTCTAGAGATGAGAGTCGTGACTCCTCATGGGGTCATCCATTCTCTTGCTTTTCTATTTTCTATCCCTTGTCATTTATTGTATTTATTTTTATTTTTATTAAGTGAGAGGCAGGGAGGCAGAGAGACAGACTCCCACATGTACCCCAAAGGGGATCCACCCGGCATGCCCACTATGAGGTGATGCTCTGCCCATCGGGGGCCATTGCTCCTTTGCTCAGAACAGGAGCCGTTTCAGCGCCTGAGGCGAGGCCATGGAGCCGTCCTCAGCACCTGGGACCAAAGTGCTTGAACCATTAGAGCCATGGCTGCAGGAAGAGAGAGAGAGAGAGAGAGAGGAGAGAGGAGGGGAGGGGAGGAGTAAAAAGGCAGATGGCAGATGGTCACTTGTGCCCTGATCGTGAATCAAACCTGGGACTTGCCCGTGCCAGGCTGATGCTCTACCGCTGAGCCAGCCATGCGGGGCTAGCCTTTGCCATTTATTATGCAAAGTGTCTATTCATTAAAGTTCTCTGTTTGTGGTTCTGAGCTCACAGCAGTGCACACTCAGACCACTGGGCCCAGCTGACCACAGCTCTCCTCTAGTCGCTTCTGACGTAAGACAGACACTTGGGGATAGTTGAAGATTTTAAATAAACAGGTGCTCCGCCTGACAACACCAACATACGCTGTCTATTCAAGTTGAAACATCGCACCAGGGTCAGATGCCACCCACCTTCCCACCCACACCCCAACCCTTTCCTCCCCAGACGTCCCAGGAGTTTGTGGAGAAACTGACCAAGCGACTCAAAAGGCATCCCGAGGAGACGGGCGGCTTCCAGGAGGCACCGCTGGCTTACGACGCCATCTGGGCGCTGGCGCTGGCCCTGAACAAGACCTCTGGCGGGGGCGGCCGCTCCGGTGTGCGCCTGGAGGACTTCAACTACAACAACCAGACCATCACCGACCAGATCTACCGGGCCATGAACTCCTCGTCCTTTGAGGGTGTCTCTGTGAGTCCCAGCGACCTGTGTCACCCTGTGCCGTCTCCCGCTGAGAGAGGGAAGGGGACCCTGACCCTGGAAACGTGTGTTCTCTTGGTCTCTCGGTTTCCTCCCTGTAATCATTCTCTGACCGACGGAGGAAGTAGGAATGAACCAGAGAAACACACGGGGGACGAGAAGGGAAAATTTCTTTCAACCTCTCACCTCATTGGAGTCCAGATATTTATAAATCAGATAAGAATCATGGGCTTTTGAAAGGGACAACAGAAAGATCATCTCCTGGGTCCTTTTCAAGTGGAGAAATTAGCATCCAGAGGGATTTGGTGGCTTTCTCCGGTCACACAGTCAGAAGCCAGGTGTCCTGGTGCCCTCCCTGGGGATTTTTTTTCCCTGTTCAAACCTCAGGGGTGACGCTTCTCAAAAGAAGACCGTTTCTGAAATCCAGGCTGTGGGCATCCTGGGAATGTCCTATATGCAGGCAAATGCCATAAATAGCATCCATTCAGAAGCTCAGTTACCATCAGAAACATAAGGTTTCAAAGAGCCCGTGTTCTCGCTTTCACTGTTGCTTTTATCCCCCTGGCTGTCTCGGCCGTTCCTCCCCTCAGGGCCACGTGGTGTTTGATGCCAGCGGCTCCAGGATGGCCTGGACACTCATTGAGCAGCTGCAGGGTGAGCACGGAGGGGGCGGGGCAGCGGGAGGTCAGGGGGCGGGCGGGGGCGGGGCAGCGGGAGGTCAGGGGGCCGGTGGGGGCGGGGCTGGACTCCAGGGGGCAGCACAAGCCAGCCTTGGTGCCTCCCACCTCCTGCCCCCAGCCCTCTCTTTTTGGCTGAAACAGCCCAGTTTTATTTCTCACCGTTCTGCAGGCTGAAAGCTCAGAATGTGCTTTTCTCTAGTAACTGTCCATCAAGCTAATAAGTGCAGATACCCCTGACGACAGCCATGATAGGGAAACAGCCCCCGTCCGGCTGGGTTCCCTTTGAGTCGGAGGGGTTGTGTTCTTGAGAAGCGGCACACGCTTCGGAAACAGCCACTCTTTCCCCGTCGGTTCCCTTTAAAAAAAAATTTTTTTTTTTTTAGTGAGACAGGCAGACAGACAGCAGACAGGAAGACAGAGAGATGAGAAGCATCAACTCTTCGTTGCGGCACCTTAGTTGTTCATTGATTGCTTCTCACGCATGTGCCTTGACTGGGGGGGGGTGCTCCAGCCGAGCCAGTGACCCCTTGCTCAAGCCAGCGACCTTTGGGCTCAAGCTGGGCGAACCTGTGCTGAAAGCCGGCGACCTCGGGGCTTTGAACCTGGGTCCTCAGCATCCCAAGCCAACGCTCTATCCACTGTGTCGCCACCCGGTCAGGCGGCTTCCATTTTAATTTCAGAAATTTCTCTTTGGTGGCCTGGGTGGAGGGGTTGATGACTTGCACACCCGTGGACTCCAGGAAACCTGCTCTTTGTAAAGAGAACGTACAGACTTTTCTTGCTGTGCAAGTGCGCATCCTTACTTTTTCTGTCGTCTGTATAGTTTGGCTCTCCTAGGTTGCGTTTCTTTATCACTTCGCGTCCTTGTGATTCTGCCAAACCTCCGGTTAATCGTCCAAGGCCGCCGCGCGCTCAGCCTCTTGTAGCGCGGCCAGGACGGCGGCCGCGTTTTTGGCTCCCTGTGAAAAGCGTCTTTCTTTCCTTGTCCCGCCTCCCACGCTCCCTCCGCGCCTCAGCTCCTCGCTGTATTCAGGCGACAGGAAATGGACTCCAGCCATGGGGAGGGGGGTGTGAGTCGGCTTTCCATAGAAACGTTAGGGGACCTGGACCAGTCCCAGGATTTCTCCGGAGCGATTGAATTCCTCTTGGCAGCTCTTGCAGGTGTGACCTGGATCTAAGGAGCTAGAGCCCAAGCCAACCAGCCTAAGAGCCATTTATGAAATTAAAATGAAAGCCCCTGGGGATGCCTGACCAGGCGGTGGCGCAGTGGATAGAGCGTCGGACTGGGATGCGGAGGACCCAGGTTCGAGACCCCGAGGTCACCAGCTTGAGCACAGGCTCATCTGGTTTGAGCAAGGCTCACCAGCTTGAGCCCAAGGTCTCTGGCTTGAGCAAGGGGTCTCTCGGTCTGCTGTAACCCCACCTCCGCCCCCACCCTGGTCCAGGCACATATGAGAAAACAATGAACAACTAACGTGCTTCAAAGAATTGATGCTTCTCATCTCTCTCCCTTCCTGCTGCCTGTCTGTCTCTTTTCCTCTCTCTGACCCTGTCTGTCTTTGTCACAAAATAAACAAAAAACAAATAAATAATAATAAAATAAAATGAAAGCCACTGGGGAAATAGATTCTGTCACAAGAGGGAGGATAAACACGGTTGAAGCTTTAACGCAAGAATCAAAGTGGGAGACTTCTTGCTCAGGGAGGTGTCAGGCTGTGGCATGAGCGGCCGGCACTGTGGAGCCTTCTTTACTGAAGGGCTTTATATATACCTAGAGGACGTTATTGGATTGGTGGGACCGACCTGACCCTGCCTGTCCACGCGACCCCTCGTCCTCCTGAGTATCTCCTGGGGCTCGGGTGAAGAGACACTCAGGGACAGCCCTGGAGAGCTACTTTAGGGAAGTAGGAAACTGAAGATGCCCAGGCTTGGCTCTTCTCCTGCCGTGGTCATGCCGACTGTCCTCTGCCCGTCTCCCCAGGTGGCAGCTACAAGAAGATCGGCTACTATGACAGCACCAAGGACGATCTCTCCTGGTCCAGAACAGACAAGTGGATCGGTAAGCAAGTGGACCCTGTTCCTGTCCCTCTTTGGCCCCTGGAGCAGTCCTGGGAGAGAGCCCTCACTGGAACGAAGAGGGAGGAGCAGGTGGCAGCAGGCTGAGGTGCACCGGGGCGGTGGGCCAGGGCCAGGGTCAGAGACAGAGAACAGAATCTCCTGGGTGGGGGTAAGGGAGACTGGCGTGTTTGCAGAGGGAGCGGGCAGTTGGCAGCACGCACTATTAACAAGTCCCTGGGGGCTGGGGTTGGGGGGGTAGGCAGGGCTGGAAACTGAAGCTCCATTAGGATCTCCCGGATGTTCTGGTGCCTTTGACATATCTGGCCTAGAGTTTGCCTCTCTGTCTCTGTCAGTGAAACATTCGCTTTACGCTGGCTGTAGGAGAGGATGCAAAGTGTCTTCTGCTAGGACGGGCATTTCAAAGGGAGCAATATAGTCTCTGTGCGCTGGGTGGGCTAAAATAATAGGAAATGGCAAGATACTAAAAAGGTGGACAAAGGGAAGAAGGCCCCGGCTGACGAAATGAAGGCTTGGCCTCCTAACGGTCTTCAGGGTGGAGGGAGGAGCAGCCACAGGACACCCTGCCCTCTGCCCTCCAGCTGGAGTCCTCCGGCCGCTCCTGTGGCGGCTGGGGCTCCGAACTGCTTTATCATTTGAATTTAGGGCAGTGTTCTCTACCGCTATAAATGCTTCATGGCCTAAATTACACTTTCTCCCAAGCTGAGCAAATTGAAATTAGCCCCCCCCCCCCAACTCTGACAAATTGAAGCTTCCTTTTAGTATATGTGCTGCCGAAGTGAGCACTGAAGCTTCCTTTTAATGATAGCTTGGAAAGCACCTTTGGGAATATCACCCTGGGGATTTTATTTTGTTTCTTCTTTTCCTAAAGTTAGAGGAGGTCAGATCAGATACCTGGAGGCACTTCTTTTTTTTTCAGGTTTTTTTTTTTTGTTTGTTTGTTTTTTTTATGAGAGAGTCAGAGAGGGATAGATAGGGATAGACAGACAGGAATGGAGGTAGATGGGAAGCATTAATCATCAGTTTTTTGGGGGGGTTTGTTGGTTTGTTTTTTTTGTATTTTTCTGAAGCTGGAAACGGGGAGAGACAGTCAGACTCCCGCATGCGCCCGACAGGTATCCACCCGGCACGCCCACCAGGGGCGATGGTCTGCCCACCAGGGGGCGATGCTCTGCCCCTCAGGGGCGTTGCTTTGTCGCGACCAGAGCCACTCTAGTGCCTGGGGCAGAGGCCAAGGAGCCATCCCCAGCGCCCGGGCCATCTTTGCTCCAATGGAGCCTGGGCTGCCGGAGGGGAAGAGAGAGACAGAGAGGAAGGAGAGGGGGAGGGGTGGAGAAGCAGATGGGTGCTTCTCCTGTGTGCCCTGGCTGGGAATCGAACCCGGGACTTCTGCACGCCAGGCTGATGCTCTACCACTGAGCCAACCGGCCAGGGCAATCATCAGTTTTTTGTTGTGGCACTTTAGTTGTTCATCGATTGCTTTCTCATATGTGCTTTGACCGTGGGGCTATAGCAGACCGAATGACCCTTTGCTCGAGCCAGCGATCTTGGGCTCAAGCTGGTGAGCCTTGCTCAAACCATATGAACCCACGCTCAAGCTGGTGACCTCGGGGTCTCGAACCTGGGTCTTCCGCGTCCCAGTCCCGCGCTTTATCCACTGCGCCACTGCCTGGTCAGGCTTTTTTGCAGTTTTTGATTTGAGCTCTAAGGAGCCTCCTCTGCTTCTCAGCTACGCCCCTTCTTCCCCTTCCCGTTATTTTTTTTTTTTTCCTTGCAAGACAGAAAAACAGAACAATAACAACAACAGAAACTAGAACTAGGGTGATGGCCCTCAGCCCTCGTCGGCCTCTAGACAGGACGTGGCTCCGTTTTCTGATTGCGTTTCTTCCTGCCCCCTGAGGGCTGTGCTCGGGCAGCCGTGCGGCTCAGGGTGGACACGGCCCTCCTGTCCTCACCCCAGAGACGTGAGCGAGCGCCCACCAGCAGCTCTGCCCACCGCCGTCCCTGTCCCACCTTCACTCCTCCGTCCTCCTTCCTCTCTCTTCCCCCTCTGCCCCTCCCCCTGTGCCACAGGAGGGTCCCCCCCTGCCGACCAGACCCTGGTCATCAAGACGTTCCGCTTCCTGTCGCAGAAACTCTTCATCTCTGTCTCGGTTCTCTCCAGCCTGGGCATTGTCCTAGCTGTTGTCTGTCTGTCCTTTAACATCTACAACTCCCACGTCCGGTAAGGGTCTCTTCCTACATTTTTTAAAAAATTTTTATTTTATTAAATGAGAGGAGGAGAGGCAGAGAGACAGACACTCCCGCATGTGCCCCAACCGGCATTCACCCGGCACACCCGCTGAACGGCGATGTTCTGCCCATCTAGGGCCGTTGCTACCTTGTTGGACAACTGAGCTATTTTTAGCACCTGAGGCAGAGGCCATCCTCAAGTGCCCAGGGCTGAAACCAATTGAGTCATGGCTGCAGAAAAAGAAGAGAGATAGAGAGAGAAAGAGAGAGAGAAGGGGAGGGGTGGAGAAGCAGATGGTCACTTCTCCTGTGTGCCCTGACCAGGAATCGAACCCAGGACATCCACACACCGGGATAACACTCTACCACGGAGCCAACCAGCCAGGGGCCTGACTTATTATTTTTTTTCTGTACTGTCTGTCTCTCTGAGATAATGACCGTTGAAGGGAGTGAGAATCAAACCTTAGCAACTCCGAGGCCTGGGGCCATTGGGATTTTCACTCTGACTTCCTGCTTTCTCAGTGATCACTGAGAACACGGGGGAAACCGGGTGGAATGCCTGTCCCTGCTCCAAAGCAGCTAACAGAAATATAAAAAATCCTTTGGGAGCGGGCAACACAGTGCAGGGCTCTGAATAGAGAGGATCCTGTGGGGGGAGGAGGGATCTGAGCTGGGAAGCCCCGGGCAGCCGGCTTTCTCTCAGGGCCCTGCTGCCCGCTGCGGGGGGGCCTGGCCTCCTCTGTCCTGTGGTGTTGGGACGGCCCAGCCTCCCTGGGGAGAGGGTGACTCTGCTGTCCTCCCTCTGCTTCCCCTCCCGCCCCTCTGCCCTAGTTACATCCAGAACTCACAGCCCAGCCTCAACAACCTGACAGCTGTGGGCTGCTCGCTGGCGTTGGGACGGCCCAGCCTCCCTGGGGAGAGGGTGACTCTGCTGTCCTCCCTCTGCTTCCCCTCCCGCCCCTCTGCCCTAGTTACATCCAGAACTCACAGCCCAGCCTCAACAACCTGACAGCTGTGGGCTGCTCGCTGGCGTTGGCCGCGGTGTTCCCCCTGGGGCTGGACGGTTACCACATCGGGAGAGGCCAGTTCCCCTTCGTCTGCCAGGTGAGGACCGGGTGGGCAGGGCCCGGGCCGAATGTGGCCGTCACCCCCCCTCGGGGGCCCTCCTCCAAGACGTCACCGCCGCCCTGGTCTGTGGCTCTGTCCCCTCCTGTCTGTGTCCCCAGATGCTCCCATTCCGTATGTAATTCACTGGCTCCCATTCCGTAATTCACTGGCGGCCCCGAGGTTGCCCAGGGCACGCCTTGCAGAGAAGGGGAGGGGGCGTTCGAGAGGAAGAAAGGTTTCTGCACAGAGGACCCGTGAGCAAGGGTGGCTTGTCTCTGGTGCGGGAGCTGAGAACGGGAACCCGGTTTACTGTGGACGCCTTCGTTGTTGAGCTTGGGCAGGACGGAGGCAGAAATCTGAACCAACTGCCGGCATCGCGATGGGAAGAGACCGCTGTTGCACAGGGAAGAGGTCCTGTGGGACTCTCGGCACGGGGAAGATTCTGGGGCCGTGGTTCCAACAGTGGTGTTTGTGTGGTTCTCTGTTATGCTGGAAGGAAATGCCCATCGTTTCCCCTGCCCACCCTCTGCCTCCCCTTTCCTCTGTCTGCCCAGTGCCGGTCTCCATCGTGCATTTCTGCACAGGGCACCTGTGCACAGGCACACACACCCAGGTCGTCAGGGGTGGTCTGTGTCCAGTGGGCTCAGAATGCGGAGGGGGAGGCAGATGGTTAGCGTGGTGCGGCGTGACCCGTGTCAGGAGAGGCAGGTGGTTAGCGTGGTGTGGCGTGACCCGTGTCAGGAGAGGCAGGTGGTTAGCGTGGTGTGGTGTGACCCGTGTCAGGGGAGGCAGGTGGTTAGCGTGGTATGGTGTGACCCGTGTCAGGAGAGGCAGGTGGTTAGTGTGGTGCGGTGTGACCCGTGTCAGGAGAGGCAGGTGGTTAGCGTGGTGTGGCGTGACCCGTGTCAGGAGAGGCAAGTGGTTAGTGTGGTGTGGTGTGACCCGTGTCAGGAGAGGCAGGTGGTCAGCCATGGTGCAGCGTGACCCGTGTCAGGAGAGGCAGGTGGTCAGCCATGGTGCAGCGTGACCCGTGTCAGGAGAGGCAGGTGGTTAGTGTGGTGTGGCGTGACCCGTGTCAGGAGAGGCAGGTGGTTAGTGTGGTGTGGCGTGACCCGTGTCAGGAGAGGCAGGTGGTTAGTGTGGTGTGACCCGTGTCAGGAGAGGCAGGTGGTCAGCGTGGTGTGACCCGTGTCAGGAGAGGCAGGTGGTTAGCGTGGTGTGGTGTGACCCGTGTCAGGAGAGGCAGGTGGTCAGCGTGGTGTGACCCGTGTCAGGAGAGGCAGGTGGTCAGCGTGGTGTGACCCGTGTCAGGAGAGGCAGGTGGTCAGCGTGGTGTGACCCGTGTCAGGAGAGGCAGGTGGTCAGCGTGGTGTGACCCGTGTCAGGAGAGGCAGGTGGTCAGCGTGGTGTGACCCGTGTCAGGAGAGGCAGGTGGTCAGCGTGGTGTGACCCGTGTCAGGAGAGGCAGGTGGTCAGCGTGGTGTGACCCGTGTCAGGAGAGGCAGGTGGTCAGCGTGGTGTGACCCGTGTCAGGAGAGGCAGGTGGTCAGCGTGGTGTGGTGTGACCCTGTCAGGAGAGGGGTCTGCGCATGTACAAGGCGCTCTGGGGCCAATGAGAGCAGCTCGAGGGGCGGGGCGGACTTCAGAAAAGGAGGTGGCGTTGGGATACTGAGGGCTGCGTGGGACTTTTGTCCGCTGGAGAGTCGAGGATAAAGGGAACATCGTGTGGCTGACAAAGACAGAGAAGACAGTAGCGGACCAGGAGGGAGCGGTGCGCACAGGTGGCTGGAGGGTGGGCAGGTGGCAGGTGAGGACCAGGGAGCCGGGCCCGGAAGGCAGTGGGACCGCGTGGTGAGGGGTCCCCTGCTGCATCCTGAGTGAGGTGTCCAGGCTGTGACCTGTGGGCATGGCCACGTGCAGGCACTGGGGGCAGTGGGAAGTGACTGGCCATGACAGTCAGGAGGTTTAGGCAAGGTCACCGGGTAGCCAAGTGTAAGATGGAGGGGAGAAGCCCCGCCCCCCCCCCCCCCCCCCGCGGGCCGCGTGCTCCCTGCAGGTCCCGCCCACCCCCTGCGGGCCACGTGCTCCCTGCAGGTCCCGCCCCCCCCTGCGGGCGGCGTGCTTCCTGCGGCTCCGCCCTGCCCTGTGGGCCACGTGCTCCCTGCAGGTCCCGCCCCCCCTGTGGGCCACGTGCTCCCTGCAGGTCCCGCCCCCCCTGTGGGCCACGTGCTCCCTGCAGGTCCCGCCCCCCCTGTGGGCCGCGTGCTCCCTGCAGGTCCCGCCCCTCCCACCCTGTGGGCCACGTGCTCCCTGCAGGTCCCGCCCCCCCTGCGGGCCGCGTGCTTCCTGCGGCTCCGCCCTGCCCTGCACTCTGCGTGTCCTCTCCTTCCCTAGGCTCGCCTCTGGCTCTTGGGCCTGGGCTTCAGTCTGGGCTACGGCTCCATGTTCACCAAGATCTGGTGGGTCCACACGGTCTTCACAAAGAAGGAGGAGAAGAAAGAGTGGAGGAAGGTGAGCTGCTTGCACCCCCCCCCCCCCCCCCCCCCCCCCCCCGCCCCGTGCCCTGGCTCTCGGGCTTCGGCGACCTCCCGACTTGCCTCCCCTCCGTGCTGGCCCAGACTCTGGAGCCCTGGAAGCTGTACGCCACGGTGGGCCTGCTGGTGGGCATCGACATCGTCTTTTTCTCCATCTGGCAGATTGTAGACCCCTTGCACCGGACCATTGAGGTACAGCTCGGGGTCGGGAGGCTGAGCGGCCACACCCGGCCTTCCCTCGAGGCTGCATGTGGCCTGGAGGAGGGAACCGCCCGCCCGCAGGAGATGGCTTCCCTACCTTCCATACTGGAGCTCCTCCTCCCTCCCAGGAGGAGCCCCCACAAGGGGCCCCTGGGTTCAGCCGAGGGACGGAAGTGGTGGGGGTCTGTCTGGGAAGGTGTAGACTTCGCAGGCATCCTGGGAAGAGGGAGACGCCATTCATTCCCGAGGTGTTCAGGGCCAACCCTTCCAGGCCTGGCGTGGGATTTGGCCTCTGTCCTGGGAGTCTCAGGAAAGCGGGGAGCACAGTCAGGGGTCAGGGACTGAGCACAGGGAGGGGCCCAGGCGTGATGGACGACCACCATGCGGTGGCCTCATTTCTCCCTCAGACCTTTGCCAAGGAGGAACCGAAGGAAGATATCGACGTGTCCATTCTGCCCCAGCTGGAGCACTGCAGCTCCGTGAAGATGAACACGTGGCTCGGTGGGTTGTTGGGGACACGGGTCGGCAGGAATGAGGGTTTTGAAATAGAGGCTGCGTGCGGTGTCAGGTCAACCCTGTTCCAATGCTCTTCTCTGTCGTGACACTCATCTTCCCTGGGCGTGGGGGACGGTGGCAGGACAAGGCACAGCTCCTGCTCAGCAGAGACAGGGGCCAGGGGAGTGTCCCGTCCTCAGACCTGGCACCGTTTGTGTCTGGACAGCCCCGTAGAGTAAGGGCAGGCTGCGAGGGCGTGAGTTCAGGCCCCTCTGGCCTTTTTTTTTTTTTTTTTAATTTTATTTTATTATTTGTTTTTACAGGGACAGAGAGAGTCAGAGAGAGGGATAGATAAGGACAGACAGACAGGAATGGAGAGTTGAGAAGCATCAATCACCAGTTTTTCGTTGCACATTGCTACACCTTAGTTGTTCATTGATTGCTTTCTCATATGTGCCTTGACCGAGTAACCCCTTGCTGGAGCCAGCGACCTTGGGTTCAAGCTGGTGGGCTCTTGCTCAAACCAGATGAGCCCGCGCTCAAGCTGGCAACCTCGGGGTCTCGAACCTGCGTCCTTGGCATCCCAGTCCGACGATCTATCCACTGCGCCACCACCTGGTCAGGCAGGCCCTCTGGCCTTTTTAACGTCACTCTGATCTATGGCCACGCATGTCAGACCTAACCCTTCGTCTGGAAGGCTGGCTTCCCGCCTGGAGGGCGAGGGGTGAGGCGGTGTGGACGGCCCTGGCCCTTGCCTGCCTCACAGCTGGCTGTTCACGACTTTCATCTTCCTGGGGGACGTGACTCCCAGTCTCAGGAGGGAGGGGTGAGGTGGGGAGCACTGGAGGCAGTGGACAGGGAGGGGCCCTCGGTCACAGGGTTTGGTTGGAAGGGGAGGCTCCCACTCCATCGTGGGGCTCTGAGAAAGAGCAGCAGTGGGTGACTGGCCAAGGGAAGAGGCGTGAAGGGGGACATGGAGGTCCTGGTGCCTGGTGACCCTTCCCTGTTGTCCTAGGCGTTTTCTATGGCTTCAAGGGGCTGCTGCTGCTTTTGGGTATCTTCCTTGCCTATGAGACCAAGAGTGTGTCCACTGAGAAGATCAACGACCACCGGGCCGTGGGCATGGCCATCTACAATGTGGCGGTGAGCTCCGGGCCCCCTGGCACGGACCCCGGGGGCTGGCTGCAGCAGCCCTGACGTGGGGGTGCTGGGCAGGGCCATCTACAATGTGGCGGTGAGCTCCGGGCCCCCTGGCACGGACCCCGGGGGCTGGCTGCAGCAGCCCTGACGTGGGGGTGCTGGGCAGGGCCATCTACAATGTGGCGGTGAGCTCCGGGACCCTGGCATGGACCCCGGGGGCTGGCTGCAGCTGCCCTGATGTGGGGGTGCTGGGCAGGGCCATCTACAATGTGGCGGTGAGCTCCGGGACCCCCTGGCACAGACCCGGGGGCTGGCTGCAGCAGCCCTGATGTGGGGTTGCTGGGCAGGGCCATCTACAATGTGGCGGTGAGCTCCGGGACCCTGGCACGGACCCCGGGGGCTGGCTGCAGCAGCCCTGACGTGGGGGTGCTGGGCAGGGCCATCTACAATGTGGCGGTGAGCTCCGGGCCCCCTGGCACGGACCCCGGGGGCTGGCTGCAGCAGCCCTGACGTGGGGGTGCTGGGCAGGGCCATCTACAATGTGGTGGTGAGCTCCCGGACCCCTGGCACGGACCCGGGGGCTGGCTGCAGCAGCCCTGACGTGGGGGTGCTGGGCAGGGAAGGGCAGGCGCTGGATCCCGGGTCAGCTGGGTGGAAGTCTTAGAGAGTTTTTAATGCCTTGGGTTTGTGAAGTGCCGTCCAGTCTATGAACACACGTGAACACTGTCCTGTTGACCTTCACACAACCACCCCGCAAGGTGGGCACTGGAATCCCCGCCACGTAGATGAGGAGGCCGATCTGGGTCACAGGCTGGAATCTGCGTCCAGATTTCCCGCCAGGCGCGCCCAGGGGTCGCCTCTCCGGGACTCGGGGTGGTGCACCCAGAGATCCTGGGCGCTCCCGCCCGGAGGGACGGTAGGACCTGGAGCTGGGATGGTTTTTTTCGTTTGTTTGGGTTTTTTTTTACAATTCTTCACAAGCTAGCGTTGAGGATGACCCCAAGCTCGGATCCTTTCCGAGTGGCAAGCTCACCCCAGGGCTCTGAGCCTGCAGATCCCGGACTCCCTAACCCCTGTGCCCCTAGGTCCTGTGCCTCATCACGGCCCCGGTCACCATGATCCTGTCCAGCCAGCAGGACGCGGCCTTCGCCTTCGCCTCTCTCGCCGTCGTCTTCTCCTCCTACATCACGCTGGTGGTGCTCTTCCTGCCGAAGGTGAGCCTCCGGGGGAGTTCTCCCCCCCCCCATCCCGTCTTCCCGGGGCCTGCGCCCTCCCCTGCCTCTCCCCCTTCCCTAAGTTGGGGCTCAGCTTTGCTCCTTTTATTTTCATGTCTTCCCATTCCCACCCACCCTCGGCCCATCACTGACGCGTGGCGCCCTCCCGCAGATGCGCCGGCTGATCACCCGAGGGGAATGGCAGTCCGAGGCTCAGGACACCATGAAGACGGGGTCCTCCACCAACAACCACGAGGAGGAGAAGTCCCGGCTGTTGGAGAAGGAGAACCGGGAGCTGGAGAAGATCATCGCGGAGGTGTGCTGGTGCGGGGTGCGGGGTGGGATCCCGGGGTGGGGTCCCAGGGCAGGAGGCAACATGCCAGGCCAGGGGGTGAATGAGTGCAGAGGCTAGGGAGGGTAAGGGTCGAGCCAGGTGAGAGCCAGCGTGGGCCTCACTATCCGGGAGGGGGCCTCTCTCGCCGGGAGGGGACCTCACTCGCCGGGAGGGGGCCTCACTCGCTGACAGGCGCTCTGCGGAGCAGCGCTGAGCCCTCGGCCTCCCGCGAAGGTGACGGGTGCAGGTGCCCACAGCGCCCACGGGCCCGGGCTGCGCGGGGACGCAGCGGGCACGCTCAGGCTGGGCTGGCACCGGTCCCTCTGAGTTCTTGGAGGCCGCGCGCGCTGGCCTTCTCTCCCCTTTATTTCTCCGATCGTTTCCTCCAACGGGCGCCCCTTCCACGCACAGTTGGCTTCTCTTGTTCTTTCCGGATTCCTCACGGTCTTTTCTTTTGTCCGCCCGCCCCCGTGTTTCCTGCCCTGGCCCCTCCCTGCCTCCCTCCACACCCTCCACGATTTCCCCTTCTCCTGCGCTCCCCACCATCTTTCTTCCTCCAGAAAGAGGAGCGCGTCTCTGAACTGCGCCACCAGCTCCAGTCTCGCCAGCAGCTCCGCTCCCGGCGGCCCCCTCCGACACCCCCAGACCCCTCCGGGAGCCTGCCCAGGGTCCCCCCGGAGCTCCCCGACCGGCTCAGCTGTGACGGCAGTCGGGTCCATTTACTTTACAAGTGAAGGGCGTGTGCTTGTGTGTGTGTGGGGGGGGGGGGGTCGGCCGTAGGGAGGGGACAGGGAGAAGCGGGGCTCCCTGCCCCCCAGGCGGAGGAACAAACGCGCCGGCCCGTCTTGTCCCTTGTAAATACAGCTCCTCCGTGTGACCCTGGGGTTCCCTGGGCCGCCCGCGCTCGGGAACCGGGCCGTGTCCTCTCTTCTTCGTCCGGACGAGTTGATGTTACTACTCACACTGTCGTTGGTGCCTCCCTGGCGCTGCCCCCCGGCTCCCGGGCGGCCTCACCGCACACACCTCTCCCTTCCCTGCGCCGGCGCCCAAGGCCGCCCACCCCCTCGGGTTTTGGTTTTCATGGGGTGATTGAAGGAGAGGAAGTGGGGGGCAGGTTTGAGAGCTGCGTTCAGTGGGTGGTTGGTGAGAATCTTGACCAAAGGAAGTCACTCCTGACTGTCGAGATGGATGGACAGATGGACCCCTGAGGCGGGAGGTGGCGTCCTTCTCACACCGTGGTGTCCTTTCGGGAAGGCCTCCCTGCTGAATCTCAATAAACCAGTGACCGGCGTGACTTAGCACCTGTCCCTCACTGTGAACGGAGCGGGCTCAGTGTAAGCGCAGACTCGGAGGGCTTCACGGAACTGTACTGGCCAGACACGGAGGGGAGGGTGGGGGAGAGGGGTTTAATTAACCCTGCCAGGGCTTAGCTGGGCAAAGCAGGACACAGAGCTGAAGTTAGTGAGTGGTGACACTGGAGGTTTGACGCGTGGAATCCGAGGGCCACAGTGTCAGATTCCACCACGTGTGAAAACCTGTGTGACCTGTTTCTAAGTTCCTGCTGGTGGTGATCATAGCGGTCATCTCCCACGACCCTCGGGCCGCCTTACTCCCTAGGGCAGAGGCAGGGACGGTGCGCAGGGTGGTTCTGGGCCCGTGGAGTGTGCTGGGTAGATGCTAGCCACGGTCGCCACTGTGCCGTGACTTCTCTCACGGTGACGCACACGTGTCGGGACCCCGGAGCACGTGGCTGAGTAAATGCGAGGACTCTCCTTCCCAGGAGCTGAGAACCACCCTGGAAAGATGGTGACTGCTAAGAGACAGTGAGGGAGAGGGCCCCTAAGTAAGTGCTCCCCATCGGGGAAGTCCTCCTCTAACAACTCGGGGCGTCTCGGGAGGACTTGCTATCCAGATGAGAGAAAGTATTAAAGTGGCCAATGGGAAAAAAATAAATAAACAGACTCGTCTGGGACTCTTATAATTCTTTGTGTTCTCTTGGAAAAGTGCTCGTTTTGAAGCTCGACTTTCCTTTTTCCCTTTGACACTCATGTTTTTCTTTTCTTTTTTTATGAGAGGAGGGGAGATAGTGAGTCAGACTCCCACATGCGCCCTGACTGGGATCCACCCAGCAGCCCCCATCTGGGGCCGATGCTCAAATCAGCTGAGCTATTCTCGGCACCTGAGGCTGATGCTCTGTCTACCACGCCACCTCCTGGTCAGGCGGTGCAGGAGAGCTAACAACTCACATTTACAGCGCGTAGAGACGGTATTGGGAGCAAGGTGACAATGAGGGTCCTGTGGTCTCCTGCTCTGGAGTCGTGGGTTTGCCTTGAGGGGTCTGGAAAAGGGGGATTACTCTGTCACTCCCAGGGTATGTCATCTAGATGCAAAAAGACAAATCACAGGCTCAGGAGCTGTCCTCAGCATCCAGGGTGACGCTCAAACCCATCGGGCCACTGTGGAAATAGGGTGAGAAGGGGGAGAGGGAGGGGAAGAGAAGTAGACGGTTGCTTCTCATGTGTGCCCTGACTGGGAATTGAACCCGGGAATGTCCATACGCCAGGCTGATGCTCTATCCACTGAGCCACCAGCCAGGGCCTCGTTTACTTTATGGGCTGAAAATCCTTAACACTGTGTGTCAGTCGGTTATCTTGGTATGCAGGGATGGAGGCTGTACATCTGTGACTCTTACGGTATGCTATTCTTATTTCTGCGGTCTTTGTTACTTATTTTCCTTGTAGTCTGACAGGCCCTAGGCTAAGCAATCTCTCTCTCTCTCTCTCTCTCTCTCTCTCTTTTTTGTGACAGGTACAGATAGGGATGGACACAGACAGGAAGGGAGAGAAATAAAAAGCATCAGTTCTTTATTGCAGCTCCTTTGTCCACTTAGTTGTTCATTGATTGCTTTCTCATATGTGCCTTGACTGGGGGGGCTCCAGCAGAGCGAGTGACCCCTTGCTCAAGCCAACAACCTTGGGCTTCAGGCCAGTGACCATGGGGTCATGTGTATGAACCCACACTCAAGCCGGTGACCCTGCGCTCAAGCTGGTGAGCCTGCACTCAAGCCGGATGAACCTGCGCTCAAGCCGGCGACCTCAGAGTTTCAAACCTGGGTCCTTTGCGTCCCAGTCCAATGCTCTATCCACTGTGCCACCGTCTGGTCAGGCTAAGCAATTTCTATGTTGGCTAACAGGCTAAATGACTTCCACTTGTGGCTGTTCATCCAGACTAGCTCACAAACCTGTTTTGTATCAAATGTATTTTTCTTGGGTTGTTACTTCTCCAGCTTCACTGGTATATCTCCTTCTCCACATCTTCCCATTCTTATGCTCCACTGCTTTAACGCTTTCTACACAGTTAATAAGTAAATATCTCATTAATTTTGTTCCCTCAGCCATGGTTTGAACCTCTAGCAAGAGCCCTGTTATCTCTACACCAGCCAATTACTCATAAACTGGATTCTTTTTTTCTGAAGTGAGAAGCGGGGAGGCAGTCAGACAGATTCCCGCATGCGCCCGACTGGGATCCACCCGGCACGCCCACCAGGGGGCGATGCTCTGCCCATCTGGGGTGTCACTCGGCTGCAATTGGAGCCATTCTAGCACCTGAGGCGGAGGCCATGGAGCCATCCTCAGCACCTGGGCCAACTTTGCTCCAATGGAGCCTTGGCTGTGGGAGGGGAAGAGAGAGAAAGAAAGGAGAAGAGGAAGGGTGGAGAAGCAGATAGGCGCTTTTTCTGTGTGCCCTGACTGGGAATCAAACCCAGGACTTAAACACGCCAGGCCAACGCTCTACCACTGAGCCAACCGACCAGGGCCCACACACTGTATTCTTTTATCCTGTGTGCCTCTAGTCTCTTATTTGCTCCCAAAGCAGCTACGTAACTGTTACTCGTGCTGGAAATACGCACATCTCTGAACATCTGTATCTTCCTCAAGCACACTGAGGATTGAGGTTAAGTAACCTGATGTTGGATTTGTTCCTAGAGCACCAGTAAATAACTGTCCACATGGAATTAGTTTGAAATGACATTTTAGATCTAAAGCTGGTGTTAAGTCATTTATTCCACAGATCTGGTCTCTGCTTGGCCTGTGATGACGCAGTGAATAAAGCGTCAGCCTGTAACAGCGAGGTCGCCCGTTCAAAACCCTGGGCTTCCCTGGTTAAGGTATGATGAGCAGCCAATGAGAAAGTAAAGTGAAACAACTCTGAGTTGATACTCTCACTCCCCCGGCCCCATATCTCTTTGTGAAATCAATAAACAAAATCCTTTATTTTTTAAATCAGGTTTTACTGTGACACATTCTATTATATCCTTTCATCTAGTTGTCATATTTCCCATAGAGCCTGTGCAGAAAGGACTTGATAGGGACCCAGGGCCTCGGGGCTCAGGCAGCCGATAAACAGGTGACACGATAGAGGTTTTGAGGTCAGTGGGAGCACGGAGACAGAGGCGGTTGGAGAAAAGGGATTACAGAAGTGATCTGAGAAGTGGGATTAAGGTCAGCATTATTTATAGGGTGTGATTGGGATGATTACATATGAAATGAAGGTCTCCATTGAGATCAGGACACAGTCACATAATGAGGCTGAAGAGATAATAAGATTAGTCCATGGATGGCTGGAAGGGAGATTAGGATTAAGACAGAGCTGAGCTGATGCTCTGTGCTGACGGCAGGGAGGAGGCTGAGCCAAAGCCACTCTGTGTTGAGCCTGACCTGTGGTGGTGCAGTGGATAAAACATTGACTTGGGAACATGGAGGTTGCCGGTTCAAAACCCAGGGCTTTCCTGGTCAGGCACATATGGGAGTTGATGAGTCCTGCTGCTCCTTCCATCTCTCTCTCCTCTCTAAAAAAAAAAAAAAAAAAAAAAAAAGCCACTTTGTGTTGAGATGGGAATAAAGCTAGGATTTTTTCCTTTTTCTTATCAGCGTGTCCCTAAAGAGAATTTGAATTGGTGCCATTGCCATGGAAATGCTGGGAACAGCGCCGGTGGGGTTAGGACACACAGATCCTTTTCCACGTTCCTGAGAAATAGTCACTCGTGCATTAGTTTACAGGATTAACTGGATGCCGGTTGTCTGCCACGTGCTGGCTCGTACCTTGGAGGAGTGGGAAGTCCGCTGGGAGGACGGAGCTAGGGTGCGTGCGCACCGTGGGGGGAGTGGGAAGTCCGTTGGGTGGCGGAGCTAGGGGTGTGCGCACCGTGGGGGGAGTGGGAAGTCCGCTGGGAGGCGGAGCTAGGGGCGCGCGCACCGTGGGGGGAGTGGGAAGTCCGCTGGGAGGCGGAGCTAGGGGCGCGCGCACCGTGAGCCATGACAACTCTCAAGCGGCTGTTCTTTCTCGTGTCCAAGCGATGCTTTGAGTCATTCAATAAACTCTTATTCCAGGGAAGCAAACCTCCTGCTCGGGGAGCGAATTAGACGTGTTTCTAGATTGGGATGAATTTCTCCAGTTTATCGAGAGGTTGAGATTCCTTACCTGGGCTGGAAAGACACCCCTTGTGCCAAAAGGTAGTGCTCACGGCACGGAGACGTGAGGGTCTCCTGCGTCCAAACTGCTGACACTTTAAAGCTGCTACTGAAGCAGTTTCTGTATCTGAGAAAAGATCATGCTACACGCTTCCTACTGTTGTTAAAGGGATTAAATGAGTCCATGTGTGTAAATGAAGTGGCACCTGTAATAGCATAATCGTCATATAAATACTTAAAAACAATAAAGTAATTATTATCTTTTTAAAAATAATTATTATTTCTCTTTGGGAACAGAGTGCAGGACTGATGGATGACCTCAGGTCTTGGGTCATCAGGGATGCTATGCGCGATACCACAGTTTTGCCAGTAGATGGCGCCAAGGCCCCCATTGTCAAAACTGGCAGCCTGGACAGTAAGAGGTTTTCTGGTCTCTGAGGTGTTTGTTTGTAAAAGAAATACCAGGACTGACGAAGCTACGTTTTCTCCCTAAGGTGCTGATTATACTGGGAAATACAACAGGGTGTATTTGAGAGGTTGCCCGAGGCGCCAAGGGACCTGGAGTTTTAGTTCTAACACCATATTCTTGTGTGACTTTCTGCACTTACCTGGGTTTCAGCTCTCCCCCTCCTTGCTGTTATTTTTGGAAATAAAATAGAACAAAAGTGCCAAACAGACACAGAAGGAAGTAGAGAAGGCTTGAAAGAAAACTCGAAAGACCATTTATTTGGCCGGTGTTGGGGACGGAGGTGAGGAAATAGCGCTGGCACAGCAAGGGAGATGAGAGAGAAGTAGAAACGAGCAGATTAGGCGTGCTCTCACGGAGGTGAGGACGTTCAAATGAAACAGAAGAAAGAAAATAATCAATCTGATCCATATGTTTTTTTCCCAAAAGTTGGTTTAATTCCGAGGGGTACAGAGTTCGGGACAGAACAAAGGGCTGGATTTACTCTGACCTCACAGCTCAAGTTGAAACAACTGAGTGAGAAGAACTGAAAAGATGAGCCCCTGAGTGACTATCATCATCATCATCATCATTATTATTTAGGGAGAGAGATAAGAAGCATCAACTCAGAGTTGCAGCACCTTAGTTGTTTATTGATTGCTTTCTCATATGTGCCCTGACCTGGGGAAGGGGGGGGGTGCTCCAGCTGAGCCAGTGACCCCTTACTCAAGCCAGCGACCTTGGAGTTTTGAACCTGGGTCCTCAGCGTCCCAGGTCAACACTATCCACTGAGCAACCACCTGCCTGATCAGGCTAATTAAATGAATTTAAGTATCAAATATAAGGCTCTGCAGAATTAAAGCTTGGTCCTCTTACTGATCAAAGAACGAACTTTTCCTATACTATTGGTCTGCTCCTGCAAGATATTAAGTTTTTTGCCTAGAAAACAAAAACTTTTATCAAAATTTTTTGTATTTTATGTTGTCTTGATCAGCTCCTTGATTACATAAGAAAACTAAATGTTCCCTAACAATTATGTTACCTTCTGTATTTGTATTTGAATTATTGTCACATTGTTTAAGTGAATAATTAAGTATTGTTTCGTAATGATCTGTGATCTTTTTAGTAAAATTTCCAAACTTTTTGATATGTTTGACAAACGTTCCAAGAGACTATTTAGAGTCTTTTCTTGACCTGGAATACCTCAAAATATTTGTACTCTCCCCTTATAAAAGAGAAACATTAAACTTATTTGGCTTATTTGGCATAATATATAAAAAGGATTGTACAGTAGGTGGTGATAAGCTTCTAGGGTATATTGTATGGGTAAATACTATTAATATGAGCATGTGAAAATTGTGTAAAGTTTCTAAAATTTTGATGTGTCCTGGTATAATGTTATCACTTGTAATGATTATTTTTTTAAGATGTTGCATGTTATAAAGAAAAACAATTTTTTTGTCAATTACATTGTAATCAGATCTTTAACCATGTCATTTTAAGTTTTTAAAAGTTAATTTGTCCCTGCCTGGTGGCTCAGTGGATAGAACGTCAGCCCAGTATATGGGCATTGTGGATTTGATTCCTGGTCAGGGCACACAGGAGAAGCAACCATCTGCTTCTCTCCCCCTTTCTCTCCCCCTTCTCTCCGTCTTCCCCTCCTGCAGCCAGTGGCTTGAGTGGTTTGAGCCCTGGACACTGAGGACAACTTTTCTTGGTTTTAAGCTGTCAGCCTCAGGTGGGGTTGCCAGGGGGATTCTGGTTGGGGCACATGCGGGTGTCTGTTCCACTATCTCCCATCTCTCACTTAAAAACAACAACAGGCCCTGGCCGGTTGGCTCAGTGGTAGAGCATCGCCTTGGCGTGCAGGAGTCCCGGGTTCGATTCCCGGCCAGGGCACACAGGAGAAGCGCCCATCTGCTTCTCCACCCTCCCCCTCTCCTTCCTCTCTGTCTCTCTCTTCCCCTCCCGCAGCCGAGGCTCCATTGGAGCAAAGATGGCCCCGGCTCTGGGGATGGCTCCTTGGCCTCTGCCTCTGGTCACGACAGAGCATCGCCCCCTGGTGGGCATGCTGGGTGGATCCCGGTCGGGCGCATGCGGGAGAATGTCTGACTGTCTCTCCCCGTTTCCAGCTTCAGAAAAATACAAAAAACAACAACAAAAAACTATTTTTCAAAGTGGTTCAGTGACATGTCAGTGTGAGAAGTTCTCCAGGTGACTGTGAAGTTACAAATAGGACAGTTATAGTTCAACAAAGAATTCCCTGGTCAACCCACAAACACATCTAAGACATTCTCGCATCAAAACATGTAAAGCTAGGCTTATCCAAGGAACAAGGGAAGAGGGAATGTGGGAGGATGAGGACAGATACCAAGGATGCCACCTGCAGCTCCGGGGTTAGCGCTGGTCCCCGGGCAGGGGGCGGGTCTCAGCGCACACCCGCATCTGCAGCGGGAGGAGGGGGCAGGGGGCGGGTCTCAGCGCACACCCGCATCTGCAGCGGAGGAGCAGCGAGCAGAATGCACGCTTCTCCCTGGGAGGCCAGCACTTTCTGCAGCTGAACCCACGGACCGAGGCAGGGAAGACACAGGTGCGACAGCTCTGGTCTCAGCCGCCGGCACCAGGCAGGAAACCGAGCCACAGCCGCCTCGCCGCCCCCCAGGCGCACACCCCCAGAGCCAGTCAGGGGCCCCCGCAGAAGCCGCAGCGGTGGAGGTGTTGGGGTTCCAGGTACACTATCTGAAGTTCTGAGAACTGGAGAGACAAACACCGCTGCCTGAGCAGCAAGCGCACGTGCAGCTAAGCCCGGGGGCGGGGCGGCCGCCGGAGGCCGTGGGGGCCGAAGCCGTGGGAGCCGCCAGAGAACAAAGCCGAGAACACACGGTCCACCCTCACTCCGCCCACCCACCACACCCATCGCAGTAGATCCGCAGGGGCGCCTGGGAGACCTCGGAGAGCGCCTCCTGCGTGGATCGCGGGGTGCAGCGCTGGACGTGGATCGCGGGGTGCAGCGCTGGACGTGGATCTCGGGGTGCAGTGCTGGAGTATTGCAGACCTGCAGCCACACCGGCCACCACATCCCCCCGTGGGCGTGGTGTCCTTAGACTGAGGTGACCTGCGCACAGAGGGGACACCCACAGCCCCAGGGCATTATCCATGGCCACGGTGACATTGCTTCACAGATAGCCCTAAACTCCAGTGTTAGGTTAGTATCCGGGGCCCCCTACAAAAAGCCTCACCTAGCCAGGTTGGACTTTAGGTGACCCGGGGCCGGGCAGTTCCTGTAACTCTCCACCTGAGCAACCCTGATCGACAGCTGAACCTCTTCCAGACCCTCCGACATTCTGCCAGTTCGTCACCTTCCCGTCAGTTCTCGGAACATTCTGTCACTTAGCGCCCTCCCGCTCCCCTTGTTGAACAGCTGCGGTAACAACAGACGTTTTCCTCGTTTTCCTCGCTAGCGGGAACTGCCACCCAACTCAGCCCTGTGTAGGCTGTGGCTTCTCATCCTCTCGCTGCTGAGCCCGCTAGGGTCTCAGCTCGTCTGCACACAGATGCATAAAGAAACTTCTTATCAAACCCATCGGGCCTCCTGCATCCCTCCTTTGGGGACCCAACGCCCAGCAGTACAAGCAAAAAGAAAGTAAAACTGTGTGCATGAGTGCCAACTACTGAAAAACAAAAGGTAGATCTCTTATCAACCTACTAAATAGAGAGTCTCACTTAAAAAAGAAAAGCAGATTTCATTTCCATAATGTTTATTTTCCAATTACAGGTCACATAAAAAATGTATCTTAGTTTTAGGTTGTAAAGCCAGGAGCCGCCATCGTGGCCATTCACATGCAGGTTTGCATTGGATTCGGACAATCGGTAAAGAAACAACAGAGCCAAAAACTGGTGAGCCATCACCTTTAATTCTAGCTTGCACCCGGCGAGCAAGTAAAAACACACACTGGGCTCCAAAACCCACTCACATTCAGTGCTCACAAAGCCACTGACTTATCCGAGTTTCCTAGAATCAAAAGTTTGTACCTTACCAGCCTTATTCACCTCTGTTCCCCATCTCCTTCCTTCTCCCTGCACAAACTCTGCACAAACTGGCCTCTCACTCAGCATTCCACCATTTTGGCTGCTTCTCCTGGCCTCCTCCACGTGGCCTCTCTCTGCTCTCCTCTCTAATGCTGATCTCAGGAACCAAGAGAGCAAGCTCCTGGTCTGCCCCACATTATAGTGCAGAAAATCAAAACCTTTAATCCAATATACAAAATAGGTAAGTCTCTGATACAAAGTACGCCCCACATCAAAAAGGGTGAGAGCCTGACCTGTGGTGACACAGTGGATAAAGCGTCGACCTGGAAATGCTGAGGTCGCCAGTTTGAAACCCTGGGCCAGCTCTTCCCCCCTTCTCTCTCTCTCTCTCTCTCTCTCCTCTCTGTCTCTCCCTCTCCTCTCTAAAATGAATAAATAAAATTTAAAAAAAGTAATGTTGAATTGCTTAGAAAGCTTAATCTAAAAAAAAATCCCAAAAACAAAAAGGGTGGGAAAGGCTTAGTCCTAAAACAAAGCCCCAGGCTACAAGGATCCTGCCTGCCTACAGCCCGCCCCCAACACACATTAATACAATCACGCCCATCCCAAGCAATCACCTGGGCAATGGGCTTCCATGTGGGCGGTGCCATCTTTAACAAAGCGAGCGTATGTTTTATCTGCCCAACACAGGTGCACAATATAACGATTAGACATTTATGTACAATACAAAGCGATCATCGCAGTAAGTCTAGTGCTCATCTGACACCATACGTAGCTGTGACAATGCTAATGACTAGATTCCTCATGCTCTACTGTACATCCTAGTGACTGTTCACTTCGACTCCCAAGTTTTTCTTTTTATCGAGATTATTGGGGTGACACTGGTTAACAAATACGGGTTTTCAGTGCACAATTCTACAACACATTCTCTGTACACCGCATTGCATGTTCACACCCCTAAGCGAAGTCTCCGTTCATTGCCATTTGTCCCCTGTAGAGAAGTAACAACTGACATCGCAGAAATACAAAGGATTTTAAGAAAATAATATGACGACCTATATGCCAAAGAGTTGGACAACCTAGGCGAAATAAATAAATTTCTAGAAACAAACAATCTTCCAAAACTTAATCTGGAAGAATCAGAAAACCTAAGCATACTGATTACAACAAATGAGCTTGAAACAGTTACCAAAAAACTCCCAGCAAAAAAAAGTCCGGGACCAGATGGCTTCACAGGTGAATTTTACCAAACATTGAAAGAAGAACTAACAACTGTCCTTCTCAAGCTATTTCAAAAAAATTCAAGAGGAAGACTACTAAGCTCATTTTATGAGGCAAGCATTGTCCTAACTCCAAAACCAGGTGAAGACACTACAAAGAAAGAAAACTATAGGCCAATGTACCTGATGAACACAGATGTTAAAATCTCAAGAAACTATTAGCAAACCAAATCCAACAATGTATTAAAAAGTTCATACACCATGATCAAGTGGGATTTATTCTGGGGAGGCAAGGCTGGTACAACATTCAGAAATCAATCAATGAGATTCATCACATAAACAGAAGGAAGGAGAAAAACCACATGATAATTTCAATAGATGCAGGAAAAGCATTTGATAAAATCCAGCACCCATTCATGATCAAAACTCTCAGCAAAGTGGAAATACAGGGAACATACCTCAACATGATAAAGGCCATCTATGACAAACCCACAGCCAACATCATACTCAATGGGCAAAAATTAAAAGCAATCCCCTTAAGATCAGGAACAAGGCAGGGGTGCCCCCTTTCACCACTCTTATTCAACATAGTCCTGGGAGTCCTAGCCACAGCGGTTAAAAAAGAAAAAGAAAGAAAAGGCATCCAAATGGGAAAAGGAAGAAGCAAAACTGTCATTATTTGCTGACAACATGGCACTGTACATGGAAAACCCTAAAGTCTCAGCCAAAACACTACTAGACCTGAGAAATGAATCTAATGAACAAAATAATCGGTGAACAAAAGAGAAACGAAGGCCTGGACACAGGGAACAGACTGACAGCTGTCAGAGCGGCCGGTGTTGGAGTGCTGGAGAAAAGAAGGTGAAGGTATTGAGGGGAAAAATCATATATATATATATATATATATATCCATAATACATAGATACAGACAACAGGGTGGTGACAGCCAGGGGGAAGGGGGTGCGGTAGGAAGATGGGAGCAAGGGGGGGTGGTAGGGATGGAACGAGACTTTGCTTTGGGCCGTGGGCACACAACGCCGTGTGCAGGTGAGGCTTCGTTGTGTTATGCACTCAAAACATGTATGGTATCGTGAGTCAGTGTCACTCCAGTAAATTCTATAACAAAATAAATAACGCGGCCCTGGCCGGTTGGCTCAGTGGTAGAGCGTCGGCCTGGCGTTCAGGGGTCCCAGGTTTGATTCCCGGCCAGGGCACACAGGAGAGGCGCCCATCTGCTTCTCCACCCCTCCCCCTCTCCTTCCTCTCTGTCTCTCTCTTCCCCTCGCAGCCGAGGCTCCATTGGAGCGAAGATGGCCCGGGCGCTGGGGAATAGCTCCTTGGCCTCTGCCCCAGGCGACAGAGCGACGCCCCAGAGGGGCAGAGCATCGCCCCCTGGTGGGCAGAGCGTCGCCCCCTGGTGGGCGTGCTGGGTGGATCCCAGTGGGGCGGATCCCGGTCGGGCGCATGCGGGAGTCTGTCTGACTGTCTCTCCCCGTTTCCAGCTTCAAAAATAAATAAATAAACAAACAAACAAATAAATAAATAAATAGATAGATAGATAGATAGATAGATAACGCTAACCCTAACTTAAAAAGAAAAGTTCACGGGTGGTGCGCGCATTAGACAGACTTCTTTGCAACCCCACCCGGCTCCGTTTTAGTTCCCTTGACACGAATGAGTCAACACGGCAACTGGTGATGTGCGGTGAGACTCGTTCCCATTGGTGCAGAGCTCAGAGCCAGGTCTGTCCTCAGCCAATGACAGCGTCCACAAGGCACAGACCTTTCCACACTTCCTCTCTTTCTCTTTCTCTTTCTTCCTTTCAGTTTAACCATTACACAGGTAAAATACGCACAAAGTGAAAAAGAAAACAAACACACAGACAAAACCAGGACAAGGCACGTCATAAAAAGTCTATCTCCCCCATTCCTGCTCCTCAGGCAACACCGTTTGTTTTTCTCCTCAGAGGCAACATCTCTTCCCAGCGATGTATGGATATTTCAGCATATGTATATATTTTCTTATTTTCTAAGTACCAGAATAGTATACCTATACTTTTACAACTTTATATTTTTAGCTAATTTCATAATATACACCTTCGTTTATTTAGTTCCTTATTGACAAATGTCCTTTTCATTTTTTAGTATATATAATGTTGCGTGAATATTCTCGTAAGTAGCTTATTTCATACATATATGGGTATAATAATAGGAGAAATTCCTAAAGTGGAACTTCTGGGTTAGAAGATACATAGATTAAAAAAATTTTTAAGTTATATTTTTATCACAAACTTTGATACCAAAAACAAATGTGTGTATGTAACACATGTAAACTCTAAAGCGTTATTGTGTAATAATACATACTCATGGTTTTTACATTTTTATAACAACTTTATTGCATACATACATGGACCTAAACACTATATACATTATTCAGCTCTGCTTGTATTTATTTCCCTTTAGAACATTTATGTTTTAGGATATAACACAACAGAGTGAATACACATTACATCTCTAAATTAAGTCACAAGGTAACATACATTAATGCCACCCCATAAAGTGCTTTCAGCAAATATTAAGTTTTCATAGTTAAACTTTAGACTCTCCACATGGCAAGATAAGAATTCAGAGGGTGTTCTGATGCCTGTTTCCCTGTTGAAAGCTTCAAGTCATTCATTCAACATTTGGACTGGGCTTCCTTGATTTAAAAAAGTGAACACACTCTGAATTTCAAAGTAGCTTATCTTTGGCTCTCTGTATTTTTGCTCGTTTTTAAGAGATTAAAAAAATTATCATTTTTTATGTAATCTTCTTGGTCTTGTTTTTTCACTCAGTGGGTTTCTAGCATATTGAATCCATCCATTTTTACTGCTAATGATATTCTATGATTTAATTATGCATTTTTGTATTACTAAAGGATATTTGAGTTGTTCTAGATTGGCATCTCCATTTTTTTTTTTTTTTTTGAGAGAGAGAGAGACAGGTAGGGTAAGAGGAGGGGAGGAGAGAGATGAGAAGCATCCACTCATAGTTGCATCACTTTAGTTGTTCACTGATTGCTTTCTCATATGTACCTTGACCAGGGGGCTCCAGCTGAGCCAGTGACCCCTTGCTCAAGCCAGCGACTTGAGCTTCAAGCCAGTGACCACTTGCTCAAGCCAGTGACCTTGGGATCAAGTCAATGATCCTACACTAAGCCTTTTCCTGCACTCCGACGGGTGACCCTGGTTTTTTGTTTTGTTTTTTTGCATTTTTCTGAAGCTGGAAACAGGGAGAGACAGTCAGACAGACTCCCGCATGCGCCCGACCGGGATCCACCCGGCACGCCCACCATGGGGCGACGCTCTGCCCACCAGGGGGCGATGCTCTGCCCATCCTGGGCGTCGCCATGTTGTGACCAGAGCCACTCTAGCACCTGAGGCAGAGGCCACAGAGCCATCCCCAGCGCCCGGGCCATCTTTGCTCCAATGGAGCCTTGGCTGTGGGAGGGGAAGAGAGAGACAGAGAGGAAAGCGCGGCGGAGGGGTGGAGAAGCAAATGGGCGCTTCTCCTGTGTGCCCTGGCCGGGAATCGAACCCGGGTCCTCCGCACGCTAGGCCGACGCTCTACCGCTGAGCCAACTGGCCAGGGCCGCCACAGTAGCATTTTGATGGAAGTTGGTTGGCATTTCTGAAGCAATATTCTAGATCTCAGAGCCGTTTTATAAACTCTTTCATGGGCATTATTAAAGAGGTGGAAAAGGGGACTCTGGTCCAAGGAGGACTCCAGGGGGACAGTGACTAGTCCAATATCACCCTATAAGCTAGGGCCAGTGGAGAGGTTTGCAGGGCCCTGAGACACTAGTTTTATAACCTGGAAGACAGCCATAGTACATTTGACCAGGGCTGGTGTTCTGAACTTGTCAGAGGGGCAGATGAAAAGAACTCATTCTGCCTTTGAAACAATCTATTGTGACACCCAGGGGAAGAGCTGTACCGTGGTAAGAAACAGGGAGGAGGTCGGGTCCCAGGAGGAAGCCCTGTACGTGTGGTGAGCCAAGGGGCAGCGGGATGTCCGGAACAGCCCTCAGCAGCTTTGCTTGAGAGGGAATTTCACTAAGGAACAGAGGGGAGAAGAGACAGAGATCAGAGTCCAGACTGGTGGCTTTCGTTACTAGAAAGGGCACTGTTTCTCAGAATCCAGATCCTCTCTGGGTGGGGAATCCCCCCAATCAGGGGATCCCAGGCGTGACCTTGAGGGCACTCCGTGCTGGAAATCCCCAGCTCCCATGGGCAGGCCCTGCATTGCCAGGTGGGGCGGCATCGGCATCGCAGAGACTCCCTGAGCACTCCCGGTCCGGGAGAGCAGTTCTTATCTACTTTTGCTGAATGTCTTCTTCCCGGCCTCTGACCTCTGCACGCACAGCCTCTTGGCTCACCTCTGCCCGAGTAGGGAAGTGTGGGGTGTTTCTAGCAGAGTGTGTCACGCAGGGATACCCCGTCTTCATGTAGACCCCCAAATGCTTCTTGCTCTCACTTGTTCCAAGGCTCCCTGCATTCTTTGCCTTTTTTTTTTTTTTATATTATTCCAAAGTTAGAGGCAGGGAGGCAGGGAGGCAGTCAGACAGACTCCTGCATGCACCTGACCGGGATCCACCTGGCATGCCCACCAGGGGGCGATGCTCTGCCCATCTGGGGCGTCGCTCTGTTGCAACCAGAGCCATTCTAGCGCCTGAGGCAGAGGCCATGGAGTCATCCTCAGCGCCTGGGCCAACTTTGCTCCAATGGAGCCCTGGCTGCAGGAGGGGAAGAGAGAGACAGAGAGAAAGGAGAGGGGGAAGGGTGGAGAAGCAGATGGACACTTCTCCTGTGTGCCCTGGCCAGGAATCAAACCTGGGACTTCCACATGCAGGCTGACGTTCTACCACTGAGCCAACTGGCCAGGGCCTCCTTTGCTGTTCTTGGTCTACCTGTATTCCTTTCCCTAATCTGTACCTGTCCTGTAAACAGAGGCACTCACCTGCATGCACACCCCTTTATCCTTCCCACTGAAGCACAAGGTGGTAGTAAGAAGTCAAGGACTCTACAGAAGTAGAGACTGGCATTTGACCCTTGCTTACCGGCTAGTATGTATGACACAGCTATGGCTGGGTGGTCCTCCTGTCAGTAAGGATACTAATACTTACCTCATCTGAGGTATGGTTTAGTAAAATCTTGTGCAGTTCCTGAAATATCATAAACAGTAGATATTTTCCATTCTTTTACTCAGGTATTCATTTATTAACTCATCCATTCATTTAGTAAATAAAGAGGCAAGTTAATTGAGACATAATCACGACACTCAATATTCCTACTCTTTACGCTGAGCAAAGGACAAGTAAGCAGATAATCCGATCGCTGGACAGATGTGCTCGGAGCGGTTTGCAGAGCAGGTGTGAAAGGACAGGAGGTGAGCACATAACCCGGAGCAGGGAAGAGGAGGGGAGTTGGGGGGCTCTGTAGAGGATGCACTACTTACAGAGCACACTCTTACAGACTCACGGTGTTGGGGGCACAGACATGCCAGTGACCTGGCAGCAGAGAACCTGGCCATGTTCAAGGACACGCAGGGAATTCAGGGACCCGTGTATGGAAGCAGCTAGATATGCAGACTGCAGCTCGGGCCTGGGCCGTGGGTGCGGACCTGAGGGGCTCGGGCCTGGGCCGTGGGTGTGGGTCTGAGGGGCTCGGGCCTGGGCCGTGGGTGTGGGTCTGAGGGGCTTGGGCCTGGGCCGTGGGTGTGGACCTGAGGGGCTCGGGCCTGGGCCGTGGGTGTGGGTCTGAGGGGCTTCTGGCTGGGGTTCTGTGCTGCCCCTGAGAAGTAAGATACTGGCACCAGGATGGTGTAGGGTAGGTGTTGGGCAGATAAAATGTATTATGCTCACCTTGTAAAAGATAACGCTGCCCACGTGGAGGCCGTTGCCCAGGTAATATTAATGTGTGTTGGGGGCAGGCAGAATCGTTGTAGCCTGGGCCTTGGTTTTGGGATTAAGCCTTTCCCACCCTTTTGATGTGGGGCGGTACAATCCAATCATGCCTCAGAGAAGTGACTTTGTATTAGAGACTTCCCTATTTTGTATATTGGATTAAGGGTTTGGATTTCTACACTATAAAATGGGGATGAAGCAGGAGCTTGCGCTCTTGGTTCCTGAGATTATCATTAGAAGAGAGAGCAGAGGAGAGCAGAGAAAGGCCACGTGGAGGAGGCCAGGAGAAGCAGCCAAGATGGCGGAGTGCTGAGTGAGATACCAGTTTGTGTAGAGTTTGTATTTGGGATAAGGAAGGAGATGGGGAACAGAGGTGAATAAGTCTGGTGAGCTAGAAACCTTTGATTCTAGGAAACTCGGATAAGTCAGTGGCTTTGTGAGCACTGAATGTCATTGGGTTTTGGAGCCCAGTGTGTGTTTTTACTTGCCCGCCGGGTGCAAGCTAGGATTAAAGACTATGGCCCACCAGTTTGTGGCTCCGTTGTTTCTTTACCGACTGTCCGAATCCAATGCGAACCTGCATGTAAATGGCCACGATGGTGGCTCCTGGCTTTACAGTAGGCTACCAGAGCAAGAATGGTGAAGAAGAACGTCTGAGAAGAGAGTGATTTAACTTTTTTGTCTGTTTGGTTTTTTAAAGATTTCATTGATTGATTTTAGAGACAGGAGAGAAGAGAGAGAGACAGGGGGAGCAGGAAGCATTAATTTGTGGTAGCTGCTTGTTGTATGTGCCTTGACCAGGCAAGTCCAGAGTTCAAACCAGCGACCTCAGCGTGCCAGGTCGATGCTTTATCCACTGCACCACCACAGGTCAGGGAGAGTGACTTGATTTAACACAGCTTTAAGAATTGACTCTCTTCCTTTTCTAGAAATCACCTGAAGCTCTAAGGTGATGGGATGTGAAACGCGAAAGCAGTTTACTTAAGTCCGGGCTTGCACGGCCGTGACCTTCTCTTTTTCCGGGTTCCCTGCCCCTGGCCCCGCCCCGGCCCCGCCCCTCCCCTGGCCCCGCCCCCTCCCTATCCCGCGGCCCCCACCCCCACCCGGCCCCGCCCTATCCCGCGGCCGCCCTCTTCGGCTGCACAGAAGCCCAAGGTCACAGTCTTGGTCTCTAAACGCAGGGGAGCATAGGGACCTGGAGACCCAGCTGACGGGAGACTAGCAGGAGCCAAGGTGTCCCACCTGTCCATCAGGCCTCCTTCCCTTTGCACACGCACCCTCCCACGTGTCTAAAGAAATATTCCTCACCCGCACAGTACATTTAAATCGTAATTTGTTCCGGTGATATTAACTATCTAATGAGAGCTTCACGTAGGAAGACGTGGTTCTTGTTCAGCTTTGGGAAATAGCTGGGATGAGCTCCTGGATCCTGTTACTGGAGGTGAGCAGGCACTTCCACGCATCCCAGCTCTCCTGGGGAAAAGCCCCGAAGTACCTTGAGATCACTTGGGATCAACCGGCGGGTGAGGCACAGCCAATGGCCGCCGAAAATGCAGCAAACAAAGGTGATCACTTGGCATCTTTGCAGGTTTCTTACTTTGAAAAAAAATTTGGAGCACTTTTTAAAATTTTTTTATTTTTTCTCCTTTTCCAAGTAAGAGGAGGGGAGATAGAGAAACAGACTCCCACATGCGCCTTGACCGGGATCCACCTGGCAATCCCCATCTGGGGCTGATGCTCTGTCCATCTGGGGCCATGCTCCCAACCGAGCTATTTTTAGCGCCTGAGACTCGGGCTCCACAACGCGCCCAGCTGATGCCCTCAACCCAATAGAGCCATGGCTGTGGGAGGAGAAGGGAGAGAGAGAGAAGGGGGAGAAGCAGATGGTCACTTCCCCTCTGTGCCCTGACCCGGAATCGAACCCAAGACATCCACACACCAGGCGGACACTCTACCACTGAGCCAGCGGAGCACTTTTTCAATAAATGCTTTCTTCTTTTTAAATGGGTTTTGGGGCAATGACTTGAGAGTTTGGGACGAGGACGTGATTAATTTGGAATACTAGAAGGAGGAGAGTGATTGAGTACATTCCTCAAAGGGACACAGCTTAGGCGCCCCCCCCCTTTTTTCCCCAGTCCAAATCTGGAGAGACAGGCAGGGAGCAGCGCCTGCCGGTAACCCTGAGGTCACAGAGCGAGGGGTGGGCCGGAGTAAGGACGGGAGGCAGAGGCCCTGGACTGAGAGTGGACGTGGGCTTGCGGTAGCGTGTGCACAGATTGAAGGGTGGGCCGGAGTAAGGACGGGAGGCAGAGGCGCTGGACTGAGAGTGGACGTGGGCTTGCGGTAGCGTGTGCACAGAGTGAAGGGTGGGCCGGAGTAAGGACGGGAGGCAGAGGCCCTGGACTGAGAGTGGATGTGGGCTTGCGGTAGCATGTGGTGTGGGAGGCGGAAGTCAGTATTTGTGGTCTTTGCATCATTCTAGAGAGCGGGTTTGGTCTGCAGGTTCTGGGACAGGACAGGAAGTGTGTTAGAGAGCTCTCAAGAAAGGGCATTTCAATAAACAAAGTTTTCTGAGCCTGGGACACACTTATGAATTCTCTCCCATCCCTTCTTTTAGTAGACCAACAACAGCGGTACTGAAAGAGATGAACAGGTTTGCCCAAGGTGATGTAGCAAAGGGGCCCCCGGGACTGACCCAGGGTGACTGATTCTATGTCTGCATACACCTGGCCAGGACTGCACGAGCCAGCTGCTCACGGCCCCCTCACCCCACACCTGCTCTGACTCTCCTCACCCAAGTGGGTGCCCCTCCTCTCAGAAAGGCCCCTGACTGATGGGGGCTCTAAAAGCAGCAGGAGAAGACCACCAAGTATTCAAGGTGTTTTTGCCATTGAGGGCCCCAGGGCTATTGACTGGACAGTCATACGCCAGTCAGTCCTGGGACTGGTGGGCTGTTCATCATGGGAAAACTTCTCAACGGAGAAGGACTGTCCCAGGTTTGGAACAAGACGGGCAAGTGGATTGGCAGAGGGCATTCATGCTGAATCAGGAGATACTCTCTGCTGATCGACTCCCGCAAGCAAAAGTGAAAGCAGATTCATGAGAACATATGCAGCCCAAAGGGCACCGCACAGCCAGGCAAACACAGGCAGGGGATTTCCAGTGCGGCCAGCTGCTTGTATATAAGCTGGACCTGGACGCGAGGTCCGTGCTCAGCCTCCCGATTTCTCAGTCTCTGGCTTCTGCAGCACCCTTGACTGGAGAGATGGCTCCCAACGCCTCTGGCCTCAGTGTAAGTCGGGACTTGAAAATGGGAGGGGGAGCCTGACCTGTGGTGGAGAAGTGGATAAAGCCTCGACTGGAACACTGAGGTCGTGGGTTCAAAACCCTAGGCTTGCCTGGTCAAGGCACATATGGGAGTCGGTGCTTCCTGATCCTCCCCCTTCTCTCTCTCTCTCCTGTCTCTCTAAAAATGAATAAATAAAATTTAAAGAAAATGGAAATGTAAAGAAAATGAGAGGGGAAAGAAAAGGCCCCTCCAAGGCATATGGGGATCTCAGGAAGGGATGAGGGACAGTGCTCAGGGCGGAGGGGAGGGGTGGGAAGGCTTCTCGAAGGGGGTGAGGTGGGCGCTGACGTCTTCAGGATATGAAGCAAAGTCCTGCGAAGAGAAGCTGGTTGTGTGGCTCTCAAGTCTCTTCTCTGTCAGTCCCCAGACTGGCCACTGTTGGTGGCAGATGGTAAGACAGGGGATAGGGCTTTGCGCACAGCAGGGCTGGCAGCGTCTGAAACTTGGGGAATACTGCCGGGAGCCCTTCTCCCCTTATCCTGTTTCGGGGTCCAGGAGTCTTAAACTTAAGCTTCCTTCTTCTCCCAAAAGAAAGGTTCACAGAACTCATGTACCCTAAGGCATTAATGAGCTGATGCATCGCCTTATATAAATATGGTTCTAGACTCTACAAAGAGATCCAGAAAGGAAGACGATGCCTAGGACTGGAGGGAAGGTGTGTTCTGAACAGAGCACGAGGGGAGGTCCTCCTAGGCTGTCAAGCGACAGCACACTCCTCCTTTTCAGAGAGAGACAGACAGACTGGAACAGACAGACAGGAAGGGAGAGAGATGAGAAGCATCAGCTCATAGCTGCAGCACCTTAGTTGTTCATTGATTGCTTTCTCATATGCGCCTTGACCTGGGGGCTTCAGCCGAGCCAGGCAGCAACCTTGGGCTCAGCCCTGTGACCTCGGGGTCATGTCTGTGATTTCACACTCAAGCCGACCACCTCAGGGTCTCAAACCTGGGTCCTCAGCACCCCAGGTCAACACTGTAGCCACTGCGCCACCTCTGGTCAGGTCCATTTCCATATTATTGAAGTAAGGCTTAGATACAGCCCCTACCTTTTGTGAGTGAGGCCCTGCTTTAATCAAAGGACTAAATCAGTGGTCCCCAACCCCTGGGCCGTGGACCGGTACCGGTCCGTGGGCCATTTGGTACCGGTCCGCAGAGAAAGAATAAATAACTTGCATTATTTCTGTTTCATTTATATTTAAGTCTGAACGATGTTTTACTTTTTAGTTCTGGAATGGATAACAGATGTGGTTAGAAGGAGTAAGACCGATTTTCTTGTTTGTGTTATAACCTGGGAATTCCGAAAGAGAGGTTCCAAGCCAGGGGAGACACCGCCTGTTAGGGAGGCGCTGAGGACCAGACAGGCAATGAGGGCAAAGACATGAAGGAGGGGACGTGGGGAGGGACACGTGGCAGGTCCTCTGACCACTTGTCTCTGACCTTCCCTGTCCAGGTGAACGTCCATTCCGAGGAGTGGAAGCTAATGACCTTCGCGGCCAGCTCGGATGACAGAGTGAAGAAGATCAACGAACATATCCGATCTAAGACCAAGGTTTCCGTGCAGGACCAGGTCCTTCTCCTGGGCTCGACGACCCTAAAGCCTCAGAGGAAGCTGTCATCGTACGGCATAGACAAGGAGACGACCGTACACCTCACCCTGAAGGTGGTGAGCCCCAGTGACGAGGAGCTGCCCTTGTGTCTGGTGGAGTCCGGTGACCAGGGGCAGAGGCATCCCCTCCAGGTGCGAAGATCCAGCCCAGTGGCCCAGGTGAGAGAGATGGTCGAAGCCAAGACTGCCGTCCCCCCTGAGAAACAGACTGTGACTTGCAACGGAAAGAGGCTGGAAGATGGGAAGACCATGGCGGATTACAACATCAAGAAGGGCAGTTTACTCTTTTTGACACCCTACTGCATTGGGGGGTGACCATCCCGGAGGGGCTGCTACCCAGGGCAAAGCAGCTTCCTTCCTGTTAGCTCTCACTCACCAGCCACATCCTCTGAAGTTCTGAGTGAATGAGGGAAAGATAAGAGTAGATTTACAGTGGGAGGTGAGCTGGCAGAATAATGTTTCACTCTCTGATTCTTTGATTCTCACGCAATTAAGCAGCAGGATGTGTGTATTACTGAATACACATAAATAAAGTGTTAGGGCACGGTAGAGATAGCCTTGACAGCCAGCGTACAGCTTACTATTTCCTTGGTTCTCTCTGATTTATGCAAACTCTCCCGTTTCCTTTCCTAACCAACAACATAGTAGGATCAGTGTTCTCATTTCTACGTTTCCGTCGTGTGTAACCCAGTGCTTCCTCTAGCCTAATCACTAGGTAATTGTTGAACCAAACTGAATTTCTGCTCGTAGAGAACAGTGAAGTGATGCATTACGAGGTGAACTAGTTACTCTTATGTGATCGCATTTAATTAATAAAGAATTTAGAAATTCAGTTGAAGGACTCCTCTCCTTATTCAAAGCGGTTTGGTATCAGATGACGCTTGGCACCGTGCCTCCTCTGTGCTCTCTCTGTTTTATACACAATTAAAGTGGTTCTTACGTCTGGGGACTAGGGGGCAAGGACATACATTTTTCCTGGGGAAAATCTAGAGTTTGTGACTCGGGGTGGGGGGACTTCTTGAGAGCAGATGTGCTTCAGGAGGGAGCGGTGGGGGACTGTGGGCCAGTGTCTGCCCTGCCTGCCTGCCTGAGGGTCTTTTCTGGGCTGGGGGCATTGGTTTAGGAGGCAATGAGCCTGGGGCTCAGCTCTGGGTTGACCGCAACACTCTGCCCAGGGTCTGGCTGACAGAGCTTTTTCCTTTCTGCTTCCTTCACCACCAGGTTCTCTCTCGGTAAAACTCGCATTTCTTCCTCCATCTTATTTCCTTCACTCTCTCCTCTGTCCTGCTGTCCTCACATTCCTGTACGGGTCACACGTATGTTTTCCTCGCAATCTGAGATATGTTCGCCTTCCTCTTCACTGATCTAATCCCTGCTTATCTTTAACATGTGTGCAGGGCCTGACCTGTGGTGGCGCAGTGGATAAAGCGTCCACCTGGAAACGCTGAGGTTGCCGGATCAAAACCCTGGGCTTGCCTGACCAGGCGGTGGCGCAGTGGATAGAGTGTCGGACTGGGATGCCGAGGACCCAGGTTCGAGACCCCAGGTTCGAGACCCCGAGGTTGCCAGCTTGAGCGTGGGTTCATCTGGTTTGAGCAAAAGCTCACCAGCTTGGACCCAAGGTCGCTGACTCCAGCAAGGAGTTACTCGGTCTGCTGAAGGCCCGTGGTAAAGGCGCATATGAGAAAGCAATCAATGAACAACTAAGGTGTCACGATGTACAACGAAAAACTAATGATTGATGCTTCTCATCTCTCCGTTCCTGTCTGTCTGTCCCTGTCTATCCCTCTCTCTGATTCTCTCTCTGTCTCTATAAAATAAATAAGTAAAAAAAAAAACAACAAAAAAAAAAACCCTGGGCTTGCCTGGTTAAGGCACATATGGGAGTTGATGCTTCCTGCTCCTCCCCTCTTCTCTCTCCCTCTCTCTCTCTCTCTCTCTCTCCCGTCTCTATAATGAATAAAATCTTTTTAAAAATGTGTGCAGGAACCACCTCCTTGAAGAATGCTTTCTCAGTTTTAACCCCACCCAGCACGAACCACACTGAAGGGTGTTTCTCATGAAGCTCATGGGAAATGGGCTCCGTGCTGGACACTTGTCACCTGGTCAGGCGAGCCTGAGATTGGGCTGATTTCCCACTGTGAGACCCAGGGCTTCCTTTTCTGGACGGGGTCTCCTGCAAGGTAGAGTCTCTGATTTCCTTGTCAATTCCGGAGGTTCCTGACGGCAGACACCAGGGTGTCTTAAAGAGCTGAGGTTAAGCATCACGTGACGCCTCATCTTCCCAGCCCTCGGTTTCTTGAGGGCGGTTACAGTATCTCTTGAGCAGAAGGACCATTCTTCCCCAATTCAGGCTTTCTCTATCAGCCACGAGAAAGCCGGAGGGCCATTTCCCCGTCTTCATAGAGGATACAGGGGCTTTCCCTCAAGCACACGAACACTTCCAAATGGGGAGGAAGGGACTCACCCCTCCCCCATTAACTTTGGAGTCCCTGAGGACACGTGTTTCCATTCTCATACGGGAACGGATAGCCTGATGTTTGCAATGGTCATCTCCACCTACTCACTCCCCACCCTGCACTCTCCACGCTTGCTGACTCCCGGGTCGCCTTCTCGCTGCTCCCTCCACGCCTCTATTTCTGAGCGTGTGGGTGGGTGGAGCGGACAGAGCTCGCCCCGCCCCTGCTCGTAGCTGTGTGCCGGTTGCAGGTAGGCGTGGATGGCCGAGCTGCAGGAAAGGCAGGTGGCTGTCCAGTGGGAACCCATGCGTGTCCACACTGCTTTCCTCCGATCCCCGCTGGACCACATGCCCCCATCGAGGACCGGCCACAGCGCCAAAGGAGGCCAAGAGGTCCGCGGATGCACCAGCGGGATGTCCACGCAGGCGGTGGACATCCGGTGTCTCAGCCTTGGCCGCAGACCAGCTCGGGCAGCGCGGGAAGCTCGCAAAGTCGTGCAACTAGCGGGGCGCGCACGGCGGCTGCGCCCCCGGGAGCGCGCTTGGAGCCGCGAACCAGCTTTGGCCGCGGAGCCAGGAGGCGGCCCAGCGCCTTCGCAGCCAGGACGGCGCGCGTGGGAACCCAGCCCCCGCGGGGTAGCGGGTCAGCGTGGGGGAGGGAGGGCTGGTCGGGAAGGCCAGCAGGAGGCGGTGCTCCTCTGTGCTGTGGTTGGCCTCAAGGAGGAAAACCTTGAGCATGTGACTTAACCTTTCACCTCGCTGCGCCCCCAGTTCCCTGCTATTAAAATAGAATTGGTTAAGAGGGTGAAACACATCGAGTTCTTGGAACAGTGCCTGACACTTTAATAATAAATGTTAACTATTATTCCTATTTCACAAACCAGGACACAGGTTTTAAGAGGGGCCCTACACCAGGTGGTGACAGAAATGGTATGTGAACTTATGTCTCTGCATAGATTAAGGCCAGTCTTTACTCACCTGAAAATTAGGCAATGTTCCTGTTTTATAGAGGAAGATAGAAGGGTGATTGAGGTTAAATGGCTCGAGGTCACACTCTTTGTAATTGCTTATCCGAATTTCAACCCAAATGTGACTAATTCTGAGATCTTTGCTTTAAAAAAATATTTAGAAAATAAACCAGACTCTCTTATTATGCGAGGGACTGTAAAGGAAAAAACTACAGGCAAAGCCTGACTTTTATGTTTAGGTAATTTTTCAGCATCAGGGTCAGAGTGGAGATGAATAAAGTATTGTAGGTTACATGCAAGCTTATGGCTCCATGGTGCTAGAGACCTTGAGTTATAAGAGTTAAATATTCTAATTCTGTGATTACATATGCACGTACCAACAGTTCTGCCAGGCAAGCCTAAACCATTTTCCTCCCAACATGACAAACCCTGAAAACAGGCAGACAATGATGAATCGCACAGATTAGTATCTCTACTACGTCTGTGCACAAATTCCCACACACACAGCTCAGCCCATGTGTGTGTGTACATGCCCCATAATGCCCCTCAAGCAGCCAGAAGGCAAATCTGTTGTAAAAACTGTTCTATGCCTGACCAGGCGGTGGCGCAGTGGATAGAGCATTGGACTGGGATGCGGAGGACCCAGGTTCGAGACCCCGAGGTCGCCAGCTTGAGCGCGGGCTCATCTGGTTTGAGCAAGGCTCACCAGCTTGGACCCAAGGTCCCTGGCTCCAGCAAGGGGTCACTCAGTCTGCTGTAGCCCCTCCCCACCCCCATCAAGGCACATATGAGAAATTAATCAATGAACAATTAAGGAACCGCAATGAAGAATTGATGTTTCTCATCTGTCGATGTTTCTCATCTGTCTCCCTTCTGTCTGTCTATCCCTATCTGTCTGACTCTCTGTCTCTCCCCCCCCCCCCACACACAAACACCAAAGAAAATCCCACTGCTCTATGTGTCCTCACACCTCAGTTGGTGTCCTAGAATGTGCTCTTCATTTGTAAGAGCATTTTTTCCTGGGGCAATGAAATAACAAACCTACCTATATGTCTTATCCTCTGGCACTAATATTTAGTCCTTTTGTTGCCAGATGGTAAGACTAAGGTGCCACAACGAAGAATTGATGCTTCTCATTTCTCTCCCTTTCTGTCTGTCTCTCTGTTTCTCTCTCTTTCTGTCATTGTCACACACACACACATGACAGGCAGAGTTGGTGATGTCTGTTCCTGAGGATCCCTGTACTGGGGTATGTGGACAAAGCAAGGACTTGAGTCTTGTGATGCTAGCCTATTAGCATCAGCTGCTGCTGGTGGCAGACATGCGCTTCCTTCTCGAGAACGTCTTAGTCACAGAGGAGGAAGAGGGATGGTGAAGAGTACTCTCGCTAGAGAGAAAACCAGGGAAGCAACTTTCCCTGTTCTTTGGAAGAAAGGATGGAGCTCTGGGGGACCCACGTCCCACTCCCATAATGAACACTTTGTAGGGAGGTTTCCAGAGAGAAACTCCCCAGGGGGAGGAAGCGTGCTATGTCCCTGGCGTGCGTGGAGGCCAAGAGCAGCAGCATCCCCTCTCACTGTCCTGTCTACTCCTGCTTCTTAACTGGTTTAAGGTTTCATTTCCTGAGCGAGTGACTTTAAGCTAATTAATCTCAGTGATTCTCAGTGTCATCCCGGGTCAGACATGGAAAGCAGCCCTATCTGTGCAAGGTGTGGGTTTGATGAAGTCATCCTCAGTTTCGAATGCTGCTTTGATTCCTATGTCAGCTTTAGCCGCTTTCTCTCCTTGTTCCTCTCACCCAGGGGTCCCCAAACTACGGCCCCCGGGCCACATGCGGCCCCCTGAGGCCATTTATCCGGCCCCCACCGCACTTCTGGAAGGGGCACCTCTTTCATTGGTGGTCAGAGGAGAATAGTTCCCATTGAAATACTGGTCAGTTTGTTGATTTAAATTTACTTGTTCTTTATTTTAAATATTTGTTCCCGTTTTGTTTTTTTACTTAAAAATAAGATATGTGCAGTGTGCATAGGGATTTGTTCATAGTTTTTTTTATACTCTGGCCCTCCAACGGTCTGAGGGACAGAGAACTGGCCCCCTGTGTAAAAAGTTTGAGGACCCCTGCTCTCACCCCTTGTTCCCTTTGTTGTACTTTGTTCTTTGAAGATTTTTGTCCCTGGCTCGTTTTCACTCCTTTCAAAATTCTTGATGAATTCAGTCTCCACATAGATCACACTTCTGTCTCCTTTCTGTTCCTTCCTCAGGAGGAAGCATCCGGAAGTTTATCCCTTTTCTTCACCTCCCTCATGTATTCACTTCTCTCTCTACCTAACTTAGACTCCCTGGTGCATCATTATAATGAATTACTCCTTTGCACACGTACTCTCAAGCAGAAAGCATCAATGGAGGAAACCGCCCTAAGAAAAGGCTGATGGGGAACTTTATACGGAGGGATTCAACTCTCAAGTGCTGGGTCAATCTCAGCATCACTGAGAGGAAAGTAGACATAATACACTTCCTGATATGAAGCAAAAGGAAGTACAAAGCACCAGCAAAGAAGAATTCTTACCTATGAAGGTAAACCAAACTCTCACCAAACCTTTAGAGCTCACACCCACTTAACAGGAAATACAAGGCTAAGGAATCAAATTAATGAGGTCGCCAATAGACAGAGCCAAAATGTGGAACATTCAGGACAAGGGACCCAACTGGTTCAGTGAAGGGAGGGGACATGGGAGGAGGGACTGTTCTGTGTGTAAAGTAAAAGAAATATGCAAAAAATAAAGCGTGTAGATGTTAGATCTGGATTTTTTTTTAAAAGAAGCGTATTTTATACGTTTCACTCCGATTGAATATGAACTCGGTATTACATGGTAACCAGGAATTTGTTTTAATTTTTTGAGGTGGGATAGTGGCATTGTGGTTGCTAGAAAAATCTCGTCATTTTTAAGAGATGCATTTTGAAGACCATAAAATTACAATAACGTCTGGATTTGGCTTAAAATATTTCAGCAAGGGATAAGAAAGGGGGCAGATGAAACAAGAGTGGCAGAATCTTATGGAGCTTTATTATACTGTTCTTTCAAGTTTGCATAGAAAGCTACGTTTCTACACAAAATCTTTCCTAAAATTTTTTTTTGCTTAAAAAAAAGCATTGAATTATTTGTGTCCTTAGCATTCTTTTTTTTTTTTTTTTAGAGAGGGGGGTGGAGAGAGAGGAGAGAGAGAAGGGGGGAAGGAGCAGGAAGCATCAACTCCCATATGTGCCTTGACCAGGCAAGCCCAGGGTTTCGAACCGGCGACCTCAGCGTTTCCAGGTCGACGCTTTATCCACTGCACCACCACAAGTCAGGGTGTGTCCTTAGCATTTTTAAGTAGCCTATTCATACCTGTACATCACCAAGTGTCTATCCATTCCAACAAAGACCCCGTTTTGGTGCTAGCCAGCGGGGAGGCCCGGCGCGTTGCCAGGGAACGGCGCGTTGCCAGGGAACGGCTTGACCGGCGAATCGAGGAGTTTCCTAGAGAGCCACCGGAAGTGAGCGTTGGAGGCCTCGAAGCAGGGCGCTCTGGGCTGCTGCTTTCTCATTGTCTGGGGAAGCTGCCCGCCGGAAGTGCCGCGCCGGAGCGGGCGGCGGCGGCGGCGGCTAGCGGGGTTCCTCCAGCAGGGCGGTCCCTTTCCCAGCTGACGCCGTGCGCGCCCTGGCTCCCGCGGCCCCTCACTCCTGCTTCTTTTTTGTTCTTCCCTGCCGGCTGCGTGCGCGCATGCGGTCCCTGAGGGCCCCGCGGGGGTCGCGCCCGCAGGCGGCGCGCGCGCGATGGGCCGAACCTCTGCGCTGCAGAGTCCCCGCGCCAGCGTCGGAGGGCGGGCGGCACCGACCGGCCCCAGACAGTGGACCGGGGATACGGGGCACGTTTATGGCACCATCAGGGAAAGCAGTAGGGGCCATGAGAAAAAACCGGAGGAACTGTGAAGAAGGGGGAAGGCGCGTCGCCATGGGAACGAGCGGGATGCGGAGGAGGTCTCCTTGGCAACGTGACGGACAGACAAGCAGGCAGACGGGTGAAGGGAGCCGGAGTAGCTGCCCCGAGGGTGCCGGTGCCCCGCAGACGGAAGGGAGAGGAGGTCTGTGACAGCAGAGGGTTGAGTGACAGGCGGGCACGGCCACGCCCCGCCGCCACGCGCGCCGCTGGGAGGTCACGCCCCGCCGCCACGCGCGCCGCTAGGAGGCCACGCCCCGCCACCACGCGAGCCTCTGGGAGGTCACGCCCCGCCGCCACGCGCGCCGCTAGGAGGCCACGCCCCGCCGCCACGCGCGCCGCTGGGAGGTCACGCCCCGCCGCCACGCGCGCCCATGGGAGGTCACGCCCCCCACCACCTCGAGCGCAGCTTTTATTGTGAGCGAGCCGGGCAGGTGGGGGCTCCACGGGATGGCGGCGTTCCGGAGGGCCTCGTCCCGTGCTCGCTCCGAGGAAGACGGAGCCCCTTGGGAGGGTTTTTAGCAGAGAGAGAAACTGACCGAACTTGAATTTTGTTGTTTTGTTTTTTCCTTTTTATTCACTGAGAAGCAGGGAGGCAGAGAGAGACACTCCCGCGTGGGCCCGACTGGGATCCACCCGGCATGCCCAGCAGGGGACGATGCTCTGCCCAGCAGGGGCCGGTTCTCCGTTGCTTGGCAACACAGCGGCCTCAGCCGGAGGCCGTAGAGCCGTCCTCAGCACCCGGAGCGTTGCTCCGATAGAACCATGATAGAACCATGGCTACAGGTGGAGAAGAGAGAAAGAGGGTGGAAGAAGTGAGAGGGGGAGGCGTGGAGAAGCTCATGAGCGCTTCTCCTGTGTGCCCCTGCCTGGGAATCGGACCAGGACTTCCCCACACTCGGCTGACGCTCTGCCACTGGGCCAGCCGGCCAGGGCCTCCGCGTGAGTCTTAAGCGGACCACCCTGTCGTATTAAGAAGACAGGAGCGGGGAGACCCCTGAGACGCGGCTCCCGCGGTGATGCGCGCGGGCGGGCTGTGTGTGAAGGTGCTTTGGCCCAGGATGCAGGACGGTAGCACTGGAGGGTGTAGTCTGCATATATTAACAGATGTGTCCTCCTCTGCTCCCTCATCTCCCGTAGACACCTCACCTCACGGTCCTCCGTGATTCTTCATTTTTGCTGTGCTCACTTTTCTCCTTTCACTTCGTTGAATATGCAGGAAAACAAGGCATGAGCTCACAGCCAGCTTCATGCTGCTGATGAACCGTTCCCCCAGATTCCAGGGCGGTGTTTGACATAGCAAGCCGGGTCGCAGCCGCCCTGGGGGTCACGAGTGGCTTCTGTTCCCTGAAGGAGGCTGGCTGGCATTCACCAGGGTCACTTTATTTTTTTTTCTCTTTAGACAAAGCTATAACTGACTCTGGGTACTGGATCCAACCAGCAGAGAAGAAAGAAACCAGAGCAGGTAAGAGGAGTGTGTGCAGTCTGCAGAACAGCGCGAGGAGGAGGAGAGAGAAGTGGGTCCAGGACACCAGTGGGAGTGGGGCTGGGCCTCCATGGACCCTGCAGACTTCTCCTTGTGGGTATTTTTCCTGGATGGGCTGGTGATCATTAAAGCTTTTTAGTTAAAGGGAGTAACTGGAGAGCATTTTTTTAAAGTGTTTTATAATTATGTCAAGGACTGAGTCCCTGATTTTCTCTCCCCCCTCGGTATTTCTGGGAGTCAGTTTCCACAGACGGAACTTCATGGTTGCTTGCGGCTCCCCACACGTTTTCCTCCTTTCCCGGACTTCACTGCGTTCGTTCTGTGCCCTGCACGAGGCTGTGGTGGCAGAGGAGGGCGCAGGACCACGAGCCAGCTGCCCTGGGCTCCTGGTTCCTCTCCTGCGGGAGGAGGTGAGGCACACGGGTGTTTAGGCAGGAGCCGTAGCCGCTGGGAGTGAAAGGATGACAGAACGGGGGGGGGGGGCTCCTGGGGACCGGCAGTTGGCCAGTTATTGAGCATTTGTAGAAAGTCTTCTGTTATTTCCATGCCAGGCTTGGATCAGTATGGAGAGGAACTAAATTACTTAGTTTCTGCCCTCATCTTAAATGAAATTTGGAAATAATAAAGATTTGTTTTAAAAAGGTTCTACAAAGAAAGCAATTTATCAGAGAAACTGAATGCATTTAGTCACTTAGCTGTGCAATTTGATATATGTGATGGTTTGCAGATGGGCGTATATATGCATATGTGTGTGTGTGTATGTGTGTGTGTGTATGTGTGTGTTTACACATTAAAACTTGTGTAACTCAGTAACTCCTAGCCAACTACAATTTTATTCATGTAAAATTTCAGTGTGGCCCTGGCCAGTTGGTTCAGTGTATAGAGCGTCAGCCTAGCGTATGGACGTCCCAGGTTGGATTTCTGGTCAGGGCACTCAGGAGAAGCAGCCATCTGCTTCTCTCTTTCTCCCTCCCCCCCTTCTCTCCCCTTTCCCCTTCTGTAGCCAATGGTTCAGTTGGTTATAGTATTGGCCAGGCACTGAGGATAGCTTATTGGTCTGAGCATCGGCCCTAGGCACCGAGGATAGCTCAGTTGATTCCAGCATCAGCTCCAGACGGGGTTGCCAGGAGGATCCCGGTCGGGGTGCATGCAGAAGTCTATCTATCTCTCCTCTTCACACTTAAAAAAAATTTAGTATGTAATTGTATTCTTGTATACCTTTTTAGAACCCTGAGGTTTTAGAATTGTAATATAGGTGCCCGAGAAGTAGAAGATAAAGCAGTGTCAAAACATTTTGTCATGAAACTTTGAGCACAGTAAAGGCAGATGGGGACACGTGATGCTGGACTTAGAAGTGCTCTGGGTGGCGCACGGGAAACAAGGCAGGTAAGATTTTATAGCCATGGCTGAGGAAGGTGGGCCTGGAGGACAGGTCAGCCAGCCTGGAGTCATAGATGAGGCGGATGGCATAGACTTTGGGCAGAGGACTAGGTCCCTGGACACCCAGAAGTAGGCTTTTTAGTATATGTTATCTGCAAAGGAGAACAAAGAGAAGTACATTTCTAAGTATATTGTTAGAACTTCCAGAGGAGAAATCCTGAAATTTCTATTGTACAAGGAATCATAAATGAAAATTAATACTATAGAGCAGGGGTCGGGAAGCTTTTTGGCTGAGAGAGCCATGAACGCCACATATTTTAAAATGTAATTCTGTCAGAGCCATACAACGACCCGTGTACGTTAGGCATTATCCAATAAAAATTTGGTGTCCCAGAAGACAGCTGTGATTGGCTCCAGCCACCCGCAACCATGAACATGAGCGGTAGGAAATGAATGGATTATAATACATGAGAATGTTTTATATTTTTAACATTTTTTTTATTAAAGATTTGTCTGCGAGCCCGATGCAGCCATCAACAGAGCCATATCAGGCTTGCGAGCCATAGGTTCCCAACCCCTGCTATAGAGCATACTTATAAATTTAGAAGTGGCGAAAAATATTGGATATTGCATTGCTTAATTTGGATGTTTATTTATTTATTTTTTTTTTGTATTTTTCTGAAGCTGGAAATGGGGAGAGACAGTCAGACAGACTCCCGCATGCGCCTGACCGGGATCCACCAGGCACGCCCATCAGGGGCGACGCTCTGCCCACCAGGGGGCGATGCTCTGCCTCTCCGGGGGGTCGCTCTGCCACAACCAGAGCCACTCTAGCGCCTGGGGCAGAGGCCACAGAGCCATCCCCAGCGCCCGGGCCATCTTTGCTCCAATGGAGCCTCGGCTGCGGGAGGGGAGGAGAGAGACAGAGAGGAAGGAGGGGGGAGTGGAGAAGCAGATGGGCGCTTCTCCTATGTGCCCTGGCTGGGAATCGAACCTGGGTCCCCCGCACGCCAGGCCGACGCTCTACCGCTGAGCCAACCAGCCAGGGCCTGTTTGTTTATTTTTTAATGTAAAAATATCTATACTCTTTTTGTGTGTGTGAGAGACAGCAGGAAGGGAGAGAGAAGAAGCATCAACTTGTAGTTGCGTCACTTTAGTTGTTCATTGATTGCTTCTCGTATGTGCCTTGCCCAGGGTGCCGGTGACCTTTTGCTCAAGCTGGTGACCTTGGTGTTTCAAACGTGTGTGACCTCAGCATCCCAGGTTGAAACTATCCACTGCACCACCACCAGTCAGGCAAAATACACGCACTCTGTGGTTCCCATCTGACCTGAGTTTCCCAGACCTCTTTCTCTCAAAAGATCTTGAATTATCTTCTCAGGGGTGATTTTTTTTTAATTTTTATTTTTTGGTAACAGAGAGAGACAGAGAGGAACAGATAGGGACAGACAGGAAGGAAGAGAGATGAGAAGCATCAGTTTTTCGTTGCAACTCCTTAGTTCACTGATTGCTTTCTCATATGTGCCTTGACCGGGGGCTACAGCAGAGCAAGCGACCCCTTGCTCAAGCCAGATGAACCCGCGCTCAAGCTGGCGACCTCAGGGTTTTAAACCTGGGTCCTCCGCGTCTCAGTCCCACGCTCTATCCACTGCGCCATTGTTTGGTCAGGCCCAGAGGTGATTTTCAGGACAATAAAGTTTACAATTACCTAACACAAAATATAAAGGAATTAATCTTGTCCCAGATAATTTCTATACAGTGCTTTAATGAGTAGTTTTGTTATGGACTGGATGTTTGTGTCCTATCAAAATTTGTATGTTGAATCCCTGAATCACAACATGATGATGTTTAAAGGTGGGCCTTTGAGAAGTTATTACAATAGGTTTAGATGGAGCTGTAAGGATGGGAAGCCCATGGTGAAGGAGTGTCCTCGTAAGAAGAGGGAGAGACAGAGCTTGTGCTCTTTCCGCTCACTGAGAACAAAGAGCAAAGGCGGGCCAGGAGGAGAGCTCTGAACCCGGCCGGACCCCAGCGTGCTGGCCCCAGTCTCTGGTTCCAGCCCCCAGAGCTGTGAGAAGTAATCTGGTGTCTTCCAGCCTCCAGAGCTGTGAGAAGTAATCTGGTGTCTTCCAGCCTCCAGGGCTGTGAGAAGTAATCTGGTGTCTTCCAGCTGCCAGAGCTGTGAGAAGTAATCTGGTGTCTTCCAGCCTCCAGGGCTGTGAGGAGTAATCTGGTGTCTTCCAGCCCCCGGGGCTGTGAGAAGTAATCTGGTGTCTTCCAGCCTCCAGGGCTGTGAGAAGTAATCTGGTGTCTTCCAGCCCCCGGGGCTGTGAGAAGTAATCTGGTGTCTTCCAGCCTCCAGGGCTGTGAGAAGTAATCTGGTGTCTTCCAGCCCCCGGGGCTGTGAGAAGTAATCTGGTGTCTTCCAGCCTCCAGGGCTGTGAGAAGTAATCTGGTGTCTTCCAGCCTCCAGAGCTGTGAGAAGTAATCTGGTGTCTTCCAGCCCCCAGAGCTGTGAGAAGTAATCTGGTGTCTTCCAGCCCCCAGAGCTGTGAGAAGTAATCTGGTGTCTTCCAGCCCCCAGGGCTGTGAGAAGTAATCTGGTGTCTTCCAGCCTCCGGGGCTGTGAGAAGTAATCTGGTGTCTTCCAGCCCCCGGGGCTGTGAGAAGTAATCTGGTGTCTTCCAGCCCCCGGGGCTGTGAGAAGTAATCTGGTGTCTGACCGCAGCCTGTGGTATTTTGTTATGACGGCCCAAGTTAACTAACTTTCTCCCAAGGTCATTTTTAATTTGAGGGCAGAAACTAGGCCTTGTCCCTGGCCTGCGTGGAGGCCAGGAGCAGCATAATACCTCTCACTGTTGTGTCTACTCATTTCTTAACTGGTTTAAGGTTTCATTTCCTGAGCGAGTGACTTTAAGCTGGCCGCTTAATGAACCTCAGTGATTCTCAGGGTCATCCCAGGTCAGACATGGACAGCAGCCTTATCTGTGCAAGGTGTGGGCTTGCTGAAGTCATCCTCAGTGTCAAATGCAGCTTTGATGCCGGAGCTAAGATATGATATAATTATATTTTATTATAATACTTAAGAATCACTACAGTGGTTCCTAGGTGCTGGGAGGAGAGAGAAGTGAGAGGTTGTTGTTTCTGGTGTACAGTTTTAAGTTCTGATCTACCACCCAATATTCGGAAAAATCTTTAACACTGTTAAACTGCACGCTTAACAATGGCTATGACCTGACCTGTGGTGACGCACCGGACAAAGTGTCGACCTGGAATGCTGAGGTCGCAGGTTTGAAACCCGGGGCTCGCCTGGTCAAGGCACACACAAGAAGCAACTATAAGTTGATGCTTCCCGCTCCTCCCCGCACCCTCTTCTCTCTCTCCTCTCTCTAAAAATCAATACATTTAAAAAAACAGTTATGGTATTTCACCACTGTTAATACCATTTGTTAATGTAATGAACATTTTAAAAAAAAGTAACTATTATAAGTTGACAGAACTTTCCAAATTTGTGAAGAGGATGTGGTGAGACTCCAGCCGGCCGTGTGTGGAGGAGTCTGGGTTAGGTCAGGGTGTGTGTGTCTCAGCAGGGGTCACCCAGCGGGGCCGGCACACTGTGCGTTGTCCTGAACGTAATTTGCTCCAAAACGGGAGTGTAAGCAGAGACTGAACACTGGTTAATGATGTGTGCGATGGAGCACGCAGGGGTGAGATACGCCTTCAACTCACTTTGAAAGACAACCGGAAATAAAAAGGGTTTTTATGGACAGAAGAAGAGATAGTTAGGTGGACAGATGTGTGATAAAGCAAATATTACAAAATGTTAATTGTGGAATGTAAGTGGTTCGTATATGGATGTTTATAGTATAATTTTTCAACTTTTCTACATATTTTTAAAAGTTGGTTAAAAAAATAGTTGGGATAGTTATATTTGTTGATGTTATAAGGAAAAGAACTATTATATGACATTGCAGAGCAAAACAGTATCTTCTGTGAGCTCTGTGACCTGCAGGTGGGTCTAGGACTTTTTGAGACAGAGTTATAAAGTATTGGGCTTTTAGAGTAAGACACTGGAAAAACTATGGAATTCACAGTGATTGAAACACAGGCCTGGTTTTGGTTAAGAGCTAAGAGTAGCCTACCAATGGTTTTCGACCTTCTAACATATGGAGACAAGTAAAAATAGAATTATTTCAGGGACTGCTAAGGCAGAAATCATTCCAGGCATAAGCAAATTTGACTAAGATCATTGGATTTCTTTCTTTCTTTCTTGTGACAGGGACAGATAGGGACAGACAGACAGGAACAGAGAGAGATGAGAAGCATCAATCATCAGTATTTTGTTGCGACACCTTAGTTGTTCATTGATTGCTTTCTCACATGTGCCTTGACCGCGGGCCTTCAGCAGACCGAGTAACCCCTTGCTCGAGCCAGCGACCTTGGGTCCAAGCTGGTGAGCTTTTTGCTCAAACCAGATGAGCCTGCGCTCAAGCTGGGTCTCGAACCGGGTCCTCCACATCCCAGTCCAACCCTCTATCCACTGCACCACCGCCTGGTCAGGCGAGTAGCATCAGTTCTTCATTGTAGCTCCTTAGTTGCTCATTGACTGCTTTCTCATATGTGCGTTGATGAGGGGTGGTGGTGAGGGGGCTAGTGACTCCTTGCTCAAGCCAGCGACCATGGGGTCATGTCTGTGATGCCACGCTCAAACTGGTGAGCTCGCACTCAAGCCGGCAACTTCAGGGTCTCGAACCTGGGTCCTCTGCATCCCAGTCTGACACTGTATCCACCTGGTCAGGAAGATCATTGGGTTGATATTCTTCATACAACATCAGGGCAGTTGACTTTTGCGGAATGGCACAGAATTTCTGGCAGACCGGTCCTCGGACTGGCAATTGGAAAACACTGGATAATCTTGGGGAATTTATGTGGGGAGAAGCCAGTTTGCTCCTAAATTGGGGTTTTGGTAAAGTTGCAGCCAAGACGTGATTCTAGAGTCTTACCAGTAGATGACTGACCCTGTTGCTGTCTTCAGACCGGAAAGAAGTCGTTCATGCTTGGATTTGGGGACTTGTGGTGAACGGTGGAGAAAGACACGTCTCTATAGACATAACGCCCAGAGAGGGGAGCTGGCAGCTGGCCTGCAGGGCTGAGTGGCTCCCACTGTTAGTGACACAAAACTGTGCGTCTTGCCCAGTCTGTACGGACCCTACCAGACACGTGTACACTCTGAGAAAGTTTCTTCTGCACTTTAAAACCCTGTGTGTACTGTACTGATTGATAGGTGGAGGATGGCTAAGACTGGGGAATAGGAAGAAGACTCAATTCTTCTCTAATAAGAACAAGGAAAACATTTTTTCTAAATGAAGATAGACCAGCCATGAAGTCACCTAAGGAAATGAGATGTAGGCTCATCCTGGATGTTCTGTTCCACACCGCCCTTTCTTTTCCCCGTGCCCCCACACCAAGTCTTTCTGGAGGAAATGACTTAAACGTTGCAATGCAGGGAAACCTGTTACCATAGAAACTGGAAGTCAGTGATTTGGGCATTTTGGGTAGGGTGAGGTTATTCTAGGGTGAAGATGGACCAGACAGAGACATGTAGTAGGTGGGAGAGAGGGAGCTCGCACTTCCAGTGGGCTTGGCAGCTGGCCAGGGCTCATCCCCAAACTGGAAAGGGAGACCAGAGCGATGGAGGGCGGGGCCCTGGAGCACAGCAGACGGAGACCAGAGCGATGGAGAACGGGGTCCTGGAGCGCAGTAGACGGAGACCAGAGTGACGGAGGGCGGGGTCCTGGAGCGCAGCGGACGGAGACCAGAGCGACGGAGGGCGTGGTCCTGGAGCGCAGCAGACAGAGACCAGAGCGACGGAGGGCTGGGTCCTGGAGCGCAGCAGACGGAGACCAGAGTGACGGAGGGCGGGGTCCTGGAGCGCAGCGGACGGAGACCAGAGCGACGGAGGGCGTGGTCCTGGAGCGCAGCAGACGGAGACCAGAGCGATGGGGGGCGGGGTCCTGGAGCGCAGCAGACGCAGACCAGAGCGATGGGGGGCGGGGTCCTGGAGCGCAGCAGACGCAGACCAGAGCGATGGGGGGCGGAGTCCTGGAGCGCAGCAGACAGAGACCAGAGCGATGGACTCAGGTCGGGGTCCTGGAGCGCAGCAGACCCAGACCAGAGCGATGGAGAGCGGGGTCCTGGAGCGCAGCAGATGCAGACCAGAGCGATGGAGGGCGGGGGCCTGGAGTGCAGCAGACGGAGACCAGAGCGATGGAGAGCGGGGTCCTGGAGCGCAGCTGACGCAGACCTGAGCGATGGGAGGCGGGGTCCTGGAGCGCAGCAGAGGGAGACCAGAGCGATGGGGGGCCGGGTCCTGGAGCGCAGCAGACGCAGACCAGAGCGATGGAGGGCGGGGGCCTGGAGTGCAGCAGACGGAGACCAGAGCGATGGAGAGCGGGGTCCTGGAGCGCAGCAGATGCAGACCAGAGCGATGGAGGGCGGGGTCCTGGAGCGCAGCAGACCGAGACCAGAGCGATGAGACGCGGGGTCCTGGAGCGCAGCTGACGCAGACCTGAGCGATGGGAGGCGGGGTCCTGGAGCGCAGCAGAGGGAGACCAGAGCGATGGGGGGCCGGGTCCTGGAGCGCAGCAGACGCAGACCAGAGCGATGGGGGGCCGGGTCCTGGAGCGCAGCAGACGCAGACCAGAGCGATGGGGGGCCGGGTCCTGGAGCGCAGCAGACGCAGACCTGAGCGATGGGGGGCGGGGTCCTGGAGCGCAGCAGAGGGAGACCAGAGCGATGGGGGGCCGGGTCCTGGAGCGCAGCAGACGCAGACCTGAGCGATGGGGGGCCGGGTCCTGGAGCGCAGCAGACGCAGACCAGAGCGATGGGGGGCCGGGTCCTGGAGCGCAGCAGACGCAGACCAGAGCGATGGGGGGCCGGGTCCTGGAGCGCAGCAGGCGCAGACCAGAGTGATGGGGGGCCGGGTCCTGGAGCGCAGCAGACGCAGACCTGAGCGATGGAGGGCGGGGTCCTGGAGCGCAGCAGACGCAGACCAGAGCGATGGAGGGCGGGGTCCTGGAGCGCAGCAGACGCAGACCTGAGCGATGGGGGGCGGGGTCCTGGAGTGCAGCAGACGCAGACCAGAGCGATGGAGGGCGGGGTCCTGGAGCGCAGCAGACGGAGACCAGAGCGATGGAGGGCGGGGGCCTGGAGCGCAGCAGACGCAGACCAGAGCGATGGAGAGCGGGGTCCTGGAGCGCAGCAGACGGAGACCAGAGCGATGGGAGGCGGGGACCTGGAGCGCAGCAGACAGCAGACATGGCCCCGGGGTCAGAGCTGCAGAAGCCATAATGTTCGGGGAAGAGCGGATGAAGGCCGGTTTCATGAACCCTGTGCCAAATTGACTCCAGCTTTTTTCTCTTCTCTCAGCTCTGCCCGCTCTTCAGGATACCCTCTTTGCCAAAGTCGGAAGCCAGGGAAGCCTGCCTGCCAGGAGTACATGTCACGCTGATGAGCCAGGCAAGTAAGCCGAGCCCCCTCCGTCCTTCCTGCCCACACACGGCTTTCATGTCACCGCGTTCCTTGTCTGTGCAGCTCCCACAACGCTTGGTTGGATGACAAAACCATTTATGGGTCATTTCTTTTTTGTTACTTTTTGCTATCGAAAGTCTATGCTCTCTTCACCTCATCCTCAGATACATACCAACCAGCACCAGCCTCTTGTTTCCTAGAGCCCCTTCTGCCTGTCTCCTGAGGGCACTTAGGGTTTTTCTGCAGGACAGCGTGACCACCCTGTTTCGGGAGCCAGTGACGTTGGAGAACGTGGCTGTGAACTTCAGCAGCGGGAGTGGCAGTGCCTGGCCCACGCGCAGAGGCACCTCCACAAGGATGTGATGTTGGAAAGTTACGGGATCGTGGTGTCACTTGGTAAGGACTTCCCCTGTTCTTGGATTAGTGCTGTTTCCCTCCCTTGTTTCAAAATCTCTTTTATTTATTGATGTAAATGGGCTATCACATTGAACGTCAGAGCCCTCATTCTTCATCGTGAGGCTCTTCTCCCAGAATCAGAGTGTGGAGGGGCCTCTCGGGCTGACCAGCTGCTGTTGTCCAGGTCTTTGGGATGGGACTCTGTCCGGGGGGAGAGGAGACACGTAGCTCCTGTTGTCCCTGGATCTTTGTGTTCAGGTCCTGGTCGTGAACTCATTCCTGCTGGCCCAAAACTACACAGAGCCTCCCGGCCCAGACTCCTGCCCCCTAAAGAAAGCGGGGGGAATACAACCAATACTGTTTCCCAGAATCTCCTTTGCCCTTTGGAATGAGACTTTTCCGAGAACGTCCGAAAACTTGTTTGTTGACATGTTCTGAGGCCCCTGAATGAGCCCTTTTCTCTGTGCAAATGGGTGTTTCTCCCCCGTTTCCGTATTCAGACAGGGGGGTCAAGGCAGGTGTTCCGACAGTTCCGTCTCGCTTCACACACTGTCTCTCTCCTTCCCTCGTCCAGGATTCCCGTTGCCTAAGCCTCCTTTAATCTCCCACCTGGAGCGAGGGGCGGAGCCCTGTGCTGAGGACCCCCAGGGCACGGAGTTCCTGAGCCTCTTCCACCCAGGTGAGTGGGCGGGAGCTCCGCCCCTTCTGTGTTCCGAGACAGACTGGTTACAGCAGGGGTCCCCAAACTATGGCCCCGTGGGCCACATGCGGCCCCCTGAGGCCATTTATCTGACCCCCGCTGCACTTCTGGAAGGGGCACCTCTTTCATTGGTGGTCAGTGGAGGAACATAGTTCCCATTGAAATACTGGTCAGTTTGTTGATTTAAATTTACTTGTTTGTTATTTTAAATATTGTATTTCTTCCCGTTTTGTTTTTTTACTTTAAAATAAGATATGTGCAGTGTGCATAGGGATTTGTTCATAGTTTTTTTTTGTAGTCCGGCCCTCCAACGGTCTGAGGGACGGTGAACTGGCCCCCTGTGTAAAAAGTTTGGGGACCCCTGGGTTACAGTGTTCTAAGTGGGGTCACCCATCCTGAGTGCGCAGAGGAAGCTCCTTACAGAACTTTGAAGGAAGAGAAAACAAACAACAGACTATTTGGGTAATTATTCTGTGATTATCTAATTGGTTCTTTGTAACCCAATAGGCTTTTTGCAATTTGGTCCTCAAAAAAAAAAAAAAAAAAAAAGCCCCCAAAGAACTCATCTCCTCTCTCTGTGTCAGTCCCTCTGGCGGTGGGAGAACATTGCTTTTCTGCCTTCGTTTTTCTTTCAGGACCTCCCCGTTTCAGTCCTGGGCCTGGGACCCTGGCCTCTCTCCATTCTCTCATGTGACACTAGTTTTTCTCATGCCATCGGCTCTTAGCTCTGATGCAGATACCTGCCACGTTGTGGGTCTAACCTTTACCTCTTTCCTGGGCGGCAGGCTCATGTTCTAACTGCTGGGTGTTATTTGGATCAACCACTGTCATCTGCAAAGCGGCACATCACAGATGAGTCAAACTCATCTCTCCCCACAAAGCTGCCTCTTCACTAAGCTCTCTGGGTCTCCCCTCTTGTAGTTGGTCCTGAGAGATTTTCAGTTCTTGACTCAAACTATTTGCTACATTTGTCCTTTAAAAAGAAATTGTTGCCTGACCAGGCAGTGGCGCAGTGGATAGAGCATTGGACTGGGATGCAGAGGACCCAGGTTTGAGACCCCGAGGTCGCCAGCTTGAGCTTGGGTTCATCTTGTTTGAGCAAAGCTCACCAGTTTGGAGCCAAGGTCGCTGGCTTGAGCAAGGGGTCACTTGGTCTGATGAAGGCCCACGGTCAAGGCACATATGAGAAAGCAATCAATGAACAACTAAGGTGTCCCAACGAAAAACTGATGATTGGTGCTTCTCATTTCTCTTTGTTCCTGTCTGTCTGTCTATCCCTCTCTCTGACTCTGTCTCTGTAAAAAAAAAAAAAAAGTCCTTTGTTTAAAGGACAATGGCAGCTACCCTGTCACAGACCCTCTTTTCCTCCCTCCCTCGCGTACAACACACACCCACAGTCCACCGGGTGCCGTGCAGGGCGCACACCCGCAGTCCACCGGGCGCCGTGCAGGGCGCACACCCGCCGTCCACCGGGCGCCGTGCAGGGCGCACACCCGCCGTCCACCGGGCGCCGTGCAGGGCGCACACCCGCCGTCCACCAGGCGCCGTGCAGGTGCTGGTGACATAGAGTCAGGTAAGACGCGGCCCAGCCCTCCAGCCCTTACTCTCTAGGGAGGCAGGTAAGTAGGTAAGGGACTGTGTGCGCGTGCCGAGTGCCGTGTGGATGCGTGGAGGAGGTGTGTGCGGGGATGTGCAGACATGGGGGACACGTCTCAGAGGACCGCAGAGGAACGACAGCTGCGCTGAGCTAGGTGAGGTGAGTGAGCTCGCTTAGGGGCGGGGCATCAGGGCAGGGGCGTGTCCTGTGAGGAGCCAGGGGCCGTGGACTGAGCGGTGCAGGCTGACCAGAGCAAGGCCGTGGGGCGGCCGGTAGGGAACCTACAGGAGCCGCAGCCAGTGCAGGATCGGGACTGGAGTTTGTATGAACTGCCAACCTTGAACATGGTCTTTTTGTTTTTTTGTATTTTTTTAAAATTATTTTTATTTATTTATTTTAGAGGAGAGAGAGAGAGAGAGAGAGAATGGGAGAAGGAGCAGGAAGCATCAACTCCCATATGTGCCTTGACCCAGCAAGCCCAGGGTTTTGAACCGCCAACCTCAGCGTTCCAGGTCGGTGCTTGATCCACAGCGCCACCACAGGTCAGGCTAAATATTTCTGAAGTGAGAAGTGAGGAGGCAGTCAGACAGACTCCCGCATGTGCCTGACAGGGATCTACCTGGCACGCCTACCAGGGGCTCTGCCCATCTGGGGTGTTGCTCCGTGGCAACTGGAGCCATTCTAGCGCCTGAGGCAGAGGCCATGGAGCCATCCTCAGCGCCCGGACCAACTTTGCTCCAATGGAGCCTTGGCTGTGGGAGGGGAAGAGAGAGACAGAGAGGTGAGGGGGAGGGGTGGAAAAGCAGATGGGTGCTTCTTCTCTGTGCCCTGACAGGGAATCGAACCCAAGACTTCCACACGCTGGGCCAATGCTCTACCCACTGAGCCAATTGGCCAGGGCCTGAACATTATTATTATTATTTTTTTTACAGAGACAGAGTCAGAGAGAGGGATAGACAGGAACAGACAGACAAGAATGCAGAGAGAGATGAGAAACATCAATCATTAATTTTTCGTTGCAACACCTTAGTTGTTCATTGATTGCTTTCTCATATGTGCCTTGACCGCAGGCCTTCAGCAGACCGAGTAACCCCTTGCTCGAGCCAGCGACCTTGGGTCCAAGCTGGTGAGCTTTTGCTCAAACCAGATGAGCCCACGCTCAAGCTGGTGACCTTGGGGTCTCGAACCTGGGTCCTCTGCATCCCAATTCGACACTCTATCCACTGTGCCACCGCCTGGTCAGGCTGAACATTATTCTTATAATAATGGAGGGATTAGGTACTTTAGTGTTGTAAGTGCTTTACATACACTGACATGTAATTGTGGTAGTCTATCATGGTAGTCTCCATTTTACAGATAAAGCAAGGGAGGCACAGGCAGAACTGTGTCCTCCCCCTACGTGTGCACAGCTGAGTTTCTGAGCTAAGGTTTGAACCAGGCAGCCTCACTCCAGAGCTGGGGCTCGTGGCTGTTTGCTTTCCTCCTTTTCTGTCTGGTGAGCTGAGTGCCACGGGAGTATTTTAACTAGAGAATGACACGATTGGATTGGTTTGTTTTGGAAGAGTAATCTGGAGGCGGTGTGAAGGGTGGGCTAGAGGGGAAGCAGACTGAAGGACATGGGGGAGAATGAAGAGGAAAGGCCGGAGGGAGGAGATAGAAGAGACTGATTTGGACTCTTGGGTTTCCAACAATAGAAATTAACTCGAGCTTGTTTAAGCGAAAGAACAAGAATTTACCACGGACCGAAGGGCAGGTATACACTGGTTCAAGGAGGGCTGCAGTGCCGCCGTCTGCTCTGCTGCTCTGTGGCTCAGCGTTACTACCCTTTCCCGCAGCTGGACCTCTGCTCTGGTCCGCGAACATCCCCTTCCGGTCCCGCCCACGCCACCCCCACCGACTCAGGTTGGAGTGCTGAAGAGCCACGGTCCTCAGAACCTGGCCTGACTGGCTCTCACATCACGAGTCCAAACCCAAGAAGAGAGGGTCTGGCCTGCCTTAGGCTCGGTGCTGCCCGTATCGGACCTCGTACCCAGATGGGCAGCGTTCCACCCCCGAAATACGGCTCTCTAGGGCCCACTCGGGGTGCAGCGAACATCCTTAGGCGGGGACTGCGCGGGCTCTCCAGCATCCCTCCGTGGCGCGCTGCACGGGTGGGAGGTGTGAAGTGCTCGCTGAATAAGTCTGAGCAGGAGTTAGAGATGGTGTCCAGCTCCCGGTTGTAGGTGACGGTGTGTGGAGCCACCATTCACTAAACTAGGAGAATTTGTAAAGGCTTTTATGAAGTCACTGAGTGTGAAATATCTTAGTGCTTTTCATCATGTCCACCCGTCCTGGCCTTTGCGTAATGTCGGTGTTCTCCTGCCCGGACAGGTCATTTCCTCTCCCCACAGCTTGACCTGGTGTCAGCCACACTGCCCGGCCTCGCTGTGGTCCCTCCACTGAGCAGCTGACGCTTTTGTTTTCTTGTTTACATAGCTGACAGGATGTGGCCTGAGAAGAAGGCAAGTTCGGAGCCGAAGGGTTTTGAAAATGGAAAAATCTGCTGGGTAAAATGTAAAAGTCTCCTAAACGTTTTCTGCCAGGATCCTGACGTTAGGGAAGTGTGTGTTCGCGATGTGAAATTTGAGAACCAGCGGGAAATGCCGACCAGTGAGAAACTGAGAGAAGGGAAAGAAAGCTGTGAGAACTTGACCGTCGAGAAGAGAAAGAACCAGAAGGGACTCAGGAAACACTTCAATCCAAACTCAGAACAGGCTCCATATAACGGAGTTCTTAAAGAACAGAAACCCAACGAGTGTGCCCAGTGTGGCCAATCCTTCCGTTGGCATTCCGACCTGCGTGTCCACTAGCGAGTTCACTCCGGCGAGAAGCCCTACGCGTGCAGCGAGTGTGCCAAAGCGTTCAAGACCCAAGGTCAGCTTTGCGTGCACCGGATAACCCACACGGGGAAGAGGCCCTTTCCCTGTGCCCAGTGCGGGAAGGCCTTCAGCAGCAGGTCGGCCCTCTGCCGGCACCAAAACGCCCACGGGAGGGGGAAGCCTCACGGGTGCGCTGTCTGTGGGAAGGCCTTCCAGTGGAAGCACTCCCTCTCCGTCCACGCCAGGACTCGCACCGGGGAGAGGCCCTACGCGTGCGGGGCCTGCGGGAAGGCCTTCAGCGGGAGCTCCGACCTCACCAAACACACGCGGATCCACACTGGGGAGCGGCCTCACGCGTGCGGGCGTGTGCGAGGGCCTTCAGCGGGAGCTCCGACCTGCGCAAGCACAGGAGAGCCCACGCTCGGGACAGGCCCCACGGGCGCCCTGGGGGTGGAGAAACCTTTCGCAGGAGGGCGGAGCGCAGCAGGCATGCGCGGATTCCCACAGAAGGGAAGCCTTACCCGTGGCGGGAGTGCGGGAAAGCCTTTCGTCACAACCGTGCACGCAGAGCTGCGCGAGGACACGCCGGGGAGCAGCCCTGCCGCTGCGCGCACTGCGGGAAAGCTTTCCGGGACCGGCACGGCCTCGCCATCCACCAGCGAGTCCACACGGGAGAGACCGGGAGAGAGACCGTACGCGTGTGCCGAGTGTGGGAGGGCCTTCCGGGGGAAGTCTAACCTGACCCGTCATCGGAGAACCCACGGGGAAGAGAAGCCGTACGGGTGTGAGGCGTGCGGGCGGGCCTTCCGCCACCGGTCGGTGCTGAGGCAGCACGAGAGGGTCCACACACACGGGCGAGAAGCCCTACACCTGCTGGGACTGTGGCACGGCCTTCCGGCAGTGCTCGGCGCTCGTGGGGCACCGGCGGGTGCACACCGGGGAGAAACCCTACGAGTGTGAGCAGTGCGGGAAAGCCTTCCAAGTGAGCTCCGACCTTGCCGGCCACAAGAGAAGGAAGCACGGAGCCCGGGGGGCCGCACACTTGGGAGTTCCTCCATCCAGTAACTGTTTCTATTAGTCAAGAGTTTTGGCCGCCAACACCTGAGAGTGATGACTCTGGTATTTACACTTTCTTTTTTCTTTCATTTTATTTTATTCATTTTATTTATTTATTTATTTTTTTACAGAGACAGAGAGTCAGAGGGATAGACAGGGACAGACAGACAGGAATGGAGACAGATGAGAAGCATCAATCATTAGTTTTTCGTTGCGCGTTGCGACTTAGTTGTTCATTGATTGCTCTCTCATATGTGCCTTGACTGCGGGCCTTCAGCAGACTGAGTAACCCCTTGCTAAAGCCAGCGACCCTGGGTCCAAGCTGGTCAGTTTTTGCTCAAGCCAGATGAGCCCATGCTCAAGCTGGCGACCTCGGGGTCTCGAACCTGGGTCCTCCGCATCCCAGTCCGACGCTCTATCCACTGCACCACCACCTGGTCAGACTTATTTATACATTTTAAAGAGAGGAGGGAGAGACAGAAGGGGGAGGAACAGGAAGCATCAATTCCCACATGTGCCTTCACCAGGCAAGCCCAGGGTTTTGAACTGGTGACCTCAGCGTTCCAGGTCCACACTTTATCCAGTGCGCCACCACAGGTCAGGGTTTTTTGTTTAGTTTTTGTTTTTTTTTCTTACATTTTCTCCTTTGATGGGTTGTTCTTGTCTCCTGTGTGGGTTCTTCCTGATCCCTGACCCCTGACTGTGAGATTCCCAAAGCCTTTGTCCTTGACCTTCCTACGCAGTGTTTCTTCAGTGCACACATTCACTTCCAAGGTTTATCTGTCAAAAATAATAATATCAAATGCCCATTATTGCTTGCTACATGCCAGCCACTGCTCTGAAGGCTTTACAGCGTTCTGGTAGGATCGTTCGGATGGTTATACCATCTTCTCAATGACCCAAGGTTGCAGGTTCGAGCCCCAGTCAGGGCACGTACGAGGATCTACCAATGATACACAAATAACTGGAACAGCAAATAGATGTTTCTCTCTCCCTCCCTCCCTCTCTTGTTTCACTCTCTCTTCTCTATTGATAGATGGATGGATAGATAGATAGATAGATAGATAGATAGATGGAGTCTTTACAATTGTAGCTCATTTAGTTTATACACCACCCCTACGGGATGAGGAAATGGAAGCATAGAGAGAGATCAAGAGTCCTGCTCAGGGTCACTCAGTGAGTGCTGCCCAGCTGCCCGGCTCCCCAGCCTTCCCTGGGCAACCCCTGGGTGCTGCCCCACCTCAGGTGTGAAGCTATGCGTCCATTCAATGCAGAACATTTCTTTCACGGATAAATATTGGTCCTTTTTAACAAGGTCTTGTTTGCTTTTAACTTAAAGCCCGAATGGTACTTCTCCATATGAGTCCCATATGGTAGCAGCGTTGCTGAGATTCGAGGGAGAAAGGCCGGGCAAGAGCAGATTTGAGAATCCCAGAAAGTGGACGTCGGCCAGACACTGCTCAGGTAGCCGTGTGCACAGGGAAGGGCGTGGGGCCCGCCCCCCTTGCTCTAAATACATCGGAACCTCTTCAGGGTGCTCTTTTCTTAAACATGTGCTGTGTCTGTTTGCATAACAGGAGATGCTCTTCCAAATGTACTAATAAATTTATACCATCTTTTTAAGTCTTTTGAGTGTCTCCATCCTTTCTCTTTCAAATGTCACAGGACCTTACCGCAGACAATTAAAATAGATGCCCATGTACATAAGCCTGTTAAAGTGAAATAGAAAATCTAGAAAAGGGTGCAAATGTGTATCAGCTTAATTAATATAATGACCATAATGGAGAATCAGATTTAGTTTTAAGTTCCCTGTCTGGAGTAAGCAGTGGTTCACCCAGCACTTCTCAAAGGTGTTTTATAAGATGATCCCTGTCGAGGTGCCCGTGGGAGTCTGTCTCTCTGCCTTCCTCCTCACTGAATTTAAAACAAAACAAACAACAAAAAAACACTTCAGTGAAAAATTGCAAAATACTGTGGAAAGATTCCCACAGTTTTGAGACAGAAAAAAAGATCAGATACAAAGGACAGGTAAGTACAGTAGAATCAGAGTACTCAAAAATAGTATTTTGAGATGATAGAAAATGGAACGGTGCCTTTAAAACCTGAAGGAAACTTTTTAAACTTAAATTTCTATGTATAGCTAATCAAATGGTCATCAAAGTGTAAGGTAAAATTAAATTTTTTTTATTATTCAGTAAGAGGCAGGGAGGCAGAGAGACAAACTCCTGCATGTGCCCAGACTGGGTCCACCCAGCAAGCCCACCAGGGGGCGATGCTCTGCCCCTCTGGGGCGTCGCTCTGTTGCATCCAGAGCCATTCTAGTGCCTGAGGCAGAGGCCATGGAGCCATCCTCAGCGCCTGGGCCATCTTTGCTCCAATGGAGCCTTGGCTGCATGAGGGAAAAAGAGAGAGAGAGAGAGAGAGGAAGGAGAGGGGGAGGGGTGGAGAAGCAGATGGGCACTTCTGTGTGCCCTGGCCGGGAATCGAACCCGGGACTCCTGCATGCCAGGCTGACGCTCTACCACTGAGCCAACCGGCCAGGGCAGCAACCGATCTCTTCTTAGGGCCTGAGGCAGAGGCCATGGAGCCATCCTCAGTGCTCGGGGTGAACTCACTCCAATAGAGCCATGGCTGCAGGAAGAGAGAGAAGTGAGAGGGGGAGGGGGGGAGAAGCAGATGGGCACTTCTGTGTGCCCTGACCAGGAATCAACCCCAGACGTCCACACACAGGGCTGACACTACCAGTGAGCCAACCAGCCAGGGCCAGATGATATTTTAAAGACATGGAAAGTCTCAAAAATTTTTTCCTCACATGTATATTTTATCATAAACTCCACCCAAACAAATAAGTAAAATTAAGGGGTGTGTGTGTGAAGATATGGAATCCAAGAAACAGACTTTACAGCAGAGGAAGGAGGCAGAGGTCGCCAATGCTTCTGACCTCAGCCACCAGTCGCAGGTGGAGCAGGGCGGGACTTGGAGGAAGTTCTCCAGGGAAAATGAGAGCATTTGACTACTAGGAATAGTTAGCAGTCTCTCTCACATATACACACACTCCCCACTGCATTTTCCACACTCCATTCTAGCACATTAATCCTTCCACCAATAGAAAACTTGTTCACAATGTGTCTCCACCCAACAGAAGTGCCACAACAGTAACAATGATGGTAACAGTAAGAACATGGGGCATCACCAAGCACTTTTGTACATTCCTCCATTCACTCCTGGGAGATTTCATGCAATAAATATGTGCATTCCTGTTCACAGACGAGAACACCGGAGTGTAGGGGTGTTGAGAGAGATGATTGTGTCTTGCTCACTTTTCATCTTCCACAGGGACCAGTGTAACTAGTGTGCAAACCTACACTGGCCTTTAAGTCACAGATGATTTGATGACCCTGACTGTTGTCCTTTTTTCCCCACATCCATTTGCATTCTCCCTTCTTCCACGTGTCTTTATATGGATTTCAGTTTTGTCGTATTTTTGCCATCTTCTCTTTGAGTTGAGAGAACAGAGTCTCCTGTTCCAAAATACAGATTAGGGTTTGGGTTTTTTTTTTCTCAGACGGAACATAACAGAAGAAGGAATAAAGTCACATAGCTTTCAAAGGGGAGTCTCTTGTTTCTATTCCAATTAGCTTTATGTGGAAAGTTAAAAAAAACAAACAAGCAAACAAAAACCTTTGGATAGAGTTGGGGGTCCCACCTAGACTACTTCCTAAAATCAGAGATGTGGAAAGGAAATGAAGGGTTTTTGCTACGTGTAGAGGAGCCAAATCATGACCTCATGAGAAGAGGACAGTGTGGAGGAAGCCCTAGCCACGGGCCTAGAGGGTTGGTTTCCTGTGAGCATTGAGCCGCACGACACAGTGTATACAATAATTTGACAAACTACCCCTTTTATGCTTACATCTATGTCAACGCAGAATTTCTTAGACAAAGACAAAGTGATGTAACGTGTGTTAACGTTTACTAGCTCAGAGTGCTAGCAAGATGACAATAAGTGTGCCCCAGCTCAGAGAGGTTTGGGGGTTTATGAATTTATATGGGGGGGGAGGGGATGTTCAATTTATCAGAGAAGGAGTTCCGCTTCATTTACCACGATCATGAAACCATCACATTCCCGGTCAGTCAAGTAGGACAGGGTTTTCATGTGGAAGCTCGAGGAGAGCTCATTTGTGCATCAAACTTGTACGAGAGATGACAAGAAAATAAAAGTATATCTGTGGCTGTTACTTATACAAACCCAGGAACGAGATTGGCGGAGCAGTCCTGTCAGAAGCCAGTGGGCACAGAGCGCCCCAACCTCGTGGAGTCAGGAGAGAAGCCGGGTCTGCTCGATCTCAAGCAGCCACTTTCTCGGGGGTGCAGGTGGGGGCGCTGATGACGTCAGCTCAGCGGGGACGGGGACGCGAGAGAACCCGGGGGGCGGGGAGGGGGGCGTTTCAGAATCCCAGCGGCTCGGGGAGCAGAAACTCGGGCACCCCACCAGGCTGACACATCAATCACCTGGGAAAGACTGCCGACTTCTCGCGTCTGCAATCACGGCCTTCCCGTCGTGTCCGCTCATCTCCAGCGACTCCTGACGTCCATCAGTCGGTCTGCAAACCGGCCCGCTCGCGGCAGACGCCGCCCAGGAACGAGTTAAAACTCTTAAAACCACCGACAGCAGCGCCGCGCCGGGGCGGGAGCTCCGACCGGACTCTGCACGTGATCGAGAGCGTGGCTCCCGGTTCTGCACCGGGGACACCAGAACCGGCGCCGAGTCTCTAAAGCCCCGCACGTTTCCTGTGAAAACGGGAAGGTAACTCGTACGCGGTTTACTTTGCGCTTGTTTCTCCTTTCCCGTGAAAAAGAGGGGGGGAAAAAAAGCGACCTTTCCCTGACCGGGAATCGAACCCGGGCCGCGGCGGTGAGAGCGCCGAATCCTAACCACTAGACCACCAGGGAGGTTGAGAGGAGGCTGTAGGAAAAGCTTTACCAACCAAGCGCTCCATCTACGCAGCCAGGGTTCCCCCTTCCTCCCGACCCCCGCCCAGCTGCTAATCGTGCAGAACCGGGTTCGTTTCCGCCGGGCCGCAGAGCCGACACCGTCGGGCTATTAACTCTCAGTCTGGTCCATTTCCGTTTGGGTTCCGTGCTCATCCCGACTCTGCACGTCGCTTCTTACACCTTCCCGGCCCGTCTCTCCGCTTGCTCCTCGCACCCCACGGTCTGGAGGACTCGGGCGTCTCGTCCACGGCGCCGAAAGCAGGAAAAGACGTCCAATGACAACGAGACAAGAGGGAAAATTTTTTTTGTCTTTTTCTTGTAGGACGTCTTTAGCGATCCGCGGTAAGCTCTCGCGGGGCAATGGCAAAGGTAAACAAACAGTAACTAATCAAAATGACGGCACAGCATCCTGGACTCTCACATACCCAGTGCGAGCCTGCCTTCCCTCCTCGCTGTCCACGGGCGTGTTTAATCACGCGGATGTTTGTTTCCTGGGGGTTTTGTTTGTTTGTTTGAAACTAAGACAATTGACCAGCATATCGCAAAGGCATCTGAAAAATCTCCTAGCTCAATCTACAACTGGTATTTTTTAAAAACGGAAAAATTCTGGAATATTTAAAAATTTTTTTTTTTCCCTTTGCAACCACCGCCCCAGGAGAGCCAGGGCTGAGGTGTGTATGGGCGGGTGTGCTCCGCGCCCTCTCTCTGTGCAGCCAGCGTGAGAACACAGCCTGCCTAAACCCTGGGAGGCCCGTGGAATATTTCATTCTTAATGAAAAAATCACTATTTTGTAATGAAACGTGACATAGTTGGGTTAAACAGAAAATTTCCTGGAACGTCTCATGAAAGTGATTTCCTCGGATTTAGAAGAAATAGCTGTTCTTTTTTAGGGGGTGGGGTGGGCAAATGAGCTTAGTTTATTAGTGTAAGGGGGTGAGGGTTCAAGGACTCAATCCCCCAAAAGACCTTCTGACCTTGTTCAAGTCACGATTTTACATTTTGTTTCAACAAGCTCTCTCTCTCCTATGAGTACAAAGAGAGTCAGACAAGCAGAGAGATAGAAACAGCATAATTCACCACCACTCAAATAGATAATTTAGAGATTATTTATAAATTAAACTGAGAATTAAAAAAAAATAGCTGTTCTTTTTGTTAACTCCATTTGATTTTCTTTGAAGTAAAAAGAAAACAACAGTGCCCCCTCTGAGGCTCGAACTCAGGACCTTCAGATTATGAGACTGACGCGCTGCCTACTGCGCTAAGGAGGCCACTGCCTAGTCGCATTTCGTGAATATTGACCAATGTGACGCCGAGAAGACGCAATCTACGTGTCCCGAGTCGCCGAGTTCTGCATGCAGGTGGCGCTGGTTGAAACTGTCCCCGGTGATCGACCGCTGCCCCTCAGCGGCACCCGGCCTTGCTTGCCGCTCATGTCCGGAGGCTCCCTACCAGTAGTCCCCAGTGTCCACGGGGGGCTCTCGGTCTCTACGACCCCCTTTTCCCCGAGTTGGTGACCCACGGGGCAGGAGCCTCCTGCCGTGCCACCTGCGGTGTCCCCGTGCGGGGCGCGCGCCCGGGTCCGCGGTCCCGCGGGGGCTCTCGGGCTGTCCTGGGGGTGGGAGAGGGCAGCGCTGCGGAAAAGGCGAACGGGCAGGTGGAAGAGAAGAGACAGGACCGGGAAGAGCGACGTCCGGTTCCGGGGAAGTGCGGGTCAGGGGGCCCCCTGCGGTGGGCAGCGTGGCCGGGTGGTCTAAGGCCCTTGATGAGGGCGCCGGTCTCTCCGGGGCCGAGGTTTCGAACCCCACCACTACCACACACCCCTTCCTCTGCTTCACCGGACTCAGTAGAATAGATGACGCCCCTTTTTTATTTCCCATGTGGGCAGTTCTCAAAGGCTCCTCCCACCCCTGCTTTCCCAGAGGTCAGCGATCACACCCCTACTCACCGTGTCCAGAACAGTCGCCCACCCACGGTCAGCCTCCAATTAATTATTTAAATGAACAAAAAGTTAATATTTTACTCCCTTCCTCATTGTATTTTCACCACCCGGAAGTAGCTAATATATAGCAGACCTTCAATTAAGCCATTCGTGTATTTAAAAAAACAGTTTCCTCAGTGCCCACTGTGTGCCAGGTGCTCAGTCCGTCGATAGAGCAGTCCTGACCTATCGCGTGATTCAATAAACGATGAGCGCATGAACAGCTGCCCATCTCCCTCTGTCCGCTCCTAGCGGTTCGCTTCCCGTCTCCTGGGTCCCAGCTTGGAAGTTGCTTCCTCCTGGGAGCTTTCCTTGATCTCTCCCTCTAGAATTACAATTAGGCCGTGAGGATATGGAGAGGAACGAGAGAAAGGGCCCCTTGCCCTCCTAAGAGGAAAGACATTAGATGCGTAATGGCCCCCAACTTCTACTGCAGAGAATGAGATTGAACTGTAGAGGGCACCCTACTAGAATAAAGAATGTTACCAAACAGTAGCAGGACAATAAGTGTATAGGACACACTTCAATTGTTCCCAGCAATGTGTCAGAGGAGAGAAAAGAGGGAGATTATACACTTTACTTGAGACACTTAAGTTCGCGTTGTTAGAATGAGTGGATATTTGTTTCATAAGTCGAATGCGTGGAGTCACTAATTTATGCATTTTAAAAATGAAAGTCTGATAAATAGAGCAAAGGAGAATGCCAGCAGGCCTTGCTCAGTACTCTTAACTGGGTCTTCCCCGGGGTGTGGTGTGCGTTGGTGTGCTCTGTTATCAATCAGCCGATCGCTTAGCATTCACTGTAACTTTTGGAAATGTTTATGTCATCGTCTACTTTTCTCCAGGCCTCACAAGCTTTGCCAGATACACAGACATGATTCTCTCGCTTCCCCACATCATAAAAACTGAATAAATATCTGTGGTAAGTGTCGATGAAGAAGCCCATGGAAGAATGTCTTTCTAATTGGTGAAGTGTGCAGGGTGTTCCGAGCGGAGGAGCCAGGAAGACCAGTGATCCTCCAGTTTCGGGGAGGACCGTGTGTTCTGAAGCCCCTTTCTTTCTATAGGACACGCCGCTGGAATTTGGTTCTGGGCTGCCGATTACAGCCCACTGGTTTTCTCTTTTTTAGATTCAGCCCTGGTACCTGGTGACTGCAAACCATCCTTGCTCAGATGACCAGAGACAGATGGCTTCTGGGTGGTGGAACCCCGTTATCTCTTCCTCTGCTCATTCCTCTTAGCGGTGTTTTGGGGCTTTTTTTGCATTTATCTTGCAACATTTGTTACCTATAGCCAACCATAGGTAATTCCAGTGAAAAGGTACAACCGGATGGACTCCAGTCTCAAGAGTAAACAAACCAACCCATGCCCATCTGCCCTGCTTTCCAGGTCTTTACCACCCTCCTTTCCTGGAGGGGGGGCGAGGAGTGGGAGTGAATGTACAGAGGTTGGAAAATGACGTCCCTCCTGCCTATCCTCAGAGAGCAGCTTAAAGCCAATACTTGAATAGTGCGGGTCTTTTGAAGTTAACCTAAACATTAATTATGGGTTGGGTGTGCTCTAAACCAGTGAACATTTTTTTCTTCTTTATTTTCTTTTCTCTTTTATTTTCTTTCTTTTCTTTTTTTAATTTTATTTATTCATTTTAGAAAGGAGAGAGAGAGGGAGAGAGAGAGAGAGAAGAGAGAGAGAAGGGGGGAGGGGCAGGAAGCATCAACTCCCATATGTGCCTTGACTAGGCAAGCCCAGGGTTTCGAACCGGCGACCTCAACATTTCCAGGTCAACACTTGATCCACTGCACCACCACAGGTCAGGCTTTTGCTTTTTTTTTTTTTTTTTTTTTTAAGAAAAAAGTTGTGGCTAATGGAATAAAAAGTATACCACTTGTGCTGGAGAGAAAAGACTTGGTCCACGATTCAGCTGAGTCTGAGAGAACGCCTTTTAAGGCTGGGAGATTCGTGAAGATAGAACGGGGAGTCTGTGGGCGTGGAGGACAGGGACGGACACTTAGGGGACTTGATAGTCACCTGGCCCAAAGTCTTTTAATTTCCCTGCTTTCCTCCTAACCTCCCAAAAGGCATATCCACTTCAACCCATACTTACTGAGCAGCTAGTTCGTGACAGGCCCCTCGCTTGGTTGGAAATACAATGAAAGGAAGAATGCCCGAGAGTGAGTCAGGGACTTCTTAGCGGTTCAGCCTTGGGAGACTGCCAGACATACCTGGAGAACACACGGCCCATGTTTAGGTTGACTATAGTAGTAATCAATACCTGAGTGTTTCTTCCAGCTATGCTTCATGCGTCATCTCGTCATTTGTTATTCTTACAGGTACTTAGGTAAATAATCACGTTAGCGTAAGAGAGTTGGGATTTAGGAAAATAAATGGCTATGCCCAGCACTGTGACCTCCTCTTCCGGTCGGTCATCCACCCTGAGAACACCTACTCACGGGGCCATGTGCCAACCTAAAAATAAAAGGCAACCAGCACTGACTCCGGCAGCAGCCCCCACAGGGCTCCGATTAGGAGAGAAAGGCAACGGTGGTCATGAGAAGGCACCAGGGGACAGTGACATCCACAGAAGGAAGGCATCTATCTCTACTGGTGCAGAAAACGTAACATAGCGACGCTAATTCTAAACAATGTGTCTAATTTTCAGTCCAGTGGTCATCAGCCATGCAGTCACAATAATTGCTTTCGTGTTCTCCTTGCAGACAGTTGCTTGTTTGTTTGTTTGTGGCACGGGAGGTGGCTTAGGCCCAGTGCAAAAGTAATTTTTCCCTCTGTTTGAACATTCCAGAGGTTTGAGGAAAAGACATGGGAGGCGTTTCCTCTGGGATGGCAGACCCCCAGCTCCATTTTAAAGTGGTTCCGTCTAGGTTGTTGTTTACCCTGCTGTGTCCGCCTGAGATCTGGGACCTGGAAAGAAAAAGGAAAAGTCAGATTCAGCCTATGGAGTGCAGGAAAAAGAAAGACACCTTCAAAAAAAAAAAAAAAAAAGCCTAACGCTGGGCTCCCCCACGGGGTCTTCATTAACCCTCCCTCCCTCCCTCCCTCCTTTCCTCCCTTCCTTCTATTAAAATCCCAATTTGCCCTTCCAAATTGGGTGGGAAATGAAGGCAAAATCAAAACTGTCCAAAATAACATTATTCTTGGGACCAGGAGGACCCGCCCTGCCTGTAACAATCTCAGGAAAGAAACCTGGACAGGAGGCCGGGGAACACCTCCCGAGGACACCGCCTCCCTCCCTCCCTCCCGCCTCCCTGGTGTCGGAGTTTCCCTTCGTCCTGCGCCTGGAAACCGCAGATTCATTAAAAACAAACAAACAAACAAAAACGCTCCTGTAAATGAAAAAAAAAATCAATTAGAAAGAAGAGGCAGAACTTTAAAGCAGCATTTCTTTTCAATTATGTTTTATAGATCTCATGTGTTAAAAGAACGAAAAGACTGGAAGGAAATAGATGGTAGGATACTATGAAAGAGGCCCTAGCCAAGGGGGTTCCATGGTGTAATGGTTAGCACTCTGGACTCTGAATCCAGCGATCCGAGTTCAAATCTCGGTGGAACCTTCCCCTTTTTTACGCCACTGAGCAGCAGCACGCGGTCATCAGGAGCCACCAGAACGGGAGAGAGAGAGAGGGGACAGGCGTCCCGGGGGGTCAGTCGGGCGGATGCGACAGGAACAGGTGCTGCAGAGTGAAGGACAGACAGGGCGGAGGGGCTGGTTGAGGGTGACGGGGGCGGTGCCCCGGGACAGCCCCTCTGTGAGGAAGCGGCACCGGGGAGAGGGCCCCCCCATCCACCGGGTTTGTCCCAGTAGAGCCCGAGCTCTACGTGACCAGGCGTCCCTGATGGGACTTCCCGGTGCAGTGGGACCCAGTGCTTATCAGCAGGGCTGGCAGCCTCTTCAAGACTACTCTTGAGGCAGCTATGAGGATGCCACTGGAGGAAAGACACGACCCACACACAAATTAGCTTCAATAATCACACAGGTAATTTATTACTCACAAATCCTTTTGGCTGCCTGGGTACAGCTTAAGGGGGCCCCTTGGGTGTGCTCCTCTCAGCTGGCTTTGGTCAGAGCAGCGTGGAGACAATCCGTATCAACGTTGGAGTCTGGGCGACTAATGCAGCAGGGGGCCCTCAGCTTTGGTACCTTTTCTGGCCAATGCCTTCTAACAGGTGTCAATCTACAGCAGGGGTAGTTAACCTTTTTATACCGACCCCCCACTTTTGTATCTCTGTTAACAGTAAAATTTTCTAACCACCCACCTGTTCCACAGTAATGGTGATTTATAAAGTAGGAAAGTAACTTTACTTTATAAAATTTATAAGGCAGCCCTGGCCGGTTGGCTCAGTGGTAGAGCGTCGGCCTGGTGTGCAGGAGTCCCGGGTTCGATTCCCAGCCAGGGCACACAGGAGAAGCGCCCATCTGCCTCTCCTTCCTCTCGGTCTCTCTCTTGCCCTCCCGCAGCCAAGGCTCCATTGGAGCAAAGTTGGCCCCAGCGCTGGGGATGGCTCTGTGGCCTCCACCTCAGGCGCTAGAATGGCTCTAGTGGCAACAGAGCGACGCCCCAGATGGGCAGAGCATCGCCCCCTGGTGGGCATGCCGGGTGGATCCCGGTCGGGCGAATGCGGGAGTCTGTCTGACTGCCTCCCCGTTTCTAGCTTCAGAAAAATACAAAAAAAAAAAAAAAAAAAAAAAAAAAAGAAGAAGAAGAACTATCGTATGACCCAGCAATCTCCCAATTGTAAGCATTGGTACCTAAAAACACACACACCTCCATGTTCATCACAGCATTATTCACAGTGGCCAACACATGGAAACAACCGAAGTGTCCCTGGATAGAGGACTGGATAAAGGAAAGCTGGTCCATATATACACTGGAACACCACTCAGCATACGACATGATGACACACTGCCATTTAAGGCAACAGGGATGAACCTGCATTATACTGAGTGAAATAAGTAAATCAGAAAAAGCTAAGAACTATACGTTTTCACACAGGATGGGATATAAAACTGAGACTCATGGACACAGAAAAAAGTGAAGTCATTACCAGGGGAGGGGACTTTGGGGGAGGGGAGAAGGGAGTAAAGAGGGACAAATATATGGTGACAGAAAATGATTTGACTTTGGGTGGTGGGTAGACAACAAAATCAAGTTCAAATGCTATAGAAATGTTTACCTGAAACCTAAGGACTCTCATTGATTAATGTCACCCTGTTAAATTTAACTTTCTAAATAAAAATTTTTAATAATTTATTTTTAACTTTTAGCATTTTAATTTTGTGTTTGTGAGGACAGCTCTGGGTTTATCTTGTTTGGGACTCTCTGGGCTTCCTGGATTGTATGTCTATTTCCTTCACTAAGTTAAGAAATTTTTTAGTAATTTCTTCAAATAGATTTCTCAACACCTTGTTCTCTCTGTCCTTTCTGGTACCCAGTGATGTCAATGTTTTTATGCTTGATAATGTCCCAGAGGTCTCTTAAACAATCTCATTTTCTCTTAATTCTATTTTGCTTTTTGCTGTTCTGACTGGATGTTTTTGCTAACTTCTGTTCTAAATTGCTGTCTTAATTCTCTGCTTCATCTCATCCTCTGTTGACTCCATCCAATGTATTCTTCATTTCAGTTACTGTGTTCCTAATTTCCCACTGGTTCTTTTGACTGATTTCCTCTCTTTGTGTAAGTTCTCATTGAGTTCACGTGCTCTTCCCCTAAGTCCACTGAGCATCCATAGAACCAGTATTTTGAACTTTGTATCTAGTTTATTGCTTGTCTTCATTGTAATCAGTTTTTTTTTCCTCTGGAGCTGTGACCTGTTCTTCTCTTGAGACGTGTTTGTCTCCTCACTGTAGCCGCCTCCCTGTCTCTGTTTCTATGTATCTCTTAGGTAGAGCTGCTCTGTCTTCCATCTTGATAGAGTGGCCTTGTGTAGTAAGTGCTCTGTGGGGGGGTCTAGTGTTGCCGTCTTCCTGGTCACCTGCTCACCTGAGCCGGCTGGTCCAGGTGTGTTCCTGTCTGCACTGCAGGTGCCCTCCTGTGGGGGTTGAGTCTTGATGACTCTTTGCACATTGATAATACACAGAAGCATCTAGATTCCAGGAAGATGAGAGAGTTCTCACAACACTTACTGCCGATGGCACCTCCCTCCCCAGCTCTGTCTCCCAGGCTTTCTCCACGTCCATTATTTGCCTCAGCTGATGTTTTTGTCCAGAGACAGCTGCTGGTTCATTGACGTGAAATGGTTTTTGCACATGGTCTTTGCCTTAGTTCATTCTCTACCCTGAGAGAGTTCTGAGTTAGAAAAGGTGAAGATAAGACATTTACATCCATCCTGCAAGGAGCCACCTGACAGGTCACAACAGAAAGTTCCAGAGTTCTGATAAAGTTGATTCAGAAAGTTTTTGCTAGTTTTTCCATTGTTCTATGTAAGGATGGATCTCTGAAGTTCCTAGGCCACCATTGTCTCTGAGGTCACTCCCTTCAGCCTATTTAAAGTTGTACTTGTGCATCACAATTCCTGGTCTTCTGAGGATGTCCAGGAAATGTGTTCATTTAGTAACATTGACTAAGTACCTACTTTATTCTGGGTACTGTGTATAAGAAGTGGCATCTGAATAAAACTCTTTCTCAGCTGTCGAGGACGACATCGCCTAGGTGTGGTGGGATACAGGGAAAGAAACTGTAGCACAACATGGTGCTTTGTTTATCTTTTTTATGTGTTTTGAACCCGACATTATTTATTTATTTATTTATTTATTTATTTATTTATTTATTTTTGCAATTTCTTTTCTGAAGCTGGAAACAGGGAGAGACAGTCTCCCGCATGCGCCCGACCGGGATCCACCCGGCACGCCCACCATGGGGTGGCGCTCTGCCCACCAGGGGGCGATGCTCTGCCCATCCTGGGCGTCGCCATGTTGCGACCAGAGCCACTCTAGCGCCTGGGGCAGAGGCCAAGGAGCCATCCCCAGCGCCCGGGCCATCTTTGCTCCAATGGAACCTTGGCTGCGGGAGGGGAAGAGAGAGACAGAGAGGAAGGCGCGGCGGAGGGGTGGAGAAGCAAATGGGCGCTTCTCCTATGTGCCCTGGCCGGGAATCGAGCTAGGCCGAAGCTCTACCGCTGAGCCAACCGGCCAGGGCCAACCCGACATTATTAATATGGTATAAAGACTGTGTTAATTTATATGGATCCATCATTACCCATTGGTTTTTCTGCTTTCCTTCTTTCTCACATGTTCCTATGACACTGTCAATATATTTAGAGCAGGTATTTTGCTAACAGATCCAGTTATACTTATTTGAAAACATATCTTTTTACTCCTGTAGTTGAAAGGTTAGTTTCCCATCCCAAATTCCTACTTTGATACTGGTTGTACCTCAGTCTATGATGACCACCTTGCCCTGTCCTCTGACCACCACTCCTGACAGGGGGACTGAGCCACCTTCTACCTGCAGTTCCTTCCAGGTGACCTGTTTCCTTCTGTGGCTACTTTAAGGTCAGCATCTGTCTCTGTGTCTGAGGCTCCAGTGAAACATGAGTCTGTGTGGATCTCTGCAATGTGTCCTTAGTCCTGAGCCGTAGTCTCCCCACACCGCGGCCCCTCCATGTGCTCTCTTCTCACCTCTGGACTTGAACCAGACTCATGTTAAACCTCCTCATTCAGTCACCATGCAGCTGTGGTCGCAGAATAACGGCCGCACGAATACGTCCAAGCCCTAATCCCTGGAGCCTGTGACTGTCACCATGCTCAGCAAGAGGGACTTTGCAGGTGTGATTAAAGGCACGGATGATGGAGTAGGGAGATCATCCTGCTAGCAGGGAGGGGCTATTCGAGTCTCCTGGGTCCTTAAATATGAACATGACTAAGAAGTGTGGGTCAGACGGAGCACTGATTTCATCTGTAGTGATTTCTACACAGTAAGATATGATCGTTCCTGTCTTTTTCAGTCTTAATGAAGTGGTGGATTTCATTAAGACATTTCAAGGTTAAATACTGTTGGATTCCTAGGATACTTAACCTGGTCAAGATATTTGCTTCATAGAACATTGAGAGATACAGTCTGCTGTACTTTCTGAGGATTTTCACACTTGCTTTCTTAAATGTGATTTTCCTATTTTTTCCTTATTTCTTTCTTAACTGGCGTTAGGATCGATGTTATTCATGCCTAATAAATTAGTTGTTTGGCTTTTCCTATGTATCCTCATTCTCCTGAATACTGTGCAGAAGAGCAAAAGTCTTCCGGGAGGGTTTAGTGGACTCACCTGTGGAAGCTTCTGGGTGTGGCTGGAGGGAAGCAGAATGTTTACAAAACTGCTGTTAATTCTTTCTTTCTTTCTTTTTTTTTTTTTTTTTTTTTTTTTTTTTTTTTTTTACAGAGACTGAGAGTGAGTCAGAGAGAGGGATAGACAGGGACAGACAGACAGGAACGGAGAGAGATGAGAAGCGTCAATCATTAGTTTTTCATTGCATGTTGCAACACCTTAGTTGTTCATTGATTGCTTTCTCATATGTGCCTTGACCGTGGGCCTTCAGCAGACCAAGTAACCCCTTGCTGGAGCCAGCGACCTTGGGTGTCGGGAGCCGATCAATGACTGCTGGCTGACAAGGTCACAGCAGGAGAAGACCCACAACTGCTGGCTGACAAGGTCACAGCAGAAGAAGATCAAAAACTGCTGATTGACAAAGTCACAGCAGAGAAGACCAATGGCTGCGGGGTGACAAAGTCACCGCAAAGGAAAGGCACAACGATATTTCCCCCTTTGACCTTTTTGAATTAATCTGGCCTTATATCCCCCCTTTTCTGGGTGTGTGCTATTATTTATGGCACAGGGATAATAGTACCATGCTTTCCCTGTAGATTCGTTGTAATTTCTTTGGAAATGAGACAGAGGGTGTAAGTTCCACAGAAAAGCCTGTAAGCCCCTTGAACTGGGCTCATAGACATAAGAGGCTGGCTATGATATCCCTCATAAAGGGTTAAGTTTGTAGGAGAATTTCTTCTTATTAATCATGTTAGAAAGAATAAAGTTAGAACTTAACTAGTGTATGAATATAGTAAATAAATAAAATTTGACTAGACAATAGAATCTTAGGTAAGGTGTAGTGGAGTGGCCCATTGCTTGGCCTTGGATGGGAGCACAGCCGGCAAGATAAGAATGTTTTGATAAGAGACTTGTTTTGTGACTGAAGGCAGTTGCTGGGCTTTTTCTCAGTAAAACATTCTCATGAGATTTTTGTATTTTCCAAGAATAAGGAGAGGAATGTGGTGGGATCCATAGCAGCAATAGCAATTAATGCCTTCTGATATTATGTTGCTACTAAGCTATCTTGCAGGTGACTCTATGTATCTTTAAGCAAAAGTTACTCTTGATGCTATGCCAGTTTCTTAATAGCAAGCCTTTTGAAGTCTTGTGAGAAAAATTAGAACACTGCATGAACTCAGGGCCATTTGCCTGAGCAAGCGGTGGTCCTTTGCTAGTCCTTGATGATTTCGTCTGCTAATCTCTCTCTGCGCCCTTGACTCACAACAACAGTAAAGTAGAGTTATTAATTAGTACTAATCTTTTAGAAGTTTGTACCAATATTGTTATTGCTATTCAAGTTATTGTATAACTGTACTTTGAATAACTTACCACCTGATTTGTAGCTTATAGATATGAATTAACTGTTATCTGGAAATATGTAACCATAGTGAAACAAAATATCATGTGATTGTAACTTAGTGTGTGTGCATAAAAAGAAAGCTAGACCAGCATTTGGTAGAGATGCCTGGCAGTAAATGCTAACGAGAGAATAAAGAGAAAGAAAAGAATTCGGCTCTCTCACTCGATTCGTGCTGACACCGTCTCTTCCTGTGGGACCCCTGGATTCCCCCCGGGGCTGGACCCCGGCACTTGGGTCCAAGCTGGTGAGCTTTTGCTCAAACTAGATGAGCCCGCACTCAAGCTGGCGACCTCAGTGTCTCAAACCTGGGTCCTCTGCATCCCAGTCCGATGCTCTATTAATTCTTTCTTTTCAGTCTTTCCCATTGACATCCATTTCTCCAGCCGCCATCTCTCTTCATCTCTGGCTTTATCTGTCCAACAGCCAATTGGATGACTCTCTTATATTTCTTTCATTCTTTCTTTTATTTTTTGTGACAGAGACAGAGAGAGGGACAGACAGGGACAGACAGACAGGAAAGGAGAGAGATGAGAAGCATCAACCCCTCATTGTGGCTCCTTAGTCTCCTTAGTTGTTCATTGATTGCGCTCCCACATGTGCCCAGACCAGGGGGCTTCAGCAGAGAAAGTGACCCCCTGCTCAAGTCAGCGACCCCTGGGTTCAAGCCAGCAACTTTGGGGTCACGTCCATGACCCTGCACTCCAGCTGGTGAGCCCGCGTTCATGACAACAACCTTGGGGTTTCAAACCTGTATCCTGCACATCCCAGTCCAACACTCCATCCACTGTGCCACCTCCTGGTCAGGCTCTCTTGTATTTCTAACAAACATCTCAGCTCCAACATCTGTTACAATGAACGCCTGTGATGTCCCCTCAGACATGCTCCTTCCAGAGCTTCCCCATCTCTACTGACAGCGTCTGTCTACTGTGTCCCAGATGTTTGGTGACCTTGACTCCTCTCTCTCTCACCCCAGATCAACCCGTTAGGAAGCTGTAAAGTCAGTGGTGGGATTCAAATAATTTAACAACTGGTTCTCTGCCCTAATGACTGTTTTAAGTATAAAAAAAGATATATTGAAAGGTAGTTTATTATTTCATGAATTTAATACTTAAATAAGAAAGATAAAAGAGGTACACAAAACTAGATAGTAAGAGTTTCAAATATTAATAAAAAAATTTAAATAAAACCTGATAAAAACAATAAAACTGTTACTTATGATATTTTCATATTGCTTCTTGATCAGGGAACAGCAGCACACATATAATATCTCAGGGGAATTTGGGGAGCAACACAAAGCTGAAACAAGTGACAGCTTGTCACCCCTGGTTGTTTGGAATTTTCTCTCTTTATGTTATGTTTGTTTAATGAAGTAATAAACTTAAGAGAATTAAAATGTAGTGTTTCATCAAAGGTATAATGAGTTTTATGAAATGAAAAGATAAGTACTACAAGCATAGTTCTGTCAAACTTTTTCACCTATGGATGGAATGAATGTTATTTAGAATATGCTGTTGCACAGATAAATGTTAAAAAAGAGTGAGGAATGTAAATTTGTGATTTCCACATGGGGCGGCTGCCCAGGCGCCCACCTTAAGAGAGAACCCTGATGACAAGTGCCATTTTAACAACCGGTTCACTGAATTCAACAAAGAAGTCAGTATTGGTTGTGCAGAACCAGTGTGAACCAGCTGAATCTCACCGCTGTGTAAAGTCCATCCTCAGAAGGGACCAGATCCCACCACGCCCACTACGTCCACTGCTCACCCCGTGGAAGCACCTCCAGCCTGGAGCCTGCACAGACCCCACTGCTCCCCACTGCCCCCCTCGCCTCCACGTCTGTTCTCAGCACAGCAGCCACAGCGACCCTTCAAAGGGGACGTCCACCTGACCAGGCAGTGGCACAGTGGAGAGAACGTCAGCCTGGGACGCTAAGGACCCAGGTTCAAAATCCAGAGGTCACCAATTTGAACCTGGCCTCATCCAGCTTGAGTGAGGGATCATAGACATGACCCATGGTCACTGTGTTGAGCCCAAAGTTCAGTGACTTGAAGCCCAAGGTCCCCAGCTTGAGCTCAGTGTCACAGCTCGACAAGTAATCAATAAATAACTAAGGTACTGCAACTATGAGTTGATGCTTCTCATCTCTCCCTTCTTGTCTGTCTGTCCCTAACTCACTAAAACACAATAAAATAAAATAAAAAACAAAGGGGACGTCAGACCATGTCCCTCTCCTGCTACAAAGCACGGCTCCCACCTCAGAGCACAGCCCGTGTCCTCTAACGTCCTCAGGCCCACGGGGTGTGGCCGGGCCTCTGTGGATTCCCACGCAGGCCTCCATTAGCACTGGACGTTCCTGCCTGGACAGAACTCCCCACACATCCTCGTGGACAATTCCTCATGTCCTTCACATCTTCCTCAAGGCCACCTTCCCAGCGAGACCCACACTGACCCCCCCGGTCACACAGCCACCTTCCTGTCCCCACAGCCCACACTCGGGGTCGCCTTCCCCACTGCGTTTTCCCAGGACACCCCCCCTTCTGACACAGACACCTCCCTGTTCACTGCGCTCATACACACCTGTCTCTCCCCACACGACACAGGCTCCCAAGGCCAGCAGTGTTCCTGATCTGACTTCAGTGACGTCCCCACGTGAACAACAGTGCCACACGTCTGCACACACCCAGTCGTGGTTCCTGAGTGGTCCGTGTGGGGCAGCTCCCTGCGCTAGAGACGCGTCTCTATTGATGGGGCCTCAGAGCACAGCTGTCCTGTGGCGGCTGCAGCACAAGGTGCCCTCACACTGACCACAATGCACCTGCACTATCCCGGGCTGCTCCCCCTAAATCTACAGTGGACCCTGCTCTGCACGTCCCGGAGTCTGCACTGAGCCAGCCCTGGAGCACAGGGCAGGGGAGGGCGGGCGGGCAGAGAGAATTCCAGCAGGGACTTCTCTAAGCTGAGGAATCCCTCCTCTCTGCTGATTCCAGAACCTGTTTTTTTATTTCTTGTCATGAAAGGTCTGGAAAAGATGGAAAGAACCATCAGCCCCAAAAGGAGGAAAGAGCAGGAGGCGTCTGAAAATTCTCTCGACACCAGAGACCCTGTGTGCAGGGACCCCCTTAGCTCTGTGGGACAATGACAGACAAGTCATCACCTGCTGCTGTCAGACAGGGACACCCAGAGGAGAATGAGACTGGAACTCCCAACAAGAACAAAAACAGTCACATTGCTCCACAGAAACAAAGAAACAACAAATAAAGACCCAGGAGACGGGGGTGATAGTAGGACCCAGGCCTGAGCCTCAGCTGACCAGCGTATGATGCCATCAGAGCTCACAGACCTGGAGGGGTCCTTTATTAGGACAAGTTACAAGGCCTGGGTGACATTTGAGTCCCTGTGATCACAGGTCCTGGTGGGACAAGGTTCTACCGAAGAGACAAGGACAAAGGAGCAGAGAGGTGACCCAGCTGAGTGACCACGTCAAAGCCCCCGGTGCACTGAGCACCAACTGGGCACAGGCCTGACCACACTCGGTCCTCACAGCCTCTCCTGTCCCTGCAACAGACTCAGCACAGCAGACACACGGGTTCTGGAAAATTCTCAGTGCTCCCATTTATTTCCTCTCAAACTTTAAGGTCCTCTCTTTTAATTAACCCATCAACCCTCCACAGCAAGAACTGAAAATACAAATTCACACACAGAGTCTTATTTCAATAAGGGAGTAAGAAGCTGCAGCTCAGTGCTCCACGAAGTACAGACAGGGATGGGGAGGGCCCAGCCCCCTCTGCTGGACAGGGAAGTGTGGGGAGGGGACCTGGGGGCAGGGGTGGGCCAGCCTCCCACCTCCTCACAGTATGCTGATAGGAATGCAGACACGTTCAGATGCCCTTTGCAGAGAGAGAAGTGAGAGGTTCCTGAAGTCACAAATTGGTTTGGTGTGTGTGTGTGTGTGTGTGTGTGTGTATGTGAAGCATCTTCCGTCACTCAGTCCCCCACAAGGCAGCTGTCTCACGCTGTAGAAGAAAATAATCACAAACAAATTCAGGTCAGTGGCTGTAACTGCTGACATTCTTAATAGTTCACCTCATGCTCAAAATGTCCCAGAGAATCCCCATCACCCAGCCCTGTCCCCTCTGTCCCAACCCCTCCCATCAGGGTCTCACCTTTAGAAGCCGTGAGAGACACATCAGAGCCTTGGGAGTGGTCATTGCCTGGGGTAGAACACAACAGGACGTGGTCAGAGCCCCCAGGACAGGAGACTAAAGGAGGAGCTATGCAGGGTGAGGTCCCCCATGGCTCCCGTCTGTACTGTCACAGGGTCTCAGGGGTCACCCCCTCCATACTCACTGGCAGCCTGAGCGTAGCTCCCTCCTTTCCCACCTGCAGGAAGAAAACATCCCGTGAGAAACCAGGGAGGAGGCAGGGCCATGAGGTCCTAAAGGAACCCCTAGTCCTGGGCCTCAGAGAAGTTTCCAGAACTGTGAGTACAGACCCAGGGCAGGATCAGGAAACCTGAGGAAATTATATGTGTGGGGACTGGACCACCCATCCTTCTGAAGGTCTGTCCTCAGCAGGACCCTCCCCTCTGACCTGTGACTATGGGGGACCAGGTCCCCATCACTAGATTCATCAAGGTGATAAATCTGTCCCTCATTTTCACACGTGCCTCACTAAAGAGTCAGTGTTAGCAAACAGCCTCAGACTGGGCAAGGACACGTGTGGGGACAGTACATCCCATTAATGAAGTGGACACACTTCTTCCTGGGCTTGAAACCCCCTGTGGGACAAGAAACTCAGACCCCACCCTTCCCTACCTGAGCGCCTCCTCCTCCACATCACAGCCCCCACCACAGCTCCAGTGACCACAGCTCCAAGGAGGACCAGGACAGCAATGATGACCACAGTGGGGATGGTGGCCTGAGGAGGCTCTGGGAAGGGAAGGGAAGGTGAGGACCCTGACCCCCAGGCCGCAGCCCTGACCCTGCTGAAGTCCTCCAGAGGCCCCTGCTCCCTGAGAAGAGGCTCTGTGCCCGCGTGTCCTCCTCACCCCATCTCAGGGTCAGGGGCTCGGGCAGCCCCTCGTGCTGCACATGGCACGTGTAGCTCTGCTCCTCTCCAGGGGGCACCGCCACGGCCGCCCACTTCTGGAAGCTCCCGTCCCCCGCAGGCCTGGTCTCCACAAACTCCATGTCCTGGGTCAGGTCCTGCCCGTCACGCTGCCAGGTCAGGGTGATCTCCGCAGGGTAGAAGCCCAGGGCCCAGCACCTCAGGGTGACCTCACGGTTAGAGATGGGGTGGTGGGTCACGTGAGCCTTTGGGGGGTCTGAGGAGAAGGGTGAGAAATTCAGGAACTTTGCATCCCTCATGGGCCACTCCAGCAGCACTCCTGTGACCATCGTGAGAGGTGACAGGACAGCTGGGGTGGGGGCGGGAGCAGAAAACCCAGACACCAGCTGGACAGAGGCACCTGGGATGATCTAGTCTTTGGAAAGTTCTAGATTCCGAGGGACACAGCTCAGGGTAGGAGGCAGGTCTCTAAGAGGATAAAGGTATTTCTGGTCCTGACCTGGGTGGAGGCCAAATGACCCAGAAAAGCTGGGTCGGACCTCAGACACACTGGGTGGGGGACAGAGAACAAGGCCTGAGGGAGAAAGTCCCCGTGGGTCCCGGGGCCACTGCCAGGGTCAAGAGGAACCGCTGATGGGTTATTTCAGGGTTGGTCTCCCCTCCATCCCGGAGAGACTGCACCTAATTGTCCCTGAGAGAAGGGGGAGTCGCTGTCTGGTCCCGGATCTGAAAACCCAGGGGACTCAATGTCCCGACCCAAAGGAGGGTGTTCTGACCCCGGTCCATTTCCTGTCTCCGTGTAGGAGCCGCAGCCCGAGGGGAGAGGAGGGAGCCCCGCGGCCCTGGTACCTACGCGCAGCAGCGTCTCCTTCCCCTTTTCCAGGTAAAGGCGGAGCCACTCCACGCACGTGCCCTCCAGGTAGTTCCTCTGGTACTCCGCCTCACCGGCCTCCTCCCACTTGCGCCGGGTGATCTGAGCCGCCGCGTCGGCCGCGGTCCAGGAGCGCAGGTCCTCGTTCAGGGCGATGTAGTCGGTACCGTCGTAGGCGAACTGACTGTACCCGCGGAGGAGGCGCCCGTCCCGGTCCATTTCGCAGCCGAACATCCTCTGGAGGGTGTGAGACCCTGACCCCGCCCCGACCGCGGGGATTAAACCGAAACCGAAAACGAAACCGGGTCAAAGTCTCGCGGGCTCCTCCCGGGTGGGGTGAGGGGTCCCGCGGTCTCGGGTGGAGCTCAGACCCGGACACTCGGGCGACCCCGGCCCGTCCGTGGGGATGGGGTCGTGACCGGGACCCGCCCGCGTGGCTCACCGTCCGCGCTCTGGTTGTAGTAGCCGCGCAGGGTGTTCAGGCCCACTCGGTAATCCTGTGCGTTGTGTTTGCAGATCCGCGTGTTCCGGTCCCAATACTGCGGGTGCTCCTGCTCCACCCACGGCTGCTCCATCCACGGCGCCCGCGGCTCCGCCCTCGGGCTCGCGGCGTCGCTGTCGAACCGCACGAACTGCGTGTCGTCCACGTAGCCGACGGCGAAGAAGCGGGGCTCCCCGCGGCCGGGCCGGGACACGGCGGTGTAGAAATATCTCAGGGAGTGGGGACCTGGGGACGGGGAGGTTCTGAGACGCGCGACCCTTACCCGCCTGGGTGCCGGGAGACGGAAAAGGGGCCGGGACAGAGCAGGGGTCAGGACGGGGCGGTGGACACGCGCCTCCTCCCCGGGGTCCTGCGCCCCCGCCGGGTCCCCTCGCTCCTCCCCGCAGAGGCCGTTCCCTCCCGACCCGCACTCACCCGCCCAGGTCGGGGTCAGGACCAGGGACCCCGAGAGCAGCAGGAGGAGCATTGGGGACCCCATGACGCGAATTCTCAGGATCTGGGGACAATCTGTGTCGGGCGGGTCCGCGGAGACCTTATAACCGGGAACGACCGGGAGGCTGATTGGCTTCTCTAGAAACCGGTCACCCAATGGGAGTGACATCTGTGGACTCATCATGAGTATCCAGGAAGGAGGACCCGACACAGGTTGTCAGAAGCAGAAGTGAAACCCGGGGAAACGGGGACTCCCCAACACTGACCTTCCCCACCCAGACTCCGCCCTCGGACTGAGACCCTGAGAGCCAGGCCTGGGGACCCGGGACTGTGTCCTGACCCCTCCTCCTGCGCGGAGAGCTCTTTGTCACCGTGTCTCCCTGAGTCCTGAACCAGGGGCTGTGTGAGGACACCAGGGAGACCCCCAGGCTGGGCCCCGCCCCTTTCCTCCTCTTCTCTCCCCGGAATCCCTCCCCCTGAAATGGACTCCCTGCCTCCCACCCCTTATCTGTCCCCCTGGACTCTTCTAGAAGAAATGTCACCCCAGGGACTTTGATGTCAGAGAGTGAGCTCGCCCTGGGAATGGAGGTGGAGGGACAGGGTTTCTCTTAACCCTGGAGGAGCTGTGTCTGAAAACACGGGATGGAGATTCTCAGAGACCAGTCTCCCTGTTGTCTGTGAACCCCAGTGGGGAGCACAGTCTTGGGAACCCTGAACATCAGGAAGCTGGTCTGTAAAGAAGTGATTCAGCCCCTTGTACAGAAATGTGTCTAACCAGCACTGCAGTCAGACTCACAGAGCTCCTGAATTCTACTTCCCACACAGTGTGTCTGTGACTCGGGATTGTTACATTGTGAAATGATCTTCATTCAGTAGCCCTGAGTTTGTCTGTGAGTCCCCCACGTCCTCAGTACAGAGAAGCCCAGGGAAGCCGTGTGTCGCTGTGCATTTCAACAGGAGCATGTACGTCCTCGAAGTTACAAGTGCTCAATGTGGTCATCCAAATGATGGAGAGAGAAGGAAGGTTGGCTGGAGGCGTCCCAGACCCAGGGCAGAGTAAGGAGAATTCAGAGAGGGTGTCAGGGAGCCTGGAGCCTAAGTCAGCCTCCAGAGGAGCAATGGTCCTGCCTCAGTTTCCCTGCTGTTCTCAATCTTTGATGGGAAGGAGCCTGTGAGAAGCGAGGTCCCAGAGCAAACAGGGCAGCAGATCTGAGAGCACAGCAGAGGGGCCATCGGTCAGTTATGCTCCCTCAGGCTGAGGTCTGGGTGTGCATTCTCACGCTGCCACGTGACCTAGTGGAGGAAAGAATGACAAGAGAGGAAAAGGGAAGAACTGCTGGACCAGCACCTTTACGTAGACGAGAAGGGATGAGGCCTCGAGCACCAGCAGAGGGACCACTCTGGCTGGGAGCGTAGACAGCTCACCTGTGGTGACGTCTCCAAGTAGACGGTGTTGGAAATCTGTAATAATCATCTTCTAATGTGTCAAGTTTTCTCAGTGAAGCAGGAAACAAGGTTACTGGCAGTAATGAGATGGGGAAGGAGGGTGGGTGTGTGAGCAGAGGATGGGGGAGACTGAGGGAGCCGTGCAGGGACAGGATGATTGTGGGCAGCAGTGTGGACCCCCTTCTGGTCTGGGTTATGACTTTAACATGACAGTGTTCATGGGGCTGGTTTGTTCTCCAGCCTCCAGTAGCTGCACGGGGCAGGTGCAGGGAGGGCAGAGGTAGAATTTCTCGGCTGTGAAGTTTTTCCAAGCAAGGGTGACAAATCAAGGGAGATCAAGGGAGGGATTAAAATGCTGTCTCATGGAATTGAAGATGAGTGAGGAGGGAGGAGAGGACATTGAGGGGTGAGGGGCAGTGACTAGATGGTAGGATAATAACCTGGGATCCCAGTGGGCACAAAGGATTGTGGGAGGTGATGTAGCATAGGGTGGTCTCAGGCCTGGGAAACAGGCACATTTGTGATGAATGGTTTGCTGACATTACATTACACATGTGGTCAAATAATCGCACCAGTGTTTCCAGAGCTTAGGCAGCCCTGCGGGGTGAGTAGGGAGATGGAGGGCAGTGCCAGGGTCCAGCCCCGGGGGGAATCCAGGGGTCCCACAGGAGGAGACGGCGTCGACACGAATCGAGTGAGAAAGCCGAATTCTTTTCTTTCTCTTTATTCTCTAGTTAGCATTTACTGCCAGGCATCTCTGCCAAATGCTAGTATAGCTTCTTTTTATGCACACACACTAAGTTACAATCACATGGTATTTTGTTTCACTATGGTTACATGTTTCCAGATAACAGTTAATTCATATCTATAAGCTACAAATCAGGTGGTAAGTTATTCAAAGTACAGTTATACAATAACTTGAATAGCAATAACAATATCGGTACAAACTTCTAAAAGATTAGTACTAATTAATAACTCTACTTAGTTGTGAGTCAAGGGTACAGAGAGAGAGATTAGCAGACGAAATCATCAAGGACTAGCAAAGGACCACCGCTTGCTCAGGCAAATGGCCCTGAGTTCATGTAGTGTTCTAATTTTTCTCACAAGACTTCAAAAGACTTGCTTATTAAGAAACTGGCATAGCATCAAGAGTAACTTTTGCTTAAAGATACATAGAGTGCATCTGCAACATAGCTTAGTAGCAACAATAATATCAGAAGGCATTAATTGCTATTGCTGCTATGAATCCCACCACATTCCTCTCCTTATTCTTGGAAAATACAAAAATCTCATGAGAATGTTTTACTGAGAAAAGCCCAGCAACTGCCTTCAGTCACAAAACAAGTCTTTTAGCAAAACATTCTTTTCTTGCCGGCTGTGCTCCCATTCAAGGCCACGCAACGGGCCACTCCACTACACCTTACCTAAGATCAGGGGTCCCCAAACTTTTTACACAGGGGGCCAGTTCACTGTCCCTCAGACCGTTGGAGGGCCGCCACATACAGTGCTCCTCTCACTGACCACCAATGAAAGAGGTGGCCCTTCCGAAAGTGCGGTGGGGGGCCGGATAAATGGCCTCAGGGGGCTGCATGTGGCCCACGGGCCGGGCCGTAGTTTGAGGACGCCTGCCTAAGATTCTATTGTCTAGTCAAATTTTATTTATTTACTATATTCATACACTAGTTAAGTTCTAACTTTATTCTTTCTAACATGATTAATAAGAAATTCTTCTACAAACTTAACCCTTTATGAGGGATATCATAGCCAGCCTCATATTTATGAGCCCAGTTCAAGGGGCTGACAGGCTTTTCTGTGGAACTCACACCTTCTGTCTCATTTCCAAAGAAATTACTACGAATCTACAGGGAAAGCACGGTACTATTATCCCTGTGCCATAAATAATAGCACACACCCAGAAAAGGGGGGATATAAGGCCAGATTAATTCAAAAGGTCAAAGGGGGAAGTATCGTTGTGCCTTTCCTTTGCGGTGACTTTGTCACTCCGCAGCTATTAGTCTTCACTGTGGTGACTTTGTCAACCAGCAGCTGTTGGTCTTCTCTGCTGTGACTTTGTCAATCAGCAGTTTTTGATCTTCTTCTGCTGTGACTTTGTCAGCCAGCAGTTGTGGGTCTTCTCTGCTGTGACCTTGTCAGCCAGCAGTCGTTGATCGGCTCCCGACAGGGCAGAGCGTGGGAAGCATGGCGTGGACACTGTGGGAGGGCTGGGTTATTGGCAATGACAAGTCTAGGGGATGACAAGGGAGGGGGCCCAGGAGGAACAGAGCAGAAGGTCATGGAGGAGAGGAGCTCAGGGAAGTGAGGAGCCAGGGACTGAGCGTCCTCTGCTGTGTGTGTTCTGTCCCTGCTGTAAAGTGACCACAAACCAAGTGGCTTTAAACAGCAGCCCTTTATTATCTCATGGTTGTATACGTTACACATATGAAATGTCCTCACTGGGCTAGGAATAAGGGGTCAGCAGGTCCCTGCCCCTCACTGGGGCTCTGGAAGAATCCACTGCCAAGCTCATTCACTGTGTTGTCTAAACTCAGATTCTTGCAGATGTGGGGCTGAGTCCCTGTTTCCTTGCTGGGTGTCAGCTGGAGCCACCCTGAGCTCCCAGAGGATGTCTTCAGTCCTGGAACGTGGCCCCCACAGCACACACAATCCTTCCCCCACGTGGAACCTCTCTGCCTCCCCTCACCCTCATCTCTCCTGCAGCATCTCTGACTCCAGCCAGAGAAACCTCTCTGCTTTTAGGTTTATGTGACGTGATTGTCCAGCCAGGTGATCCAGGATGGTCTCCCTGTCCTAAAGCCCTTAACCTTCATTACATCACCAAGTCCCTTTCCTATGTAAGGAAGCCTGTCCATAAGCGGCAAGGATTTGGGGGGATACCTTTGGGGACCACTGTTCATCCTTCCTCATCTGATTAGGTTGAAATGACTGAGGTCAAGGAGGTGGCACTCTGGGGAGGGTGACAGTGACCCAGGAGCTAAAAGGAATGGGAATAGGTGGTGGTCCCCAGGGATCACCTACAATGAGGGGAGTGGGGGCTTTGATGATGGATTAGGGGATGTTAGGGAGGAGAGAAGGGAAAAGTCAAAGCAGTTGAGGAGAAGGACCCACCCACCTCCAGGTCCAGGGCACATGGTCTGTGGGAGGGGAGACACCCCCATGACAGGACTTCAGAGGGAGCCGTGTCCTCAGGGAGACCCAGGTCCCTGTCAGAGCTGCAGGTGCAGGAACACCCTGGGAGGACTGTGTGGATTTGGCTGATCCTGGGCTGAGACCTCCGGGGGACACAGTGGGAAGGTTTCAGGAGCTGGGGAGGGGGTGTGAGGGGAGATAGAGTAGGGGTGCACGGAGCCTGTGGAGATGAGCGTGCAGGATGTTTGGGGGACCCGGGGTGACTGAGACAGACAGGGGAAAGGAGAGAGAAGGAGGTTAGTCTTGGTGGATTCAGGGCAGATGGTGGTGAGTGTGGGAGAGGGAGGTGGGAGGGGCAGGGGTCTGGGGCTCTCACTTGGGCTCTGTCGATGGGGATGAGGAGGTATGGGGTGGTCAGTCTTAGTTCCAGTGTGTGGACACTTCCTTGACACCCTGATTGTGGGGTTCAATCCCTGGTGGAGGAGGGGTGTTACAAGTCCATGGATTCACTGTTGACCCTTGTGGGATGGGGGTACAGCTCTCAGATCTGCCCGTCACCTGCTTCAGGAGAGATATTCCTGGGGCACCAGGTGTGACCCGGGCACAGGGGCCTCTTCTGTCCTGCTGAGGGGACAGAGGGCTGAAGGCAGCTGGGGTCCTCATCCCAGTAGAATCAATGTGTATGTGCACAGGGTGGATGATGATGTAGACATTACAGAGTTGCTACCAAATTAGAGATACTTTTTAAAAAATTGATGTGAAATCTGACCTTTAGAGGATAATGACGCTAATTTTATCTGACCTTTAACTTAGAAAAGATTTGAGAATTAATTTCCCCGTTATGATAATATTAGATAGGAAGAAATGTTCTTACTGTTGGGAGATGCATGCTGACGTGTGTAGCAATGAGGGTCATGATGCCGGCACGTGACTTTCGAGGATTTGGCAAAAGTGATGCAAACATTATCTTTTGTTTTTCAAAATGTACTTTAAAGCTATAGTCGACATACAACACTACGTAGGTTGCAGGTGTACAACATAGGGATTGGGCGTTTGTACGCCTTATGGGGTAGTGACCTCGGTAAGTCAGGTAGCTGCCTGTCACTGCACTCAGTTATAAGGATGTCACTGGCTGTGTTCCCTGTGCTGTACTTTGCCTCCTGTGACTTATTTCATAGATGGTCATTTGTACTTCTCCATCCTCAATTCTGTCACTTAGTTTTTGCCTACTCACCGCCCCCCTCACCTGTGGCAGCCATCAGCTTTTTTCTCTGTATCTATGAGTCTGTTTCTGTTTCATTTCCTTTGTTTTTTGGATTCCACAGATAAATGAAATCATACAGTGTTTGCTGTTCTGACTTATGTAACTAGCGTGATACTCTCGAAGTCCTTCTCTGCTGTCACAAAGAACAAGAGTTCCTTCTTTTTCATGGCTGATTGATTCCACCGTACACACATGACACACCTTTACTCATTCGTCCGTCCGTGAAGAATTAATTTGCTTTCATACCTTGGTGACTGTAAGTAACGATGCGGTGAACACAGGGAAGGATTTATCTTTTTTTTTTTTTTTTTTTTTTTTTTGTATTTTTCTGAAGCTGGAAATGGGGAGAGACAGCCAGACAGACTCCCGCATGCGCCCGACCGGGATCCACCCGGCACGCCCACCAGGGGCGACACTCTGCCCACCAGGGGGCGATGCTCTGCCCCTCCGGGGGCGGCGCTCTGCCGTGACCAGAGCCACTCCAGCACCTGGGGCAGAGGCCAAGGAGCCATCCCCAGCGCCCGGGCCATCCTCGCTCCAATGGAGCCTTGGCTGCGGGAGGGGAAGAGAGAGACAGAGAGGAAGGAGAGGGGGTGGGGGGTGGAGAAGCAAATGGGCGCTTCTCCTGTGTGCCCTGGCCGGGAATCGAACCCAGGACTTCTGCATGCCAGGCTGACGCTCTACCGCTGAGCCAACCGGCCAGGGCCGATTTATCTTTTTAAATTAATGTTGTTGCTTTGTTTGGATAAGTCCCTGGAAGTTTTAATTTTTGGAGGAATCTCCACACTTTCCCCCAGTTTACCCTCCCCCCTTCACAGAGTGTGACGTTTGCTCCACATCCTGGGCAACGCTTGTGTTCTGTTGCCATTTGGAGAAAGGGCCACTCTGCAAGCTGTGTGGCGACACCTCATTGGGCTGTGATTGGCATTTCCCTGATGACTACTGGTCTTCAGTATCTATTCACGTGTCTGTTGGCCAGCTCTATGTCCGTTTTTTGGGAAAAAAAAAATCTATTCAGGTCCTCTGTTCATTTTTGTAAATAGACTTTTTTTTTTTTTTTCTTAAGCTGGAAACGGGGAGAGGCAGTCAGACAGATTCCCACATGTGCCCGACCGGGATCCGCCCGGCACGCCCACCGGGGGGGGGGATGCTCTGCCCCTCCGAGGTGTCGCTATATTGCAACCAGAGCCATTCTAGTGCCTGAGGCAGAGGCCATGGAGCCGTCCACAGTGCTGGGGCCAACTTTGCTCCAATGGAGCCTTGGCTGCGGGAGGGGAAGAGAGAGACAGAGAGGAAGGAGGGGGGGTGGAGAAGCAAATGGGCACTTCTCCTATGTGCCCTGGCCGGGAATCGAACCCAGGTCCCCTGCACGCCAGGCCGACGCTCTACCTCTGAGCCAACCGGCCAGGGCCGTAAATAAACTTTTAAAAATTAAATTTATTGGTGGGGTGTAGGAAAATGGCTGGGAATTAGACTGTGGTCCTGAGACAAGTGTGTGGTGGGGACTTCGGAACACCAGGTCCTGTGGGGGCAGAACCCGCCCCGGCAGCACTGATAAAATTGTTTCATAGAAGCAGCTGATCCCTGGAGCCTTTTCCTGCACACCTGAAAGCTATTAGTTAGTCATCCTTCTCTGCTCCTGAACCCATTCTAGACTAATCTCACCCAGGCTCTGCTAATGTGCTTGATGAGCAAAGACACGAATAAATACGATGAGGCTGCAGAGAGCTGGGCTCTCAGTCCTGGAGGCCGGGAGTCCCCTGGACCTGTCTTTTCTCTACGTTGTGTCTTGTGTGTGTGTTTTCTTAAGTCCTGCAGCGCCCTCCTCTCCTGCACCCCCATGGCTGAGCTGGTCTCGGCAGTGGGGACATTGATTAATAAAATGACATAGGTTTCAAGTGAGCAGTAGTTCTCTGTGTATCATCTGTAAGTTCACTGGCTGTCCACCACCCGGTCACATCATCCCTCACCACTTCCTGACCTCCTGTGCCCTTTACTCCCCCACCTCCCCCCTGCTCTGGTAACCACTGCACTGTTGTCAGTTTCTATGAGTTTTTTCATTTCTTAAAGATTTTATTTATTGATTTTAGAGAGAGAAGAGAAGAGAGAGGAGTTGGGAGCAAGAAGTATCAACTCATAGTTGCTTCACTTTAGTTTTTCATTGATTGATTTCTTCTCCTATGTGCCTTGACCAGGCAAGCCCAGGGTTTTGAACCGGCGACCTCAGCATTCCGGTTGATGCTCTATCCACTGCGCCACCACAGGTCAGGATCTGAGTTTTTGTTTATTTGTTCATTTGTTGCTTTCAGTTTTATATCCCACATATGACTGAAATCATATGGTTCTCGAATTTTTCTGTCTGACTTATTTCGTTTAGCGTGATGTTCTCAAGATCCATCCATGTTGTCACAAATGGCAGGATTTCATCTTATGGCTGTGTGCTATTCCATTGTATACATGTACCACATCCTCTTCATGTAATGACCCATCGAAGAATAACTGTGTTGTTTGCATGTCTTGGCCACTGTGCATAATGCTGCAAGGAACATAAGGGCGTATATATCTTTGCAAATAAATATTTTCAAATTTCTTGGGTAAATATCCAGTAGAGGGATTGCTGGGTCATAAGGTAGTTCTACTCTTTAATTTTCTGAGGAGCCTCATGGTGTCTTCCACAGTGGCTGTACTAGTCTACATTCCCACCAGCAGTGAGTGAGGGTTCCTTTTTCTCCACAGCCTCTCTAACACTGTTATGACCTGTCCTGTTGGTAATAGCGATTCTAACAGGTATAAGGTGGTGTCTCATTGCAGTTTTGATTTGCATTTCTCTAATAGCTAGTGAAGATGAGCATCTTTTCATATATCTGTTAGCCATTTGTCTGTCTCCTCGGGAGAAGTGTCTGTTCAGGTCCTCTCCCCATTTTTAAAATTGGGTTGTTTTTTTCTTGTTGAATTGTATGCGTTCTTTCTATATTGTGGATGTTCACCTGTTGTCAGAGCTGTTGTTTGGAAGTATCTTCTAGTCGTTTGCCTTTTTGTTTTGCTGTCAGTTTCTTTTGCTCTGCAGAAGCTGTTTCCTTTGATATAGTTCCATTCATTTTGTGTGTGTGTGTTTTAAAACATTTTATTTAAAAAGAAATATTTTTAATTTATTGTGTTGACGTGGTTACAAGTATCCCACGCATTATAAACCCGCTGCACACGGCATCGCGCCCCCGTGCCCCATGCGAAGTCTCTTTCCACCCCCACACCACCCTCTGCCCCTCCCCCTTTCACCCCTCCCTCTCCTGGGCCTGTTGCTACCTTGTTTCCTGTATTTCATGTGTTCTATGTATATAATCTGACTACTCCCTCCACCATCTTTGATCCCATCCCCACCTCTCATTTCTTCTGACAGCGTTCCATCTGGTCCTAGTTACCCTGCCTCTGTTTCTATTTTGTTCCTTAGTTTATTGTGTTAATTAGATTCCACATATAAGTGAGACCATATGATATTTGTATTTCTCTGCCTGGCTTATTTCACTGAGCATAATAATCGCCAGGCCCACCCATGTTGTTGCAAAAGGTAATATTTCCTTCCTTTTCGTGGCCACATAGTAGTCCACTGTGTAAATGTACCACAGCCTTTTTATCCAGTTCTCCGCTGATGGACCCTTGGGCTATTTATACAAACAAATGGAAGCATATACTGTGTTCATGGATTGGAAGAAATTAACATTATTAAAATGTCTATATTATCCAAAGCAATCTATAGATTCAATGCAACTTCTATTAAAATAACAATAGCATACTTCACAGATCTGGAAAAAATATTCCAACAATTTATATAGAACAAAAAATGAACCTAAATAGCCTCAGAAATCTGGAAAATGAAGAATAAACTGGGAGGTATTACACTTCTGGATATCAAGTTATACTACAAGGCCATTGTAATCAAAACAGCCTGGTACTGGCATATGAACAGACATCTAGATCAATGGAACATAACAGAGAACCTAGAAATAAACCTACACCTTTATATTAAATTAATATTTGAGGCAAGAGGCAAGAGTATACAATGGAGTAAAGACATTCTCTTTGATAAATGGTGGTGGGAAAACTGGACATGTATATGCAAACAAATAAAACTAGACCACCAACTTACACCAAACACAGAAATAAAATGGATAAATGTAAGTCACAAAATCATAAAATTCCTATAGGCAGTAGAGTCTCAAACATCTCTTGTAGCAATATTTTTGCTGATATATCTCCTTAGGCAAATGAAATAAAGAAAAAAATAAACAAGTGGGTCTCAGTTCCATGTGCATTGCAGTGTTATTTACAATAGCCAAGATCTGGAAACAGCCCAAGTGTCCGTCAGTGGACGAGTGGATTAAAAGGCTGTGGTACATACACACAATGGCCATGAAAAAGAAGGAAATCTTACCTTTGGGATGGCAGGGGTGGACCTGGAGATTGTGCTAAGTGAAATAAGCCAGGCAGAGGTAGACAAATACCATATGGTCTCACTTATATGTGGAATCTAATGAGCACTGAGGAACAGAATAGAAACAGAGTCCGGGACACAGGGAGCAGAGGGACAGCTGTCAGAGGGAAGGGGGATGAGGGGACTGGGTCAAAGAAGGTAAAGAGATTGGCCAAATTATATATACATCACACATGTATACTGTAAGGACCAAGAGAAGATCAGAAAATAAGCAGGGCACTAATGGAACAGGGAACTTAAGGGTTACAGGCAGGTCCTGCTCCTGTTCTGTTAGGAGTAACATGCCCAAGGTCGTTCAAGAAGCAGAGACAGATAGGGACTCTGGGAAGCTGAGAGAGAAGGAAAAGAAAAAAAAGAAAAAGAGACAAACGTTTGCATTCTATTGGTTAAAAGACCCTTATCAGAAGTTTAGGTTTGGAATTCGCCAATGAGCTAGACCCCAGCCCCTGTTGCTATGCTATGTGCAGCCCCCTTAGCAAATAGGTTACCGCCACATCTGCTTCTGTATTATATTTGCTTGCTTAGCTTATAAAAAGATTTAGCTGTGAGCGCTAGGTGCGATTCCCATCTGTAGCTCCTTGTGAGCACGGTGTCTCTGGACACCTCGGGAATTTGCCCCTCCGCCGGTAAAACTGGCCAATAAAGTTACATCTATACTCCTGAAAGTCTCCATGATGTGTCAGCATGGACTTGGTGAACATGTTAAGGACATTCAAAACAGCAAAGACTCGTATAGATCCTGTTATATTGGCTAAGAATTTGCTTAAAGGCTTTAATTCCTATAATGTATTAGAATGTTTGGGTATCTGTGAACATTGGCTATATTAATTTTGTGTTTATTCTGTATTTTTTCTCTTTTTTTTAAAAAAAAACAATCATCTGTTTTTTTAACATTTTTATTTTATTTTTATTTATTTATTCATTTTCGAGAGGAGAGGGAGAGACAGAGAGAGAGAAGGGGGGAGGAGCTGGAAGCATCAACTCCCATATGTGCCTTGACCAGGCAAGCCCAGGGTTTCGAACTGGCGACCTCAGCATTTCTAGGTCGACGCTTTATCCACTGCGCCACCACAGGTCAGGCTATTCTGTATTTTTTCAGTCTGACTCCAAATTAGAATCTGGGAAACTAGGAAATCAGATGAGTGAAAATCACAGCACACAAATTAAAAATAAAAGAGGATATGGCCTGACCTGTGGTGGCACAGTGGATCAAGCATCGACCTGGAACGCTGAGGTCACCAGTTCGAAATCCTGGACTTGCCTGGTCAAGGCACACACACAAGCAATCAATGAACCACTAAAGTAAAGCAACCACAAGTTGATACTTCTCATTCCTCCCCCTTCTCTCTTTCTCCTCTCTCTGTAACATCAATAAATAGAATCTTTAAAAATAAAAAAGGATATGTAATAGACTGCAAGTGGCAAAAAGCCATTGTAGATTGGAGGCTTAGCAAAAGGCTAAGTTCTCCCCCTCCCCCTCCATATTGGCTGTGATGCTGAGTATTTGCACCCACTCCACTTGCTTCCTTAAGTTGCTGGAAGCAATTTACATGCCCTTCTTCTGACTCTTTGTTTGTTCAGATGTTGGTTGATTTCACTTATGCATGGTGGGGGGAGTCCTGTTTATGCCTTGGGAGAGTTCCTGTTTTAGCCTCAGGTGTGTAACTTTGTATCAAGGACTTCCTTGATTTGCATATGGCTATGTAATAAAGCAAACTGGGGCTATGGGACACTCGGATATTGCCATCAACATTGAAGAGTCCGCCCGGTCCCATCCTTTTTCTTAATGAGTCTGTTTTCTTAATTCTGCACTGTTCTCCCTCAAAACCCAGAATTATGAGCCTGCTGGTCTGCCCTCCCCCCCCAGGGGCACTGAAGGACTGTCACAGACCCTGTGGGGAGAGGTTAATCCAGAAAACCCTCTGGACACTCTCCTGTTTTATATTCCAAGTCTCCCAGCAGCTTCCCTGGGGAGGACAAAGGGCAGCATGACCCTCAAGTTGGGCAAATTTAGAGGCTCCATCCCTGGGTCCCTGGAAGCAGAGTGAGAACCACCAGGCGGCCCTCTGAGGGCCAAGACAGGAGAGCAGGACAGGAAGGGCAGGCACCTCGCTCAGTGATAGCCCGTCCCCTGGCCCCCCCACCCCAAGGCTTTCCCTGGCCCTCACCCCAGGGCTTTCCCCGGCCCTCACCCTGAAACTCTCTCCAGCCTTCGTCCACCACGCGCCAGGGTGTGCCCGGTTCCTGGGACTCTCCCCTGTATTCCCCACCCCACCCCACCCCCCGTTCCTGCCTCTCCAGGGCTGGGGCTCCCCCAGCCGGACTCCCTCGGTGCCTCTGCCAACCCTGGGCTCCTCCACCATCAGACTCTCACTCCCAGCCTGTCCCCAACCTGCCAGGACCCTCAGACCCTGTTTTCACAACACCCCCCACTCTATTTTCACTTCTGCCTTTTCCTCCTCCCCCTGGCCTGCCCCCTCCCACCTTCACAGGTCCTGCCGCATCCTCCTCCTCGAGTCCTTTCTGCCCCCATCCTAACGCTGTCCCACCCCTGCCCTCTGAGGGGTCCCTGGGCTGCCCCGGGCCTCCTTCCACTCCCTGACTCAGGATTTTCCTTGAGAAGCCCCCGTGACGGAGAGAAAAGGGGGCCAGGGGAGAGGAGACCCCTGGTTCCGGCGCTGTGCACGTGCACAGGGACCTTGAGCAAGTTACTTTTTCTCTCGTCCCGTTGCCGCCCCGCCCCGCCCCCCAGCCAGGTGTGACCCCCATCGGCCCACAGCGCCTTCGAGCCTGGATACACTTCTTGCTGCTTCGGAGCCCGGGCTTCTCGGAGCTTCCACAGGGTTTGAGCCTCCCCCGTGACTCACAGCGTCCCCATCTCTCTGCACCAGAAACGAGGACCCCATCCCTCCACGGGCCGACGCCTCCCCGCCCCGCTGCTGTGTTAGGGTCGGGGATAGTGCACTTTGACGCGCTGTACTTCTTGTTGTGTGGCTTTCGGGGTAAGTGAGGTGAAGGGGAAAATAATAACTTGAAGCAATTTAGACCAATCTGCTTTTATTTATGTCAGTATGAGAGTGAACCCTACATAGCATGAGACCCTCCCCTAAGAGGGGCACAGGTGAGAGGGGTTGGGGAGCTGTACAGGTCAGTCATTGGTCTCAGAAGTCGCGTAGTCCCTAGTTCTGTGACCTTGAACTGGTTAATTTACCTCCCCAAAGGGAAGAGCATGCTATCACAGGGTCCAGCACACAGTAGGGGCTAGCCCGTCTTGAGGAAGCCCCTGTCGCTAGTCAACCAGTCCTAACGAGGGAGAAGACAGACAGGAAATCAGTGAAGAAAATAGAGTCTAGTTGTGGTGTGCTGGGGAGAAATCTGATGGGCAGTGATGGGGTAGGAAGGGGTGCCTCTTTAGACAGAGTGGCCAGGGAAGTCCTTGTTGGAAAGGTAAGTTTATTTATTTATTTTTATAGGGACAGAGAGAGAGTCAGAGAGAGGGATAGATAGGGACAGACAGACAGGAACGGAGAGAGATGAGAAGCATCAATCATCAGTTTTTCATTGGGACTCCTTAGTTGTTCATTGATTGTTTTTTCTCATATGTGCCTTGACCGTGGGCCTTCAGCAGACCAGTAACCCCTTGCTTGAGCCAGCGACCTTGGGTCCAAGCTGGTGAGCTTTTTTTGGCTCAAGCCAGATGAGCCCGCGCTCAAGCTGGCAACCTCGGGGTCTCGAACCTGGGTCCTTCCACATCCCAGTCTGACGCTCTATTCACTGCGCCACCACCTGGTCAGGCGGAAAGGTAAGTTTATTCCTTGAGAAGAAACCAACTCTGTAAAATCCCAGGGGAGAGGGACCTTGGGCTAGCACAGGAAAAGGCCAGAGGGGGGCTTGTTTTAAGAAACAGATGTTTCTGGCATGTAGTGATTAAAGTGGAGAGTGGTGTGAAATAAGGGGGCGGGGAGAGGACCTTGAACTTCCTGGTAGAGTTTTGATTTTATTTCAAGTGGACGTGGAGCTGTTGGAGGGTGTTATCCAGGAGTGTGTTCTAATCACTGGTGATAGTTTTAAAAACACCATCTGCCTGCTTTTTGGAGAACAGAATGGTGGAGAGGGGAGGAGGGGGGCGGGGAGCCCAGAGCCCAGAGAGAAGCGGATGCAGTCATGTTTGTGGCCTGGACTCCAGCTGAAGCTCTGGGATGGAGAGCAGGGTCAGTTTGCTGTCTCTGGCTTCTTCCTTGGAGGACTCTTAGTCAGGACCCCCCGTTGTTCATGGTAATTAGTCACTGTTCTCTCCCGTCTGCATGGGGAACGCTCTGCCCCTGCAGGATGGCAGAGGAGGGCATCACTTCACTTCCTCTCCCATCAGAGGCCAGTGCTCCTGTGGTCTTCTGGTCTGGAGCTAGTGGAGTTTCTGCAATTTTAGAGGTGATTGGATGGGCTTTCAAGAGGCTGACAGAGGGTTGGCCTGTGGGGGCGCAGTGGATAAGGCATCAACCTGGAGGCTGGGGTTGCCGGTTTGAAACCCTGGGCTTGCAGGGTCAAGGCACATGTGACAACCAGCAAGCAGTGAACAACTAACTGAAGCAACTGTGACTTGACACTTCTTGTGCCACCTCCCCCCCTAAAATCAATTAAAAACGCTTTGAAATAAGTCTTGGAGAGAGGCTTCCGGCAGACGAGGTAGGACCAGTCTCAGTTGTAGTAGCTGCCGGAAGCAGTCTAACTCCGTGAGTTGGCCTGAGGACAGGAGCTTCTGCCCTTTTCAGCATCCTCTGGGGAAAAGGGTCTTATCTGCTTACTGGGATGGCGCTGCGAAGAGTGACCACCACCACATGCCTCTCAGGCACTTACTGACTTGATACTGTGCTGAGAGCAACCCCCCAGGGACTCAGGGTTGGAAGTATGTAGTTTTGTTTAGAGTTTGTGTGTGTGTGTGTGTGTGTGTGTGAGAGAGAGAGAGAGAGAGAGAGAGAAGAGGAGGAGAGGGAGGGCAGAAGGGTGGAAACACATCAGTCAGTGCTGAAACCTGAGTGTGTACTTGGAGCCAAGGCTGAGGAGGAGAAGCTTCCCGTCGGGCAGTGAGGACAGAGGAGGCAGCAGGAGGAGCAGATGTGAGGTGAGTCAGCGCGGAGTCTGGGAGCTGTGTGAGTGGCAGGACAGCAGAGGGTGACACAGGACTGGCCTGTCGCTGTTAGACCCTGACCTGGACACGGTGAGGAACCGCCGGCTGTCTCAAAGCAGGAGAGACAGGTGAGCTTGCACGTTGGAAGGACACTCCAGCAGCAGCAGGAAGGCAGTGCAGACGGACCAGGCAGGGACTGGGCAGGGATCCAGGAGCAGACGGGGGTGGAGTCTCAGGGATGGGGGGGTGTGCTGAGCTGTCTCACTAGCGGTGTGCACCTCGGGAGCTCACTCTGCACCCCAGACTCCCCCCCTGGAAATAGGGGTGCTGGTATCTCGTTTATTGGGTTAAATTATGTTATGCATGCAAAACTGTTAACACACGCCCATTCTACGGTAAGTGATCAGCAAAGGCTTGCCGTTGTCATTATTATACGGACACTTGTGATTATTCAAGTAGCAGCAAAGTGCCCGGTGTAGGAGCATGGAACAGAAGGTGAGAAGTGATACGCGTCAGACTTTTCTAACCTCTGAGCAGCACGAACGTTCACGGACGTCCTCGGGCCTCCTGACCCTCCAGAATGCAACCGGTTTATTGTAAAAATGTGTCAGGCAACATTGAAAAAGGCAAATGTATGTTCTTCTTGTTTCCATAGATTGGTTATCAAACAAACATGATTTTAGGTTAATAGAACTGGAACTAATTATTAATTTCATTAAAAAAAAAAAACACTCACCACTGAAAGGACTAAAGGGGAGTCAGAAGAGGCTGGTGGTAGATTAGAACTGGGGGCAGGTGAGGAGAGGGAGGAGCTGAGAGCAATTCTTAAGTTTATAGCTGGACAGTGGTTGGAGGGTGATGCCATTAACCAAGTTGGGGAACACTGAGGGGGGGCAGCACTTCCTAATGGTATCAGTTCTCTGAAGTTTGCAAAAGTCTTTTTTTCATGAGTCTCACAGCATCCACTGAGGACGTTAAGTTCCACGGGGCATAATGCGATCATGTTCATCACTGTCTCTAGCACCTAGCACAGGGGCTGACATGTGGTTAGTGCTCAGTAAGTATTTATTAAAGGAATGAAAACAAAAAAGACACAGAAGCTTCTCTGAGAATTCTCCCGTCCTCCTCTTAGTCACGTGGGCACTGGGTTTCTCCATCCAGAACTTCTTCCGAAGATCCCTGAGACGATGACAGACATGGCTTCCCTGTCTCCATGTTTCCCTCAACCCTCACGACAAGCCAGAAGAGGGAGGGAAAAGGGTGATTGTGCCCCATAACACAGGGCCACGGAGCTGGGACCCCACAGGGGACTTGTTCCAGTGGACAGCAAGTCCTGGTTCAAGGATGTGTTCTTGCTTCCTGGGGGAGAACTGAGGGCTGTGGGCACCTTTCCCGGGGGGGACTGTGATTTGTGGGCACCTTCCCCGGGGGGACTGAGGGCTGTGGGCACCTTTCACTCCCTTCATTCAAATGGACGTGGTCAGGGAACGGGGAGGACATGGGGTGGGGGGTGAGGCAGACTCCAGGGAGGACGCTCTCACCTGTTCAGGAAGTCTCTGCCGTCCTGGAGGGAGAAAGCACAGGGTCAGTGTGAGTCAGACCTCACGCCCTGCAGCAACACCGCTCTAGAGAGGGGACGCAGCCCCTTCCTTACGCAGCGGCGTTCTCGTGGATAAAACAGCAGACACAGCAGTGACAGAGCAGACAGGGCCGGTGGGGACAGAGAGGGCGGGGCCAGCGGGTCTGAGGGGGTGGCCCGTGGGCTCAGGTGTGGAGGACAGTGTGCAGGCCAGGGAGAGGACGGGCAGGTGGAGAGCCCTCGGCAAAGGCGGCAGGCCAGGTGGCAGTGGGCGGAAGGGCGTGGGTGGGATTTACATGGTGTTCCGTGCACAGCAGTAACCACCCACGGGTTTCAGGTGGGGGTGCCACACACCTCCGCTTCCATGTGGCTGTGACTACACATCTTCCCATGTCCAGGGTCCCCTTCTCCCTTTTAATAACAGGACCCAGCAAGAAATTGCACTCCCCAGGTTCCCTGGTAACCGGGGTCTGGACACGAGACCAAGCTGGTCAACAGGACATAGGAGGAGGCAATGACAACAATTTGGGGGTCATGTCCTTTAAAAAAGAAAGGAAATTGCCATCTGCTCCTCCCTCTCTTCTCTTGGCTGAATTCTGGACATGGTGATGGTCCTTGAGAGCCGGGCTGAGGGACGCCCGTGAACACGGCCCGTCTGGAGGCCGTGCTGGGGGCCAGCTGACAGTGAGAACAGCCTGCAGCCGCAGCGGCCGAGACAGAGAGCCACACGTGTCCACACAGACCCGCCCGCACAGCTGTGGACGGTCAAGGGCACTGTGGCCCCAGCTGGAGGAAGGACGGTGCTGTCATGTCTGTGTGGGGACAGGGTGGCCCAGGAAGGGTCCCTGTGGGATGCTGGTTATTTCCTTCTGTGAGTCTAGAGCCTCCGTGACGTCAGCATTACATTCTGCCTTCCTTTCGCTCACTCACAAATATTAATTAAGTGCTTCCTACATGCCCGGCTCCACTCTAGAAGCCTGGGGCACAGCAGTAAAACAAACAAGCAAGCAAAACAAAACAGTGCTGTGCAAACAACCTCATAGAGCCGACCTCGTGCAGGGGAAGCTGACAGCAAGCTCTCCATGTAACACACACACCGTTACAGGATCACGCGAGTGCTTGGGAACCAAATGGAATCTGCTGACGGTGGCTGCTGTGACAGTCCCCAAAAGTCTCGGAAAGAGGGGGCCCTGCAGTGGGCAGTTCAGAGCTCAGAGCCACACCCACTCGGCCAGGAAGCCACTGCCCAGAGACGGGGGAGTTTCTGGCAAATCGTTCTGATCTGTCCCCTCAACACAAGCCAGCCGCAGCCGCTTGAGGACGGGTAACAGCCGAGGCAGAGCGTGGAGTCTGCAGAGACGGGCGCTGTACAAGGGCCGACCCACGGACGCTGAGCCCTCTATGGGATGAAGGTGGCGAGTGGCCCGAAGCTGGATGCAGGGACCCTTCTCTCACAGGACACAGAGGGGAGCCTGGGCAGTCCCAGGCCACCTGCGGCCACACTCCTGGGGCTGCTGTCCAGTGGGCACACGGCTGGGGACTGCCCAGGAGCAGTCAGGAAGGGGCTTTTCAGGGGCAAGGACGATGACCAACAGACGGAGAGGCAGACGAGTGAGCAGCGCCCAATCGGCAAGTTCTGTCTGTCCATCCAGGGCTGGCCTGGAAGATGGCCGTGTCTCTTATGGCCGCTCGTATCTCTGTCCTCTTTAACACCGTCGTGAAATCCCCATGCCGAAGAGCTCCCTTTCCTTTCCCCGCCCTTTGTCTAAACGTCCGTGATGACATCTCTTGTCCTGCTGCTCCCCTCTCGCTGGAGTTCGCTACCCGATTGTAGATCGAGCCCCTATCTCATTAGGACCTCATTCTTCCTGTCCAGGGACAGTCCACTCACCTCCGGGAAAACATTACTGACAGTGAAGGAGCTGGTGGTCCGGTTCCTCTGCAGCAGAACCGGAACCCACACGGACAGAACCCACCGCTACAACATTTCCTGTGCTGGTTTCTAAGGCGACACTCAGCCCTCCCTTTCCCCCCACCCGCCCCCAGGGACGTCCGTCTTCCGTCTTAAGGCACAGACGGCTGGGCCTCTACCAGCCACGGAGCTCCTTGGGGTGAAGCGGTGAGAGGCTCCCCTCGGGGCGCACACACCTGCACGTCTGCTCCGCCCACACCACGCCATGTCCCCCTGCTCTGGCAAACATGGTAGACGAGGAGGAGGGGCGGCAGCAAGTGGCCCCGTCAGAACCTGGAGAGACGTTCAGGGAACAGAATGACACCTGGAGGCTGGACGGAGCCAGAGACACACACTGGACACAACGAGAGCAAAGGACGCAGCAGAGAGAGCCCTGGGGGTGAGGACAGCGGGGGCGGGGCTCTGACGGACACCTGACCCCCCCCCCCACGGCCTGGGACAGCCCCCTCCCCTCTCTGGCCCTCAGCGAGTCCATCAGCACGGGGGCTGCACTGGGGGGGGGGTTCTAAAAATCCCTGCTAGTCCTGAGTCCTGACTCCCAGTCACAGGGACAGAGCACAGGCTGGAGCCACCTGTCTGTGAGGTCTGTGCCCTGTCACGTCCCGGGTGCCACCTGTCTGTGAGGTCTGTGCCCTGTCACGTCCCAGGTGCCACCTGTCTGTGAGGTCTGTGCCCTGTCACGTCCCGGGTGCCACCTGTCTGTGAGGTCTGTGCCCTGTCACGTCCCGGGTGCCACCTGTCTGAGGTCTGTGCCCTGTCACGTCCCGGGTGCCACCTGTCTGTGAGGTCTGTGCCCTGTCACGTCCCGGGTGCCACCTGTCTGTGAGGTCTGTGTCCTGTCACGTCCCGGGAGCCACCTGTCTGTGAGGTCTGTGCCCTGTCACGTCCCGGGTGCCACCTGTCTGTGAGGTCTGTGCCCTGTCACGTCCCGGGTGCCACCTGTCTGAGGTCTGTGCCCTGTCACGTCCCGGGTGCCACCTGTCTGTGAGGTCTGTGCCCTGTCACGTCCCGGGTGCCACCTGTCTGTGAGGTCTGTGCCCTGTCACGTCCCGGGTGCCACCTGTCTGTGAGGTCTGTGCCCTGTCACGTCCCGGGTGCCACCTGTCTGTGAGGTCTGCGTCCTGCCACGTCCCGGGTGCCACCTGTCTGTGAGGTCTGTGCTCTGCCACGGGCCTGGGGCAGTGTTTCTGCTGCTGACAGGCAGGCCCAGCCCCCCACACCCTGCAGGTGGGGAGACCATCTGTGGGCCTTCCCCTGCCCCCCCCCCCCCGAGAGCAGGAAGACTGAGCACGCCCCTCCACTCCATGGGCTGCGAGCCCTTCTCAGCTGGGGGGGGGGGACTTCTCTGGGGGGAGGGCTCTGCAGGGCAGAGCTGTGCTGCATTGCAACTTAGCAACCTGTTCTCCGGTCCGAGACATTCCCTCCTCCCAGAGACGGCCTCACCCACCCTGACCCTCGGGGATCCCCCCCTAGGCCACCCCCACCTCTAGAGCAACTTCACCCCCAGGACCACGGACAGCGTCCACGGACGGCTCTCTGCCGGAGCCTGGTCAGGAGGCAGGCTCGTGATGGTCGGGACCAGGGAGGAAGACAGTCCTGAAAATACTAGTAACTCTCCCTTCCACTCTCATATCCTTAAACATTTTTTGTAGAAAAACTACTTTGTTGTTGTTGTTGTTAGCAAGAGAGGGGGGAGGAGAGACAGGAAGGGAGAGATGAGAAGCATCAACTCTTCTTGGTGGCACCTTAGTTGTTCATTGATTGCTTTCTCATATGTGCCTTGACCAGGGGGCTACAGCAGAGCGAGTCACCCCTTGCTCAAGCCAGCGACCTTGGGCTCAAGTCAGAGACCTTTGGGCTCAAGACAATAAACTCAGGGTCATGTCTATGATCCCACACTCAAACTGGATGAGCCCTCACTCAAGCCAGGGACCTCGGGGTTTGAACCTGGGACCTCAGCTCCCCAGGTCGATGCTCTGTCCACCGGGCCACCGCCTGGTCAGGCAGAACGTTTCTTTATTGAAGTGTCAGCAGCCCAGTCATCTCATCTGATGTCCAAGTCACCACTGGGACAGGAGCTTGGGGGCAGGATGATCAGCCCCATTGTTTCAGAGGAGGAAACCGAGGTCCCCAGCGGGAGTGGCTCCCCAGGGGACCTACGCCCTGGTGCCCAGGTTCCCTGCCCACCGGGGGAAGAGGTCTCACCTGCATGAGCTCGGCAGCCGGCTGCTGTGCTCTGCCCTCCAGCTCGGAGATGAGGAGCGTCAGCCGGGCGAGCTCCCTGCCGCCCCGGGCCTGGTCCTCCTCCCTGCCCTCCGCCAACTCCTGCTCCAGCCTGGTCAGCTGGTCCAGCAGCCGCTGCTCCCGCTCCCGCAGGAACTGGTGGCCCTGCTCGAACTCGGCCACGATGGCTGCCTCTCCTCCTGGAGCTTCCTCTGCAAGGGCGAGAAGGGAGAGGGGTGATGCTGCCGCCGGGGGCTGGAAACCCCTGGGATCTGGTGTGAGCGGCGCTCCAGAAGGATCCTTCCGCCCGGGGCTGGAACCCCCTGGGATCTGGTGTGAGCGGCGCTCCAGAAGGATCCTTCCGCCCGGGGCTGGAACCCCCCAGGATCTGGTGTGAGCGGTGCTCCCGACGGATCCTTCCGCCCTAGCGGCCGCCACTCATGAATTCTAGTGTTCCGGCTGGGGAGGGGGGCGGAGGGTAAAGGGGCTTTCCAGCATGCCTGGGCCAACCTCTTCTCCTCAAAGAAGAGTCGGGGAGGCCCTGGCTGGTGGGCTCAGTGGTAGACCGTCAGCCTGGTGTGTGGAAGTCCTGGGTTCAATTCCCAGGCAGACTGTCTCTCCCTGTTTCCAGCTTCAGAAAGATGGAAAAAAAAAACAATTCCCAGGCAGGGCACACAGGAGGAGCGCCCATCTGCTTCTCCACCCCTCCCCCTCTCCTTCCTCTCTGTCTCTCTCTTCCCCTCCTGCAGCTAAGGCTCCACTGGAGCAAAGATGGCCCGGGCACTGAGGATGGCTCTGTGACCTCTGCCTCAGGCGCTAGAATGGCTCTGGTTGCAACAAAGCAACGCCCCAGATGGACAGAGCATCCCCTCTAGGTGGCCATGCCGGGTGGATCCCGGTCGGGCGCATGTGGGAGTCTGACTGCTGCCTCACTTCTAACTTCAAAAGAATACACACACACAAAAATCATGTATTTAAAAAAAAAAAAAGCAGAGTCAGTGAACCAGTCCAGTTCACTCAGCCATCACAGGACTGGAACCCTGACTCTGACGGGTCGGCCCATTAGCTGTTCTGGGGACACCAGTGTGTCCCGGGCCCTTTGAGGAACTCTGTAAGCCAACACTCTCCCCTCCTGACACCGATCTCTGCATGTCACCTCTTCTAGCAGCTTTCTTGGGTCGTCTCATCCAGGCCTGACCGTCTCTTCAGTACAGCACTACTGGTATAAAGTGTCTGTGTGAACCCACCCGGCCACGCAGGCCTGTCCTGTGCCCTCAGCGAGACTGTGACCTCCCCTGCCTGGGAATTTGACTGAAAACTCTAGGCTGGGGATCTGGTCAGTGTCCTCGGTGCCCTGCTGGACATTGGGCTGGTGGTGTCCACACACTGAAGCCTGGAGGTGCTCCTTGAACTCTCTCCCTCTCCCGGGGCCCAACTGCCCATGGGGGGGCCTGACCCCAACGCCCCGCAACACCCACTCCCCACAGAGGACAGGAACCCGCTCCCCTGCATTTCCGGAAGCACACGGGGACACCTGTCCCCGCGACCAGCAGCTCTGGGGGGGGGGCCTGGCCATGCGCCTCCTCTGCCCACCCCTCCCTGCCTCCGCAGCTCCTGCACCCCAGGAATCACTTCTTGCCCCCCTCTGTGACAGGAAGGGCGCAGCCAGGGCCCCCTCAGAGCCCCACACCCTGGATCCTCTTTCAGAACCGGGGCAGCTGCATCAGGTGACGCCTAGGAAACCCACTCCCTGCTCAGACCAGGACACGGGCCAGCGCCCAGAGCCCGGGGGGCCAGCGCAGGCCTGCCCACTGCTCCTCCCAAGCTCAGGAGCTCCAGCTGCGAGGCCCACGGCCTCAGGCGTCCCCTCCGCAGCCTCACTTACCAGCGCGGCGGTGGCCTCAGCTGCTCCCTTCGCCCGACAGCCCTGAACTTTGTCTCTGTCTCTCCTTAGAGCACTCAGGTGGTTCAGAATTTTTTCCTGTAGAAAGACAAGCAGTGGGGACAGGTGGATGCCCTGGGCTAGGGCAGCAGCAGGTGGACTCAGGCCGAGGAGTCCCTGGCCAGCAAGAAGCCTTCAGCGGGTCCTCGGCCGGGCCTGTCCTCCACCATCCAGGTGGGCGCAGAGGAGGGCGCGGCTGGCACCGTCCGGGGTGGGCTGGAGGGCTTACCCTGTGGGGCTGCGCGGCCTTCTCCAGCAGGACGGCCTCATGGGACTTGTGCTCCCGGGACTCCCTGCAGAGCACGCAGAGCAGCTGCCCGTCCTCCTCGCAGTAATAGTGCAGCTTCTCCCGGTGCCGCGGGCACAGCCGCACGCCACGCTGCTCCTCCCGGGCCGCCCGCTCCGGTGTCCCGCCCCTGTCCACCTTCAGCCGCTGGATGCTCTCCACCAGGCTGGCCAGCTGCCACACGGGGCGGACGTTCTCCTTCTGAAAAGGCTTCTTGCAGAGGGGACAGAGGGGGCAGCCTGCGGCGACGGGGGGGACGTCGGCCGCGCAGCAGCGGCAGAAGACGTGGCCGCAGTCGACGGTCACGGGGTCCCGCAGGTGATCGAGGCAGATGGAGCAGGTCACCTCCTCCCCCAGGCTGCGCAGTGGTGCCGACGTGGCCATGTGGCCATGGCGTCCTTAGTCCTGAGGTCAGGGGCGTCTGCTCACTGGTGGGGGGGCCTCTGCTCCTTGGAGACCAGACACGGAGTCAAGAGCGCACCGGCAGAGGGCAGAGGTGACAGCCTCAGGTGGGGCCGCCAGCCCCGGCCACCCAGAGGCACACGGGGTGACAGCCAGGCTCACAGAAGAGCAGAGCGAGAGCACCCACTGACCATCCAGCCCAACCTCTCCCTTGACAGGCAAGGACTCAGGCCCAGAGAGGGGAGCTTGGCAGAGCGGCGAGCAGAGCTCCCGAGCCCGAGCCGTGGGGCCGGGGAAGCACTCCTTCCATCAGCTGACGCACCGGCTACTAGAACAAGACACCCGGGGCTCCCTGCCGGGACACTGTCCTCGTGAGCACACATCCTACAGCTCTGCTGCTTCCCACGAGCCCCACCCCCGACAGTCAGGAGACCCCTTCTGTTTGCTCCTCCGGAGTTGCAGAGACTAAGAGCATGGGGGTTCTTGACCAAGACGCAGCGACAGGGTGAGCCCTGTATAAACCTTCACAGACGGGCTGCGCTGTGGTGTGGGTTTGGTTCACGTTCACTGGACCGCCTGTGGGCAGAGCACAAGCCGGCCACACCGGGGTCTCTCCCAGCTGGGACTCCCCCTGCGGCGGGCCTGGCTGCCCTGCTGGCCTCACTGAGCTCCCCGTGGGGACAGGACAGATGCTCAGCCGCCATGATGGCCATGTGCTGAGGGCTTGACCCCGGAGGAAGCACAGGAGCTGAGCAGAGAGGACTGGGGTCCCTCCGCCTTTGCAGCCCCGCCCACTTCCTGCGCGGACAACACCCGCCTCCCGCTCCTGATTCTGGGCGACAGTGCAGAACTCTTGGAAGCACCCTGGGCCTTAGTTTATCCATCCATGAAACGGGGAGGGGCACCCGCAGGGTTTCCTGAGTGGGCTGAGTAAAAGAATTAGGTTGAACTTACCGAGCGTCAGCACGGGACACAGAAAGGAATCTCGGAGAGAACCCAGGACCCGGGGACCCCACACCCAGTAACCGGGGCCCCCGCACCCAGGAGCGTTCAAAGCACCAGACGCAAGGGCATTGATCTCAAGTCGCAGCGAGAGAGGAAGCGAGGGAGAACCAGCCACGGTGACACGGGGTCCTCGAGGGGCGGGGCCAGGCCGGCACGCAGGCCACCGCGAGGCTGGCGCGGAGCCACGCAGACACGGTAAGTCAGCACTGGACAGACTGAGCCCGGCAGGGCCCCGCGCAACAGCTCAGCGCCTTCGTTTCTTCCACCCCAGTGACGGCAATGAGCTAGAAATGACCCCACCCGCTGAGACCCAGAGGAAAAACAAAGCAGGAACAGAACAATGTCTCCTTCCTGAGGATCTCACAAGTGATACTATGTAGTGAAAGAACCGCACAAATGGAAGGGACCCTGCAGCTGCAAACAGAGTCCACTGGACGCTGGGATGGAGTCAGAGCACCGTGGCTTTAAGACACAATGAGACCCTGGCCGGGAGCTCAGCTGGTTAGGGCGTCATCCCCATGGGCCAAGGTTTCCAGTTTGATCCCGGGTCAGGACACCTACGAGAACCCACCCGTGAATGCATGAATAAGTGGAACAACAAGTCTGTTTCCCTCTCTCCCTTCCTTCCCCCTCTCGCTCTCTAAAAATCAATCAATACATTTAAACAGAAATCAAATAAAATAAGCAATTTCTCCTAGAAGTGAACTTCTGTGAGGTGCATCTCACAAACCCAGTGAGGACAGAACTCAGGCAACAAGAGAGTGATCTGGGCCTGGACACTGGAGAGGTGGCCACACCCCTGCGGACACGACCACACCAATGGCCTGGACCCCCCAGACTTCACCATCATGGCTGTGCTGTGGTTACCGGCCGGCCACCAGGCAGTCTCAGGAGACGCCAGTTCTGTGGACAGAGCATTGCTGAGGCCCACAGGGGTCACTGTTCTATTCCCCCCCCGCCCCCCCCCCCAAAGGGCAGAACGTCAGTGGTGCTCTGAAGCTCAGTGCGGCCGTGCAAACCCCCAGGACCAGGCCGAGGCTCACTCTGACCAGTGGCAGTCCGCACTGTGCTCAAAGGGGCATAGAGGCTGCAGCCACCAGGGAGGCAGATGGGACCAGGCTTTCAAGTGTCACTGAGGCCCCTGGTCAGTGGCAGAACGACGACCTGGTGTGTGGACGTCCTGGGTTCGATTCCCAGTCAGGGCACACAGGAGAAGCAACCATCTGCTTCTCTCCCCTCTCCCTTCTCTCTATCTCTCTCTCCCCCTCCTACAGCCCATGGCTTGATCGATTTGAGTGCATTGGCTCTGGGCGCTGAGGATGGCTTTGTGGAACCTCTGCCTCAGGTGCTAAAAATAGCTCAGTTGAGAGCATTGGCCCCAAGTGGGTAAAGCATTAGCCCCAGATAGGAATTGCCAGGTAAATCCAGTTGGGGCACATGTGGGTGTCTGTCTCTGTATCTCCCTACTTCTCAATTAAAATAAAAAAATTAAAAAAAAAATAGCCTGACCAGGCTGTGGCGCAGTGGATAGAGCATCGGACTAGGATGCAGAGGACCCAGGCGAGACCCCGAGGTCACCAGCCTGGACCCAAGGTCGCTGGCGCGAGTAAAGGGTTACTTGGTCTGCTGAAGGCCTGCCGTCAAGGCACATGTGAAAAAGTAATCAATGAACAACTAAGGTGTTGCAATGAAAAACTGATGATTGATGCCTCTCATCTCTCCATTCCTGTCTGTATCCCTCTCTCTGACAGATAAATAAAGTGTCCCGGAGGGTTTTACATAGAAGGTGGCACAATTCATCCGACAGGTTACTGGTTGTTCATTGACCGCTTTCTCATACGTGCCCTGACAGGGGGCTCAAGCCAGGTCCACAGGGACATGTCTATGAGCCCACGCACAAGCCTGTGACCCTGGGGTTTTCAACCTCAGTCCTCAGAGTCCTGGGCCAACACTGGATCCCCCGCGCTGCTGCCTGTCCCAGGCAGGTCCCAGCCTATTGAACACCAGCTTCTCCCAGACCTCAGAGACCGCACCTGCCTTATCCAGAACTAGATAGCCCGGCGGTCATATGAAATGACCGCTGTTCTAGATATTATAAATTGTAATTAAAAAGATTTGTGCAAAGGTGTCTGCTAATTCAAACTGAATTACCCAGGGCAGGTGGCGAGGACGCCCCTTTGCTTACTGCCCCATGGGGTTTCCCCCTTCTACTTGCTTAATTGCTTAAAGTAGAGTGCAATGAAGGAAACCACTGGCGGTACATTTCTTAAGAGCCACCACTAGCTCAATAAATAAAGGTGATTTAAATAATAAAATGTTAATTCACATGTCAAAGATCTCTTTGTACACATTTCTTGTATAGATCTTTCCATCATTTTTAAGCTCGCCTTGCAGAGGACCATCAATTATTTTTAATTTTACGTCCGTTCTTTCACGAACTCTTGAACAGGCAACATAAAGTTGACCGTGTCCAAATGCAGGCTCAGGTAAAAAAATGCCAACACGCTTAAGCGTTTGGCCCTGAGACTTATTGATGGTCATAGCAAAGGCAAGTTTTACAGGAAATTGTCTACGTCTCAATTGAAACGGCAACCCTGTTTGAGATGGAGCCAAATCAATTCTTGGAATGACATGTATTTCACCTTTAGAGGAGCCAGTCAAAGACTTAGCTATTATGACATTATTTTTCAATTGGAGAACCTCTAGTCTTGTACCATTGCAAAGACCCCTTCTGGTGTTAAGATTTCTTAACAGCATAATAATTGCTCCAATCTTTAACCTCAATTTGTGAGGTGGCATGCCAGAAGGCGGGACTATTTGAATGCCGTGGCAACTTCACCCCATTGGCTAGTACAGTTATGCAAGCAACCAATAAGCTATCGGCAACAAACAGACACTTAAGCCGCATACAATAAAGATGAGCGCAGTGCCCGCCCACGCGCGGGAAACTGGCTGAGGACGCGGCGACGCCCACTCATTAGGAGCCCAGGAACGCTGCCCCAGGGTCTGCGAGCAGTCTTAGCCAGTCAGTGCTCTTCTCTCCAGAAAGGCGACTTCGCCATAGGGCCCAGGCAGCGACCACCCACCGCGGAACCCCAGGCTGGGTTCCAGGAACCAGACAGAACCAGGAGACGTGCACAGGGCTGATCCGGTGCCCACGGCAGCCAGCGGTGAAAACTGCTCTCCCTCTCCTTCCGTTTCACACCTCCGTCTGCAGAGGGCTCCTTCTCCTCCTGGTTTTGAGCTCCAGAGGCGTCAGGGAATCCTACTGCCTTTGGGGAGAGGGGAGGAGACTGCCAACATCACGTCTGTGAGACTCAGTCACGCGACTGTGAGCCGATTTTGGGGGGGGGGTGTTCATTGTCATTGCTTGCTGACAACAGAGTTCGACTTCTGATGCAGCCATTTCTGATGGTTCCCCGTTTGGGACAATGACTGACACGCCACATTGCCGGACAGCAGACAGAGACAGCCTCCCCTGGACTAGCTCAGGCCAAACGGTCATTTCTAACGGGTCTGTACGCTGTACCCACGCACGTCCCCACCAGCAGGCAAGGAGCACTCACGCTGCACCCACACCTGGCACTGTCGGCACTCAAGTTTCTGCTGATCTAGTGGATGGAAATAGAACCCCACGGTGAGTGAGTGTGTGCGCGTGCAAAATGCTAAAAAAAAAAAGGAAAAGAAACCACCGAGAGAAGCCCAGTAACAGCCAACGGGATCCTCGCAGGGGCTGTGACCCAACTCAAGTGCTGTAATGTTTATCTTTGGGAAAAGGGGTTCGCCAGCTTCCCTTCTTCCAGTCCCTGTCTGGGGACCATGTGCTGCAGACAAAGCTCGCCCTCAGCTGGAGAGAGAAGCAGGACACTTAGCCTCACGGGCCCCCAGGCCACAGCACCTGCTTCAGGAATGAGAACATGACCCATGACCGCCCAGCCTGTCACCAGGACCCCCAGCTGGGGCACCAGAGGGAAAGACTCTTGTGGTCTCTAGAGAACAACTCAAGAGCTGATGTCACCTGGTGAGAAGCTGCTGGAGCCATTTTGCTAACCAGAGGGCTGGCCTGTTTTGAGAAGGAAGCCACCCCACAGATGAAGAAACCACGCCCACCATGTGACCCCCTGCATCAGGCTGTGCTGAAGCTATCTACCCCTGACCTTCTCCACCACATGGACCAACGACGCCCTTTGCTCATCCAACACAGCTTGTCTGTCATCTGGAGAAAAAATAAAACAGAAAAGGAAAGAAAAAGAATCCTTACTGATACATCAGAGGAAGTTATTGAAGATGACCAGGCTGAAATAGACAAGGACCGTAATGCAGAAAAATGAGCCTGTTTATCTAGACAAAGAAGGTCCTGTAACAACGTAGAGAATACCAGCATTTCTCTGGCCCTCACCTGAGGACGGCCCCCTGCCAGGCTGACGGATCCACACACGCTCTCAGCTACCATGGCCTCTCCCCACAGCTCCTAGAAATTCGGGGTGAGGAGGCTTCCAGCCCAGCTACATTCTAACCAAGCCTAACGTGAAGCGTTCTGGGGCAGGACCCAAACCCAGACTCCCACCGAGCCTCAGCCACTCTGCCGTGCAGCCTGCGGCTGGACTTCTGACCTTCCTGGGTCATCATGTCACCAAGAAGACACAGGAGTGGGAGGGAATTAATGACCCAGGCCATTCAGAGGCGTGAAATAGAAAAAATAATAATAAACCAAAACACTATATATATTCCTGACACAGAGCTCCCGAAACCCTGTCATTCCCGGGGTGGTGACGAGCACCAGGAGCAGCTCTGGTTCTAATGAGGTGACTCTGGTGACTCTGGTGACTGTCACCAGAAGCCCCAGCCAGGGTGGGGAGCTGGGAATTCTCAGCCCCATCTCCCACATTCGAGAGGGACAGGCCAGAATGGACTGACCGTGTATGGTGCCCGTATGAGGAAGCCTCCAGGTGGGTGGACACATCCTCACTGGGAGGGTGACACTCCCCAGTCCACAGGGACAGGAGCTCCTGGACTCAGGACCCCCCCACCCCCAGATCTCAGTCTCTATGTCCCTTCATCTTCCTGGTCATCTGAACCGTATCATGTCCTTCAGGAAACTGGTCAATGTTAAAAGCGTTGGGCTGAGTTTTTCCAGTACAACAGGACAAACAGAAATAAAGGTTCGGCAAGTCCGCCAGCGTATTTAATGTGTCACCTGAAGTCACTGCTGTTACTGAGACCAACCAGGCTCTGGGTCAGAGCGCCGACCCCAGACAGCAAGGTTACAGGTTCAACCCCAGGTCAGGGCACGTAGCAGACTCAACCAACGAATGCATCCGTGAGTCCATGTCTGTCTGTCTGTCTCTCTCTCTCCCTTCCCCCGCTCTCTAAAATCAATACTAAAAACAAAACAAAAAAAGAACAAACAGAACACAGCAAACACGGCTGAGCTTTGGGGTCAGGACTGCAGTGTTATTGTGCTAATGTTTCACCATCTGGCTGTCAGGCAGGAAAATGCCAACTTGTCAGATTTAATTTTCTTTCAAGGTCATAAATGGAGTCAGGGAACGAAACATCCCGGGTCAGGGAGATGGAGCTGCTCTTATCCGCTAGCTCCCTGGAGGAAGGAGGGGTCTAGGCCATCGGCGAGGGAGGTGACCATCTTTTCATCGACCTTGAGATCGCCAGTCATCACACTGAGTATCTCTGAAATCAGTGGTGTTCAATTTGGCGAAATATTTTTTTTTCCTACGAAAACAAAAAGTAACGGACGGTGCCTTCGACCTGGGGGGATGTGGCCTGTGTCCTGCAGAGGAGCTGCCAGTCCTCTGATGCCCGTTACTCTCCCGCTTCCGGTCTTACCCGCGGTCAGAGCTGCAGGGCAGGCGCATGGGCCCTACACGGTGGCCTTACTTACTTACCACCCAACCCGCAGGCCTGCTTCCCCTGCTCGCTGGATACAGAGAGGGGAGGACAGCCCCCCCTAAGGCCCCCAGGCCCCACCCCTTGTCCTTGGAGGGGCTCTTTTATCAGCTCCAGCTCACACCCCAAGGCCTGAATCAGATGTTGTGACCCTGGATCCGGGAGGTCCTTCCTTTGAGTAAGTTAATAAGTGGCAGAAAAGACAACTTTCCCACGTGAAATAATTCCAAATACTATATGATAGTTTTCCTGAAGTGGGGGAAATATATTCTCCACGCCTTAGGTGTGGACTGCACACAGTGGGACTATTTTCCAAAGAGCACAGTATGGGTGTATGTGTGGCAGGAAGTATTGGTCAAATAAGTTTGTAAATATGATGTATATGTTTGCTCGTGTATAGTATGCATTGGGTGTGGGGGACAGGCTGTAAGCAGGCAGGGTCCTTATAGCCTAAGGCTTAGTTTTAAGACTAAGCTTTTCCCACCCTTTTAATACTGAAATCTTCTAATACTAAGATCTTCTCAAAACTAAGCTTTTCCCCACACCTTTGACTGTTGCATGATGTGGGGTGGTGCACTCTTATGAGGAATCCCATTCATGCCTCAGATAAGTGGCTTTGTATCAGAGACTTCCTTATTTTGCATAGGTGAAGCTGCCAAGATGGCGGAGTGCTGAGGGAGAAGCCAGTTCGTGCAGAGAGAAGGAAGATGGGGAACAGAGGTGAATAAGGCTGGTGAGGTAGAAACCTTTGATTCTAGGAAACTCAGATAAGTCAGTGGCTTTGGGAGCCCTGAATGGAAAGGAAAATGTTTTCCCACTGTGTGTATTTCTCGCTCACCGAGTGCAAACTAGGATTAAAAGTAATGGCCCACCAGTTCTTGCCTCCACTGTTTCATTACTGTCTGAATCAAATGCAAACCTGCATGAGCCAGGTGGCTGTGATGGTGGCCATGGGTACTGGCTTTCCAGAGGGTTAATAGAGTAACTTTACAGAGAAACCTGACAATCGCTATCTCAGCCAGATCAGTGATCAAGATCAACATCAAGTCATCAATTATGCTGATCTTCTGTTGTACCCCCCCCCCCCAGCTCCCAGGATAGCATAGGATGAAAATGGTTATGTATCTGTGGGTCTTCCTCCCAATAACGCATGAGCGCCTTCTCAGGAGAAAACATTCAAATTCCAGCAGAGGGACAGACTACAATACACCTGACCAGAATCATACCCTCAAAACTGTCATGGTCATCCAAGACAAGGGCAGCCTGGGAAAGGGCCCAGACACGGGGAGTGTGAGGGGGCGAAGGGGTCCCGCGTGGGAGTTAAATGTGACACGGTACCCCAATGGGATCCCGGGACAGAAAACGCACTCACGTTTTAAAAAAACTAAAGAACACTTAACTGTTGTGGACTTTGGCCAAGAACAAACGTGCCCTCTGATGTTACATTGTTGATAAAAGGGGGAAAGGTTTCGGGTTATAGGGGAACCCTCTCCTCTCTGCACAGTGTTTCTGTACAACTAACACTGTGCTACAAAACACAGCCTAGGTTTTTTTGTGTTTTTTTTTTAAAAAAGCAGACTCTTTTAAACTTGGGGATACACTTGCAGGGATTACGGCTCTAGCTATACAGGTCCAGGGCCCGGGGTGGCCGCTGGACACGGCGTTTGCCCGGGAAGGCCGCTCCTCCCGCGGCGCGAGCACCGGGAGCACTGGGGGGCCCGGGGGCATCGGGAGCACCGGGGACACCCAGAGAACAGGGACTTTGAAGTCGGTCGGGCCCCTACCTGCTCCACAAGGACCTTCCCACACTCCCTCCGAAATCGAAACCAGGAAGAGAATCAGCAAGGAAAAGACTGATGCGTCCCAAGTACCCGTGACTGAACCGGTTTATTCGGACCAGAAAAAGGAGAATAGGAAAAAAAATTAAAGAAAAATAGGAAACGAAAGAAAAGATGACTTCGGTTACAATAAGGGGCTGGACATCGGCTGTGCTCCGAGCTACCGGGCCGCCGTGGACGCGCTTCCCGCCGCTCAAGCGGCGAGAAAAAACGGGTGTCTGCGCCCGGCGACTAGGGGCGCACGGAACCCGGGTGCACTGCCGGGCGCGGAGGGGCGCATGGAGCCGGGCGGGCAGCCGGCAACGAGGGACGCTCGGATCCCAACGCGCAGCCGGGCCGGGGTCGGCAGCAGGACCCTGGCTCGCACCCGACCGCGGGGACCTGGCGCGTGTGACGCTGCTTTCCTGCGTTTCTCCCCGGACGCCCCTACTCACCGGTGCCGAGCTCCGGGGCTGACGTCGCCCGCGTTCCGCGTCCCACGGCGCTCAGATCCCGGGAGCGACCCCCCGCCAGCACCGAGCACCGCAGCGCTTCCCCGCCGGGTAACCTCCCCGCCCTTCGCAGCCGTCGCCACTGAGATTTCGCCCCGACCAGCTCCGGGATTGGCTCCTGCCGAACTCCGCCTCCCAGTGGGAACCTCGGGCTCCTACACGTCACTGATCACGAGGCAATTCTCCGCGCCCCCGTGGGGCTGGGGCCGCAGGCTGGAGAAAAGGAAACTGAAATCGGGTTCGGGAGGGGCCGCAGTTGTGCGTGCGGTGGGCGCTGTGCGTCCCCGGGTGGAAGAGTCCAATGCTGAGCCATGACGAGACTCCCTTGCGGGGCTCTGGGAAGCCAGGTCCCCTCTCCGCGGCCGGATTCCGCACCGCCCCATTCCTGCTCCCGGCTGGACCAGGGCGGCTGAGCCCTTTGCGCTACAGGGCGCGGCAGGTGCTCCAGAAAGTAGGACTCCCCGTTCCCATGTGGCCTAAATTTACTTCCTGGATCAGGGAGGATCTTTTAGCAAGCAATCATCTAAGTGGGAAGCGCCTATGATTGATAGAGGGAACGCAAGGGTCAAAATTTTAGCTCCGTGACAGTCAATAGGCTTTATGGTTAGTGCAAGGAAAAGCTTTGTTCCGGGAACTGGCAGACCTACAGAGGCGGATGTAACGGCGGGCGCACCGGGCGCTCGCGCCCTGGGTCCCAACTTGAAGCTTTTTTCTAATGCAAGGGGTCCAATATTTTCTTCTGCGCCCGGGGCCTCAACCGACCTTAATCCGCCTCTGCGTACCTAAAGGGGACTGTGTGACTGAAGGAGACCCGCAAGAAATCTATACACGTTTGTGCCCTAGGGGTCTGCAAGCAAAGCCTTTGTGCTCCGTGCACAGACCTGCTGACTGATCCAATTAACTTGGACTGTGATGATGAACTCCCCCTGGAAATTCCAAAACACTTACTTCCCCTTTCCCCCCTTACAAAAAAGTTGCTTTGGGATAAGAGTTCGAGCCGGCTCTGGGGACATGACCCCACTTCCTCAGATTGCTGGTCATCTGAATAAAGCGCCCATAGAGATCAATCCCTGTTTCAGTGAGAAGTGAAAGTTCACCTCTCAGTGGCTGAAGTGGTGACAGGCAGGTTTTCCAGTTTCGCGATGAGTAAAGGGCATTACACAAAACATCCTTAAACTAGGCGCACATTAATAGCCCCACTCGACAGACAGGAAAACGGAGGTTCCACAGTGTGGGGCATGGGCCTGGCTCCCCGGGCCAGCACTCAGAGGCTCATGTGCGCATCCCAGGAGTCCACTGGGCCCTCAGTCTTTTGGAATCAATCTCCAGCCACGTAGGAAGCATCTCTAAGGAACAGCTACTCCCACGCGGGGAGGATCAAGGGAGACATTCTGCTGGGCATGCGCAGTGGGAGCTAAACTGGTAGTCCTTATAGGGCTGTCAGTCTAACCTAGAAGGATCTGATTGGTTAGTGGGAAGAACCAATCTAAGCAGCGAAATTTGGAAACTAATTGGTTGGCTTTAAGGAAAACTCGTTCTTCCCAGCCCCAAAGTATAAACAGAGGTAATGGAAAGCCAGCCTCTCCCTCTGCCTTCCTGCGTGGGAATGCCTGCTCACCTCGTTTGCTCCTATGTTGCGTGGGCGGGCAGCCCTCTGTGGGCAGTCTCCCAAGGACAGGCTTTGAGGAGCGCCCGGTGTGGACTGCGCTTTGATACGGGCTAACCCACGGTGCAGAATATCTGGAATCTGATCTTGATACTGGGCTTGATGAAGACAAGACTGGGCTTTTCCCTCGGCGGGACAGACGGAAATAAGACCTTGGGAACCTGTGAGCAGCCTTCGATTTCAACCTCGGATAAATCTTACGGCAAAGGGCTCAGCTTCTCCAAATGCGGGTCCTTTTTTTTTTTTTAAGATTTTATTTATTCATTATAGAGAGGAGAGAGAGAGAGAAGGGGGGAGGAGCAGGAAGCATCAACTCCCATGTGTGCCTTGACCAGGCAAGCCCAGGGTTTTGAACCGGCAACCTCAGTATTTCCAGGTTGACGCTTTATCCACTACGCCACCACAGGTCAGGCCCAAATGCGGGTCCTTTGAAATGCCTTTTTCTCTCCCTGCAGAAGAACCACACGTCCACTGGCCTCAGTCGCTGTGTTCCAGGAACCGTGGCATTCAAGTCCACAGTCCCCCCAGGCCAGTGGGGTTTTCTGGGTTCACACCCAGCAGAGACCTGGTGGCTGGCAGTTTGCTGGGAAGGGGCAGTAGGACACACTTAAGAGTCAATGGTTCACGCTTCTCTGCAACCAAAGGGTAAATAGATTAAATCACCCAACTCGGAGAGATAGACAGCAGGAATCCAACTAGAACCATTTGTGCCACCCACACCCAAGGAAAGATGGTGGTCAAATAAGTTTGTAAATATGATATATATGTTTGCTCGCTTATAGTTTGCATTAGGTGTGGGAGACAGGCTGAAAGCCGGCAAAGTCCTTATAGCCTAAGGCTTAGTTTTAAAACTAAGCTTTTCCCCACACCCTTGACTGTTGCATGATGTGGGGTGGTGCACTCTCATGAGGAATCCCATTATGCTTCAGGTAATTGACTTTGTATCAGAGACTTCCTTGTTTGTATATTGGATGAAAGGTTTTGATTTCTACACTATAAAATGGGGCAGAAGAGCCCATGCTGGAAGAGAGCAGAGAAAGGCCACATGGAGGAGAGGAGAAGCAGCCAAGATGACAGAGTGCTGAAGGAGAAGCCAGTTTGTGCAGAGTTTGTGCAGAGAAAAGGAGATGGAGAACAGGTGAATAAGGCTGGTGAGGTACAAACAGTACAAACCTTTGATTCTAGGAAAACTCAGATAAGTCAGTGGCTTTGGGAGCCCTGAATGGAAAGGGAAGTGTTTTCCCACTGTGTGTATTTCTTGCCTGCCAGTGCAAGCTAGGATTAAAGGTAATGGCCCACCAGTTCTTGTCTCTGTTGTTTCATTACTGTCTGTCCGAATCCAATGCGAACCTGCATGGGCCAGGCGGCTGTGATGGTGGCTGTGGGTACTGGCTTTACAAAGGATGAAGTCAGGAAAATAAATCTCATTTTGATGCATCAGCATAAAGATGATGACAGTGGTAGAGAGCACTGGCCCAGCGTGTGGAAGTCCTGGGTTCAATTCCTGGCCAGGGCACACAGGAGAAGCGCCCATCTACTTCTCCTCCCTTCCCCTCCCCTTTCTCTCTCTCTCTCTCTCTCTCTCTTCACCTCCCACAGCCATGTCTCAATTAGAGCAAGTTGGCCCTGAGCACTAAGGATGGCTCCATGGCCTCCACCTCAGGTGCTAAGAAGAGCTTGGTTGCTGAGCAACGGAGCAACACCCAAGATGTGCAGAGAATTGTCCCCTAGTGGGCTTGCAGGGTGTATCCTGGTGGATGCACATGCAGGAGTCTTTTTCTCTGCCTCCCTGCCTCTCACTGAACAAAACAAAACAAAAGACAAATAAAGAGTGAGAATGCAAGCAAGTTCTGTTCTGGTTAGAGAAGAAGAAGGAGTCTAGGACGTGAGTTCCTGGAGACAGATCAGAGGGTTCACACGGGACTGGTTGATGCCACCCTTTGCTCTCTGGTTGCAAGTCTCACAGGCACCGTGTGACAGAAGTGAGGGTTCACCTCTCAGGGACTTGGTCAGACTCACCAGGGAGCTGTGCACCTGCTCCGTCAGTTCCTGGGGGTTGAGCGTTTCCAGTCTTTGAACCTCGTGGAGCCGAATGCAGCCTCCACCTCCTGGTCGGGTGAGGCCCCATCCCCAGTGTGGTCTCCTGCAGAAGTGTCCTGAGCTCACCGTTTCCTGGCCTCCCCTCTCACTGTTGTGTCCGTGTTCATGATAATGACGGTAGAAGGAGCTCTGGGGTCGATCTCTGGTCAGCGTTTCCTCCGTCTTGGAGTCGTCTGGCTTTAGCTGGTTCCCACACTGTTGCTTCTAGGACCCCCGCGAGGGATTCCTGCCATAAACTGCTTCCTTTTTGATTCTGGGGCTCAGGGGAGAGGACCCAGCGACTTCTCAGTCTGGGATGCTCCTGTTTTCTCATTTCACTCGTCGGGATTGTCCTCCGACTCCTTTCTGTCCTGACTCACGTGACTCCTTGACGGACGCAGCATCTCAAGTCCAAGCGAGAGCAGTGGAAGAGGGTCCCAGGGCTTCGTGGTCGCAGGGGGCTCTGCTGTAGCTCACAGTGGTGACTGCCCGGCAGCTGCTGGCTGGACCCTCAGACACACGGGCCCGAGTCCCTGAGAACAGAGCCAAACCTCTTTCCTCTAGTGTCACAAACCAGCACAACTCGTCATTTTGCAGGTCTCGAGGGGGAATGGTTGAGGTTTAGAAAATAAACACAGAAAGAAAAAGAATGGGATTGTGAGGCCTCCTGCCAAGCTGATGGTTTGCAAGAGTGAGTCTCCACCCCCAAAACGCTTTACTTATAGGGCAGAGAGCAAAGCCATTAGCAAAACAAAGAGAGCTCAGATACAAAGTCACATTTCTGAGGCAAAAGAAGAATTCTCCCCAGAGCCCCAAAACACCCTCCACCCTGCACATAACATCTTCACTTCACAAAACAAAGGGTGAAAAGAAAACTGCCCCAGTCTCTCCGAGGGACATGGGGAGGGGACCAGTAGAAACCATCAGCATCACAGCTGACATGGACGTGTGGGGAAGGGCGTGGGAACTGCCTCTACCAGCTTAATCAAACAGTCAGAGGTTTGTGGGGAAGAGCTATGCTTTTGGCTTAAGTCTTAAACCGCGTGGACTTTGTCAATCTGCAGCCAGTGTCCCACACTCCAGCCTCTCCAGACCCGTGTTCATACCAGAGGGAGACAGAGCAGTGTCTGGGCTGGTGAGGAGTCTGGCTGTGGAGTTGGTCTCTGCTGGGCTCTACGTGGGCTGGAATCCTCTGCTCTCCCCCATTCTGTGTGACTTTGGAGAGCTGCTGAGCCTCTGTGTGTCACAGATTTTATTTTATTTATTTTGTGGCAATTTGGAGATAATGATTATAGCAATTTCATAGACTTGTGAAGATCAAGTGAGACAAGATGTGTCAAGTCTTTGAGACAGTGAATGAAGTGTTGATTAGGTCAAATACAATTACTCTAATACAGTTGCTTGCATTTGAGATGAGACTCCTAAATCAAGTGAGAAGATTTCTTAGCGTGAAAATATATGACAGAGACTTTAACAGGACAGGAATCAGAGGGCCTCTGGGAGGAGCTCTCAGACGCTGTCGTTAGAAAGCCCGACAGGAAGAGCTCTATGTTCAGATCACAGCTCTGTGGTTATAACAGCCCCTCCACACACCCCCTCCTCCCGTCTGTATGGGAACCTCCTGCTCTTCCCCTCAGGACTCCCCTGTGGCCACCACAACTGCACGACCAGATTGCAGTGTCTTTTTATTTTATCCCTCACAAAATCTTTTTTGCTAATGAAATAGCTGCACAACTTTTTGTTTATGGGCAAAGCAACTATGTTTCTGGAACAGCTCTGGTTTAACCTAAGGAAAGAGCAGGGTCTGCCCTGGTGGGGATGGATCTCAGGGTCCCTTGGGCCCTTTGCTGACCTGCTCCAGTCTCAGGACAGTGACAGCTGGCCATGATCCAGAGCGTGGTCCCTCCCACGTGCACCCACACCCAGCAGAGGCGGCTACCAGCTGAGGTTCATTTATGTGGCTTCCAGAAAATAGCACAAGGCCATTCACAGGATGCATCTGACATTGACCTGTTCCAGAGTCCCTGCCAAAGGCCACAGAAACAAGACCTCTGGTGGCTGTCCTCAGACTGCCAGAGCACCACCCAGGTAGCTCCACAGCTGACACAGCCCTGAGGGAGGTTTCAGCAGGTACCTGTCCTGGGGTCAGCCCCCGCCCAAGCGGCTCCTACACTGTGGTTGGGGTGAGCCTCCTGATCAGCCAGCCTGAGGGTCCACACCACAGACACACACACCACAGACACACACACCACAGACACACACATACCACAGACACACAGACACACACCACAGACACACACACCACAGACACACACCACAGACACACACACCACAGACACACACCACAGACACACACACACCACAGACACAGACACACACCACAGACACACAGACACACACCACAGACACACAGACACACACAGACACACACACACTATAGACACACACATACACACACAGACACACACACACCACAGACACACACACAGACACACACACTACAGACACACACACCACAGACACACACACCACAGACACACACACACCACAGACACACACACCACAGACACACACACACAGACACACACAGACACACACCACAGACACACACGCACACAGACACACACACCACAGACACACACCACACACACAGACACACACACCACAGACACACAGACACACACCACAGACACACACACCACAGACACACACCACAGACACACACACACCACAGACACAGACACACACCACAGACACACAGACACACACCACAGACACACAGACACACACAGACACACACACACTATAGACACACACATACACACACAGACACACACACACCACAGACACACACACAGACACACACACTACAGACACACACACCACAGACACACACACCACAGACACACACACACCACAGACACACACACCACAGACACACACACACAGACACACACAGACACACACCACAGACACACACGCACACAGACACACACCACAGACACACAGACACACACAGACACACACACACTATAGACACACACATACACACACAGACACACACACACCACAGACACACACACAGACACACACACTACAGACACACACACCACAGACACACACACCACAGACACACACACACCACAGACACACACACCACAGACACACACACACCACAGACACACACACACAGACACACACAGACACACACCACAGACACACACGCACACAGACACACACACCACAGACACACACCACACACACAGACACACACACCACAGACACACACAGACACACACCACAGACACACACACACCACAGACACACACACCACAGACACACACACCACAGACACAGACACACACACCACACACACAGACACACACACCACAGACACACACCACAGACACACACACACCACAGACACACACACCACAGACACAGACACACACACTACAGACATACACTCACACTACAGACACACACACAGACACACACATGCACACACACCACAGACACACACATGCACACACACCACAGACACACACACAGACACACACACACCACAGACATACACTCACACCACAGACACACACACAGACACACACACACCACAGACACACACACTACAGACATACACTCACACTACAGACACACACACAGACACACACATGCACACACACCACAGACACACACACCACAGACACACACCACAGACACACACACACCACACACACACAGACACACACACCACAGACACACACACCACAGACGCACACCCACACACCACAGACGCGCACACCACAGACGCGCACATACATGCACACACACACGCGCACACACACCATAGACACACACACCACAGACGCACACACACATGCACACACCACAGACAGGCAGCCAAAATGTGGGGGAAACACTCCCCAAATGAAGAAACAAGAGAAATCTCCAGAAAAAGAGCAAAACAAAATGGAGACATGGAGACACAGAGTTCTAAACAATGGTTAGAAGGACGCTCAGGAAACTTAGTTGAGAACTTCAACAGCCTGAAAAAGCACGTAAAAACCAGGAAAAAAACAAACCCAGTTAAAATGAAGAAGAAGTGAAGGTTTTTCTTCTAAAATCAGGAACAAGACAAGGATGCCCACCTTCTCCACTCTTACTTAACATAGTTCTGGAAGTTTTAGTCAGAACAATAAGGCAAGAGGGGAAAAAAGAAAAGACATCTATATTGGGAAAGAAGAAGTAAAGGTATCACTTTTTGCAGATGACACGATCCTGTATATAGAAGACCCCAAAGACTCCACCAAAAAACTAGTAGGAACAATAAACAAATACAGTAAAGTTGCAGAATACAAATCAATATTCAGAAGTCTACAGCTTTTCTGTATGCCAATATTAAAACTTCAGAAAATAAAAAAAAAGCCCAAACAAACCCCAATTTCCTCTGCAATTACAACAGAAAATAAGATACCTAGGAATAAACTTAACAAAGAATGTGAAGGATCTGTATACTGAAATGACAAAGCATTCTTGAAAGAAATTGAAAAAGACACAATGAAATGGAAAACTATTCCATGTTCTGGATATGGAAGAATCAACATAGCAAATGGCCATATTACCCAAAGCAATAAACAAATTTAATGCAATTTCCATTAAAATCCTAATGTCATCTATTAAAGAAATAGGATGAAAAATCACTAGGTTTGTACAGAAATATAAAAAACTCTGCATAGCCAAAGCAATCTTGAGAAAAAGAATGAAACTTAAAGTATCATACAACCTGACTTCAAATTATAATGCAGAGCCACGATAATCAAAACAGCGTGGTATTGGCAGAAAAACAGACACACAGACCAATGGAACCGAACTGAGGGCCCAGAAATAAAACCACATGTATACGGACAAATAATCTTCTACTAGAGATCTAAAAACACAGTGGAGAAAACAAAGCCTCTTCAATAAATGGTGCTGGAAAAATTAGAAAGCCACATGTAAAAGAATGAAACTTGACTACAATTTGTCCCCTTGCACAAAAATTAATTAGCTCAAAATGGATCAAAGACCTAAATATAAGCTCCAAAACAATAAATTTTTTTTTTCTTTCTTTTTTTTTTTTTTCATTTTTCTGAAGCTGGAAACAGGGAGAGACAGTCAGACAGACTCCCGCATGCGCCCGACCGGGATCCACCCGGCATGCCCACCATGGGGCGATGCTCTGCCCACCAGGGGGCGATGCTCTGCCCATCCTGGGCGTCGCCATGTTGCGACCAGAGCCACTCTAGCGCCTGAGGCAGAGGCCACAGAGCCATCCCCAGCGCCCGGGCCATCTTTGCTCCAATGGAGCCTTGGCTGCGGAGGGGAAGAGAGAGACAGAGAGGAAGGCGCGGCAGAAGGGTGGAGAAGCAAATGGGCGCTTCTCCTGTGTGCCCTGGCCGGGAATCGAACCTGGGTCCTCCGCACGCTAGGCCGGCGCTCTACCGCTGAGCCAACTGGCCAGGGCTCAAAACAATAAATTATATAGCAGAAAAATAGGTAGTAAACTTATGGATCTTGGCCGTAGAAAACATTTTATAGATTTGACCCCAAAGGTAAAAGAAGTAAAGGCAAAAATAAATGAATGAGGCTATATCGAACTAAAAAGATTCTGCACAGCCAAAGAAACCAACAAGAAAAAAAAAAAAGGCACCCAACCAAATGGGAGATGATATTTAAAACAACAGCTCTGATAAGGGGTTAGTATTCGAAAAATATAAAGAACTCACAAAGCTCAGAAACAAACAAGCAAACAATCCAATTAAAAAATGGGGAGAGGACATGAACAGACACTTCTCCCAAGGAGACAGACAAAAGGCCAATGATATATGAAAAGATGCTCATTGTCACTAGCTCTGAGAGAAATGCAAATCAAAACTACAATGAGATATCACCTCACACCTGTTAGATTAGCTAATAACAAGTGTTGGAGAGACTGTGGAGAAAAAGGAACCCTCATCCACTGCTGGTGGGACTGTAAACTGGTACAATCATTATGGAAGAAAGTATGGCGGTTCCTCAAATTATTAGGAAGAACTACCTATGACTCAGCAATCCTCTACTGGTTATCTACCTAAAACACTAGAAAACATTGTTACATAAAGATGCATGCACCCCTACGTTCACCGCAACATTATTCACAGTGGCCAAGACATGGAAACAACCAAAGTGTTCTTCAATAGAGGACTGGATAAGGAAGATGTGGTACATGTATACACTGGAACACCACTCTGTATACATGTACATAAGAAATGATGGCATATTGCCATTTACAACACGGATGGACCTTGAGAATATTATAGTGAGTGAAACAAGTAAATCAGAAAAAGCTAAGAACTATATGATTTCACACACAGGTGGGATATAAAACTGAGCTCATGGACAGAGATAAAAGTGAAGTGATTCCCAAGGAGAGTGGGGTGTGGGGGAGGGGAGGAGGGGAGGGAATAAAGAAGGACAAATATACCGTGATGAAAGATTATTTGACATTGGGTGATGGGTAGACAACATGATCAACAGTTAAAATACTATAGAAATATTTACCTGAAACCTAGTTACTCTTACTGATCAATGTCATCCTGTTAAATTTATTTTTTTAATAAAAAATATAAAGAAAATAAAAAGAATGTTGGAGTATTCCCGAATTGTGACAGTCTCTTCCTTCCTGTTCAAGTCTAGATTCCACTGATGGCCTCTAGGTGGCGACAGATCCTAGTTATAATAATATTCTCCAGTTTAAAAAAAAAAAAATTTAAACTCAGGTTCTCTGCAACAGGGAACCTGGCCTTTTCCTTCAAACTTTAGACCACTTCTCACGAGAGTTAAAAACACCCACAGTTGTAATTCTCCACAGTTGTCAATGAGAAAGGAGAGGAAGGAAGGGATAGATCGTAACCTGCCCTGTTTCCAGATGACCCGTCCACCCTCGGGGCAGCTGCAGTCCCGGCTCAGGGTGGACGTCCGTGTGCACACACAGCTCCACACCTGTGCTCTGATGACCCGCGTGAGGAGGAATTCTAGGCCGAGGGGGAAATCAGGGAGACCATCTTCATCTTATCAAAGCCTAAATTAATCAATTGATTGCTTCTGGTTTATAAGCAGAGGTGAAATGTTCAAGACTCCAACATAACAGTCAAAATGGTTTCTTAAAGTAAGTCCATTTTTTTTTTTCATTTTTCTGAAGCTGGAAACAGGGAGAGACAGTCAGACAGACTCCCGCATGCGCCCGACCGGGATCCACCCGGCACGCCCACCAGGGGCGAAGCTCTGCCCACCAGGGGGCGATGCTCTGCCCATCCTGGGCGTCGCCATGTTGCGACCAGAGCCTAAAGTAAGTCCCTTTTAAATTAGGACCCAAGCTAATATTAAATTAACTATCTCGCATTATAAAAACTGGTTTCTCAGTCCTCTGCTGATAAAGTCTGTTTGTGTATTTCTTATCAAATCCCAAACACTGAACCTCTCTCACCGTAGACCACGCCCACAAGGAGAGATTCGTTCACAAAGTCGGTGGATGTGAAATTCCTTGGGTACAAAGTGGACTGCCTCTTTTACCTGATGATTGACAGTGGCTGCAGCGAATGACACCTTCTCTTTCTCATTTGGGGCACAGAGATGGCCTGTTTCTATTCTCACCTAGAAATATTGGGATAACATCAGGATGATGGTGGCGTGAGAGAAACCCTTGCTTTCTCCCCTTTCAACGAACTGAACAGCAATAACTCAGCAAAGAAACCTACCCTGTTTCCCCGAAAATAAGACAGTGTCTTATATTAATTTTTGCTTCTAAAGACGCGTTAGGTCTTATTTTCAGGAGGCCTTGTATTTCTAAGCTTGAAAAAAAAATTGCACTAGGTCTTATTTTGGGGGGAAACACGGTATAACCCCGCTGGGCTCTCAGGCTGGCCTGAAAGGTCAGCACACGGAATGGACTAAAGGCGGGAAGGGTAAACAAACGGTCAGAAGATAATTCGCACTCGTGGTCAGGCTCTGGAGAGGGAAGAGCCCGGACTGTCTGGGATTTTGTCTCCCGGGGCCTCCGGAGAGGAGAGAAACCTGGAGTGACTGGCGATTCTTCTGCAGGAGGAGCGGAGAGATTGCGGGGAATTCGGTGAGATACTGAACAAAAGCAACAGAGCGTGGGGTCACCCCAGTGTTCCCATGGTCTGCCACGCCCGTACCTGGACAGACACACAAAAATACAAAGTGGGGCCCCCAGCGTCACAGATCCCGCCTCCTTCCCCTCGTGGGGACAGACCCCACAGCTAAAAAACAGGTGCTCTGTATCTGGTCCCTGCTCTGTTTGGCCAGAAGCAGGAGCACCCCGAGGCCTGAGCTCACCATTGCTAACGCCATAAAGCCCTCACGAGTTCCACCCACCATCCCGACCACAGCCCTGCCCCCACCTTTGTGACAGCAGCTCCTCCCCATTGTTCAGCCTGGGATTCTACAGAGCTGGAACTTGTGATACAGTATAGCACCACCTACTGGAAAAAGATAGAAAAACCCCTCAGAAATATTTTCTAGTATTTTGTCTTTAGTTCTTTTTGTTGTTGCTGTTTTGTTTTTTATTCTATCTTTACTATTTTTTGTAATTTTTCTCTTTAATTTTAAATTTATTTTTACATTATGTTGTTGTTTTCTGCTTTTTTTTTTTTTTGTATTTTTCTGAAGCTGGAAACAGGGAGAGACAGTCAGACAGACTCCCGCATGCGCCCGACCGGGATCCACCCGGCACGCCCACCAGGGGCGATGCTCTGCCCACCAGGGGGCAATGCTCTGCCCTTCCCGGGCGTCGCTCTGCCGTGACCAGAGCCACTCTAGCGCCTGGGACAGAGGCCAAGGAGCCATCCACAGCGCCCGGGCCATCTTTGCTCCAATGGAGCCTCGGCTGCGGGAGGGGAAGAGAGAGACAGAGAGGAAGGAGAGGGGGAGGGGTGGAGAAGCAAATGGGCGCTTCTCCTATGTGCCCTGGCTGGGAATCAAACCCGGGTCCCCTGCATGCCAGGCCGACGCTCTACCGCTGAGCCAACCGGCCAGGGCTTTGCTTCATTTTTTAAAAAACAATATCCTCTCAAATACCCTCAAGACAGAAAAATGGAATACCATGACTACCCAGACAAGAGTCACGGTTCTGGGGGAAAAAAGCTCTAGAAAAGGTCAATCATTTGGAACCCTTGGAGTTAAATGATAGAGAATTCACAATTGAAGTTCTGAACATACTCAACAAGATGCAAAAGTAAAACTCTGATAGGCAACATTATGAGTTCAGAAAACAAAACGAATACCTCACCAAGGAGACTGACACATTAAAAACAGAGATGAAGAAATCAGTACATAAACTGAACAATGAGCTAGCAGGTTTAGCTGATAGAACAGGCCAGCAGATAAAGGAAAGACGCAACATCAAAGATGGTCCACTAGAGATGTTACAGAGGGAAAAGAGAGAGACTCAAGAATTAAAAAACATACCTGCCTCATACAGCAAAGTAGAGGCTTGTCCTCTGGGAAGACAGAGTCGTCTTCTCCTCTGAAGAAGCCTCCTACACAGAAAAAAAAAAAAAAAAAAAAAAAAAAAAAGAATTAAACAACAACAACAACAACAACAACAACGAGAGCTCTACTAGAATTGTCTGATTCTATCAGAAAATGAAATATAGGAATAATAAATATTTCAGAAAAAAATAAAGGGAGAAGGAAATGGAGAGGTTATTCAAACAAATCATTGATGAGAATTTCCCAAGCCTATGGAAAGAGATAGATCCTGAAATCCAGGAAGCAATCAGAATTCTGAGTTACCTCAACACAAACAGACCTATTACAAGGCACATCATAATAAAAATGTCAAAAATCAATGACAAAGAAAGAATCCTTAAGGTAGCTAGAAAAAAGAAAAACATAACATATAAAGGAAGGGCCATTAGGTTATCGTCAGACTTCTCAGCAGAAACTGTACAAGTCAGAAGAGAGTGGACCCAAACATTCAAAGTACTGAAAGAGAGAAAGTACCAGCCAAGAATACTATTCCCATCAAAATTAATATTCTTCAAATATGAAAGAGAAATGAAAACTTTTCCAGACATACAGAAGCCGAGAGAATTTATCACCAGAAAAACACACTGCAGGAACTAATCAATGGGGCGATTCAACCAGATGCAAAGTAGAGAACAAATCAGAACCACAAGTAAAAGCTCCAACAATGTAATAATAAAAACAAGGGTAACCTGTGATAACAATAACGTAAAAGGAGAAGAGATGAAGATGTGCAGTCGCAAAGGAAGATGGAGTGCAGAAGCACTCCTAAGACAAACTCTTGTACACATGAACATTTTTCTGTTAATAACCTAATAGTAACCACCCACAAAAAAACCACCACTAAGACACATCACTTAAAAAAAGAAGAAACAAGTTAAAAAAGTAGGAAAAATCACCAAATAATCAACTGACAGTAACACTAAAGAGAGGAACGGAAGAAGACTCAGAGTTATGGGAAAACAAAACATAAAATGACTATAGGAAATCCTCAAGTGTCAGTAATTACCCTAAATGTAAGTGAGCTGAACTCACCAATAAAGAGTCCCAGAACAGCAGATTGGATCAAAAAGCAAAACCCAACCAAATGCTGCCTTCAAGAGACACATCTAAGCTGCAAGGACAAAAGTAGACCCAGAGTGAAGGTTGGAAAATGATTCTCTAAGCAAAGAAAACACAGAGAAAAGCAGGTGTAGCCACACTCACATCTGACAGTGCTGTCTTCAAGACAACAAAGGTAACCAGAGACAAAGACGGGCATTTCATAATGATAAAGGAACAGAATATCAAGAAGACATAGCAATTCTTAATATTTATATCCACCAAAACATGGAGCACCAACATATATAAGACATCTATTAACTGATCTAAAAATAAAAACAAACAAAAACACAATCATTAAAAAAATAATACATCATGATCAAGTGGGATTCATTCCAGGAGCACAAGGATGGTTCAACATACAGAAATTGATCAATGTAATACACAACATCAACAAAACAGAGAACAAAAATTATATATATAATCCTATCAATAGATGCAGAAAAAGCATTCAATAAGATACAACATCCATTTATGTTTAAAACATTCAATAAAATGGGTATAGAAGGAAAGTACTTCAACATAATAAAGGTTTTATATGACAAACCATCAGCCAATATTATACTAAATGGTAAAAAAGTGAAGGCTTTTACTCTAAAATTAGGAACAAAACAAAGCTGCCCTCTCTCTCCACTCTTATTCAACACAGTTCTAGAAGTTCTAGCCAGAGCAATCAGGCAAGAGAGAAAAATAAAAGGCATCCATATTGGGAAAGAAGAAGTAAAGGAATCACATTTTGTAGATGACATAATCCTGTATATAGAAGACCCCAAAGACTCTATTGAAAAACTATTAGAAACAATAAACCAACACAGTAAAGATGCAGATACAAAAGTCAACAAAAAAGCCTTCAGCTTTCCTATACATTAACGATAAAACGTCAGAAAATGAACTTAAAAAAATCAATTCTTTCTGAAATTGCAACAAAAGAAATAAAATACCTAGGAATAAACTTAACAAAGGATGTGAAAGACCTAGATACTGAAAACTACACAGCATTATTGAAAGAAATTGAAAAAGATACAATGAAATGGAAAAATAGTTCATGTTCATGAATTGGAAGAATCAACATAGTTAAAATGGCCATATTACCCAAACCAATATACAATTTTAATGCAATCCCCATTAAAATCCCAATATTATTTTTAAAAGAAATAGAACAAAAATAGCCAGGTTTGTATGAAACCATAAAAAACACTGCATAGCCAAAGCAATCCTGAGAATAAAGAATAAAGCCAATGGTATCATATGACTTAACTTCAAATTATACGACAGAGCCATGATAATCAAAACAGCATGGTATTGGCAGAAAAGCAGACATACAGATAATGGAACAGAATTGAGAGCTCAGAAATAAAACCACATATATATGGACAACTAACACTGGGGAACATTTTTTTTCCTGTTGCATGAGGTTTTAGAATTTTTTCTATATATTTCTGCATCACTGACTCCAAAACTGAAATTCATTTTTTGGTGCATGCTCTAGTTTTTATACAATTTTAATTTATTTTTGTTACAGTTAATGGCATGCTTTGGTATTTAAATTGGAGTTAAAGGGCAACGACTCTTGGATTGAACATAACCACAAGGCAATTAATGTTTTACAAACATCACTTTTACATAATTGTAGTTGTTTTAAAATGTAAAAAATTATCTGATAAAAACACCCTCTTATTTTGTTTTCAGATTGAATCATGGCTTCTTTGAGTAGGCATAAATGTAAGAATAGTCCTGACACCTTCTGTTATATATGTGGCTGTTACACACTTCAACGTCAAAGGTGCAATATTTCATCATTTGTGACACGTGCATATATTGCCTATTTTCAAGTTCCCCTTGGCGATGAAGACAAGAATTGGGCTCCTCATATTGTGTGTCATAATTGTGAGGACATGCTTCGTGACTGGACAAAAGGAAAACGCAAAGGAATGCCTTTTGGTATTCCCATGGTTTGGCGTGAACCTAAGGACCACAGCAGTGACTGTCATTTCTGTCTGATACATACAAAGGGCATCGGCAAGAAAGAACGGCATATGATCGCATATCCTATTATTTCTTCAGCAATACGACCTATCTCACTCTGAGACACTCCCAGTTCCAGTTTTCAATGGTTTTATTTCTTCTAAGGACGAAGAAAGTGAACATGGTGATCAAGTGTATTTTGATAAGATGCATAAGAAAATGGTTGTAGAATCTGAAGGGTCTTCTTCTGATGCCAAACAGTCATTAACCCCTCAGCAGTTTAGCCAGCTCAAATTGAATGACTTAGTAAGAGATTTGGGTCTATCAAAGAAAGCAGCTGAGTTATTAGCCTCCAGGCTTCAAGAAAAGAATGTACTTCACTGGTCAGCTAAAGTATCCCATTTCAGGAAGCGTGAACAAATTTTTGTGGACTTTTTTTCCCGAAGACAAACACTTTGTTTACTGTCTCGATATCAGTATTCTTCTCAGCCAGCTAGGTGTTACCACTTACAGTCCAACAGAATGGCGGCTATTTCTTGACAGCTCTAAACAGAGTCTGAAATATGTTCTCCTACACAACAGTAATGTTTATGCAGGGGTTCCAATTGGTTATTCAACTCATCTGTGAGAAGATTATAGTGACATAAAAAGTGTTCTCGACTTTCTGAAGTGTGAGGAGCATAACTGGATCATTTGTGTGGATCTTAAAATGGTCAATTTCCTGCTAGGACAACAGAGAGGTTTCACAAAGTATCCTTGCTTTCTGTGTTTGTGGGACAACCAAGCTCAGAAGAAACACTGGACACAGAAGAAGTGGCCGAAACGTGAAACTCTGGAAATAGGGATGCAAAATATTGTGAATGAACCTGTAGTTAATTGAGACAGGATCATTTTCCCCCCACTTCACATCAAACTTGGCTTAATGAAACAGTTTTTTCAGGCTTTGAGTAGAGAAAATGAATGCTTTCAACATATTATTTCTGCTTTTCCTGCCTTCTCTTTTCAGAAGATAAAAGCAGGTGTTTTCTATTGACCTCAAATTTGAACCCTCATACGTGACAAAGAATTTGCCAGGAAGATGAATAAGGAGAAAGCAGCATGGCAGTCTTTTGTGGCAGTTACAAAGAACTTTTTTGGCAACAAAAAAGCAGAAAACTATGAACTTCTGGTTCAAAAGATGCTGTTGGCTTTCCGCGACATTGGATGTAACATGAGCATTTAGATTCACTTCCTGAACAGTCACCTTGATAAGTTTCCCGAAAATCATGGAGCTGTCTAATGATCAGACTACTGCTGGAGCATCAAACGAGATTGTCCTCAACAAGTACACAAATGCAAGAGCTACAAACGCAATTTTTTGCCTGAATAGAATTTAAATAAGTTTTGCGCAAATTTTATGATTAAGTGTTTAAAATGTTCTATTTTGAAATTATAGACAAATTCTGATGCAATCATATCTTTTAGTGTATTAGTGTATTTACTGCATTATATAAATTATTATATTTTCACAAAGATGATGCCCAAGAAGACATTCTACTTTATTATGTTAAACTAAATGTTGAAAATTTTACAATAAGATGAAAACTTAAAATCTTCAATTGCAAATAAACTGTAGTTTACAGAAAAATAACATGTCAGATTTGAGATCAGCACACTCGAATTAGGTAAAAACAAGTGTTTTTGTGGATGCAACAAAAATTGTGTTCCCCAGTGTAATCTTTAACAAAAAAGCCAAAACACACAATGGAGCAAAGAAAGTCTCCTCAATAAATGTTGCTGGGAAAATTGGAAAGCCATGTGCAAAAGAATGAAACTTGACTACAGTGTGTCCCCCTGCACAAATATTAATTCAAAATGGATCAAGCACCAAAATATAAGATCTGAAACAATAAATCACATAGAAGAAAACATAGGTCCTAAGCTCATGGACGTTGGGCATAGAGAACAGTTTGTGAATTTGACCCAAAGACAAGGGAAGTAAAGGCAAAAATAAATGAATGGGCCCTGGCCGGTTGGCTCAGCGGTAGAGCGTTGGCCTGGCGTGTGGGGGACCCGGGTTCGATTCCCGGCCAGGGCACATAGGAGAGGCACCCATTTGCTTCTCCACCCCCTCCCCCTCCTTCCTCTCTGTCTCTCTCTTCCCCTCCCGCAGCCAAGGCTCCATTGGAGCAAAGATGGCCCGGGCGCTGTGGATGGCTCCTTGGCCTCTGCCCCAGGCGCTAGAGTGGCTCTGGTCGTGGCAGAGCGACGCCCCAGAGGGGCAGAGCATCGCCCCCTGGTGGGCAGAGCTTCGCCCCTGGTGGGCGTGCCGGGTGGATCCCAGTCGGGCGCATGCGGGAGTCTGTCTGACTGTCTCTCCCCGTTTCCAGCTTCAGAAAAATACAAAATAAATAAATAAATAAATAAATAAATGGGACTATATCAAACTAAAAAGCTTCTGCACAGCAGAAGAAACTGATAACAAAACAAAGAGGCAGCCAACTAAATGGGAGATGGTATTTACAAACAACAGCTCTGATAAGGGGTTAATATCCAAAATATGTGAAGAACTCACAAACTCAGCAACAAACAAGCAAACAATCCAATTAAAAAATGAGGAGAGGAACTGAACTGACACTTCTCCCAAGAAGACAGACAGAAGGCCAACAGATATATGAGAAGGTGCTCATCTACACCAGCTATTAGAGAAATGCAAATCAAAACCACAGTGAGATCCTGCCTCACTCCTGTTAGATTGGCTGTTGTCAACAAGACAGGTAATAAGAGTTGGAGAGGCTGTGGAGCAGAAGGAACCCTCACTCCCTGCTGGTGAGAATGTAAACTGGTACAGCCAGTATGGAAGAAAAAATGATGGCTCCTCAAAAAATTAAGAAGAACTATCTTATGATTCAAAAATCTTTCTACTGGGTATCTACCTTAAAAATTTGTAAACATTGTTACGTAAAGACACATGCCCCCCCCATCTTTATCACAGCGTTATTCACAGTGGGCAAGACATGGAAACAACCAAAGTGTCCCTGGTTAGAGGACTGGATAAAGGAAAGCTGGTCCATATATACACTGGAACACCACTCAGCATAAGACATGATGACACATTGCCATTTAAGGCAACATGGATGAACCTGCAGAACATTATACTGAGTGAAATAAGTAAATCAGAAAAAGCTAAGAACTATATGCTTTCACACAGGATGGGATATAAAACTGAGACTCATGGACATAGATAAAAGTGAAGTCATTACCAGGGAGGGGATTATGGGGGAGGGGGAGTGGAGAAGGGAGCAAAGAGGATGAAATATACAGTGACAGAAAATGATTTGACTTTGGGCAATGGGTAGACAACATAATCAAGTTCAGATGCTATAGAAATGTTTACCTGAAACTTATGGGCTGTCATTGATTAATGTCACCCTGTTAAATTTAATTTTCTACATAAAAATTTAAAATAATTTCTCTTTGTCTTTAATTTTTAGCATGTTAATTATGATGTGTTTGTGTGGACGGCTCTGGTTTATCTTGTTTGGGACTCTGGGTTTCCCGGATTGTATGTCTATTTCCTTTTCTAGGCTAAGAAAGTTTTCAGTCGTTTCTCCAAATAGATTTCTCAACGCCTTGCTCTCTCCCTCCTTTCTGGTACCCAGTGATGTGAATGTTTTTATGCTTGATGATGTCCCAGAGGTCTCTTAAACAATCTCAATTTTTCTTAATTCTATTTTGCTTTTTGCTGTTCTGATCAGGTGGTTTTTGCTAACTTCTGTTCCAAATTGCTGGCTTGATTCTCTGCTTCATCTCATCTGCTGTCTCATCCAATGTATTCTTTATTTCAGTTACTGTGTTCCTAATTCCCCACTGGTTCTTTTGACTGATTTCTGTCTCTCTGTGTAAGTTCTCACTGAGTTCACGTGCTCTTCCCCTAAGTCCACTGAGCATCCATAGAACCAGTATTTTGAAATTTGCATCTGGTTCATTGCTTGTCTTCATTGTAATCAGGTTTTCTTCTTTCTGTTCTTCCCTTGAGACGTGTTTATTGGTCTCCTCACTGTAGCTGCCTCCCTGTCTCTGTTTCTATGTATCTCTTAGGTAGAGCTGCTCTGTCTCCCATCTTGATAGAGTGGCCTTGTGTAGTAAGTGCTCTGTGGGGGGTCTAGTGTTGCAGTCTTCCTGGTCACCTGCTCACCTGAGCCGGCTGGTCCAGGTGTGTTCCTGTCTGCACTGCAGGTGCCCTCCTGTGATGGTTGAGTCTTGATGACTCTTTGCACATTGATGATACACAGAAGCATCTAGATTCCAGGAAGATGTGAGAGTTCTCACAACACTTACTGCCTGTGGCTCCTCCCTCCCCAGCTCTGTCTCCCAGGCTCTTCTCCACGTCCATTATTTGCCTCAGCTGATGTTTTTGTCCAGAGACAGCTGCTGGTTCCTTGACATGAAATGGTTTTTGCTCATGGTCTTTGCCTTAGTTCATTCTCTACCCTGAGAGAGTTCTGAGTTAGAAAAAGTAAAGGTAAGACATTTACATCCATCCTGTAAGGATCCACTGGACAGGTCACAACAGAAAGTTCCAGAGTTCTGATAAAGTTGATTCTGAGAGTTTTTGCTAGTTTTTCCATTGTTCTGAGTAAAAATGGACCTTTGAAGTTTTCTAGGCCACCGTTTTCTCTGAGGTCACTCCCTTCAGCCTATTTAAAGTTGTACTTGTGCATCACAATTCCTGGTCTTCTGAGGACGTCCAGGAAATGTGTTCATTTAGTAACATTGACTAAGTACCTACTTTATTCTGGGTACTGTGTATAAGAAGTGGCATCTGAATAAAACTCTCTCTCAGCTGTCGAGGACGACATCGCCTAGGTGTGGTGGGATACAGGGAAAGAAACTGTAGCACAACATGGTGCTTTGTTTATCTTTTTTATGTGTTTTGAACCCGACATTATTAATATGGTATAAAGACTGTGTTAATTTACATGGATCTATCATTACCAAATGGTTTTTCTGCTTTCCTTCTTTCTCACATGTTCCTATGACACTGTCAATATATTCAGAGCAGGTATTTTGCTAACAGATCCAGTTATACTTATATGAAAATACCTCTTTTTACTCCTGTACTTGAAAGGTCAGTTTCCCATCCCAAATTCCTACTTTGATAGTGGTTGTCCCTCAGTCTATGATGACCACATTGCCCTGTCCTCTGACCACCACTCCTGACAGGGGGACTGAGCCACCTTCTACCTGTAGTTCCTTCCAGGTGACCTGTTTCCTTCTGTGGCTACTTTAAGGTCAGCATTTGACTCTGTGTCTGATGCTCCAGTGAAACATGAGTCTGTGTGGATCTCTGCAATGTCTCCTTAATCCTGAGCCGTAGTCTCCCCACACCGCGCCCCCTCCATGTGCTCTCTTCTCCCCTCTGGACTTGAACTAGACTCATGTTAAACCTCCTCATTCAGTCATTATGCAGCTGTGGTCGCAGAATAACGGCCACAGGAATACGTCCAAGCCCTAATCCCTGGAGCCTGTGACTGTCACCATGCTCAGCAAGAGGGACTTTGCAGGTGTGAATAAAGACACAGAGCATGGAATAAAGAGATTATCCTAATAACAGGGAGGAGCTAATCGAGTCTCTGGGTCCTTAAATGTGAACATGACTAAGAAGTGTGGCTCAGACGGAGCACTGATTTCATCTGTAGTGATTTCTACACAGTAATATATGATCATTCCTGTCTTTTTCAGTCTTAATGAAGTGGTGGATTTCATTAAGACATTTCAAGTTTAAATACTGTTGGATTCCTAGGATACTTAACCTGGTCAAGATATTTGCTTCATAGAACATTGAGAGATACAGTCTGCTGTACTTTCTGAGGATTTTCACACTTGCTTTCTTAAATGTGATTTTTCTATTTTTTCCTTATTTCTTTCTTATCTGGCATTAGCATTGATGTTATTCATGCCTAATAAATTAGTTGTTTGGCTTTCCCTATATACCCTCATTCTCCTGAATACTGTGCAGAAGAGCAGAAGTCTTCCGGGAGGGTTTAGTGGACTCACCTGTGGAAGCTTCTGGGTGTGGCTGGAGGGAAGCAGAATGTTTACAAAACTGCTGTTAATTCTTTCTTTCTTTCTTTTTTTTTTTTTTTTTTTACAGAGACTGAGAGTGAGTCAGAGAGAGGGATAGACAGGGACAGACAGACAGGAATGGAGAGAAATGAGAAGCATCAATCATTAGTTTTTTACTGCATGTTGCAACACCTTAGTTGTTCATTGATTGCTTTCTCATATGTGCCTTGACCGTGGGCCTTCAGCAGACCAAGTAACCCCTTGCTGGAGCCAGCAACCTTGAGTGTCGGGAGCCGATCAATGACTGCTGGCTGACAAGGTCACAGCAGGAGAAGACCCACGACTGCTGGGTGACAAGGTCACAGCAGAAGAAGATCAAAAACTGCTGATTGACAAAGTCACAGCAGAGAAGACCAATGGCTGCGGGTTGACAAAGTCACCGCAAAGGAAAGGCACAACAATACTTCTCCCTTTGACCTTTTGAATTAATCTGGCCTTATATCCCCCCTTTTCTGGGTGTGTGCTATTATTTATGGCACAGGGATAATAGTACCGTGCTTTCCCTATAGATTCGTAGTAATTTCTTTGGAAATGAGACAGAAGGTGTAAGTTCCACAGAAAAGCCTGTAAGCCCCTTGAACTGGGCTCATAAACATAAGAGGCTGGCTATGATATCCCTCGTAAAGGGTTAAGTTTGTAGGAGAATTTCTTCTTATTAATCATGTTAGAAAGAATAAAGTTAGAACTTAACTAGTGTATGAATATAGTAAATAAATAAAATTTGACTAGACAATATAATCTTAGGTAAGGTGTAGTGGAGTGGCCCATTGCTTGGCCTTGGATGGGAGCACAGCCGGCAAGAAAAGAATGTTTTGATAAGAGACTTGTTTTGTGACTGAAGGCAGTTGCTGGGCTTTTTCTCAGTAAAACATTCTCATGAGATTTTTGTATTTTCCAAGAATAAGGAGAGGAATGTGGTGGGATCCATAGCAGCAATAGCAATTAATGCCTTCTGATATTATGTTGCTACTAAGCTATCTTGCAGGTGACTCTATGTATCTTTAAGCAAAAGTTACTCTTGATGCTATGCCAGTTTCTTAATAAGCAAGCCTTTTGAAGTCTTGTGAGAAAAATTAGAACAGTGCATGAACTCAGGGCCATTTGCCTGAGCAAGCGGTGGTCCTTTGCTAGTCCTTGATGATTTCGTCTGCTAATCTCTCTCTGCGCCCTTGACTCACAACAACAGTAGAGTTATTAATTAGTACTAATCTTTTAGAAGTTTGTACCGATATTGTTATTGCTATTCAAGTTATTGTATAACTGTACTTTGAATAACTTACCACCTGATTTGTAGCTTATAGATATGAATTAACTGTTATCTGGAAATATGTAACCATAGTGAAACAAAATACCATGTGATTGTAACTTAGTGTGTGTGCATAAAAAGAAAGCTAGACCAGCATTTGGCAGAGATGCCTGGCAGTAAATGCTAACAAGAGAATAAAGAGAAAGAAAAGAATTCGGCTCTCTCACTCGATTCGTGCTGACACCGTCTCTTCCTGTGGGACCCCTGGATTCCCCCCGGGGCTGGACCCCGGCACTTGGGTCCAAGCTGGTGAGGTTTTGCTCAAACCAGATGAGCCCGCGCTCAAGCTGGCGACCTCGGGGTCTCGAACCTGGGTCCTCTGCATCCCAGTCCGATGATCTATTAATTCTTTCTTTACAGTCTTTCCCATTGACATCCATTTCTCCAGCCGCCATCTCTCCTCATCTCTGGTTTTATCTGTCCAACAGCCAATTGGATGACTCTCTTATATTTCTTTCATTCTTTTATTTTTTGTGACAGAGACAGAGAGAGGGACAGACAGGGACAGACAGACAGGAAAGGAGAGGATGAGAAGCATCAACCCCTCATCGTGGCTCCTTAGTCTCCTTAGTTGTTCATTGATTGCGCTCCCACATGTGCGCAGACCAGGGGGCTGCAGCAGAGCAAGTGACCCCCTGCTCAAGCCAGCGACCCCTGGGTTCAAGCCAGCAACTTTGGGGTCACGTCCATGACCCTGCACTCCAGCTGGTGAGCCCGTGTTCATGACAGCAACCTTGGGGTTTCAAACCTGTATCCTCCACATCCCAGTCCAACACTGCATCCACTGCGCCACCGCCTGGTCAGGCTCTCCTGTATTTCTAACAAACATCTCAGCTCCAACATCTGTTACGATGAACGCCTGTGATGCCACCTCAGATATGCTCCTTCCAGAGCCTTTCCCATCTCCACTGACAGCGTCTGTCTACTTGGGTACTGAGATGTTTGGGGACCTTGATGCTTCTCTTCTCTCTCCCTTCCTGACTGTCCATCCCTATCTCACTAAAAAGTAATAAAATATAATAACAAATAAAGGGGACGTCAGACCATGTCCCTCTCCTGCTACAAAGCACGGCTCCCACCTCAGAGCACAGCCCATGTCCTCTAACGTCCTCAGGCCCACGGGGTGTGGCCGGGCCTCTGTGGGTTCCCACGCAGGCCTCCATTAGCACTGGACGTTCCTGCCTAGACAGAACTCCTCCACATGTCCTCACGGACAATTCCTCATGTCCTTCACATCTTTCCTCAAGGCCACCTTCCCAGCGAGACCCACACTGACCCCCAAATCACACAGCCATCTTCCTGTCCCCACAGCCCACACTCGGGGTCGCCTTCCCCACTGCGTTTTCCCAGGACACCTCCCCTTCTGACACAGACACCTCCCTGTTTACTGCGCTCACACACACCTGTCTCTCCCCACACAACACAGGCTCCCAAGGCCAGCAGTGTTCCTGATCTGACTTCAGTGATGTCCCCACGTGAACAACAGTGCCACACGTCTGCACACAACCAGTCGTGGTTCCTGAGTGGTCCGTGTGGGGCAGCTCCCTGCGCTAGAGATGCGTCTCTATTGATGGGGCCTCAGACCACAGCTGTCCTGTGGCGGCTGCAGCACAAGGTGCCCTCACACTGACCCCAATGCACCTGCACTTTCCCGGGCTGCTCCCCCTAAATCTACAGTGGACCCCACTCTGCACGTCCCGGAGTCTGCACTGAGCCAGCCCTAGAGCGCAGGGCAGGGGAGGGTGGGTGGGCAGAGAGAACTCCAGCAGGGACTTCTCTAAGCTGAGGAATTCCTCCTCTCTGCTCATTCCAGAGCTTGTTTTTGTTTGTTTGTGTTTTTGAGAAGGTTTGGAAAAGATGGAAAGAACCATAAAGCACCAAAAGGAGGAACGAGCAGGATGCGTCTGAAAATTCTTCTCTCAATACCACACAGAGGACCCTGTGTGCAGGGACCTCTTGGGCTTTGTGGGACAATGACAGACAAATCATCGCCTGCTGTCAGACAGGGACACCCAGAGGAGAATGAGACTGGAACCCCAAACATAAACAAAATCAGTCATATTGCTCCACAGAAACAAAGAAACAACAAATAAAGACCCAGGAGACGGGGCTGATAGGTGGACCCAGGCCTGAACGTCAGCTGACCAGCGTATGATGCCATCAGTGCTCACAGACCTGGAGGGGTCCTTTATTAGGACAAGTTACAAGGCCTGGGTGACATTTGAGTCCCTGTGATCACAGGTCCTGGAGGGACAAGGTTCTACTGAAGAGACAAGGACAAAGAGCAGAGAGGTGACCCAGCTGAGGAATGACCACATCAAAGCCCACGGTGCACTGAGCACCGACTGGGCACAGGCCTGACCACACTCTGTCGGAAGCTGATCAACAACTGCTGGTTGACAAAGTCACCGCAGAGGAAAGGCACAACGATACTTCCCCCTTTGACCTTTTGAATTAATCTGGCCTTCTATCCCCCCTTTTCTGGGTGTGTGCTATCACTGATGGCACAGGGATAATAGTACCGTGCTTTCCCTGTAGATTTGTAGTAATTTCTTTGGAAATGAGACAGAGGGTGTGAGTTCCACAGAAAAGCCTGTAAGCCCCTTGAACTGGGCTCATAAACATAAGAGGCTGGCTATGATATCCCTTGTAAAGGGTTAAGTTTATAGGAGAATTTCTTCTTATTAATCATGTTAGAAAGAACAGATTGTGACTTATGAATAGGTAGGAAACAGTAACTATACACAGAAGCACCTTTCAGCCTTCACTTAATTCATCACTTTCCCTCCCTAGCCTTTTCATGTGGTAGAGTAGAGAAACTTTCCTTTCTTCTTGCATACCTACCTGACCTGCAGGTGGTGGAACATGCTGAGAAAAATAAAGTTAGAACTTAACTAGTATATGGATATAGTAGATAAATAAAATTTGAGTAGACAATAGGACATTAGGCAAGGTAGAGTTATTAATCAGTACTGACCTTTTAGAAGTTTGTACCAATATTGTTATTGCTGTTCAAGTTATTGTATAACTGTACTTAGAACGACTTATCATCTGATTTATAGCTATAGAAATGCATTAACTGTTACCTAGAAATATGTAACCATAGTGATACAAAAACAATGATTAATCAATGTATTCTGAATACCATGTGATTGTAACTTAGTGTGTGTGTATAAAAATAAAGCTAGGCCTGACCTTTGGTGGCACAGTGGATAAAGCGTCGACCTGGAAATGCTGAGGTCACCAGTTAGAAACCCTGGGCTTGCCTGGTCAAGGCACATGTGGGAGTTGATGCTTCCAGCTCCTCCCCCCTTCTTTCTCTCTGTCTCTCCTCTCTATCTTTCTCTCTCTCTCTCTGTCTTTCCCTCTCCTCTCTAAAATGAATAAATTAAAAATTAAAAATTTAAAAATTTAAAAAAAAATAAAAATAAAGCTAGACCAGCATTTGGGAGAGATGCTTGGCAGTAAATGCTAAAGAGAAAAAAGAATTCGGCTCTCTCACTCGATTCGCGCCGACGCCTCTCTTCCTGTGGGACCCCTGGATTCCCCCCGGGGCTGGACCCTGGCAACACTAGGTCCTCACAGCCTCTCCTGTCCCTGAAACAGACTCAGCACAGCAGACACACAGGTTCTGGAAAATTCTCAGTGCTCCCATTTATTTCCTCTCACACTTTAGGGTCTTCTCCTCTAACCCATCAACTCAAGAACTGAAAATACAAATTCACACCCACAGTTTTATTTCAATAAAGGAGTAAAAAGCTGCAGCTCAGTGCTCCACGAAGTACAGACAGGGATGGGGAGGCCCAGCCCCCCTCTGCTGGACAGGGAAGTGTGGGGAGGGGATGTGGGGGCAGGGGTGGGCCAGCCTCCCACCTCCTCACACTATGCTGATAGGAATGCAGACATGTTCAGATGCCCTTTGCAGAGAGAGAAGTGAGAGGTTCCTGAAGTCACAAACAGGGTTGGCGGGTGTGTGTGTGTGTGTGTGTGAGTGTATGTGAAGCATCTTCCGTCACTCAGTCCCCCACAAGGCAGTTGTCTCATGCTGTAGAAAATAATCACAAACAAATTCAGGTCAGTGGCTGTAACTGCTGACATTCTCAATAGCTCACCATGTGCTCAAAATATCCTGTCCCCTCTGTCCCAACCCCTCCCATCAGGGTCTCACCTTTAGAAGCCGTGAGAGACACATCAGAGCCCTGGGCACTGTCACTGTCTGGGGTAGAACACAACAGGACATGGTCAGGCCCCCAGGACAGGAGACTAAAGGAGGAACTATGGGTGGTGGGGTCCCTCATGGTTCCCGTCTGCACTGTCACAGGGTCTCAGGGGTCACCCCCTCCATACTCACTGGCAGCCTGAGCGTAGCTCCCTCCTTTCCCACCTGCAGGAAGAAAATATCCTGTGAGAGATCAGGGAGGAGGCAGGGCCATGAGGTCCTAAAGGAACCCCTAGTCCTGGGCCCCAGAGAAGTTTCCAGAACTGTGACTACAGACCCAGGGCAGGACCAGGAAACCTGAGGAAAGTACATGTGTGGGGACTGAACCACCCATCCTTCTGAAGGTCTGTCCTCAGCAGGACCCTCCCCTCTGACCTGTGACTATGGGGGACCAGGTCCCCATCACTAGATTCATCAAGGTGATAAATCTGTCCCTCATTTTCACACGTGCCTCACTAAAGAGTCAGTGTTAGCAAACAGCCCCAGACTGGTCAAGCACATGTGTGGGGACAGTACTTCCCATTAATGAAGTGGACACACTTCTTCCTGGGCTTGAAACCCCCTGTGGGACAAGAAACTCAGACCCCACCCTTCCCTACCTGAGCGCCTCCTCCTCCACATCACAGCTCCCACCACAGCTCCAGTGACCACAGCTCCAAGGAGGACCAGGACAGCAATAATGACCACAGTGGAGATGGTGGCCTGAGGAGGCTCTGGGAAGGGAAGGGAAGGGAAGGGAAGGGAAGGGAAGGGAAGGGAAGGGAAGGGAAGGGAAGGGAAGGTGAGGGCCCTGATCCCAAGGCCACAGCCCTGACCCTGCTGAAGTCCTCCAGAGGCCCCTGCTCCCTGAGAAGAGGCTCTGTGCCCACGTCCCCTCCTCACCCCATCTCAGGGTCAGGGGCTTGGGCAGCCCCTCGTGCTGCACATGGCACGTGTAGCTCTGCTCCTCTCCAGGGGGCACCGCCACAGCCGCCCACTTCTGGAAGCTCCCGTCCCCCGCAGGCCTGGTCTCCACAAACTCCATGTCCTGGGTCAGGTCCTGCCCGTCACGCTGCCAGGTCAGGGTGATGTCCGCAGGGTAGAAGCCCAGGGCCCAGCACCTCAGGGTGACCTCACGGTCAGAGATGGGGTGGTGGGTCACGTGTGCCTTTGGGGGGTCTGAGGAGAGGGGTGAGAAATGCAGAACTTTTCATCCTTTATGAGCCACTCCAGCAGCACTCCTGTGACCATCGTGAGAGGTGACAGGACAGCTGGGGTGGGGGCGGGAGCAGAAAACCCAGACACCAGCTGGACAGAGGCACCTGGGATGATCTAGTCTTTGGAAAGTTCTAGATTCCGAGGGACACAGCTCAGGGTAGCAGGCAGGTCTCTGAGAGGAGAAAAGGGATTTCTAGTCCTGACCTGGGTGGAGGACAAGTGACCCAGAAAAGCCGGGTCAGACCTCAGACACACTGGGTGGGGGACAGAGAACAAGGCCTGAGGGAGAAAGTCCCCGTGGGTCCCGGGGTCACTGCCAGGGTCAAGGGGAACCGCTGATGGGTTAGTTCAGGGTTGGTCTCCCCTCCATCCCGGAGAGACTGCACCTAATTGTCCCTGAGAGAAGGGGGAGTCGCTCTCTGGTCCCGGATCTGAAAACCCAGGGGACGCAATGTCCAGACCCAAAGGAGGGTGTTCTGACCCCGGTCCATTTCCTGTCTCCGTGTAGGAGCCGCAGCCCGAGGGGAGAGGAGGGAGCCCCGCGGCCCTGGTACCTGCGCGCTGCAGCGTCTCCTTCCCCTTTTCCAGGTAGAGGCGGAGGTAATCCATACACCTGCCCTCCAGGTAGATCTTGTCGTGCTCCGCCTCACCGGCCTCCTCCCACTTGCGCCGGGTGATCTGAGCCGCCGCGTCGGCCGCGGTCCAGGAGCGCAGGTCCTCGTTCAGGGCGAGGTAGTCGGTACCGTCGTAGGCGAACTGACTGTACCCGCGGAGGAGGCGCCCGTCCCGGTCCATTTCGCAGCTGTGCATCAACTGGAGGGTGTGAGACCCTGACCCCGCCCCGACCGCGGGGATTAAACCGAAACCGAAAACGAAACCGGGTCAAAGTCCCGCGGGCTCCTCCCGGGTGGGGTGGGAGTTCCCGCGGTCTCGGGTGGAGCTCGGACCCGGACACTCGGGCGACCCCGGCCCGTCCGTGGGGATGGGGTCGTGACCGGGACCCGCCCGCGTGGCTCACCGTCCTCGCTCTGGTTGTAGTAGCCGCGCAGGGTGTTCAGGGCCACTCGGAAATGCTGTGCGGTGACCTTGGAGATCTGCGTCTCGCGGTCCCAATACTGCGGGTCCTCCTGCTCCACCCACGGCTGCTCCATCCACGGCGCCCGCGGCTCCATCCTCGGGCTCACGGCGTCGCTGTCGAACCGCACGAACTGCGTGTCGTCCACGTAGCCGACGATGAAGAAGCGGGACTCCCCGCGGCCGGGCCGGGACACGGCGGTGTAGAAATATCTCAGGGAGTGGGGACCTGGGGACGGGGAGGTTCTGAGATTCGCGACCCTTACCCGCGTGGGTCCCGGGAAACTGTAAAGGCGCCGGGACAGAGCAGGGGTCAGGACGGGGCGGAGGACACGAGCTCCCCGGGGTCCTGCGCCCCCGCCGGGTCCCCTCGCTCCTCCCCGCAGAGGCCGATCCCTCCCGACCCGCACTCACCCGCCCAGGTCGGGGTCAGGACCAGGGACCCCGAGAGCAGCAGGAGGAGAGTTGGGGACCCCATGACGTGAATTCTCAGGATCTGGGGACAATCTGTGTCGGGCGGGTCCGCGGAGACCTTATAACCGGAAACGACGGGGAGGCTGATTGGCTTCTCTAGAAACCGGTCACCCAATGGGAGTGACATCTGTGGACTCATCATGAGTATCCAGGAAGGAGGACCCGACACAGGTTGTCAGAAGCAGAAGTGAAACCCGGGGAGATGGGGACTCCCCAACACTGACCTTCCCCGCCCAGACTCCGCCCTCGGACTGAGACCCTGAGAGCCAGGCCTGGGGACCCGGGACTGTGTCCTGACCCCTCCTCCTGACGGAGAGCTCTTTGTCACCCTGTCTCCCTAGTCCTGGCCCAGGGGCTGTGTGAGGACACCAGGGAGACCCCCAGACTGGACCCGCCCCTTCCTCCTCTTCTCTCCCCGGAATCCCTCCCCCTGGAATGGACTCCCTGCCTCCCACCCCTTATCTGTCCCCCTGGATTCTTCTAGCAGAAAATTCACCCCAGGGACTTTGATGTCAGAGAGTGAGCTCGCCCTGGGAATGGAGGTAGAGGGACAGGGGTTTCTCTTAACCCTGGAGGAGCTGTGTCTGAAAACACGGGATGGAGATTCTCAGAGACCAGTCTCCCTGTTGTCTGTGAACCCCAGTGGGGAGCACAGTCTTGGGAACCCTGAACATCAGGAAGCTGGTCTGTAAAGAAGTGATTTTGGCCCCTTGATACAGAAATGTGTCCAACCATCACTGCAGTCAGACTCACAGAGCTCCTGAATTCTACTTCCCACACAGTGTGTCTGTGACTCGGGATTGTTACATTGTGAAATGATCTTCATTCAGTAGCTCTGAGTTTGTCTGTGAGTCCCCCACGTCCTCAATACAGAGAAGCCCAGGGAAGCCGTGTGTCACTGTGCATTTCAACAGGAGCATGTACATCCTAGAAGTTACAAGAGCTCAATGAGGTCATCCAAATGATGGAGAGAGAGAAGGAAGGTTGGCTGGAGGCGTCCCAGACCCAGGGCAGAGTAAGGAGAGTTCAAAGAGAGTGTCAGGGAGCTGCCGGGGTCCAGCCCCGGGGGGGATCCAGGGGTCCCACAGGAGGAGACGGCGTCCGCGAAAATCGAGTGAGAGAGCGAATTCTTTTCTTTATCTTTATTCTCTTGTTAGCATTTACTGCCAGGCATCTCTGCTAAATGCTGGTCTAGCTTTCTTTTTATGCACACACACTAAGTTACAATCATATGGTATTTTGAATACATCGTTTTAGTTTCACTATGGTTACATATTTCTAGATAACAGTTAATTCATATCTATAAACTACAAATCAGATGGTAAGTTATTCAAAGTATAGTTATACAATGACTTGAATAGTAATAACAGTATTGGTACAAACTTCTAAAAGATTAGTACTAATTAATAACTCTATTTTACTGTTGTTGTGAGTCAAGGGCGCAGAAAGAGATAGCAGACGAAATCATCAAGGACTAGCAAAAGGACCACCGCTTGCTCAGGCAAATGGCCTTGAGTTCATGTAGTGTCCTAATTCTTTTTTCACAAGACTACAAAAGGCTTGCTATTTAAGAAACTGACATAGCATCAAGAGTAACTTTTGCTTAAAGATACATAGAGTGCACCTGCAAGATAGCTTAGTAGCAACACAATATCAGAAGGCATTAATTGCTATTGCTGCTATGAATCCCACCACATTCCTATCCTTATTCTTGGAAAATACAAAAATCTCATGAGAATGTTTTACTGAGAAAAGCCCAGCAACTGCCTTCAGTGACAAAACAAGTCTTTTAACAAAACATTCTTTTCTTGCCGGCTGTGCTCCCATTCAAGGCCAAGCAATGGGCCACTCCACTACACCTTACCTAAGATTCTATTGTCTAGTCAAATTTTATTTATTTACTATATTCATACACTAGTTAAGTTCTAACTTTATTCTTTCTAACATGATTAATAAGAAGAAATTCTCCTACAAACTTAACCCTTTACGAGGGATATCATAGCCAGCCTCTTATGTTTATGAGCCCAATTCAAGGGGCTGACAGGCTTTTCTGTGGAACTCACACCCTCTGTCTCATTTCCAAAGAAATTACTGCGAATCTACAGGGAAAGCATGGTACTATTATCCCTGTGCCATAAATAATAGCACACACCCAGAAGAGGGGGGATATAAGGCCAGATTAATTCAAAAGGTCAAAGGGGGAAGTATCATTGTGCCTTTCCTTTGCGGTGACTTTGTCACCCCGCAGCCATTGGTCTTCTCTGCTGTGACTTTGTCAATCAGCAGTTTTTGATCTTCTTCTGCTGTGACCTTGTCAGCCAGCAGTTGTGGGTCTTCTCTGCTGTGACCTTGTCAGCCAGCAGTCGTTGATCGGCTCCCGACAGGGCAGGGCATGGGAAGCATGGCGTGGAGACTGTGGGAGGGCTGGGTTATTGGCAATGACAAGTCTAGGGGATGACAAGGGAAGGGGCCCAGGAAGAGCAGAGCAGAAGGTGATGGAGGAGAGGAGCTCAGGGAAGTGAGGAGCCAGGGACTGAGCATCCTCTGCTGTGTGTGTTCTGTCCCTGCTGTAAAGTGACCACAAACCGAGTGGCTCTAAACAGCAGCCCTTTATTATCTCATGGTTGGGTACGTTACACATATGAAATGTCCTCACTGGGGTGAGAATAAGGGGTCAGCAGGTCCCTGCCCCTCACTGGGGCTCTGGAAGAATCCACTGGCAAGCTCATTCACTGTGTTGTCTGAACTCAGATTCTGGCAGATGTGGGACTGAGTCCCTGTTTCCTTGCTGGCTGTCAGCTGGAGCCACCCTGAGCTTTGAGAGGATGTCTTCATTCCTGGAATGTGGCCCTCACAGCACACACCATCCTTCCCCCACATGGAACCTCTCTGCCTCCCCTCACCCTCATCTCTCCTGCAGCATCTCTGACTCCAGCCAGAGAAACCTCTCTGCTTTTAGGTTTATGTGACGTGATTGTCCAGGCAGGAGATCCAGGATGGTCTCCTTGTCCTAAGGTCCTTAACCTTCATTACATCACCAAGTCCCTTTGCCATGTAAGGGAGCCTGTTCACAGGCAGCAAGGATTCAGGCTGGACATCTTTGAGGACCACTGTTCATCCTTCCACAAGTGATTATGTTGAAATCACTGAGGTCCAGGAGGTGGCACTCTGAGGAGGGTGACAGTGAGCCAGGAGCTAAAAGAAATGGGGGTCCCCAGTGATTACCTACAATGAGGGGAGTGGGGCTCTGATCTGATGATGGATTAGGGGATGTTAGGGAGGAGAGAGGGGAAAAGTCAAAGCAGTTGAGGAGAAGGACCCCACCCACCCCCAGGCCCAGGGCACAAGGTCTGTGGGAGGGGAGACACCCCCATGGCAGGACTTCAGAGGGAGCCGTGTCCTCAGGGAGACCCAGGTCCCTGTCAGAGCTGCAGGTGCAGGAACACCCTGGGAGGACTGTGGATTTGGCTGATCCTGGGCTGAGACCTCCGGGGACACAGTGGGAAGGTTTCAGGAGCTGGGGAGGGGGTGTGAGGGGAGACAGAGTAGGGGTGCACGGAGCCTGTGTAGATGAGCGTGCAGGATGTTTGGGGGACCAGGGGTGACTGAGACAGACAGGGAAAAGGAGAGAACGAGATGAGTCCTGGTGGATTCAGGGCAGATGGTGGTGAGTGTGAGAGAGGGAGGTGGGAGGGGTGGGGTCTGGGGCTCTCACTTGGGCTCTGTCGGTGGGGATGAGGAGGTTTGGGGTGGTTGGTGGTTGTGTCTTGTTTCCAGTGTGTGGACCCTTTCTTGACCCCCTGAAGTGTTGGAGGAGAGAAGGGGTCTTAGAGGATGTGCCTGAATTCACTCATCCCAGATGTAGAGGACTGTGCCCAGACACTAGGTCTAGCTGTGTCACCTGCCCCGTGTGACATGGGCTGTGCTGCAGTCACTGGAAGCCCGACTGGTCCAGTACAGTCAAGAGTCACCCTGATGGGGCTGCCGCTGGTGCAGGATCTCAGCTAGGAGCTCCCTGGGGCTGATCACCCGGTGGCCTTGGGCACCTCCACCGGGTTCTCTGCTGGGCGTGGCTGCTCCCAGCCAGGCACCTGGTTCCGGAAGGGGAGTTCCAAGTGCAAAGTCAGAACCCATGTCAAGCATCTGCTCTGATCAAAATGGTAATGGATAAAGAAGTGGTACATACATACAATGGAGTGTTACTAGGCCATAAAAAAGAAGAAACCTTAACATTTGCAGCAGTGCAGATGGATCTTTAGGTAACTAATCGTCATTCTTTTCCTGCTTTTAAGATTCTTTGTAAAATTGGAAAGTCGCATGCAATAGAATGAAACCTGACTACCCCTGCACAAAAATTCATTCAAAATGGATCAAAGACCTAAATAGAAGATATGAAACAATAAATTACGTAGAAGAAAACATAGGTACTAGACTATGGACCGTGGCCATAGAGAACAATTTATGAATTTGACCCCTAAGGCAAGGGAAGTTAGAGGGACAATGAATGAGTGAGACTATATCAACAAAAAAGTTTCTGCACAGCAAGAGAAACCAACAACAAAACAAAAACACAGCCAAACAAATGGGAGATGACCTTTACAAACAACAGGTCCGATAAGGGCTTAATATCTAAAATATATATGGTCTACCTGAAAGTTCTGTTGGTTTTTGGAATAAAACAAAATACAAATTTTTCTTACCGTCAATAAACTTTATTAAATACTATAATTGCCATTATTATTAATGATTTCTTGCCAGCGTGAGGGCAATTTGTATATCCCATTTTTGAAAAATGTTTTATCTTTTGATGCAAAAAATTGAACCAGTGCTTGTTTGATATCTTCTTCATTTTTGAATTTTTTGCCCTTCAAAAAATTTTGTAAGGACAAAAACAAGTGATAGTCGGAGGGTGCTAAGTCCGGGGAGTATGGTGGATGCGACAGAATTTCCCAGCTAGTTCTGCAATTTTTTGACGAGTCCCCAAAGCAGCATGTGGCCTGGCATTATCATGATGCAGTATGATGTTCTTCCTATTGAACATCGCTGGCCTCTTTTCTTGGACTGCTGTCTTTAAATTATCCAGTTGCTGACAATACTTCTCCGAATTGAGCTTTTTGTTCGGGTTTTTTTTTTTTTTTTACTTTTCTGAAGTTGGAAACGGGGAGAGACAGTCAGACAGACTCCCGCACGCGCCCGACCAGGATCCACCCGGCACGCCCACCAGGGGCGTTGCTCTGCCTCGACCAGAGCCACTCTAGCGCCTGGGGCAGAGGCCAAGGAGCCATCCCCAGCGCCTGGGCCATCCTTGCTCCAATGGAGCCCTGGCTGCGGGAGGGGAAGAGAGAGACAGAGAGGAAGGAGAGAGGGAACGGTGGAGAAGCAAATGGGCACCTCCCCCATGTGCCCTGGCCAGGAATCGAACCCGGGTCCCCCCGCACGCCAGGCCGACGCTCTACCGCTGAGCCAACCGGCCAGGGCCTTTGTTCGGTTTTAAAAGCTCATAATGTATTTGTCCTCAAATGTCCCACCATATACACAACATTCTCTTATTCAGAGTCAAATTTGGTTTAGAGGTGGAAGGGCTAGGTTTTCCGGGTTCATAATATGCCCTTTTCCTTACAATGTTTTTGTAGGTAATCCACTTTTCATCCCCAGTTATCATCTGGTTCAAGAAGGGCTCGATTTTGTTCTGAGCAAGCAGAGATGTGCATATGAGGACTCGATCATCCAAATTCTCTGACTTAATCCATGTGGCACCCATCTTGAATATTTCCACACCAATCCTATCTTCTGAATATGGCCCGAAATGGTTTGCTGAGCTGAATTAAGCCTTTCTGCGATCTCTGATGTTGTCAGAAAATGATCTTGCTCCAACATGGTCTTAACAACATCGTCATCGATCAAAGATGGTCACCCAGAACGTGGCTTATCAGAAAGGTCGAAATCACCTGTTTTGAATTTTTCGAACCATCTTCTGCACGTCCTATCAGAAACTGTACCTTCACCAAACACTTTCAATAAATTTCTACATGCTTCTGTAGCATTTCTTCCTTGTTGAAATTCATATCAAATACAGTGGCGTAAATGAACTTTATCAGTAGCCATGGGTACACTAAGGCTTTACACATAAGACTAACGTGAATCAACTTTGTTTTATTGAATAGTTAATTTGCTACGTCAGTATGTATACATTAAGTGATAAAAATAGAGAGGCACACATGCGCCAAATAAACATGTGCTTACGTGTCGAAACTTGTTGTGATGGAAAGAGACAGAACTTTCTGGTAGACCTGATATAAAGAACTCATACAGCTCTACAAACAGGCAAGCACGCCAATGAAAACACGGGGAGAGGACCTGAACAGACACTTCTCCCAAGAAGACACACAAACAGCAAACAGATATATGAAAAGATGCTCATCTTCACTAGCTCTGAGAGAAATGCAAATCAAACTACAATGAGATACCACCTCACACCTGTTAGATTGGCTGTTGTCAACAAGACAGGTAAAAACAAGAGTTGGAGAGGCTGTGGAGAAGAAGGAACCCTCATTCACTGCTGGTGGGAGTGTAGACTGGTGCAGCCAGTATGGAAGAACGGATGGTGGTTCCTCAAAAAATTAATAATAGGACTACCATATGACCAGTAATCCCTCTACTGGGTATTTACCCCAAAAAACTCAAAAGCATTGGTACGTGGAGAGACACCCCCCCCATGTTCATCACAGCATTATTCACAGTGGCCCAGACATGGAAACAAATCAATTGCCCTTCAATAAAGGGTTGGATAAAGAAGATGTGGTCCATATATACACTGGAACACCACTCAGCCACAAGAAATGGTGACCTATTGCCATTTACGACAACACGGATGGACCCTGAGAACGTTATACTGAGTGAAATAAGTAACTCAGAAAAAGCTAAGGACTGTATGATTTCACACAGAGTGGGATGTAAAACGGAGACTCGTGGACATGGATAAAAGTGAAGTGGTTACAGGAGGGGACAAGGGGGTGGAGGTGGAAAAAGGGAAGAAATTATAAAGAGAGACAAATATACGGTGACAGAAAATGGTTTGAGTCTGAGTGATGGGTAGACAACGTAATCATTTCAAATACTATAGAAATATCTGCCTGAAACCTATGTACTTTTCTTGATTGATGACACTTTGTCAAATTTAATTTTTTTAATAAAAAATTTAAAAAAAAGAATATTGGAGTATTACCTATTTGTGACAGATTCTTTCTTCAAGTCTAGATTCCACTGTTGGCCTCTAGGTGGCGACAGATCCTAGTTAATATTCCAGTTTTAAACCAGTTTAAACTCAGGTTCTCTGCAACAGGGGCATTCTGGCCTTTCATCCGAAACCTTAGACCACTTCTCACGAGAATTAAAAGCACCCACAGTTGTAATTCTCCACAGTTGTCAGTGAGAAAAGAGAGGAAGGAAGGAATAGATCGTTACCTGCCCTGTTTCCAGATGACCCGTCCACCCTCGGGGCAGCTGCAGTCCCGGCTCAGGTGGACGTCCGTGTGCACACACAGCTCCACGCCTGTGCTCTGATGACGCGCGTGGGGAGGAATTCTAGGCCGAGGGGAAACCAGGGTGACCCCCTTCTTCTTATCAAACCGAAATTAATCAATTGATTGGTTCTGGTTTATAAACAGAGGTGAAATGTTCAAGACTTCAATATAACAATCCAAATAGTTTTAAAAGTAAATCCTTTTTCATTATGACTCAAGACAGGATCAGTTAACTAGCACTGGTTTCTCAGTCCTCTGCTGACCAGGTTTTTTCTTTATTTCTTTCTTCTCAAATCCCAAACACGGAGCCTCTCTCACCTTAGACCACGCCCACAATGAGAGACCAGTTCACCAAGTCCGTGAATGTGAAATTCCTTGGGCACAAAGTGGACTGCCTCTGTCTTTTTACCAGGAGGACTGACAGTCACTGCAGCAAATGACAACTTCTCTTTCTCACTTGGGGCACAGAGATTGGCTGCTTCTATTCTCAACTAGAAATATCACAGAATAGAAAGCAGTGCAGTTTCTCATGACACTGAGCAAACCCCCCAAATTTCACACAATAGAATATTTTCTTTTTGTGTGTGTGACAGAGACAGAGAGAAGGACAGAGAAAACAGAGAGATGAACAGATAGGAACAGACAGACAGGAAGGGAGAGGGATAAGAAGCATCAATTCTTCTTTGGGGCACCTTAACTGTTCAGTGATTGCTTCTCATATGTGCCTTGACCAGGGGCTACAGCAGAACTAGTGACCCTTTGATTAAGCCAGTGACCTTTGCACCCAAGCCAGTGACCATAGAGTCATGTCTATGGTTTCACGCTCAAGCCAGGGACCTCTCAGGGTTTCGAATCTGGGTCCTCTACAATCTGGGTCCTCTACGTCCCAATCCAACTCCTTATCCACTGCGCCACTGCCTGGTCAGCCCACACAATAGAATACTCTCATTTCCTTCCTTGGTTTGTAACTTCGTCTTTTCTAAAACTGCTTACATGGTAATAGGGTTCATAAAACAGTTGTAATAAGAATTTCACATAGTAATGGAAATAATTCTGTGTATTTATCTCTGTGTTCGGCAATAACCGAGTGTTATAAACTGCAAGTGGCAAAAAGCTTTTGTAGATTGGAGGCTTAGCAAAAGGCTAAGTTCTCCCCCTCCACCTCCATATTGGCTGTGATGCTGAGAATTTGCACCCACTCCACTTGCATCCTTAAGTTTCTGGAAGCAATTTACATGCCCTTTCTCTGACTCTTTGTTCAGATGTTCGTTGATTTCGCTTGTGCATGGTAGAGGGGAATTCCTTTTTATGCCTTGGGAGAGTTCCTGTTTTAGCCTCAGATGTGTAACTTTGTATCAGGGACTTCCTTAATTTGCATATGGCTATATAATAAAGCAAACTGAGGCTATGGGGTACTTGGATATTGCCATCAGCATTGAAGAAGCCTCCTGATCCCATCCTCTTTTGGTTTTTGTTTTCTTTTCTTTCTTTTTTTTTCTTTTGTTTTTTTTTGTATTTTTCTGAAGTTGGAAATGGGGAGGCAGTCAGATAGACTCCCGCATGCACCCGACCGGAATCCACCCGGCACGCTCACCAGGGGGCGATGCTCTGCCCATCTGGGGTGTTGCTCTGTTGCGGCCAGAGCCATTCTAGCGCCTGGGGCAGAGGCCAAGGAGCCATCCCCAGCACCCGGGAAACTTTGCTCCAATGGAGCCTTGGCTGCAGGAGGGGAAGAGAGAGACAGAGAGGAAGGAGAGGGGGAGGGGTGGAGAAGTGGATGGGCACTTCTTCTGTGTGCCCTGGCCAGGAATCAAACCCAGGACTCCTGCACGCCAGGCTGATGCTCTACCACTGAGCCAACCAGCCAGGGCCCATCCTCTTTTCTTAATGAGTCTGTTTTCTTAATTCGGCACCGTTCTCACTCAAGACCCAGGATTACGAGCTGTGCTGGTCTGCAGCAAGTGGCACCCGAACAGGGAATTGAGTACGAGAAAACCAAACTGAATGCAGGTGATGGAATCCCCAAGTGTGCACAGTGAGTAAAGAAAGATTTTGGGGAGAGTATAGTCGGGAGTAGAAAATTATGGGACAGTTAGGGTCAAACCTTTTCTTAAGAACAGTTATGCAGCTAGAATGCTTTTTGCATTATGTTCAGAGGTGTGCCCCTGGTTCCCGGAGGAGGGAACGGTTATTTCTGCTGCAGGGGAGCCAGTAGGTAGAGCTCTGAGAAGGCAGTGGGGTGAGGAGACTGTGGCAGGAGGAATGAAGGAGGCAGTCTCTCCGGCAGTTGGTGCTGTACTTTGTGGCTTGGGGGCTGAGGAACGTAGGACAGTGTGGCTGCCTCTGGTTCTGTCCGGCTGCTCAGTCTGCCGCTCAGCTGAAGTTGAGGTGGGAGAAATCTCAGCATGGTCAACCTGAGCCGCCGGTTACAGCAGCTATAGAACTTGAGAATGGATAGGAGACTCGGTTATTAGGAAAGTTACAGCTTTTCCTGTTAATGTTCTAACTACAATCTTCTGAACTATCATTTTGTTTCTTATTCTTTGCTTGGAAAGAGGGTGAAGGGGGCACCTGTTTGGATGTTGCTAAACAGAAATCTCATACGGCCGTCTTGAGATTTTTTGAGAGAGATTTCTGTTTGGTATTTATCTTTATTAAAACAGCCCTATGTAAGATCAAGCAGGCCACTTTCTAATCTCTAAAACCCCGGGTTTCACTCTTGATTTGTGTGATTCTATGTGAGGTCTTTGTTTAATGTCTAACTGTGTCTGTTTTTGAGACCCGAATTGAGTTCTTCCATGCAAAGACTGGAAATGCTGGCTCTAATATTGAAAAATTAAAATGACTTTAGAACTTGTAAGGAGCGCTCATTTAAATTATTTAAATTTAAATAGAATAGAATGTAGGTCCTTAAGACTTAGTAATTTGGTTAGTGCATTGTGAGGTGTGTTCAGAGTTAGGAGCCAAATAGCAATTCAAGTATTAGAATTAATCAAAGTTACATGTTATACTTGTGTTTTTGTGCATAAATTGTCGTCGTTTCTTTCTTTTCTTTCTTTTTTTTTTTTACAGGGACAGAGAGAGAGTCAGAGAGAGGGATAGATAGGGACAGACAGACAGGAACAGAGAGAGATGAGAAGCATCAATCATCAGTTTTTCATTGCGACACCTTAGTTGTTCATTGATTGCTTTCTCATATGTGCCTTGACCAGGGGCCTTCAGCAGACCAAGTAACCCCTTGCTCGAGCCAGCGACCTTGGGTCCAGCTGGTGAGCTTTTGCTCAAACCAGATGAGCCTGCACTCAGGTTGGCGACCTTGGGGTCTCGAACCTGGGTCCTCTGCATCCCAGTCCTGGGGTCTCGAACCTGGGTCCTCCACATCCCAGTCCTGGGGTCTCAAACCTGGGTCCTCCGCATCCCAGTTCGATGCTCTATCCACTGCGCCACCGCCAGGTCAGGCAAGGAAGTGAATTTAAATGCATAAATATGTCACCAAACTACCAGGGCTTCTAGGAAGAAAAGGAGACAATGAAAGAAAGGAGATAAAGACACGAGTTTTCTTTTTTTTTTTTTTTTTTTTTTTTAGGGGGTGTGGAATAACGCTATTTTATATGTTTGTAAAAAAGGTAGGTTTTTTTTACTTTTAAAATAATTTTTTTCTTTTTTAATTTTTAATTTATTGTCTTGACACGGTTTCAAGTGTCCCACTCAGTATGACACCCTTAACCTCCCACACATCCTGTCCCCCAGGCCCCCAGGCAAAGTAACACAAGTTTTTTCTAGAACTGAAGACAGTAAACCTCCAGATTAAGAAAAGATTCGTCCCTTATATGTGACAAACTCCCCACGTCAGAGCACATCCTCATGAAGTACCAGAACCCTCAGGATAAAGCCAAGACCCTCAAAGAGAGAGCACAGAGAGCTTGTCCAGAAGGATTAGGACCACAGGGGCATCTTTCTTCTCAGCAGCAGCACTGGACGCTGCCTTCTAACTCATTTCCATAAAGGAAAACAATTTCCATATTAGACTTCTGATCCCAGACGAACTACCAATCACGTGTCAGGGGACATTAGTAGACTTGTAAACCCTCAAAAAACCTGCATCTCCCATGTCCCCTTTCTCAGAAAGCTTCTGAGGACTTGTTCCACCAAACGGAGTTAAACTAAGAACAAGGAAGTTGTGTGACCCAGGAACGGGGGACCCTGACACAGGAGAAGAGTGAGGACGAGCCCCAGGGAGCCTGCTGCTCAGAACAATCAGTCCTCAGTACAGCAGAAGGAGGAGGACGAGAGAGACGCTGACCAGTGGAGATGTAACCGACATTGCCTTTCTGTTTTACCATGAGTGTCAGAAGTTTGTGCTGAACTGAGAATAGATACTTAGAAAAGGAAGCAAAGACACAGGAGGAAATTACTTTGGAAAATATCTTAAAAAGCTAAACATAATACCTGTGCTGTGACCCCTCAATCCCACTCTAAGAAGTGAGCACTTGTCTAAGAAGTGAGCACAGGCATATACCGTGTGTCCATAAAGTCATGGTGCACTTTTGACCGGTCACAGGAAAGCAACAAAAGACGATAGAAATGTGAAATCTGCACCAAATAAAAGGAAAACCCTCCCAGTTTCTGTAGGATGATGTGGCAGCATGTGCGCATGTGCAGATGATGACGTAACACTGTGTCTACAGCGGAGCAGCCCACGGCCATGCCAGTCGAGATGTGGACGGTACAGAGGAAAGTTCAGTGTGTTCTGTGGCTCACTAAATTCGAATCTGTGACCAAAGTGCAACGTGAATATCGGCGCGTTTATCATGAAGCACCACCACATAGGAACAACATGACTCGGTGGGATAAGCAGTTGAAGGAAACCGGCAGTTTGGTGGAGAAACCCCGTTCTGGTAGGCCATCAAGTCAGTGATGAGCAGGGGTCCCCAAACTTTTTACACAGGGGGCCAGTTCACTGTCCCTCAGACCATTGGAGGGCTCCCACATACAGTGCTCCTCTCACTGACCACCAATGAGAGAGTTGCCCCTTCTGGAAGTGCGGCGGGAGCTGGATAAATGGCCTTAGGGGGCCAAATTGCAGCCCGCAGGCCGTAGTTTGGGGACGCCTGCTAAAGGCTATACGGGCTAGCAACCTAAGGAGCCCTAAAAAATCTGTGCGTGAGCCTACATCAAACTGCACTGAATAGGTATGCACCTTTTATTTGGTGCAGATTTCACATTTCTATTGTCTTTTGTTGCTTTCCTGTGACTGGTCAAAAGTGCACCATGACTTTATGGACACACGGTATAAGAATGTTCAGGGCAGCCTTCTTCATAACAGACAAGAACTGAAGGCAACTCACAATTCAATATTGTTGATGGCAAAATTATTCAATAAATTGTGATATAGTGAATCAATACTCAGCAAAATTACTGCTATAGAGAAGAATGATTCTTACATACAGAATGAATTTTTAAAAAGAAGCTAGACCCCCTCCCCCCCAAAAAAATAGGTGCTTACTGTATGATTCTATAACGTTATGGGTAAAATGACCCACAAGTTCTGCTGCCTGTGGCAACACAGATGGCCGATGTTTGTGACACAGGTGCTGATGAAAAGGACAGAGGTTTATTCAAGTGCTGGCAACCCTAGAAGAGGAGGGACTCTTGTCCCCAAAAACCCATCTTAACAGCTCAGATGCCCTGGTGCACATTGGGGAGCAGAGGATTTCAAGAGGCTGGAATCTCCTCAGGGGAAGGGCAGACGCAGTTTCTTTTCTTTCTTTCTTTTTTTTTTACAGAGACAGAGAGAGAGTCAGAGAGAGGGATAGATAGGAACAGACAGACAGGAACGGAGAGAGATGAGAAGCATCAATCATCCGTTTTTCATTGTGACACCTTAGTTGTTCATTGATGGCTTTCTCATATGTGCCTTGACCGCGGGCCTTCAGCAGACTGAGTAACCCCTTGCTCGAGCCAGCGACCTTGGGTCCAAGCTTTGCTCAAACCAGATGAGCCTGTGCTCAAGCTGGCGACCTTGGGGTCTAGAACCTGGGTCCTCTGCATCCCAGTCTGATGCTCTATCCACTGTGCCACCGCCTGGTCAGGCTGCAGTTTCTTTTGAGGAAAGGAAGTTCTCATCTTCACGGCTGGCTGGACTTCCTCGGTCCTCTTGGCTTCATGGGAGACCCAAAACTGGAAGCCTCGACCTGGTGAGAGAGGGGAGGCGGCCTGCGGGGTCATTCTTCCCGCTCTGATGTTAGCTCTTGACACGGGTCAGCTGGATGTCTGTCACTCATCACCAGCATTAACATTCCTTATTCTGGGAGGGGAACAGGCTGTTGAACTGGAACGAAAACTCAGCCAGAGGTGAAAGCAGAGGATTGAGTCTATACTTTTGATTTGTTGCAGAATACCTGTCTTTGATTCCTAGATTGGTGATGTTAAATCGTAGTTACAGTTAGAGGAACAAGCTGGGTTTAATATTCACTAAGATTAACATGGGTGGCTTTATATAAATTCTTTCATAGGCCTACTTTCTTAGTATATTCTTTTTCTTTTTTTTTTAGTGAGAGAGACAGACAGACAGGGACAGACAGACAGGAAGGGAGAGAATCATCAACTTGTAGTTGCAGCACCTTAGTTGTTTATTGATTACTTTCTCATATGTGCCTTGACTGGGGGATATAGCCGAGCCAGTGACCTCTTGCTCAAGCCAGCGAACATGGGGTCATGTTTATGATCCCATACTGAAGTCAGCAACCCCACAGTTAAGCCAGATAAGCCCCCCGATCAAGCCGGCGACCTTGGGGTTTTGAGCCTGGGTCCTCAGCATCCCAGGCCGATGCTCTGTCCTCTGTGGCACCACTGGACAGGCTGTATGTAATCAATGATCTTTCTGCACCTGGACGAGAAGTGAAGTAAAGAGTTCAAAGAGTTTGTACATTAAAAAAAATTAGCTATTCTGCTGCAGACCAGCACGGCTAAATAATTCCAGGTCCTGAGTGGGAAGGGCAAGGAATGGAAAAAATAAACTTAGAAAAAAAGATGGGATTGGGAGGTCTCTTTGCAACGCAAAGATAGTTTGTAAAAAGCCAAGAGCCCCCTCCCCCCTCTTATTATATAGCCATGTGCAAATGAGGAAGTCTCCCTTACAAAGTCGCACATCTCCAAGGCAACCCAAGAATTCCCCCAAGTGCAGAAACCCTCACCCCCTATAACTGAAATCAACCAACATCAGAACAAAGGGTGAGAGGAAAGGCATGTAAATTGCTTCTAGCAACTTAAGCAAGTGAAGTGGGGGGATGGGATGGGTGCAAATACTCAGCTTCTTGCCAATATGGAGGCGTGGGGGAAGAACCTAGCCTCTGGCTAAGCCTCAGACAGCAAGGGCTTTGCCAACCTGCAGTCTCCCACACTATTCTCCCAATTTCCACCCACACAGTGTACAGAAATCCCTGTTTCCTCACATTCTCACCAAAACTCTCAGTGAGCTTTTTTAATTTTTAGTGGCCCCATCAATAAAATGCAACATCACATAGTTTTACTTTGCTTCTTACTTAGGGCGGGAAAAGTCATCCTTTGTCTTATTTGCCAAAAAATAACTGTCCATTTTCCCCCTTTATCACTTGACTGTTTAGAGGCACGTGTCTGTATAGATGTCATTTCAGTTTTAATTTTGTTATCAACTGTATCTACTTGCGGCTTTCGGGTTTGGGGTCATGTTTAGAAAGAATTCCCAGGTAAGATTAAAAAAGCAGCCACTCATTTCCCCACAAGGCTAGCCTGTTGTTCCAGAATCGTGTGGCAGTAACTCCTTCATCTCTTACTAAATTCTTACTGAACGTTCGGGCTTCCTTCTCAGTTACTATTCTGTCCCACCGATCTTTTAGCTTATTCCTGACCACTCTATTTTTCCAGACTAACTTTAGAATCATTCGGGTGAAGGTGTTGCAGCGAAACTGGCGAGAGTAGACAAACGTTCTCCACACCAAAGCACAAATTTAAAGGAGTCTTTTATTCAAAGCCCCTGAGACATAAGTCAAATCATGCGGGCCCCAAATACACTCAGGAGCAAGCTTTTTCTTTTTTTTAATTTTTATTTATTTCAGAGACAGAGCGAGAGTCAGAGAGAGGGACAGACAGGGATGGAAAGAGATGAGAAGCATCAATCATCAGTTTTTCTTTGCAACACCTTAGTTGTTCATTGATTGCTTTCTCATATGTGCCTTGACCGCGGGCCTTCTGCAGACCGAGTAACCCCTTGCTCGAGTCAGCGACCTTGGGTCCAAGCTGGTGAGCTTTTTGCTCAAACCAGATGAGCCCATGCTCAAGCTGGCAACCTCGGGGTCTCGAACCTGGGTCCTCTGCATCCCAGTCCGATGCTCTATCCACTGCACCACCGCCTGGTCAGGCAGGAGCAAGCTTTTAAAGGCAGGATTACGTTCTGGCTAGGCCTAGGGTTTAGAGAGCAGCAAATAAAGCAATGAAACAAACTCATTTACAATGTTTATCTATAGGATAAACATTCAGGGAGAAACATTCTGGGAACATCGGCAACCTTGCAAAAGCAGCCCAAGGCCACAGCCTGGGAAACCAGCTTCCAGGCCAGAGGTAGGGAGTCTTTTAGACAAAAGTAAGTTCTGCTGAAAGTCTCTTTGCTTCATTTCAAAGGCAGATTAAGAGGAGACAGAGGAAGTAGATGTACCCTGGGCCGCCTCAGTTTAGTACCTGGAGTTTAGCCAGTACTCTCAGAAATCACTGGGACTCTTAGGGCAGGCAGGTGGTGTAGAGGGTTAGGTAGGAATTTACTTGAAAACAACAACAACAATTTGTTAATAAAAAGCATGTTTTATCAGATAGATTTAGTTTCTGCTGCACCTGAGGACAGTCCGAGACTGGCTTTCGCCTTCTAACATACATGACATTTGGATGCAGCCACTCTGCAGTGAACAAGGACCCGGGTATCACTGCCTTTTCATGACACTGTCTGGCGCTGGCTTTCATCTTCAGGAATGCCTCACCTGACCAGGCAGTGGCGCAGTGGATAGAGCGTTGGACTGGGATGCAGAAGGACCCAGGTTTGAGACCCTGAGGTCGCCAGCTTGAACGTGGGCTCATCTGGTTTGAGCAAAAGCTCACCAGCTTGGACCCATGGTCGCTGGCTCCAGCAAGGGGTCACTCAGTCTGTTGAAGGCCCGCGGTCAAGGCACATATGAGAAAGCAATCAATGAACAACTAAGGTGTTGCAACGGAAAACTGATGATTGATGCTTCTCATCTCTCTCCCTTCCTGTCTGTCCCTGTCTATCCCCCCCCCCCCTGTCCCTGAAAAAAAAAAAAAAAAAAAAGGTTGCCTCCTGGTCCCGGACAGCGGCTGAAGGCCCTGCCAGGTGTGCATTCAAGGCTCCAAAGAATCAGGAAGGGGAAGAGGAAACCTTCCCATCTGAGCAGGGTTTTAAAACTGTCTCAGAATTCCCATGCAGAAAGTTCCACAAACCAATCACGGGTTGCCCACAGCTCAGGACTGTGTTGGGGTGTGAAAGAGCCAACACTGGACGAGTGGACGAGTTGGGGGTAGATTCCTCGGGGCAGCCATTACCAGCTGGACAAGCTTTTGTATTGTGGCACTGCCTTCATGAATTTGCGATAATATTGGCAGCAAGGGTCCTGGGAGGTCCCTTTAGCTCAGGGGTCGGGAATCTTTTTGGCTGAGAGAGCCATGAACGCCACATATTTTAAAATGTAATTCTGTGAGAGCCATACAAAGACCCGTGTACGTTAAGCATTATCCAATAAAAATTTGGTGTTGTCCCGGAGGACAGCTGTGATTGGCTCCAGCCACCCGCAACCATGAACATGAGTGGTAGGAAATGAATGGATTGTAATACATGAGAATGTTTTATATTTTTAATGTTACTATTTTTTTTTATTAAAGATTTGTCTGCGAGCCAGATGCAGCCATCAAAAGAGCCACATCTGGCTGACGAGCTATAGGTTCCCAACCCCTGCTTTAGCTGGACATATTGCTACCTGGAATAAAACTTTAAGGAAGGGGTAGAGATTGACTATAATACAGTTTACAACAGCCCCTTATCAAATAAACTGCTGTATCATAAGTCCCAAACTGGAGGTCAGGAGGCCAATTTCATCTTGCAGAGATGACTTTACAATTTTTTGTTATAGTTTTCAACAGTCAAAAGTCAATATATTTCACATAAAACTCAGGTTTTTGCTTTCTCTTGAAAAAAAATCTAAAAATTTGGAAACACGCTGGGATCACATTCTCAACAATCATCTTCAGTTAAAAGTGAGAAATAGTTGCCTTTCAAAAGGGACCTCTGTGGTTCCATTAATCACTGTCCCATCTCACCATTTGTCTACCTGTCTGTCTCCAACAGGCATTTCTGTTTGTGCCCATTGGTTTACAACTGAATAATAATGGTTATAAAGAAGGATGTATAGGCCCTGGCCGGTTGGCTCAGCGGTAGAGCGTCGGCCTGGCGTGCGGGGGACCCGGGGTTCGATTCCCGGCCAGGGCACATAGGAGAAGCGCCCATTTGCTTCTCCACCCCCACCCCCTCCTTCCTCTCTGTCTCTCTCTTCCCCTCCCACAGCCGAGGCTCCATTGGAGGCCCGGGCGCTGGGGATGGCTCCTTGGCCTCTGCCCCAGGCGCTAGAGTGGCTCTGGTCGTTGCAGAGCGACGCCCCGGAGGGGCAGAGCATCACCCCTGGTGGGCGTGTGGATCCCGGTCGGCGCATGCGGGAGTCTGTCTGTCTCTCCCCGTTTCCGGCTTCAGAAAAGTACAAAAAAAAAAAAAAGAAGGATGTATAAAATATGACAGTGGAATTATCTAATTAATTTTTAGTCTAATATTTAAGTCCTGTCCATATAATCAGAGCTGTGTGCAAATCATAATGGAGAACACAGGTTGGCCGAACAGCCTCTGTTCTTACAGTTACTTAGGGATCTGACCTCAGCTTCCTTATTTACTAATAAGCAGGTTAGTATTCTATCTAAAAGAACTCTGACAGACAGGTAGGAGTGCCACACAAAGTCAAGTCAGAGGAAGTCAAGATAGACAATAACCAAGAGCCAGAATTTGAGGTGTTGTGTAAACAGGGGAGGCTGACTGGAGAGACTGACGGGACTCCCGGGCAGGCCCCTCGGAGGACGGTGAGGAGAGCAGCGTTGCAGAAAGACACTGAGGACAGCCGGGGTGTTGTAGGCCAGAGGTGCTCACACTGAACCCCACGCTCAAGAGTTTTGACAATGTCCCAGAAGTAAAAAAGGAAGCTTCGCTTCGAGTGAGATGTGAACAACAAAAGGAGGATTATAAGGGGGTTTTTAAGAATGGCTTTCCCTTGAGGTGTTATGTAAACAGGTTACAGGAGAAGACAGACTAGTGGAATCGGTTGCATTGATCCAGTGACTGATTCACTAAAACAACAACAACAACAACAACAAAAACCCACAAAAAGAACTTTTGCAAATGGACAATTGAAAAAATTTAGGTCAGAGGATAGTCATGGAAATGAAAATGAACAGAGGCCAAGTATGAGAGAGAAGCGAAGCAAGGCTGTCCAGAGGCCATTAAATCTAGGAGACAAAATAAATACTGTAGCAAACGGAAGAAGTACAGCAGGGATGAGGGTGCAACTCAAACGACTTGTAACTCGACTGGATAATGAAAAGAACCCAGGTCACCGCGGGGTTACGTCTCCCTGCACCTCGGGGAGGAGCAAGCACGTTAGGTCCTATTCAGTGTAACTGACGCAGCGGGTTCCTTTCTTTTCCTTCCTTTTAAGTAAATAAACACCCTTACGGTCAAAGAAGCAAAGGACGTAATGAAGTCGCCCTCCTCGTTGGAGTATCATTATTCGCGTCTCACCAGAGAGGAGACTGACGCTCAGAGTGGTAAACAATCTGCCTACGCACAGCTGCAAGTAGCCTGACTCGGTTTCTGTCCTGCCGGAATGTTGCCGTCTGATACCCTTTTTTCTTGAAACAAAATTGCGAGTCCTGCAGATGAGGTGTGGCTAGGTCCGCTACCCCAGTCCGGCCTGGGGAGGCCAGATGCCTGTTATTCCCACACCAGCGCGGAGGCCTCTTCCGCTCCCGGAGCTGAGACCTGGGCACCACTCGGGAAACCCAGCCGAGGGCGCGGGGTCCAGGCCCACGGCCGCGGGAGCTCGGCGGTGGGTCCGCAGCGCGCAGACAGGGGCTTCTTTGTCACTGCCGCACCCCACGGACACTGCCTGCCTCCGCTACCAGTCCCCGAGGCTTGTGCTCCCGCGCGTTTCGTCCACGAGTGGGTGACCCGACCTCTTCCGTCCTCCGCCGGAGGAAGTAAACCGCTTAGGTCCCGGAGGCCAAGACTTGCAGCCGCCGGGGAGGCCCCCATCAAGCCCCGCCCCGGGTGCCTCCTCTTCCGCTCTCGCCGGGGTGGGGTCTGCGCGGCCCCCCGGGATCCGCTCCAACGCGGCCACGTTGTCCCGCGCTCCTTGGCGCGCGCGGCCCACGGGGGCGCCCCCGTGGCGTAGCCGCCGGACTTGGTGGGGCCGCGGTCGTGCCGAGCTCGCTCTGCGCGGCTCCGCGGCGCGGGGAGCGGCCCGGCCACCGCGTGGTTCCAGCGCGCGGGCGCGTCAGAACCCGGGGCCCGGGAGGCGCCGCCCTCCGTCGGCCCCGCTCGCTTTCCCACGGTGCCGCCCAGGCACTGCGACCCGCGGCGGGGAGCGCGGTCCAGTTGGGCTCCGCGCAGACAGGGGCGCCGGGGCCCATGCCCGTGCGCCCCCGCCGGCCCGCGCCATGGCCTCCGGGAGCGTGGCCGAGTGCTTACAGCAGGAGACCACCTGCCCCGTGTGCCTGCAGTACTTTGCCGAGCCCATGATGCTGGACTGCGGCCACAACATCTGTTGCGCGTGCCTCACTCGCTGCTGGGGCGCGGCGGAGACCAACGTGTCGTGTCCGCAGTGCCGGGAGACCTTCCCGCAGCGGCACCTGCGGCCCAACCGGCACTTGGCCAACGTGACCCAGTTGGTGAAGCAGTTGCGCACCGAGCGGCCGTCGTCGGGGCCCGGAGGCGAGATGGGCGTGTGCGAGAAGCACCGCGAGCCCCTGAAGCTGTACTGCGAGGAGGACCAGATGCCCATCTGCGTGGTGTGCGACCGCTCGCGGGAGCACCGCGGCCACAGCGTGCTGCCGCTGGAGGAGGCGGTGGAGGGCTTCAAGGTGCGCGCGGGGCGCGCGGAGCTGGGGAGTGGGCAGTGTGTCTGTGTGTGCGTGGCGGGGGGAGCCGGACAAAGGGAGGTGAGAGCCCGAGAGGCTTCCTTTTTTTTTTCGCCTAGAAAATGGCTGAGCCGGACGTGTGTGTTCACAGCCGTCATTTCCTCTCTGTCCGCACTAGAGTCCGGGCACTCAGATTGGGGAGGAAAACCTGTAGATGGTGAGGAAGCCACAAGGCCCCCTCCCGCCGCCCATGCGCCTTTCCTCCTGTACCCCAGCTCGCGGGGCCCCCATCCTCCAGATGGATGACCCCACGGAAACCGCCCTTGGTCGTGGGAGAGGTGTGCTCGTGACACCGCGTCCGTATCAGCAGGCTTCAGAGGCGCGCGTCCTCCTTTGGGCCTCTAGTGGGTCTCTCAGACCCTCACACAAGTTCCACCGGCAGTCACGCATCAAGCAGGTCACCACCTAGTCGGAAGCATTTCCCCGGCCCGGCCTTGGGCTCCGTTTTGTTCTGGAAGCTCAGGGAAAGACTGCTGAAGTTACTTTACCCTTCAGACCCGTAGAAGGTAACAGTTACTGTGAGGTTAAGTGAAATGAAGTGCTGTGTGGAGGAGCCCTTTTGTGAGCTGTTGAACCAACAGAGAATAGTAATAGTACAGCTGAACGGTAACAGTAACCGGGAAACCAAGTCATTTCCTTGGCTGTGGCGGAAGAACTACGGCGTGGAAAGCCTTTTGAGTCGAGTCACATATCCACTAGGCCAGCGGTTTTCAACCTTGTATGCCACAAGAATTTTTTTTTTCCTTTTGAGAGACAGGAACATTGAGCTGCTGCTCTGTGTGCCCTGACCAGGGATGGAACCCACAACCTTCTCATTTCGGTGTAGGACGCTTTTAACCGGCTGAGCTAACAGGCCAGGGCCTTAAACCATGCAGTACCTGACTTCTTAGTCAGGGGCCCTGACCCCTTCTTCCTTAGAATGTCAAAATAACGACAACAGCCAGCACAGCACTGATAACCATCCGGTATGAACGAATCAAAACTATACCTATTTTCTTTTTGTCTGATCAGAGGGAAAAAAAAAATATATGATATATATATATATGATATATATTTATATATAGGCGTGCCACAGAATTTTAATAATCAGTTGACGTGTCCCGCGAGATAAAAAGGTTGAAAATCGCTGTACTAGACCATGTGGTGTCTTTCCAGGGTCAGGTAGGTCGTGGACTCGCTGTTTAAGTTAAACACAAATTGCCGAAGGGAGAGTATAGGGACCCCCGTGTCCTGGTGATGGCATTGCGGTCCAGGGACAGGCTCAACCCTGGGACCTGGCATCAGGCACTGGGTGGCATGTGTGATGAGCAGAATAGCCACGCTGAGCCTAAGGGCCTGGTCCTGAATGGCCCGACTGTGTTTGCTTTTCCTAGGAGCAGATTCAGAACCAGCTGGATCACTTAAAAAGGGTGAAGGATTTAAAGAAGAGGCGGCGGGCACAGGGCGAGCAGGCCCGAGCCGAACTCCTGGTAAGGGTCTTCGCGGGTCATAGATACTGTCGCTGCCGCTGGCTGCTTTCTCCTCGGTCAGGCTGGTCTTCCTTCCTCAACCTTGTCGCCCAGACTTCTGGCTTCAGGTGAAACAAGGCCATAGGCTGGTTGGAACCCCCCAGAGAGCTGACCTGTCAGAAGCTTCACCTTCTAGCCCTGGGAAGCTCAGGGCTGACCCTTGACAGAGCCGATGTAGATGAGGTTCTTAGCATCCCTGGGTACCGTTCTGCAGGCAGATGCTGACAGTGGCTTTGCCTGAGCCCCGTGCTACTTCCTGTGGGGGTGTTCGCTTTCTTGACGACACTTCATTTCTGAAGGTTTCACTGTGTTTCCTTCCCCTGGTCTCCCAGGGCCTTGGCAAGGGGCTGATGTGCTAGTTTGTGATAGGGGTATTTGGGGGTTTTATTTTGAAAAATCAAGACAAAAAGTACAGAGACGGTTATAGTATGTACTTAAAAAAATCCATTTTCTGGGTTTTAAAACATTTGTTTTTTGAACAATAAATATTAAAATTTTCCACGATTGCAGGTATTTGCATGTGGAGAGCAAACTGTTAGATTAGTGGTATGTAAACACCGTCTTGTGAGAAGTGCCCGTCCTGGCTGGAGGGTAGCCGAGAGCTTTGGGACGGGGATCTTGTGCCCACGATGTCCTTAGAGGCTGTGCTTGTTGTCCCCGTTCAGGCCTCTGAGACCTCAGCTCCCCGAGGTCTGATGGATGGAGGATCTTCCAGTGAGTTTGGGTGGAGTCAGGTTATTAAGCACATAACCTTGTTCTTTGCAGGAGGATTGTCAAGGAAAGGAGATAGCCCTTCTCTGATAGTCAGGGTATTTGGACACACTTATACTTTTTTTTTTTTTAATATTTTTCCAAAGTGAGAAGCAGGGTAGCAGTTAGACTCCCACATGTGCCCGACCGGGATCCACCTGGCATGCCCACCAGGGGGCGATGCTCTGCCACAATCAGAGCCATTCTAGCGCCTGAAGCAGAGGCCATGGAGCCATCCTCAGCGCCTGGGCCAACTCTGCTCCAGTGGAGCCTTGGCTGCAGGAGGGGAAGAGAGAGACAGAGAAGAAGGAGAGGGGGAGGGGTGGAGAAGCAGATGGGCGCTCCTCCTGTGTGCCCTGGCCAGGAATCGAACCCGGGACTTCCACACGCTGGGCCAACACTCTTATCTACCGCTGAACCAACCAGCCAGGGCCCTGGACATACTTCTTGACTCTGACCACTAGCCAGTTGGATAGATGGAGAGAATAACGCAGCCTCCTGAGGCCTCAGTTTTCTCGTATGTGAAATGGGGCTACACTGGTTTTTCAGAAGGCTAGTCTTGCTGCCGTCCTTTCCTTCAGTGGTGCCTGTGTTTCTCTGGTTGTCACTTGAGAATTGAGTGATTGGGGGAGGGTGGGGCAGGGATGCTAAATGTTCTGCAGTTTACATCCCAAGCCAGCCAGAGTTACCCCTCCACCAGGGTGCCAACAGCATCCTGTTTGTTGTTTTGTTTTTTTAATTTAAGTGAGAGTAGGAGAGATAGACTCCAGCAAGTGCCCTGACAGGGATCCACCGGGCAACCCCCCATCTGGGGTCAGTGCTCTGCCCAGCCGGGGCCATGCTCACAACTGAGCTACTTTTAGCACCTGAGGCGGGGGCTGCACTGAGCCATCCTTAGCACCAGTGGTCAGTGTGCTCAAATCAATCGAGCTATGGCTGCAGGAGTGGGGAGAGAGAGAGAGAAAAGGAGGAGGGGAAGGGGGGAGAAGCAGATGAGTGCCTCTCCTGTGTGCCCTGACTTGGAATTGAACCCAGGACTTCTACCACTGAGCCAACTGGCCAGGGCCAACATCCCTTTTGAGAAACACTGCACTGAATTAGTTGATCTTTAAGGTCTCTCTCAGCTTTAATTTTTTTATTTCTAAGATGACATTTTATCATTTTTTGTCTTGGAAATCTTGGAAAGACTTCCCCAGCTGAAAAAAAAGGTACAAGCTTAAAATGGGTTTTTGTTTTTGTTTTTTTCTCTTAAGTTGGAAACAGGGAGGCAGTCAGACAGACTCCTGCCTGCACCGGACTGGGATCCACCCGGCATGCCCACCAGGGGGCGATGCTCTGCCCATCCGGAGCATTGCTTTGTCGCAACCAGAGCCACTCTAGCGCCTGAGGCAGAGGCCACAGAGCCATCCTCAGTGCCTGGGCCATCTTTGCTCCAATGGAGCCTTGGCTGCGGGAGGGGAAGAGAGAGACAGAGAGGAAGGAGAGGGAGGGGGAGGGGTGGAGAAGCAGATGGGCGCTTCTCCTGTGTGCCCTGGCCGGGAATCAAACCTGGGACTCCTGCATGCCAGGCTGATGCTCTACCACTGAGCCAACTGGCCAGGGCCTTAAAATGGATTTTGAAACAAAGGTGTTTGTGTGTGGTGTGTTTCAGGGAGCCTTGAAGGAGGGCGGCTAGAGGGATGGTTACTGATGGAAGGCTCTCGGAAGTCTGAAATAGGTCAGCTAGCCTTCTGGAGAGGACCAGATAGTAAACATACTGCTCACAGAAATGAAGGGATATTTCAGAATGGGTATGAAGCAGTAAGATACCCTCTCCTGTTTGTGAGCAGTGTATTTTTGGCGCTGTGGCCATGTCATTTGTTACAAGGACTCACTCAGCTGTTGTAGCCCCAGAGCAGCTTAAAGACAACATGTAAATAATTTACGGGTGTGGCTGCGTCCCACTAAAACTTGCCTGGGGTGGGGGTTGTGGAGGGGGGTAGACCAGAGAGGTTTGCTCACGCTTTGTTTAGAACAGCTTTGTTTAGAACACGGTGTTAATAGGGCCCTCTCCTGGGAGGTGGGTGGGGAAACTGGCAGATAAATTACACGATGACCTGGGAGGGGGCAGGGTGGAAGGAAACCCTTGGAAGGGGCTCCCCGAGGATTGTTGTAGAAATCACGTTTGCAGGTTCCCGACCATCCTCCGTGGGCACCTGTCTGGTCATGCCGCCTCCCAGACAGCCTTTCGTGGCTCTCCGTTGTACAAAGCCCTTGCCCGTTAGCCCGCCAGGCAAGGCGGGCGCTGGTCTCTTACTTCTGGCTTCTACCCTCAGGGTTTATGTGGCCCCATCTGGGCGGAAGCTGTGTCTTCTCTCCCCCTCTTTGACCTGTGCCCTTTTTTTCCCACCTGGAATGCTCTCCTGGTCTTGGACCGCACGGTGAGCTCCTGGTTCTTCTCCGACTCTCTGACCTCCGCTTCGGTGAGAAGACTGTGCCGACTTCCTCCCACCACAGCTGTCTCCCCGTTCTGTTCTGTTTTGTTTACAGAGACGAGAGAGAGTCAGAGAGAGGGATAGACAGGGACAGACAGACAGGAATGGAGAGATGAGAAGCATCAATCATTAGTTTTTGGTTGTGACACCTTAGTTGTTCATGGATTGCTTTCTCATATGTGCCTTGACCGTGGGGCTGCAGCAGACCGAGTGACCCCTTGCTCGAGCCAGGGGCCTTGGGTCCAAGCTGGTGAGCTTTGCTCAAACCAGATGAGCCTGCGCTCAAGCTTGTGACCTCGGGGTCTCAAACCTGGGCCCTCCGCATCCCAGTCTGACGCTCTATCCACTGCGCCACTGCCTGGTCAGGCTGTCTCCCCATTTTTACTTACCCGTCTGTCTATGATGACGTGTGTCGTGTGAACCCCACTCTGACTGGACTTGAGTTTCTTGGCGTTAGCAACTGTGTGTTAATTATCACTGGGATAATGTAGTTCTTGGCTGTTTTAGACCCAGTCAGTCAGTTAAGATTGAAGGAAAAAAACCAGCGAGGGAACCAGATGCTTGTTTCAGTGCACAGGACGCAGCGGTGAGGTCGGGGAGTACCGAGTGGGGGCCGGTGGGGGGGCTGCAGAGGCGAACCTCCCCTCTCCTCCCTGCCCCCGCTGTGCACAGAGCCTGACCCAGATGGAGAGGGAGAAGATCATCTGGGAGTTTGAGCAGATGTATCACTCCCTGAAGGAGCAGGAGTACCGCCTGCTGGCCCGCCTGGAGGAGCTGGACCTGGCCATCTACAACAGCATCAACGGCGCCATCACCCAGTTCTCCTGCAACATCTCCCAGCTCAGCAGCCTCATCGCCCAGCTGGAGGAGAAGCAGCAGCAGCCCACCCGGGAGCTCCTGCAGGTGAGCAGGGGCGGCCAGTCCCAGGGGTCCTGCGGTGTGACCCTCCCGGTGCAGGGGTGGCCAGTCCCAGGGGTCCTGCGGTGTGACCCTCCCGGTGCAGGGGTGGCCAGTCCCAGGGGTCCTGCGGTGTGACCCTCCTGGTGCAGGAGTGGTCAGTCCCAGGGGTCCTGCGGTGTGACCCTCCTGGTGCAGGAGTGGTCAGTCCCAGTGGTCCTGGGGTGTGATCCTCCCGGTGCAGGGGTGGTCAGTCCCAGCGGTCCTGTGGTGTGACCCTCCCGGTGCAGGGGCTGCAGCCGCATAGCCCTTACCCAGCGAGCCCACAGGGAGGGTGGCATGCCTGCCTGTCATTCACGAGTTCATTAAACACATGTGAGTGGTCTGCTCCGGGCTGGGCACTGTCTGAGGGACTGGGGACAAGGGGTGGAGAAGCTCTCCTAAAATGGCTGTCCTGATATTGTGATCAGATAACAACACGATGAACAGACCAGTACCAGAGCTGCTGACTAATGCCATGAAAAACTATGCCCGCCCTCTGTTCTTTTTTTTCTTTTTCTTTTTTTTTTTTTTAGTTTTCCGAAGCTGGAAACGGGGAGAGACAGTCAGACAGACTCCCGCAAGCGCCCGACCGGGATCCACCCGGCAGGCCCACCAGGGGCGGCGCTCTGCCCGCCAGGGGGCGATGCTGTGCCCCTCCGGGGCGTCGCTCTGCCGCCACCAGAGCCACTCTAGCGCCTGGGGCAGAGGCCAAGGAGCCATCCCCAGCGCCCGGGCCATCTTTGCTCCAGTGGAGCCTCGGCTGCGGGAGGGGAAGAGAGAGACAGAGAGGAAGGAGGAGGGGTAGAGAAGCAAATGGGCGCTTCTCCTATGTGCCCTGGCTGGGAATCGAACCCGGGTCCCCCGCACGCCAGGCCAACACTCTACCACTGAGCCAACCGGCCAGGGCCTGCCGTCTGTTCTTGTATGTCCCGTGAGGTCAGTAGGGTTCTTACATAGATTAAAGTGGTTGGAAAAAATCAGGACAGTGTATTTCATGTGTGTGAAAATGTAAAATTCACATTCTATCATCCATATATGTGATTGGCACGTAATCCATCTTTATTATGTTTTATCTATTCTTACTTTCCTACTGTAACCTCAGCTGTGACAGACTGTCGGGCCTTATTTTTTGAAGTTTCCCCACTCCTGCTTTAGAGTGAGAAGAGAGGAGGGTTCGCTTTAAGCTTTTATGAACACTGGTATTTCTTGCTAGCAAAAGAACGGAACAGGTGACCAGAGAGGCACAGTGCAGTCAGGGAGGGTGTTTCGACATCAGAAATACTGGGAGGGCCAGTGTTCATGGAGTGTGAAAACATGGCTGGCCCTGGCCGGTTGGCTCAGTGGTAGAGCGTTGGCCTGGCGTGTGGGGGACCGGGATTCGATTCCCGGCCAGGACACATAGGAGAAGTGCCCATTTGCTTCTCCACCCCCCCTCCTTCCTCTCTGTCTCTCTCTTCCCCTCCCGCAGCCAAGGCTCCATTGGAGCAAAGATGGCCCGGGCGCTGGGGATGGCTCCTTGGCCTCTGCCCCAGGCGCTAGAGTGGCTCTGGTCGCAAAAGAGCGACGCCCCGGAGGGGCAGAGCATCCCCCCCTGGTGGGCGTGCCGGGTGGATCCCGGTCGGGCGCATGCGGGAGTCTGTCTGACTGTCTCTCCCTGTTTCCAGCTTCAGAAAAATGCAAAAAAAAAAAAAAGAAAAGAAATACTAGGAGGGCCAGTGTTCATGGAGTGTGAAAACATGGCCGTTGTGATGGCCTCTGTGGGACAGCTTGGGCAGGGCCCGTTAGGAAGAGAGCTGGGGACTCGATGTGCTGAGTGGAGACTACGGGAGTCAAAGGCTGAAGGAGGTGTAAGGAAATTCTCGGAGATGAGGGAGGGTTGTGGGGTGTCCTGGGAAGGGGTGCTGAAGAAACTACATACAGTTTTGAAAGAATGCGCGGGAAGAAGAGCCTGTGTCAGGAGGACCAAGGTGAGGACAGTCCCCGGAGCTCTGACAGTGATGGGGACTGGTCACCGGAGGGTTGTTCCCTAGAAGGCAGAGGGGTGGGAACTACAGCACGTGTGGGAGTTGGTTTTGGAAGGTCCTCTATTGTGGTGCAGGCAGGTTGTGAGGCTTCATAAAAACCTGGTGACCTTCGTTCTCTCTTTTTTGTGTGTGTGTATTTTTCTGAAGTGAGAAGCGGGGAGGGAGACAGACTCCCGCATGCGCCCGACTGGGATCCACCTGGCACGCCCACCAGGGGGCGATGCTCTGCCCATCTGGGGCGTCGCTCTGCCGCGACCAGAGCCACCCTAGCGCCTGAGGCAGAGGCCACAGAGCCATCCCCAGCGCCCGGGCCAACTTTGCTCCAGTGGAGCCTCGGCTGCGGGAGGGGAAGAGAGAGACAGAGAGGAAGGAGAGGGGGAGGGGTGGAGAAGCAGATGGGCGCTTCTCCTGTGTGCCCTGGCTGGGAATCAAACCCAGAACTTCCGCTCGCCAGGCCGACGCTCTACCACTGAGCCAACCGGCCAGGGCTCATTCTCTTTCATAGTGAGAGTGCAGGGTGTTCCTTGAGCAGGATTGTTAGGGAAGATATGAGCTTTGAGGAGTGTGGGAAAGTTCTGGAATTACCATTTTACAGTAAAGCCAGTTGGTTTGTGAGAGGTGGGCTTGTTCATTGAATTTGGGATTATCCTGGGAGCAGTAGGCCATGACTGCTCCGATACAGGCCTGGAGAACTCGGGTAGTTAGGCTCATCCAGGATTCAGGCTTTGAAAGATGGACTTCAGGGTTTGTTGTTGTTGATGATAAAATAAATCAAGGCATTTACTGTGTCAGCCATTTCAAGGCGTATAACTCAGTAGCTTTTAATCAACTCAGAATGTTTGCAAAATTGCCACAACCAGCTAGTTCCAGAACCCTTTGACCACCTCCAGATCCCTTTCTAGCCCCAGGCAACCACTGATCTGCTCTGTGTCTCCCGGGGTGTGCTTATTCTGGATGTTTGACATAGGGGTGGAGTCATTTATTTTTCACACACACACACACACACACACACACACACACACGCAGTGGAATACTAGGCAACAGTAAAGAAGAAGGTCGACACCTGTGAACAATGTGGTTTCCAGGATGTAGTCTTAAATGACTGGAAGCATCCACCAGAAAATACGGGGATGGGAAAAAGAGTGACAGATTCTCTCCGGCCGAGTCTCAGACTTTATGAGTGCCAAAAATGAGAACAGTGATGAATTATCTATAACCCATGGAATAATGTGAGAATCTATGAGTCCCTACTACTGATGAATAAGAAAGGAAGATTCTCCCTTTCAGTAGTGGTATGTTGACGAAGTAACACAAGGAATTTTGACTTTTGAAAACGACAAATTGGCAACCTGTATAATGACAGTTAATTCAGACCATAGTTTTTGATAGACAATATATCTAAGGAAGGAAAGGTTAATAGAAATTGCAAAATATTAACATAATTTCAGAGTGGTCACTTTTAGGTTACTTATTAATTACACAGCGGAGAATAGCAGCTATCAGTAGTAAGCAGAAAGCAAATATTGTGTGCCTTTTGAAGGTTCCAGCATTTGCTTGTCACAGGTTGTACAACCTGAATTTAGTTGTGAGGGAAGATCTGACAACCCAAATGGAAGGTCATTCTGTAAGATGACTAGGCTGTATTAAACTTATTAAGTCAATTGGTTAAATTAGAATATGGATTAGCTAAACATCAGTGTTCAGCTTGTCGTTAACATAAGAAAATGTACTTGGGAAATGATCACAGAAGTATAAAGTGGTCAAGGAGTATAATATATGCACTTCTCATGTATGAGATGCACCGGTTTTTGAAAAATCTGGGGTTAGAAAACTGGGTTCATCTCATCCAGTGGTTGTGGCATCTCAAATGCCCTCGATGGAACTGAGGACGAGGCCATCTGTGAAGACAGGGATTCGTCATTAGACACAGATGAGGACAAGCTCATGGATGGGAGTTCTGACATTGATGAGGAGTTGTATGAATTTTATGATGAATAAAACTTGAGTTCAACTTTATGGAATACATTTTTTTTTTTAATTTCAGGCCCCAGAATTAAGATGCATCTTATACATGGGAGCGTCTTATACACGGGGAAATCTGGTTGACAGTGATGTCTCAAACGGTTCTAAGGATACATTTGTCTATAATAACCTGGTGCATTTGTGTAAAGAGTACACAGTATATAGGAGCGCTTTCTGCTGGCGGCTTTTCTGTGAACTTGAAATAATTTTACAGTAGAGAGTGTTGGGAAGCCAGCTGCCCAGGTGTGGTCTGAGGGGAGATGCTGAGTTAGTAAGTTTGAAATCCTGAAGTTCTCGAGCCTGTTGCAGAACGAGGACAGAGGAAGCTCTGTGTAGCGAGTAGTGTGGCCCAGTGTCCTGGGTGTCTCCCTCCTTGACTGTGAGTGGTGCTCCTGGTCCCCCGGTTTCTCCCAGGACCGGCAGCCCATCGTTGGGTGTTCAGCAAACGTCTGTGAAAGGAAACTAGATACGAACGACTTCTCATGATTATCCTGTTTCTTTTCTCTCCTAGGACATCGGGGACGCACTGAGCAGGTACAGTGTCTTTCTCTCCCTCGTGTTAAAGTCAAGCAGGGGAAGCCTGTCTCCTGTTACTTAAAAATCCTGAAAGGAGCCCAAAGCCAGAGATGCCCATCTTGCCCAATGGGCACATACCATGCCTGTCCCTGAACAGAGTCATTAGTGCACAAGGAAGTTGCATGGACCACGGCTCCTCTCATTAGAACTCGGGATTATTGACCGATTGTGGGGTGAGTGGGCAGAGTGTGGGGCCCACTGGGGAGGTTGCGGGTGGTTTTGAGGACGTCCGTGGGGAGGGTGGGGGCTTCCAGGCACTTGGCAGAGTGCAAGGGCACGTTAGGATTGTTGCATCCTAAACATTCCAGGATCCTTTCTCTTTCATTCTCTCTCTTCTTTAATGGGGAAAAGGTGGCCCGAAAGGGCATGGCCAGCTTGCTTGTGTAATTAGTGATGAGACACCTGGATCCTGGCTCCTCCTCTCGTTATTTCCGCCCTGTGTCATCAGACAGAACGTGAGGAAGAAAGCGCTCCCCGGGTGATGGAACAGGACTGAACAGGGTGGACTTGGGGGGAGGCAAGAAGCCAGGCAGAGGAGGCACAGCTGCGATTATAGGGCAGGGTGGTGCAGGCAAGCCGGAGAGGCCTGGGGGGCGGACTGTGCGGTGGAGGACTGCAGGGGCGGAGTCCTGTGCGGTGGAGGACTGCGGGGGCAGAGTCACGTGCGGTGGAGGACTGCGGGGGCGGAGTCACGTGCGGTGGAGGACTGCAGGGGCGGAGTCCTGTGCGGTGGAGGACTGCGGGGGCAGAGTCACGTGCGGTGGAGGACTGCAGGGGCGGAGTCCTGTGCGGTGGAGGACTGCTGGGGCGGAGTCATGTGCGGTGGAGGACTGCAGGGGCGGAGTCGGGCGGTGGAGGACTGCAGGGGCGGAGTCATGTGCGGTGGAGGACTGCAGGGGCGGAGTCGGGCGGTGGAGGACTGCAGGGGTGAAGTCCTGTGCGGTGGAGGACTGCTGGGGCGGAGTCCTGTGCGGTGGAGGACTGCAGGGGCGGAGTCACGTGCGGTGGAGGACTGCAGGGGCGGAGTCACGTGCGGTGGAGGTCTGCAGGGGCGGAGTCACGTGCGGTGGAGGACTGCAGGGGCGGAGTCGGGCGGTGGAGGACTGCTGGGGCGGAGTCCTGTGTGGTGGAGGACTGCAGGGTTGGAGTCACGTGCGGTAGAGGACTGCAGGGGCGGAGTCATGTGCGGTGGAGGACTGCAGGGGCGGAGTCATGTGCGGTAGAGGACTGCAGGGGCGGAGTCACGTGCGGTGGAGGACTGCAGGGGCGGAGTCACGTGCGGTGGAGGACTGCAGGGGCGGAGTCGGGCGGTGGAGGACTGCTGGGGCGGAGTCATGTGCGGTAGAGGACTGCAGGGGCGGAGTCATGTGCGGTAGAGGACTGCAGGGGCGGAGTCATGTGCGGTGGAGGACTGCAGGGGCGGAGTCACGTGCGGTGGAGGACTGCAGGGGCGGAGTCGGGCGGTGGAGGACTGCTGGGGCGGAGTCCTGTGCGGTGGAGGACTGCAGGGTTGGAGTCACGTGCGGTAGAGGACTGCAGGGGCGGAGTCATGTGCGGTGGAGGACTGCAGGGGCGGAGTCACGTGCGGTAGAGGACTGCAGGGGCGGAGTCACGTGCGGTGGAGGACTGCAGGGGCGGAGTCACGTGCGGTGGAGGACTGCAGGGGCGGAGTCACGTGCGGTGGAGGACTGCAGGGGCGGAGTCGGGCGGTGGAGGACTGCAGGGGCGGAGTCCTGTGCGGTGGAGGACTGCAGGGGCGGAGTCGGGCGGTGGAGGACTGCAGGGGCGGAGTCCTGTGCGGTGGAGGACTGCAGGGGCGGAGTCACGTGCGGTGGAGGACTGCAGGGGCGGAGTCACGTGCGGTGGAGGACTGCAGGGGCGGAGTCCTGTGTGGTGGAGGACTGCAGGGGTGGAGTCACGTGCGGTGGAGGATTGCTGGGGCGGAGTCACGTGCGGTGGAGGATTGCTGGGGCGGAGTCCTGTGCGGTGGAGGACTGCAGGGTTGGAGTCACGTGCGGTGGAGGACTGCAGAGGTGGAGTCGGGCCTGGAGGGAGCTGAACTAAAGCTGATTACAGGGGGCGAGGACACGCCCGCCCGCCCGAGGAAACAGCTTGGTGATGTGGGCACATGGCGGCTGGTTTGGGGTTGTGTTCGTAGAATCACGTGGATAATAGATTTTTCCGAGAGAGCCCCTGGGAGGGGGAGATGAGTTGGTCGTTGCAAACGTCCCAGCCAGCTGACCCCCCAGCAAATACTACTTGTTACTTTTGACTTGGATGTCAGTCTGGTTCTGACCTAACAGGATCCTAACGTTGATGCCATTAAGGCTTGGGTTTGGCTTTGTGGGGTAGGGAGTCCACAATTTCATTGGCTTCAGACCTGAAACATCATAAGGACTTGTCACCGTAAGAGACGTGCCTAGGACTGGTCTGGTGGGTCCAGGGATCACCAGACTGGGGCTCCTTCCCTGCACTGCTCTGCCCCCACCCCCTAAGACACGGTCCTTTCTCTGTCATCAAGATAGTTGCTACAGTGCCGGCCACAGGAAGGAGATACGTCACATCACCTTTCTCTGTAAGCCGGTTTCTGAAATTCATGCCAGATGCTTTTGAACCCCTCATTGGTCAGAACCCTGTCGCAGGGTCACATCTAGACTGGGCAGCTAGGACCCCGTCAGGTTTGGAAGATGGAAGAAGAAGGGATAGTTGTGGGCAGGCAGTGAGCAGTCCGTCTTTGCCACGGACCCCTTGAAAGGGTGTGGGCAGTTGGGTACTGTCCTGGGAGGACCCTTCTGTCTGAAGGTGTCATTCTTACCCTGTTTGGGAACCTGAGGGTTGTGGGTCATTGCCCATCGAGACTATCCAGGACTTTGTTGTGGAATCTCGGGCTTTCAATTCAGTTCAATTCGATTCAATTCAGTAAACCCTGTGAAAAGCCATGAGCTCTATGCTTTGGGGGATTTAAAAAAATGAAGATGTTTCTTTATTTTCCGGTCCAGAGGGTCATAGTCAGGAGGGGACGATGGAAAAGGGGCTTTTAAAGACTCTGGACCCCGGTTAGCCAGTTCAGCCCAGGCCCTGGAAGGTCATAGAAGGTCATGGAGTTGGGGAAGGGAGTCACTCTTTTTTTTTTTTTTTTTAACTTAGGGCTGAAAGAATCCGGATCCCCGAACCTTGGATCACACCTCCAGATCTGCAAGAGAAAATCCATATTTTTGCCCAGAAATGTCTGTTCATGACGGAGAGCCTGAAGCAGTTCACAGGTATCGTGAACGGCGGTGTCCGTGAGGGGAAGTGGGTGGGTGCTCGGACGTGGGTCTCGGCTGGCAGGCTGCGTTTTCCAGCCGGGTCGTGGGGTGCACACTGATGGACGTTTCTTTCTCCCCTTTAGAAAAAATGCAGTCAGACATGGAGAAAATCCAAGGTAAATCTGTCTACTTAACGGGCGTTTGATGTTGGAGTTTCCCGGGAGACGGGCGTCTGCAATGCCGCGTGGGGACGCGCAGGGCTGGTAGAGCCCCACTGCCCAGCGTGCCTGGCATTTCACCCCTTCCTTCTGCCCTGTTCAGTTTTTTTATTTGTTTGTTTCAGTTAATAGCCTCTTGTTTCATTTTGAAGTCTTTTAACTCTGTGCACTCAGTTCTCAATCTTAATGGGTAGAGGAGAAAAATAGGCAGCCCAGAACGGATCCTGAATTAGTGATTGTCCGGAGTTAGTGAAGAGGGTGAACGGAAACGGTCCTCGTTCCGTTCCAGCTGACCCAGAATTTACAAGTACAATTTACGGAGTGCCTACTGCTTGCGGGCGCGGCTGCTGACCAGTGTAGGGGGCACTGAGCAGCCTGACCAGGCGGCACCTTGAGGGAAGGGGTGAGGAGCGGGATTCGGGAACGAGGGCGCCTGGGTCCCGGGTCCCGCGCTGCGGTGAGGATCCCGCACCATGTGGGCATAGCTCGGAGGTACTGCCCCCGCGCCGGTTTGGTCTGGACCCCAGCAATAAAGTACATTTTGCAATCAAGCGAGTCACGAATATGTTAGTTTCCCAGTGCATATAAAAGTTATGTTTACATGACACTGTCTGTTTGAAGTGTGTAATAGCATTATGTCTTTTTAAAAAAGTATACATACCTTGATTTAAAAATTGTTTATTGTTTAAAAATGCTTTAACCATCTGAGCCTTCAGCCAGTCGTGATATTTTTACTGGTGTAGGGTCTCACCTTCGGTTTGTAAAAAAAAAAAAAAAAAAACACCCCTCCTCCATGTTGGTGAAGTGCAATAAAAAGAGGTATTTTTGTAATTTCTTCCTCTGTAAAATAAGGAAAATAGTAGTTATGACCCTTGTAAGGTTGTAAGGAGTCAATTAAATTAGGTACCATTTCTAAAGCCTCTAAGCATGGGGTCTGACTCGTCATAAACTTTCTGTGTATTTTATTAGAACATGTTCTAGATATTTAAGGAGAACTCTTTCAATGTAAAACTTTCTGCTCCTGTGCCACATTCAGTTAGGACTGGCTCTACATTCAATTATAAAAATCCTAGGCGGTGTGGTGGAATCGATAAAATCTTTATATGTATAGGTTAGTTCTTATTCTTTGCAAATGACAACAGCCCATCATCTCTGTTAACTTCATGTGTGATGTATGCTGAGTCTTTCTTTGCACGGTGTCTTTTTTTTTTCATATACATACTCTTGGTACCTCCCAACATCAACGTAGGGGACGGTCGCATGTCCATGAGCAAAACAAGCAGGGAGAAGTTCCACTTAACACGGTGGATGACCCCAGAAGCTGTTAGTTTGGACGTGACCTTCCTCAGTCTAGTTCTTGTGGACTTCTCTTCTCCTGCTACTTAAAAGGCTGCCTGTAGCCTGACCATTGGTGACACAGTGGATAAAGCGTCGACCTGGAACGCTGAGGTCGCTGGTTCGAAACCCTGGGCTTGCCCAGTAAAGGCACATATGGGAGTTGATGCTTCCTGCTCCTCTCCTCCCTCTCTCCCCCCTTCTCTAAAATAAATAAATTTAAAAAAATCTAAAAAAAAAAGTTCTAAAAAAAAAAAAAACTGCTTGTGAAACTATTTTTGTTAACTCTAAAGTGCCTTTTAAGTAAATAGTTTTATTGGCTCCAGTGTGGTAGTAGGTGTCACTCAAGCCACCCAGCCTCTAGCACAGGTGACTTGTGACAGCCAAGAGTTGTGTGTGTGACATGCACTTGGAGCCGTGTGTCCCCTTGTAGACTCATCTTGCACACTGGAGGGTGGGATCCTTGATCTTGGCTCAGTTGGACCCAGTGGGCTACCGGACCAGACTCGTGGTTATGCCTTCACTCCCAAGTTCCCAGTGCCCCGTCCCCTCAGAGCTGGATGACGGGGAGTCAGTGTAGGAGGAAATCAGTGCGTGGCTGACAGTAGGGTTCTAGTGGATACCACTGCTTTATGACGCTAACCAAAGTTCCCTCAAGTTGGGTGTTTCCTGGAAATACATATCTGACTTCCGTAACTTCTTTTCTCTTGTTCTTTCAGAATTAAGAGAGGCTCAGTTATACTCAGGTAAGTGTTAGAAAAACCATGCGGGGAAAGAAGTACAAATTTTTATGAACATCATCGGTATTGGACGATTGTAGAAATTGCCTAGTTTTGGATCCGTTAGGTCAGTGGTTTTCAACCTTTTCATACTTGGGGACTGGTGAACATAGAATTATTATTTCAGGGATCGCTAAGGCAGGAAATCGCCCTGCGCATAAGCGAATCCGACTGAGATCATTGGGTTTATAATCTTCCTACACCATCAGGGTGGTCCACTCCTGAGGAACAGCGTGAAATCTCTGCTGGACCCTTCCACGGACCAGTGACTGAAAAGCACTGCTTTAGGGTTCACGTGTAAAAATGATAAACAGTAGCGGTGAAAAGTCATTGCTTGTTTCTCTGTGTTTGCGATGCTTTTGCCTCCTGCAGTGATGCAGAGCTGAAGAATGGACCTTTGAAATAGGAAGTCGAGCATAGGTGCTGTGAAGAATTACTGAATGAAATCGCAGCTCCCCCAAAAGTAGAGCAGCGCTCTGTCTGTCCAGCCTCAGGGCAGTGTGTGGTTTGTAAAAAACAGCTATCCTTCCGAAAAAGAGATTGAGTTCAAAACTTGTTCTTAGTGCAGCGAGAGTCTAGGAATCTCATGTTGTCACATTTCTGTTCCTTGGTGCAAGAGTTGAAACGTCCCTTCCCCTGACCCCCTGGTCGGCACACTGCAGCTCACGAGCCACATGGGCTCTTCGGCCCCTTGAGTGTGGCTCTTCCACAAAATACCACGTGCTGGCAAAGGCCAGCTTAGGAGTATCCTAATTAAGTGAATAACAATGTACCTACCTATGTAGTTTAAATTTTAAAAAATTGGCTCTGAAATGTCAGTCGTACTGTTGATACTCGGCTCTGTTGACTGATGAGTTTGCCGACCTCTCCCCTGACCCATCACCTTCACCTGGTGTTCAGACCGGGCGAATCTGTGTCCTCAGAGGCACTCAAACCTGAGGTGTGTGTACTCTGTACAGTCACTTGGGCGTTTTCTGTTGTGTGGGATCCTGAAGGAAGCGGACAGCAGGCCTTCTCTTGTGATTCATATTTCTTTGAACAAGTGTTAATTGAACACCTTGTTTATGTGCTACACTGTCTAACATTATGCAGGATACTGTAGAAGGAACAAAAGAGTGTAATGTAAGACCCTGTCCTGTCCTTGGAGCTGAGTGTCTGGTTGGTGGTATGAGGTATACACTCGGCATGAGAGAGGTGTGGTTGAACCAAGAACTGACTGTCTGGGGTTTTGATTGCTTCTACCCAGTGGCCTGTTCTGGGGTTTTTGCAGGATTCTTGTAGCCCACCTGAGCTTTGGTTTGGAGGGATAATGCTTTGGAATCTTTTTTTTTTTTAATTTTTTTGTATTTTTCCAAAGTTAGAAGGGGGGAAGCAGAGAGACAGACTCCTGCATGCGCCTGACCGGGATCCACTCGGCATGCCCACCAGAGGGCGATGCTCTGTCCATCTGGGGCGTTGATCTGTTGCAACTGGAGCCATTCTAGCACCTGAGGCAGAGGCCACAGAGCCATCCTCAGTGCCTGGGCCAAATTTTGCTCCAGTGGAGCCTTGGCTGTGGGAGGGGAAAAGAGAGACAGAGAGGAAGGAGAGGGGGAGGGGTGGAGAAGCAGATGGGCGCTTCTCCTGTGTGCCCTGGCCGGGAATCAAACCTGGGACTTCCACATGCTGGGCTGATGCTCTTCCACTGAGCCAACCAAACAGGGTATGTTTTGGAATCTTCTCCTGAACAAGATTTAAGAGCAGATGAAAGTGTCTGTCTCTGTGAAGCAGGAAGAATCCACATGATTGAAAGATGCGTTGATAGTAAAAAACCACCAAGAGAAGTGGGCGATACACAGTTTCAGATTTAAAGACGGGAAGTGTAAATAGCTCCAGCTGGTTGAGGAATGTGGGCCATGTATTGGACATTTTAAGAAAGTGAATGGGATGCCTGATCTCTGGTGGCGCACTGGATAAAGCGTCAACCTGGGAACACTGAGGTCGTCGGTTCAAAACCCTGCACTTGTCTGGTCAAGGCATATATGGGAGTTGATGCTTCCTGCTCCTCCCCCCTTTCTCTCTCTTCTCTAAAATGAATAAATAAATTTAAAAAAAGAAAAAAAAAGGTGAATAGGATTTGCATGTACTGAGTAGAGGTCCTAGGGAATGGAGAATATAGAAGAGTGAATTTAAAGGTGGGAAAATTGTTACAGGTTCCCAGTTCCTTCTCCTCAGTTCCAAAACTCTCTAATTTGTACTGTATTTCTCCATGTATAAGATGCATCCTTTTCTGAAAAATTCGGCGTCTAAAAACTGGGTGCATCTTACACAGTTGTTGTGGCATTTCAAATGCCATAGATGGAACTGAGGACGAGACAGTATATGAAGACAGTGATTCGTCATCAGACACAGAGGAGGACAAGCTCATGGATGGGAGTGTTGACAGTGATGAGTTGTATGAATTTTATGAATAAAACGAGTTAAATAACTTGATATAACTTTTTTTCAAATTTTGGGCCCCACAATCAAGGTGCATCTTATACATGGGAGTGTATACACGGGGAAATACGGTATATGGGAAATTCAGTTTATCATGGATATTGTGGCTTAAGAGGTCAAAGAAAGGGAATAGATGTAAAAAATCCTGATCTTTTCCATATATCCTGGCTTTGAAAGGTAAACAGCTAAATCCCAACAGTCTTTTTTGTTGTTGTTGTTGAATGTTAAATTCAGGGCTGTCTTTCATTATAAAGTGAATGCGGCCTGTCCTCTGTCGTGGGGGGGGGGGTGCTCTTGTTCTGTTATCCAGCAGGTAGACGGAAGCTGGGAGTTCTCCAGCGGGTTCTCCTGACCCTCCGCTGACCCTCCCCTTCTCCTCTGTGTCTCCGCAGTGGATGTGACCCTGGACCCCGACACGGCCTACCCCAGCCTGATCCTCTCTGACAATCTGCGACAAGTCCGGTACAGCTACCTCCAGCAGGACCTGCCCGACAACCCCGAGCGGTTCAACCTGTTTCCCTGTGTCCTGGGCTCTCCCTGCTTCGTCGCCGGGAGGCACTACTGGGAGGTGGAGGTGGGGGATAAAGCCAAGTGGACCATAGGGGTGTGTGAAGACTCGGTGTGCAGGAAAGGTGGGGTGACCTCTGCCCCCCAGAACGGATTCTGGGCCGTGTCCTTGTGGTATGGGAAAGAGTACTGGGCTCTTACCTCCCCAATGACCGCCCTCCCCCTGCGCACCCCTCTTCAGCGGGTGGGGATTTTCTTGGACTATGATGCTGGTGAGGTGTCCTTCTACAATGTGACGGAGAGGTGTCACACCTTTACTTTCTCTCACGCTACCTTCTGCGGGCCTGTCCGGCCTTACTTCAGCCTGAGCTACTCAGGAGGGAAGAGTGCCGCCCCTCTGATCATCTGCCCCATGAGTGGGATTGAGGGGTTTTCTGGCCAAGTTGGGAGTCCTGGTCATGCAATGGAGACCTCCCCGTGAGGAGGTCAACGCAGGCTAGAGGGGCCGTTGACCCTACTTCTACCCCAAGCGTAAGGGATCTTGTTGCCTTGCCATTTCCCGTCCTTGACAGCCGGATATCCTGACCACTTTCCCAGCCCCTGCAGTGGAAGACAGGATGTCCACTTTCTCTGTCATCCTCTCCCCACAAAAACTGAGATATAATAGAAGCATCGAGATTGTTCAGAAATAAAAACCAGCTCTCCACCTCTAGTGTGTCACAGTTTCTGGTTTTGTACATTGTCCAAGGGGATAAAGAATCTGGGTAGTCGCCTGACCTGACCAGGCAGTGGGGCAGTGGATAAAGCATCAGCCTGGGATGTTGAGGAATTAGGATCGAAACCCCAGGGTCACTGGCTTGAGCCATGGTCTCATAGACCTGACCACATGGTGGCTGGCTTGAGCAAGGGGTCACAGGCTCAGCTGGAATAGTCCAGGCACATAAGAGAATGCAGTCAAACAGATAAGGTGCTACAACAAAGAATTGGTGCTTCTCATCTCTCCTTTCCTGTTTGTGTCTAAAAACAAAACTAAAGAAATGTCAAAATAGTAACAGCCTTTAATGAGCTCTGTTGATTCTCCCACACCACCTTTACTGAACTTTTCATTATGGGAAACTTGAAGCACACACAAAAATGAATATATATAGTACCATCTCTACTTCAACAATTTCAATATATGGTCCATCTCATTTTGAATATAAACTCATTTTTCAACCTTACACCTATTGAGATAATTTTGGGAGCTTTTCAAAATTCTTGTAGAAGTTGTTTTCATAAAAGGAACGACCTGGTGAGTCCTATTGACATGGTAAATAGTGAAAATATTTACATGTTTAGTTACACCTCAACTTATACAAGATAGGACTTTAAGCCATTTAAAACCAAGCAAAGTAACATTACAGGAATTTAATGTGTAAAGGAAGAAAGAAAAAGGATGGGACAAAAAGTGACCAAGAATAAAAGTAAATGTATCACCTAACATAAAGACAGTAAATATGGGCCACAGTTTGGTTTTTTGAAGATTAACACGGGAACCTTGTTAATTTTATAGCTGATAGTTTTTATGAGGTGGAAATGGACTAAATGTTTAAGGGACTTACTGGGATTCTTGTTAGTAAAAGGAATTTCTGCCTGAGTTTTTGGTAAATAGAAATATCACAAAGGTTTATCTTCCATATAATGAGTTTGACAAATCAATAAGGAAAGATGAAGACCTCAATAAAACTCTGGTAGTGAAAATCCCTCCAACAGGAAGGTTGACGCTCACTACCCTTGACCTTGGCCATCAGGCTGAGAAGTCGCGAGCCTCACCCGTTCCCACCCGTGAAGCTGTTTCGCTGTTAGGAGCATTGTGTGCTGCTCAGGTCTGGGGTTTCCACCTTGCTTCAGACTTTTTGGAAAGCAGTTGGACAGTATTTGCCAAAAGTTTTTAAAACCGGATCATCTTGGATGTGGTGATTCCACTTCTAGAAACTGGAGGGAACAATGACCGGGATTTTTTGAAACAACTTGACCCAAACAAGGATATTCTTTAGTTATTTTCCATTAAAATGAACGATGGGAGAGGATGCAGTGTTCAGTGCCATTCAGTCGGGAATCCGCAGGACTTTGCGGGGGTGGGGGGCACTCATGATGACTTTCCAGGAGGTGGTTCTTGCCCGTGGGGAGCATTCTTCTTCCCCGCGCAGGGGAGACCTGGCCTTTCTTGCCTCACTGAGAGAAAAGGGAAAGCTTTCTGTGCTCATAAATACAGAAAATGACCCGTTGGGACAAAAGGCAGCTAGCGTTCTCGAATCTATGTTTCTATTTTCTGAACTTCCGGGCCGCGCAGACAGCGGTGGAGACACGCGTGGACTGCGCTCGGGAGGACCGAGCGGGTGCGCAGGCGCAGACCGGGCGCGCGGACACCACCCGCAGCGGGTTCCGGGGGGGGGGGGGCGGGGGGGGAGGACGGCGCCGCCCCCACCGCGCAGGCGCGTGCGCGCCCGCTCTGAGGGGTTCGAGGGGTCCGAGGGGGTCCGCGTTCCCCAAGCAGCCCCCGCTCCACGTGCCCTGGGCAGCGCAGACCCGGCGCTCGGGTTCCTCCGCGCAAAGCCGCGGAACAGGCGGAAGGGAGTCCCACCTGCCTTCCCTGCAGGTCGCCCTCGCTGTCCCCGCCGGCCGTGGCCGGAGAAGGTCGGGGGGCCGTGTAGTCTCCCCTCGGCGACACTGGCTCTGTCCGGCCACCCGGACAGGGGCGACGTCGCGTCCACTCGGCACTTGACCGCCCTGCTCGCCACGGTCACTTCCGGGGCCCCAAAGAAACTTCTCACGGGCGGCGGGCGGTTCTGGGTACAAAACAACCGAAATAGGGGAGAACACGGGGGCCCGTGGACTCGGAGTCATTTATAAAACTGTTGTCGTTCCTGACGGTCTGCTGAATGAAGACGTCCCGGGGCGATGCGGAGTCACCGGGGACGCGGGCTGGCCAGCCGGCCGCACGACCGCTCCCTGTTCTTGCTCCCTGCCCGAAGCCAGGGCTGTCAGGCGGGTGTCCACGCGTGCAGGTGGCCGTGGCGAGGCTGTCGGACAGGTGTCCACGCGTGCGGGTGGCCGGGGCGAGGCGTCCGGCAGTCCCGAGTTCAGTTTTGTGCTGTCCCGTCCCTTCCATCCCCGCAGTCTTCCTTTCTAGCCTCTAGGAGGCGGTCTGCTTTCCCGGCCCGTCATCCGGCGGCCCGGACTGACAGCCGACACACACTCGTTGCGCGACACACACACACACACACACACACACACACACCCCTACGTCACACACAGAGACGCTGACTTTTCTTGTTTATCTAAATGAAAAACCACCCCTTCTCTCGAGGTGTCAGGATGGCCGAGTGGTCTAAGGCGCCAGACTCAAGCTCCGCTTCCCCGCTGGGGATTCTGGTCTCCGAATGGAGGCGTGGGTTCGAATCCCACTTCTGACACATACCTTTTTTCCCTTCTTCCCTCCACTTTTAATTTTTCCAAAACAAACAGGCCTCTGAACAGCAGTCATAAACAACTTTCCCAAAACACGGTGCTAAAAAAACAGACTTCAAACGTTCTCCCAAGAACTGGTAACACCGAAACGGGGGAAGGCAGAAGTCTCGCGGTACTTTATTGGAAGCCGCGAGACTTGGCGGCAGAGACGCTTGCTGAATGAATCCGGAGCGGATCCTGGAGGCATCGCGAGAGAGCGTGGGAACCGCGGGAACGAGGACCCGGATGTGTGCTGGGGCGGGGAGAAGGCGGCGGACGGCTGCGCTCTGTTCCGGGCTCTCCTCTGATGGCGTCCCGGAGCCCCAGGCCTCCGCTCGCGTCCTCGGGACCCTTCCCTGCTTCCGAGACGTGAAACCAGGGCCGCAGGATCTCTTTCCCCGGGAACGACGCGCGCGTGGGCGGCTGCCATGGTGGTCTCGGCCGCGCAGCTGGGCCTCCGCCGCGGGTCACCGCGGCCCGTGCCGTGTCGGCCTCCGCGCTGCTCTGCCGCCTCCGCGTCCTCCTGGATGCATTCGGAAATGTGCTTTTTCCCAGAAATGCCGTCAGGACCAAACCCCCCCTTCTCTGACGGCTTCTCCAGGGAGCGGACCCTGCGTTCCTCCGCGGGAAAACTTAACTCTTGACGAAGGAAATAATCACGAGTCATTCCACGGGACAGTCGTATTCCACTCCATTACTCCCACTTTTTTTTTTGGAGGGGGGAGTGGACATTTATTTTTAATGATCATTCATCCAATAAATATTTCATGAGTGCTTGTTGGGTGCCCGGGGAGGCATCCCGGGGCGGTGGTAGTAAAAAAATGTGAAATAGGGTAAAAAATAGGACGAAAGAGAATAAACAAACTAAAACTTTAAAACAGTGGAATAGCATCAGCCTCCGCCTTGACGGCGTTCCTAGGCCCGTGAAGCGACTTTGTGCCTCGGGAACGCCACATTTCACGATTCCCTAGTGGGATCAGAAGACGAAGAATTGGTCGTTTCTGCCGGAACTGGGTGACTTCAGGAAGATGGCTGGAGGGGGAGTGGGTGGCAGCTGTCACCCTGGGTTTGTTTACTTACTTTAAGCGAGGTTGGGGGGACGGGGACAGACAGGAAGGCAGAGAGATGAGAAGCATCAACTCCTAGTTGCAGCACCTTCGTTGTTCATTGACTGCTTCTCATCTGTGCCTTGACCCCCGGGCTCCAGCCCAGCCAGTGACCTCTTGCTAAAGCCAGGGACCTTAAGCTCAGGTCAGCCACCGTGGGATCATGTCTGCGACCCCACGCTCAAGCTGGTGACCTCGGGGGTGTTGAGGACCTGGGTCCTCAGTGTCCCAGGTCACTGCTCTATCCAGTTCACCAACCCCTGGTCAGGCTCAGATTGGATTTTAGAAGGTTAATTTTAGTTGGAAAAAAAGAAAACAGTATTACAGAATTTTTATAAAACTACTTTTTAAGGGGAAATTTTCCCTTCCTGTTTGACTAACAAGGGCATCTTGGAATTATTGGGAAGATAATTCAGCCCTTGACTTACTCTCTTGTTTTAGTAAGAGTCAATAAGAGCTTTTATACCTTCCGTGACCTACATTTTTCACTCAGGTGGCATTAATGTTGAACTTTTCTTCTGTGGTCTCCCCAGCCCCTCGCACTGGTGGTTGTTAGGGGTGCCTGGGTTCACAGAGCTGCCAGGTGAGCCAGGTGAGCGCGTCTACAGGACTCTGGGTCTGGACGTGGATAAAGGGAGTAGAGAAAGCCTGTTCTAGCTTTGGATCCAGACCGTATTCTGCAATCTACCAGCCACAAAACTGATACTGCCCTGGCCGGTTGGCTCAGTGGTAGAGCGTTGGCCTGGCATGCAGAAGTCCTGGGTTCGATTCCCGGCCAGGGCACACAGGAGAGGCGCCCATCTGCTTCTCCACCCCTCCCCCTCTCCTTCCTCTCTGTCTCTCTCTTCCCCTCCCGCAGCCGAGGCTCCATTGGAGCAAAGATGGCCCGGGCGCTGGGGATGGCTCCTTGGCCTCTGCCTCAGGCGCTAGAGTGGCTCTGGTCGCCGCAGAGCGACGCCCGGGAGGGGCAGAGCATCGCCCCCTGGTGGGCAGAGCGTCGCCCCCTGGTGGGCATGCCGGGTGGATCCCGGTCGGGTGCATGTGGGAGTCTGTCTCTCCCCGTTTCCAGCTTCAGAAAAAATACAAAAAAAAACAAAAAACCCCAACTGATACCGTGTTTCTGCCATTGGAATATATGCCTCAATTATTACCAAATTGATATTTAAAAAAAAAGTAAAATTATGACTTTAGTACAAATAGAAATGAGTGTGTCAAAGACTATTTAATTAATAAAATAATGTAAAAACCAGTAAGATGTTAAAATTAGCCCAAAAGAAAATTCAGAGTTCAACGTGTGTATCCACTATCTGGAATGCTGAAATAAGTTTAGAAATAGATTTTTTTAAAGTTCTGCATTTCCAGAGCAGTGATCACTTGTGTTCCATTGGACATCATTCACTTGTATTTCTGTGAACGAAAATGATTTGCACTCTTGCACATTTTCTACAATTCAGTTGTAAAATAGGTCAAAATCAAAGTTGTTATGGACTGAATGTGTGTGTCCCCTTCCAAGGTCAGCTGTTGAAACCTCATCTCCTTGATGTGATGGCATTGGGAGATGGGGTTTTGAAAGGTAACTGGGTTTCGATGGGGTTATAACGATAAAACCTCATGAATGGGATTCGTGTCCTTATAGGGGTCCTGGGAGAGCGTGCTTCCTGACTGCTCTTTGGGCCGTGTGAGGACGCAGAAAGAACAACCGTCTGCACCCAGCAGGACCTGTCAGGACCTTGCAACTTCCAGAACCATGAGAGATACATTTATGTCATTTAAGCCACCAGGTTTGTGGTGTTTTGTCATAGTAGCTTGATCTGACTGGGACAGTTGCCCTAGACAAGACAGATACCCGGGAGTTTTTTTTTCACCTCAAACTCACAATTTTTCCCGACCAAACTCACATGGGAGAAGGAGGTGATTATAACCATCAAAACCAAACACACCCTTCCTGACAGGAGGAGAGTCTGTGATGGTCTAAATTACAGTGGTTAGGGCGTGAGAGCAAGAGGCAGGACTGCTAGTCAGGTAACGTCTGCCGACCAGCTAACGAAAGATTTCTCGCGTATCTGTTTCCGCCTGTTAGAATTTCGTCTTCATTTCCAGGGGGCTGTTTCTGCAGCCTGTTAGCCAGGCACTGTCTGACTGTAGGAGCCTCTTGCTTGTTGTTCATTCAGGCACCACCTAATCCTAGGGGCTCCCCTGGTGTACCCGTGGACTTCCGGATCGCTGCCCTAGCTCACTCAAAAGAGTGGGCATTACTTCGTGTGGACTCGTCTCTCCTAGATCTGTCCCTGTTTCACCCTCCTTCACTGCTCTGTCCATAGTTCACACAGTTCATGTAAATTCTTCCAGACTACCTCTGCCCCCCCTCCCCCACCCCCACTGCCACTTGATGTATAAAAATGCTTGCAAAACTCTGGGAGGACGGACGTGTCTTTTATTCCTAGCTATGCTGCCTGTGGTTTAGACTTTACGCCTCAAGGTCGATCTTTAGACTAGCATTTTTTGGCTCAATAAAACCTTACCACAAAAACAGATTCAGCCATGGAACTTAAACATTTTTAGTTGAACGTTTCCTATTTAGCTAATATTATACAATGACATAAAGTTGGATTTTTTTAAAGTTGAATTTATTAAAAAGTTGTGGACGGGCCCTGGCTGGTTGCCTCAGTGGACAGAGCATCAGCCCGGCGTACAGACATCCAGGGTGCGGTTCCCAGGCAGGGCACAGAGGAGAGGTGACCATCTGCTTCTCCGCCCCTCCCTCTCCCCTTCTCTGCCTGTTCACCTCCTGCAGCCAGTGGTCAGTTGTTTTGAGCGTTGGCCTGGGAGCCGAGGATGGCTCCATCAGCCCAAGCATTGGTAGGGGTGCATGCAGAAGTCTGTCTATCTCCCCTCCTCTTCTAAAAAAGGGGGCCAGTACTAAACCTGACAAGCTCAGGAGAGGTCTGCATGGCGGCCTTAAGGAGTCAGAGACAGAAAGGAACCACGTAGGATGGGAACGCAAACTTCCTCACTGAGAGCAGGTCGTGGTGGGCAGTCAGGGTCCTAGGCCAGCGGCTTCCTTGACAGAGATCGTTACCTTAACTGAGCCTGTTGTCTCTTCACATCTAAGATACTGCATCCTTGGAGTGTCCGCGTAATTCCCTTTACAGAGCAAGGGGCCATGGCCCTCATTGTTATCTTGTTCCCTGAATACCATCTCTGTGTGCTGTATTTTTTGGGGTTTTTTTTGTTTTTTGGTTGTTTTTTTTTAATATAGCTTTATTTATTTTTTATTTATTCATTTTAGAGAGGGGAGAGAGAGAGAGAGAAGGGGAAGAGAAGCAGGAAGCATTAACTCCCATATGTGCCTTGACCAGGCAAACCCAGAGCTTCAAACTGGTGACCTCAGCGTTCCAGATTGACACTTTATCCGCTGTGCCACCATAGGTCAGGCTCTGTGTGCTGTAAATGTTACTTATTAACCAGCCAATACCCACCAGTGTGGAAGAAGTATCTGTCACTTTATGTCACTTTTTAGTCAATCTCAGGGGTTCCTCCACTGTGCTCTCTCCTGCCTCCCTGACCCACCACCGGTGGATCCCGTCTATCGCCGTCTCTTCCTTTGACTCCAATGTTTAAAATTAGCTGGGAAACTGCCGTCCCTGGAGCATGTCTCCATCCACTGAGATTTTTCTTCCCAGCAATTGTCATCAGTTTGGCTCAAATAAACTCACAAAAATTCTCCACAGGGTTGGATGTTTCTTAGATGGAGGAAGTGGAGAATTTAGGCATCTATCTTGCTCATTGTCAGCAAGCAGTCTCTAATTTGAAATAATCCTCCGGTCAATCTGTGTACTCACTGCATATAATAATAGCAAACACTTACTGAACAGTTCCATGAAATGTACATAATGCTACACACAAGCGTTCCTGGAGAAGGAACTAGGTTCTTCCACGGTGTCGTGGGAGAGGAATTTCAGGGACACACGTGGAGGAGGATTTGAGCAATAGTGGCAGGATTTATGACAGTGCTCTTGAAAAGGCTGCCGCACTCAATGAGGCGTTTCCCGGCCATCAGCTGGTGGGGGGCGTTCCCTGGCCCGGGACACCACGCCTGACACCTCACCCATCACCAGGCGGCTTAGCTCCACCTTGCCGGCAGAAGTCCGGTCTGTAGCTGCGGGGCCGCACCGGCACCTACGAGAACCAGAGAGGGCCAGGGCCCGGAGCTGCCGGCTGTTCCCCCGGCACCGTTTCTGCCCCGGTCGGTGCACCAGCCCACACGGCTGCTGGAGGGAGACGAGCCTTTGTTAAGCGTCCTGTCTGCTTGGGCTTTGGAGAGAGCGGCTTTCTTTCACATTGATGACTCCCTTCCCCGGCTCTCCCCAGATTTCCTCAGGGCTGTCCCCTCCCCTTCAGGGTCACCACCCAGGCTTCCACTGCTGTGCACCCAGCAAAGGGGTTTCCCCCTTAACCGTTGTCCTCCCCCCCCCCCCATCGTCATTCTAGAGAACTGACTAGTTATTCCCAGGGTGACTGGAAAGCTGATCTTTCCTGCCCATTCGGGCGTTTGGCAGAATGAATCCGTTATTCCCTGGATTTTCTGCGAAACTGTAGTTTCTGACTTAATCAGGCTTAGCCACGTTTTCCCCCTTCTCTTTCTTTCTTTTTTTTTTTAATTTTTATTAACTTTAATGAGGTGACATCAATAAATCAGGGTACATATATTCAAAGAAAACATGTCCAGGTTATCTCGTCATTCAATTATGTTGCATACCCATCACCCAAAGTCAGATTGTCCTCCGTCACCTTCTATCTAGTTTTCTTTGTGCCCCTCCCCCTCCCCTCTCCCTCCTTCCCTCCCCCTACCCCCCCCTCCCGTAACCACCACACTCTTGTCCATGTCTCTTAGTCTCGTTTTATGTCCCACCAATGTGTGGAATCCTGCAGTTTTTGTTTTTTTCTGATTTACTTATTTCACTCCGTATAATGTTATCAAGATCCCACCATTTTGTTGTAAGTGATCCGATGTCATCATTTCTTATGGCTGAATAGTATACCATGGTGTATATGTGCCACATCTTCTTTATCTAGTCTTCTAATTTTTTTTACAATGATTAAAGCCTTTAAGCAAACTCTTGGCCAATACAGCAAGAATCCATAAAAGAATAGTGTCCTTAACAAGTTCACCAAGTCCAAGTTGGCCCCAACTCTCTTTTTTTTAATACTTAACGAGCTGCCCAGGTATTTTTATTGTTTTTAAGTGAGAGGAGAGGAGATAGTGAGGAAGACTTCCACATGCACCCTGATTAGAATCCACCCGGCAAACCCCATCTGGGGCCGATGCTTGAATCAACCAAGCTATTTTTTAGCACCTGGGGCTGATACTCAGACTCACAGGCTATCCTCAGCGCCCTGGGCCGATGCTCAAGCCACTGGTTGCAGGAGGGAAAGGGGGAGAAAGGGGAGAGAAGGAGGTGGTCGCGTCTCCTGTGTGCCCTGACTGGGGATCAAACCTGGACTTCCATATGCCAGGCTGATGCCCTATCTGCTGAGCCTGTGTTATTTTTAAAGATTTTTTTACTTACTGATTTTACAGAAAGAAGAGAGGTAGAGGGGGGAGGAATGAGAAGCATCAACTCCTAGTTGCTCCACTTTAGTTTTTCATTGGTTGCTTGTTGTATGTGCCTTGACCAGGCAAGCCTTGGGTTTCAAACCAGCAACTTCAGTGTTCCAGGTCAACACTATATCCACTGCACCACCAAAAAGCAGGCAAGGTATTTTCATTTTTATTTATATTAAGGTAGTGATGGCAATAAAGAAAAGGAGAAAGAGGAGGGGAAATAACTAAAGTTTCTATCAAATACAATCATTTGTAGTTGAAGACATTAGCCATTAAACTAAATGACCCTTGACCTTGATAGTAATATCTTCTGTAGAGAACTTCCTTTCTCTTTCTCACTTCCTTTCCCCCTTTCTTTATTTTCTGTTTCCTCTTCACAGTGGTGGAATTCAAATAATTTATCAACCGGTTCTCTGCCCTAATGACTGTTTTAAGTATAAACAAACAATATACCAAAAGATAATTTATTATTTTATGCATAAATACTTAAATAAGAATAATAAAAGGGTACCCAAAAGTAGATTGTTATAAGAAAGAGTTTTAAAATATTAATGAAAAATATTAAAGAATACCTGACAAAACAATAAAACTGTGATTTAAGATATTTCCATATTGCTTCTTTTTAGAAGTTTCTTTTTTATTTTTTAAAGAATTCCTGCGACAATTTTCTTTTTATTTATTTATTTTTTATTTATTCATTTTTAGAGAGGAGAGGGAGAGACAGAGAGAGAGAGAGAGAGAGAGAGAGAGAGAGGAGAAGCTGGAAGCATCAACTCCCATATGTGCCTTGACCAGGCAAGCCCAGGGTTTCGAATCGGCGACCTCAGCATTTCCAGGTCGACGCTTTATCCACTGCGCCACCACAGGTCAGGTTCCATATTGCTTCTTGATTGAGGTCCTCACTTCCTACTGAAGTAGCAAGTGCAAGGGAATTAAAACATAGTATCTCACCTGATCAGGAGGTGGCACAGTGGCTAAAGCATCGGACTGGGACACAGAAGACCCAGGTTCGAGACCCTGAGGTCACTGGCATGAGTGTGGGGGTCGTAGACATGACTCCAAGGTTGCTGGCTTGAGCAAGGGGTCACTCATTCTGCTGTAGCCCCACCCCCATCAAAGCACATATGAGGAAGCAATTAATGAATATGGAGCCACAACAAAGACCTGATGCTTCTCATCTCTCTCCCTTCCTTCTTGTCTATCTGTCTCTCTCTTTGTCTCCGTCACAAAAAAATAAATTAAAAAATAAAACGTGGTAGTTCATCAAAGGTACAATGAGTATTTATGAAATGAGTAAATGTTACAAGCATAGTTCTGTCAATTTTTTTTCACCTATGGACGGAATGAACATTACCACAGGACTTAGAATATACTGTTGCGCAGAAGAATGTTAAAAACGAGTAAGGAATGTAAATCTGTGATTTCCTCATTGGGTGGCTGCCCAGGCGCCCACCTTAGAGAGAACACTGATGACAAGTGCCATTTTAACAACCGGTTCGCTGAACTCAAAAAGTTAGGTATTGGTTCTTCTGAACCAGTGGAAACCAGCTGAATCCCACCACGGTGTTAACCTAAATATAAAAAGCCATAGTAAGAGGCAACAAGGATTTATCTCAGATTTAAAAAAATTGCTACTTGGCCCTGGCCGGATACCCAGTGGTTAGAGCTTTGTCTTGAAGTGCAGAGGTTGCTGGTTCAATCCCTGGTCAGTGCACATACAGGAACAGATCTATGTTGCTGTCTCTCTCTCCCAAGTCAATAATAAAAATGATTAATAAAAAAGATATCTATTTGAGAAGCACCAATTCAAGCAGAAACCCAATAGTGTTCTCATTAGGTAATAAAGGCAAGGGAAAAGAAATAATTACATGAAAAAAAGAACTTCTATAGGTATAGATATGCTTGCATAATAATGCTAACTACAAAGCATGTCTTAATTCTCAGTCTGGTAGTTACAACAGACAGTTGTTTGGGACACAGGGCAGCTTCAGACCCATTCCAAGGGTTATTTTGTCCAGTTTTCACGTTACAAATGTTTGAGGAGTTGGACAAGCAAGGCAGTTTCTATGAGATGGCAGCTCAGACTCCGTGTTAACCTGACTTTGTTTATATTATTTTTTACATTATCGGACTTGACCAGGTGGTGGTGCAGTAGATAAAGCATCGGCCTGGAAGACAGAGGATCCAAGTTCGAAACCCTGAGGTTGCCAGCTTGAGTGCAGGCTCACCAGCTTGACCCCATGGTCGCTGGCTTGAGCAAGGGGTCACTGGCTCTGCTGTAGGGCCCCCCTATCCCATCAAGGCACATATGAGAAAGCAATCAATGAACAACTAAGGTGCCCAACAAAGAACTGATGCTTCTCATCTCTCTCCCTTCCTGTCTGTCTGTCTCTCTCTCTCTCTCTCTCTATCTCACACACACACACACACACACACACACACACACACAAATAATAACCTTGCATATTAGCACCAATAGAAAGTATTTTCTAGTAATGTAATTACTTTTCTTTCTCATAAAAATCCCTTGCCTTCACCCCATTATTGGAACATTATTTGGGTGTCAGGCCTGAATCAGTCGGTGCTTTCCAGGATTGCTGCAATTCTTTGATCTCAAACTCTTTTACTTCTCACTCTGGCTTTTTATTTAAAAAAAAGAATATATATATATATATATATATATATATATATATATATATATTTCTTTTTTTTTTTTTTCTTTTTTCTTTCTTAAATTGATTTTAGCAAGAGATGAAGGGAGAGAGAGACAGGAACATTAATCTGATCCTGTGTGTGCCCTGACTGGGGATCAAGCCGGCGACCTCCGCGCTTCTGGACAATGCTCTACCAAGCTCTCCAGCCAGGGCCGGCTCCTCTGTTTGTTCCTCCTTGAAGGGGGTCTAAACCCATGTGAATAGCAAGGGGATGAGAGGGTCTGAATCCCATGCCCAGTGATTTGAAACCAGGGGGTCTAAACCCCATGACCAGCTAAGGCAGGGAAGGTCACCCTGGGAGTGAGGTCCTTGTTTTCCCAGTTTTGCCCATTGCTTAGACACCTGGGGCTTCCATCCTGGTGGCCTCTGTGCGGGGCCAGTCCTTCTCGCTCTGCTCTGCTCGTGTCTAACTGCACGTCGCAATTCCATTAATAAATTACCACCCACAGAGCCCAAAAGTCACTTCTCAGCCCTCTGCTCATTTTTCCTGGACACTCTCTTCCGCGGCTCTGGTCCTGGACCCTGCGTGGTGGCCTGAGCGTGCCCCACGCAGCTGGGGCTGCAAGCTCGCCGGCCCACCTGTAACCCCTGCCAGTGCCCTTCCCACTGGGCCTAAGTGCGTTTAGGGTTTTCTTCTTCTTACCCTCTTGTATGACACTCTGGGTTTTATGGCAGCATTTTTAAGCAGAGAGATTTTATCCCTGACCTCTTCCTGGGGTTGTTCAGGCCGAATTGCCAGCTTTTCTGTGGGGTAAGGTGCGGTACAGGGCCGGAGAGCTCAGAACCCAGTGTGACTCTCGGTTTTCCTTCTCCCAGCTTAGCTGCAAGGCGATATCCAGGACGGAAGAATATAAAAGTTGAATTTGATGAAGCAGAATTTCTCTTGTGACTGCTGAAAAAAATATTGTAGTTAAAGGTCATGGAAATGTTTCTGGGCACAGCCTGCCGCGAGGGGGTGTAGCTCAGTGGTAGAGCGCGTGCTTAGCATGCACGAGGCCCCGGGTTCAATCCCCGGCACCTCCAGGTCTGTGCGGGGTCTGCTTTTGCAGAATCCAGTCTGCCGCTTCCTCTTTTCTGGTGCTTTCTTGTCTTTCCGGTGCCTTTTAACCCACAGGAGGAACCCGGAGAAATCACACCGGTGGTATTTCGGTTCACATCGCGGCATCGCTGTTTCCGGGCCGTGACAGCAGCGTCCTGGGCCGCCAAGCGGGGCGACAGGCGTGGGAAGCGCCCACTTCCGAGGGCTCCGGAGTCGGAAAACCGGGGCGGCCCCAGGGGAGCAAGCTCCATCCCCCCAGTTCACGTCCCAGGACCAGGGAAGAGGGGGACCCACAGGAAGAAAACGGGAGCCGGTGCGCAGCCCACGGGAAGTCTTCAGATCGCCCCGGTTCCTGGTGGGCTCCGGGGGCGAGGACCCCTCGAGGCGGGAAGGGCTTCCTCACCTGCCCCCTGGCGGCCCCCCATCTTTCCCTGCCCCCCCCCGAATACTGGATGGGCGTTTATTTGCCCCATTGTTCCCGACGTTCGAGTTGCATTAAAAAGTATGATGGAAGCTTTGCGTCTATAGTTCTTCTCGCGCTTACGTTCCAGCCTCCTTGTTGGGCCCGCCTCAAGCAGCGGCGCTTGGCTGATTTTAAAAGCTGAGTTAAAGAGGGAAATCAAAATAAAGAGAGACACCCCGCACCTCTTTTCTCACCCCTCCAGCCTCCATCCCCCCGGTTTGAAGGACCTCACACAGGCAGGTATGAACATCCCAACACACACACACACACACACACACACACACACACACACACACACACACACACACACTCCCAAGCGGCTGCGGGGCCAGCGCCTGGGCCAGAAGCGCTCAAGGACCCCGTGCAAGCCCTGGAAGAAGGGAGGGTCAGGGCTATTCTGGCGGAGAATTCTGGGAGCTCTGGTCAACAGTAGACTGCATGGAAGTCCACAGAGAGATTCCTGGCCAGGAGAGGCCCCAGGGTGTGAGCACCTCTTGCCCAGGCCTACACTGTGAGGCAAGGTGTATGCTCCAGAGTGTAAGGGGTATTTGTGTTTAACAGTACCTGAAATGGTTCATTGTGACGTAGTTCTTAAGTTAACCTTCCACACTGTCTCTTCCAACATGACCAACCGCCTCGCTCACCTGTACGCGGGATCCAGTCCTGTCTCTGTGGGCAGCACACTCGGGCCTGTGCTGGATGTTAGACTGTACACTTGACGTTACATTTTTGACAAGGTTCACAAAATTAGATTATGCAGGGTTAGGTGATGGTGTTTCCTTGATCCTCAGGGTTACCGACTGCGCCTGAAAATTAAATGACAAAAACAGGAGACCAGGACACAGATTTATTTAATAAGTTACACGGGACACGAGAGCCTTTGTAAGGGTATGAAGACCCAAAGAAACGTTAGACCTGAATATTTTATGCTAGGTTTGATGAAGAGCGTGGCAAGAAAAAAAAAATGCTGAGATGTCCTAAATCAGTGTTTATCAGTCGCTGGGCCACCGGAAATGTCCTGCCCATCAGCAAAAGAGCTAAGCACCCCGATGTCAAATGAAGATGACAGACCCAAGGATCCTAGTGGAATTCTCTCATGGCCCGGGTGAGTTCCGCTTTAGTGGTTCCTGAAGTAATTCTCCTATTTTCCCTGGTCCCCAAGTGTAGAAAGCTTAAAAACCACTGCCCTAAATTAAATTGCAGATGCCAGAGGGTGGAAAGAAGAGACAGCAACAGTTGATCACTAAAAAAATAAAGGGCGGCCTGACCTGTGGTGGCGCAGTGGATAAAGCATCGACCTGGAAATGCTGATGTCGCCGGTTCGAAACCCTGGGCTTGCCTGGTCAAGGCACATATGGGAGTTGATGCTTCCAGCTCCTCCCTCCTTCTCTCTCTCTCTCTCCCTCTCCTCTCTAAAATGAATAAATAAATAAAAATTTAAAAATAAAGGGCTAAACCAAAACAAACGGCTTACATTCTTGAGGTTATGCTGGAACTTTAAATTAATTTCCAGGTGGCTATTTTCCCGATTAGCTAAAGAGAATAACCTGGTGGCCTGGACCCCCGGAGCCTCCACTTCTTGTTGACACATGAACTTTCTGGACTGTGGCCCACGACCAACCCAAAGGAGCACACACGTCTTCCTTACAGACTCTGCACCTACCCCTGAGCTGGCTCTGCTTCACCTTGTCCTGCCCCCTTCATCTTTGACCAAATAAACCCGTTCTTTCAGAAAGCTTTTGACCGTGGAAGTTTTTTGTTTGTTTAACAAGTGGACAGTTGTGGAAAGAGAAGGTTGGTTCAGGAGTGCAAGGCCATCGAGTAAACTGGTGGACCTTAACAGGAGGACCTGTTTCCTAAGGGTCTTCCTGGCATCTCCTCGTCCTTAGAGGGTCCAGAAGGACACTACAGAGGGTCCTTGGGTTACGACAGTCGCGACTTACGACGTTTCGAGTTTATGAGGCTTACTCCCGTAAAAACTTAAAAAAATTGAGATGTAAGTGTTTTGACTTACGTCGTTAGTGTCGTACTTACGTGGCGAACTAGTTTGGTTGTGTGCATCGGAGGAATGCACAGTAAGGGGCGTATGAGTGAGGGAGTTGGTGGCCCCAGGACACTTACCTACGCCACTTTGGACTGTTCAAAGCGCAAGTGTTGCGTCTGTGTTAGGCTACTAGGGTATGTTTCGACTTACACGGAAGTTCGAGTTAGGTCACTATTGTAGGAACGGGACTGTGTCGTGATCTGAGGACCTCCTGCACTGTCCTGTGCCCGGAAGGCACCTGTCACAGGCCAGCATGTATGACCTGCTTCGGGAAGGAAGGCGAAGAATGACCTTCCTGCCTCTGCCATTTTCTCAAACTCCTCAGCTTAAAATATTCAGTATGTAAATGTGCTCTATTTGGGGTGAGTATGCACTGAACCCCATTAGTAACAAGATAGAATCTATCAGAGGAAAATTCAATCTAAACTTTATAGATTTTTATTTTTTCTAACAACTTTTATGGTAAAGATTTGTGGGGTTTTTTTGTGGCATAGATATATTATCTTAAGACTAAAGGTAGAATTTTAGGCTAAAGGAAGCTTTTTTGAAAATTTAAAAATGTTGATTAAAAAAACATGAATTTGTACTGCTACTTTCTCAGAGTTTGGAGAATGAAGACAATGAAGTGTATGTTTTAAGTGGGAGGATCTTCAGAATATCACTTCTAAAGTGGATTTTTTTCTGTCATTTAGGAATGCTGTAAACTTGAAAAAATTATTATTATGTTTTGGTAACAGCGATTGCACTTAGATAGATTTGAGTACTCTATAGCCACATATGGCTAATAGCAGCCATTTGGACAGTACAGGACACTTCTGTTGTTGAAAAGTTCTGTTGGATAACACTAAGTTAAAGTGTTTGTCTTTTGGAAGAGAAGACTTTAATCCAACCAAAAATTGTAAAATTTTACTTTTGAAGATATTATTAAAACATACAAAGTTTAAATAATTTTAGATAACGGAATGAAATTCATTTTTAAATGTCCAAATGGTCCCTTGAGGTAGAGGATTATAACCTGGCCATCATTCTAGTGTTTTGGAGGACTTTGATGACTGCAGATGGAAAAGTCAGCCATCCATAGAGCTTCCTGTGTAAAGTTTTTCTCAATAAAATTGATAAGGTCAGGAATTTGCCTTTGCCATTATGAGTGCTTTCACTTAATAAACATCAAAGGCGCCACCATGTGGCCACTTTGGGAAAACCAAAGTAATCCTTGAATGAATTTTGTGATGGCTGATATCTTTCCGTATGTACCGGTAGATTGTTGTTTCTGAACATGTTCTTCTGGATTCTTATAGGGCGATAGAGGGCATTTGTTAGTGATAATACTTATCTATGGGGTTCAATATTCATAACATCAATTTTCCCGATGTTGATTTTCCTCTAACAGTTCCAATATTTTTAGAGAGAAAGACTCTGAGACAGAGACAGGAGAAGAGGTGAGACGCATCAACTCATAGTTCTGTGACCTTAGTTGTTTATTGATTGTTTCTCATACACGCCTTCACTGGGGCTGTGCTGAGGTGGACGGGAGGGGCGCCCGCTGAGTCAGTGACCCCTTGGGCTCAAGCCAGCGACCTTGGGATCATGTTGATTATCCATGTTATCCCACGTTCAAGCCAGCTGTCCCATTGATGAATATGTTCTCCCATTTAGTAGAGTGTCTTCATTTCATTGATGAAAAAAATTTTCACTTTATTGTGAAAAAAACTTTCAGTTTGATGTAGCTGCATTTGTTTATTTTTTTAATGTTTCCCTTGCCCAAGGAGATAATCAGCAAAAATATTGTTACAAGAAAGTCCGAGATTTTACGGCCTATGTTTCCTTCTATCATTTTTATGGTTTTGAGGCTTACATTTAAGTCTCTAATGTATTTTGAGTTTATTCTTGGGCATAGTATAAGAGGTGGTCTAATATCATTTCTTGCATCTGTTTGTCCAATTTTCTCAACACCATTTATTGAATAGACTTTCTTTACTTCATTATATATTCTTGCTTCCTTTGTCAGATAGTAATTGGCCATAAGCCTTGGGTTTGTTTTGGGGCTCTCTATTCTATTCCATTGATTTATAGATCTGTTTTTATGTTAGTACCATGCTGTTTTGATTGTTATGGCCTTGTAGTATAGTTTGATATATGGTAGCATGACTTCTCCAACTTTTTCTTTCTCAAGATTGCTGTTACTATCTCTTATAGTACTCATTCATTTTTTAATTTTTTTATTTTTATTTTATTTTATTTTTGTGACAGAGGGAGGAAGACAGAGAGAGGGACAGACAGACAGAAAGAGAGAGAGATGAGAAGCATCAATTCTTCATTGAGGCACCTTAGTTGTTCATTGATTGCTTCTCATATATTCCTTGACCAGGGGGCTCTAGTTGAGCCCATGACCCCTTGTTCAAGCCAGCAACCTTGGCTCAAGCTAGTGATCATGGGGTCATGTCTATGATCCCACAATCAAGCCAGCAACCTTGGGGTTTTGAACCTGGGTCCTCTGTGTCCCAGGCTGATGCTCTATCCACTGTGCCAATGCCTGGTCAGGCATACCCACTAAATTCTTGGAATCTTGTGTCTTGATTGGAATTGTACTGACTCTATAGATTGCTTTGAGTAGTATGACATTTTGATGATATTAATCTTTATCCATGAGCATGGTATGTGCTTCCATGTATGTATTTTTATCCTCTTCAATTTCTTTCTTTAATGTCATAGTTTTCTGAGTACAGGCCTTTTACAACTTTGGTTACATTTATTTCTAAGTATTTTTGATGCAATTGTAAATAGGACTGTTTTCTGAATTTCCTTTTTTAAAGAATTTTTCCATTGAGAGAGAGAGAGAGAGAGAGAGAGGAATGGTGGGGAAAAGAGAGAGAGAGAGAGAGAAGTGTCAAGTTGTTCTTCCACCCTGTTGTTTCATTTAGTTGTGTACTCATTGATTGCTTCCTGTACGTGCCCCAACCAGGGATCGAATCCACAATTTCAGTGTGCTAAGATGACCTTTATCTACTGAGCAACCCTGCTAGGCAATTTCCCATTCTGATAATTCACCATTACTGTATGAAAATGCAATAGATTTCTGGATACTTATTTTGTATCCTGCTACTTTACTGAATTCATCAGTTCTAGTAGTTTTTTTGATGGACTTTTCAGTGTTCCTTCTATACAGTATTATGTCATCTGCAATTAATGACAGTTTTACTTCTTTCTATCCAATTTAGATGCCTTTTATTTCTACTTCTGGTCTGATTGCTGTGGCTAGGACTTCCAGTGCTGTGTTGAATAAGAGTGGTGAAAAGTAGACATTTGTGGACCCTGGCCATTGACTCAGTGAATAGAGCATCTGCTTGGTGTGAGGACATCCTGGGTTCGATCCCTGGTCAGGGCACACATGAGAAGCAACCATCTGTTTTTTTCCTCTTCCCTCTCTCCCTTCTCTTTCTCTTCCCCTCTTGAAGCCAGTCACTCAGTTGGTTTGAGCGTCAGCCCCAGACACTGAGAATAGCTCGTTTGATTCAAACAATGGCCCCAGATGGGGGTTACCAGGTGAATCCCGGGTGGATTCCAGTTGGGGTGCATGTGGGAGTCTGTCTCTCTATCCCCCCACCTCTAAAAAAAAGAAAAAGAAAAAGTAGATATTTTTGTCTTGTTTTGGATCTTAACGGAAACACTTAATTTTTGCCCATTGACTGTGATGTTAGCTGTCAGTTTGTCATAGATGGCCTTTATTAGGTTGAGGTATGTTCCCTGTGTTCTCACTTTGCTGAGAGTTTTGATCATAAGTGGGTGCTGGATTTTATCAAATGCTGTTTATTTATCTACTGATATTATAATGTGATTTTTCATCCTTCATTTTGTTTATGTGATGAATCCCCTTTATTGATTTGTGAACATTGTACCAGCCTTGCCTCCCTGGAATAAATCCCACTTGATTATAGTCTATGATCTTTTTAATGAATGTTTGGACCCGGTTTGCTAATATTTTGTTGAGAAGTTTAGTTTCTATGTTCATCAGGGATATTGACCTATAGCCGTTCTTCGTTGTGTCCTGACCTGGTTTTGGAATTTGAATAATGCTTATCTCATAAAATTAGCTTAAGAGTCTTCCCTCCTCTTGAAAATTTTAGAACAGTTTGAGAATAGGTGGTAGTTCTTTGAATGTTTGGTAAAATTTACTTGTGAAGCCACCCAGTTCCAGGACTTTAGTTTGCTGACAGTTTTTATTACTGCTTCAATTTTATTGGTTATCATTAGTGTTCAGTTTTTTTAGTTCTTCCAGATTCAGTTTTGGAAGATTGTATGTTTCTAGGAATTTATCCAGTGGTGGCATTCAAATAACTTAACAAGCGGTTCTCTGTCCTAATGACCATTTTAAGTATAAAAAGAACCATATATGAGAAGGTAGTTTATTATTTCATGCTGTTGTCATGAACAGTATCATTTCAACAGCTGGTTCGGGATCTGGGTGGTGGTGCAGGCTCTGATGGTGACCGAGGAGAGGCCGCTGCCCTGGAAGCAGGTACCAGGTGCTCCACGGCTTTCTCCAGTGTGCCTGCTTTCAGGTGGCACACCTCGCAGGACAGACCAATCCCAGATCCACTCACTGTTACAGCCGAGCCAGCCCTGGCCCTTGTGTGTGCGCCTGCACCTTGCACGGGGAGGGGGGGAAATGGGGGGGAGACCACCGGGTGGACCAGCTCCCAGACGATCCAGGCGCCACAGGCGGGGGTCCAGCTGCGTGAAGCCTTTTGGATTTCTATAAAACAGGGGCCGGGAAACTTTTTGGCTGAGAGAGCCATGAACGCCACATATTTTAAAATGTAATTCTGTGAGAGCCATACAACAACCCATGTACATAACACATTATCCAATAAAAATTTGGTGTTGTCCCAGAGGACAGCTGTGGTTGGCTCCAGCCACCTGCAACCATAAACATGAGCGGTGGGAAATAAATGGATTGTAATACATGAGAATGTTTTATATTTTTAACGTTATTTTTTTTTATTAAAGATTTGTCTGCGAGCCCGATGCAGCCCTCAAAAGAGCCACATCTGGCTCGCGAGCCATAGGTTCCCAACCCCTACTATAAAAGAAGAATATGTGGCAATATCTAAAAAGGCTTTGAACATTTTACTACAATTTTCAACATCCTATTTATGTGAATTAGGATTTTCTATCCTCAACACAATTAAGAGTAAAAAGAGAGGAATTCTTCAATGTATTGATGAGGAAATGAGAGTTTGCCTTTCAAATAGATGCCCAAACATTGAAGAAATCGCTAGGACACATTAGACTCATGTTTCTCATAAACACAATAATGAAAAAACTTAACACATTGGCGCTGGGACCTGCCAAATTGACTAAATCTTAATAAGAATGTGTCTATATATATATAAAAAGATAACTTTTTTGTCATTTTTAATCCCTTTTTTTATGAATTCTAAAAGGCATGACTCAAAAAATGTACCATAAAACTTTTTTTAATGTCAGAATAAATTTAATTTTGTCGTATTTATTTCGTTTAATTACCATAAAAGCACGCTTGGAGTTTATATTTTTTAAAAAAGACCTGTTTTGATGCTTATTTTCCAATCAGTTCTAATTTTGTGCATTTGCACCCGCCCTCTTTTTTATTTTGGCTTAGTTGGCGTAAATGTTTGTCTATTCTGTTGACTTTTCAGAAACCATATATTTTTTTATTAGTAGTCCACTTTTTAAAAAAAGCATTATTTCCTGAATTGGCCTCAGCCAACCCTTCCTTATTTTACATTCTTTTGGCGTATTTTGTGCATGCTGTAACACCTTGACGCTGAGAATTGGACTCCTTTATTTTTCGTTGTTATTAAGGCCCCTTCCATCTCCGAGGGGAGGTTTTTATTGACGTCGCCTGACGCGGTCTTCTGTTGCTATAGCGACCTCTCGGTCTTCTGTTGCTATAGCGACCTCCGCCGCGTTAGCCGAGGCTCGCCCCCCATTGGTTGGGAAAGGAGGACCCATCTTCCGAGGGGGATGCGCTGGGTGAAGCGGCGCAGCTGCGCGGAGGGGTCCCCGGGGTCCCCGGTGTCTCCCGGGCTGGGGGGCGGCTCCGCGGGGCGGCCGCGGGTCCGGAACGCGGCTTCCTGCCGTTTCAGCGGAGCGCGGCCTCGGGCGGGGGTGGGAGGGCCGATCCCCGAATGCCTGATTTTGTCTTGAGTACCTTCTCGAGGCAGGGCCTCGGCGGCGGGGGTGTAGCTCAGTGGTAGAGCGCGTGCTTAGCATGCACGAGGCCCCGGGTTCAATCCCCGGCACCTCCAGGCTCGGAGAAGACGAGCGCATCATTACTCAATGGACCTTTGGTTCCGTTTTCCAGTATTAGTTAGAAGAGAAAAGAACGCTGGACAGTTGTAAGAAAAGGCGCACTCGGGGCACACAACGCAGAGGGTGTATCCTTGAAGAATGTTATTATCCATTGTCACCCCCATCAATGCAGAGGATATATCCTTGAAGAATGTTATTCACTGATGTCACCCCCATCCATGCAACAAAAAGGAAACGTGGACATGACCTGGGTTGGTTGTCTTCAAGCCGGGATGATACCGTGATCGGAACTGCAGGTTGAGCAGAAAGAAAAACAGAGAAAATTTTACCAATCTGGAAAATTGAGAAATATATTTTTCATTGAAATGAATGTGCAGAAGTCACACTTCGGCCGAAATAGTTCCACTGAGAAGTATATCCGGCTGAAGACCTCAAAATTTCACAGATTAGGTTCCAGTTTTGTTGTCTTGATTCTTAGCAGAGAATTGGACTCACTAGATATTTACATAATTTTTCCTGAAACAGATGCGCCCTCTGTTGGCAAGGAATTTTCCAGACTCCTAATCAGTGGACCTTTGACCCCAACAGAGCGGGTGGCCCAGGAGAACTTGTGAGAGATGCAGAATGTCAGCTCGCCCCAGACCTACTAAACTAGAGGCAGCATTTCAACAGGGTCTCAGGATGATTCCTTTGTACATTGCAGTTTCAGAAACACCAGTTTGAGTGCTGTTAACTGCATCAAGAGGGTATTATAATATGACTACATGTTGTATTTTAATTTTATTCCAATTTCTTATTCTAAGGTAGAAAAAAATAATTGCAAAATTCTATATGTGTGTGTGTGTGAGAGAGGGGGGGGAAGAGAGAGAGATGAGAAGCATCAACTTATAGTTGAGGCACCTTAGTTGTTCATTGATTGGTTTCTCAAGTGTGCCTTGTGGTGGAGGACACACCTCTAGTGAGCAAGTGACCCCTTGCTCAAGCCAGCAACCTGTGAGGTCATGTCTATGAGACATGGCCCTCAGGGGTTTTGAACCTGAGTTCTCAGCATCGTAGGCCAAGGCTCTGTCTGCTGTGCCACCACGGTGGTCAGGCTGTATTTCTGTTTTTGAACCTTGTATGTTCTAATCATTGACCCTGTTTCCCCCTCAATGGTAATATGATATTTACTAATAGTTTTGAATCAATATACGTAATTTAATTAGATGTAGTTTCCTTTTTTATTTTATTTTATGTGAAAGGAGGGGAGATAGACTTCCTATGCGCCCTGACCGGGATCTACCTGGCATTTCCTGTCGGGGGCCAGTGCTCGAATCAATAGAGCTATCCTCAGCACCTGAGACCAACGCTGGAACCAGTCAAGCCGCTGGAGGGGAAGAGTAAGAGGAGGGGGAGGGGAGGGGCGTCCTGACTGGGGATTGAACCTGGGAGTCTGCAAGTGGGGCTGGTGCTCTATCCAGTGAGCCAACCAGCCAGGGTCAAGTTTCTTGTCTCTTAATAAAAAATTTGCAACTTTCGTAATCCAGATTGTGCTAACTTCCAATATGAACAGGGAAATGAGTACACTTGTCTCTGCTTGGCAACATTTTGTTTATTTATTTTTTAAATAGAATTTATCAAGGTGACACTGGTTCACAACATTATACAGGGTTCAGGCGCACAGTTTTGCCACATGTCTTCTGTACGCTGTGTTGTGTATTCACCCCACAAGTCAAATCTCTATCCATCACCGTTTATTCCACGTATACCCCCCCTAACCCTGTAATCACCACACTGTTGTGGCGTCCATGAGTTTTTCTCTTTTTTCATCTGTTTTTGCTCAAACTCTCTGCCCCTCCTCACACACGCCCCCACCCCCACAGCTGTCCGCCCCAGCTCTCTACCTGTGAGTCTGTTCCTATGTATTTGCTTGTGAGTTCATGTTGTGCATTAGCTCTCACATAGGAGTGAAGCTATGTGGTACTCATTGTTCTCTGACTGGTTTATTTCACTTCTCATAATGCCGTCTAGGTGTGCTTGGCAAAGTTGAAAAAAGAATAAGGTTTTGTAATCATTTCAAAATTCATAGCTGCCTCTTTCTCACCAAATTCTCAGGAACTTTTGTGCTAACCGTCCATTTGTGTTCTCAGCTCTGGGATGGATTTTGAATGTCCGAAACCCTCAGCTGCTGCACTCAAAGTGTGGGCTGGAGGACTGATCAAGAACTGGGACATCTATAGTTCCCCGAGTATGGAAAATGTCAGGCCGCCTCTCTCTGTGTGAAGTCATTAGGTATTTTTTAAATGAGAAATTAAGTTTCAAAAGACACACTTTCTCAAGCTAAGATGTCTTGGTTTAGAAAAGATTGGCACAAAATAGTTAAAGTGATGAAAAGCAAAGACCTGCACCAAGACTACCATCTAGCGAGGCTGTCGTTTGACAGTAAAGGAGAAACGAAGAGCTTCCCAAACAAGAGAGAGCTAATGGAGTTCATTACCACCCAACCAGTGTTACAGGAAGTGGTAAAGGGACTTTAAGAAGGAGAGAGAGCCTGACCAGGCGGTGGTCCAGTCGTTAGAGCGTAGGCCTGGGATGCTGAGCTGAGGACTCAGGTGTGAAACCCCGAGGTTGCCAACTTGAGCACAAGCTCACCAGCTTGTGTGGTGCCCGCTCTCCAGCTTGAGCGTGGGATCACAGACATGACCCCATGGTCACTGGCTTGAGTCCAAGGTCTCTGGCTTGAGCAAGGGGTCACTCTCTCTGCTGGAGCCGCCCCTACCCAGTCAAGGCACATATGAGAAAGCAATCAATGAACAACTAAGGTGCTGCAATGAAGAACTGATGCTTCTCTTCTCTCTCCTTTCCTGTCTGTCCCTCTCTCTGTCTCTGTCACAAAAAACTCTCCAAAAATCCTGGAAATGCTGAGGTCGCTGGTTCAAAACCCTGGGCTTGCCTGGTCAAGGCACATATCAGAGTTGATGCTTCCTGCTCCTCCCCCTTCTCTCTCTTTCCCTCTCTCCTTCTCTCTTTTCTCTCTCTCTATAAATAGGAATAAATAAAATCTAAAATAAATAAATAATTAGTAACGCCGAGTAATGGATATGTGAGAATTCATTGTAATATTCCTTTTACTCTTAAATATGCAAAAGAGTCTACCATAAAAAAGAAAAGGAAAAATACTGATTGACTCACAAAAGAGGGAATAGAAAATCTGAATAATCTTATTTTAATTAAAGAAATTTAATAACTGAACAATAACCTTCCAAAATACAAAGTATCAGAACTGGATGGGGTCATTGGGGAATTATACATTTAAGGAAGACATCATAACAATTATTCCCAAAGGATTGAATTAGAAAGAATACTTGCCAACTCGTTCAAGGAGGCCAACATTACCCTAACACCAAAACTAGACAAAGATATTACAAGAAAAGAAAACCGCAGGTCAATCTCTCTCATGAACATACATGCAAACATTAGCAAACTGAATCCAGCAGCTCATAGAAAGACTTACACACCATGTATGTCTAAATGGAATTCACCCAAGGTACGCAAGGCCGGTTCAACATTTGAAAATCAATTAATGTCATCTATCACATCAACAGGCTAATGAAAAACGATCACACGGTCATATCAATAGATGCAGAAAAAGCATTTGATAAAATCCAACTCATTTATGATAAAAAAAACTTTCAGCAAATTTAAAATAGAAGGGAATGTCTTTGATTTGATTCTTTTTAAAAAGCTATAAAAAATCGATAGCCAACGTCCTACTTAATGAGGAGAAACTGGAAGCCTCCAGCTAATATCGGGATGTCCCCTCTTAACACTCCGTTCCAGTGTCCTGTTGGAATTCCTGACTAATTCAGTCTGTCAAGAAGAGGAAGTAAAACTATGTACAAGACCTGTACTGACACATCCATCATTGGCACCCCAAGTCCACAGTTTACATTAAGATGTACACTTGGTGTCCTATCTTCTGCTATGAGTTTTGAGAAATGTCTAATGGCGTATGTCCCCCACGATAGTATCACCCCTGGTGGTCTTCCCTCAGCGATGAATGAGAGTCCCCGTTGTTCCACAGTCTCTCCAGCACTTGGTGTCACTGTTGCAGATTTCCGCGGTTCCACTTGTGTCACTGTTGCAGATTTCTGCCATTCCACCTGTTGTGTTGTGGTGTCTCCTTTTAATTGCTTTTCCCTGATGATGTGTGAGTGGAGCATCTTTTCCTGGGCTTATCTGCCATCTGTAGATCTTCTTTGGTGAGGTGTCTGTTTATATATTTTGCCCGCTTTTATTTATTTTTTTATACAATTGTTTATTTTCTTTTTGAATTTTAAGAGTTCTTTGCCTATGTTGAAAACTTGTCTCTATAAATGCAAATATTTTTTTTTCCTGGTCCATGGCTTGTATTTCTCATAGCAGACTTTTTTTTTTTTAAAGGGTGGGAAAGGCTTAGTTTTTTGTTTTGTTTTTTAATTTTATTTATTCATTTTAGAGAGGAGAGAGAGAGGGAGAGAGAGAGAGACAGAGAGAGAGGAGAGAGAGACAGGGGGGAGGAGCTGGAAGCATCAACTCCCATATGTGCCTTGACCAGGCAAGCCCAGGGTTTCGAACGGAGACCTCAGCATTTCCAGGTGGATGCTTTATCCACTGCGCCACCACAGGTCAGGCTGACTTTTTTTTTTTTTTGAAGTCCAATTTATCAATTACTTTTTTAATGAATTGTGCTTTTGCTGTTGCCAAGATCCCCCTTGAAGAGCCGCCATTCTGTAGGAGAAATGAAAAGCCACAGGCAGCTTCTTCCGCTCCCTGAGCGGTGAGAAAAGCGCGCTCAGTGGCGACGCGAAGGTCCGTGTCGGCTGAGCCTCTGCCTCTGGTGACGAAAGTCTGGACAGGATTGTCACTCTTTTCATCCACTGGACCGGTGGTTTGTTTTCTCTTTTCTTTTCCCATCCGAATGGGATCAGATCGAGAGCAGCAGCATCACAGATTCCTTTGACCATTTTTAACCTACTGTGCTGCAAAGAATTTGGGTCGTAGTTTCCACGAGCCTTTTTGGCTAGTAGCATGTTCTTTTCGAGGGTCAGAACAGTTCCTTAATTCTTCCCGCCTAGGATTTTGGTTTGGTCAACAGAAGAAAGAACGGTCGTGCTGCAGTTACTTAGGAAAGCTGTGCTCCGTTCTCAGCAGCGAAGGAAACTGGATGCTGCTCTGGCGTCTCAGAATGTCACTTGAACCTGGCTACTGTGGCGCAGCGCAAAGTGGGAATGTCACCTGAACCTGGCTACCGTGGCGCAGCGCAAAGTGGGAATGTCACCTGAACCTGGCTACCGTGGCGCAGCGCAAAGTGGGAATGTCACCCGAAACTGGCTACTGTGGCGCAGCGCAAAGTGGGAATGTCACCTGAACCTGGCTACTGTGGCGCAGCGCAAACTAGGAAAACGCTTTGCGCATTTCACAGGATAGGGACTCTGCAAAGGAGCTTCCACCCCAGGGGATGTAGCTCAGTGGAAGAGCGCTTGCTTCGCATGTAAGAGGCCCCGGGTTCAATCCCCGGCATCTCCACGAGGGTCGTTTTCTGAACCAGTCTTGTTTCTGGCCCTAAATGACTAATAAGCACAACATTCTAGGTTCAGCTTTTTCAACCATTCTTGTCTCTCGCCTAAAATGACTAAGTGCAATATTCCAGGTTCTCTCTTTGCAGTCATTCCTGCCCCTGGCCTTGAGTTATCAAATACAATATCCTACTTCTTTCTAATTTTTCCCGTTATCATTTCTTTAAATTGAGCTATATTCCCACCTGCATGTTGATGTCTTTTCCGTTTGGCTAACTAACCACTTCCTGGAGATTTCCCCGGGGTGTTTTTTATAATGTACAAAACCAGAGGGACAATTTAGAAGTAACCTCATGCTACGAATGGATCCAGGAAGTTGGAATATAGCAACATATCAAATCGTTTAGCTCCATCGAATGAGGTCCTAGCCATTCCCACTTTCCACTGGAAAATAATCAGTAAAAATAAAACCTCTTAGTAATTTTTTAAGGGCAGTGGAAAGCAGCATGATTTTTTTAGTATTGATATGGTTGTTGCATATCAGTCTTCAAGAGTTCATCCTAAGCCCGTAGGAGGCATTTCTTCATATATGGTAGTGACTAATCTAGTTACTTTATTTTTCTCCGCCTCTTCCGCTTTACTCAAGTTTCTGTGTGGGATGGTCCAGGGCGGGAGGTCTGGGAAAGCAGTCAATGTTCAGAATAGCCTCTGGAAATGGAAGGCCGAGTTGGTTGGGAAGCCGAAAAATGACTGCCTGGCTGAACCCAGGGTCGAGTTGAGGCTGCATTCTGGGCAACGGCGGGTGTACGAATATCTAATGTGATTTCTGCATTGCACTTCTTCCTTGATTTAATGGAGTGCTTTGGAATATTAACAATAAAAAAGCAATAATTAATTTACTCTAGTGTTTCTGTTCAGATTTAAAAATACTAAAAAATGTCACCAGGTGCCCTTGTGAAGAGAGGTTTCAATGCTTTATTTAATATGTATTTGTTTTGTGCTTTCTCTATGGTGTGATGTAACTGCTAAGTCAGAGGGTAGACCTGAGAGGAAGGGAGAGCAGATGCATCAGTAATATTTGCAACTCTGTATCATAATTACGTACTGGAGGTTTGTAAAAGACACAAGGGGACACAAGAGAGTAGGACAGAGGTCCCCAAACTACGGCCCTCGGGCCGCATGCGGCCCCCTGAGGCCATTTATCCGGCCCCCGCCGCACTTCTGGAAGGGGCACCTCTTTCATTGGTGGTCAGTGAGAGGAGCATAGTTCTCATTGAAATACTGGTCAGTTTGTTGATTTAAATTTACTTGTTCTTTATTTCAAATATTGTATTTGTTCCCGTTTTATTTTTTTACTTTAAAATAAGAGATGTGCAGTGTGCATAGGGATTTGTTCATAGTTTTTTTTTATAGTCCGGCCCTCCAACAAGCTGAGGGACAGTGAACTGGCCCCCTGTGTAAAAAGTTTGGGGACCCCTGGAGTAGGATCAACTCTTCTGGAGGAGGTAGGTCAGGGAACGCTTCACAAAAAATAGACACTGTGATGTGTGTTCAAGGATAAGTGGGGGGTTGAGAGCTGGAAATGACCATCAAAACGTTACTCCATGATCTACTCGGAATAAACACCATGTGTGTGACACGAATGAACACATGAAAGAAAACGCTGGAATATTTAGTTAGTTACGAATGGATGGAACACAGGGTGAGACCGGGAAACATAGAAGATGATGTAGGTTTTAACTCCCATCACCTTTGTCACCTCCCTCCCCTCTGGTGATCTTCAGTTTGTTATATTTGTATGAGTCTCTCCTTGGTTTTTTTGTCCATTCGTTTTGGCTATGGTAATGAACATGGACATACCTGTATCTTTTTGAACTAGTGTTTTTATTTTCTTCCGATAAATTCTGAGAAGTGGAATTGCTGGGTCGTAGGGTAGTTAATTTTAGTTGTGTTGAGGAATCTCCAGAGTATTTTCCACCGTGGCTGCACCGATTTACACTTCCGCCGACAGTGAGTGTGCAAGGGTCTGCTTTTCTCCACCTCCTCACCAGCATTGGTTATTTGTTGGCTTTTGGATAACAGCCATTCTGACAGATGTGCAGTGATCTCTCAGGGTGGTTTTGATGGACATTTCTTTGATGATTAGTAATATTGAGCATCTTTTCATGTGCCTGTTGGCCATCCGCATGTCTTTTTTGAAAAAAAAACATCTATTTCAGATACTCTGCCCATTTTGTAATTGGGTTTTGTTGCTGGGTTGAGTCATACAAGATCTTTATATGTTTTGGACGTTAACCCCTTATTGGATATATGATATGCAAATATTTTCTCCTATTCAGTCTCTGTCAATGTCAGTTATGTCACATTGGTCTAATGTGTCATGTAAGGCTGATGTTTTGATTCATTGATTTTCTGTTTGGATGATCTGTCTACAGTTGTCAATGGAGCATTAAAATTCTTAACTATGTTTTTTTTTTTTTGCTTTTTTATATTTTTCCGAAGCTGGAAACGGGGAGAGACAGTCAGACAGACTCCTGCATGCGCCCGACCGGGATCCACCCGGCACGCCCACCAGGGGCAACGCTCTGCCCACCAGGGGGCGATGCTCTGCCCCTCCGGGGCGTCGCTCTGTTGCGACCAGAGCCACTCTAGCTCCTGGGGCAGAGGCCAAGGAGCCATCCCCAGTGCCCAGGCCATCTTTGCTCCAGTGGAGCCTTGGCTGCGGGAGGGGAAGAGAGAGACAGAGAGGAAGGAGAGGGGGAGGGGTGGAGAAGCAGATGGGCGCTTCTCCTGTGTGCCCTGGCCGGGAATCGAACCCGGGACCCCTTGCACACCAGGCCAACGCTCTACCACTGAGCCAACCGGCCAAGGCTGATTTGATTTTTTTTTTTTTTTTTACTGTTTCTTCCCTTAGTTCTGTAAATAGTTGCTTTATATCTTCCAGTGCTGATTCAGTGCATATAAATAGTGTTATATCTTCTTGATGTAGTGCCCCCTTTATCTTTACAAAACATCCGTCTTTGTGTTTTGTTACTGTTGTTGTCTTGACATCAGTGTGTCAGATATAAGGGGGGCTACACCTGCTCTTTTGTGGATGTTATTTGCTTGAGAATCATTTCCTACTCTTTCATTTACATTTGTCTTTCATCTAAATTTGTCTTTGCTCCTTAGATGTGTCTTTTGAAGGCAGCATATGGTTGGGTTTTTATTTGATCCAAACTGCTACTCTGTTTGCCATTGTTGGTGAATTCGGTCTATTTACATTTAGGGTAATTATTGATGCATGAGGATTTCTTATAGCCATTTTATGTTTTCTTTTTTAGTAGCTCTGTTTCTCCATTGGTTCTTTTCCTTGGCATTTTTGTCAGTTTTGTTTGGTGTTATTCCATGCTTCTTTTTTCTGTATTCCTTTCTCTAATTTATGTGTCTCAATTTTGACTTTTTTGTGAGTGGCTACCATTTGTTTATTGAAAAAGAATGTTTCATATATACAGTAGTCCTTTGTCTTTTTTTTTTCTTTTTAATTTTTCTGAAGCTGGAAATGGGGAGAGACAGACAGACTCCCGCATGCGCCCAACCGGGATCCACCCGGCACGCCCACCAGGGGCGACGCTCTGCCCACCAGGGGGCGATGCTCTGCCCCTCTGGGGCGTAGCTCTGCTGTGACCAGAGCCACTCTAGTGCCTGGGGCAGAGGCCAAGGAGCCATCCCCAGCGCCCGGGCCATCCCCGCTCCAATGGAGCCTTGGCTGCGGGAGGGGAAGAGAGAGACAGAGAGGAAGTAGGGGGTGGGGGGTGGAGAAGCAAATGGGCGCTTCTCCCTATGTGCCCTGGCCGGGAATCGAACCCTGGTCCCCCGCACGCCAGGCCGACGCTCTACCGCTGAGCCAACCGGCCAGGGCCAGTTCTTTGTCTTTTAAATGTATCTGACTTTCATCCTCCTTCGCTAAGTCAGACCTTTATGCCATCTTCTTTTATGTTTTTATTGTTACAGATGATCCTTTTTATGCTATAGTTTGTTGGAAATTTTACTCATAGTTTTGTCACATTTTGTTATTTGTTTTAGGTAGAATAATCCTATTGAGTATTTTCTGCAGTGGGTGTTTTTGGTAATAAATTCCCTCAGCTTCTGTATGTTTAAAAAAATCTTTATTTCTTATTCATTTAAAGGATAACTTTGCTGGATATATGTGGGGTTTTTTTTGGCTGGTAATTTCTCTTTCTATAATTTAAATTATATACTCTCTTCTGGCTTGTAAAGTTTCTGCTGTAAAGTTCAATGACGACCTAATGGTCTTCCCTTTATATGTTACTTTCTTCTTTTGTCTGGCTGCTTTGAGAATTCTTTCTTTGTCATTAATTTTTGACAGTTTTGATACAATGTGCTTTGGAGAAAGCCTTTTTCAGTTAACTAGGTGCCTTCTGTTTGCTTCTGTTTGTTGGATTTGTGAATTGAACTCTTTCCATGTTTGGGAAGTTCTCATCAATTATTTATTTGAATAAGCTCTTCATTCCTTCATCTCTCCCTCTCTTCTTCTGGTCCCTACTATTCTTAGATTGCTCTTGATGATGGAGTCAGACAGTTCTCACAGAGCTATATCGTTTTTTTAATGCTCAGGCCTCTCCTTCCTGCGGCATCATTTCAGATGTCCATCTGAGTGCAAGCTGCCTGTGTGTGTTGTCTCACATCTTGTTGAGTATTTTCAGAACTTTAATCTTGCAGTCTCTGTCATTTGTATCCTAAATTTCCATGTGCTTAAGTTTGTTTTCTGGAGATTTAATTTTTCTTTCTGAACTGCATCGCTCCCTTGGTTATTCACGGTGTTTGATGGGTTCCTTCTCTGTTTGGACATCTGTGTGAGTGGCTCTTCTCTAGTAGATTCTACCAAGAGGTCTTTCTACAACTTCCCAGTAGATGGTGCTGAATGACAAGTTTTAGCTCTCTGTGCTGACACCCCCCCCCCCCCCCCCCCCCGTGATGCAGGCTGCTGTCCTCGTCGCTGTGTGTGATGCTGGTGGTGGGGTGGGCTGGGACCACCAGGTTCCGTCTTCGATTTTCCTCCTAATGAGGGCGCCCTTGGGCCTCTGCATGTACCTTCCCTGTGGCCGGAGGGGACCAGACACAGAGCACCCCCTTTGCACAGAAGAACAGTGGTTGTGTAGTGTCAGTCAATTCTTCTCAGCCTGGAGCACCAACCACGGAACCATCATGACTGTTCCCAGTGCTGCATCCCCTGCCTGGGTCCCTGCACTCAGCCATTGCTCCAGCTTCCTCCTGTGGGAGTGCTCCCTGGATCTCTCTGCTCCTCTCAGCAGAAGGACAGTCTCCTCCTGTGGGAGTGCTCCCTGGATCTCTCTGCTCCTCTCAGCAGAAGAACAGCTTCCTCCTGTGGGAGTGCTCCCTGGATCTCTCTGCTCCTCTCAGCAGAAAGACAGTCTCCTCCTGTGGGAGTGCCCCCTAGATCTCTCTGCTCCTCTCAGCAGGACAGTCTCCTCCTGTGGGAGTGCTCCCTGGATCTCTCTGCTCCTCTCAGCAGGACAGTCTCCTCCTGTGGGAGTGCTCCCTGGATCTCTCTGTTCCTCTCAGCGGAAGGACAGTCTCCTCCTGTGGGAGTGCTCCCTGGATCTCTCTGCTCCTCTCAGCAGAAGGACAGCTTCCTCCTGTGGGAGTGCTCCCTGGATCTCCCTGCTCCTCTCAGCAGAAAGACAGCTTCCTCCTGTGGGGGTGCTCCCTGGATCTCTCTGCTCCTCTCAGCAGAAGAACAGCTTCCTCCTGTGGGAGTGCTCCCTGGATCTCTCTGCTCCTCTCAGCAGAAAGACAGTCTCCTCCTGTGGGAGTGCCCCCTAGATCTCTCTGCTCCTCTCAGCAGGACAGCCTCCTCCTGTGGGGGTGCTCCCTGGATCTCTCTGCTCCTCTCAGCAGGACAGTCTCCTCCTGTGGGAGTGCTCCCTGGATCTCTCTGCTCCTCTCAGCGGAAGGACAGTCTCCTCCTGTGGGAGTGCTCCCTGGATCTCTCTGCTCCTCTCAGCGGAAGGACAGTCTCCTCCTGTGGGAGTGCTCCCTGGATCTCTCTGCTCCTCTCAGCAGAAGGACAGCTTCCTCCTGTGGGAGTGCTCCCTGGATCTCTCTGCTCCTCTCAGCAGAAGAACAGCTTCCTCCTGTGGGAGTGCTCCCTGGATCTCTCTGCTCCTCTCAGCAGGACAGTCTCCTCCTGTGGGAGTGCCCCCTAGATCTCTCTGTTCCTCTCAGCAGAAGAACAGCTTCCTCCTGTGGGAGTGCTCCCTGGATCTCTCTGCTCCTCTCAGCAGAACAGCTTCCTCCTGTGGGAGTGCTCCCTGGATCTCTCTGCTCCTCTCAGCAGGACAGTCTCCTCCTGTGGGAGTGCTCCCTGGATCTCTCTGCTCCTCTCAGCAGAAGGACAGTCTCCTCCTGTGGGAGTGCTCCCTAGATCTCTCTGCTCCTCTCAGCAGAAGGACAGTCTCCTCCTGTGGGAGTGCTCCCTGGATCTCTCTGCTCCTCTCAGCGGAAGGACAGTCTCCTCCTGTGGGAGTGCCCCCTAGATCTCTCTGCTCCTCTCAGCAGGACAGTCTCCTCCTGTGGGAGTGCTCCCTGGATCTCTCTGCTCCTCTCAGCGGAAGGACAGTCTCCTCCTGTGGGAGTGCTCCCTGGATCTCTCTGCTCCTCTCAGCAGGACAGTCTCCTCCTGTGGGAGTGCTCCCTGGATCTCTCTGCTCCTCTCAGCGGAAGGACAGTCTCCTCCTGTGGGAGTGCTCCCTGGATCTCTCTGCTCCTCTCAGCGGAAGGACAGTCTCCTCCTGTGGGAGTGCTCCCTGGATCTCTCTGCTCCTCTCAGCGGAAGGACAGTCTCCTCCTGTGGGGGTGCTCCCTGGATTGCTCTGCTCCTCTCAGCAGAAGGACAGTCTCCTCCTGTGGGAGTGCTCCCTGGATCGCTCTGCATCTCTCAGCAGAAAGACAGCTTCCTCCTGTGGGAGTGCTCCCTGGATCTCTCTGCTCCTCTCAGCAGAAAGACAGCTTCCTCCTGTGGGAGTGCTCCCTGGATTGCTCTGCTCCTCTCAGCGGAAGGACAGTCTCCTCCTGTGGGAGTGCTCCCTGGATCTCTCTGCTCCTCTCAGCGGAAGGACAGTCTCCTCCTGTGGGAGTGCTCCCTGGATCTCTCTGCTCCTCTCAGCAGAAGGACAGCTTCCTCCTGTGGGAGTGCTCCCTGGATCTCTCTGCTCCTCTCAGCAGAAGAACAGCTTCCTCCTGTGGGAGTGCTCCCTGGATCTCTCTGCTCCTCTCAGCAGGACAGTCTCCTCCTGTGGGAGTGCCCCCTAGATCTCTCTGCTACTCTCAGCGGAAGGACAGTCTCCTCCTGTGGGAGTGCTCCCTGGATCTCTCTGCTCCTCTCAGCAGAACAGCTTCCTCCTGTGGGAGTGCTCCCTGGATCTCTCTGCTCCTCTCAGCAGGACAGTCTCCTCCTGTGGGAGTGCTCCCTGGATCTCTCTGCTCCTCTCAGCAGAAGGACAGTCTCCTCCTGTGGGAGTGCTCCCTAGATCTCTCTGCTCCTCTCAGCGGAAGGACAGTCTCCTCCTGTGGGAGTGCCCCCTAGATCTCTCTGCTCCTCTCAGCAGAAGAACAGCTTCCTCCTGTGGGAGTGCTCCCTGGATCTCTCTGCTCCTCTCAGCAGAAGGACAGTCTCCTCCTGTGGGAGTGCTCCCTGGATCTCTCTGCTCCTCTCAGCAGAAGGACAGTCTCCTCCTGTGGGAGTGCTCCCTGGATCTCTCTGCTCCTCTCAGCAGAAGGACAGTCTCCTCCTGTGGGAGTGCTCCCTGGATCTCTCTGCTCCTCTCAGCAGAAGGACAGTCTCCTCCTGTGGGAGTGCTCCCTGGATCTCTCTGCTCCTCTCAGCGGAAGGACAGTCTCCTCCTGTGGGAGTGCTCCCTGGATCTCTCTGCTCCTCTCAGCAGAAGGACAGTCTCCTCCTGTGGGAGTGCTCCCTGGATTGCTCTGCTCCTCTCAGCAGAAGGACAGTCTCCTCCTGTGGGAGTGCTCCCTGGATCTCTCTGCTCCTCTCAGCAGGACAGTCTCCTCCTGTGGGAGTGCTCCCTGGATCGCTCTGCATCTCTCAGCAGGACAGTCTCCTCCTGTGGGAGTGCTCCCTGGATCTCTCTGCTCCTCTCAGCAGAAGGACAGTCTCCTCCTGTGGGGGTGCCCCCTGGATCTCTCTGCTCCTCTCAGCAGAAGGACAGTCTCCTCCTGTGGGAGTGCTCCCTGGATCTCTCTGCTCCTCTCAGCAGAAGGACAGTCTCCTCCTGTGGGAGTGCTCCCTGGATCTCTCTGCTCCTCTCAGCAGAAGGACAGTCTCCTCCTGTGGGAGTGCTCCCTGGATCTCTCTGCATCTCTCAGCAGGACAGTCTCCTCCTGTGGGAGTGCTCCCTGGATCTCTCTGCTCCTCTCAGCGGAAGGACAGTCTCCTCCTGTGGGAGTGCTCCCTAGATTGCTCTGCTCCTCTCAGCAGGACAGTCTCCTCCTGTGGGAGTGCTCCCTGGATCTCTCTGCTCCTCTCAGCAGAAAGACAGTCTCCTCCTGTGGGAGTGCTCCCTGGATCTCTCTGCTCCTCTCAGGCACAGCTGGGATTCCTCCCTCTCCAGGCTGAACCCCATGTGAACCCTCAGCTGCAGGGTGCATGCCTGGCTCCCCCCTTTCCTGACTCCCCCGTCCACTCCTGCTTGTCCACCTTTAGTTGATTCAACGTGTGGCTCTCACGGGTACCTGTACACTAAGCTAGTGCTCTTTTATTGAGTTATCAATGTTCAACTTGTTAAGAATGTCAGAGGGGGAGGACAAGGAGGTCTTCCAGGCCGCCCTTCCCCTGACATCACTCCAGTGTCTCACTGTTTTGATTGCAATTCCTTAATGACAAATGATGTCAAACATCTTTTGTGTACTTACAGAGGTTCCTCGTCTATCACAGGGGTTACGTTCCATAACTTCCTATAATAGACGGAAAGCCCTAAAGCAGCGACCCTGTATTTATTTTATTATTTACATATATTTTAAGGCTTTATTTCAATTTGATATTCTTTTAATATGTTTTTTTTTTTGTATCTTTCTGAAGTTGGAAACAGGGAGGCAGTCAGACAGACTCCTGCATGTGCCCGACCATGATCCACCTGGCACGCCCACCAGGGGTCGATGCTCTGCCCATCTGGGGCGTTGCTCTGTCGCGACCAGAGCCATTCTAGCACCTGAGGCAGAGGCCATGGAGCCATCCTCAGTGCCCAGGCCATCTTTGCTCCAATGGAGAGGGTGAGGGGTGGAGAAGCAGATGGGCACTTCTCCTGTGTGCCCTGGCTGGGAATCGAACCCAGGACTCCTGCACACCAGGCCGACGCTCTACCACTGAGCCAACCGGCCAGGGCCTAATATGTTTTAATTAATATTTTTATATTGTTTTCAATTATTTAGGCTAGAAAATGCTTATTTTACTGCAAAAATAATTAAAATAATAAATATATAAAAATACCTATATACTGCAAAATCCTGGGATATAGAGAAAAAAAATCCATCATACAAAATTAGATATATACAATTTAAAAATCTGCAATACAGTGAGATCACAAAAAGTGAACTGTGATATGGTGAAAGACGACTGTTTTTGCACCCGTATATCTTCTCTCGTGGGTATGTGCTCAGAAGTTTTGCTCAGAAGTTTTTATTTCCCCTTTGTATTTGAAGGATAGCTTTGATGGATATAGTATTCTTGGCTGGTACCTCCTCTCTTTCAGTACTTTGAATGTTTGGGTCCACTCTCTTCTGACTTGTAGAGTTTCTGCTGAGAAGTCTGATGATGATCTACTGGGCCTTCCTTTATATGTTATGTCCTTCTTTTTCATATCTGCCTTGAGGGTTGTTTCTTTGTCATTAATTTTTGACAATTTTATAATGATGTACCTTGGAGAAAGTCTGTTTGGGTTGAGGTAACTTGATGTTCTGTTTGCTTCTTGGATTTTGATATACTAATTATTCTTATATTGCTCTTTCATATGGAGTCAGACAATTCTTGTAGAGATCTATCATTAAAAAAATTTTGTGTGTGCGTAGGAATCGCCTATACTTCAGAATGCTTTATTAAGATCTTATTGCTGGCCTGACCTGTGGTGGTGCAGTGGATAAAGCGTCGACCTGGAAATGCTGAGGTTGCCGGTTTGAAACCCTGGGCTTGCCTGGTCAAGGCACATATGGGAGTTGATGCTTCCAGCTCCTCCCTCCTTCTCTCTCTCTCTGTCTCTCTCTCCTCTCTGTCTCTCTCTCTCCCTCTCTCTATCCTCTCTAAAAATGAATAAATAAATAAAATAAAAAGATCTTATTGCTTATGTAGTTAGATGCTGATTGAGCTATACAAGTTTCCCTGAGCCTGGTCCCAGGTCACTCTGTGTAGAGCTTCCGTGGCTGCTGGAAGCTGGGACACCCCTAGGCAGGGGCAGGACCTACAGTGGGGAGGACAGTGACTCCTAGGAGTTGTAGAAGGGGCAGTGGGCTTCAGGAGGGTCTCTGGGTCTCTGGGTAAGAGGTCAGGAGTCTAGGCTTAAGCCAGGTCCCAGGGGCAACATTTCCTGAGATGAGTCCAGTCCCAGCTCCTCTGGGGTTTCCAGAACTAAGGCCGGGTGTGGAGAGCAGTACTGTGGAGGGAGCAGGGGGCACTGTCTCCAGGCGCTGATGGAGCTAGGGTGAGCTTGGCAAAATGGCCGAGGTGATGGGTATGAAATCTGTGGCACTGGGCTTTCCTGCAGGACAGTGGTGGTGGTGGGAAGGGCATCCTTTATTTGGGGAATCATGCACCACAGCTGGGCTGGGTAGCCAGCCCCAGGCATGTGGGCAGTGGGTCTGCTGGGGTGGCCACAGCAGGCAAAGAAAACCAACTGTTGCCCACACCCCACTTTAAGCAACTGCACTCACGCAGGATGAGGCAGAGAACCTGCTGCATCAGGGGTGGAGTCATTTCTCGGGCCTGAGTGTCGACGCTCCCTCAATTCCTTAGTCTGGAATAACTCGGGGAGGCAGTTCCTTAAGTGTCCCGTTTCCTGAACCAAACCCATTCTACAAGTCTCAGGCGTTCCTTCACGCACTCACCTGGCTGGTCTCACCTCCTTAGCTTTTCTCACACCGCACTTGTGACAGGTTACGGAGGGAGATGGGGACTGGGAGGTGGCTCTGGTGGCCATGGGCAATCTCTGGGGTCAGGAGTCATGGTGCAGGTGGCCATGACTAGCGGCTGCCATAGTACAGGCGCACAGCCAGACCAATGAGAAGCGTGGCCAGGAAGAAGGCAGCGGTGAGCACGGCGTTGACCACCAGGGAGCAGGACACCCCAGAGAGACGGTGCTGCTGCTGCCGTGCGTCATGATGGCCGACAGGAGCCGTCCGTTCACTGCCCGGCTCAGCACCACGAGCGAGCGCTGCCCAGCCGGAGAAGCCCTCCCGGAGGCCTGGGCCAGGGCAGCCACCAGCACGCAGACCTAGCCGCTGCCGCTCGGTGTACACGGACGGCACGCCTGAGATGAGGCAGTACCGGATGAGAAGCAGCAGTCCGAATGGAGGGATATGCAGGGGCATGGGGCCAGCGCAGCTGCTGCAGGGGACCCCCCAGGAAGAGCGTTCCCAGGGTCCTGGAGGCCCCCAGTTGCATAGCAGGCCCCGCTGCCATCGGCAGCAGCAGCGCTAAGCCCCGGCGTGCAGACAGGCGGTGCCGGAGGCGGACGCAGTAGAGCAGGGCCGTGCTTCCAATCTTGAGATTGCTCAGCACCTGGTGGGTACTGGGGTCCGTGTAACGTTGGAGATAAATCACCAGGTTATTGTTAGCGCTGTAGAGCGAGGCTGAGAATGCGAAGGGCGCGGCCCGGCGCCAGGTGGGGCCCCCAGGGGCCATGATTGCCATCCCACCAGGAGAGAAAAGGCGCACAGCAGCAGCTTGGTCAGCTCAGCAGCACAGCTGAAGAGGGTCGGAAGGGCACCTGGCCATCCACATGGCACAGTGCCAACAATGGGGCATGGGCACCATAAATGGCAGTGGACAGGAGTAACATCAGGGTCCAGCGGGCCTGCCTAGGCCTGGCACACCTCCATTCTCTACACTCATGCCCACGCCAGTAACTACCTACCAGCAGTGAGGACTATAATATGTTTGGGGAGAATCAAGATATGGAGCCAGCCCCCAAGAGGGAGGAGCCGCACAGTACCTCACCAGGAAAAATACTGAGGACTCTAGTTAGCTGCAAATTCCATAGTCGGGGCGGGAAAGGGTCTGGTGGCCTTAGAAACTGTGGTCTTGGGACCAGTCCCCAGGGGGTTAGGGAGGGAGGAGTCCAGGGTGCTGGCTGATGAGCCACTGTCCACCCTCTGCAGGAAGGGAAGCAAGGACGAAGGTGGCAGGAAAGTTGAGATGGTAAATGGGTGACAGAAGCCAGCTCTGGTGTCTGTGGTCGAAGGCGTCCACCGGCGGGCCCCAGCTGCCCAGCCTGCTCCCCATGGCATCCGGAGCTGGCCAGGTCCCTTACGCAGTGACCGCAAACAGTCCCTCAGTGTCTTCTCCACACCGGGCAAGGCATCTGCCTGAGCTGAGCAGATGCCAGTGCAGGTGCCCACGGCAAAGCCCCATACTGCTGGTGCCCTCAGTCTGGCCACCACGTAGCCAGCCAGGAGGCCCTTGAGGAATGGGGAGGACAACAATGAACCGTCCTGGCCCACACCGCTGTGGACTTCGTCTCCTACACGCTGCTGCAGGCGCTCCAGCTGGTTCTTGAGAAACGCCAGGTCCTTAAGCTTGGGCAGGGAATCCTTGTCATCCACCAGCTTCCCTACCCCCCCCCCCCCCCCGTTGAACTTCTAAAAACGTTTTTTTGAGTCTCTTCTCTCTGTAGCATTTTTTTTTTTTTTTGGTATTTTTCTGAAGTGAGAAGAGGAGAGGCAGAGAGACAGACTCTTGCATGCACCGACTGAAATCCATGGAGCAAGCCCACTAGGGGGCGATGTTCTGCCCATCTGGGGCATCGCTCTGTTGCAACCAGAGCCATTCTAGCGCCTGGGGCAGAGGCCACAGAGCCATCCTCAGTGCCCGGGCCATCTTTGCTCCAATGGAGCCCTGGCTGCGGGAGGGGAAGAGAGAGACAGAGAGAAAGGAGAGGGGGAGGGGTGGGGAAGCAGATGGGCACTTCTCCTGTGTGCCCTTGCCGGGAATTGAACCCGGGACATTCACATTCTGTGCTGACGCTCTACCACTAACGCAACTGGCCGGGGCCTTCTGTAGCATCTTCAGTTGCCTGTCTTCAATGTCACTGATTCTCTCCTCTATCTGGCCTGTTCTATTAGCTGAACTTGCTACCTCATTTTTTAATTCATGTATTGAGTTCTTAATCTCTGTTTTTAAAGTTTTGATCTCCTTGGTGAAGTACTATTTTGTTCATTAATTTGTTTTTTGAGCTCATTACATTGCCTATCAGTGTTTTCTTGCATCTCATTGAGTATTTTCAGAACTTACATTTTGCATTCTCTATCATTTAACTCCAAGGTTTCCATGTGATTGAGATTGCTTTCTGGAGATTTTTCATTTTCTTTCTGAACTACTTGTCTGTCTTGTGTAACCCTGGTATTTGATCTCTTCTTTCTTGGTGGCACTTGAGAGTGATATTGTTAAGAACTCCAACAAAAAAACAACTAAAAAATAAAAAATAAAAATTGAAAAAATATAATGAAAAATATTAAAAAATAATGACAAGTAAAAAGAAAAACTACAAAAAACAAAGAGCAAAAGCCAAAAACCCCCACAAAATACCCACACAAATAATAAAAATATAAAAATTAAATAAAAAGAAATTCAAAGAACAAAGGATAATAAAAGAAAAAAAGAAAAAGAATTCAGCTTTGAAAGGTTACTGTTTTCTCCCCGTCGGTGTTGCTGTATTACAGGGTTTCGCTCTCTGAAACTCCTGGGCTGCCCTCTCTGGGATGTTGCTGTTGCAATGATGTAGGCAGGGCTGCAGTTATGTTGCGGGGGGGGGGGCATGTTGTGAGGGCTTTATGGCTTTACGGCTTTAGCAATGGTGATCTCACACCTCTGCGCACTCCTCCCCATGTCTCAACAGGCCAGGGGTTCAGACACAGGGCACCTCCGTTCTTCAGGCTAGAGAGTGTCCCTGGAGAGTTAGCTGTGGGGTCTGTCTCTGCCCCTCTCTGTACCTGTGAAGTGAGAGAGGTGGGGTCTGGGAGGCTGGGGGGCCGCACTTTGGTTTTCTCTGTCTCCGTACCAAGTGCAGGCTGCTGGCAGAGTGTGGGAACACTGGCCATGACCCCCGCTCTGCTGCTGCTTTGGTTTAGAATCACCCCCAATGCCCCTCAATCTCTCCTGAGCTCTCAGCAGAAGGAGGGGCAGTCACTCTGGGCTCCCTTCTCTGTCCCCAGCAGACAAAACCCAGACACCCTGAGCTTCCTTCCTCCCCAGAGAAAAAGAAAACCTGGTTACTCCGGGCTTCTCTCTCTGGAGCTGACCGTGAGTGTGTTTTACCTTCCACCCGCCTTCAACCCTTTTCATCTTTAGTCAGTAGAGCATGCAGACCTTTCAGGCATGCCTGTGAGTCCAGCTGGGATCCCTTTGCTGCATTATAATGATTCAACTTGTTGAAATTTAAAGGGGAGAGATCAGGAGTATCTCTCACGCTGTCATTTCTCTGACATTATCTCCCTGTAACTACCAGGATGTGAAGGACATATATACTGAAACAACACAGCATTATTGAACAGAGTTGAAAAGGACACAATGAAATGAAAATATATTCCATGTTCATGGATTGGAAGACTCAACACAGTTAAAATGGCCTTATTACCCAAATCAATATATAAATTTAATGCTATCCTCATCAAAATCCCAATGTCATTTTTTAAAAGAAATAGAACAAAAAATCACCAGGTCTGTATGGAACCATAAAAAACCCCCAAATAGCCAAAGCAACCCTGAGAAAAAAGAATGAAGCTGGAGGTATCATACTACCTGAATTCATATTATACTACAGAGCCACAATCATCAAAACAGCATGGTATTGGCAGAAAAACAGACACACAGACCAATGGAACAGAATAGAAAGTCCAGAAATAAAACCACATACATATAGACAAATAATCTTCAACAAAGGAGCCAAAAACACAAAGACTCTTCAATAAACAGTGCTGGGAAAACTGGAGAGCCACATGCTAAAGAATGAAACTTGACTAAAATTTGTCCCTTTGGACAAAAATTAATTCAAAATGGATCAATGACCTAAATATGAGATCTGAAACAATAACTTACATGGAAGAAAACATGGGTACTAAACTCATGGACCTTGGCCATAGAGAACAATTTATGAATTTGACCCCAAAGACAAGGGAAGTAAAGCCAACAATAAATGAATGGGACCATATTAAACTAAAAAGCTTCTGCACAGCCAAAGAAATTGACAACAAAACAAAATGGCAGCCACCAAATGGGAGATAATATTTGCAAACAGCAGCTCTGGTAAGAGGTTAATATCCAAAATACATAAAGAACTCACAAAGCTCATCAATAAACAAGCCAACAATCCAATTAAAACATGGGGAGAGGCCCTGACCGGTTGGCTCAGTGGTAGAGCGTCGACCTGGCGTGCAGGAGTCCTGGGTTCGATTCCCGGCCAGGGCACACAGGAGAAGTGCCCATCTGCTTCTCCACCCCTCCTCCTCTCCTCCCTCTCTGTCTCTCTCTTCCCCTCCTGCAGCCAAGGCTCCATTGGAGCAAAGTTGGCCCAGGCACTGAGGACGGCTCCATGGCCTCTGCCTCAGGTGCTGGAATGGCTCTGGTTGCCACAGAGCAATGCCCAGATGGGTAGAGCATCGCCCCCTGGTGGGCATGCCGGGTGGATTCCGGTTGGGCACATGCGGGAGTCTGTCTGACTGTCTCTCCCCGTTTCCAACTTCAGAAAAATACAAAACAAAACAAACAAACAAAAAAAAACATGGGAGAGGACCTGAACGGACACTTCTCCTGAGAAGACATACAAAAGGCCAACAGATATATGAAAAGATGCTCATCTTCACTAGCAATTAGAGGAATACAAATCAAAACTACAATGAGATACCACCTCACACCTGTTGGATTAGCTATTATCAACAAGACAGGTAATAACAAGTGTTGGAGAGGCTGTGGAGAAGAAGGAGCCCATATTCACTGTTGGTGGGAATGTAGACCAGCCATTATGGAAGAAAGTATGGTGGTTCCTCAAAAAATTAAGAATAGAACTATGACCCAGCAATCCCTCTACTGAGTATCTACCCAAAAAACTCAAAAGCATTAGTATGTAAAGACACATACACCCCCATATTCATTGCAGCATTATTTACAATGACTAATTCATGGAAACAACCGAAGTGTTCCTCGATAGAGGATTAGATAAAGAAGATGTGGTACATATATACAATGGGATGCCACTCAGCCATAAGAAATGATGACATAGTGCCATTTATGAGGACATGCATGAACCTTCAGAACATTATACTGAGTGAAATAAGTAAATCAGATAAAGCTAAGAACTATATGATTCCACATAGGTGGGATATAAAATTGAGACTCACGGACACAGATAAAAGTGAAGTGGTTCCTGGGGGAGGGGTGTGTGGAGGAGGGGGTTGGGAGAAGGGTTTAAAGAGGGACAAATATAAAATGATTTGACTTTAGGTGATGGGTATACAACATAATCAACAACTCAAATGCTATAGAAATGTTTATCCGAAACCTATGTACTCTTATTGATCAATGTTAACCTGTTAAATTTAATTTTCCAAATAAAATTAAAACAAACAAAAAAAAGGCGCTGGATGGTTGGCTCAGTGGTAGAATGTTGGCCTGGCGTGTGCAAGTCCCGGGTTCAATTCCCAGTCAGGACACTCAAGAGAGGCACCCATTTGCTTCTCCACCCCTCCCCTTCTTCTCTCTCTCTTTCTCTCTCTCTTTCCCTTCTGCAGCCGTGGCTCTATTGGAGCGAATTGGCCCCAGGTGCTGAGGATGGTTCCATGGCCTCCAGCTCAGGCACTAAGAAGAGCTCAGTTGCTGAGCAACGGAGCAATGCCCCAGAAGGGTAGAGCATTGCCCCCTAGGGGGCTTGCTGGGTGGATCTAAGTCGGGGTGCATTTGGGAGCCTGTCTCTCTGTCTCCCCTCCTCTCACTGAATAAAAAAATAATAATTAAAAAAAATAAAAATCTCTTAAGTAGCCACTGAAAGTATTTTCCTACTTATTCATGTATATAAAGATGTTTCTTCATCCAATTATTCATTTATTTTTTTAAAATGATTCAGATATTTACTTATGTCAGGTATTATACAATAGTAAGCACTGAAATGCAATGAGGGATGACACAGAGTCTCAGCTGACCTTCAGAAAGGCCCCTTGCTTTCTTTTCTTTCATGTCACCCCACCCTTGTGCAGCCCCACCCCCCCACCCCCCACCCCCCCTTGAATCAGTCGGCAAGATACAGAGAAGACCTGACTTTGGTTGGTGGACACACAATGCAATATATGGATGATGTATCATAGACTCACACTCTTAAGGCCTATATAATCTTATCCACCAACGTCACCCCAATAAATGTAATTGACAAAAAAGACACATACGAGGAGACACCGAGACCTCCCACTGACATGCGAATGGACCGCTTTAGAAGCAGATCCTCCAAACACAATTAAATCTTCAGAAGACAGCGTTCCCTGAATTCGGCTTCACACGCCCTGGCTGGGTAGTTCAGTAGTTAGAACACCTTCCAGATATGCCAAAGTTGTGAGTTCAGGTTGTGGATTTGATTCCTGGTCAGGGCACATACAAGAAAGAACCAATGGATGCACACGTAAGTGGAACAACAGAGTGATGTTCCTCTCTCTCTAAAAAAATTAAATATATATTTTTAAAATTCAACTTTATGAAATACCTGAGTCCAGAACCACCAGTGTTTCCTGACCCACTGAATCTGTGAGATAATAAATACTTATGTTTTTTAATCCACTAAATTTTGGAGTATATGTCAGCAGTGGATAACGATCGGTATTCACAATAAGCTGTGTTTTACATTTATTTTAGGGGAATCATTGTTCCTTATTTTAAAAAAAGAATTTTTATGTTTCTTTCAAGGCTGCAGATTGTTATCAGATACTACGTTTCTTGAAAATCAAATAACGGTGCTGTCATTTTTCTCTTTTCATCCCGAAAAAAAACCTGAAGTCTTTGTGTAGGCTGTCCAGTACGCCTTATCCTCCAGAGGAGCCTGGACCCACCGTTAGAACATGAACTGGCGAAAGAAATGGACAACTGTACTTATTTTAGAGCAGTCATGGTCTGTGCCCACCGTGTGGGTCCACCCTGGTCCTACCGGATACAGCTGAGGGTCTCCGGGGAGGGGAGACAATGAGACGTGCTGGCGTGGTCTCGTCGGTGGTTGAACCAGCCTGGTCTCCACTCCGCCTCTCTCCCGGAGTCCAGCCGTCCTGGACCGCACCCGCTCCCGCCTGTGCACGGTCGGGCTCCCCAGCTGTCCCCTCCGGTCCACTGGGCACTCCTATCAGTTCACCTGGATTTGCTCACAGGTCGTGCGTCCCGGGACCTCTCTGACCGAGGCGGGGGGAAAGCCTTCTCGGTTTGCATCGCTTGGAGAAGGATGGGTCCCGGCGACTGGAAAACCGTTCCCCCTGTGGAAAGGAAAGCCTCCCGGGAAACGCGGGTCTAGGCTTCAGTTTAGAATGAATGACCAGTTTCCAGCTTCCTTCCGCGTTCTCCCTTCCGAAGACTCAGAGCAGGACCCGAGGGTTCCCAGTCTCCGGATCTGTTGTATTCTTTGGATTAATGAAGACCAAACCGTCACAGAGAGCAGTCATCCTTATGCTTTAGCCCCTCCAGTTGCTGGAAGAAAAGAGGAATACAGTGTTTTGTTTTTGTTTCCGATGTTCTGTGCTTTCTTAGAGGGAAGAGCAGCCTGGTTTGGGCAGCTCGGTTGGTTAGAGCCCCGCTGGGTGCCGGCCGGGATTCCTGCTCGGGAATCTGTCTGTCTCTCTTCTCGCCTCTCTCTCCACAAGCAATAAATAAACGTTAACAAAGCGTGCACAGCAGTTTCTGGAGTCTGGGAATGGGGTGCAGAAATGGGGAGGGGAATTGGGGGGAGCTTCGTAGATACCGTCGTTAAAAACATCCATTGACAACGCGTTTTTATTTTTTCCTGTATGGTTAAAAGCAAGAGTTAATAAAACTCTCAGAAAAGGAGTGCCCAGGGAGAATGTCTCTTACTGAGATTTCCGAGCCCAGGGTGTTCTCATCAGCTACCGAATGTCTGCAAGATACAGAATCACTCGGTAGTTGATTCATAGAAAAGAGAGGCGTGGAAATTCTCTCCTGTACGGCAGAACGAAATGCGCTTATTTTAGAAACGTAAACTCACATTTTTGCCACAAGAAGGCAGTTTAGAAAAGCTTGCTGCGTGAGGAGGGGATGTAGCTCAGTGGTAGAGCGCATGCTTAGCATGCATGAGGTCCTGGGTTCGATCCCCAGCATCTCCAGGGTTTTTTTTCTTGTTTCCTGGATGTGGAAGCATCATCCAATCTGCAAACAAATTCGTGTTTTCGCTTCCGGGTGGGTGCTGAGGTGTGGAGTGAGGGGTGGGAGGGTGGGGGGCTCCTCTCTCGGGTTTCACGTTCTGAGGTTGTTCAAACGCAAATACAGACGGAGAGCGGCCCCAGACTGGAGGTGGGGCTGCCGCTGCCTCGCACGTCTCCTGCTTCCCACGTCAAAACGGGCTTAGAGCTTGTGGACAGGGTCTAACTCTAAGGCAACACTGCGCCCCGAAGAACTGTGTACAGAGACAACGCGAAATCAGACGTTATGACTTACTGGACTGACGACCATTGATTGCAATTAGCATCGCTATGTTATGTTATCTGCACCAATAGAAATGCCTCCCTTCTGTTGATAGATAATCATCGCCCCTCCCACAAACACCCCTCTGCTTTTGTCTCCTCGTTGGAGAACCCCTTGGGCTCCTGCCTGAATCAGTGTGACCAGAATAGCTATTCTTATGGATATGAAATAAATGCTTCTTGTCCCTTGGTTTGGAAAAGCCCTTTTGTTTTTAGGTTAACAGGACTCAATAACAGAAAGGTAGATTTCAACAGAAGATTTCTAGAAAGAAAACACGTATTTCCCAGGCCAGAGGCTATGATAATATTAAGTAAATCTAGCTTCTTACAACGTGGATAGCAATTCTCTCAGAAATCGAACACAAAGGAGTGAAATAGAAACATTTGACACAAACACACTTCTCCCTCTGTGCGCTCTGTCAGTGAGCTGTGGACAGAAACTGTCCATCCTGCTCGCATTTTTAATCTTAAAATGTGCCTTACTGATTCTAACAGAACTTGCTTCAATTCTCTCAAACGACAGGAAAAAAAATCCCCTTGTTGGGCAGATAAAATATTTTATGCTCACTTTGTTAAAGATGGCGCTGCCCACGTGGAGGCCGTCACCCAGGTGATATTAATGTGTGTTGGGGGCGGGCTGTGGGCAGGCAGAATCCTTGTAGCCTGGGGCTTGGTTTTGGGATTAAGCCTTTCCCACCCTTTTTGATGTGGGGTGGTACAATCCCATCATGCCCCAGATAAGTGACTTTGTATTAGAGACTTCCCTATTTTGTATATTGGAATAAAGGTCTGGATTTCTACACTATAAAATGGGGGCAGAACAGGAGCTTGCTCTCTTGGTTCCTGAGATTAGCATTAGAGAGCAGAGAGCAGAGAGGAGAGCAGAGAAAGGCCACGTGCAAGAGGCCAGGAGAAGCAGCCAAGATGGCGGAGTGTTGAGTGAGAAGCCAGTTTGTGCAGAGAGAAGGAAGGAGATGGGGAACAGAGGTGAGTAAGTCTGGTGAGCTAGAAACCTTTGATTCTAGGAAACTCGGATAAATCAGTAGCTTCGTGAGCACTGAATGTGAGTGGGTTTTGGAGCCCAGTGTGTGTTTTTTACTTGCCCGCCGGGTGCAAGCTAGGATTAAAGATGACATGGCCCATCAGTTTTTGGCTCCGTTGTTTCTTTACCGACTGTCCGAATCCAATGCGAACCTGCATGGGCCAGGCAGCTGTGATAGTGGCCCTGGCCATGGCTCCTGGCTTTACACAAGGGAAGGGCATTTAGAAAACAGTTTTCTGTGGTTTGGGTTTTTTTTCCCCTCTGCTGAATCTTTATCAACTCCGGAGGTGTAGGAAGCCCCTGGCTGGCTGTGGTTACGTCTAAGACTTACAGGTGCAAAGACTGAGGGTCAGAAAGTAATGATGGCCACCCCCTGGACATCAGACTCTGGTGCTTGGGTCTGACAGCCGCGGGTGGGCGCAGTGCCGTGCCACCTGTCTGGTAAGAAGACACACCGCATTACGGCAGGGTCTCTGAATAAGCCCCGTCACGAGTGGCGCTCTAAAGCCTACATTCTATTAGCTGCTGTGATCTGCAGGCCACGCAGTCCTGTGCTGTCACTTACTGAGCGACTGTTCTCGCCTGCATCCGTTACAGGCCCATCATAGAGCGTCTCTGATGTCGCCTTCAGGGCATTAGAACCCTTGGAACTGAATGTAAACTAATAGCCATGGCATTTCCCACTGAGTAGTCAGTCAGGAACGGCCTCACAGAATGATTCCTTGCGGCTCCCTCATTCTCCACGAGCCTCATTCCTCACCATGGCGGCGAGCTGTCGGGAGACTGCGATTCTCCCCGGTAGCCAGTTCTGACTTGTAGCTGCTCCGCGCCCTCGACCCCTTCTCCACCTTGTGTTCTTTCGTAGTCACTTCGGGTCACTAGGCTGTGTGATCAGCGTGGTTGCAAGACTGCTTCTCTGATTCTTCTATTCCAAGTCACATAAAGCGACTCTCGTTTAACCAGTAAAAAGTTTGGGTACATGTTGGGCGGATAAAGTGTATTATGCTCACTTTGTTAAAGATAACACAAGGAGGCCGTCACCCAGGTGATATTAATGTGTGTTGGGGTGGGCTAAAGGCAGGCAGAATCCTTTAGCCTGGGGCTTGGTTTTGGGATTAAGCCTTTCCTACCCTTTTTGATGTAGGGCGGTACAATCCTATCATGCCTCAGAGAAGTGACTTTGTATTAGAGACTTCCCTATTTTGTATATTGGATTAAGGGTTTTGAATCTACACTATAAAATAGGGGTAGAATGGGAGCTTGGGCTCTTGGTTCCTGAGATAATCATTAGAAGAGAGAGCAGAGGAGAGCAGAGAAAGGCCACGTGGAGGAGGCCAGGAGAAGCAGCCAAGATGGCGGAATGTTGAGTGAGATGCCAATTTGGGCAGAGTCTGTATCTGGGATAAGGAAAGGAGATGGGGAACAGAGGTGAATAAGTCTGGTGAGCTAGAAACCTTTGATTCTAGGAAACTCGGATAAGTCAGTAGCTTTGTGAGCACTGAATGTGACTGGGTTTTGGAGCCCAGTGTGTATTTTTACTTGCCCGCCGGGTGCAAAGCTAGAATTAAAGACTATGGCCCACCAGTTTTTGGCTCCGCTGTTTCTTTGCCGACTGTCCGAATCCAATGCGAACCTGCATGGGCCGGGCTGCTGTGATAGTGGCCCTGGCCCTGCCTCCTGGCCTTACAGTACAGTTTAAGAGCAGTGCCCTGACTGAAGTATTTTATCTGGTAGATCATGTGTGCTCTGAGTGACAAGAGGGATTAAAAAAAATCAATATAGTTCCCTTTAGATCCCAGTTTTTTAATTTTATTTTTTATTAATTTTACTAGGGTGACATCAATAAATCAGGATACATATGTTCAAAGAAAACATGTCCAGGATATCTTGTCAATCAATTATGTTGCATACCCATCACCCAAAGTCAGATTGTCCTCCGTCACTGTTGGGCAGATAAAATATATTATGCTCACTTTGTTAAAGATGGCACTGCCCACGTGGAAGCCATCATCCAGGTGATATTAATGTGTGTTGGGGGAGGGTTGTGGGCAGGCAGGATCCTTGTAGCCTGGGGCTTGGTTTTAGGACTAAGCCTTTCCCACCCTTTTTGATGTGGGCTGGTACGATCCCATCATGCCTCAGAGAAATGACTTTGTATTAGAGACTTCCCTATTTTGTATATTGGATTAAAGGTTTTGATTTCTACACAATATAATGGGGGCAGAATGGGAGCTTGCTCTCGGTTCTTGAGAAAGCATTAGAGGAGAGAGCAGAGCAGAGAGCAGAGAGAGGCCACGTGGAGGAGGCCAGGAGAAGCAGCCAAGATGGTGGAGTGTTGAGTGAGAAGCCAGTTTGTGCAGAGTTTGTGCAGGGAGAAGGAAGGAGATGGGGAACAGGGGTGAATAAGTCTGGTGAGCTAGAAACCTTCGATTCTAGGAAACTCGGATAAGTCAGTAGCTTTGTGAGCACTGAATGTGAGTGGGTTTTGGAGCCCAGTGTGTGTTTTTACTTGCCCACTGGGTGCAAGCTAGGATTAAAGATGACATGGCCCATCAGTTTTTGGCTCCATTGTTTCTTTACTGACTGTCTGAATCCAATGCGAACCTGCATGTAAATGGCCACGATGGTGGCTCCTGGCTTTACATTTGGCGTAGTCTGTGGCAGGATTTGATACAGATCGGCAAGGAGCCACCACCGCCTTTGAGCGGTGGAGTAGAGGACTGGCGATGTCCTTTTGGGGACCATAGGCTGGCTGACTTTTACAGCCATGCGTGAGGAAACCGAGAGCTCTGTGGAAGAGGCTTCCCGGGACCTGCAAACCGAGCAGTGGAAGGAACTGGAGCAAATGCAGGAGAAAAAGATGCTGACCCTGGAGCTGGAGGAAGCGCTGGAGGAGAAGGCCAACCAGGTTTGTGAGATTCACCTGGAAAAGGAGCATCTGCTGGAGGAGGATTCACAAGTTCGTGAGTTGCAGATTGCCCTGGATGCTGTGGAGAGCCAGCAGTGGCAGGAGGCCTGGGCTGAGGCCAGGCTCGGGGCTGCAAGCCCGGCAGTGGGAGCTGGTGTTTTCAGTTCCTCTTTGGAGGATGAGGAGAATCGGGCTGGAGTTGCAATCTGCAGTCTCCATAAGACGGGAGCCTAGCTGGAAGGATCACCTACTATAGCCCCGGTAGGTCTGCGATTTTGGGACATAGGGCTGGACATGTTCTCCAGAGCAGAGATGGAAATGCTGACTGCCATTGCCACGTGCTCCTCTTTGGGACAGTGTAAGATCTGCCAGGACGGCAGGGATGAGGGGGGTGGCTGAGGCCCCATGTGTGCGTGGACTGATTTCCTGGACTACGACCGGAGTGGGCACTGGCTCCTTTGTTGGATGAACTTAAGGATTTTGGACAATGTGAAATACCCTGATGGGGGTGGGGGGCGACTTTGCTGGAAGCACTCCCCTGCCCTGGGAAGCTTTTCCCATGGCTAGAAAGAAGGACATTTTGCGCTTTGGGCTAAGTGCTCAGAGACTGGTGAAGTGTACCTTTGTGATTGTTGAAACTGTATGATTTGTGCTGTTCTAATTTGTGTAATGTGCCTAATTTCCTTGCACAGGGATGCCGGTAGTGTAGATTGTGAGTAGTAAAGTGAGCATAGGGGTGGATTGTTGGGCAGATAAAATATATTATGCTCACTTTGTTAAAGATGGCACTGCCCAGGTGGAAGCCATCGCCCAGGTGATATTAAAGTGTGTTGGGGGCGGGCTGTGGGCAGGCAGGATCCTTGTAGCCTGTGGCTTGGTTTTAGGACTAAGCCTTTCCCACCCTTTTTGATGTGGGGTGGTGTGATCCCATCATGCCTCAGAGAAGTGACTTTGTATTAGAGACTTCCCTATTTTGTATATTGGATTAAAGGTTTGGATTTCTACACTATAAAATGGGGACAGAACAGGAGCTTGCGCTCTTGGTTCCTGAGATTAGCATTAGAGGAGAGAGCAGAGCAGAGAAAGGCCACGTGGGGGAGGCCAGGAGAAGCAGCCAAGATGGTGGAGTGCTGAAGGAGAAGCCAGTTTGTGCAGAGTTTGTGCAGGGAGAAGGAGATGGGGAACAGAGGTGAATATGGCTGGTGAGCTAGAAACCTTTGATTCTAGGAAACTCGGATAAGTCAGTGGCTTTGGGAGCCCTGAATGGGAAGGGAAGTGTTTTCCCACTGTGTGTATTGCTTGACCACCGGGTGCAAGCTAGGATTAAAGAAGATGGCCCACCAATTCCTGGCTCCATTGTTTCATTACTATCTGTCCAAATCTAATGCGAACCTGCACGGGCCAGGCAGCTGTGATGGTGGCCGTGGCTACTGGCTTTACACTCATGGAGATAGAAAAAAGTAAACTGGCTCCCGGGGGGGGGGGGGGGGGGAGATGTGGGGGAGGGGCTTGGGGGAAGGGAGTAAAGAGGGACAAACATACGGTGACAACAGAAAATGATTTGACTTTGGGTGACGGGCACACAACACAATCAACCGTTCAAATGCTACAGAAATGTTTACCAAAAATCCTGTTGATCAGTGTCACCCCCTTACATTTAATTTTCTAAAAGAAAAAAGTGTGAAATGAACTGCAACAAATACAAACAATGAATGTCTTTGAGTGTGACTTCAGACTGTGTTCACGTGATTATCTTCTTGGGTCCCCCCCCCCCCCTCCTGTATTTCCTTAAGCCTGTGTTGCATTCGTACATTTAAAACAGTGATCTTTGTAAAGGAAGTATTAGCTCGCTGCACGTCTAGGGCAGCAGTGCCGTTTCACATTATTAGGTTATAAAAACAGCGGGTGACTGGGTGGGAAGGGAACAGTCGGCATCTGACGGAACAGGCAGACGAGTGGGCGCAGAGAGGAGAGGGAGTGAGGGGCGGGACCGTGGACAGCTGAGATGGACAGGCCGGAGGTACCCGGGTGCCATGGAGACGCGCTAGGTTCTCAGGGAGAAACACACGCCCCTAAGTAGAAACCGAGACTGTAGAGTAGTAACAGACACGAGTTTCGCATGCAACTATTTTAGCGTCCTGCTTTCGGGGCTCCAATGTGATTTCTTTTATTCAAATGCCTTTAAGGAACAGTCCGAATTGAGCGTCTCTGTGGCGGGAATCTAAACAGCAACTCGGGGTGCAGATAACTTTAACCCTCGGCCCGGGGGAGCAGTCTCTGGAGTGTGGGGGAACGGCTCCAGATGGGCTGATTACCTGGGATCCCTTGATTTCTGCTCGGAACCCCTTTTGTGGAAGCCACCCACCAGAAAGTGCCGTTGTGCTCAAATTGTTTAATACCTAATAGAAGTGTTTTCACAGTCCTCCTCTGTGAAAAGCATACTCACCTACGGTTTTTCCAAACCAGAGCCTGGATGGTAACAGTGTTGCGGTTGGTTGGTGCAGGGTACTTGTAGGACAGGGTGCTCTTGTGCAAGGTGAGGTTGTGGGTTTGAGTCTCATGCAGGGAGCATACAAGTTCAGAAGGGAGTGAATGGCCCTGGCCGGTTGGCTCAGTGGTAGAGTGTCACCTGGTGTGTGTGTGGATGTTCTGGTTCAAATCCTGGTCAGGGCACACAGGAGAAGCAACCATCTGCACCCCTCCTCTTCTCACTTCTCTCTCTCTCTTTCTTTTCTCCTTCCCCTCCTGCAGCCAATGCTCCTTTGGAGCAAAGATGGCCCAGGCGCTGAGGATGGCTCCATGGCCTCTGCCTCAGGTGCTAGAAAGGCTCTGGTTGCAACAGAGCAACTCCCCAGATGGGCAGAGCATCGCCCCCTAGTGGGCATGCTGGGTGAATCCCGGTCAGGGTACATGTGGGAGTCTGTCTCTGCCTCCCCTCCTCTCACTGAAAATAAAAAGGGAGAAAAAAAGGAAAAGGAATGAAGAAGTGGGCACCTCTCTTACTAGGTGTGTAGCACCACCACCAGTGTGCCATCCGAGTCAGGTTTGGGGGAAGTGTGACAATTACACGGCTCCTCTGGGCCAGTGGCTATTATTGTCCCACCTGTCCCGTCAATGCCAACCAGACGGTGGATAAGTCTGATTCAAAGATCTCACCTTAATTTATTTCTTTAGGTTCCTTGGAAAGACTTCCATTCAGGAAGCTTCCTGGGGTTACTTAAGGGCCAGTCCCTGAGGGGTGAAGAAGAGAAGCTGACTTTGTCAGAGGGAGAAATCGGCTGCAAGAGCAAGGACCAGAAAGGCACCAAACTCCCCCCTGTGGTCTCTGCAGCCAGGACGGGCCTTTGGAGTTGTCCTGAGGTCAAGAAATTAAATCTGGGTCATGCTGTTTTCCACAGTGTCTGCACCGGTCTGCACAGCCATCCCACTGTTAGGAATATATCCCAAGGATACCATATCACCGACTGAAAAAAAAGACATGCACCCCCATGTTTATGGCAGCATCGTTCACAATAGCAAAGATCTGGAAACAGCCCAAGTGTCCTTCAGTGGACGAGTGGATTAAAAAGCTGTGATGCATATATACTGTGGAATACTATGGGGCTATGAAAAAGGAGGAAATATTACCTTTTGCAACAATATGGAGGGACCTGGAAACTATTTTGTTGAGTGAAATAAGCCAGGCAGAGAAAGAAAAATATCATATGACCTCACTCATTTGAGGAATCCAATGAACAATGTGAACTGAGGAACGGAATTGAGACAGAGGAGGGATCAAAGGGACCAGAGGAAAAGAGGAGAGAGGAAAAGGGGATGATAGGATGGGATAAACCTGAAGGGAAGGGGGGAGGGCGTTGTGGAGAGGGGGGTAAGGGAGATGCTGAGGGGAATGGGGGGAAGGGGGAGGCATTCGGGGTGACCCTAGAAGAAAAGAGATTAAATACTGTTTTTTTCTGCGCCTCGTGGATCAACACCTGGGTGCGGGCTGCGCCCGGAAAGAGCCCGCGACTGTGACCCGAGGCAATTCCTGAAGAGGGAGGACAATCGAGTGCCATCACGTGGCGACCCGCCAGGGATGTGGGGAGACAAGTCTTTCTGTGCAAGGGGTTCCGGCCATCTGAGCAAAGCCACATCTGGGATGCGGTGAGAGGGAGAAGACACAGCAGGGATTTCTCACCAGAACAGCAACCCCAGACTCCGCAGAAAACACTGTATCGGGACCGAGGCAGGGCTGGTTCTGGAGCCAGCGAAGGTGAAGGGGCCCAGGCATCATCACCAGAGCGGACTCAGGGTCAGACCACAAGGAGTTTGTGTCGGGTCAGGAAGTTGCCATGTGAGGTGATTTTTAAAATTTTTTTTTCTCCCACTCTTGGGGAGAGAAGTATGGTGAATGAGGATTGAGCCTAAAAGAGTTGGAGACTGACAATACTGTGTTTTTCTAGGAGAGGAAACGTGCTCTGAAGTGGAGCTCAGAGCGTGTGATTCTAACCTTCCCGGCTATTCTTGAACCTTTAACGGAGAGAGACGAGGGAGTCAGAATGTCTAAGAACATCGTTCTGGAGGATACTGCGGCCGACCGAACCTTTCTCAGGGAAATAATGATTTTCCTTTGATGGAAATGAATTTTTCAGTTTGTAACAGAGATCTGAGGGTACAAGGTTTTCCTTCTTTTGTTTTTCACTCACATACCTAGCAAGAAGAAAGAACCGTGGTCTTCTGAATATAAAGCTACTTAGCAGAGAACTTTAATAGTAAGAGGTGATTTGGTCAAGGGGAGAGGAGATAAAAAGAGAGCGTAGTAAACAGATGAATTCTGTTTTTCCACAGGTCTAGTAAACAGATGAATTCTGTTTTTCCACAGGTCACCTGGCCTCAGCGTGGTCTTCCTATTTGGGTTTGAACTGCTTCAGGTACGTCAGGATGTCGGACTTGAGGGTACCAACCGGAGTCCGATGGAACCAGCGCATGACAGGGACGCCGTCAGGCCCCACCAGGAACTTTTCAAAGTTCCAGCGAATGTCATGGGTCTTGACGGGCTCCCAGGAGATGTGTCTGGAGGAGCCCAGGAGCGCAGAGGGGTGAGGACAGGAGCGCTGGAACAGAGAGAAACCACAACACCCCGTCTGCCTCTGGATGACTCAGGCGGTTTTTACACACAGGTAATCCACTCCCCTCCTATACCTAGATATTTTCATTTCCTGGGATTCTTAGTAAATTCTGTGAATGACCTATGACCGAGAATGTTTTACCAGATGTATTTTATCTTGACATCATTTTTTCCCATGACCTCATCACAAAGTCGTGCCGCTGTGGGTAAGATAGGCTGCCTTTCTAGTTTCTGGGTTCCTTCTCTGTGGTTTCTTAGGTCTTGGGCTCCGTGGGCCAGTAGTATTTCAAAAAATATTTTGGGGAGGGGCCGACATAGTATTACTGGCATTTTCTATTTGTTTTATCAAATAATTAATTAAAAAAATTTTTTTTTGTATTTTTCTGAAGTTGGAAACGGGGAGGCAGTCAGACAGACTCCCGCATGTGCCCAACCAGGATCCACCCGGCATGCCCACCAGGGGGCGATGCTCTGCCCATCTGGGGCGTCGCTCTGTTGCAACCAGGGCCATTCTAGCGCCTGAGGCAGAGGCCATGGAGCCATCCTCAGTGCCCGGGCCATCTTTGCTCCAATGGAGCCTTGGATGTGGGAGGGGAAGAGAGAGACAGAGAAGAAGGAGGGGGGGGTGGAGAAGCAGATGGGTGCTTCTCCTGTGTGCCCTGGCTGGGAATCGAACCCAGGACTCCTGCACAGCAGGCCGATGCTCTACCGCTGAGCTAACAGGCCAGGGCTCAAATAACTAATTTTTAAAAAAATCATCCCTTCAACAGTTGATTTAATGGAAAAGATTATTTCAAGAGTAAGTTGCAGGGCAGCCCTGTAAGTCATTGGAGTTTCTGACACTCTCCTCATACTGTTCTAGTTTCTTCGGTTTATTGGGAATTTGGCTTTGGAAGAGTTAACCCTGGTGATCTGTGGGGCCTCTTAGCTCTCACACTCTCTCCATCGAAACATTGTTCCATACAAGGCACTGACTGAACTGGGTTACATCTGTTGACTTCTGTGTGTCCCTCTCTAAACTGAGCTCATCAAGGGGTAGCACCGTGTCTCATTTTTCTTTTTATTACTAGTATTTAGTAAATTTCCTTACGGGTAGCAGGCACTAAATAAACGTGCCTTGAATGAATGAATGAATGAATGTCAGTGAGCCAAAGCTGTCATTTTACACAAGTCTCTTCACCCCACGGAGCTCCACGGATACCGACTAACAGATGGGATCCCAAACCCCATGCTGGGATGAGACCTCCTTCAGAGCCCAGTCCCACCTTCAGGCACGAGCCGTTGGGTCCATTCACACCACAGCGCCTCTACGCTAAGAACACGAGGGAAGCGGTGGCTTATGGCAGTAACCCACTCACCTTCAAGAAGGTGAAGACTTTCTGTTCTTTCTCGCCATTTACATCACCTTTCTCAAATAGCTGGAAGTTAGGTACATAGCCTCCCCCTGGGCGGACATACCTGTAACGAGCCATAACAGTTACCATGAAGCCCCAGAATATAAGAAGGTTATGGTGGAACCCCAGAATCTGAGGCCCTGGGAAAGGGAGAGGTGTCAGACAGGCTGCAAAGGAATATGAGGCCTTTTTTTTCTTTTTTAACTTTGGCCTCCCTGATTCACCTGCTTATTCTCTGTTCCACACCCTGTCCCTGTGACCCACACGGTATCTGCACCACCGTTCTCCCGGGCCTCCCTGCACGGCCCAAGTCGCACCAGGGTGTGCCAGAGTCCCATCAGTCTGTAAAGGCCACTGAGCCCATTGCTTTAGCACCATCCCTAAGTCCTGGAGAGGGAAGAGCGTCTGGAGACCGAGGGGAGGTAGACGGAGGCCTCCTGGGGGGTTTGAAGCAGGTACTTACTTCAGTCCCGGGAGGATCTCCGAGTTCTCTCCCGGCTCCTGCTCTCCGAACTGGTTGCAGGGAAAGCCTAACACAACGAGGCCAAAGGGCTTCAGCTCCTCCTGAAGCGCGTTCAGTTCTGCGGGGAGAAGGGACACGTGGCAGTGTATGGCTCCAGGGACTTTGCCTCGGGTAGACAAAGCTCCCGTTTTACAGAGGAGGAAACAGAAACCCAGGGAAGAAAACCGTTCTCTAGATTAGGAAGACTTTTTAGAGGCAAGACTGACGTTAGGTGTCGAATCTTCAGACGTGCATTCAAAGCTTTTTCTTAAAGCGCAGTCATTCAAGGAGAGCTTCAAGACGATGGTGAGCCAGGGGCATGTGACAACCCTCTCCTCCCGGTACGGAACTGGAGTGACAACTAAATTTAAGGGAAATCATCCTGAAAAGCCAACTCAAGACTAAAGGAGGAGGAGTCTTATAAGCAAGACTCCACAGAAGAAGCCACGTATATAAGAAGGGCAGAGCTATAAAAAGAGCCGGTCCCACCTCTCGGAGCAGAGGTCTCAGCTGGGCTCTGGCAGAGGGAGGGCCGAGAGGACTAGAGGTGCATACGGAGAGTCCGAGGTTAGCAGCTCCAGGCAGAGGCACAGCAGGGGACAGCCACCAGGACCTCTCTGCTGAGTCATTGTCTAATGACACAGTCACTGCCCTCCATTGGCATCAGCCTGTGAGGAAGCAGCTGCCCCACCCTGAGGGCTCTCTCACCCGCCATGGGGAGATGAGGCGCCGCTGAAGAGCCAGCAGGCTTGGCTGGGGAGTGGAGGTCTGAACAGATTCAGGGGGCGACAGTGACTCAGTTTTCTGGCTTTGAGGCAGGAGCTGCCCCCCCCCCACTTTCCCGTGAATATGACGGGTGCTCCCCCCTTGTGGGAGAGTCAGTGGAACCACTGTCCTCACAGTTGTCAGGCCAGATTTCCAGGTCCCAGAGGTCCCACCACCTAATTCTTGGTGGCCATCAAAGGATGAGTAGATAAAAAAGCTGTGGTACGTTTACACAGTGAAATACTACGCAGCCGTGAAAAGGAAGGAAATGTTACCTTTTGTGGCAGCAGGGATGGGCCTGGCGGTTATGATGCTGAGTGAAATAAGCCAGGCAGAGAGAGACAAGTATCATAGGATCTCATTTATATGTGGAATCTGGTGAACACAAACGGAGGAACTGAACAGAAACAGAGCAGGGTCACAGGGAAGAGAGGGACGGCTGTCTGAGGGAAAGCAGGGATGGGACCAGAGAAGGGGGAGGGGTTAGTCACGTCTTGTGTACGTAACGCACGATGCAGACAGCAGGGTAGCAAGTCCCAGAGAGAGGGGGAGCTGGACAGAGGGGAGGAGGGCAGAGGAGGTGAAACGGGCAGGAAAGAGACTTTCCACGGGGCGTGGGGGGGCACACTGTGGGGGGAAGAGGGTGTGAATTGAGTGGGACGCTTGAAACCATGTCAACACAATAAATTAAAAAGAAAAATTAAAGAAAAAGACAAAAAGAAAGAAGATCAAAATAAATAAAATCAGAGATAAAAGGGAAGTAACAACAGACACCCCCCCCCCCGAAACATAAAGCATGTAAAACATATTACAAACAACTATGTACCAACAAGTTGCACAATCTGGCTGAAATGGATAAAGTTTTAGAAACATAGTCTTTCAAAATGAAATCAGGGAGAATCAGAGAGTCTGAATAGGCAGATGAAGGCCAGTGAAATCAGAGCAGTGATCAAAACCTCCCAACCAACAAGTCTTGGAATGGATGGCTTCAAATATGAATTTTACCAAACATTCAAAGAAAAGATAATGCCTATTCCTCACAAACTAAGCCAATAAATTCAAGAGGAAGGAAGACTCCCAAGTGCATTTAAAAAAAACCCCAGAATTATCCTAATTTCAAACCAGATAAAGACACTACATAAAAAGAAAATTATAGTCCAATACCCTTGATGAACATGCTAAAACCCTAACACAGTACTAGCAAACTAAATCCAGAGATATATTGAGGTCATGCACTGTAATCAAGTGAGATTTTATTCCAGGGGTGAAAGTTGGTACAACATCCACAAATCAATAATTGTGTTACTCCACATAAACAAAATGAAGGGTAAAAATCACATGATCATATCAATAGATGATGAAAAATCTTTTTTTTTTTTTGTATTTTTCTGAAGCTGGAAACGGGGAGAGACAGTCAGACAGACTCCCGCATGCGCCCAACTGGGATCCACCCAGCACGCCCACCAGGGGTGACGCTCTGCCCACCAGGGGGCGATGCTCTGCCCCTCCGGGACGTCGCTCTGCCGCGACCATTGGAGCAACGTTGGCCGGGGCACTGAGGATGGCTCTGTGGCCTCTGCCTCAGGCGCTAGAATGGCTCTGGTTGCAACAGAGTAGTGACCCAGATGGGCAGAGCATCGCCCCCTGGTGGGCATGCCGGGTGGATCCCGGTCGGGCACATGTAGGAGTCTGTCTCTCTGCCTCCCCACTTCTCATTTCAGAAAAATACAAAAAAAAAAAAATGAGCAAAGGACCCGAGTAGACCTTTTTCTAAAGAGGACACATAGATGGCAGAAAGATACATGAAAAGATGTTCAATGTCACTAATTATCAGAGAAATGCAAATTAAAACAACAATGACATATCACCTCACACCTGTCATAATGGCTATCGTCAATAAATTAAGAAACAACAAGCGCTGGTGAGGGTGTTGAGAAAAGGGAGCCCCCGGGCACTGTTGGTGGACATGCGGATCAGCACAGCCACTGTGGTTCGAAGAGGTATAGAGTTATCTCAAAAAATCGGAAACAGAACTGTCTTTTACCCAGCGGCACCACTTCTGGGAATATATTATTAATAATCCTGAAACACTAATTCAAAAGAATATACCGGCATCTCTCTGTTTATTGTAGTATTATTAACAACAGCTGAGATCTAGAAAAAGCCCAGGCGCCCATCGTAGATGAGTGGATAACAAAGCTGTGGTCCGTTTACACAATGGAATACTACTCAGCCATAAAAAAGCAGGAGATCTTAACCTTTCGTGTCAGCACGGACGGACTTGGATGTCATTATGTTAAGTGAAATCAGCCAATCAGAGAAAGACAAGCACCATGTATTTCACTCACATGTGAAATCTATCCAAATGAACTAGCAAGCAGAATATATAGAAACAGACCCATACATAGAGTGCAAGCTGGCAGCTGTTGGGCAGTGGTGGTGGGGGGGTAAGGAAGACGGAGGGACTGAGCAAAAAGGGGAAAAAAACCTCATGGCCACGGACAGCAGGGTGGAGGTTGCTGTGGGCAGTGAGGCGGAGGAAGGTAGAGGGTTGATAAGAGGAGAGATGAAGAGTTGACTGGGGCTGTGAGCGCCCAACATGGTGCAGAGGGGTGTCTTGTAAAATTGGGCACCTGACAGTTGTATAATTGTGTTAACCAGTGTCATCCCAATGCACTTTTTAAAAAGTACAGTATTTCCTAAATCTGTAATACATCAGGATCAGCTGCACGCCTTCCCCTGAAAACAGGGCTCCCCGGGCCCTCCTCAGACGGCTCTCTGATTCCGCTCCTCTGAGATGACTCCCAGTCTCTTTGTTATTCAGAAGCTCACTGGGCCACTGTTGGTGGGATTGTAAAATCACGCAGCTGCTGTGGAAAATAGGATGGAGATTCCTCGACAACATTAGCAGGAAAACTACCCGTGATCCTGAGACAGGCCTGGCCACGTTCCAATAAATCTATGCTTCACACAGTGGGCTGGCCAGACCTTGGGGAGTGAAGTCACTTGATCATAAGTAGATATTTATTGCTATATGTAATTAGAATTAAAATATAATTATATTTTATCTATAATTAAAATGTTATATTGAGAATTATATTTTAATTATAATTAAGATTTAGAATATAATGAGCTGGGAAATTTAGTCCCCAGGGGGTTTGGATATAAATTCGTACCAGGATATTGGAGTGTGAGACCACAGTAGGTGGCCACGTTGACAAACAGGACATGCTTGCCCACATACTGCTTGAACGAAATGAGTTCCTTTCCGTTAAGAGTGAAGGCGTCATATTCATAGATGGTGCCTTTCACATCTTTGTAGCACTCCATCTGGAAGATTGAAAAATGATAACATTAATAACAATTCCTAACGTCTGTGGAGTCTTTCAATGCACTTAATGAAAAAAATACAGGTATTAACTGACACTCAGAACACAAGCAAGAGTTGTATAAGATGTCAGTGATCCGGCTCAGGGATAGTCAACCTTTTTATACCTACCACCCACTCTTGTTAGCAGTAGAATTTTCTAACCGCCCACTGGTTCCACAGTAATGGTGATTTATAAAGTAGGGAAGTAACTTTACTTTATAAAATTTATAAAGCAGAGTTACAGCAAGTTAAAGCAGATAATAATAATTACTTACCAAGTACTTTATGTCGGATTTTCACTAAGTTTGGCAGAATAAATCTTTATACAACAACTGACTATAGTTAAATCTATATTTTTATTTATACTTTGGTTGCTCCGCTACCGCCCACCATGAAAGCTGGAGCGCCCACTAGGGGGCGGCAGGAACCAGGTTGATGACTACTGATCAGGCGGAAAGCCCTTGTGACTCGAGACCAATGGTTCTTTTGAGCCACAAACAGTCCAGTGTCTCTTGCTGTTCTTCTGGAAGAGGCTGGATGTTAGGAAGCGCTTGGATGCATGGAAAAGAGCAGACATGTGTGAGCTGGGATGGGAGGACCGAGGCCAAAGAGAAAAGCACACTGAGTCCCAGGCTTCCGTGAGAGGAGGCTAGTCCTGGGCTCTGGACTGCAGATACGCTGTCTGGGTCCTCTACACATAGGAGGGGTTTTTAGTTGCTTATGTATTTCACAGGGGTCTCGTTACTTCTTTAACCTTCCCTCCTCCTTCTTAGCTCTCACTGCAACCGTTAGCCCAATGGACGGCAAAGATGGCCCTTTGATTTCTGGAATCAGAAGTCAGCTCCGTTGTTAAGTTCCTTTGTGAGCCTGGGCAGTTCTTATCCTCGATGCTCCGTTTCCCCAGTGGCGAAATGAAGACGTTCATCGAGATCACTGTCAGATCCTCCCGGGGTCTTCCAGCTTCACTTAACACTCTAGAATCTAACGTTGTCTCTGCCTCCATGATTTGCTCTCCCCTGTCACTCTCTTATCTCTAGGATGGTCGTACAAGCTGAGACGGAAACTCCGACTTTTCTGTAGCTCTCCAGGCAGGAGATGAGTTTAAACGTCTGTCTGCGCGTTGCTCACTGAAGTCTGTCCAGTCCTGTCCCTCCTGTCACGTGCTGAGCTCCTTCCTTACCTCATTGCGCTGCGCTCGGTGTGTAACACTCGCCTTCTTTATCAGCTCCATCCCTCCCTGTTCTCACACTTCCTGACTGTATTTGATCAGAGTTCTACAGACAGAAGTAAGTTCTACACTACAGGAAAGGCTCACTGCCTGTGCTTAGGTTAAATCCCTCCACTAGGCGGAGCTCAGCTCACTCCTCCCGTCTCTATCCAGGCAGGGCCCACGCAGCAGTGCCCACAGGCAGTGAGGAGGAATAGCTAGGAATTCCTCATGGGGTACAGGAAGCATCAAATGGGAAGTACAGGAAGGAAACTACCAAATCCCACGGTGAGAAAAAGGCAGAAGAGGACTGTCTGGCCAGGAGTCCTGCCATTGTGGCCATTCACATGCAGATTCTCATCAGATTCGGGGAGAGGGTAAAGAAACAGTGGAGCCCAAAAATGATGGGCCATTCCTTTATTCAAGGCTTGTGCCAGCCAGCGAGCAAACAGACAAGGAAAACGCTTCCCTTTCACTCAAAAAGGGCTCAAAAAGCTATTGACACATTCTCTGGTTCCACAACCAGGAGAATCTTCTCCGGTTTTTCCCAGAATCAAACACCCCACCAGTTTCAGCAGAGCTCCCCAAAGCCCCTCAGCTCTGGTTCCCCATCTGGCAACATTGCTTCTTTCTCTGCAGAACTGGCTTCTCTCTCATTCCCTGCTTCTCCCTTCCTGTTAAAACTTTTCGAAGGGAGGGGGACACCCCCTCCTCCAGCAAACATTAGCATAACAATGGCCCTTCCTAAAGCAGGCAGGTCATTTGCAATTTCACAGACAACATATACCTGGCGCTGCCCAGCACTGTTTTTAAAACAATATAAGTGAGTAAACTCAAAAAACACAAATTTTACAAACTCATTTGCCCAACAGGGACTGATCAAGAAGGGAAAGATAAAATCTGATAAGGAAGGATCAGATTTAAATTAGGAATCAACTAGACTCCCTGGAAATGCAATGGATGAGAAGGGGTTTTAGCCAGACACTCTCCTCCCTGCACCTAAAGAAAGAATGACTCAGCACAAAGCCAGACACTCCCCTCCCTGCCCCCAAGGAAAGAATGACTCAGCACAAAGCCAGACACTCCCCCCTGCCCCCAAGGAAAGAATGACTCAGCACAAAGCCAGAGACTCCCCTCCCTGCACCCAAGGAAAGAATGACTCAGCACAAAGCCAGACACTCCCCCTGTACCCAAGGAAAGAATGACTCAGCACAAAGCCAGACACTCCCCCCTGCCCCCAAGGAAAGAATGACTCAGCACAAAGCCAGACACTCCCCTCCCTCCACCCAAGGAAAGAATGACTCAGCACAAAGCCAGACACTCCCCTCCCTGCATCCAAGGAAAGAATGACTCAGCACAAAGCCAGACACTCCCCTCCCTGCACCTAAGGAAAGAATGACTCAGCACAAAGCCAGACACCCCCCTCCCTGCCCCCAAGGAAGAATGATTCAGCACAAAGCCAGACACTCCCCTCCCTCCACCTAAGGAAAGAATGACTCAGCACAAAGCCAGACACTCCCCTCCCTGCACCCAAGGAAAGAATGACTCAGCACAAAGCCAGACACTCCTCTCCCTGCATCCAAGGAAAGAATGACTCAGCACAAAGCCAGACACTCCCCTCCCTGCACCTAAGGAAAGAATGACTCAGCACAAAGCCAGACACTCCCCTCCCTGCACCCAAGGAAGAATGATTCAGCACAAAGCCAGACACTCCCCTCCCTCCACCCAAGGAAAGAATGACTCAGCACAAAGCCAGACACTCCCCTCCCTCCACCTAAGGAAAGAATGATGCAGCACAAAACCAAACCAAACCCGTTTTCCAACCTTGAGAGCTGAGGATTCTTTCATTAGCTCACCAGGTGGTAGCTACTCAGCCTCTGCTCTTGGGGAGAAAGGTGTTTTCTCTCATAAGCTTCTGCATTTTTCTCTACATGCCTACACACTTACATGAAGAAAATACATGAGAACGTCCGTTTTTAGTTCCGTGATATGTGGGTCCAAGAGAAATATTTTTTAAAATTTGCCCTTTTTTACCCCTTTGCTGCTGTGATGAAAAGGCACGTTGGTGAGTAAAATGTGGAGACTTAGAAAGACTCTGACTCTACGACTCCTTTTAGTCCTGTTTACTCCTGTTATTGCTGTTCTAAATTTATTTAGGTCTGTGCGATATTTAAGTCAAATACCTCGAGAATGAGCTTTGCTTAGGCAGCACTGGGTGACATAAAAATAAAAATGTATCAACCCTCAAACACAAAAAAGAGTCACCCAGGAGGTTTTCTGGTCAATTTTAGAGAGGGAGAGAGATTTCACTCACATGCTGTCAATAACAATTATAGCTTACCTTCCCATAAGATGCGTACTCTTCCCCACAAGTTTACAGTGAGGAAGCCGAGGCCAAGAGAGGTAACCCACTCACTGTGTGAACAAGAATTCACTCGCCCTGACTTCCTGACTCCCTGCTGCTCGAAGTCCTCTAACTCACTGCCACCCTTCCCTGCAGTGCCCCGGCCCCTGGCCCCTGACACACACACACACACACACACACACACACACACACACACACACACACACACGTTTCATCCACAAGGCAACTGAGCCGTGAATCGGAAGTAGAGCCGAGGCTATGATCCAGGGGTCTGACTTTGTATTCGGTTGTTTTAGGTCTCCTATTATTCTTTCTGTGTGTTTTATGTTTTCTCTGATAACTCTCTGACTTTATCCATACCTTTAAAAAATCCCCATTATTATTTTTCCTTCTCTGTATGGTTTTCCTGCTTAACTGTGTGTGAGATGACTTAGCTCCGCCTCCTCTCCGAACCCTCGTCCCCCACCTACGCCGATGCCCACCGCTCTCCCGCTCCTCGGACCAGCGCTGAGAAAGCTGTGTGGCTGGAGGGATATCCAGGTGACCTCTCCCTGGAGAAGGGGAGGGGAGAAAAGACCACAGTAAGGAGACTCTTTTTCCCCTACCTATATTTAATTCTAGGAAGATTCAAGGAGAAGAGAAGTTCAGGGAAAACCACCAAAAAGGAAGCGAACAGGTTGGAGTCTTGCAAGAAGAACTGCAAGAGAACAGAGTGCCTTCTGGTCAGAACACAGCCCAGCCTTCCCCGGGGTCACTCACCTTCATCTTCTCTGGACTGGGATTTGTCTGCACAAACCCAGCTAGGAGAAGGGGGAAAAGACAAGAGGCCCTGAAGTGTGCAGCCATCACTAGTGTGTGTAGGGCACTCCTCTGAGAGTCTGAGTCCTTACGCACCTCAGCAGCCTTTTGACACCCTGGCAGGGACCAGCCCAAGTTTGCAGGGGCCAGTAGTGGGGTGGCAAGGATTTCCGGGGTGTGAGTGGGCCACAGGCATGCATAATTGAAACCACATCCTTACCCATGCACGCCCCCACAAGCACACAGCATTCAGCAGGAGAATGGGGAACTCGTGTAAATTCTGGCAGAATTATGGAACGGTGGGGGCAAACGCCCCATAGCTCCTGATGGTTGTTAATTGCTTTTTCCTGAGTGGCTAGGAGCTTCTAGATACAGACACAGCCTCCTGGACTTCGCAGTCAAGTCCAGACACTATTTCCTTTCTCTTGTTACATTTACTGGGGTGATGGTGGTGAACCAAATGATACAGGTTTCAGGTGCACAGTCCCACAACACATCATCCGTACGCTGCATTGTGTGTTCACCACCCAAGTCAAGTCTCCATCCATCACCATCTATCCCCTTTCAACCTTCCCCTGCACCCCTGGGTCCCCGGCAATCTATCTCTAATATTATCTGAGCTTTAAAAAAATACCAAAGAATGGATGGCCCAGAATTTCTGTAAAAGAGAGGGAAAGACACGGGTCTTGAGTGGGGAAGACATATTTACAGGGTGTGTGAAGGAAGCACATCGGTTTGTTCATTATATACATGCTTTCTTTTTTTTTTTTTTTTTTTGCATTTTTCCGAAGCTGGAAACGGGGAGGCAGTCAGACAGACTCCTGCATGCGCCCGACCGGGATCCACCCGGCATGCCCACCAGGGGGCGATGCTCTGCCCCTCTGGGGCGTCACTCTGTTGCATCCAGAGCCACTCTAGCGCCTGAGGCAGAGGCCACAGAGCCATCCCCAGTGCCCAGGCCATCTTTGCTCCAGTGGAGCCTCAGCTGCGTGAGGGGAAGAGAGAGACAGAGAGGAAGGAGAGGGGGAGGGGTGGAGAAGCAGATGGGCGCCTCTCCTGTGTGCCCTGGCCGGGAATCGAACCTGGGACTCCTGCACGCCAGGCCGACGCTCTACCACTGAGCAAACCGGCCAGGGCCTATATACATGCTTTCAAGTGCTTGTCAATTAGTGAGAAAAAGACAATCAGTCTGACAGAGAAAAGGAGCAGCAGACAGCAAACCACATGCATCTGTGGTAAGATTCAGTGTTCTCTTCTCACCACTAATCGAAGAGGTGTCAATAAAAAAAGGATGCACTTGGCATTGATCGGATTGTTCAAAGTTCAAAGGGAAGGTGGTATCCATTCCCAGGGGTCAGTCTGGTCTAAAAGGTTCTTGCAGGTGGGGTGGGAGAGGCTGTCCACCTGTGGACTTTCTAGAGCAGGGGTCCCCAAACTACGGCCCACGGGCCACATGCGGCCCCCTGAGGCCATTTATCCGGCCCCCACCGCACTTCCGGAAGGGGCACCTCTTTCATTGGTGGTCAGTGACAGGAGCATAGTTCCCATTGAAATACTGGTCAGCTTGTTGATTTAAATTTACTTGTTCTTTATTTTAAATATTGTATTTGTTCCCATTTTGTTTTCTTACTTTAAAATAAGATCTGTGCAGTGTGCATAGGGATTTGTTCATAGTTTTTTATAGTCTGGCCCTCCAATGGTCTGAGGGACAGTGAACTGGCCCCCTGTGTAAAAAGTTTGGGGACCCCTGTTCTAGAGTATAATCTGCCATTAGGGAGGCAGTGGTTTTTAAAAGTGCTCTTAATCTCTTGAAAGAATAAAAAAAAATATGCTTTTCTCCTCAAGGAGCAACCATGTTCGCGATCATCTATCCAGCAGCAGTGTCCAGCACTTGTGCGGTAGTCTCAGCTAAAATTTTGGGGTAGATGGTTGATGCTGCCGACCTGGAGCCCGGGAATTGCTGGGTTTCTCGTATCGCATCATGAATGTGTTTGGTCCTCGTCCGCCTCCTGGGAGACTCAGCAAGACCTCCCTTTTTCTTGTCTTCAGTGCAGTTTTACTGTTTGGACCTCCAGGGCTCCGGTGTGACTTGATTATACTCAAGTCCATGATCGCTGGTCCTTCCAAGGCCCCGCCCTCTCTGGCTTTATTCATTACTCACACCCTTCAATCTCCAAACTCCATTTCCCTTTATTTCTCCCCAGCGGTATACTATGTTTATTAGTCGTATTGCTTGCATCTTATAAAATATATATAGTCCCCATCAGATTATTAGCTTGTTTTTTGTTTTTTAAAATAATTTTTCTTCTGCAATTACAGTTGATGTACAATATTATATTAGCTTCAGGTGTACAATATCGTGATGAGACATTTATGTAACTTACAAAGTTATCACACCAATAAATGTAGCATGTTACATCCCAGGAGACAGACCACAGCAAACCCAAAGTGAATTTTATAAGTTTTATTGCAAACCTGCGCAGGGACTGCAGGCAACCCACGCAAGGGAGCACTGCAGCCCCGAGCCTCTAAAATGGCTCCTTTTTATAGGGTGGCTATCTAGGCTGAGCAAGCAAGCAGCGTTTACAAGGGTGGGAGAGGTGTGATTAGCTGACCTTGTTCTTGGCTAAGTCTCTAGAGTAGGGCTTCCTGGATGTTGGGTACATAGAGTTCTGTGGAAAATATTGCTACATTTCTAACGGTTGTTTATCTTTTTTTCCTCCAGCCATGTACTGGATGTACTCAGTTTTCCTGGCTGGTGGCCTGCACCGCTTGTCCTAAGATGTCACATAGCACCCATCTGACACCGTACGTAATGATCACAATATTACTGACCATACTCTGGATGCTGTGCTGTACTTGTGACTGTACTGTAACTGCCGATCTGTACTTCTCTAATCCCTTTACCCTTTCCACCCTTCCCCCGACACCCTCCCATCTGGCAATCATCAAGATAGTCTCTGTATCTATGAATTTGTTTCTGTTTTGCTTGTTCATTTATTTTGGTTTTTAGACTCCATATGGAAGTGAAATTATGTAGTGTTTGTCTTTCTCTGTCTGACATATTTCACTTAGCACAATACCCTCTGGGTCCACCCATGTTCGCGCAAGTGGCCAGGTTTTACCATTTTCATGGCTGAGTCGTATTACATTGTATCTAGGTACCATTTCCTCTTCGTTCATTCCTCTGTGGATGGACACCTAGCCTGCTTCCATATCTTGGTTATTGTAAAGAATGTTGCCACGAACATAGGGATCCATGTCTTTTCAGATTAGTGTTTTGCATTTCTTTGGATAAATAACCAGACATTGAATTGGTGGGTTCTTCTTTGTCTCTTTCTTTTAAAGTTTATTTTGTCTGTATAAGAATTGCTACCTTAGCTTTTGTTTGTTTGTTTGTTTTTGCATGAAATACCTTTTTCCATCCTTTACTTTCAATCTGTGTGTCTTTTGCTCTGACGTGAGTCTCTGGAAGACAACAGATATTTGGTTTTGTTTTCTTATCCATTCAGCCACCTTATTTTTTTTTATTGGAATGTTTAATTTATTTACATTTAAAGTAATAATTGATAGTTATGTAGTTATTGTCATTTTATTATTCATATATTTTTTTCTTCTTAAAGAAGTCCCTTTAGCATTTCTTGTAATACTGGTTTGTTTGGTGGTGATGAGCTCCTTCAGCTTTTTCTTGTCTGGGGAGATACATGTGTCTCCTTTAATTCTAAATAAGCCTTGTTGAAGTAATATCAGTTGTAAACTCTTGCTTTTCATAACTCTGAATATTTTGTAACAATCCTTTCTTAACTGAAAAGTTTCTGTTGAGACATCAGCTGATAGTCTTATGGGGCTCCTTTGTAGGTGACAAGCTGTAATTCTTTTGCTGCTTTTAAGAGTCTTTGTATTTAGCCTTTGCCATTTTAATTATGTGTCTTGGTGTGACCCTTTTTGGGTTCATCTTGTTTGGATCTCTCTACATTTCCTGGACTTGTTTGTATAGTTCCACTGACAGGTTAAGGACATTTTCATCATTATTTCTTCAAATAGGTTTTCAATTCCTTGCTCTCTCTCTCTTCTCCTCCTGGTACCCCTGTGATTCAAAGGTTGTTATGCTTGGTGCTGTGTCCCAGAGGCTCTTTAAACGCTCCTCATTTTAAAAATTATTTTTACTGTCTGCTGCTCTGATTGGGTGTGTTCTGCTACCTTATCTTCCACATCACAGATTCCATTGTCTGTTTCATTTCATCTCTTGTTGATTCTATCTAATGTATTCTTTATTTCAGTTATTGTATTCTTTATTTCTGACTGGTTATTTTTTATGTTTTCTATCTTCATTTTCTTTGACAGAGACAGAGAGAGAGTTAGAGATAGAGACAGACAGAAAGGGAGAGAGATGAGAAGCATCAGTTTTTTGTTGCGACACCTTAGTTGTTCATTGATTGCTTTCTCATATGTGCTTTGACCAGTGTGTGTGTGTGTGTGGGGGGGGGGTTCCAGCTGAGCCAGTGACCCCTTGCTCAAACCAGTGACCATGGGCTCAAGCCAGTGACCATGGGGTCATGTCTATGATCCCGCGCTCAAGCCAGCGACCCTGCACTCAAACTGGTGAGCCCTGGCTCAAGCCGGATGAGTCCACTCCCAACTGGGCTACCTTGGGGTCTCAAACCTAGGTCCTCCACATCCCAGTCTGATGCTCTATCCCCTGAACCACTGCCTGGTCAGACTCTATCTCCACTCTTATGTTTCTTATCACTTTGTTACAGTTCTCACTGAAAATTCCACTGTATTAATTTATTGAGCATCTTTATAACCATTGTTTGTTTGCTTTTTGTGACAGAGACAGAGAGAGAGACAGAGAGAGGGACAGATAGGGACAGACAGACAGGAAGGGAGAGAGGTGAGAAGCATCAATTCTTTGTTGCGGCACCTTAGTCGTTTTTTGTTTGTTTGTTTGTTTGTTTTTTCATTTTTCCAAAGCTGGAAACGAGGAGGCAGTCAGACAGACTCCCACATGCGCCCGACCGGGATCCACCCGGCATGCCCACCAGGGGGCGATGCTCTGCCCATCTGGGGCGTCACTCTGTTGCATCCAGAGCCATTCTAGCGCCTGAGGCAGAGACCACAGAGCCATCCCCAGTGCCCAGGCCATCTTTGCTCCAATGGAGCCTCGGCTGCAGGAGGGGAAGAGAGAGACAGAGAGGAAGGAGAGGGGGAGGGGTGGAGAAGCAGATGGGTGCTTCTCCTATGTGCCCTGGCCGAGAATCGAACCCTGGACTCCTGTACACCAGGCCAACGCTCTACTGCTGAGCCAACCGGCCAGGGCCGCACCTTAGTTGTTTATTGATTGATTTCTCATATGTGCCTTGACCCAGAGGCCACAGCAGAGCGAGGGACCCCTTTCTCAAGCTGGCGACCTTGGGTTTCAAACCTGGGTCCTCCACGTCCCAGTCTGATGCTCTATCCACTGCGCCACCGCCTGGTCAGGCCTTATAACCATAATTTTGACCTCTGCATCTGATGGATAGCCTTCCTCCATTATGTTTATTTTTTTTTCTGGATTTTTGTTGTGTTCTTTTATTTGGGACATGTTTCTTTGTCTCCTTACTTTTGCTGCCTCTTTGTGCTTGTTCTTCTCTATTCAGTAGATGGATCACGCCTCCCAGTCTTGGTAGAGTGATCTTATGTCACAGGTGTCCTATGGGGCCCCGTGGCGAAGTCTCCTGGTCGCCTGTGCTGAGTGTGTCCTTCGTGTGGGTTGCTTGTGCCTCCTGTTGTGGTTGAGTCTTGATAGCTGTTTGCATCTCAGTGGGAGGAAGTGGCTCTTAGGCTGGCTGGTGACAAGGACTGGCTGTGGCTATGGCAGAGCTGCCCTGCAGGGGCTGACCACAGGAAGCAAGGTCTGCTTTAGTGGGGCTCTGGTGCCTGCCCAGTCTTCCCTTCGAGTGTGCCATTGGTGGAGGTGATGGCTCTGGTGTGGTCTGAAGCTGGCCACCAGGTATGTCAGCTCTGGGGATTCTTGGGAGGAACTCTGGTTCAAGCCGAGGTTAGCCACTGCCTGTGCCTGGCCCAGGGCCACCTGGCAGCAGCTACAATGTGACCTGTAGATGGTTGTCGTTGGGCAGATAAAATATATTATGCTCACTTTGTTAAAGATGGTGCTGCCCATGTGGAAGCCCATCGCCCAGGTGATAATATTAGTTGCCCTTCTTGCTTGGGATGGGTGTGATTATATTGGATGTGGGAGGAGACAGGCTGTAAGCAGGCAGGATCCATTTTTTCAGAGAGAGAGAGAGAGGGATAGACAGGGACAGACAGACAGGAACGAAGAGAGATGAGAAGCATCAATCATTAGTTTTTCATTGCGCGTTGTGACACCTTAGTTGTTCATTAATTGCTTTCTCATATGTGCCTTGACCGTGGGCCTTCAGCAGACTGAGTAACCCCTTGCTGGAGCCAGCAACCTTGGGTTCAAGCTGGTGGACTTTTTGCTCAAACCAGATGAGCCCACGCTCAATCTGGTGACCTCAGGGTCTCGAACCTGGGTCCTCTGCATTCCAGTCCAACGCTCTATCCACTGCGCCACCGCCTGGTCAGGCATTTCCCACCGTTTTTGATGTGGGGTGGTGCACTCTCCTGAGGAATCCCATTATGATAAGTGACTTTGTATCAGAGACTTCTTTGTTTGTATATTGGATTAGAGGTTTTGATTTCTACACTATAAAGTGGGGCAGACCGGGAGCTTGCTCTCTCGGTTCCTGAGATTAGCATTCGAGAGCAGAAAAAGGACAGCAGATAAAGGCCACAAGGAGGAGAGGAGAAGCAGCCAAGATGGTGGAGTGCTGAGGGAGAAGGCAGTTTGTGCAGAGAGAAGGAGATGGGGAACAGAGGTGAATAAGGCTAGTGAGCTAGAAACCTTTGATTCTAGGAAACTCGGATAAGTCAGTGGCTTTGGGAGCCTTGAATGGAAAGGGAAGTGTTTTCTCACTGTGTGTATTTCTTGCCCGCCGGGTGCAAGCTAGGATTAAAGATAATGGCCCACCAGTTCTTGTCTCCGTTGTTTCATTACCGTCTCTCTGAATCCAATGTGAACCTGCACTGGCCAGGTGGCTGTGATGGTGGCCGTGGCTACTGGCTTTCCAGTTGTCATTTGTGCTGGGCTTGGAGGCACCTGGGAGGGGCTAAGCCCTGAACCTCTCAGGCTTCCCCTAGTTCTGGGCTTGGGGCTGCTTGGCAAAAAGTACAGGGTTCACCAAGACAGCCACTACTTGTTTGGGATTTGTGAAACTTGGAGAGTTTAGGGAAGTTTGCAGCAGAGTGGAGACTGGACATCTGTTCAGAAAAGCTGCTGGACGTGGCTTGACTGGGCTGGCTAGTGCGGTGGGGTGGGGCTTCAGGGCAGAGCGAACAGTGTAAACCAGGTAGGTGGAAACTCAGATGTGGCTCCTGCCTGCTGTCTGTGTGGGGGAGGGCTTGCAAAGGAGCAGTGGGCTCTCCCAGTGCTTCTGTCTGGGAGAAAGCTGCCCCTCCAGCTCTCACCCTAAAGCCAGATGATTCTGTTCTTTTTTTTTGTATTTTTCTGAAGCTGGAAACGGGGAGAGACAGTCAGACAGACTCCTGCATGCGCCCGACCGGGATCCACCCGGCATGCCCACCAGGGGCGAAGCTCTGCCCACCAGGGGGCGATGCTCTGCCCCTCCGGGGCATCGCTCTGCCAAAACCAGAGCCACTCTAGCGCCTGGGGCAGAGGCCAAGGAGCCATCCCCAGCGCTCGGGCCATCTTTGCTCCAATGGAGCCTCGGCTGTGGGAGGGGAAGAGAGAGACAGAGAGGAAGGAGAGGGGGAGGGGTGGAGAAGCAAATGGGCACTTCTCCTGTGTGCCCTGGCTGGGAATCGAACCCGGGACTTCTGCACGCCAGGCTGACGCTCTACCACTGAGCCAACCGGCCAGGGCAGATGATTCCATTCTTCTGCACATGTTCCTGGTGCCTTTCAAGCTTCTTCCCTGAGCTAGAGCTCAGAGTGAGTGAGTCCCAGCTAATTCCACATGCAGTTCCGTTAAGAGGATCACCTGGCTGTCCCACAGCTTTCTGTCTCACTCACCCTCCGTCCCTGCTGGGTTTCACATCCAGAAGTTATGGGGACTTCCCTTCCCAGCCCTGGAGCCCTGGCCTAGGGGTCCGGTGTGGGTCTGGGCCTCCTCCACTCCTCAGGGGTTATCCACGGCTGAGATGTCCCACTCAGCACACATGGGCATGAGACCAGCCAGGTCTGTGTGTCCATTTCTCCTACTGGTCTCAGTGGGGCTTCTTCTCTGTAGCCTTGGTTACAGATTTCAGGAGGTTCTTGCTAGCGATGGTTCTGCAGTTCACTTGTAATTTTGACGTGGTCGTGGGAGCCGGTGAGTGCAGCGTTTACCTACTTTGTATCTGTTAGAGAGGATTATCTTGTCTCACCCCTCTTCCTCCTTCCATAGGATTGATGCTGCTACATCAGCTTTAGTAACTCTCATGCTTATTGAGATAGTTTTTTCCTCTCTAGTTCTAAGGTTTTTGTTTTGTTTTGTTTTTAACCAGCCCTGCCTCTTCCAGGTTCACAAAAGAAGCTGCCTTTGCCTCCTTAAAACTGAAGTCTCAGAGAAGTTGAGTTCTTGCTCTGGTGGAGTCTGGGCATTCATGAGCTCTTTTCCGGAAAACAGAAGCTTTCTATTATCCCTAATTTTTTTTAATCTCTTCTCCGAGACCTTTATACTGAGGGGAAGGAACCAGAACAAATGGCCTCGGACCTAGTCACAGGGTCCCTAAGCCGGCCCGTTAGGGGAGCCATGCAAGCCTCCTGCGGTGTGGCCCTCCCTGCCCCTAGATGCTGGCTCTGCTGCCCCCGTCTTTTCTATCACAGCTCAAAAAACTGGGAAGATGAACATATCAAGCCTCCGGAGTAATGTAGTTTACTTTTTTCATTCTTCCCAAACTACTTGACTTTAAGCAAGTGTCCCTCTGCCCCTCTCTGATCCTCATCTGTAAAATTGGGAGAATAATATGAACTATATAGGGCTAATTTTAAAAATTAAGAAGATCATTTATTTAAACTCTTAGCACTAGACCTGGTCCAACGTACACGTCCATGTTTAATTCAACAGATAAGGAGACTGATGGTTAAATGGAAAAACTGATTTATCCAAAGACGTGTGTGATTGATTACATACTGCTTCTCCCTTCTTGTTATGAATGTCTGACTTTCTTAGTCAGATTATCTTGACTTATCACACAATTAACCAACTCCTAGAGTTGGAAGGGGAACTTTCATCATAAACTGCGTCAGTGGTGGCCTAAGGTGCTGCCTGCCTCCCCACATCTCTGCGATCCATTGCTTTAGCTTCTCTGGAGACAAAAATTGTCTCCATTAAAAAAAAATGCCCAGGGTCCTGGCCGGTTGGCTCAGTGGTAGAGTGTCAGCCCGGCGTGTGGAAGTCCCGGGTTTGATTCCCGGCCAGGGCACACAGGAGAAGCGCCCATCTGCTTCTCCACCCTCCGCTCCCCCCATTCCTCCCTATCTCTTCCCTTCCTGCAGCCATTGCTTGAATGGTTTGAGCAAAGCTGGCCCCAGGCACTGAGGATGGCTCCACGGCCTCACCTGAGGTGCTCGAATAGCTCAGTTGTCATGCAACAGAGCGGTGGCTCAGACAGGCAGAGCCTCACCTCGGAGGGGTTGATGAGTGGGTCCCGGTTGGGGTCTGTACGGCCAGTAGTCACAGCCATCGTGGCCATTCACATGCAGGTTCTCACTGAATTCAAGGAGATGGACAGTAGAGCCAAAAAATGGTGGGCCATTCCTTTATTCAAGTCTCACACCAGCCAACAAGCAACACACAGGGAAACACTTCCCTTTAACTCAGGGCTCCCAAAGCCACCGACACATTCTCCGGTTCCACAACCAGGAGACTCTTCTCCAGTTCCTCCCAGGATCAAAGGCCCCACCGGTCTTCGTGGAGCTCGCGAAGCCCCTCACCTCTGGCTCCCCATCTGCCCACTTCTCCTCTCTGCACAGACTGGCTTCTTCCTCAGCACTCAGCATTCTCTCTGCTCTCACCCTACAACATGGCCTCTTTCTTTCTCTTCTCCTTCTTCTCTCTTCTCAAAAACTTTCTGGCACGAAAACCTCCCCTCCAGCAAACATTAGCAAAACAATGGCCCCTTCCAAGCCGGAAGGTAATGTGCAGTTTCACAGACCACATATCCCTGGCGCTGCCCAGCTCCACTTTGTAACAATAAAAGTGAGCAAACTCAAAAAATACAAATTTTACAAACTCATTTGCCCAACAAGGTGCATGTGGGAGTTTGTCTCTGTCTCTGCCTCCCTGCCTCTCACTTAATTAAAAAAAAAAAAAAAAAGTTCAGGAGCTCAGGCTCAGAAGGGGCCACATGGGGACACTTTCTGTCATGGTCCACTTGACCGGATCATATAATTTCCGCTTCCTCTTCATACCTCCCAGCAGAGGCACGTATTAAGTTTTTTTTCATTTTCTTTCTGGAATGCTGAAATAATCTCCTACTTGTCTTTCCTCTCCTCAGCTCTTACCCTTCAGAGCTTTTCCCTGCACACCCTGCTGCTCCTGAAAGTGCTAAATGCCTGTGTGGTGAGCCTTCCCCACTGATACGGAGCCACCGAGACTAACCAGTTTCTTACAGCATCAGGTCCAGGCTCTTTACGGTGCTGTCCAGCTTTCTCCTCATGTGACCTCAACCTCCTCCCCAGTTTTCACGCCCGGTAGCTCCTTCTCTGAATCTCCTGCTTCCGAAAAGTGAAATTCTTTAGATTCTTGCTCTTGGAGCTCAACCCTGCTGAGTGAGTACCTTGGGATTCCACACCATCTGCTCTCAGTGATCACTATACTCATTCTCACTGAAAGAAAGGATAGGAAATGCAACCTTATCAAATATTACCAAACAAGATTTTAGGTGGAAACGTTTGTGGCCTGAGCTGTAAAGACTGAAGACCAGTTCGTGTCTACATTGAACCATAAGGCCTCTTATAGCCTGACTTTAAAAATCCTGTAATTGCAACTAGTTCAGGGTCTTAAATAAACAGGGTGACCAAAATTACCCTGTCTCAACCACGGCTTATCTTCCTCTGTCAGCCTCCAGTTTATCCTTGAGGTAGGATTCTTATGAAGATAACTTTCTTGTCCAAGGTCACACAGCTCATGAGTGGCAGTTTAAAGACTAAAGTAAAGCCATTCAGGAAAATGACTTAATCCTACTATATTTCTTTAATTATAAAGGAAACATTCCGTTTTCGCTGAGGTGCCATCCACCTCTTCTTCCCAGATTCAACCACGGCCCGTGCAACCACTCAAATCTGACCGGGAGATTTTTGTCCCATTTTTAGTCTGACTTGACTGTTTACCTTGATTTCCATTGTCTCCATTGGAATATGGGAATTCCTAACCAGGTGTCAGCTGATGGTAGGGGTGCCAGTTCAGTACCAGCAGGAGTCCCCATTCTGGAGCGCTTGGAAAAGGAAAGCTTCATTCAGTGCAAATAGCTCAATTACAATACAGCTCGGCAGTGATGTGGCCGCAGGTGAGGCAGCCCTGCTCTCTCTGCTCTGTTCTGCCCTGCACCACGCTCTGGGGAGAGGTCTCAGCTGGTTCAGCTCCAGCCAGGGAAACTCAGTTATAGCCCTCAGTCTTTGATGAAAAGGAAAACTGTGCTCTCCAGCCAGAGGGATGCTGACTTTATATATATATATATACATCTCCCCATGCAAATGAGAACTCCGAATCCTCACAGTTTAATTGGTCCAAAAGGCAGTGTCCTGATTGGTCAGAATGGAGCTGCTCTGATTGGTTGGTGAAGATGCTGATGGGGATAGAGCTGCACAGCTCCACGTTGATGGGGAAAGCCTCAGTCCTATTGGTTGAAATACTGTTTCAGGAACTCCTTTATAAGAGCTGGCTCGGATGAATAAAACAGTGCAAGTAGAGATTTGAGTAGGGGAGGTAGGCAGTTCAGTGCAGGTATCTTCGTAAAGTCTAGTTTGCGTGAGAGGTTCCTGTTTAGAAAAGACTGTTAGGCTCTGCTTTTAAATTTGAGCTCAGTTAGGCACTGGAAGTCCTTCTAAGGAAGTATCCTTTTCCTCAGGGTCTACACATGTCTCTAAAATATATTTTTTTACTCTGGCTTGCAAGTGTGAAGCGTAGGATTTACTCCTAAGTCTTCCATTTTAAAGTAACATCACTGATGTTTATATAAAATTTGTAGTTCACAAGTGTCTATCACAGGAAGGATTTTATTTAGCGTTCACAATCAGCCAGTTACCTAGGTTATCACAGGTACCATCTGCTTTAATTTACAGTGGAAAATTACTTGGGTAAAGTATGATAGTCATGCAGATCTAGACCATAAACTGGAATTGTTATTTTAATTGCTGTTTTTTAAAATTATATTAGGATGGTACTGGCCGTCCACTGTAGGCTAAATTCCACCACCATTTATATGTTTGGAGGAGAAGGAAGTTTTTTATTATTATTATTTATTCATTTTTAGAGAGGAGAGGGAGAGACAGAGAGAGAGAGAGAGAGAGAGAGAGGAGACAGAGGGAGAGAAGGGGGGAGGAGCTGGAAGCATCAACTCCCATATGTGCCTTGACTAGGCAAGTCCAGGGTTTCAAACCGGCGACTTCAGCATTTCCAGGTTGAGGCTTTATCCACTGCGCCACCACAGGTCAGGCTGAGAAGGAAGGTCTTAGAGAGACCACTGCTCTTCTACATTTCATTTTCATCCTGGTGTGTTCTTAACCTTCTGACCTCCTTTCCCAAATGTGATGATATTTGGGAACTACCTGATTTTGGTCTAGACTGACTGTGGCTCTGAACTGTCACCGAGGCAGCTGGCTGGCCTACGCACAGGCTTTCTGAAGGGTCTGTTGCTAATGCCAAACTTTCCTCCCCCAACCTTTCCCAGGAAGGATCTTGTTCTTGGAGGTTGTGTTTGGGCAGGTGGTGAAAGGAAGGATGTGTACTCTCTTAGACAGTGTTATTGTCTCTATTTCTGCCTTCATAGGCTGGGGGAGGATGTGGGGGAGAGAGAGCTCTGTGTCCATGCACAACCACAGGAATGTCTAACCCACACCAATCAAAACCAGACACCTTCCTACCTGCAAACTTTCCAGTCCCCATGACTCAGGCTTATGCTGCTCTCAGACAAAGAATAAATATGTCCCATCTCATGAACACACATTGCAAGCCATTGCAAGCAACTCAACAAAAGTATAGGTCATTCGGAAAATATGGCTGGTCTAGGGAAAACTGACCCTGAGAGGTAAACAGGAGAAAAGATCTAAATTTAATTCACATGTACGGAAGTTCCAAAGTGCCAAAAGCAGGCTGTTTATATACCCATTTTAGACAAAGGAACAATTATTTGTGAAGATTGGACAAACAAAAGGGTTTGTATTTGCGGGAGCAAACTAACAAAAAGTTAGTTTATACCGTTTTCTCAGCCTTAAATTTCCCAACTCTGGTGAGAAGGATGCCTTCTGTCCTCTTCATTAGTTTAATGGGACAACTTTGATCAACAAGAGTACATCGGGCACACTGACAGTGCTGCGTGCCCACCACCCGAGTCAAATCATTTCCTGTCACCGTATATTTGTCCCCTGTATGCCCTTCCCCCACATCCTCCTTATGGTGACCACTCCGCTCTTATCTATGTCCACAGGTCTGGTTTTTATCCCACGTGTGTGTGAAATCATATAGTTCTTAGCTTTTTCTGATTTACTTATTTCACTTAATATAATGTTCTTAAGGTCCATCCACGTTGTCGTAAATGGCACTATGTCATCATTTCTTATGACTGAGTGGTGTTCCAGTGTATATATGGACCACATCTTCTTTATCCAGTCCTCTATCAGGGGACGCTTTGGTTGTTTCCATGTCTTGGCCACTGTGAATAATGCTGCAGTGAACATGGGGGTTCATGTTTCTTTGCATACCAGTGTTTTCAAGTGTTTTGGGTACATACCCAGTAGAGGGATTGCTGGATCATATGGTAGTTCTATTCCTAATTTTTTGAAGAACCACCATGCTTTGCTTTCTTCCATAATGGCTTTATCAGTTTACATTCTCACCAGCAGTCAATGCGGGTTTCTTTTTCTCCACAGCCTCTCCAACTCTTGTTATTACCTGTCTTGTTGACAACAGCGAATCTAACAGGTGTGAGATGGTGTCTCGTTTTCTTTTCTTTTCTTTTCTTTTTTTTTTTTTGTATTTTTCTGAAGCTGGAAACGGGGAGAGACAGTCAGACAGACTCCCGCATGAGCCTGACCGGGATCCACCCGGTACGCCCACCAGGGGCGACGCTCTGCCCACTAGGGGGCGATGCTCTGCTGCGACCAGAGCCACTCTAGTGCCTGGGGCAGAGGCCAAGGAGCCATCCCCAGCGCCCGGGCCATCTTTGCTCCAATGGAGCCTTGGCTGCGGGAGGGGAAGAGAGAGACAGAGAGGAAGGAGGGTGGGGGGGTGGAGAAGCAAATGGGCGCTTCTCCTATGTGCCCTGGCCAGGAATCGAACCTGGTTCCCCGCACGCCAGGCCGACGCTCTACCGCTGAGCCAACCAGCCAGGGCCTCATTGTAGTTTTGATTTGTATTTCTCTAATAGCTAATGAAGGTGAGCATCTTTTCATATATCTGTTGGCCATTAGTATGTCTTCTTGGGAGAAGAGTCTGTTCAGGTCCTCTCCCCACTTTTTAATTGGATTGTATACTTGTTTGTTGCTGAGCTTTGTAACTTCTGTATATATTTTGGATATTAATGCCATATCCAAGGTGTTGTTTGCAAATATTATCTCCCATTTGGTTGGCTGCCTATTTATTTTGTTGTCAGTTTCTTTTGCTGTGTGGAAGCTTTTTAGTTTGATACAGTCCCATTTATTTATTGTAGCCATTACTTCCCTTACCTTTGGAGTCAATTTTATAAAATGTTCTCTGAGGCAAGGTCCAAGAGTTTAGTACCAATGTTTTCTTCTATGTAGCTTATTGTATCAGATATTATATTTATGTCTTTGATCCATTTTGAATTAATTTTTGTGCAGGGAGACAAACATGTCAAGTTCCTTTTTTTTTTTTTATGTGTATGTGTGGCTTTCCAATTTTCTCAGCATCATTTATTGAAGAGGCTTTCTTTTCTCCATTATGTGTTTTCAGCTCTTCTGTCAAAGATTATTTGTCCATATATATGCGGTTTTATTTCTGGGCTCTTGATTCTGTTCCACTGGTCTGTATGTCTGTTTTTCTGCCAATACCATGCTGTTTTGATGATCATGGCTCTGTAGTATAATTTGAAGTCAGGTAGTGTGATACCTACGACTTCCTTCTTTTTTCTCAGGATTGCTGTGGCTATGCAGGATTTTTTAAGGTACCATACAAACCTGGTCATTTTTTGTTCTATTTCTTTAAAATATGCCATTGGGATTTTAATGGTGATTGCATTAAATTTGTATATTGCTTTGGGTAATATGGCCATTTTAACTATGTTGATTTTTCCAATCCATGAATATGGAATATTTTTCCATTTCATTGTGTCCTTTTCAGTTTCTCTCAACAATGCTTTGTTGTTTTCAGTATACAGGTTCTTCACATTCTTTGTTAAATTTATTCCTAGGTTTTGTTGTTGTTGTTGTTACAATTGTAAAAAGAATTGTTTTTTTACAATTTAATTTCTTAAGTTTCATTGTGAGTGTATAGGAAAACAATAGACCTTTGTATATTGATTTTGTATCCTGTAACTTTACTGTATTTGTTTATTCTTTTCTAATAGTTTTTCGATGAAGTCTTTGGGTTTTTTTTTATAATATAGGATCATGTCATCTGCCCAAAGTGATATCTTTACTTTTTCTTGTATATGTATGCCTTTTATTCTTTTTCTTGCCTGACTGCTCTAAGACAATCAGCACTATGTTGAATAGGAGTGGAGAGAGTGGGCAGCCTCGTCTTGTTCCTGATTTTAGAGGAAAAGCCGTTGGTTCTTTACCATTTGGCAGGACGTACATGGATAGTTTGTATTAGTTTTCAGGATGAGGTAATTTCCTTATATACCCACTTTATTGAGTGTGTTAAACATAAAGGAATGTTGTATCTTATCTAATGCCTTTTCTGCATAAATTGATAGGGTCATATGATTTTTGTCCTTTGTTTTGTTGTGGTGTATTATGTTGATCAATTTATGTATGCCGAACCGTCCTTGTACTTCTGGAATGAATCCCACTTGAAAGTGATGTATTATTATTTTTTTTATATATTGTTGTATTCAATTTGTTAGTATTTTGTTTTGGATTTTTGCATCTGTTACAGAGATATTGTTCTATAATTTTCTTATTTTGTGTTCTTGAGGTTTTAGTATCAGGGTTATATTGTCCTCATAAAATATGTTATATTGAGGATAGGTACTAAATCTTTGAATGTTTGATAGAATTCATTAGTGTAGATGTGTGGACCTGGAGTTTTATTTTGGGGGAGGTTTATTTTTTATTTTTTTAATTAAATTTTTATTAATGGTAATGGGATGACATTAATAAATCAGGGTACATATATTCAAAGAAAACATGTCTAGGTTATTTTGTCATTAAATTATGTTGCATACCCCTCGCCCAAAGTCAGATTGTCCTCCGCCACCCTCTATCTAGTTCTCTGTGCCCCTCCCCCTCCCCCTAACTCTCTCCCTCCCTCCCTCCCATGTCCTCCCTCCCCCCACCCCTGGTAACCACCACACTCTTGTCCATGTCTCTTAGTCTCGTTTTTATGTTTTGGGGGAGGTTTTTGATAGTTTTTTTTCCTATTACCTCCCTGCTTATGGCTCTATTTAGGTTTTCCACTTCTTTGTAACTCAGGCTGTGTAGATTTTATAGTTCTAGGCATATGTCTGTTCTTCTAGATTAGTAAATTTGGTGGCATATAGTCTTTCATAATATTCTAGTATGATCCTTGTATATCTATGATGCCTGTGGTAATTTCTCCTTTTTTATTTTGGATTTTGTTTATATGAATCCTTTCTCTTTTTTCCTTAGTGATTATCTTTTCAAAGAACCAGTTCTGTGTTGTATTAATTTTTTCTATATTTTGATGTTCTCTATTTTGTTTAGTTTTGCTTTAATTTCTCCTATTTCCTTTCTTCTGCTGACTGTATTCCTTTTGTTCTTCTTTTTTCTACTTCTATCAGATGTGATGTTAGGTTGTTTACTTTGGGATAAACATATCTCTTTTGTTTATTGATATAAGTTTGTAATGATATAAACTTCCCTCTTATTACTGCTTTTGCTGCATCTCAGAGCTTTGGTATGTTGTGTTGTCATTCTTATTTGTCTGTATATGTATATTTGGTCTCTGCTTTAATTTCTTCTTTGACACAGTCATTTTTTTTAGAGGTAGGTTCTTTAATTTTCACATTTTTGTGGGTTTCTTCACTTTCTTTTTGCCATTGAATTCTAATTTCAAAGCCTTTTGGTCAGAAAATATGTTTGGTATAATTTTAATCTTCCTGAGTTTGTTGATGTTAGTTTTGTGTCTGGACATATTGTCTATCCTTGAGAATGTTCCATGCACACTGGAAAAAAAATGTATAATCTGATGTTCTGGAGTAAAATGTTCTATAAATGTCTAGTATGTCCATTTGGTTTAGTGTGTTATTTAAGACTGATATTTCTTAATTGATTTCCTGTGTGAATAATCTATCTAAAATGTCAGTGATGTACTGAGATCTCCAACTAGGATTGTTTTTCTCTGTTTCTATTTTTAGATTAGTTAGTAGATGTCTTATGTATTTTGGTGCTCCCTGATTCAGTGCATATATATTAAGTAGTGTTATGTTTTCTTGATATAGTGTCCCCTTTATCAATATGAAATGTCCCTTCTATCCCTTGTTTTGTTGTCCTGTAGTCAACATTGTAAGTATTAGTATGGCTACACTTGTAAGTATTAGTATGGCTACACCTGCTTTTCTTTGGGTATTATTGGCTTGGAGAATCATTTTCCAACCTTTCCCTTTGAGTCTACTTTTGTCCATGAGGCTTAGGTGTGTCTCCTGAAGACAGCATAAGGTTGGGTTTTGCTTTTTGATCCAATCTGCTACTCTGTGCTCCTTTACTGGTGAGTTCAGTCCATTTACATTTAGGGTAATTATTGATGCTTGAGGATTTTCTTTAGCCATTGTGTGTTTTGTTTTCTGGTAGCTCTTTTGTGTTTCTGTCAGTTGATTTTGTTTGGTGGTATTGTTGTATACTTTTTAACCTGTTATTATTATTTTTTAAAACAATGTGTTTCAGCATTGGTTATTTCATGAGTGGTTACCATTAGGTTATTATGAGAATGTTGGGTGTGTGTCAGATACAGAGAGAGGCAGAGAGAGGGACAGATAGGGAAAGGCAGACTGGAAGGGAGAGAGATGAGAAGCATCAATTCTTTTTTGCATCACCTTAGTTTCTCATTGATTGCTTTCTCATATGTGCCTTGACCCGGGGTAGGAGAGGCTACAGCAGACCGAGTGACTCCTTGCTCAATCCTGTGACCTTGGGCTCAAGCTGGTGAGCCTTGCTCAAACCAGATGAGCCCACACTCAAGGTGTCGACCTTGGGATTTCAAACCTGGGTCCTCCGTGTCCCAGTTCAATGCTCTATCCACTGTGCCACCACCACCTGGTCAGGCAAGAGAACATTTTTTATACATACAAGAGTCCTTTGTCTTTTGAGTACTTCTGCACTCCATCCTCCTTTGCTACTGCAGATCTATTATATATCCTCTCCCCTTTTATGTTATTGTTGTCACAGATTATCCTTGTTTATTTTTGTAAACTTTTTGAAGATTTTACTTATAGTTTTTATTTGTTTTGTTCTTTGTATCTGGTCAAATAACCCCCTTGAGTATTTCCTGCAGTGGGGATTTTCTAGTGATAAAATTTCCTCAGCTTCTGTATGTCTGAAAAAGTTTATTTTTTCTCATTAATATTTGAAGGATAACTTTGATGGATATAGTATTCTTGGCTGGTAATTCCTCTCTCTCAGTACTTTGAATGTTTGAGCCCATTCTCTTATGGCTTGTAGAGTTTCTGCTGAGAAGTCTGATGATAGCCTAATGGATCATTTTTTAAAATATGTTATGCTCTTTTTTTCCCTAGCTGCCTTTAAGATTCTTTCTTTGTCATTGATTTTTGACAATTTTATTATGATGTGCCTTGTAGAAAGTCTGTTTGGGTTGAGTTAGTTTGGTGTTTTGATTGCTTCTTGGATTTGAGGATCTAACTCTTGCCATAGACTTGGGAAGTTCTCATCAATTATTTATTTGAATAGGTTCTCAATTCTTTTCTCCTGTTCTTCTGAAATACTCATTATTTTTATATTGCTCTTTTGATGGAGTTAGTTCTCACAGAGCTCTGTCATTCTTTTTAAATCTGTGAGTCTCTCTCTTTTTCTCTCTGTAGCATCTCTAGTTTCCTCTCTTCAATGTCACTGATTCTTTCCTCTGTCTGACATGTTTTATTAACTAATGTTGATATCTCTTATTTCAATTTGTGTATTGATTTCTTCATCTCTGTTTTTTTTGAAGTTTCATTCTCCTTGGTGAAGTACTTGCTTTGTTCATTAATTTGTTTTATCGAGCTCATTAAATAGTCTTATCAGTGTTTTCTCACATCTCATTGAGTATTTTTAGAACTTCAATTTTGAATTCTCTATTGTTTAACTCCAACATTTCTATGTGATTGTGATTGCTTTCTGGAGACTTTTTATTTTCTTTCTGAATTACCTCTCTTTCTTAGGTAACCATGATATTTTTTTTCTTTCTTGAGAGTGATATTGTTAGCATATTAAACCAAAAACAACTAAAATATTAAAATTAAAAAATAAAAATGCAATAAAAATAAGAAAAAATTTAAAAATAATAAAAATAAGTTTCTGATAGCAACCAAGGCCATGAGTTTAGAAAGATCTTGTCCTACATAGTCAGAATAATTATTTAAATAATAAAAATATCTCTGCATTTAAAAAATGGAATGGAAAAACTATGGTTGTCACACTGATTTACTGATCTAGCCAAAAGCAGATAGGCAGTGCTTTGGATAGCTTGGTCAGTTTCAGCAATCCTACAATTTTCATTACTGACTTTATTAAAATGTTTAGTATAATTATATATGTATAATACCCTCCATAATCCTTTGCTTTTATTTATTTTTTTCCGGTTCTTGTTGGAAATGAATACGCAGGATGGGGCCAGAATAGGAGACAATAATCTGTAGAAAATGCATGACACGGATCTCTCCGGTGACTTGCAGACAGACCTGGCGGTGGTTTTTCCAACCCCTGTCCCCTTCTGGTCACGTGTGGATTTATCCCCGCCCCTCCGCTCGAGTCCTCAGGCACCCTCCTGCGGGGAGAGGAGAGCCCTCCTGCTGGGAGAGAGCCCCCTGCGGGGAGAGCCCCTGCTGCGGGAAGAGGAGAGCCCCCCTGCGGGGAGAGCCCGCCCTCCTGCGGGGAGAGAGAGCCCCCCTGTGGGGAGAGAGAGCCCCCCTGTGGGGAGAGCCCGCCCTCCTGTGGGGAGAGCCCCTGCTGCGGGGAGAGAGAGCCCCCTGTGGGGAGAGCCCGCCCTCCTGCGGGTAGAGAGAGCCCCCTGTGGGGAGAGCCCGCCCTCCTGCGGAGAGAGCCCGCCCTCCTGTGGGGAGAGCCCCTGCTGTGGGGAGAGAGAGCCCCCTGTGGGGAGAGCCCCCCTGCGGGGAGAGCCCGCCCTCCTGTGGGGAGCGCCCTCCTGCGGGGAGAGCCGCTGCTGCAGTTCCGCAGTCCGCCACAAGGAGGAGACAGCGGCGGCGAGAGCCAGCGGGCCTGCCCTGGGGCAGAGGCGGCGGAAGCGGAAGAGGCGGGGCCAAGAGCTCACGTCACATCGTCATGTGAGAGCGTTGCGGCTGGTCTCCCGGAAGGAGGTAGGATGTTTCCGTGTGTACTTCATGGCCGCGGTGTTTCAGTGACGCCCGGAAGATCGGCTCCCCGAACTGGAGCAGCTGAAGTTGCTGGCCTGTTGGGTCTTGTGGAGATTGTGAGCTGAGACGAGATTGTGAGGAGGAGCCGAGTGGGCAGAGGGAGGGTGTGGCAGGTGCGTGTGCGTGTGTATGTGTGTATGTGCATATGTGTGTATGTGTGTGCGCGTGAGTGTGTGTACACATGTGTGCGTGTGTGTATGTGCGTGCATGTGCGTGTGTTCGTGCATGTGTGTGTATGTGCGTGCGTGTGTTCGTGCATGTGTGTGTATGTGTGTGTGCGTGTGTGTGGGCGGGCATGTGTGTGTATGTGTATGCATGGAGGGTTCGGGCAAGGACGGAGAACGCCTGAGTTGTGTGTTTATGTTACCTGCCGTGGTGGGAGACCTTCGCTGGATTTTGATGATGCCCAGAATTAATTTCTTATTTATTGCAAGGTGACCGTCCCACCACACACACTGACTCCATGGAGCCAGGTCTCGGGGCACAAAGGTGGTGACCCCAGGGTCCCTGCCCCTCAGGCGCTAGCCGCCCTGTGTGTGTGTGGTGGGGAGACAGGTGGTTAAACGTTTTCATTGCGGTGCGGTGTGCTGTCAGGTGATTAGAGCCGAGTGTTCTGCCCCAGAGATGCGGAGAGGGCTAAGGGACTCCAGGAGGAGCAAATAAATATTTCTCACAAGACTTGAGGATGAGGACCATTTAATTCAGTTTTGTAATCTAGCCCAGGGCTTAGCCACCAATGTCTGGCACAAAGTTGGCAGTCAGTAATTTGAATCCAATGGGGGTATGCTAATAAATTCAGAAGACAAAAATCATTGCTTTGAAGAGCATGCATATTAGTGGTAGATGTGGATGTACAACCTGGGAAAGTTTCTGGATCTGTCCACAAGAAGATACATACAAGGTTATTAATTGCAACGTTTTGTAATAGAAAAATTAGAAACATGTGCATCTGCCAGAGAAAGGGTAGGTAAATTGCACATTTATACTATGAAATACTATACAGCAGTTAAAATGAATGGACTTCCATTTCATGTGTTAACAGAGATATATCTAAAGTCAATGTTGATTGAAAATGTGGAGTGATTGGTACAATATGTTACCGTTTATGTAAAGTTTAAAAGCATTCAAGACAGCATTATAATAAAGTCCAAAGTCATGCTTGGGAGTGATAAATAGAGTTAAATCAAGATAGTCATTTCTTCTGTGGAGCAGAAGAGTGGAATCAGATATGGTACATAGGGGCCTCACTCTTATTTGAAATGTTTCTTCCAAAATAAGATTTGAAGTAAGTGTGGCCTGATGTAGCTGCACGGTGTTCGGTGTGCTTGAAATATTTTCATAAAACAGTTTTAAAATGAAGCATGCAATCTTGTGAGTTTCCGAGCTTTCAATCTCTACTCTTTGAGCCAAGGCTTGAGAGGAAGGTGGATGTCTTAGGCTAAAATTGTGGTGCAGATTCAGAATTTTCCGCCAAGGATTGTTTTGATGATGTAACTTTTAGTTTCCTTAGCAATCAAAAGTATTTCTTCAGTTTTGTTTTCTTGTCTGCTTTTTGTTTTTGACATACCATGGCCCAAAAAAAAAAAAAAAAAAAAAGTTAATCTGACAAGTTATTTTCTCTTTTGGACACGTGTTATCTGCCACCCTGCTGTGGGACAGGGGTCACAGGAGACGGACAACGAGGGGTCAGCCAGGGCACCAGAGCCCTCTTCCCTCTGGGCAGCAGTGATCCAGAGCGTGATGTGACCGCAGCAAAGATGCCCCTGGGCAGAGGGTTACACCCAGGTAAGTGTCCTAATGGGGCTTTACATTTCAATAGTTGTTTTTTTCTTTTTTCAGTTATCCTGAGGGTCAGACTTCTATAAACAACACCAGAGCCTGTGTTGATGAGGGCGGTTGTCAGTCGTGAGGAGCAGCTTGTTGGTTGATTCCAGGAGCTGGGCCAGGGTGAGACTGTAACTAGCGAAACACCTGCAGACCCTGCTCCCACCGCTTATGAAAAGTCAATATTCATGTCACAGGTGCTTAGTGGAAAGGACAGGTTCGTTTCAGTGCCACCGCCTGAGAAGGTGGGGTGACTCCTGTCCTCAAAAACCCGTCTTAACAGCTCAGATTCCTTGGCCAGATTACACAGGGGATGGGGGAATGTGGGATGCGGGCATTCCTGGGAAGATGCTGGATGGGAAGTCTCTCCTGAGGGAGACAATGTTCTTGTTGTCATGGCTGGCTGCACTTCCTCTGTCCTCTTGATCTTATTGGAGAATTGGAACTGGAAGCCTCAGCCTGGAGAGAGAGAGGGGAGGTGGCCTGCAGGGTCCTTCTTCCTGCTCTGATGTTAACTCTTGGTGTGGGTCAGCCAAGGTCTGTGACTCATCACCAGCGTGAACATTCTTTATTCTGAGAGGGGAACAGGCTGTTGAACTGGAACGAAAACTCAGCCAGAGGTGAAAGCAGAGGATTGAGTCTATACTTTTGATTTGTTACAGAATACCTATCTTTTGATTCCTAGATTGGTGATGTTAAATCATAGCTACAGTTAGAGGAACAAGCCAGGTTTAATATTTACTAAGAGTAACATGAGTGGCACGTTATACAAATCCTTCTGTGGGCTTACTTTATTAGTATATTCTTATTTTAAGTCTGTTCTATGGCTAATCAGCCTAATACCAATAATATAGCATACTCATTGCCCGTCACAGGAAAGGCGGGGCAGGCCATGGGCTGGGAGGTGAGGGGAGTTGTGGAACATTCCACAAGCACGTTAGGATTCTTCGGAGCAGCCGAGGAGCGGCCAGAGCCCTCTCTGCCCGCGCGTGGACGGGGGCTCTTTGTGTGCGTTCCACATTGCGTGTGTGGTAACGGAATGTGTTTCCCTCCTCTCCATTTTTAAATCTTTTTTATTTTTTCAATTGCAGTTGGCATACATTATTATATTGTTTCAGGTGTACACCCCAGTGATTAGACATTACGCAATTTATTAAGCGATCATTTAAGTAAATCTCACACCCCTCTGACACCATACATAATTGTTACAATGTTGTTGACTCTATTCCCTGTGCTGTACTTTCCATCCCCGTGACTGTTTTGTAACAACCAGTTTGTCCTTCTTTACCCCTCCCCTTCGTGACCCACCCCCAACGCCATCAAAGTGCTCTCTGTATCTGAGTCTGTTTCTGTTCTGCTTCTTCATTTATTTTGGTTTTGTTTTAGGTTCATTTATATGTATGTATTTATTACCATTATATTGTTCATATATTTGATCTTTTATCCTCTTCTTCTTTTTTATATTTTTCTGAAGTGAGAAGCAGGGAGGCAGACAGACAGACTTCCGCATGCACCCCACCAGGGATCCACCCGGCATGCCCACCAGGGGGCGATGCTCTGCCCACCAGGGGGCGATGCTCTGTCCATCTAGGGCATTGCTCTGTTGCAACTGGAGCCATTCTAGCGCCTGAGGCAGAAGTCATGGAGTCATCCCCAGTGCCCGGGCCATCTTTGCTCCAATGGAGCCTTGGCTGCGGGAGAGGAAGAGAGAGACAGAGAGGAAGGAGAGGGGGAAGGGTGGAGAAGCAGATGGGCGCTTCTCCTGTGTGCCCTGACGGGAAATTGAACCCAGGACTTCCACCCGCCAAGCTGATGCTCTACTGCTGAGCCAACCAGCCAGGGCCTTTTCCTTTCCTTCTGAAAGATGACACTTTAACATTTAATTAATGCTAGTGTGCTGGTTTTGAACTCCTTTAGCTTTTCTTGTCTGAGGAGCTGTTTACCTGCCATTCAATTCTAAGTGACAGCTTTGCTGGGTAGAGTAATCTTGGTTATAGGTTCTTGCTTTTCATCACTTTGAATATTTCTTGTCAATTTTTCTGGCCTGAAGAGCTTCCTTATAGGTAAATAACTGCTTTTCTCATTCTGGGTTTTTGTTTTGTTTTGGTTTGGTTTTTTTACAGAGACAGAGTCAGAGAGAGGGATAGACAGGGACAGACAGACAGGAACGAAGAGATGAGAAGCATCAATCATTAGTTTTTTGTTGCGCATTGCGACTTCTTAGTTGTTCATTGATTGCTCTCATATGTGCCTTGACCGCGGGCCTTCAGCAGACCAAGTAACCCCCTGCTGGAGCCAGCGACCTTGGGTCCAAGCTGGTGAGCTCTTTGCTCAAGCCAGATGAGCCCGCGCTCAAGCTGGTGACCTCGGGGTCTCGAACCTGGGTCTTTCCACATCGCAGTCCAACGCTCTACCCACTGCGCCACCACCTGGTCAGGCTCATTCTGTTTTTAAGATTGTCTTTAACCTTTTGAATTTTAATGATGATGTGTCATGGTGTGGGTCTCTTTGGGGTCAGCTTATTTGGGACTCTGTGGTTGCTGGACTTGTATGTCTGTTTCTTTCATCAGGTGAGGGGAAGTTTCCTTTGTTATTTATTTATTTACTTATCTTTGCATAGGTCTCCAGGTCCTTGCTCTCTGCTCCTTCCTGTCCTCCCGTGACGGGAATGGAGGTGCTCCTGATGTCCCAGAGCAGGGGTCGGGAGCCTGTGGCTAGCAAGCCAGATGTGGCTCTTTTGAGGGCTACATCGGGCTCGCAGACAAATCTTTAATAAAAAAAATAATAACCTTAAAAATATAAGACATTCTCATGTATTACAATCCATTCATTTCCTACCGTTCATGTTCATGGTTGCGGGTGGCTGGAGCCAATCACAGCTGTCCTCCAGGACAGCACCAGATTTTTATTGGATAATGCATAACGTACACGGGCCGTTGTATGTGTCTCACAGAATTACATTTTAAAATATGTGGCGTTCGTGGCTCTCTCAGCCAGAAAGGTTCCCGACCCCTGTCCCAGAGGATTCCTACACTGTTCTCACTTTTTAGTGTCTTTTACTCCTATTCTGAGTGGGTGGTTTTTGAGCCCTTATATTCCCAGTCACTGGTAGGACTCTCAGCGTCATGGACTGTACTGGTGACTCCCTGTAAATCAGTCTTCATTTCAGTTAGTATATCCTTTCTCTCTTGTTTTAAAATATAATATTATTTAGAAAATTTAACTGGGTGGCATTGATCAATAAGAGTACATAGGTTTCATGTAAACACTTCATTTAAAAAAAAAGTTTTTTATTCATTGATTTCAGCAAAAGAGGAAGGGAGAGAGAAAGAGAAACAGGCACATCAAACTTTTCCTGTCTGTGCCCCGACTGGGTATTGAACTGGCAACCTCAGCTTTGGGATGATGCTCTAACCAACCGAGCCATCCGGCCACGGCCCAGGTAAGCATCTCTAGAGCGTCTGAACTGTTGATTATGTCATCTGCCCATCACCCAACGTCAGGTCATTTTCTGTCACCATATATTTGTCCCTCTTTACTCCCTTCCTCCCACCACCCCCACACCCTCTTTCCCTGGGAAGCACTTCACTTTTATCCATGTCCATGAGTCTCAGTTTTATATCCCGCCTGTGTGTGAAGTCATATAGTTCTTACCTTTTTCTGATTTACTTATTTCACTCAAGTTATTTTCTCATCCGTGAAATGCCGCCATAATGTTTGCTCGAGCTGTCTTTCAGAGTTCTGGGACGATGTATATAAACATAGGTTATAAACACTCAAGAGGTGTTGAAATATAACAAATTATAATTAAGATAAGCCAGAGCGACTGAGTATGGAATGAGGTAAAGTTTCAACATACAGGGTTGACTGAGCATAGGTTGCATCAGCGCAATTCAAATACAATGAAAATATTCAAATAAATATGTGTCTCCTCTTGGGTATTTATAGATCTATTCACATGAAAATCATACACAAAATACTGGCTTTAGATAATAAATGTATAAATAGGAATTAGCATTATTTTTTTTTTTTTCATTTTTCTGAAGCTGGAAACAGGGAGAGACAGTCAGACAGACTCCCGCATGCGCCCGACCGGGATCCACTCGGCACGCCCACCAGGGGCGACGCTCTGCCCACCAGGGGGCGATGCTCTGCCCATCCTGGGCGTCGCCATGTTGCGACCAGAGCCACTCTAGCACCTGAGGCAGAGGCCACAGAGCCATGCCCAGCGCCCGGGCCATCTTTGCTCCAATGGAGCCTTGGCTGCGGGAGGGGAAGAGAGAGACAGAGAGGAAGGAGAGGGGGAGGGGTGGAGAAGCAAATGGGCGCTTCTCCTGTGTGCCCTGGCCAGGAATCGAACCCGGGTCCTCTGCACGCTAGGCCGACGCTCTACCGCTGAGCCAACCGGCCAGGGCCAGGAATTAGCATTATTGACTTTCTTAATCTTCCCCTTAGCTAGAGATATTCCCAATGTAAAGTCAGCCTTTATACACAGAGCCATCCCCTTTATCCACAATTGGAAAAAAAAAAATTTAAACCCCTGAAAATGAAATGTTTTCACACTTATTTTGTGTGTGTGTGAGACAGAGAGAGAGAGAGAGACAGAGAGAGGGATGGATAGGGACAGACAGACAGGAAAGAGAGATGAGAAGCATCAATTGTTTGTTGCAGCTCCTTAGTCTCCTTAGTTGTTTATTGATTTCATTCTCCTATGTGCCTTGACCGAGGGCTACAGCAGAGCGAGTGACCCCTTGCTCAAGCCAGCGACCTTGGGCTTCAAGCCAGCGACCTTTGGGCTCAAGCCAGTGGCCATGGGGTCATGTCTATGATCCCATGCTCAAGCCAGATGAGCTTGCGTTCAAGCCAAGACCTCGGGGTCTGGAACCTGGGTCTTCCGCGTCCCAGTCCGATGCTCCATCCACTGCACCACCGCCTGGTCAGGCTGTTTTCACACTTTTAGTAATGAAGCCTGACCTAACACGAACTAGTTTGGTGGTAACACTAGGAATGTAAGGACGTAATTATTATATTTATTTATCCTATTTAGGGTGAGTGATCATATTGCACTGCAGAAATATTAATGTGCTTGATTACATGTGACACCCCAGACCTCTATGAAGGTCTTATGTAATGTATACTATATGTCCCTAAATTAACTTTTTGAAATTATTTCAAAAATTTTAATTACAGTTTGTACTCAGTGTTTTGTATTAGTTACAAGGGTCCAGCGTAGTGGTCAGGCAGTCATACACTTTACAAAGTGTTTCCCTGTATTCCCAGTGCCCACCTGGCACCAGACGGAGGCATGACGGTATTAACCATATCTCCCCTTCAAAAAAACCCGTTAACTTTATTTCTATACAATAGTAACGAGTAAACCTGAAGGGACATTAAGAAAACTATTTCATTTATAATATGACCAATAAAATATCTGAAAAGTTCTGAAATTCAATAAGTATCTGCCCTCCCACCCCCAAGCATTTTAGCATTACTATAGTTACTATGTTACTATAGTTACTATGTTGCTACAGTAACATTTACGTAGTCTCCATCTTTTTCGGCACTCCCAGTGAATATTTAGCTGTCTCAAAAATTAGTAAAGACTATTTAGAGATACAAATAAATCTTAGAAGATAAGGATAAAGCTTTTTACTGTATTACAATAACTTTGTGTCATTTAAAACAATCTAATTTCTTACCCAAGATCTTTTGTTACCTCAAGTTCTTACTCATTTCTTTTGCCAAAGTTGTATTAAGTGGATATTGATACCTGAAGCTCTGATATTAAATTTGCTGTCCAAATGTAATCTTTGAGTTTTCTCCAGTGCCTGTTTTAAAGGACCAGTCAATCTGAATCAGTGAAACAAAACGGGAGTGTGTGTGTGTGTGTGTGTAAAATTATATATAACTTGCCACTCCAAAATATAGTATAGCTTTTAAAAGACAGCAACACTTTACTGGTAAAATAAAGTGAAAAATCCTAGGCCAGTCATTATTTATTCTGATAAGTCCATCAGGAGGTAGATGTTAGTGCTGTTTATCTGACTAGCTCATTGCTGATGACAAATTGTTTTCTCTTAAGATAGTTCTCATTGGTCAAGGATGTAATCGTCTATGTCAAAATACTTGAAATAGTGAGCCTTCCTCTGCTAGCCGCTTATTTTCAGAAACCCATTCAAGGATGCTTTCACACTCAATTCAAAGTCCCTCACCCTCATTTCTAGTCTTTGGCTCTTCAGAGAACAAGTCCTCTAGTACTTTTCTAAGGAGCTCAGTGAAGGAATTGAGTGTTTTATCTTAAAAATAGGACAGTTCACTCGGCATTTTTTTTTTTTTTTTTTTTTTTACAGAGAGAGAGTCAGAGAGAGGGATAGACAGGGACAGACAAACAGGAACGGAGAGATGAGAGGCATCAATCATTAGTTTTTCGTTGCGCATTGCGACACCTTAATTGTTCATTGATTGCTTTCCCATACGTGCCTTGACCGCGGGTCTTCAGCAGACTGAGTAACCCCTTGCTGGAGCCAGTGACCTTGGGCTCAAGCTGGCGACCTCAGGGTCTCGAACCTGGGTCCTCTGCATCCCAGTCCGACGCTCTATCCACTGTGCCACCACCTGGTCAGGTATCACTCGGCATTTTTTAAGACCATTCTCATAAAAAAAAAGAAATTTAACTTTTGTGACAGCATGGATGGCCCTGGAGATTATTATGCTAAGTGAATCGCCAGGCAGAGAAAGACAAGTACCGTGTGATGTCGTTTATATGTGGCATCTGATGAACAAACTAGAAGCAGAGGCAGGCCACAGGGAGCAGAGTGACAGCTGGCTGACAGGAGGCGGGAGGGGGGTGGATTAAAGGTGTGGGGATTAGCCAAACTCATCTACGCTGAGACACAGTGCGGAGTGTGGTGGCCGGAGGGGAGCCGGTGGGGACAGGAGGCAGGGCCCGGGTGGTAAAACGGGGGAAGATGACCTGTGGTGGCGCAGTGGGTAAAGCGTCAACCTGGAACTCTGAGGTTGCCGGTTCGAAACCCCGGGCTTCCCTGGTCAAGGCACATATGGGAGTTGATGCTTTCTGCTCCTCCCCTCCTTCTCTCTTTCTCTGTTCCTTCTCTCTAAAATGAATAAATAAAACCTAAAATAAATAAATAAAATTATTTTGCCTGACCTGTGATGGCGCAGTGGATAAAGCGTCGACCTGGAAATGCTGAGGTCCGCCGGTTCGAAACCCTGGGCTTGCCTGGTCAAGGCACATATGGGAGTTGATGCTTCCAGCTCCTCCCCCCCTTCTCTCTCTCTGTCTCTTCTCTCTCTCTCTCTCTCTCTCTCTCCCCCCCTCTCCTGTCTAAAATGAATAAATAAATAAATAAATGATAAAAAAGAAGGAACCCTTGCTTTTAATAAAATATAAAAAAAAAAAAAATGGGGGAAGAGACTTTTCTTGGGGTGATTTACATACGGTGCATACAGGATACAAATCATGTTTGAGTTATACCCTTGAAACCCTGTAAGGTTTTGCGAACCAATGTCACCCCAATAAATTCAATATAAAAGAAAACAATGTTTTTTAATTATTTAAAATAAATTATGTGTAATACATATAAATATAATATATATATTATATGTAATGAACATGGGGTTCATAAATGTTTGCAAATGAAAGTTTTCAAATCTGTTGGGTCGATACTGAGAAGACAGGTTGCTGGGTGATATGGTAACTCTGTTCTTGTTTTATGTTTTGTTTTGTTTTTCAAGTGAGAGGAGGGGAGATAGTGAGACAGACTCTCACATGTGCCCCGACCAGGATCCACCCAGCAGCCCTCATCTGGGACCCATGTGTAAATCAACCGAGCTATCAATATTTTTAGTACCTGAGGCTGACACACTCAGACCAAGGGAGCTATATCCTCAGTGCCTGGACTGATGCTTGAACCAGCTGAGCCGCTGGCTGTGAGAGGGAGAGAGGGAGAGAGGGAGAGAGGGAGGGAAAGAGAAGTAGATGGCCTCTCCTTGTGCCCTGAGGGATTGAACCTGCAATGTCCTTATAGCAGGCTGTTGTGCTGTCTAGTGAACCACCAGGCTGGGGCCCTTCTGCCCATTTTTAATTGGATTTTTTGTTTGTTTGGTGTTGAGCTGTATGAGTTTTTACTATAGTTTTGATATTAACCCCTTGTTGGATTTGTTCTTTAAAAATATCTCCTCCTGCCTGACCAGCCAGTGGCACAGTGGATAGAGCGTCGGACTGGGATGCAGAGGACCCAGGTTCGAAACCCTGAGGTCGCTGGCTCATCTGGCTTGAGCGCAGGCTCACCAGCTTGAACGTGTCATTGCTGGCTTGAGCGTGGGATCATAGACATGACCCCATGGTTCCTGCCTTGAGCAAGGGGTCACTCACTCTGCTGTAGCCCCCCAGTCAAGGCACATATGAGAAAGTAATCAATGAACAACCAAGGTGCTGCAGTGAAGAACTGATGCTCCTCATCTCTTCCTTTTTGTCTGTCTGTCCTTCTCTGTCCCTCCCTCTCTCTGTCTCTGTCACACACACACACACACACACACACGCACGCACACACACACTCCTCCCATTTGTTAGCTGCCTTTTTACCTTTTTATTTTGTTTGCAGTTTCTTGTGCTGTGCAGAAGCTTTTTACTTCATTATAGTCCAATTCATTTATTTTTTCCTTTACCTCCCTTGGACCTTTGGGGTCAAATTTATAAAATCTTCTCTAAGACCTAATGTCTCTAAGTTTAGTGCCAATATTTTCTTCTATGTGATTTATTGTTTCAGGTCTTTGAGCCATTTTGAATTAATTTTTATATATGGTAAAGTTGCACTATACACTAACAATGACACTTCAGAAAAGAAATGAAACCAATAATTCTTTTTGTAATTGCAACAGAAAGAATAAAATACCTAGGAATAAACTTAACAAAGGATGTGAAGAATGTATATACTGAAAACAAAAAAGCATTTTAAAAAAGATTGGAAAAGAAAAAATGAAATGGGAAGATATTCCATGTTCATGGATTAGAAGAATCAACTTAGTGAAATGCTATATTATACAAAGCATTTTACAGATTTAATGCAGTCTATGTTAAAATCCCAATGAAATTTTTAAAGAAATAAAACAAAAATGTCATTAGATTTGAACCACAAAAGACCGCTAATAGACAATGCAATCCTAAGGGAAAAAAAATGAAATTGGAAGTACCAAACTTCCTGCCTTCAAATTATACGACAGAGTTACAGGACTCAAAGCAGCATGGTAATGGCAGAAAAACAGACACTCAAGACCAACGGAGCAGAACTGAGAGCACAGAAATCAACCCACAGGCACACAGGCAAATAATTTTCACAAAAGAAGCCAAAACATACAATAAAATACACTTCATTCCAAACTAATGATGCAACAGTAACATTCTTGGTTTCCTAGCAACGCTACCCATGCTATTGTGTCAAATGAAGGGCAGAGAATGTGGGGAGATCAGTTAGCGGGGAGCTCTGAGGAAGGAAGCTCGTCTTCAGAGAGGCATGCTGTTAAGTTTAGCAGCACGCTATTAACAGACACGGTGAGAAACCCCACAGAAATGGAGTGTCGATACTTTTTCTTTTAGTTTCAACTTCGAGTAGACATCAGATTTGACAGTAAAATAACATTTTATTAGAAACTTATTTATTTCAACTAAAATGTATGATAAAATGAATTTAATAGAAAATTATTTTATTAATTATGTATAAGTATGGTTGTGGTCAAGTTGAAATCAGTTAATGTGCCGAGATAATGCATTATTTTAACATTTTAATTTATGTTCTAAGTGAACAGTAATAGATAAAAGAAATAATATCATTGATGTGTCTATCTAGTATCAAGGTTTATGTTTATTCATAACTCCAGGGTAAGGGAATTACAAAGTCCCCTGATTAATTAACAAACACATTGACATCTCAATAAATAGCCTGATAGTAAATAACTTTAAAAGTTCACTTCAGGGCCTGACCTGTGGTGGCGCAGTGGATAAAACATCAACCTGGAATGCTGAGGTCACCAGTTCGAAACCCTGCACTTGTCTGGTCAAGGCACATGTGGGAGTTGATGCTTCCTGCTCCTCCCCCTTCTCTCTCTCTCTCTAAAAATGAATAAGTAGAAAAAAAAATCTAAAAGAAAAAATGTCCAAAAGAAAGTTAACTTCAGACATTTCTGAAATGAAGTATTAAGTTAAAATTCTGTACAAATTTTTTTAAAAGATACCAAGTGTGCTTAACTACAACATATCTGTGAAAGTTATATCCAAGTAATCTAGTATATTTACATATATTTTCTTTAATTCTGAACTTCTTCTCAAGTGTTTCTTTTCCTGGAAAGCACTCATCAGTTACCTCATTTGTGTAGTCTCTGTGTACCTTAGAAAGTAGATTCTATTTATGCTAATAGAACAATGTAAGAAAGATTAGAAACAATTCTCAGATGCGTGCATTTAATATTACTAAAATAAACTTAATGTGTTTTATTAAGGTAAAGATATTAAACTATCAAGGACTGAAGTTTGACTCTTTTTTTTTTTTTTTTTTTTCTGAAGCTGGAAACGGGGAGAGACAGTCAGACAGACTCCCGCATGCGCCCGACCGGGATCCACCCGGCACGCCCACCATGGGGCAATGCTCTGCCCACCAGGGGGCAATGCTCTGCCCATCCTGGGCGTCGCCATGTTGCGACCAGAGCTACTCTAGCGCCTGAGGCAGAGGCCACAGAGCCATGCCCAGCGCCCGGGCCATCTTTGCTCCAATGGAGCCTTGGCTGCGGGAGGGGAAGAGAGAGACAGAGAGGAAAGCACGGCGGAGGGGTGGAGAAGCAAATGGGCGCTTCTCCTGTGTGCCCTGGCCAGGAATCGAACCCGGGTCCTCCACACGCTAGGCCGACACTCTACCGCTGAGCCAACTGGCCAGGGCAGTTTGACTCTTTTTAAAGAATGCTTCTCAGGTGTCTTCTCTTGTGAGAAGTGGCTCTGGGAAGCAAACTCTAGGAACTAACTATTTCCAGCCAGCCCACGAGCAGAAGCACTGAAGTCAGGGAGAGAACTGCTCATGATCAAGAGAGTTAAGGAGGCCTGACCTGTGGTGGCGCAGTGGATAAATCGTCGACCTGGAAATGCTGAGGTCGCTGGTTCGAAACCCTGGGCTTGCCTGGTCAAGGCACATATGGGAGTTGATGCTTACAGCTCCTCCCCCCTTCTCTCTCTGTCTCTCCCCTCTCTCTCTCCCTCTCCTCTCTAAAATGAATAAATAAATAAATAAAAAGAGTTAAGGAAAAAATACTCTAGGAAAAGAAGCCACTTGTTTCATAAGAAAACTGCCTTCTGGGAATGAATCTAAGTTGTCTGTGTTGGCAATAATTGAAGTAGAGTTGGGAGGAGGAGGGGTCTGGGGTCTGGGGGTCCTTGGATGGGAAGAGTTAGGAGAGACACAAGCCAGACGGCCTTGGTGGGAAGAGAGGAACTTTGTTTTCTGTGTGAGAAGGGAGAGAAGCGGTTTTATTCCACAGGAGACAGGAATGCAGTGTAGAGATTGCCTCCCTGGGGGAGGTGGAACCCACCTGACTCAATACGATGAACCAGCTTCAGTTGTGTGTGGCAATGTTTGTAGCTACCAGGGGGTGAGCCTGCAATGAAGGCAGTCTGTGGAGAGAGAGGGTGATGGGACCCCAGAGGTGAGCTGGGGGGCGTCCGTTCTCTTCAGCACTGGGTTGCATTGGACAGCAGCTGCTTAGCAGCCCAGACCTGGGCTGTTGCAAGTGCTTGCTCTGTGTCCTCTTGTTTCTTCCTTGATTTCTTTCTTGCCTTGCGTCTCCTCTTGTGCATGTGTCTCTCCTTCTCTCTCTCTGACTACAACCCCCTTTCCTGTGTGCGTCCCATCGGACCCCCTCCAGAGCCTGCTGAGGAGCTCACCTCACCCCTCCCAGGCGCTCCGTTCCTGGGCAGACCCAGAGAGAGCAGCATCTGGTAAAGGGAGTTCTAATGGCTGAGGGGTTCATTCAGGGAAGAAGCAGACAGATATATTTATATTTAGGATTTATGTATGGACATATATAACTTTTAAAAGCTGAGGAGTTTTCCTGGAGCATTGTGGCGAATTCTTGCTTCCTGCTTCTTCAGACACTGTTCATGAATCATGTGGAAGTTGTATTAGTTGTTGACTATAATTCTGGAACCTTCTTTATTCTCCAGAGAATCCTACGGCAAGTGAATTTATTTTGGCCGATATATAGAATTTCCTGAGTTGCCATGCTGCCTTGAAAGGAAAGCAGTTAATTTCCTTTGTAATGAAATGTTACACCTCACCAAGTGTAGAAGAATAAAATCAGTACTACAGCGCCCACCCGTAGTCTGAAAAGGTAGTGTTTTTGTTTCTTTTTGTGTTTCCTGAAAATGTGGCAGCCCCTTAAGGGTAACGATTATACAGCAGACCTGTCATTCTCTGGTTCTGCTTACAAGTTACTTTGTTATTTTTCCTTGAAGAACTAGAGAAGGCGACCAGGCACATGAATTTTTGAGCCCTTCTGGTAATTGAAAATAAAGTTATGACACGTAGTTTAACACAATTAAAACATGATTTCTAGAATTAAGAAACCTTAAACACCCTTCTCTAGCTTCACAATTATCTGGCATACATTAGTAAGAGGCTATAAATTTAGAAAATGAACCCAATTGTTTTATTAGCAGAGTCTGGACAAGTAAACTTTTGCGACTTAAAAAGTTTGTGAATGAACCTAAATTAGAACTTTTTTTTAAGCATTAATAGCGATGTGACTCATTCTTCAAAACCAGACTTGAAAATGGCCAGTGCTAAAAAGGAACTGGTATTGAGACTTCCTTGCCGAACCTTTAAATGCTTTAGATTTGCAAGATCACCAGTGCATTAAGGCGTAAGTCACACAGCATTTGGTGATACAACTATTGTCCTAGTAAGTGTGGTCAGTCACATACAAATTATGTGCACGTAAAAATGAAAGCGTCACAGAAGCATTCAGATAGCTTAGTCTTTGTATGACTTCCTCATGCTTTTTCAAATCTGTTAAAATAGCACACATCAATATTACAATTCCAAATTCAACATACATAACAAAATAAACTTTAGAATCACTATCTAATTAAAAACTTTGGAAATGTACAGTTTCCATTTTAAATGTTTATACTTTTATTATTTAAAACATTCATTCTTTGGCTGTTTTGAACCTAAAATATATTTTAAGATTACTCTGGCCTGGCCAGGCGGTGGCGCAGTGGACAGAGCATCAGCCTGGGATGCAGAGAACCCAGGTTCAAAACCCCGAGGTCACCGGTTTGAGCACGGGCTCATCTGGCAAAGGTTGCTGGCTTCAGCAAGGGGTCACTCAGCCTGCTGTAGCCCCCCCCCCCATCCCATCAAGGCACAGATGAGAAAGCAATCAGTGAACAACTAAAGTGCTGCAGCAAAGAATTGATGTTTCTCATCTCTCTCCCTTCCTGTCTGCCTATCCCTTTTCTGTCCCTCTCTCTGTCTCTTTTGCAAAAAATTGAAAAATGGTGACCTGTTTCAGCTGTTAGCATATTACTTACAGACTACGTGGGTGAACGAGTTTGGTTGCTCGTGGGGGAAGAATGCACAGTCGTGCGGGATGTGAGGGAGGGAGGACACTTCCCTACACCATTCTGGACTGTTAGAAGCACAGGTGTTCGTCCTGTTTTTGTTAGGCTAGGCTGTGTTTCGACTTACACCAAAATTTGGGTTAGTCGCTATCATAGGAATGAACTGTGTCGTAACTCAAGGGCCTCCTGTACTTTAAATTAAATAGAAGTAGCCAAATTATGAGGGATTAGGTGTTGCTATTTGGACTGCTGTTCCTTCTTTTTCCTCAGTTTTCTTTAGGTTAGTAGTTCTAAAAGTCTGGTTCTCTAACCCAGTGGTCCCCAACCTTTTTTGGGCCATGGACTGGTTTAATGTCAGAAAATATTTTCACGGACTGGCCTTTAGGGTGGGACGGATAAATGTATCACGTGACCAAGACAAGCGTCAAGAGTGAGTCTTAGACGGATGTAACAGAGGGAATCTGCTCATTTTTAAAAAATAAAACATCATTCAGACTTAAATATAAATAAAATGGAAATAATGTAAGTTATTTTTTCTTTCTCTGTGGACCGATACCAAATGGTCCACGGACCAGTACTGGTCCACGGCCCGGGGGTTGGGGACCACTGCTCTAACCAGCATCATCAGCATCACCAGAGAAGTTGGTATAAGTGCTAATATTCAGGTCCACCTCTGACCTTGAACAAGAAACTCTGGAGACGGGACCCAAATCTATGTGTTTACAAGCTCTCAATGTGTGCTAAAGTCATCTCTTCTCTCTCACTGTCTCTCCTCTCTCTCTCTCTCTCTCTCTCTCTCTCTCTCTCTCTCTCTCTCTCTTTCTCTCTCTGTGTATATAATTTATAGCATTACTGGCCAGCGGTCATCAGTTTACTTGTGGATTTGTATATAATATTTATCAGAAAACTCTATTGTTTGCTTTTTTTGCTCCCTGCAGTTTTCCTGGTTGATTGATGACTTCATTTAGTGATAAGAAGAAAATTCTTACCTCTACGGAAGGGTCCACTGAATCATCTCACTAATTCAACTACATAACGTTCTTGAAAGGAATCCCTCCAAGGTGAGTTTTAAGTCGTTCTCTTTGAAAATATTATCCCAGTAGTAATACAGATATGAAGACAGGAGTTAACCTTTTCTTTTCTTCCCGTAGTCGGAAGGACCACAGGGTGCTGGCAGGGAGGACGGTCACACCTTGTTATACAAGCAGCTCTTTGCAGCACTTGGTGAATCCCGGCAGCTCCTTTGTTTTGCCCTGAGTTCCTAGTGAACTTACCCAGTGGGACAATGGAAACCACTGTGTTCTGAATCCAGTACTTACTGTGGGCAGATACATTAAAGGCACACTGATGCTGCCTAAGCTAACTGGAAAAGGAATAGCTTTAAGGATCAATGGGGGGACAGCAGAGAGTCAGGATTTGTACATTCTGCCAAAGGGTGAACTAACGTTGATAGTCACATTTAGAGAAGGATAATTAGAAATGTCATATTTTGTCCTTATGTTTGGATTTATGTGGAAAACTATGGAAGAATTTTTGCCTTGAATTTGGGCTTTCAGTCCCTAAAAATATAGCTTTATATTACATCCTGAATGAGTACGCTTTTAGTAACTAAGACCTGTCCTGTCCTAAGACAGGACGTATGCACTGTGGATGAATCTGTTGCAGTCTTCACACTTTTAATATGACAGTCATCCAGAGATCATATTTAGCCATGCTCTTTGGTTCAGCTCTTCAAATTAAATTTCCCAATAAGTTTTGGAATGTTTTTGTCTTTGAGATAGTGTAGGTATTTGATTCTGCTATATGACATGTAACAGTTGAATGCTGAGCCATAATCCACACATGAAGCCAGTTCTTATTATTTTAATGTCATATTTGAAATTTTTACTTACAACATTGTATTGATATTATACATTATGTGAAAATGGATAGCAGATGTACCAAAGAAGCGTAATGTTACTCTCATCTCTTAATCATCCTTGTTCACAGAGGTAAGTCAGGTGGAAGTGAGAGGTTTTTCAGATCAATATAAATCACATATTTATTCTATTGCAAAATGTATTTCATTATATTTTTGTGTTCATATATGTCTATATGTGTGCATGTGTGGGCCACAAATATATATCACAATAATGTGTGTATCATGTATTTATTTTCATAATGATAATTATGCTTTTTTCTAAGGCTATTTTAAAACTTCTAATTTGCATATATATATATCACACAGAATTACTTCATGATTTTGGGTTAAAGATGTTATATATTACTTTTGAACATTATGCCGTTATTATACCATCTAGTCAGTTGGGTGTAACACACAAACATGCTATTTTTATCTCAATTTAAATTTAAATGTATAATACTTAAATAATGCATTACAGTTATCATGAAAAATTTGTAACAAATTAATAACAAATAGAATCATTATAGTATTACATGAGTAAAAATTGAGAAAAGCCACCATTCTACATAAAAAATTACAATTCTAACAAATCCCTGAGAATGTCTGTTTGAATTCACTAATATCAATACATATAACAATTTCAGCATAATCCCAGTGGCTTTATTTCACTTGAAGATTAAACCACAGTTAGATACATTGATAATTTACTTTCTGGTTCTAGTTTGGTTTATGTTAAGGATCAGTCTATTTTCAACTTTTTCGTAAGCTGTGGCTGCAACACTCGTTTCGGGACGCTCACTTCTCCTCTCATGTCCCGCTTGCTTTCCAGTGACCTGCAGACCCGGCACAATGTCTGAGCCTGGATTCAGCAGCCTCACTTGGGATCAAGTCCTAATACTGGATCAGGTGTTGGATGACGTCATTCCAATTCACGGAAGGGGGAACTTCCCCACCCTGGAGGTAAAACCGAAGTGTATCATTCATGTTGTGAAAGACCAGCTGATAGAGCAAGGCATCATTGTGAAAGACACCCGGCTGAACGGCTCCACGGCCAGCTACATACTCGCGAGCCACAGCGGAATCAGCTACAAGGACCTGGACGTCATTTTTGGTGTCGAGCTGCCAAACGACCAAGAGTTTCAGGTCGTCAAGGATGCAGTTCTAGGGTGTCTATTCGAGTTTTTACCCAGCGGTGTCGAAAAGGCCAAGATCAGCCTCAAGACCATGAAGGAGGCTTATGTGCAGAAGATGGTCAAAGTGTGCAACAAGCATGATCGCTGGAGCCTCATCTCGCTCTCGAATAACACGGGGAAGAACGTGGAGCTGAAGTTCGTGAGCTCACTCAGAAGGCAGTTTGAATTCAGCGTGGATTCCTTTCAGATCCTCCTGGACCCCATCCTAGACTTCTACAGTGAGACGGACGCGAAGCTCACCCAAGAATCCTGCCCGGTGGTGGTGGCAGAAAGCATGTATGGAGACTTCCAGGAAGCGCTGACGCATCTGCAGTGCAAGCTGATATCGACCCGGAGACCCGAGGAGATCCGAGGCGGCGGCCTCCTGAAGTACAGCGACCTGCTGACGCGCGACTTCAAGCCGGCCTGCGCGGCGGAGATCAAGAGCCTGGAGCGCTACATGTGCTCGCGGTTCTTCATCGACTTCCCGGACGTGGCGGAGCAGCAGCGGAAGATCGAGGCCTACCTGCACAACCACTTCATCGGCGAGGAGAGGTGCAAGTACGACTACCTCATGACCCTGCGCGGGGTGGTGAACGAGAGCACCGTCTGCCTCATGGGCCACGATCGGCGGCAGACCATCAACATGATCACCCTGATGGCCCTGAAGGTCCTCGGGGAGCAGAACGTGCTCCCCAGCACCGACAGCGTCACCTGCTTCTACCACCCCGCCCCTTACTTCGCCTCCGAGGGCGGGTACTCCTCTTACTACGTGGGGGCCGGGCCGCCCCCCATCTTCTTCCAGCCCTACCTCCCACAGCACCCCCAGGCGCCCCGGGGCGTGGTCTAGAGACCGTGCAGCACAAACTCCGCTTTCAGGAAACACCTTCTGAAAAAGCAACTTTCCAAATTCCACAAAATATAAGATCTATTTTTTATTTTTATGGAGCTACCATTTTCCATTGATTATAGCTTAAACATCGTAGCAAATATAACACCATCTGTGAACTGACCATTTCAAACGACTCTCAGGTGTTATTGGTTAGCTGTAAAACCTGTCAGATGTGGTGGTGGACCTCTTTGAATAATTTTCGAATCTCACTACTGATGACTTCCAAATGTGCGGTGACCAACGCGTTTGAAATGTCTGCGTCCTGGACTAAAGTATGAAAGAGGTGAAGATGCCAGCATTCAATCAGTTTCTTTCCTGTGTTCACTTCATTTTCCTTTTCTACTGAACCATCAATGGATTTCCTATACTCAATAGAAATGACTAATCTCAGTGACATTAAAAATTCTTGAATTTGCAAGCCTTTATATTGTTTCTCAATTAAATTGGGTGACTTACAAAATCCTATAGTTTGAAGGAACCTTGAAAAAATGGTGCTGGAAAAACATGGGGCATCAGTTAGCAACTACCCAGTGAGTTCATGTGTGGACTGGAGGAATAGTGTCTGTCATCTGCTGCATGGCCAGCACTGTGACTATATATTTATATATAGGTTTCTTCATTCCCCCCCCCAGATATGTTCAAAAGAATGAAATGACCAACTCTGCCTATGAAATTTCCCATCTATTAAAGAGACTTTAAATGGTAAATAGCAAACCCCAGGCAGAGCTTTGTAGTCATGACATGTATCATTTTTATGACCCGCTTGAGCCTCTTCATAGATCTGAAGACATTCAGTGTCAATAAGTGAAAATACTTTAATGTAACCAAATGAAGCATTGTTTAATTTTGCCCTTACCAAAGATCAGTTTTTACTTGATTACTTCAGTAACTCCTAATGTGAGCTTTTCTATAACACTCATTCACTCAGCAGCTACATATATTCACCAGGTCTCTGAACATCTGTCTACTCAGTGCTTCTAATGTGCTGCTATAAAATCACCAGTGCGAGTAAGACAGTATTTTCTTTGCATGATGAATAAAATAGTTCGTGGCAAAAAGGATCCACTATGACGGGGCGGGTGGAGCTGTGCTGTGAGGACATAGATGAGGCCGTCAGAAAACTTCAGTGTTTTTGAATTGCTTCTCATTGTCTCACGAGTTTCCGTGTCAGTTTTCACGAACCGTTCTGAGCTTTTCCGTCATAGCATGATCCAGACAGGCGTCTTCCGAGACTTGGTCACTAACAGACTGTGCTTACTCTTTCTTTTCTGTGTTACAGTGTTGGACACAAGAAGTACACCGAATACGGCATTTTCAAATAGCCAAAGTTTTTCAGGTGTTTTATATTACAGCAGCCATGACTATCAGTATATTTTTAAAGGATTATATTTTAAAATGTGTGTGTGTATATATATATTTATGTATATGTATATATATATCATTATATATAGAGAGAGAGAGAGTGAGGGGTTAGTCATTCAGTGTTGAGGCTTTATTTATTTATTTTTTTGTTTGTTTTGTTTTTCATTTTTCTGAAGCTGGAAACGGGGAGAGACAGTCAGACAGACTCCCGCATGCGCCCGACCGGGATCCACCCGGCACGCCCACCAGGGGCAACGCTCTGCCCACCAGGGGGCGATGCTCTGCCCATCCTGGGCGTCGCTATGTTGCGACCAGAGCCACTCTAGCGCCTGAGGCAGAGGCCACAGAGCCATCCCCAGCACCCGGGCCATTTTTGCTCCAATGGAGCCTTGGCTGCGGGAGGGGAAGAGAGAGACAGAGAGGAAAGCGCGGCGGAGGGGTGGAGAAGCAAATGGGCGCTTCTCCTGTGTGCCCTGGCCGGGAATCGAACCCGGGTCCTCCGCACGCTAGGCCGACGCTCTACCGCTGAGCCAACCGGCCAGGGCAGTGTTGAGGCTTTAAAAAGTATGAATTCATTTTCTTGCTTAGGAAAGATAAAGAATTAATCCTTTATTAAAGAGAAAATTTAGTAATCTATCAACAGAATGTGTCAGCTAAAAATAATTGACCTTTCTGCCCTAAGTCCTCTCTGGTGTTCAGTTTTTGAGAGAGCTTGGATATAAAACTGAAAGAGTGTGTGCTATATATGAACAGATCCTGAAAAACAGAACAAACAAAAAACCTCCGAAAGATACAGGAACTGTTTCTAAGAATGTAGAAGAACTGTGATGGTGATGAGTTATGGGCCGAGGCTCCGAGCCTGCCTGGGTCGCATTCCGTGCTGAATTGCCTGGTTCCGAAGTTGTGACAAACATCTTATCCCCCAGGTGCACCCTCAGCTTCCTCTGGCCCTGTTGAAAATTTGAACTCCTTCCCAAAAAAGCACATTCCCTGTGGTATTCTCCTAAAGCTTTGAATCCTAGTGGGAGAATGGCCTGCTCCCTCCTAAGATTTCATCACTTGTTTTCACTGTGATTACAAGGCTTACCATTGGCATGGAAGCCTCTCTCTCAAGAGAGAGTCCAAACCCGCTGAATAGGAATGATGTCACTAAAGATAAAGCTGTAGCATAATCTGTCATGGGTTTCTTTGTGTCAGTATCACTAAGCGAGGCTGCCCTTTGCTCCCAACTGAGAAGGACAATGTAAGAAGAAAAAAAAAAAAGAGAGAAAAATCTTTTATATATAGAATGTGACTTCTATCCAAAATTTAAAAAATAATCACTTCTAACATAGCATTTTTAAAGAAAAACTGGTATTAGATAGTCATTGACATTTAAAATTTATGTTTTAAAAAGTTTTTTTTTTATTTCTTATGAATGTTTACCTCCCTCTAGTAAAATTAGTCAACTCAAACATATATTAATGGATTATTTGAATAGAGAGGATTAAAAATGATGTCCTTTAAGTCTTATACATGATCTCCTTGAACAAAAGGATTTCTACTTAAATTAGTGTACAGTTTTGGGAGTTTTGTTAGGGTAACTTTGAGACATAGTACTCAGGACATAGTTTTAAAAAGCAATGGTCGCTTAGGCCGTGAACTTCAAATGACTTCTGTCTAATTACAACTCCTCCAGATGTATAATATTATCAGGTAAATGTTTTCAGATAGTGTCAACTACTAAAACATGAAAATTACCACAGTTTATAATTAGGTCTACTTTTTATTTTATTTTATTTATTTTATTTTTTATTTTTTTTCATTTTTCTGAAGCTGGAAACAGGGAGAGACAGTCAGACAGACTCCCGCATGCGTCCGACCGGGATCCACCCGGCTCGCCCACCAGGGGCGACGCTCTGCCCACCAGGGGGTGATGCTCTGCCCATGCTGGGCGTCGCCATGTTGCGACCAGAGCCACTCTAGCGCCTGAGGCAGAGGCCACAGAGCCATCCCCAGCGCCCGGGCCATCTTTGCTCCAATGGAGCCTTGGCTGCGGGAGGGGAAGAGAGAGACAGAGAGGAAGGCGCGGCGGAGGGGTGGAGAAGCAAATGGGTGCTTCTCCTGTGTGCCCTGGCCGGGAATCGAACCCGGGTCCTCCGCATGCTAGGCCGACGCTCTACCGCTGAGCCAACCGGCCAGGGCAGGTCTACTTTTAAAAGCTCTTAAATACATCTTCAGAGTTAAATGAACCATCTTCCAGATAAACAGTGTATATGCTAGAACAGAGAACAGGTGGTAGGGGGTTGTCTGCTGCAGAAATGCGTGGGGCCATCTCTAATATTCTCTCAGGAGGTTTGTATCAGTGGTTCTCCACCTGTGGGTCGCGACCCCAGCAGGGTCGCCTAAAGCCATTGGAAAATACATAATGCATATCAGGTATGTACATTCTGAATCATAACTGGAGCAAAATTACAGTTATGAAGTAGCCACCAAAATTATTTTTTGGTTTGGGGTCACTACAACATGAGGAACTGTATTGCGGGGTCACGGCATTAGAAAGGTTGAGAACCACTGGTTTGTATGAAATTCAGGGACTGTTCACTAAGTCAAGGAGAGCACTATACCTCTGAAGAAGGGACACACAGACCATCATGCTGACAGTTTACAGAAAGGGTGGCAGGTGATTCATTTTCCTGAAAACCAAGGTTTTTAACCCTTTTCTTTTTCTTCTGCCTTTTCATTGTCTACTAAAATGATACCTCTTTGTGCTCACAGTGATAAGACGCAAGAAAGAAATGAAGTCTAGGGGCAATTTATCACCTGTTGTCTTTAACCAAATGATAACGTGACCCTGTTCCGACTTCAGCTTCTAGTAGAGGGAGAGTGTAGAAATGTCAGCTGTTCACTGGAGAGAACTGGGATCACACATGGCGATTCCCTGGAGAGAATGTGGCTTTCAGGAGTGCACTGCAGAGAATCCGGTCTAGGACCTCTGGTTTTTCAAGATTTCTCTGTCAGCTCTGCCATTCAAAGGCCATTATTCTAGAGATAAACAATAACTTTTCAGTTCTTTAAAAACTGAAATTCTAGCCTGACCAGGCGGTGGCGCAGTGGATAGAGCATCAGACTGGGATTCAGATGACCCAGGTTCGAGACCCCGAGCTCGCCAGCTTGAGCGCGGGCTCATCTGGTTTGAGCAAAAAACCCACCAGCTTGAACCCAAGGTCCCTGGCTCCAGCAGGGGGTTACTCCGTCTGCTGAAGGCCCGCGGTCAAGGCACATATGGGAGGGCAGTCAATGAACAACTGAGGTGTTGCAACACGCAATGAAGAACTAATGATTGATGCTTCTCGTCTCTCTCCGTTCCTGTCTGTCTGTCCCTGTCTATCCCTCTCTCTGACTCACTCTGTCTCTGTAATAAATAAATAAATAAAATTAAAAAACAAACAAACAAACAAAAAAACTGAAATTCTAGGCAACTGGATGTCAGATTGCATGGCTGGCTGTGTCCCTCAGAGTTCAGACTAATGCAAATTATAAACTAACTTTATTTTACTAAGAGATAGGTAAAGCCTGACCAGGAGGTGATGCAGTGGATAGAGTGTCAGACTGGACGCAGAGGACCCAGGTTTGAAACCCTGAGGTCGCTGGCTTGAGCAAGGGGTCACTCACTGTGCTGTAGCCCCCCAGTCAGGGCACATGAGAAAGCAATCAATGAACAGCTAAGGTGCTGCAACGAAGAATTGATGCTTCTCATCTCCCTTCCTGTCTGTCCCTCTGTATGTCTCTCTCTGTCTCTGTCACACACACACAAAAGAAATAGTTAAAATCATTTTAAGCATTTTTATGTGCTTTTGTATACTTCTTTAAAAAACGTTAGATTAGAAATTGCATTTCAGTTTCAATTAGTATATATAAAAATGATAAGTCAAACCAATTAAAACATTTTTTTTTAGTGGAGACGAGGGGAGATAGTGAAGGAGTGTCCCCTATGCACCCTGACCTGGATCCCTTCTGGGGCCAATGCTCAAGTACTAAGCTATTTTTAGCACCTGAGGCTGATGCACTTAGACCAACCAAGCCACTGGCTGCAGGAGGGGAAGAGGGAGAGAAGCAGATGGTTGCTTCTCCTGTGTGCCCTGACTGGTAATCAAACCCAGGACATCCATATGCTGGGTCAATGCTCTTATCTACTGAGCCAACCGGCCAAGGCCAAAACAGGTGGGGTTTTTTTTGTTTTGTTTTGTTTTTTTTTGTATTTTTCTGAAGCTGGAAATGGGGAGAGACAGTCAGACAGACTCCCGCATGCGCCCGACCGGGATCCACCCGGCACGCCCACCAGGGGGCGACGCTCTGCCTACCAGGGGGTGATGCTCTGCCCCTCTGGGGCGTCTCTCTGCCGTGACCAGAGCCACTCTAGCGCCTGGGGCAGAGGCCAAGGAGCCATCCCCAGCGCCTGGGCCATCTTTGCTCCAATGGAGCCTTGGCTGCGGGAGGGGAAGAGAGAGACAGGAAGGGTGGAGAAGCAAATGGGCGCTTCTCCTATGTGCCCTGGCCGGGAATCAAACCCGGGTCCCCCGCATGCCAGGCCGACGCTCTACCGCTGAGCCAACCGGCCAGGGCCCAAAACAGGTTTTTTTTTATATTGGCAAACATACTTTTATTTTCAGAAGACATAGCAAAGATAACAGGAACCTTTTGTAAACCCAGTCACAACAAACATATGGACATATTTTCTGTTAAGAATGTTAAAAGGTATTGCCTGACCTGTGGTGGCGCAGTGGATAAAGCCTCGACCTGGAAATGCTGAGGTCGCTGGTTCGAAACCCTGGGCTTGCCTGGTCAAGGCACATATGGGAGTTGATGCTTCCAGCTCCTCCCCCCTTCTCTCTCTCTGTCTCTCCTCTCTCTCTCTCTCTCTCTCTGTCTCTCCCTCTCCTCTCTTAAAAAAAATGAATAAAAAAAAAAGAATGTTAAAAGGTATTAATTAAATTTAAGCCAATAGTAATATCAAATGCTTTTCTGGAGATATATATATATATATATATATATTTTTTTTTTTTTTTTTGACAGAGTCAGAGGGACAGATAGGGACAGACAGGCAGGGAGAGAGATGAGAGGCATCAATTCCTCATTGTGGCTTCTTAGTTGTTCATTGATTGCTTTCTCACATGTGCCCTGACCAGGTGGGCTACAGCAGAGTGAGTGACCCCTTGCTCAAGCCAGTGACCTTGGAGTTCAAGCTAGTGACTTTTGTGCTCAAGATGGCAACCACAGGGTCATGTCTATGATCCCATGCTCAAGCCAGTGACCCTGTGCTCAGGCTGGCGACCTCTGGGCCTTGAACCTGGGTCCTCTGCATCCCAGTCCGACGCTCTATCCACTGCGCCACTGCCTGGTCAGGCAGGAATAATTGTATATTTTATTATTTATGTAAACAGCATTATTAATAGTTGTAGAGAAAGCAAGACTTTTTATTTGTCCTTGGCAGCCTTTCAAGAAGGCCAAAGAGAAGGGAGGAGACGGTCCGCTGAGCTGCTTGGATTTTAAAAGTGCTCCCCTTTTCTTCCCTCACACTGAGGGCGTGGACAGCCCCCCTAGGGTCTGGAGTGGCATTAATTCTCCTACTGTTCTCAGTATTACAACAATTCCCAGACCCTGAGGAGGAGGGTTTGAGATGTGTAGAAGACTTTCTGTTTCTCTGAGTTTTACTGTCTGCAAAGAGGAGGGAGATCTTTCACTCCTGGGGTGTCTCCCCTGGACTTGCTAACCAGGACTGTGAACAATGGTAAATGTCCTTCACAAGGTCCAGACGACACAAAGCCTAAACAGCAGAGAGAGCGCTCCCAGTGTGCACAGAGCAGTAAGAATTCCGGACGGACGGACGGATGAGAGCTCTCAGACCGATATTAACCCCCCTATTGCTCAAACAACGGAGGTACAGAGGGAGGGTCCCTGGGTGGGTCTTTGGTGTTAGGACGCGTTGAGGCCAGGAGGAGGGAGGGGTCAGTGGGCGGCTGTTTTGGACAAAGTATGCGAGAGGCTCTGAACTGCGTCAAGATGACTCGCCCCGAGTTGGGAGTGGGACGCTTCCGGAGGAAAAGGTGTGTGAATGGGGTGTTGAGAAGGACGCAGCTGAGTGACGGTGTGGTCCAAGGTCTAGAGACAAAGCCACCAACTCCGACTGCAGAGACCTGAGGAGGAGGAGAGAGAGGGTCCTGGGAGTTCCGGTGGAGCAGAGTAAATGGCCTCCCATGTTAATGAAAACAAGAGAGAGAGAGAGAGAGAGAGAGAGAGAGGGAGAGAGGGAGAAAGGGAGAGGGGGAGAAGGAGGGAGAGAGAGAGGGAGAGAGAGAGAGGGGGAGAGAGAGAGAGGGAGAGGGGGAGAGGGAGGGAGAGGGAGAAGGGAGAGAGAAAGAGGGAGAGAGAGAGAGGGAGAGAGAGAGAGGGGCTCACCTGCTCTGACCGCAGTTGCTGGTTTACTGTCAGCCCTCTACTCTCTCTCCCTGCACATTCTACTCTCTGTCCAAAACCAAGAAGCAGCCTTTTAACTATAGAGTCGACGGCATCTCTCTCTGTTTAAATCCCTCAGTGAATTCCCATGACCCTCAGATTAAAATGCAAACTATTCACCCTGTCCTTCCTGTGCCTAGTTGTCCCTCAAACCTCATCCTAAGCCCAGGGCCCCAGGCTGGGTCTCCTGCATGTGGGGCGAGCTGGTCACTAGCTACTGCAGGGAATTTCATTTGCTGCTGTGTCTGAATAGAAGTCTCTCCCCTGCTCCTGGCTCAAGGAGGTGCTGGTTGCGAGTTGCATCGTGTCCCTCCAAAAAAGGTACACTGAAGTCTTTACCCCCGGCACATGATTTGGGAATAGGGCCACATCACGTGTGATTGATTAGTTAGGATGGGATCACACTGCAGTGGAGAGGACCTGTGCCACCATGTGACCGGTGGTGTCCTCACAGGAAGGACACGAGGACTGAGATAGGATGTCACCTCAAGACCGAGCGGAAGACTGTAGTTGTGCTACTGCAAACCAGAGGATGCCCAGGGCCGCAACCTGTGAGAGGGGCAAGAATTCTCCTAGAGGCTCCGGTGAAAATGACAGTCCGACCCACAGGTTGATTTTGGACTTTTTGTCTCCTGAACTGTGAGGGACTAACTTTCTATTATTGTCTTAAGTCACCGTGTTTGTGCTACATTTTTTTTTAACTTTGTGGGTTTTTGGGGGGGTTTTATTTTTAATTTTATTTATTCATTTTTTTTATTAGAGAGAGAGAGAGAGAGAGAGAGAGAGAGAGAACAGGGGGAGGAGCTGGAAGCTTCAACTCCCATATGTGCCTTGACCAGGCAAGCCCAGGGTTTTGAACCGGCGACCTCAGTATTCCAGGTCGACACTTTATCCACTGCGCCACCACAGGACAGGCTGTGGTACATTTTTTTCCCCCTAAAGCTCTAGGAAACTAATACAGTAATTAATAAATATTGTTAAATAAAATAATAGTTGCATTTGTACTTCTGTATTACATTCAGATCTTTTTACTGAAGCGAATATTGTATCCTTGCTCTTAAAAAGAAATAACATGGCCATGACATTCAAACTTTTTAAAGTTTCCTCCCAGTTTTTGTTTCTTTATTGTACGAAATGTATAAGTGTATAATATTAACATTTTGCTCTAAAACCAGAATGCTAGTTTTGAGATTCGGGCAAGGAATGATCAGATTAGCCCACAACTGGGCAGGTGGACTTAGGTGGACACTTTTCTTGTGCCTTTTCCCAGAAGGCACTGCCTCTGTAGTTGTTCCAAGTATTCCCCATTTGATCTTTAAATTTGGGAAGCCTCATTATTAGGACTAATTATCTCAGATCAGTGAAGACCTTCTGCTTCATCTTTCTTGTCTTCATTGCAGCGAGAGGGCCGTGACCGACTGTCTGCCTCCCTGTGTCGGTGTGGAAGTGGAGCAGACGGAAGGGTTCTCTACATTCTCCCAAGGAACCTTACCTTTCCTCCTCAGTCCACTCCCTCTAGATTAGGAGATATGAATGATACTTTTAAAAATTTGTTCAAGTGTTTTACAGTTATTATCGACCTCAGCCTCATCATCGAACCACGCCTCAAGAAGTAGGGATAGCTTGACCAGGTGGTGGTGCGGTGCACTGAGCGTTAGACCGGGGACGCAGAGGACCCAGGTTCAAATCCCTGAGGTTGCCAGCTTGAGCGTGGGCTCATCCAGCATGAATATGGGGTCACTGGCTTGAGCGTGGGATCACAGACATGACCCCATGGTACCTGGCTTGAGCTCTGCTGGAGCCCCCAGGTCAAGGCACAGATGAGAAAGCAATCAATGAACAACTAAAGTGCCGCAACGAAGAATTGATGCCTCTCCTCTCTCTCCCTTCCTGCCTGCCTGTCTCTCTCCCTGAAAAGGAGAAGAAGGGATAGAGGTTATATGCAAGTACCTATAATCTTTAGTCTCTCTGTCCTTGGACAGAGTACATGACAGAAGATTATCCCTTTTCATTTTTGATAGGCCTGATTTTTTTATTTTATTTCACAATTGAAAACTGATTCCTTTTTTTTTTTTTTTAATGTCATTTGACTTTTGAAGATGGGAGTTTCATGATATGGCTTTATTCTATCTACCTTCTTGCTCAGAGGTGTTTCCAGATTGGATACTTTAGAGCAGTGGTCCCCAACCTTTTTTGGGCCATGGACCGGTTTAATGTCAGAAAATATTTTCACGGACCAGCCTTTAGGGTGGGACGGATAAATGTATCATGTGACCGAGACAAGCGTCAAGAGTGAGTCTTAGATGGACGTAACAGAGGGAATCTGGTCATTTTTTAAAAATAAAACATCGTTCAGACTTAAATATAAATAAAACGGAAATAATGTAAGTTATCTATTCTTTCTCTGCGGACTGGTACCAAATGGCCCACGGACCGGTACCGGTCCGCAGCCTGGGGGTTGGGGACCACTGCTTTAGAGGATCAATGTAATGACTAGGTTGATGGGTGAATGGTGATGAATGGAGGATGGATGCATACATGGAGAACAGGAGGAGGAATGAGAAACGGAGCAGGACAGTGGGGGGTCAGGCACACTGGTTAAGAGTCTGCCCTGGCTATCCTGGGGAGAGATGGTGACGTTAACTGTGGGGGTGGAGAAAAATGGACATGTTTGGGGATACATTGTGGGATAGAACTGACCAGCTTTGGTGACTGGGAGTGTAATAAAGGGCAGGGTGTAAAACTAACTCCAGGTTTTTGGCAGGAACAAATCCCATGCTCAGAGAGATTTGAGCAGGAGAGAGAGGTTGATGTGGGCAGAATGAATAACAGGAGAACAAGTGCAACTTTGACAGTATGGGTGTCCCCCCAAAATAAAAAACAGAACTACTGTGTGATGTAGCAACCCCATTTCTGGGGTTCAAAGGAATGAAAAGCATGCTCTCAGAGGTACATCAGCCATCCCAGGTTCCCTGGAGGGTCATTCACAACAGCCCAGACACAACAGCAACGACTGATGAAAGGGTAAAGGAAACATGGCATGTCCACACGGTGGAATATTATTATTCAGCCTTTAAAAAGAGGGAAATGTGGCTATTTGGGACGTAGACGAACCCGGAAGAGAGTAAGCTAAGTGAAAATGGCACACACAGAAGGACAAATATGGCATAATACCTCCCCCATATGTGACAGATCTAGAGTCAAACCTGTAGAAGCAGAAAGTATGATGCTGGTCAGGGGAGGAGGAAATGGGGACTTTAGTCAAAAGTCACAAATGTTCAGTTATACAGATTAGGAAGTTCTAGAGATCTACTGTAAAGCATAGCACCTGTAGTTTGACAATATTGTGTTGTAGACTGAAAATTTTCTAAGGAGTTAAGCCTTGTGTTTTTATCACAAAGTGATATAGTTATCATTTTGTTATTACTGTAATAATAAAAAGAGAGCAGGAGGGAACTCTTGGAAGTGACGGATGGATTTACGGCACAGGTGGTGGTGGTGGTTTTGTGGGCGTATACTTTATCCCCAAGTTCACAAAGTTGTACATATTACTTCTGCGTAGCTTTTTTTGGAAGTCAAACATTTTTAAGTACAAGTTTGAGAAGGCTATGTGACATCCAAATGGAGCTTAGAAAAGCCATCTCAACTGAAGAATAACTTCCGAGTTAGATAAGAGACAGAGATTATTCAAAATCAGAATATTGAGCTGAAGGTCACATAGAAAAATTGGTTGTAAATCTAGGGTCACACTTTAAGAAACAATAAGTGAGAAGTTAGGTAATAGCTCTTTCCACCTTGGACAACTAGGAGGCATTGTGCTCTCACTGCTGATGCAACCACAGATTATGACCTAGAGCTCGGTTGCCGGATCATGGCTGGAGGCAGAGAGCTCTCCCGCTCAGATCAGAACAGCCTCTGCCAGACTCCGAGGTTGCCGGTGAGGATGGAAACCGGCACAGCCCAGACAGGGTCCAGGGAAAGGTGCAATGCTTAAAACAGGGTAAGGCGTCTGTGCTTGCTAACATTCGTACGGAACTAAAACAAACATGCAAAATGTCGTTAACGAAGGAGAAAGGTGAGGAGCCTCCAAATAAACCAGTGATACCCAGAGAAACTCAAGATGATTTAGTTCATGTAATCCAGATGTCTTTAAAGAATATAGCTACAGAAGTAAATAATCTGAATAAATATGCTGAAGATCTGTTTGGGGGGCTATCCCAAGAGGCGGACAGGATGTCTTTCAGACTTAAGGTTTTACAAGAACGTGTGATCCAGGTGACTGATGGTATTAGCAACAAAAATCGAAACGAACGCTTGTCCTTGCAGATGATGAAATCAGGGAATTTCCAAAGTACTTTTCAAATAGAGCAGATCTACTCTTCTAAGCAATCACCTGTTAAAACGTTTGAGACGCACGATGCTCGTGAACAGACATTACTTCTTAACAGGACTACTCCTTCCTGCCAAGGTGACAGAGATTTAAATTTTTTTCCTGATGCTTCATATTGCAATGAACTTTTTCAAGAAAAGATGGTGCCTGAGAGTCAAGAAGAAATGAGGATAAAGTTCAAGCAAAAGCACAAAGATCATCCCAATAAGCCAGAAAGTGGGCCCCGGAGTCAACGGATGGGAGACGGTGTCTCAGCATGCCGGGTCCCAGCGGCTGGTACCGAGGTCTCTCGTTCAGATGTGGACCAACCGGATGACAGTCCCTCGTTCTCCAGCTTACAGCTGCGTGACCTCGATGAGATGGTAACCAGAGCTGGAGAAAGGGTGTTCCCCGGCTCCCCACATCGGCCCAAGCGTGTAGCAGGAGAGGTAAAAGACTCACTTACCTACGTTAACTACGGGACCGGGGTGGGAGAAGAATGGCAGCCCCCGCCTCGAACTCGTCTTAGAACAGAAGTATTTGTGAGCCCTACAGCCCCGGACTGCCCACCACCGTTGCCCACGGACTGGTTAGCTTTGCTCAGAGCCTCGAAGACGGAGACTCCCTCCCCGATCACACGTCCCCCAACTCAGGCTCCGTGCCCTGTTCTGAGAAGTCGGGGGGCCACACCTCCCAGGTCCCGCCTCCCACCTGTCCCCGAAACAGCCGTCCTCATTATCCCACCTGAAGGGGACTGCTCTGCCCCGGCCCCTGAACCTTCTCCGTCCTGTGGACCCACAGCAGATGACCCCCTCTCACACGGCGACGATCGGGGGGTGCCTCCACCCGCCTCGCCTTCTCCAGGGCCCTCCCTGAGGGCTCAGACAAGGCCCACGGTTCCAGATCTCTCTGTCTCTGCCTCAGTGGTCCGGCCCCTCATCTCTTCAGTCTTCCCGCCTCTCGGCTCTTCACTTGTACAATCACCAGCACCTGCAGCTGCAAAAGCAGTGCTTTCCATTCCATCGTCACCAACATCTGCACCTTCATCACCAGAAAGCTCTGGTGTCCCACCGCCCAGATCTACGACCACACCGTTGCCCGGACCACCAACTTCACAAACTTCAGCTCCGCGATCCTCAGTCACGTCCTGTCCACAAACATCGGTTACTTCATCACTAAGACACTCGTTGGATCAGTTAGGAAGTTCAGTCGCCCTGTTGACCAGCTGTTTAGAGGAACAGCCACCGAGGCCTCCTGCTGCTGTCGCACCAGCGAGGAGGCACGAGCTCCCACCACAACCAAGACCTTCCAGTCCGAAGCCACTGAGACCTTTCACCCTGCAGTCCTTGCTTTCTCTTGTGCAATCGCCCTCTTGCCCCTCAAGCCCTGGGCCTGCATCAGTGCCCCCATCTCGAGCAGCTGGGGTGAATGCTGCTTCAGAGCATTTTCCGTCACCTGTCCCGGTGATCACTAGAGCGAGGGATATCCTGATGGAAGCCGTGAGAGGCGTCCTGCTACATAAAAACTAAAGACCGGTGTGCCCGGAAAAGCCCATATGGATACTCCCAACAGTGGCACAAGTTCCATGGACTTATCAGCAAGCTAGGGGACGTCATCTTGGTGAATCGGTGAGACTAATTGGACGGAGAGAATGAGTAAATCCAACTAAATGAAAAATAACCGTCTGTTGTCTTATTTTCCACTAAATAAGTCATTACTAATGATTTGCATTTTCTTTAGAATAATCCGATATCATCTTATTTTCCCAAGAAAACTATCACCACTTACTCCACCCTAAATATTTTTTACTCCACACTAAACAGTTTTTCTTTTTTTTCTTTTTTTCTTTTTTTTTTTTAACAGAGACAGAGAGTGAGTCAGAGAGAGGGACAGACAGACAGGAATGGAGAGAGATGAGAAGCATCAATCATCAGTTTTTCATTGCGCGTTGCAACACCTTAGTTGTTCATTGTTGCTTTCTCACATGTGCCTTGACTGCAGGCCTTCAGCAGACCGAGTAACCCCTTGCTGGAGCCAGCTACCTTGGGTCCAAGCTGGTGAGCTTTTTGCTCAAACCAGATGAGCCCGCGCTCAAGTTGGCGACCTCGGGGTCTCGAAATTGGGTCCTCTGCATCCCAGTCCGACACTCTATCCACTGCGCCACCGCCTGGTCAGGCTACAGTTTTTCTTAAATGACATCATGTATTCAACAGAACCAAAGCATCTGCACAATTAAAAAAAATACTTTAAACTCCTAGAGATAGCTCAGTCACTCCAGACAGCAGTGCTGTGTGACAGATGACAGGTGATTTTTCCTGGCCACTGAGGTATAGACAGCCGTGTCTCACACATCCTTTCTGAGGACACTCGTGTGACCGAGGCTATCATGTTGGAACTGGAAGTAGAATAAGATCCCTCGTAACTTCAAATTCTCAGTTACTGATTTCTTAGGGTGACACCAATGAATATAATCATACAGGTGCCACGCCCCAAACCCACGCGAGATGCCACCAGGACTCGGCAAAAGGCACAGGGTACGTCAGCTTGTTTCACTGACCGCTGGCCGCCCACAGCGCAGCCTCGGAAAGAGTCTCGGACGTCAGGCGACTGGACTGAGACCGGGTCTCCATGAGTCCCCGGAGTGGGTGAAGAATTTTCAGCAGCTTCGTGTGCTTAGGATGTAGAAGGCACACCGAGGTAAGCACCCTTCGGCCTGTGGCCTGTGGGTCTTTGAGAGCTTTCTGATAAGGACTGTGGTGCAGGCCCACGCCCAGGGCTGAACGAGCTTTCTGAGGTGCACCCACCGGTTGTGGGCTGGCTGCCCCCTGCCCCCTGGGCCTCCAGGGGTCTGCAGGTGGGGTGGGGCGGGACCCGGGGGGGCGTCAGGGTGGGGCCAGCGGTGCTCCCCAGCTGGGGCGAATTCCAATCCTGCCATGTGTGCGTGGGGAGAGCTCAGTGCGGCGACGATGGCAGGCACTTTCCGAGCCCTCACTCTGAAGCCGCACACTCAGCCCCTCCTGGCACGTCTCTGGAAACATCCAAGTCTTTGCCCTTCCCCTGGAGCTCGGTGCTCACGAGCAGGTGAGCCAACGCCCAAGCCCGGCTCCAAAGGGTCACCTGTTTCCAGCAGTACCCACCCCCCCACCCCCCCCCCCCCCGCAAAGACAGCCTGTTGGGCAGATAGAGTATATTATGCTCACTTTGTTAAAGATAATGCTGCCCACGTGGAGGCCGTTGCCCAGGTGATATTAATGTGTGTTGGGGGTTGGCTGTGGGCAGGTAGGATCCTTGTAGCCTGGGGCTTGGTTTTGGGATTAAACCTTTCCCACCCTTTTTGATGTGGGGTAGTGCAATCCCATCATGCCTCAGATAAGTGACTTTGTATTAGAGACTTCCCTATTTTGTATATTGGATTAAAGGTTTAGATTTCTACACTATAAAGTGGGGGCAGAACGGGAGCTTGCTCTCTTGGTTCCTGAGATTAGCATTAGAGAGCAGAGAGCAGAGAAAGGCCACGTGGAGGAGGCCAGGAGAAGCAGCCAAAATGGCAGAGTGCTGAGTGAGAAGCCAGTTTGTGCAGAGTTTGTGCAGGGAGAAGGAAGGAGATGGGGAACAGAGGTGAATAAGTCTGGTGAGCTAGAAACCTTTGATTCTAGGAAACTCGGATAAGTCAGTAGCTTTGTGAGCCCCGAATGTGAGTGGGTTTTGGAGCCCAGTGTGTGTTTTTACTTGCCTGCCGGGTGCAAGCTAGAATGAAATATAATGGCCCATCAGTTATTGGCTCCGTTGTTTCTTTACCGACTGTCTGAATCCAATGCGAACCTGCATGGGCCGGGCGGCTGCTGGCCTTACACAGCCGGAATCCCCGCTGATCTGCAGCCAGCTGTCCTGTGAGCTCCTCCCCCTCCCCCTTGGCGCTCAGTGGGGAGACTGACGGGAGCCCAGGAGCACCTGCCTCTCAGAGGGAGCACCTGGAGCGGAGGAGTCCTTCTCTGCCCTCCAGCGCCGCACTTCCCCACAGAGAAATCGATGGAGAAGAAGAGAAGGGTTCCCGACAGAGTGAAACCCACAGGTCGGTTTTGTATGATAAAGGTGTCTCCTTAGGTCGTTTTAAACTGATCTTTTAGGCATCTTTTAAAGCATGCACTGCATAATAAACGGCGTGGGGATGTGAGGAGCGGGTGGTGAATGAAAAGGAGCGGGTCATGAATAAAGTCTAGCAGCAGGGCGTTTCTCGAGGTGAGAGGCAGGGTCAGGGCGTGAGGCCAGTGGCCGGTCCTGGAAGCAGGGTGTGGGCAGGGCCGGACTGCAGGTGAGAGGGAGTTGGGCCCAAGGGGAGCAGAGCTGTGGACATAGGGGAGGACTGTGTCTACCTGGACATTCACCCCTTGTCCTAGATGTGAGGCGAGTGTCCGGCAGGTGTGAGTGAGTGGCTACCTGTCCTGAGGTGAGAGGGGAGCAGTGGAAAGGATTTGAGGTGACAGGTAAGGGGCAGGCAGGATGTGAGGAATGGGTCAGAGGCCTGGATGAGTGGCTGGGGCTACAAGTCCGGCAGTGAGGTGAGCACTTCCTGTGGGGCCCCTGATTCTGAGCACGTCCTCCAGACTGGACGCTGGATTTGGCCGTGCACTGCCTCTCATCCCGGTTTCCATTGAGTGTGGTGAGGTCCCACATCTCAGCATTCGGGAGGCAGAGCCAAGGCCCACGCCTAGGCCTTTTATCAACATGCTATAAAAGTAGCAATTTGTACCAATGAGGAAGCAACGACCCTGAGAGGTGTTGTTGGGCAGATAAAATGTATTATGCTCACTTTGTTAAAGATGACGCTGCCCACATGGAGGCCGTTGCCCAGGTGATATTAATGTGTGTCTCTGTGGGCTGTGGGCAGGCAGGATCCTTGTAGCCTGGGGCTTGGTTTTGGGATTAAGCCTTTCCCACCCTTTTTGATGTGGGGTGGTACAATCCCATCATGTCTCTGATAAGTGACTTTGTATTAGAGACTTCCCTATTTTGTATATTGGATGAAAGGTGTGGGTTTCTACACTATAAAATGGGGGGCAGAACAGGAGCTTGCTCTCTTGGTTCCTGAGATTAGCATTAGAGGAGAGAGCAGAAAGGAGAGCAGAGAAAGGCCACGTGGAGGAGGCCAGGAGAAGCAGCCAAGATGGCGGAGTGCTGAGTGAGATGCCAGTTTGTGCAGAGTTTGTGCAGGGAGAAGGAAGGAGATGGGGAACAGAGGTGAATAAAGTCTGGTGAGCTAGAAACCTTTGATTCTAGGAAACTCGGATAAGTCAGTAGCTTTGTGAGCCCCGAATGTGAGTGGGTTTTGGAGCCCAGTGTGTGTTTTTTACTTGCCCGCCGGGTGCAAGCTAGGATTAAAAAATAATGGCCCATCAGTTTTTGGCTCCGTTGTTTCTTTACCGACTGTCCAAATCCAATGCGAACCTGCATGGGCTGGGCTGCTGTGATGGTGGCCGTGGCCACTGGCTTTACAGGTGTGTTCTGTGTCCAGACGAACGTAGGTTGTAAACGGCAGGTCCAGGCTCAGACGGACGCCCGATGCCCGCAGGTTAGGAGGTTGCTGGGATCTGCTGCAACAGCACGTGAAGAATTGCGAGTGAGGAGCCACTCTGGGCTCAGCAATTAGAAAGAGGCTTCTTCCGCTGGGACTGACAGGCGACCAGGCTGGGCGAGCAGGGAGAGGCTGCTGCTGGTGTCACCACAGCCTCTAGATGGTTAGTGGTTTTTAAATTATATGTTTTCCTCCTTTAGGAAAAGAAATGCACTTTTGCCCAAAATGTAAATGTTTTTTTGTTGTTGTTGTTGCAGCTTACTTAAACAATACAAAAGTATCAAAGTAATTTAAAATCCTACTCCCAAGAGGTATAAACTGTTATATATATATAAATATATGTGCACACACACACTCTTCTAGACGACTCTATGTGCTCACTTCTTCATTCTGTGGATTTAATGAACTATTCTAGGCTGTTAGGAAGGATGCAAAAATTGTGAATTTTCAGCCTTTTCCTCTAATTTGCATTTCAGAATGTACATTCTTCTATATGTTTTTGTTAACTTTTATTTTAATTACTATTTATTTAGGGGCTTTTCAGAAATATATTTCATGATTCCTAAACATGAGGATATCCCAGTTGTCCTTGTTAATGATTTCTAGCTTAGCTGCAACGAGAGCAAGAAAGGTATTATTTCAATCCTTTGAAGTTTGCTGACACTTGCTTTATAGTATAATCCAGGGGTCGGGAACCTTTTTGGCTGAGAGAGCCATGAACGCCACATATTTTAAAATGTAACTCCGTGAGAGCCATACAACAACCCATGTACATTATGCATTATCCAATAAAAATTTGGTGCTGTCCCGGAGGACAGCTGTGATTGGCTCCAGCCACCCGCAACCATGAACATGAACGGTAGGAAATGAATGGATTGTAATATATGAGAATGTTTTATATTTTTAACATTATTATTTTTTTAAGATTTGTCTGCAAGCCAGAAGCAGCCATCAAAAGAGCCACATCTGGCTCGCCAGCCATAGGTTCCCGACCCCTGGCAGAATCGCTTTAAAAACTGTTCCAAGTGTGCATCTCTGCTGCCATCTCATGTGCACCTTGGGAATAACATCAGTGTGCGTCAGCAGGAAAATTGGTTGGCTGTAGTGGGCGGTCTATGAATGTTCAATGCAATTTTATGTAGATGTGTATTTCATAAGTTTTGAATACAAGGACTTTCTAGATTAACTGCCATTAGAGCAAGAAACATACTTTATTTAATTTTAATTTTTTAAATTGATCGAAGCTTGCTGTTTAGTACACGATGCTCAGTTTTTAAAATCTGCCCCGTGAGATTCTCTGCAGTGGTCTCACGGTGTGCACTTGGGGAGGCAGCGTGGGGCTATTTAACAGGAAAACTTGTTGGGTATAGTGGGTGACCTAAATATTGAATCCAATTCGCTGCTCATCTAGTGTTTTATACCTGTACTGATTTTTTTTTTGGGGGGGGGGAGGGCGGGAGGTCTGTGGATTCTGAAAGATGTGTGCTCTGTCCCTCAGTGAGAATGGCATGTTCCATCTCCTAACACAATTATGAATTTGTTTATTTCTTCTTGGAGCTGTGTCGTCTTTTAATTTATGTTATTCAGTACGTGTGAACTAGAAGCGTCCTGGTGTACTGAACTTATCGCTGTGAGGTAATCTTCGTTTCTTCTAACGCTTTTGCATGTGAGTCTATTGTACGTTATATAATTTTCATTTGGTTTATTCTTGCATGACATCTATTTTTTTCCCATTCTTTCACTTTTAATCTCTTTGTATCCTGATGTTTTGAGTAGCTCCTGGTGTTTTATATGTTGTGAATGGTTATGGAAATGAATTGGTTTTGGTGGCGGGTATGATGTCAGTGCGCATTATTTTCCCTGTTCAGTGGTCCCCAAACCACTGTTATATAGTATATAATACATATTTTCTCCACTGTCATATATCTAAGAAGACATCTTTATCATAGAGAAATTTCATATGAATTTGAGTCTGTTAGTATACGTTTTATTCTATTCCATCAGTTCATCTACTTATAACATTTCCCCTCACTGTTTTAACTAACGTAGCTTAAAAACACAACGCAGTTTTGTATGTTGTTGTGCTAACTTCTGTTCGCTATTTTCTAAAACTTTTGTTTTCAATCCTTTATTTTAACAAGCGAACTTAAAATGAGCTTGTTTTAGTTTCAAAAACCTATCCAGGTCGTAATATATTTTTAGAGAACTTTAGAAAATTGATATCCTTATGTGTGGTTTCTTTTTTGTATCCAAGGACAGGACATTACTTTTTAGTTGTTCACATATCTTTTATTGGGTAGTAGGTTAAAATTTCACTCATGCAGACTGTGCATATTCGTGTTCAGTTTGGTTATCGGTCCAGTTTCTATTGGATCCTTTCTTCGATTAGATCTTCAATTTATGCCCTGGCCGATTGGCTCAGTGGTAGAGCGTTGGCCTGGTGTGCAGGAGTCCAGGGTTCAATTCCTGGCCAGGGCACACAGGAGAAGCGCCCATTTGCTTATTCACCCCTCCCCCTCTCCTTCCTCTCTGTCTCTCTCTTCCCCTCCTGCAGCCAAGGCTCCATTGGAGCAAAGTTGGCCCGGGCGCTGGGGATGGCTCCTTGGCCTCTGCCTCAGGCGCTAGAATGGCTCTGGTTGTAACAGAGCAACGCCCCAGATGGGCAGAGCATCGCTCCCTGGTAGTGGATCCTGGTCGGTCGCATGCGGGAGCCTGTCTGACTGCCTCCCCGTTTCCAAATTCAGAAAAATACAAAATAATAATAATAATAATAATAATAGATCTTTAATTTACTGTTTGCACATAAAAAGGATATTTATTTCAGCATGTTATTCCCACTTCAGTTTAATAAATTCTATTATCTATAATAATTTTTTTTATTTTTTTTCATTTTTCCGAAGCTGGAAATGGGGATGCAGTCAGACAGACTCTCGCATGCGCCCGACCGGGATCCACCCGGCATGCCCACCAGGGGGTGATGCTCTGCGCCTCTGGGGCATCAGAGCCATTCTAGCGCCTGAGGCAGAGGCCACAGAGCCATCCTCAGCGCCCAGGCCATCTTTGCTCCAATGGAGCCTCTGCTGCAGGAGGGAAGAGAGACAGAGAGGAAGGAGAGGGGGAGGGGTGGAGAAGCAGATGGGCGCTTCTCCTGTTTGCCCTGGCCGGGAATCGAACTCGGGACTTCTGCACTCCACGCCGATGCTCTATCACTGAGCCAAATGGCCAGGGCCATCTATAATAACTTTTAAGTTGATCCTCATGTGTTACCAAGGAAAATAAGCTATTGTGTAATAATAAAATTACTTTGCTTTAGCTGTATGAAAACACAAAAATAGTAAAAGACATCATGAAGAAATGAAGTATTGCAAAGAGTTAGAAAAATTATTTTTGTTAGTTGTAAGTTTATTAAGGATTATGCACCAATAGTAACAAGATGTGTAGCATTTTAAAATGAGTTCAAGTCCTGGAACCGTGGTGTTCTAGAAACCAGAGTACTTTATAACTGGAAAGTGCAATGGTGGAGAAAGTTGCAGGTTAGCATAAACTTCTGCCTGAAGGGCAGTTTGCCTGTGCAGCCCCTGTGTAATGAAGACTTTAGGCTGCTGTTTAAAATTTGAATCCAGATCTGGCCAGTAGACAGAGCATTGTTGTAGTTTTTTAAAAAAAAAGACTTTATTCATTTTATAAAGGAGAATATAGGAGATAGGAGAGAGAGAGAGAGAAGGGGGAGGAGCAGAAAGCATCAACTCTTGTATATACCTTGACCCGACAAGTGCAGGGTTTTGAAGTGGCGAACTCAGAGTTCCAGGTCAACGCTTTATCCACTGCGCCACCGCAAGTCAGGCTGTAGAGCGTTGTTCCAAGTTGACTTTCCTCCTCTGCCCCCCGCCCCCCCCCCCCCCCCCCCCCCCCCCCCGTCTCCTCTCCACTCCTTTTTCTCTCAAATCAACCTAGAAAAATTTGACCCTAGTTAGCTGCCAGCAGCCTCTCTTAGTAGGTGCCTTTTTTCTTAGTATCCACCTGTGTGTCCTCTGGTGTGTGGCTTGCACAGGGTCCCCTGGGATGAGGGGATAGAAGAGGCCCAAAGGAGAATTCTTCATCCCAGCGCCAGTCAGCTATTGAGCTATTGAGCAGAGGGGATGCCAGGGGAAGGAGGTGTCCTAGTGACCTCAGGACAACATCTCCAGTCTGGCTGTTGTCCGGGGTGCCTGGGGAAATAGCCAGGACGGACCCCAATATCTCCATCCGCGCTCCGGTGAGCACGTTAGGGGTTCTGGGGGTGCCCGGGGAAGGAGCTAGTGCAGACCTGGGGGCACAACCCAGCCTGTGTTCTGGTCAGGGGTGAGGAGCTGAGCGAGTCAGGCCCAGACTTGGGAGGAGCAGCGGTGTGGGTGTGAGCAGAGGGTCAGAGCCCGACCTCAGGGGAGGCGGGTGTACCCGTGTGAGGACAGCAGCTGGGGGACAGAGGGGGCGGCCTGGGAGCAGCGGGCGCGCTGAGGTGTGAGGCCGCAGTGGAGAGGACTCGAGGGGCGGCGGATGTGAGGAGTGGGGCAGCGGCTGGGCCGCACGTGAGGCCGTCGGTGGGGCGGACACGAGGTGAACAGTTTCTGTGGGACCACTGCCCTGAGCACATGCGGACTCGGGGGCGCGCTACATTTGGTCCCAGTTTTCCTGAACGTGGCGAGGTCCTGAGTCGCATCCTCAGAAGAGGCGGAGCCAGGCCTAAGCCTCTGTCCTTCTGCAACGTGTGTTCTCAGCTATGAAACTGAGGAAATGCGCACGTGAGGAAACAAAGACCCTGGAAGGTGTTCTGTGACCAAAAGCACCCAGCTTGTAAGTGGTGACCCAGGCTCAGGTACATTCTGGATGCCCAGAGCTTAGCGGGTCTCTCAGTCTGGACTGCGGCCACGGCACAAGAAAAAGTGCATGTTAGGAAAGGGGCCACTTTGGGCTAAACAATTAGAAATAGTGTTTATGCCCCTGACTGACAAGAACAAAGAAAAGGCTTCTGGGCCCTGGCCGGTTGGCTCAATGGTAGAGCGTCAGCCTGGCGTGCAGAAGTCCCGGGTTCGATTCCCGGCCAGGGCACACAGGAGAAGCGCCCATCTGCTTCTCCACCCCTCCCCCTCTCCTTCCTCTCTGTCTCTCTCTTCCCCTCCCGCAGCCAAGGCTCCATTAGAGCAAAGATGGCCCGGGCGCTGGGGATGGCTCCTTGGCCTCTGCCCCAGGCGCTGGAGTGGCTCTGGTCGCGGCAGAGCTACGCCCCGGAGGGGCAGAGCATCGCCCCCTGGTTGGCAGAGCTTCGCCCCTGGTGGGCATGCCGGGTGGATCCCGGTCGGGCACATGCGGGAGTCTGTCTGACTGTCTCTCCCCGTTTCCAGATTAAAAGAAAAAAAAGAAAAAAAAATGTTAAGGGTTTTCCAGTTAGCATCTATTACTGATTTCTTGATTAACTGTAATGACAACAAATAACATGCTTTATATCATTTCAAACCTTTGAAGGTTGTTGAAACTTGCTTCATAGAACATACATGTTCTCTGTTCAATGTGTTCCAAGCCTGCTTCTCTGCTGCCACCTCGTGTGTACTTTGGGAATTACACCTCAGTGCAGTTCACCAGGAAAACTATACTGCTCACAAAAATTAGGGGATATTTTATTACTTTATATTCATTATTCATTTCTAACTTTTTTTTTTTTGTATTTTTCTGAAGCTGGAAACGGGGAGAGACAGACAGACTCCCACATGTGCCCTACCGGGATCCACCCGGCACGCCCACCAGGGGCGATGCTCTGCCGCGACCAGAGCCACTCTAGTGCCTGTGGCAGAAGCCAAGGAGCCATCCCCAGCGCCCGGGCCATCTTTGCTCTAATGGAGCCTTGGCTGCGGGAGGGGAAGAGAGAGACAGAGAGAGAGAGGAAGGGGGGGGAGGTTGAGAAGCAAATAGGCGCTTCTTCTATGTGCCCTGGCCGGGAATCGAACCCGGGTCCCCTGCACACCAGGCCGATGCTCTACCGCTGAGCCAACCGGCCAGGGCCTCATTATTCATTTTTAAATATCCCCCAATTTTTGTGAGCAGTGTAGTTGGGAATGGTACATTATCTAATGTTGACTCCAGTGCTACCTAGAAGTTCCTTTTATAACTTGTAAATGTAAGGAATTTCTAGTTACTTTTTTTTTTTGACTGATTTCAACATTAGCTGCAATGAGACTTTATATCATTTCAATCCTCTGAAGTTTGTTGGAACTTGCTTCATAGCACAGTGTTCAAGTATGCTTCTCTGCTGCCACCTCGTGTGCATCTTGGGAATTACACCTCAGTTCAGGTCGCAGGCAAGGTTCGGTGTTGAGGATCGTCTACAAACGTTGGTTCCAACTTGTCGTTCATGTAAAGTTTCTGTGTATCCTTAGTGATTTGTTTTTGTGGGAATCTATTGATTCTGAAAGAGACATGCTCAGTCCAGAAGGGGAGAGGCGTGTTAAATCTGTGCACAGAACCATTTGGAACTCCCTAGTAAATTAAAGCCACTGGTATGAAGTGCTGTTAATTTCAGACAGACAGGAAGAGAGATGAGAAGCATTAAGTCTTCATTGCAGCACCTAAGTTGTTCATTGATTGCTTTCTCATATGTGCCTTAACCGGAGCAGGGGGAGGCTACAGTAGACCGAGTGACCCCTTGCTCAAGCAAGTGACCTTGGGCTCAAGCTGGTGAGCCGTGTTCAAACCAGATGAACCCGCGCTCAACCTTGTAAATTCGGGGTCTCGAACCTGGGTCCTCTGAATCCCAGTCAGACACTCTATCCACTGCGCCACTGCCTGGTCAGGCTGAGAAATGAATTATTTTAAAAATTTCACCCCAAGACGTAAAAACTGCTATGGTGTAAAGTATACACCCTCCAGACATCTCTGTGTGAACATTTCTTTCTTCTACTTTCTTTGGATTTAATGTACTATCCTGGTTCTCACTATAGGTGGAAAGACTTTGCGTTTTTAGGTTTTTCTCCCTAAATGGATTCATCACAACATTTCACCATAAAGTTCCTTACGTAGTATCTTTATTATCGTCAATTTTAAGTTATTTTGTAACTTGAATTGTGATTTTTGAGGGGGGTTATATAAGAGTGACTTTCTTAACTTTAAAATGTTAAGGGTTTTCTAGTTAGCATCTATTACTGATTTCTCGATTAACTGTAATGACAACAAATAACATGCTTTATATCATTTCAAACCTTTGAAGGTTGTTGAAACTTGCTTCATAGAACATACATGTTCTCTGTTCAATGTGTTCCAAGCCTGCTTCTCTGCTGCCACCTCGTGTGTACTTTGGGAATTACAGCTCAGTGCAGTTCACCAGGAAAAATATACTGCTCACAAAAATTAGGGGATATTTTATTACTTCATATTCATTTTGAAATATCCCCCAATTTTTGTGAGCAATTTAGTTGGGAATGGTACATTATCTAATGTTGACTCCAGTGCTACCTAGAAGTTCCTTTTATAACTTGTAAATGTAAGGAATTTCTAGTTACTTTTTTTTTTTTGACTGATTTCAACATTAGCTGCAATGAGACTTTATATCATTTCAATCCTCTGAAGTTTGTTGGAACTTGCTTCATAGCACAGTGTTCAAGTATGCTTCTCTGCTGCCACCTCGTGGGCATCTTGGGAATTACACCTCAGCTCAGGTCTGCAGGCAAGGTTCGGTGTTGAGGATCGTCTACAAACGTTGGTTCCAACTTGCCGTTCATGTAAAGTTTCTGTGTATCCTTAGTGATTTGTTTTTGTGGGAATCTATTGATTCTGAAAGAGACATGCTCAGTCCAGAAGGGGAGAGGCGTGTTAAATCTGTGCACAGAACCATTTGGAACTCCCTAGTAAATTAAAGCCACTGGTATGAAGTGCTGTTAATTTCAGACAGACAGGAAGAGAGATGAGAAGCATTAAGTCTTCATTGCAGCACCTAAGTTGTTCATTGATTGCTTTCTCATATGTGCCTTAACCGGAGCAGGGGGAGGCTACAGTAGACCGAGTGACCCCTTGCTCAAGCCAGTGACCTTGGGCTCAAGCTGGTGAGCCTTGTTCAAACCAGATGAGCCCGTGCTCAACCTGGTAAATTCGGGGTCTCAAACCTGGGTTCTCTGCATCCCAGTCAGACGCTCTATCCACTGCGCCACTGCCTGGTCAGGCTGAGAAATGAATTATTTTAAAAATTTCACCCCAAGAGGTAAAAACTGCTATGGTGTAAAGTATACACCCTCCAGACATCTCTGTGTGAACATTTCTTTCTTCTACTTTCTTTGGATTTAATGTACTATCCTGGTTCTCACTATAGGTGGAAAGACTGTGCGTTTTTAGGTTTTTCTCCCTAAATGGATTCATCACAACATTTCACCATAAAGTTCCTTACGTAGTATCTTTATTATCATCAATTTTAAGTTATTTTGTAACTTCAATTGTGATTTTTGAGGGGGGTTATATAAGAGTGACTTTCTTAAATTTAAAATGTTAAGGGTTTTCTAGTTAGCATCTATTACTGATTTCTCGATTAACTGTAATGACAACAAATAACATGCTTTATATCATTTCAAACCTTTGAAGGTTGTTGAAACTTGCTTCATAGAACATACATGTTCTCTGTTCAATGGGTTCCAAGCCTGCTTCTCTGCTGCCACCTCGTGTGTACTTTGGGAATTACAGCTCAGTGCAGTTCACCAGGAAAAATATACTGCTCACAAAAATTAGGGGATATTTTATTACTTCATATTCATTTTGAAATATCCCCCAATTTTTGTGAGCAATTTAGTTGGGAATGGTACATTATCTAATGTTGACTCCAGTGCTACCTAGAAGTTCCTTTTATAACTTGTAAATGTAAGGAATTTCTAGTAACCTTTTTTTTTTTTTGACTGATTTCAACATTAGCTGCAATGAGACTTTATATCATTTCAATCCTCTGAAGTTTGTTGGAACTTGCTTCATAGCACAGTGTTCAAGTATGCTTCTCTGCTGCCACCTCGTGTGCATCTTGGGAATTACACCTCAGTTCAGGTCGCAGGCAAGGGTCGGTGTTGAGGATCGTCTACAAACGTTGGTTCCCACTTGCCGTTCATGTAAAGTTTCTGTGTATCCTTAGTGATTTGTTTTTGTGGGAATCTATTGATTCTGAAAGAGACATGCTCAGTCCAGAAGGGGAGAGGCGTGTTAAATCTGTGCACAGAACCATTTGGAACTCCCTAGTAAATTAAAGCCACTGGTATGAAGTGCTGTTAATTTCAGACAGACAGGAAGAGAGATGAGAAGCATTAAGTCTTCATTGCAGCACCTAAGTTGTTCATTGATTGCTTTCTCATATGTGCCTTAACCGGAGCAGGGGGAGGCTACAGTAGACCGAGTGACCCCTTGCTCAAGCCAGTGACCTTGGGCTCAAGCTGGTGAGCGTTGTTCAAACCAGATGAGCCCGTGCTCAAGCTGGCAAACTCGGGGTCTCAAACCTGGGTCCTCTGCATCCCAGTCAGACGCTCTATCCACTGTGCCACCACCTGGTTAGGCAGTGCTGTTAACTTCTGTTGCTGCTTTTTGCCTTGAAGTGTACTGTATGTTATAATATAATTTTCAGTTGGTTTACGTTTGCATGTGATACAGGTTAGAGCGAAAGGAGGTTTACAGTTGTTCAGATGAAAACAACACAATAGCTCATAAATAGTAATGCCACAATTTACTGTGTTTGACATACTCAAAAATGTAAACCTACTTTTGCACCACCTGTGGGTTTATTCCCATCCTTTCAATTTTGTACCTTTATGTTTTAGGTAACCCTGTGTCCTATATTAATAATGAGTAGTTATTAAAATCTACAAGAAATGGAGTTTGGTTGCGGGTATGATATAAGGCTCCAATATTTTTTATATTTACTTTTCTCACAGTATTTACTAGATAATGCATATTGTTTTGTGTTTTTAATTGTTTGTTTGTTTTCTATATTTTCTGAAGTTAGAAGCAGGGAGGCAGTTAGACTCCTGCATGAGCCTGAATGGGATCCACCCGGCATGCCCACCAGGGGGCGACGCTCTGCCCATCTGGGGCATAGCTCCATTGCTACTGGAGCCATTCTAGCACCTGAGGCGGAGGCCATGGAGCCATCCTCAGTGCCGGGGCCAACTTTCCTCCCATGGAGCTTTGGCTGCAAGAGGGGAAGAGAAAGACAGAGAGAAAGAAGAGAGGGAAGGGTAGAGAAGCAGATGGGTGCTTCTCCTGTGTGCCCTGGCTGGGAATCGAACCCAGGACTTCCACATGTTGGGCCGATGCTCTACCGCTGAGCCAACCGGCCAGGGCCAATAATGCATATTGTTTTCATGCAACTAAAAAGATATCTCAGACAACGTTTTGTATGGAGGTGCATGTACTACTGGGAATTTTTTCTGTTTCATCATTTTATCTTGTCACATGTCATTACTCCAGTGTTTCAGTGATTGTACCTTCATAATGGAATGCCTGTCTGCATCTACTTGTGCATGCTTCTGTGTTTTATTTTACCTTTTCAGAATTGTCCTGTGTGTTGCAGGTGTTTATCAGCGTCCATTCTCTGCATTTACTGTCAGCCATTAAGAGCCAGGGCCTCAGCCTGGGGTCACAATGATCTAAAGAGTCTGCATACATTGTGGATGTTCTTGGGGGCACCGTCACCCAGGGTGAGAATCACTGACCTTTGGAGTTCAGATAATTTCTGGAACCTGAGTGATTGGCGTGGGGAGGAAGAATAACCCTGCCTCTCAAATGTTGGGAGTTAATCCACAGAGTATTGAAGACTAATCTGGAATGGTGTTCATTGATGAATGTGTGGGGCCACAGTGCTTTCTGGGTTCTTCTTCATGTTCCAGCGTATTGTTATGGGGAAAATACTTGTTAACACTCTGGGGGTTATAGTCAGTACATGTTGAGTGAGTCAACTTTAGAATGACCATTTCCTCTGTTTGAATGTGAAACCTCCCCATGGACTCCTCAGTGGCTCCCCTAGTGGCCAGGTGAGATAGGCAGCATGGAGAAGGTAGGGGCAGGAGCTCTGAGGAGTCCTGGTTTTCCTGTGTAGCCTGTCCTGCGCAAGAAGTAATTTTCCACCAGTTCCTCCTCTTGCTTCTAGTCAGTGCATGAGGTGAGAGAAGAGAGGAAGAGATAGGAAATCCAGCCTGTAATACAATAGCTACTGTTACAGCTGTTTCTCATGTGTTGAGTGTGGTCTCTCTTTGTACATATGGGCTCTATTTCTGTCCACATGTCACGGTCCCAAGATGAAGTCAGTAACGTGGTTCAGGGGATATTAGTTAAGTGGAGGGTGGGCCTGAGGCACGCAGGTGAGTAGAATCAGGGTTTTCATTTTTAATTTATTGATTGATTTTAGAGATACAGAAAGAGGAGTTGGGGGCGGGGAGAAACATTCATTTGTTGTTTCACTTAATTGTGCGTTTCATTGGTTGCCTCCTGCATGTGCCCTGACCAGGATTGAACCTGTAACCTTGGTGTCTTGGGGCAATGCTCCAAATGACAAGAGCTGTCCTATCCAGGGCCTTTATTTGTTCATGTTTATAGGATGTTTATAAAAGCTGGGACACTGATACAAGGAAAGTCTTACAACAGAAGAAGCTGTTGGAATCCATGGGAGTCTGAAAGACCAGAGTAACAGGCTTTATTTAAAGGAAGAAAAGAACCCTGCTGGGCACTTCTCCCTGGAAAGAAGAGCGCCGGTTACAGACTAGGGGCAAGTTATATAGTGTTTGGGAGAGCCTGAGGGGATACTGAGGCAAAGGTTGTGGTATGTTCCCTATTACAGTTTTAGGATTTCAGCTTTCTGGAATGCTTCTTCTTGGGGCAGATTGACCGGCTTCTTGGAATTCCTCTGTCTCAGGTGCCATAGTCCAATAATGGTGAGGTCTGACACATAAGCAGAACATCAAGAGGGCAGTTTGGAATTCACGTATCTATAATTTCTCAACTTTGTGGTTACATATAAAAAAAGGCAGTTATTAATTTTATAATATACAGTGAGGAGTGATGAGGAGAAAGAAGTGAAAAAATTGGAAAGTTATTGCTTCTTCTGGAGATTATTCAAGAAAGGAACCTTGCCAAGCCAAGTTCCCCATCCAGTTAAGAAGGTTGTCAATTTCCATGCTGTGAGGTCTGAACCAGGCGATGTCCTCGAAAACCTGAGTGAGAAAGTAAATAAAATTTGTGAGGTAGTAATTATGTATTTTTCTGAAGCTGGAAACGGGGAGAGACAGTCAGACAGACTCCCGCATGCGCCCAACCGGGATCCACCCAGCACGCCCACCACGGGTGAAGCTCTGCCCACAAGGGGGCGATGTTCTGCCCCTCCGGGACATCGCTCTGCCACGACCAGAGCCACTCTAGCGCCTGGGGCAGAGGCCAAGGAGCCATCCCCAGCGCCCGGGCCATCTCTGCTCCAACGGAGCCTTGCTGCGGGAGGGGAAGAGAGAGACAAAGAGGAAGGAGGGGAGCGGTGGAGAAGCAGATGGGCGCTTCTCCTGTGTGCCCTGGCCGGGAATCGAACCCGGGACCCCTTGCACGCCAGGCCGACGCCCTACCGCTGAGCCAACCGGCCAGGGCTTATAATAACTTATAGTTGATTCTCATGTGTTACCAAGGAAAATAAGCTATTGTGTAATAAAATCACTTTGCTTTAGCTGTATGAAAACACAAAAATAGTAAAGACATCATGAAGAAATGAGGTATTGCGAAGAGTTAGAAAAATTATTTTTGTTAGTTGTAAGTTTATTAAGGATTATGCACCAATAGTAACAAGATGTGTAACATTTTAAAATGAGATCAAGCCTGACCAGGCGGTGGCGCAGTGCATAGAGCGTTGGACTGGGATGCGAAGGATCCAGGTTCAAGACTTGAGGTTGCTAGCTTGAGCGTGGGCTCATCTGGTTTGAGCAAAAGCTCACCAGCTTGGATCCAAGGTCGCTGGCTCGAGCAAGGGGTTACTCGGTCTGCTGAAGGCCCGCGGTCAAGGCACATATGAGAAAGCAATCAAAGAACAACTAAGGTGTTGCAACGAAAAACTGATGATTGATGCTTCTCATCTCTCTCTGTTCCTGTCTGTCTGTCCCTCTCTCTGACTCTTTCTCTGTCTCTGTAAAAAAATAAATAAATAAATAAATAAAATGAGTTCAAGTCCTGGAAGCGTGGTGTTCTAGAAACCAGAGTACTTTATAACTGGAAAGTGCAATGGTGGAGAAAGTTGCAGGTTAGCATAAACTTCTGCCTGAAGGGCAGTTAGCCTGCGAAGCCCCTGTGTGATGAAGACGTTAGGCTGCTGTTTAAAATTTGAATCCAGATCTGGCCAGTAGACAGAGCATTGTTGTAGTTTTTTTAAAAAAAGACTTTATTCATTTTAGATAGGAGAGAGAGAGAGAGAAGGGGGAGGAGCAGAAAGCATCAACTCTTGTACATACTTTGATTGGACAAGTGCAGGGTTTTGAAGTGGCGAACTCAGAGTTCCAGGTCAACGCTTTATCCACTGCGCCATCCCAGGTCAGGCAGTAGAGTGTTGTTCTTACGTACCGAGGTCACAGTTTAGATTCCTGGTCAGGGTACACACAAGAAGCAATCAGTGACTCACAAGTATATGGAACAACTAAGTAGAACAACAAGTTGACTTCCCCTCCTCTGCCCCCCTTGCCCCCCACCTGTCTCCTCTCCACTCCTTTTCCTCTCAAATCAATGGATAAAAATTTGACCCTAGTTAGCTGCCAGCAGCCTCTCTTAGTAGGTGCCTTTTTTCTTAGTATCCACCTGTGTGTCCTCTGGTGTGTGGCTTGCACAGGGTCCCCTGGGATGAGGGGATAGACGAGGCCCGGAGGAGAATTCTTCATCCCAGCGCCAGTCAGCTATAGAGCAGAGGGGACGCCTGGGGAAGGAGGTGTCCTAGTGACCTCAGGACAACATCTCCAGTCTGGCTGGAGTCCGGGGTGCCTGGGGAAATAGCCAGGACGGACCCCAATATCTCCATCCGCGCTCCGGTGAGCACGTTAGGGGTTCTGGGGGTAACCGGGGAAGGAGCTAGTGCAGACCTGGGGGCACAACCCAGCCTGTGTTCTGGTCAGGGGTGAGGAGCTGAGCGAGTCAGGCCCAGACTTGGGAGGAGCAGCGGTGTGGGTGTGAGAAGAGGGTCAGAGCCGGACCTCAGGGGAGGCGGGTGTACCCGTGTGAGGACAGCAGCTGGGGGACAGAGGGGGCGGCCTGGGAGCAGCGGGCGCGCTGAGGTGTGAGGCCGCAGTGGAGAGGACTCGAGGGGCGGCGGATGTGAGGAGTGGGGCAGCGGCTGGGCCGCACGTGAGGCCGTCGGTGGGGCGGACACGAGGTGAACAGTTTCTGTGGGACCACTGCCCTGAGCACATGCGTGCTCGAGCGCGCTACGTTTGGTCCCAGTTTTCCTGAACGTGGCGAGGTCCTGAGTCGCATCCTCAGAAGAGGCGGAGCCAGGCCCAAGCCTCGGTCCTTCTGCAACGTGTGTTCTCAGCTATGAAACTGAGGAAATGCGCACGTGAGGAAACAAAGACCCTGGAAGGTGTTCTGTGACCAAAAGCACCCAGCTTGTAAATGGGCCCCAGGCTCAGGTACATTCTGGATGCCCAGAGCTTAGCGGGTCTCTCAGTCTGGACTGCAGCCACAGCAAAAGAAAAAGTGCATGTTAGGAAAGGGGCCACTTTGGGCTAAACAATTAGAAATAGTGTTTATGCCCCTGACTGACAAGAACAAAGAAAAGGCTTCTGGGCCCTGGCCGGTTGGCTCAGTGGTAGAGCGTTGGCCTGGCGTGCAGAAGTCCTGGGTTCGATTCCCGGCCAGGGCACACAGGAGAGGCGCCCATCTGCTTCTCCACCCCTCCCCCCCCTTCCTCTCTGTCTCTCTCTTCCCCTCCCGCAGCCAAGGCTCCATTGGAGCAAAGATGGCCCGGGCGCTGGGGATGGCTCCTTGGCCTCTGTCCCAGGCGCTAGAGTGGCTCTGGTCGCGGCAGAGCAACGCCCCAGATGGGCAGAGCATCGCCCCCTGGTGGGCAGAGCGTCGCTCCCTGGTGGGCTGCCAGGTGGATCCCGGTCGGGCGCATGCGGGAGTCTGTCTGACTGCCTCTCCCCGTTTCCAGCTTCAGAAAAATCCAAAAAAAGAAAAGAAAAAGAAAAGAAAAGGCTTCTGGTGTTGTTACCACAGCAGGCAGATTATTATTTTATTTTTTAATTATGTTATGTTTTCCTCTAATACTTATCCCCACCCACACCACAAAGACAATGGCTTGCTCTGGCCAGAGAGCTCCTAGGTAAGAGCATCACACGGATACACCAAGGTCATGGGTTTGATTCCTGGTCAGGGCACCTACAGAAACAGATTGATGTTTTTGTCTGTCTGTCTCTCTCTAACCCTCATCCTCTCTCTAAAATCAATACATGAAATTTTAAAAAACTAAAGAAAAAAAAAAGGAAAAAATAACAATGGCTTTTTTGTTGTAGCTTAAATTGTATAGAGAAATGAATTATTTTATTTAATTAATTAATTTTTTTAGAAGCTTAGTTTTATTTTTATTTTTATACAGGGGCAGAGATAGAGTCAGCGAGAGGGATAGATAGGGACAGACAGACAGGAATAAGAGAGATGAGAAGCATCAATCATCAGTTTTTTGCCACAACACCTTAGTTGTTCATTGATTACCCTCTCATAAGTGCCTTGACCACGGGCCTTCAGCAGACCGAGTAACCCCTTGCTCGAGCCAGTGACCTTGGGTTCAAGCTGGTGGGCTTTTGATCTAACCAGATAAGCCCGCGCTCAAGCTAGCGACCTCGGAGTCTAGAACCTGGGTCCTCCGCATCCCAGTCCGACACTCTATCCACTGCGCCACTGCCTGGTCAGGCTGAGAAATGAATTATTTTAAAAATTTCACCCCAAGACGTAAAAACTGCTATGGTGTAAAGTATACACCCTCCAGACATCTCTGTGTGAACATTTCTTTCTTCTACTTTCTTTGGATTTAATGTACTATCCTGGTTCTCACTATAGGTGGAAAGACTGTGCGTTTTTAGGTTTTTCTCCCTAAATGGATTCATCACAACATTTCACCATAAGTTTCCTTACGTAGTATCTTTATTATCGTCAATTTTAAGTTATTTTGTAACTTGAATTGTGATTTTTGAGGGGGGTTATATAAGAGTGACTTTCTTAACTTTAAAATGTTAAGGGTTTTCTAGTTAGCATCTATTACTGATTTCTCGATTAACTGTAATGACAACAAATAACATGCTTTATATCATTTCAAACCTTTGAAGGCTGTTGAAACTTGCTTCATAGAACATACATGCTCTCTGTTCAATGTGTTCCAAGCCTGCTTCTCTGCTGCCACCTCGTGTGTACTTTGGGAATTACAGCTCAGTGCAGTTCACCAGGAAAAATATACTGCTCACAAAAATTAGGGGATATTTTATTACTTCATATTCATTTTGAAATATCCCCCAATTTTTGTGAGCAGTGCAGTTGTGTATGGTACATTATCTAATGTTGACTCCAGTGCTACCTAGAAGTTCCTTTTATAACTTGTAAATATAAGGAATTTCTAGTTACCTTTTTTTTTTTTTGACTGATTTCAACATTAGCTGCAATGAGACTTTATATCATTTCAATCCTCTGAAGTTTGTTGGAACTTGCTTCATAGCACAGTGTTCAAGTATGCTTCTCTGCTGCCACCTCGTGTGCATCTTGGGAATTACACCTCAGTTCAGGTCGCAGGCAAGGGTCGGTGTTGAGGATCGTCTACAAACGTTGGTTCCCACTTGCCGTTCATGTAAAGTTTCTGTGTATCCTTAGTGATTTGTTTTTGTGGGAATCTATTGATTCTGAAAGAGACATGCTCAGTCCAGAAGGAGAGAGGCGTGTTAAATCTGTGCACAGAACCATTTGGAACTCCCTAGTAAATTAAAGCCACTGGTATGAAGTGCTGTTAATTTCAGACAGACAGGAAGAGAGATGAGAAGCATTAAGTCTTCATTGCAGCACCTAAGTTGTTCATTGATTGCTTTCTCATATGTGCCTTAACCGGAGCAGGGGGAGGCTACAGTAGACCGAGTGACCCCTTGCTCAAGCCAGTGACCTTGGGCTCAAGCTGGTGAGCCGTGTTCAAACCAGATGAGCCCGTGCTCAACCTGGTAAACTCGGGGTCTCAAACCTGGGTCCTCTGCATCCCAGTCAGACGCTCTATCCACTGTGCCACCACCTCGTTAGGCAGTGCTGTTAACTTCTGTTGCTGCTTTTTGCCTTGAAGTGTACTGTATGTTATAATATAATTTTCAGTTGGTTTACGTTTGCATGTGATACAGGTTAGAGCGAAAGGAGGTTTACAGTTGTTCAGATGGAAACAACACAATAGCTCATAAATAGTAATGCCACAATTTACTGTGTTTGACATACTCAAAAATGTAAACCTACTTTTGCACCACCTGTGGGTTTATTCCCATTCTTTCAATTTTGTACCTTTATGTTTTAGGTAATCCTGTGTCCTATATTAATAATGAGTAGTTATTAAAATCTACAGGAAATGGAGTTTGGTTGAGGGTATGATATAAGGCTCCAGTATTTTTTCTATTTACTTTTCTCACAGTATTTACTAGATAATGCATATTGTTTCGGGTTTTTTTTTATTGTTTGTTTGTTTTCTATATTTTCTGAAGTTAGAAGCAGGGAGGCAGTTAGACTCCTGCATGAGCCTGACTGGGATCTACCAGACATGCCCACCAGGGGGCGACGCTCTGCCCATCTGGGGCATAGCTCCATTGCTACTGGAGCCATTCTAGTGCCTGAGGCAGAGGCCATGGAGCCATCCTCAGTGCCGGGGCCAACTTTCCTCCCATGGAGCCTTGGCTGCGGGAGGGGAAGAGAAAGACAGAGAAAAGAGAAAGGGAAGGGTAGATAAGCAGATGGGTGCTTCTCCTGTGTGCCCTGGCTGGGAATCGAACCCAGGACTTCCACATGTTGGGCTGATGCTCTACTGCTGAGCCAACCGGCCAGGGCCAATAATGCATATTGTTTTCATGCAACTAAAAAGATATCTCAGACAATGTTTTGTATGGAGGTGCATGTACTACTGGGAATTTTTTTCTGTTTCATCATTTTGTCTTGTTACATGTCATTGCTCCAGTGTTTCAGTGATTGTACCTTCATAATGGAATGCCTGTCTGCATCTACTTGTGCACGCTTCTGTGTTTTATTTTACCTTTTCAGAATTGTCCTGTGTGTTGCAGGTGTTTATCAGAGTCCATTTTCTGCATTTACTGTCAGCCATTAAGACCCAGGGCCTCAGCCTGGGGTCACAATGATCTAAAGAGTCTGCATACATTGTGAATGTCCCTGGGGGCACCATCATTCTGGGTGAGAATCACTGACCTTTGGAGCTCAGATAATTTCTTGAACCTGAATGATCATCCTGGGGAGGAAGAATAATCCTGCCTCTCAAATGTAGGGAGTTAATCCACAGAGTATTGAAGACTAATCTGGAATGGTGTTCATTGATGAATGTGTGGGGCCATAGTGCTTTCTGGGTTCTTCTTCATGTTCCAGCGTATTGTTATGGGGAAAATACTTGTTAACAGTCTGGAGGCTATAGTCAGTACATGTTGAGTGAGTCAACTTTAGAATGACCATGTCCTCTGTTTGAATGTGAAACCTCCCCATGGACTCCTCAGTGGCTCCCCTAGTGGCCAGGTGAGATAGGCAGCATGGAGAAGGTAGGGGCAGGAGCTCTGAGGAGTCCTGGTTTTCCTGTGTAGCCTGTCCTGCGCAAGAAGTAATTTTCCACCAGTTCCTCCTCTTGCTTCTAGTCAGTGCATGCGGTGAGAGAAGAGAGGAAGAGACAGGAAATCCAGCCTGTAGAACAATAGCTACTGTGGCAGCTGTTTCTCATGTGTTGAGTGTGTTCTCTCTTTGTACATATGGGCTCTATTTCTGTCCACATGTCACGGTCCCGAGATGAAGTCAGTAACATGGTTCAGGGGATATTAGTTAAGTGGAGGGTGGGCCTGAGGCACGCGGGTGAGTAGAATCAGGGTTTTCATTTTTAATTTATTGATTTATTTTACAGGTACAGCGAGAGGAGTTGGGTGCAGGGAGAAGCATTCATTTGTTGTTTCACTTAATTGTGCATTTCATTGGTTGCCTCCTGTAGGTGCCCTGACCAGGGATTGAACCTGTAACCTTGGTGTCTTGGGGCAGTGCTCCAACTGACAAGAGCTATGCTGTCCAGGGCCTTTATTTATTTGTTCATGTTTATAGGATGTTTATAAAAGCTGGGACACTGATACAAGGAAAGTCTTACAACAGAAGAAGCTCTTGAAATCCATGAGAGTCTGAAAGACCAGAAAACAGGCTTTATTGAAAGGAAGAAAGGAACCCTGCCGGGCACTTCTCCTGGAAAGAAGAGCGCCGGTTACAGACTAGGGGCAAGTTATATAGTGTTTGGGAGAGCCTGAGGGGATACTGAGGCAAAGGTTGTGGTATGTTCCCTATTACAGTTTTAGGATTTCAGCTTTCTGGAATGCTCCTTCTTGGGGCAGGTTGACCAGCTTCTTGGAATTCCTCTGTCTCAGGGGCGATAGTCCAGTAAGGGTGAGGTCTGACACATAAGCAGAACATCAAGGGGGCAGTTTGGAATTCACATATCTGTAATTTCTCAACTCTGTGGTTACATATAAAAGAAAGGCAGTTATTAATTTTATAATATACAGTGAGGAGTGATGAGGAGAAAGAAGTGAAAAAATTGGAAAGTTATTGCTTCTTCTGGAGAGAATTTAAGAAAGGAACCTTGCCAAGCCAAGTTCCCCATCCAGTTAAGAAGGTTGTCAATTTCCATGCTGTGAGGTCTGAAGCAGGCGATGTCCTTGAAAACCTGAGTGAGAAAGTAAATAAAATTTGTGAGGTAGTAATTATATATTTTTCTGAAGCTGGAAACGGGGAGAGACAGTCAGACAGACTCCAGCATGCGCCCAACCGGGATCCACCCGGCACGCCCACCAGGGACGAAGCTCTGCCCACCAGGGGGCGATGCTCTGCCCCTCCGGGACGTCGCTCTGCCGCAACCAGAGCCACTCTAGCGCCTGGGGCAGAGGCCAAGGAGCCATCCCCAGCGCCCGGGCCATCTTTGCTCCAATGGAGCCTTGGCTGCGGGAGGGGAAGAGAGAAACAGAGAGGAAGGAGGGGGGGAGGGGGGAGAAGCAGATGGGCGCTTCTCCTGTGTGCCCTGGCCGGGAATCGAACCCAGAACTTCTGCACGCCAGGCCGACGCTCTACCACTGAGCCAACCGGCCAGGGCTTATAATAACTTATAGTTGATTCTCATGTGTTACCAAGGAAAATAAGCTATTGTGTAATAATAAAATCACTTTGCTTTAGCTGTATGAAAACACAAAAATAGTAAAGACATCATGAAGAAATGAGGTATTGCGAAGAGTTAGAAAAATTATTTTTGTTAGTTGTAAGTTTATTAAGGATTATGCACAATAGTAACAAGATGTGTAACATTTTAAAATGAGATCAAGCCTGACCAGGCGGTGGCGCAGTGCATAGAGCGTTGGACTGGGATGCGGAGGATCCAGGTTCAAGACTCGAGGTTGCTAGCTTGAGTGCGGGCTCATCTGGTTTGAGCAAAAAGCCCACCAGCTTAGACCCAAGGTCGCTGGCTCGAGCAAGGGGTTACTCGGTCTGCTGAAGGCCCGCGGTCAAGGCTCATATGAGAAAGCAATCAATGAACAACTAAGGTGTTGCAACGAAAAACTGATGATTGATGCTTCTCATCTCTCTCCGTTCCTGTCTGTCTGTCCCTATCTGTCCCTCTCTCTGTCTCTGTAAAAAAATAAATAAATAAAATGAGTTCAAGTCCTGGAAGCGTGGTGTTCTAGAAACCAGAGTACTTTATAACTGGAAAGTGCAATGGTGGAGAAAGTTGCAGGTTAGCATAAACTTCTGCCTGAAGGGCAGTTTGCCTGCGAAGCCCCTGTGTGATGAAGACTTTAGGCTGCTGTTTAAAATTTGAATCCAGATCTGGCCAGACTTTATTCATTTTAGATAGGAGAGAGAGAGAGAAGGGGGAGGAGCAGGATTCATCAACTCTTGTATATACTTTGACCAGACAAGTGCAGGGTTTTGAAGTGGCAATCTCAGAGTTCCAGGTCAACGCTTTATCCACTGCGCCACTGCAGGTCAGGCAGTAGAGCAGTGTTCTTACCTACCGAGGTCACAGTTTAGATTCCTGGTCAGGGTACACACAAGAAGCAATTAGTGACTCACAAGTATATGGAACAATTAAGTAAAACAACAAGTTGATGCTTCTCTCTCTCTCTCTCTCTCTCTCTCTCTTTTTCCTTCCTCTGCCCCCTGCCCCCCATCTCCTCTCCAATCCTTTTCCTCTCAAATCAACCGAGAAAAAGTTGACCCTAGTTAGCTGCCAGCAGCCTCTCTTAGTAGGTGCCTTTTTTCTTAGTATCCACCTATGTGTCCTCTGGTGTGTGACTTGCACAGGGTCCCCTGGGATGAGGGGATAGAAGAGGCCCGGAGGAGAATTCTTCATCCCAGCGCCAGTCAGCTATTGAGCAGAGGGGATGCCTGGGGAAGGAGGTGTCCTAGTGACCTCAGGACAACATCTCCAGTCTGGCTGGAGTCCAGGGTGCCTGGGGAAATAGCCAGGACGGACCCCAATATCTCCATCCGCGCTCCGGTGAGCACGTTAGGGGTTCTGGGGGTGCCCGGGGAAGGAGGTAGTGCAGACCTGGGGGCACAACCCAGCCTGTGTTCTGGTCAGGGGTGAGGAGCTGAGCGAGTCAGGCCCAGACTTGGGAGGAGCAGCGGTGTGGGTGTGAGCAGAGGGTCAGAGCCCGGCCTCAGGGGAGGCGGGTGTACGGGTGTGAGGACAGCAGCTGGGGACAGAGGGGGCGGCCTGGGAGCAGCGGGCGCGCTGAGGTGTGAGGCCACAGTGGAGAGGACTCGAGGGGCGGCGGATGTGAGGAGTGGGGCAGCGGCTGGGCCGCACGTGAGGCCGTCGGTGGGGCGGACACGAGGTGAACAGTTTCTGTGGGACCACTGCCCTGAGCACGTGCGTACTCGGGGGCGCGCTACGTTTGGTCCCAGTTTTCCTGAACGTGGCGAGGTCCTGAGTCGCATCCTCAGAAGAGGCGGAGCCAGGCCCAAGCCTCGGTCCTTCTGCAACGTGTGTTCTCAGCTATGAAACTGAGGAAATGCGCACGTGAGGAAACAAAGACCCTGGGAGGTCTTCTACGATCAAAAGCACCCAGCTTGTAAATGGGACCCAGGCTCAGGTACATTCTGGATGCCCAGAGCTTAGCGGGTCTCTCAGTCTGGACTGCAGCCACAGCAAAAGAAAAAGTGCATGTTAGGAAAGGGGCCACTTTGGGCTAAACAATTACAGTGTTTATGCCCCTGACTGACAAGAATAAAGAAAAGGTTTATGGGCCCTGGCCGGTTGGCTCAGTGGTAGAGCGTCGGCCTGGCGTGCAGAAGTCCCGGGTTCGATTCCCGGCCAGGGCACACAGGAGAAGCGCCCATCTGCTTCTCCACCCCTCCCCCTCTCCTTCCTCTCTGTCTCTCTCTTCCCCTCCTGCAGCCGAGGCTCCATTGGAGCAAAGTTGGCCCGGGCGCTGGGGATGGCTCCTTGGCCTCTGCCCCGGGCGCTAGAGTGGCTCTGGTTGCGGCAGAGCAACGCCCCGGAGGGGCAGAGCATCGCCCCCTGGTGGGCGTGCCGGGTGGATCCTGGTCGGGTGCATGCGGGAGTCTGTCTGACTGTCTCTCCCCGTTTCCAGCTTCAGAAAAATAAAAAATAAAAAAAAAGAAAAAAAAAAAAGAAAAAAGAAAAAAGAAAAAGAAAAGAAAAGGTTTCTGGTGTTACCACAGCAGACAGATTATTATTTTATTTTTTAATTATGTTATGTTTTCCTCTAATACTTCTCCCCACCCACACCCCAAAGACAATGGCTTGCTCTGGCCAGAGAGCTCCTAGGTAAGAGCATCACACGGATACACCAAGGTCATGGGTTTGATTCCTGGTCAGGGCACCTACAGAAACAGATTGATGTTTTTGTCTGTCTGTCTCTCTCTAACCCTCATCCTCTCTCTAAAATCAATACATGAAATTTTAAAAAACTAAAGAAAAAAAAAGGAAAAAATAACAATGGCTTTTTTGTTGTAGCTTAAATTGTATAGAGAAATGAATTATTTTATTTAATTAATTAATTTTTTTAGAAGCTTAGTTTTATTTTTATTTTTATACAGGGGCAGAGATAGAGTCAGCGAGAGGGATAGATAGGGACAGACAGACAGGAATAAGAGAGATGAGAAGCATCAATCATCAGTTTTTTGCCACAACACCTTAGTTATTCATTGATTACCGTCTCATAAGTGCCTTGACCACGGGCCTTCAGCAGACCGAGTAACCCCTTGCTCGAGCCAGTGACCTTGGGTTCAAGCTGGTGAGCTTTTGCTCAAACTAGATAAGCCCGCGCTCAAGCTGGCGACCTCGGAGTCTCGAACCTGGGTCCTCCGCATCCCACTCTATCCACTGCACCACTGCCTGGTCAGGCTGAGAAATGAGTTATTTTAAAAACTTCACCCCAAGATGTAAAAACTGCTATGGTGTAAAGTATACACCCTCCAGACATCTCTGTGTGAACATTTCTTTCTTCTACTTTCTTTGGATTTAATGTACTATCCTGGTTCTCACTATAGGTGGGAAGACTGCGTTTTTAGGTTTTTCTCCCTAAATGGATTCATCACAACATTTCACCATAAGTTTCCTTACGTAGTATCTTTATTATCGTTAATTTTAAGTTATTTTGTAACTTGAATTGTGATTTTTGAGGGGGGTTATTTAAGAGTGACATTCTTAACTTTAAAATGTTAAGGGTTTTCGGCCCTGGCCGGCGGTAGAGCGTCGGCCTGGCGTGCAGGGGACCCGGGTTCAATTTCTGGCTAGGGCACATAGGAGAGGCGCCCATTTGCTTCTCCACTCCCACCCCCTCCTTCCTCTCTGTCTCTCTCTTCCCCTCCCTCAGCCGGGGCTCCATTGGAGCAAGGATGGCCCGGGCGCTGGGGATGGCTCCTTGGCCTCTGCCCCAGGCGCTAGAGTGGCTCTGGTCGCGGCAGAGTGACGCCCCCTGGTTGGCAGAGCGTCGCCCCCTGGTGGGCGTGCCGGGTGGATCCCGGTTGGGCGCATGTGGGAGTCTGTCTGACTGTCTCTCCCCGTTTCCAGCTTAAAAGAAAAAAAAGAAAAAAAAATGTTAAGGGTTTTCCAGTTAGCATCTATTACTGATTTCTTGATTAACTGTAATGACAACAAGTAACATGCTTTATATCATTTCAAACCTTTGAAGGTTGTTGAAACTTGCTTCATAGAACATACATGTTCTCTGTTCAATGTGTTCCAAGTTTGCTTCTCTGCTGCCACCTCGTCTGTACTTTGGGAATTACACCTCAGTGCAGTTCACCAGGAAAAATATACTGCTCACAAAAATTAGGGGATATTTTATTACTTTATATTCATTATTCATTTTTAACTTTTTTTTTTTGTATTTTTCTGAAGCTGGAAACGGGGAGAGACAGACAGACTCCCACATGTGCCCTACCGGGATCCACCCGGCACGCCCACCAGGGGGCGATGCTCTGCCCCTCCGGGGCGTCGCTCTGTCGCGACCAGAGCCACTCTAGTGCCTGGGGCAGAAGCCAAGGAGCCATCCCCAGCGCCCGGGCCATCTTTGTTCCAATGGAGCCTTGGCTGCGGGAGGGAAAGAGAGAGAGAGAGAGGAAGGAGGGGGAGGGTGGAGAAGCAAATGGGCGCCTCTCCTATGTGCCCTGGCCGGGAATCGAACCTGGGTCCCATGCACACCAGGCCGATGCTCCACCGCTGAGCCAACCGGCCAGGGCCTCATTATTCATTTTTAAATATCCCCCAATTTTTGTGAGCAATTTAGTTGGGAATGGTACATTATCTAATGTTGACTCCAGTGCTACCTAGAAGTTCCTTTTATAACTTGTAAATATAAGGAATTTCTAGTTACTTTTTTTTTTGTGATTGATTTCAACATTAGCTGCAATGAGACTTTATATCATTTCAATCCTCTGAAGTTTGTTGGAACTTGCTTCATAGCACAGTGTTCAAGTATGCTTCTCTGCTGCCACCTCGTGTGCATCTTGGGAATTACACCTCAGTTCAGGTCGCAGGCAAGGTTCGGTGTTGAGGATCGTCTACAAACGTTGGTTCCCACTTGCCGTTCATGTAAAGTTTCTGTGTATCCTTAGTGATTTGTTTTTGTGGGAATCTATTGATTCTGAAAGAGACATGCTCAGTCCAGAGGGGGAGAGGCGTGTTAAATCTGTGCACAGAACCATTTGGAACTCCCTAGTAAATTAAAGCCACTGGTATGAAGTGCTGTTAATTTCAGACAGACAGAAAGAGAGATGAGAAGCATTAAGTCTTCATTGCAGCACCTAAGTTGTTCATTGATTGCTTTCTCATATGTGCCTTAACCGGAGCAGGGGGAGGCTACAGTAGACCGAGTGACCCCTTGCTCAAGCAAGTGACCTTGGGCTCAAGCTGGTGAGCCGTGTTCAAACCAGATGAACCCGCGCTCAACCTTGTAAATTCGAGGTCTCGAACCTGGGTCCTCTGAATCCCAGTCAGACACTCTATCCACTGCGCCACTGCCTGGTCAGGCTGAGAAATGAATTATTTTAAAAATTTCACCCCAAGACGTAAAAACTGCTATGGTGTAAAGTATACACCCTCCAGACATCTCTGTGTGAACATTTCTTTCTTCTACTTTCTTTGGATTTAATGTACTATCCTGGTTCTCATTATAGGTGGAAAGACTGTGCATTTTTAGGTTTTTCTCCCTAAATGGATTCATCACAACATTTCACCATAAGTTTCCTTACGTAGTATCTTTATTATCGTCAATTTTAAGTTATTTTGTAACTTGAATTGTGATTTTTGAGGGGGGTTATATAAGAGTGACTTTCTTAACTTTAAAATGTTAAGGGTTTTCTAGTTAGCATCTATTACTGATTTCTCGATTAACTGTAATGACAACAAATAACATGCTTTATATCATTTCAAACCTTTGAAGGTTGTTGAAACTTGCTTCATAGAACATACATGCTCTCTGTTCAATGTGTTCCAAGCTTGCTTCTCTGCTGCCACCTCGTGTGTACTTTGGGAATTACACCTCAGTGCAGTTCACCAGGAAAAATATACTGCTCACAAAAATTAGGGGATATTTTATTACTTCATATTCATTTTGAAATATCCCCCAATTTTTGTGAGCAGTGCAGTTGTGTATTGTACATTATCTAATGTTGACTCCAGTGCTACCTAGAAGTTCCTTTTATAACTTGTAAATGTAAGGAATTTCTAGTTACCTTTTTTTTTTTTTTGACTGATTTCAACATTAGCTGCAATGAGACTTTATATCATTTCAATCCTCTGAAGTTTGTTGGAACTTGCTTCATAGCACAGTGTTCAAGTATGCTTCTCTGCTGCCACCTCGTGGGCATCTTGGGAATTACACCTCAGTTCAGGTCTGCAGGCAAGGTTCGGTGTTGAGGATCGTCTACAAACGTTGGTTCCCACTTGCCGTTCATGTAAAGTTTCTGTGTATCCTTAGTGATTTGTTTTTGTGGGAATCTATTGATTCTGAAAGAGACATGCTCAGTCCAGAGGGGGAGAGGCGTGTTAAATCTGTGCACAGAACCATTTGGAACTCCCTAGTAAATTAAAGCCACTGGTATGAAGTGCTGTTAATTTCAGACAGACAGAAAGAGAGATGAGAAGCATTAAGTCTTCATTGCAGCACCTAAGTTGTTCATTGATTGCTTTCTCATATGTGCCTTAACAGGAGCAGGAGGAGGCTACAGTAGACCGAGTGACCCCTTGCTCAAGCCAGTGACCTTGGGCTCAAGCTGGTGAGCCTTGTTCAAACCAGATGAGCCCGTGCTCAACCTGGTAAACTCGGGGTCTCAAACCTGGGTCCTCTGCATCCCAGTCAGACGCTCTATCCACTGTGCCACCACCTGGTTAGGCAGTGCTGTTAACTTCTGTTGCTGCTTTTTGCCTTGAAGTGTACTGTATGTTATAATATAATTTTCAGTTGGTTTACGTTTGCATGTGATACAGGTTAGAGCGAAAGGAGGTTTACAGTTGTTCAGATGGAAACAACACAATAGCTCATAAATAGTAATGCCACAATTTACTGTGTTTGATATACTCAAAAATGTAAACCTACTTTTACACCACCTGTGGGTTTATTCCCATCCTTTCAATTTTGTACCTTTATGTTTTAGGTAACCCTGTGTTCTATATTAATAATGAGGAGTTATTAAAATCTACAAGAAATGGAGTTTGGTTGAGGGTATGATATAAGGCTCCAATATTTTTTCTATTTACTTTTCTCACAGTATTTACTAGATAATGCATATTGTTTTGTTTTTTTAATTGTTTGTTTGTTTTCTATATTTTCTGAAGTTAGAAGCAGGGAGGCAGTTAGACTCCTGCATGAGCCTGAATGGGATTCACCAGACATGCCCACCAGGGGGCGACACTCTGCCCATCTGGGGCATAGCTCCCTTGCTACTGGAGCCATTCTAGCGCCCAAGGCAGAGGCCATGGAGCCATCCTCAGTGCCGGGGCCAACTTTCCTCCCATGGAGCTTTGGCTGCAGGAGGGGAAGAGAAAGACAGAGAGAAAGGAGAGAAGGAAGGGTAGAGAAGCTGATGGATGCTTCTCCTGTGTGCCCTGGCTGGGAATCGAACCCAGGACTTCCACATGTTGGGCTGATGCTCTACTGCTGAGCCAACCGGCCAGGGCAATAATGCATATTGTTTTCATGCAACTAAAAAGATATCTCAGACAACGTTTTGTATGGAGGTGCATGTACTACTGGGAATTTTTTTTCTGTTTCATCATTTTCTCTTGTCACATGTCATTACTCAAGTGTTTCAGTGATTGTACCTTCATAATGGAATGCCTGTCTGCATCTACTTGTGCACGCTTCTGTGTTTTATTTTACCTTTTCAGAATTGTCCTGTGTGTTGCAGGTGTTTATCAGAGTCCATTTTCTGCATTTACTGTCAGCCATTAAGACCCAGGGCCTCAGCCTGGGGTCACAATGATCTAAAGAGTCTGCATACATTGTGGATGTCCCTGGGGTCACCGTCACCCTGAGTGAGAATCACTGACCTTTGGAGCTCAGATAATTTCTGGAACCTGAATGATCATCCTGCGGAGGAAGAATAATCCTGCCTCTCAAATGTAGGGAGTTAATCCACAGAGTATTGAAGACTAATCTGGAATAGTGTCCATTGATGAATGTGTGGGGCCACAGTGCTTTCTGGGTTCTTCTTCATGTTCCAGCGTATTGTTATGGGGTAAATACTTGTTCACACTCTGGGGGTTTTAGTCAGGACATGTTGAGTGAGTCAACTTTAGAATGACCATTTTTTCTGTTTGAATGTGAAACTTCCCCATGGACTCCTCAGTGGCTCCTCTAGTGGCCAGGTGAGATAGGCAGCATGGAGAAGGTAGGTGCAGGAGCTCTGAGGAGTCCTGGTTTTCCTGTGTAGGCTGTCCTGCGCAAGAAGTAATTTTCCACCAGTTCCTCCTCTTGCTTCTAGTCAGTGCATGAGGTGAGAGAAGAGAGGAAGAGACAGGAAATCCAGCCTGTAATACAATAGCTACTGTGGCAGCTGTTTCTCATGTCTTGAGTGTGTTCTCTCTTTGTACATATGGGCTCTATCTCTGTCCACATGTCACAGTCCCGAGATGAAGTCAGTAACATGGTTCAGGGGATATTAGTTAAGTGGAGGGTGGGCCTGAGGCACGCGGGTGAGTAGAAGCAGGGTTTTCATTTTTAATTTATTGATTGATTTTAGAGATACAGAAAGAGGAGTTGGGGGCGGGGAGAAGCATTCATTTGTTGTTTCACTTAATTGTGCATTTCATTGGTTGCCTCCTGTAGGTGCCCTGACCAGGGATTGAACCTGTAACCTTGGTGTCTTGGGGCAATGCTCCAAATGACAAGAGCTGTCCTGTCCAGGGCCTTTATTTATTTGTTCATGTTTATAGGATGTTTATAAAAGCTGGAACAGTGATACAAGGAAAGTCTTACAACAGAAGAAGCTGTTGAAATCCATGGGAGTCTGAAAGACCAGAGTAACAGGCTTTATTGAAAGGAAGAAAGGAACCCTGCTGGGCACTTCTCCCCGGAAAGAAGAGCACCGGTTACAGACTAGGGGCGAGTTATATACTTTTTGGGAGAGCCTGAGGGGATACTAATGCAAAGGTTGTGGTATGTTCCCTTCTACTGTTTTAGGATTTCAGCTCTTTGGAATGCTCCTTCTTGCGGTAGGTTGGTCAGGTTTCTGGAATTCCTCTGTCTCAGGGGCGATAGTCCAGTAAGGGTGAGGTCTGACAGATAAGCGGAACATCAAGAGGGCAGTTTGGAATTCACGTATCTATAATTTCTCAACTCTGTGGTTACATATAAAAAAGGCAGTTATTAATTTTATAATATACAGTGAGGAGTGATGAGGAGAAAGAAGAGAAAAAAATGGAAAGTTATTGCTTCTTCTGGAGAGAATTTAAGAAAGGAACCTTGCCAAGCCAAGTTCCCCATCCAGTTAAGGAGGTAGTCAATTTCCGTGCTTTGAGGTCTGAACCAGGCGATGTCCTCAAAAACCTGAGTGAGAAAGTAAAATAATTTTGCAAGGTAATAATTATGAATTGCTTGCTGTGAGTGCCAAGTGGACAGAGTGACATGGTGATACATGGTCTTCAGGATGAGCCTCATGAGACGTGCTGGTCTGGTTCCTCTCGAATGGGAGGACATGTGGAGATTTTTAGAGACAGAGAACCTGTTGATGTAAGTTTTTTTTTTGTTTTTTTTTTTTGTTTGTTTTTGTTTTTTCATTTTTCTGAAGCTGGAAACAGGGAGAGACAGTCAGACAGACTCCCGCATGCGCCGACCGGGATCCACCCGGCACGACCACCAGGGGTGAAGCTCTGCCCACCAAGGGGCGATGCTCTGCCCATCCTGGGAGTCGCCATGTTGCGACCCTCCTGGGTGTCGCCATATTGGGACCAGAGCCACTCTAGCGCCTGGGGCAGAGGCCACAGAGCCATCCCCAGCGCCCGGGCCATCTTTTTGCTCCAATGGAGCCTTGGCTGCGGGAGGGGAAGAGAGAGACAGAGAGGAAGGCGCGGCGGAGGGGTGGAGAAGCAAATGGGCGCTTCTCCTATGTGCCCTGGCCGGGAATCGAACCCGGGTCCTCCGCACGCTAGGCCGACGCTCTACCGCTGTGTTGATGTAAGTTTTAAAAGGACTGAGTATGTGTGGTTTAAAAGGAAGGGGGTCTGGAGAACATTCAGGAGGGAATTTCTTGGCCTGAGGGGTGGCTTCTTCCTGCTGTCATCCCTACCTATTTGATATTTCCCTTGTGAAGTTCTCCTTGGGGTATTGGGGAATAGGAGTGTAGGAGCATTTGATTGTAGGTAATCCTAGAGATTTCTCTCATCTGGGCCTGTAGGAACTTGATAAAGAAAGAGGCAAGTATTTGGAGATCAGGAATGCAGAGATAAGGAGGGTTGTATAGCGGGGGGTGAAAGTTCTTCCATGGTAAAGTTAGAGATATTTTTTTCTGGCATCCCTGGAGAGAGCAGTTATCTTGAGCTAAAAGAAATGTTTAATGTCTGTGTGTAGGCTCTTCTTCATCCAAGAAGACCCAGTGATCTTGTCCTCTTACTATGTGAAGAGTAAAAAGACTGAGAAGCGTTAAGAGGTAAATGCTATTTATTCTCCTAGTTCTTCAGGGATATGGGAGAGCTTTAGGGTTAGGGGACCTGTAGGGGTTGAAAGATAGGATTTAGGAGGTTTGCTGATACAGGGTTTCAGATTTTTCTGTTTCATGAGGGCAGGTTTCAGGGTTGGTGTGTAGGGTTAGGTAGATTTTTCTAATTTTTTGATTGGCAAAGATCTGCATGTGGTTCTGTAAGAAACTAGTGAACAAACGTAAGAGGCAGGGTTTAAAAGTTAGAAAAATAATTAGGAGAGTGAGTGGACCAATGAAAGTCAATAGTCAAGACACCCAGTTTGTGTGAAACCACTGATTCCTTGTTTACGAATTTGCTAGGCTTGAGAGAGAGAGAGAAAGAGAGAGAGAAAGTTATGAATAAAACATGGAAGTGGCCAGTACCCTGCTCTTAGACCTACTTTTATAGAAAATTTTAAAGCAACAAGAAGAGAAATTACCTGTATAGCTCATGTGGTCCTTAGATTGATGGGTAGTGTACTAGGAACTGGAAGAGGCTCATGAGGTGGGATTAGGTTGCTATTTGGGGTTAGATTAGGGTACATGTTTCTGTCCAATTAGTAGAGAAACACATATAGGTGTTGGTCTCACACAAGTAGAGAGCCACTGATTGGGTGAGGCAGGCTGCGAGGTGACTAGAGAATGGAAGGATAAGGTTTTGTTTCTCTGTTTCTGAGCCCCAGATGGTCAGAGTGGAGGTAAGAGTCACCCTTAGCAGCAGTGGGAGTTGTCAGGATCATGGTGTGTGGACCTGTCTATGTGAAAGTCCTTGGGTGATGTAATGCTGGAAGCACCTCTTGGACAGTCTTTGAACAGTTTGCTGAGTAACCTGTAAATTCTGCAAGTACTTTGGGAAAGGGTGGTTACATTTCTACACTTTGCAGTTAGAGTTTAAGTCCTAGGGACCACTGCTTCTAGCTGGAATTAGCAGCAGGTCCCAGCCTACAATAGGCATGGGGCATTGAGACAAGAGGAATAAAGGAGACACTATACATTAAATAAAGCAACAAAATTAGACTGTCAATACCCACAGTAGAGATCTTTGAGGGATAAATAAAACTCAAATATTCAAGCAAGGTATAATAGATGGCCCTTGTGTTTACAAGAAATGAGATCAGTTTATCTGCTGCTTGGAAGAAATACCTTATGCTCGTGAAAAATGTCCTTGGGCCTTCAGTGGTAATTCCTAGAATGCTGGGCAAGGTCAGGTCACAGGTAGCTGGAACAGGGCTAGAAGAGACTGAACCCTCCCTCCATGGAGCAAGGGGGCAGCTTACCTTATCATGTCCCTCTTTCGCAGCACAGACGTGTCAGCCTGTTGGGGCAGGAAGCCTGGCAGGCTTCAATGACCTTTCTTTCCACTCTGGATCAGGGTCCTGATGGAATCCTATGAAGCCCTTTAGGGTGCTGGAGCCAAAAGCTGGTATTTCCTAACTTCTTTTGGGACTTATTCACCTTTTCTGTTACTTCCTTGGCCATTATAGACCTTAAAAGCCATGCTCAGAAGATCTCACTGAGGGGCTTGACTAAGAGAGCAAATTGGGAATTCAGTGTATAAAGCCTATTAGACTGAGGAAAGAAAAGATTTGATCTGTGGTGGTAGATGGTTGGAGACTGGAGAGTCTGAGTTTGATCGAGGGTGAGACCTCAGGTGGTGGGGGTGAAGGTGATGCCTAGATAGACTACAGACTAAGAGTGAAGTTGAGCCTTAGCAGAGAAGACACGATATCCCTTCATGGTGAAGAAGTTAAGAAGGGAGGAGGTGTGTCTCCTTGAGGCAGGCAGGGAGGGGCTGCAGAGGAGTAGGTTATCTACATATTGTAAGAGAGTACTAGTTTTGAGATTGTGTGCTGCTAAATCCTGAGCTAGTGCCTGCCCAAACAGGTGTGGGCTGTTTCTGATCCGCTGGGGTAAAATAGTCCACGTAAATGCTAGGCTGCATCAGTGTCTGGGTAAAGGCAAACAGAAAGTAAGAGTCAGGGTGTAGAGGAATGGTAAAGAAGGCATTCTTGAGGTCTAGAACCCTGAAGTGAGTGGTGTCTGAGGGAATGTGTGACAGTAACCTGTAGAGATGAGGGACCACTGGATGGAGGGGAACTACTGCCTCATTGATTAGGTGTAAGTCTTGTATGAGGTGATAAGCCCCTGAAGGTTTTCAAGCAGGAAGGATGGGGGTATTGCAGGGAGAGTCCGTGGTTTGAGTAAGCCTTGATTTAAGAGTAGGTAAATTGTTGGTTTAAGGCCTTAGAAACAGACACAGTTACACATTAAACAAGGATTTCTGATACACATTATGAATTAAGGAATTTGAATGAGCACGCTTTACTTGTTTCAGTTCAAATTATACTAGAGATATTTTCTGACTGTTGGGCAGATAAAATGTATTATGCTCACTTTGTTAAAAAGGCCGTTGCCCAGGTGATATTAATGTGTGTTGAGAATTGTTGTAGCCTGAGGCTTGGTTTTGGGATTAAGCCTGTCCCACCCTTTTTGGTGTGAGGTGGTACAATCCTATCATGCCTCAGAGAAGAGACTTTGTATTAAGAGACTTCCCTAGTATGTATATTGGATTAAGGGCTTGGATTTCTACACTATAAAATGGGGGTAGAATGGGAACTTGCTCTCTTGGTTCCTGAGGTTAGCATGAGAGAGCAGAGAGAATAGAGCCAGCAGCGGGAGGAGGCCACGTGGAGAAGGCCAGGAAAAGCAGCCAAGATGGTGGAGTGCTGAGTGAGATGCCAGTTTGTGTAGAGTTTGTATTTGGGATAAGGAAGGAGATGGGGAACAGAGGAGAATAAGTCTGGTGAGCTAGAAACCTTTGATTCTAGGAAACTCGGATAAGTCAGTGGCTTTGTGAGCACTGAATGTGACTGGGTTTTGGAGCCCAGTGTGTATTTTTTACTTGCCCGCCGGGTGCAAGGTAGGATTAAAGGCTATGGCCCACCAGTTTTTGGCTCCATGGTTTCTTTACCGACTGTCCGAATCCAATGCGAACCTGCATGGGCCAGGCGGTGGCTGTGATAGTGGCTCTGGCCGTGGCTACTGGCTTTACACTGACAAAGTGACAAAACAGATTACTCACTCACACGGCTCAATAGACAACTTTGCTTTTTAAGCTTTACGAGATGGCAGGGAGTTGCCAGCATAGAGGGGAGGAAGAGAGAAAGCAGACGGATGGACAGTGTGAGCAGCTGGATGGAAAGAAGGAGGGTCAGAATCTGCAGGAGGAGGAGAAGGAGATTAATGTGCCACGTGGTCAGAGGAGTTAAAAAGATTTAGATCTCTGAGGAGAGGGGAGGAGGCGAGGAGGAAAGAGGCACAGTCACAGTTTGTAAGGAGGGAGGAGGGGTCGGAGAGGAGACAGGCACTGCAGCCAGAGCCACAGCTTCTAAGGAAGGGGGAGGGGATGAAGAACACAGTGGAGAAGGGAGGGGCCCCTGGCCAGCAGGGGAGGAGAAAGAGAGTGTGGTATTTGCAGGTGAATGAGAAACAGGATTTACAAAGGGAGGGGGCTTTCTGGAGGGGAAGAGACTCAAGTGGAAAAGATTTGCAGAGGGACCAGAGAGGGGTCCCGAGAGAGGGGTGCCCCTGGGGGGTCAGGCAGGAGGGGGAGAATTGGGAGTCTACGGAGAAGGAAAGATTATAAGCGGAGGTTTTAGGTGAGGTTTCTCTGGCCAAAAACGGCCTGCATGTAGAACAGAAGGCACAGAGATTAAGGACAGGAGAGAAGGGAGAAGAAAAGCCCACACGTAAGGAATCTCTGATGCCCTCCCTGTCCAGTGGCAGAAATTGTCAAGTTCTCTTAGGATATTGTAATCAAGGGTTTCGTTCTCTGGCCAGTGGGAGTCGTCTAATTTATATGGAAGCCAGGCTGTATTACAGAGGAAGATGAGGTTTTTTGGTTTGAGGTCAGACGGGCCAAGTTTGGTGAGACTTTTGATGACACAGCTGAGAGGAGTCTGGCTGGATGGTTTGGACTGGGAGGAGCCCACAGTTGTGGAGACTGGTGAGAGAAGGGGGCGTCCCCACCTTCAGTCACAGTTCCGAGAGGAGAAAATCTCCGTAGAGAGAGAGTCTCAGACAGGAGGTCGTCACCCCAAGGCTGAGATCCCAGGATGTAGGAGAGGAGTCTGGCTGGATGGTTTGGACTGAGAGGAGCCCACAGTTGTGGAGACTGGTGAGAGAAGGGGGCGTCCCCACCTTCAGTCTCAGTTCCGAGAGGAGAAAATCTCCGTAGAGAGAGAGTCTCAGACAGGAGGTCGTCACCCCAAGGCTGAGATCCCAGGATGTAGGAGAGGGGCCTGGCTAGGCGCACCTAGACTTTTGTAGAAGTCTATAAAGGAGTAGGGGTAGACCACCCGTAGATATGGGGTCCGAAGTCAAAACCATCTGAACAGGAAGGGATGTTTTTAGAGAGAAATTTAGAGGCCAACCAGGGAAGGGAAGGGAGAAACTCCTTACCTTTCTGGTCCGGCAGGGGTTCAGGAGAGGGTTAGACTGCTGGTCAATCAACCTACAATCAGAAGTCCAAACAGAGTCAGGGAGTATGCCCGGGACAAGCTGCTGCTGCCCATTGCTTCTCTGGTTGTAAGTTTGGATGGCAAAGAGGGATTGTCCAGGCAGTTAGTACCCTGTCCCGGGTTTCAGCACCAAATGTTAGAATTCATGGGAGTCTGAAAAGACCAGAGTAACAGGCTTTATTGAAAGGAAGAAAGGAACTCTGCCGGGCACTTCTCCAGGAAAGAAGAGTGCCAGTTACAGACTAGGGGCGAGTTATATAGCGTTTGGGAGAGCCTGAGGGGATACTGAGGCAAAGGTTCTGGTATGTTTCCTTTTAGGCTTTAGGATTTCAGCTTTCTGGAATGCTCCTTCTTGGGGCAGGTTGGTTAGCTTTCTGGAATTCCTCTGTCTCAGGGGCGATCGTCCAGTAAGGGTGAGGTCTGACAGATAAGTGGAACATCAAGAGGGCAGTTTGGAATTCACGTATCTATCAGAAGCAACAGTGAGCCCAGGCAGGCAGCTGTGGTCACTGGGTAATCAGGTAATAGGGCACCTTGGAGGCAGTTTGGGGGGGTCAGCCCTGGCTGAGCTTTCACTGCCCACTGGTCCCCGGGTTGCACATCTCCTGGGGTCCCATAGAGCTGAGGAGAAAGAGAGAGGCCAGGTAATATGCCCTGGGGGAGGGGCTGGACCCAGGCTGCTGAGGGGGGGAGTGGGGGAGGGGGAGAACCCAAAGTTTAGTCTATGTCACTATGTTTCCTGTGCTGTGCAGCACCAGATAAGACACAAAAATTTTTCTTTCTATAAAGCAGAGATACTATGTTATGTTAAAATATCTTAATATTTCATATTGTTTCTATCAGGTGTTTGATCACTAAACCAAACCATTTCAGCCCTAAGAACCAGAGGTGAGACAACCACATACCGGTCCAGTGCTGATGTTGGAGGATCCCTACATTCCCTACTCTCACAGGAGTAAGAGCTGTGGTGACAGGACACCCCACCTTCTCATGTGGGACCCTCCCCACCCTCACAGGACTCAGAGTGAACATCACAGGACCCTGAACCTCTCAGGTTGGGGTTCTCCACAGTCACATGACCTAGAAATGATGTCAAAGCGCCCCATACTCTCTCAGGAGGGTCCATATTTCACAATGAATGGGTCCAGAGGTTATGTGAAAGGGTCCCCAACTGTAACCTGAGGGAACCTGTCCCCACACTGTCTCTCTCGTGTGGGAATCCTTTTCATAGTGGCAGAATCCAAACTCCTGTGACCCCTCTTAGGTGGGCCTCCTCACCACAGTCATAAGACCCAGCACTGATGTACCAGGACTCCTTACCGTCCTTGGGAGGACCCCCTTCTTACACCACAGAGTCCAGAGCCAACATTACTGGACTGTCCACTCTCTGTTTTTGACCCACACAATCACCAGACCCAGAGCAGATGTGACAGAATTGTCCAAGCTCTCAGGGAAATAACTTTCTTTGCAGTCACATGATCCAAAAATGATAGAACACCCTTCCTATTGTCTCAGGGTCAGGCCTCTTTTCACACTTCCTGGTCCCAGAGCCGATGAGACAGGACCCCCTCTTCTCACAAAGAAGTTAGAGGGGGTCCCTAACCCTAACCCTTCCACATCTCAGAGGGCCCAGAGCCAATGAGACAGGATCCTCTTCTCTCTGGTGGGACCATTTCCCACGCTCTCAGAAAACAGAACCAATGTGACAGGACTCCCTACTGTGTCGAGTCCGCTTCTGGTTTATTGGGTCAGTCCACTGCTCAGGTTGTGTCAACTAGAGTCTGTGGGGTCCTGATTCTGTTTCCTCTGCTGTTTGTCCAGTAATGGTTGTTAGGTTCATGTTGACAGGAAGTTAGATATGGATGGGGAAGGAGAGCAAGGGAATCGGACATTCTATTCTATAAAACTCAGAATGTCTGCTCCAGGGAGAAGCCTCAAGGCTCCATTTAGTGTAATCTGATAGAATCCAGTATTCATAGGCTTGATGGCACATTAGAGGAATCCATTGTGTCCTGAGATGTCCATTGTCCCCTCAACCCTCTGGCTCAGGTTTGGAAGGAGCTTCCCCAAGGCACAAGCTGGTCAGGTGAGAGAGGAAGCAAGACGGAAATGGTTTCATTTAGGAGAAGTCCTCTGGTAGTTGGAAATGGGCGGGAAACACTGAGGCTGGGAATCTAGAGTGTTTATGGTCAGGAAAGTCATCCTTCCCAGCTGAAGAATAGAAACACGGTCCTAACAGAGATCTGGGCCTTTGTTTGCTACTATTCTGTGCCCTCCTGCTGAGAGAAACACAGTGGCCACGTTGTGGATTCATCACTCCACTTTTCATTCATTTTCCAAGTTTATCCATTCATTTGAGACGGAGAGAGAAGCATGCTCATTGCTCCACTTAGTTGTTCCATTTAGTTATGTGCTCATTGGTTGCTCCTCTTAGGTGCCGATAATGGGGCTCACACCTGTCACCTTGGCATTTGGGAAAATGGCATCTGCACTTAGCTACATGGCCAGTGCCCCATAGGGATTTTTTGAAATGTAGTATTTTAATTATATTCAATTGAAGTTATTTTATATTTCCAATTGTGATGCATTTGGGGGGTTATTTAGAAAATGTCATTTATACCTTAGACCATAAGGAGCTTGTAGGTCCTTCTTATTAATTTTTTTTAGGTTCATGGCCATGACAGCAAGACACACACTTTATGTTCTTTCATGACGCTTGTTGAGGTTGTTTTCTGTTGCTTCGTGGTCTCTTTAAATATGTTTTGAAAAGTGCTTCTCTGTACCTTGTGCACATGCCAGTTGCAGAAGAGAACTTATGTACAAGCACCTTAGTGTTAGACATCAAGACTGCAAGAAGCAGCTTGTTGACCTTCTTACCTTATTTCTTGTGTCCAATAGGTTTTGGGGTTTCCCAACAAAAAGTAATCTGTCAGATATGTCACATGTTCTCAAATTAGCTGCATGTTATCCGTGTCACTTTTGTGAATCTAAGATTCTGGCCTGACCTGTGGTGATGCAGTGGATGGAGCATTGATGTGGAATGCTGAGGTTGCTGGTTTGAAACTTGAGGCTTGCTGGGTCAAGGCACATGTTAGAGGCAACTCCTCTGAGGTGATGTTTCCACTCCTTCCCTTTTTCTCTCGCTCTCTTCTGTCTTTTTTCTAAGATTAATCAATACATTTTTTTCAAAAAATCTTACATTCTGTTATTCATCTTTTTGAAGTGTTTTTTTTTTTTTCAGAAACAGAAAGAGAAAGTCAAATAGGGACAGACAGTAATAGAGAGAGGTGAGAAGCATCAATCATTAGTTGTTTTTTTTTGCAACACCTTAGTTGTTCATTGATTGCTTTCTCATATGTGCCTTGACCGTGGGCCTTCAGCAGACCGAGTAACCCCTTGTTGGAGCCAGCGACCTTGGGTCTAAGCTGGTGAGCTTTGCTCAAACCAGATGAGCCTGCGCTCAAGCTGGCGACCTAGAGGTCTCAAACCTGGGTCCTCTGCATCCCAGCCCGATGCTCTGTCCACTGCGCCACCGCCTGGTCAGGCATTTTGCAGTGTTCTATACACCCAGTATAAGCTCATTGTCTTCTATTCTTGGGAATATCAGTTCCCTTTGAGCCTTTATTATACACTGAATATCCCTTGTTCATCTTATTATTTCAGTTGATTATTAGCCCAGCTGCTAGAACTTTCAAAGTATAAGGACATTTTTTTTTTATTTCATCCCCCACATTGTTGATGAGCCAGGCATGTGACATGAATGGCTGGGGCACTAAGTCCTGGAGAGTCCTGCAGCTGAGATCATGGACATGTGTTGGCTAAGGGTAAGCTTTATTTCTGTTCCCTCTGTCAGTTACTTGGTTTATTTTTATAGGGTTTTGTAGAATGTGGTAGGGCTGCTAGTGATGTTTCTCTATTCTACATTTACATTGGTAGTGAAATATATTTTGAAGCTCACTGCTTGGACTTAGGGAGTCATGAGATGTCCTTTATGGAGTCCTGGCTGTGTTTGCATTGTGAGTATCAGGTTCAGCTCCTGCATCTGTCATGCAGCAAGTGGGGTCAGGCACTTGGTTCCATGTCTGAAGTTCAGTTATGGGGTCTTGGGTACAGATCAGGAGTCTGTCTCCAGGGTTTGTCATTGAATCTGTATTCTGCTGTGCACCTGGTGTCTGGGGTCCCTTTGTATGTAGCCTCATGTCCCAGTTTCCAGTGTGGGGCCCATGAGCAGCTCCAGTTCTAGGGCATGACGTATGGACTCTGGTGGAAATGATGCCATGTCAGTTTCTGGCATGGGTGTGTCCTAGTCTCAGTTGGCTCTGTAGACCAGTGTTTGGTGTTCATTACCGAGTCTTCTTTTTGGTTAGTGGGTTTGTCCAGTGCTCAGCTTAAGTCATCTAGGGCCCACAGGGCCCTAATTCTGGCTAAGATCTCTGGTGTCTGTTCGGTAGTAGTTGTTGTGTTCATGTTGGCAGGAAGCTAGATATGGATGGGGAAGGAGAGCAGAGTGAATGGGAGATGCTATTCTGCTCCAGGGTTAAGGTTCCAATTAGTCTAATCTGATAGAAGGCTCCAGTATTCATAGGCTTGATGACACATAGAGAAACCCACTGTGTTCTGAGATGTCCATTGTCCCCTCAGCCCTCTGCTTCAGGTTTGGGAGGAGTTTCCCCAAGGCACTGCTGGTCAGGTGTTTTGGGGAAGCGAGAGGGAATCGATTCCATTGTAGGAGAGGAACCAAGGGAGTCAGAAATGGGTGGCAAACACTGGGGTGCAGAATCAGATTGCGATAATAAAAAAAAGGTAGTCTTTTCTAGGTGGAAAAAAGAAACATGGTCCGAAGAGATATCTGGGGTTTTTAGTTTGTTTTTCTTTCCTTTTTTTTTTTCTTTCTGTTGAGAGAAATGCACTAGGCATCGTGCAGGTCTATCACAGCTTTTTCCATTATATTTTTTACATTGATTTGAGAGAGAGAGAGAGAGAGAGGAAGAGAAAGAAAGGAGCATGAAATCATTTCTTGGTCACTTCTCTTAGGTGCTGAGACCTGTGACAAAACCCACAACCTTGCACACAGGGAGGACACTCTATGCACTGAGCCATCGGTCAGGGTACCATAGGTATTTTAAAATTATCTTTCAGTTGATAAAATTATTTTAGAACTCCAATAACAATGTATGTTACAGGTTATTTAAAATTGTATAAGTGTAAGTTAAAGAACTTCCTAGTTTATCTGTTACTAATGATTTCAAGGTAAACTGTCATGAGAGGAAGAGGAGGAAACAGGTTATATAATTTTAAATCTTTGAAGTTTGTTGCCACTTGCTTTATAGTGCAATGTGGTTCCTTTTAAATGTGTCCTCAGTGTGTGTCTGCACTGTTAGGTTGTGTGCATCTTGGGAACAACACCTTGGTGGCAGTCAGGAGGAACAGGGGTGGGTACAGTGTGTTATCTGTCAGTGGTTGTATTCCAGGAATCAAAGGAGGACAAAAACACCCAGACAACTTGATGAAGGAAGTAGGATTTATTTAGCTGGTGGAGCAGCATGACCCCCAAAGAGGAAATCAAACACGTGCTCCCAAAAGTTATATTCCTTACATCTTATATACCTTTAATAGAATACAGGGTTTCCTGCAAGGGGCTCCTGATCCCTTTGTCTAGAGGAACATGTCACCCTCATGACTCCAGAATGGGAGTGTGGATTTAGGTGCAATAAGAGGATAAGTGTTGGGGCCCTGGCCGGTTGGCTCAGCGGTAGAGCATCGGCCTGGTGTGCAGGAGTCCCGGGTTCGATTCCCGGCCAGGGCACACAGGAGAAGCACCCATCTGCTTCTCCATCCCTCCCCCTCTCCCTTCTTTCTGTCTCTCTCTTCCCCTCCCGCAGCCAAGGCTCCATTGGAGCAAGGTTGGCCCGGGCGCTGGGAATGGCTCTGTGGCCTCTGCCTCAGGCGCTATAATAGCTCTGTTTGCAACAGAGTGTCGCCCCAGAGAGGCAGAACATCGCCCCCTGGTGGGCATGCCGGGTGGATCCCAGTTGGGCGCATGCGGGAGTCTGTCTGACTGCCTCCCCGTTTCCAGCTTTGGAAAAATGAAAAAAAAAAAAAAAAAAAAGAGGATAAATGTTGGAATTTTTAATTAAGGTATGTAAACATTGTTTCTTAAAAGCTTTTGAGAAAAGGGGAAGAGGTTTTCAGATGAGTTCTATCTTCTTTGCTCTGTGTAGCAAGTGGCCCCAGGCACCCTTTCAGAGAACAATAGAAAATACTTAATCTAGAACTGGATACTCAGTTACCCCTACAGGCTCCCTTCCCTTGCATTCTTGTTTTTTCCTCCTCAGTGAAGAGGGGACCTGCCCATCCTTCCTAAGAGGATTCACTTACCTGCTTATGTTAAGTAAGTTTTCTATCTCTACTGATTTTCTATCTTTGTGGTAATCTATTGGTTCTGAAAGTATTTTCTATCCCTAAATGAGAGAGTTGGATGAAACCCATGGTTATGCCCTGCTGGGAAACTTAGTTACTTAGAGCGTTATTCTGATACACCAAGGCCATAGGCTCAATCCTCAGTTAGGGGATATCTAAGAAATAATGCATGAGAACATTGGTACAGTACTGTCATATTTGGAGTTCAGCAGTTCTAACAAATGTGAGTGCCATACTGTAGTAGTCTGAATTGGCCATTTCCTAACAATATATCAGGCAGAGCTTATTTTTACAAGGTTAGGTACTTGGTCTTGTTGAAATAAGAAACATGAAAACTGGGAGTTTATGAGGAGTTTATCTGAGCCAAAATGACTCCAAACATTTGGAATGAAGATCTCCAATCCTGCAGACTGACAGTGTAGCAATTTCTATTTTCTTTCTTTCTTTTTAAAATTTATTTTGGAGAGTAGAAAGAAATAGAGAGAAATATGAGAGAAGGGGGAGGAGCAGAAAGCATCATCTTCCATATATGCCTTGATCAGGCGAGTCCAGTCTCTATGTTTATTTATTTTATTCATGTTAAGAGTGTGGAGATAGAGAAGCAATTGTTTTTTTTGTGTGTGTGAGAGAGACAGAGAGAGGAACAGATAGTGACAGAAAGAAAGTAAGTGAGATGAGAAGCATCAATTCTTTGTTCAGGCACCTTAATTGTCCACTGATTGCTCTCTCACATGTGCCTTGACCAGGAAGGTACATCAGAGCAAGTGACCCCTTGCTCAAGCCAGCAACCTTGGGCTTCAAGCCAGTAACCATGGGGTCGTGTCTATGATTCCATGCTCAAGCCGGCAACCTTGCACTCAAGCTGGTGGGGCTGTGCTCAAGCCAGTGATCTTGGGGTTTTGAACCTGGGTCCTCTCATCCCAGTCCAATGCTCTATGCACTGCACGACTGTCTGATCAGGCACCATTCTTATAGATTAAAAAACAGGCAGAGAGAAATAGAGAATCTTGCCTTAGGTTGCACAGCTGGTGAGGGCAGAGCTGAAATTCAAACCCACTATGCAATGATCTGGAATTCATGTGGTGTATACCATGAAATTCTCACCCTGAAAGGGCAGTGAGGAGAGAGGGAGACCAGGTGCCCAGACTGAGCCAGGCACATGGACATGCACATATTCCTCCCTGGTTTTCACCACTGAGACTACAGAGGTCAGAGAAAACCAGGACAGGAACCAAGAGAAGCCAAGGGAGGAGGGTGGTGAGCCTACTAGGAGAGAAGACTCCACTTCCCGGGAGTCAAGGAAATCCCTCTCCCTGGGCAGTAACCTAAGTAGATTGACTCCAGACCTCCACGTTTCCAGGGGTTGAGCTTCTGTGCTTGACTGTGACTTCCCTGTGGCCCTCCTGGAACTCTCTGCTTCTAGTGATGGGGAGGGGGGTATGAGGTATGTCGGCGCCATAGTTTTATGGTGATAAGATTTATTAGAACAAAAGGCCAAGAGGTCATCGAAGATATTGGTGTTGACATTCCCATAGCACTTGAGGAACTGTTTGTCAAGCTCATCTCTTGTCATGAAAGTGAAGAACTTGTTTAACTAGTTACGTCTGTACTAATTACAGTCTTAGGAGGGTAAGGGGTCAGTAGACTTACTCTGAAGTCCCCTCAGAGCTGGGATATGACTTTTGTAACAGCTACGGCTGTGGAGATGCAATGTAATACTAATAACTCACTCACCCTCATCGCTAATACAGGGCTTCTCCCTTGAGTGTGTCCTCTGGTGTCTGAGGAGAACTGATTTTCGTGTAAATCCTTGCTCACACTCATTGCAAACATAAGGCTTCTCCCTTGAGTGTGTCCTCCGGTATATGGGGAGATCCGACTTCCGTGTAAAGCGTAGCTCACACTCTCTGCAAACATAGGGCTTCTTCCCCAAGTATTTTCTCTGGTGTCTGAGGTGAGTTGATTTCAATGAAAAGCCTTCCTCACACTCCTTGCTAACATAGGGCTTCTCCCCTGAGTGTGTTCTCTGGTGTGTGAGGAGATGTGACTTCTGTGTAAAGCCTCGATCACACTCTCTGCAAACATAGGGCTTCTCCCCTGAGTGTGTTCTCTGGTGTGTGAGGAGATGTGACTTCTGTGAAAAGCCTCGCTCACACTCCCTGCAAACATAGGGCTTCTCTTCTGAGTGTGTCCTCTGGTGTCTGAGGAGATTTGACTTCTGTGTAAAGCCTCGATCACACTCTCTGCAAACATAGGGCTTCTCCCCCGAGTGTGTTCTCTGGTGTGTGAAGAGATGTGACTTCTTTGAAAAGGCTCGCTCACACTCACTGCAAACATAGGGCTTCTCCCCTGAGTGTGTTCTCTGGTGTGTGAGGAGATGTGACTTTTGTGTAAAGCCTCGCTCACACTCCCTGCAAACATAGGGTTTTTCACCTGAATGTGTCCTCTGGTGTATTAGGAGATCTGACTTTTGTACAAAGCCTCGATCACAATCCCTGCACACATATGGCTTCTCCCCTGAGTGTGTTCTCTGGTGTCTCAGGAGAGTTGATTTCTCTGAAAATCCTTGCTCACACTCCCCGCAAACATAAGGCTTCTCTCCTGAGTGTGTTCTCTGGTGTCTGAGGAGATGTGACTTCAGTGAAAAGCGTCGCTCACACACCCTGCAAACATAGGGCTTCTCCCCTGAGTGTGTTCTCTGGTGTCTAAGGAGATGTGACTTCTGTGAAAATCCTCGCTTACACTCCCTGCAAACATAGGGCTTCTCCCCTGAGTGTGTCCTCTGGTGTCTGAGGAGATCTGACTTCTTTGTAAAGCCTCGCTTACACTCCCTGCAAACATAGGGTTTCTCCCCTGAGTGTGTCTTCTGGTGTCTGAGGAGATGTGATTCATCATCAGAGCCTTGCCCACACTCTCCATACTTGACAGCTACAATTCTTGAAATTCCTACTCTCATAAACAGTTTTTCTGTGTCCACTGAATTCACTTTCTGGCCTCTGCTGGGTGCTTCCTGCAGCATTCTCTCTTGCTCACTAGAGCTCCTCATGTATCCTTTGGGATGTTTGAAAAAGGCCCTTGAAATCTTCCTTGGCCTGGTCCTTTTAAGCAAATGTTTGGACTGTTCTTTGACCTTTTGACCTTCAGCTTTGTCATCCCAGCTGTGTGTATCAGTATGGTGCTGCTGCTGATTTGGATCCTCTGGGCAGGGATCCTCTGATTGGAGGTGTTTTCTTGCAGGTGTTCCTGGAAGAATATCAGAGGGGTGATTGCGTCCTACACGTTGGCTGAGGAATTTCTGACTGGAGAAGGCCAGAGAGCAGGAGGGAGATAGCTGTATCTCTGGCTGTGGTTCTGCTGAAAGAGAAAATTTTGGTCAGGACAGATGTTGACAAGGCTGCCTGGGTCATATGTTTTGTCTACTGTTAAGACCTGTCCCATGAGTCACTCTTATGGGGTTGACAGTGTAATCTCTGTCTTCCACAAAGTGTTTCTTTACAGTCTGTTTTCTCTTTTCATTTTTGTGTCCTGTATCTTCTTTAGGAATCCAGAAAGCCCATATCAAGGGTCCTTTCTATGCATTGCCAGATGAGGGACTGTGAGTATCATCAGGGGCTGTTTCACCCCTTGTATTGGTGGGACAATGCTGACCTTTCCTATATACACGTAGCTTTTAACAGAGTTTCTTATAAAGACCACTGGCTCCAACTAGGAATTCCTTCCCTCAGAGGTCCCCACAGATGACAAACTAAAAATATGTCCCTCCTCAAATCTCACATCAAATATTCATGCTTGATTTTATTCCGTGTCAGTGCATTTCATATACAGTGGGAAACGCTGTATCAAAATATTTCCCCAACCATACTTTTTAAAAATGGATTGATTTTAGAGAGACAAAGAGAGGAAGAGGAAGATGAAAAGAAGAAGAGGAAGAGGAGGAGGAGAAAAAAGAAGAAGAAAGAGAAATAGAGATAGAGGCATTTATTCATTGTTCTACCTCAGTGGTTCTCAACCTTTCTAATGCAATACAGTTCCTCATGTTGCAGTGACCCCAAACCAAAAAGTAATTTTGGTGGCTACTTCATAACTGTAATTTTGCTACAGTTATGATTCAGAATGTAAATACCTGATATGCATTATGTATTTTCCGATGGCTTTAGGTGACCCCGCCGGGGTCGCGACCCACAGGTTGAGAACCGCTGTTCTACCTAGACATGCAGTCATTGGTCATTTCTCGTATGTGCCCTGACCCGGGCTGAACCTTGGCATTACAAAATGATGCTCTAACCCAGGGGTCCCAAAACTGTGGCTCTCTGAAGCCATTTATCCGGCCCCTGCCGCACTTCCGAAAGGGGCACCACCATCTCATTAGCGAAAAGCAGGCCCATAGTTCCCATTGAAATACTGGTCAGTTTGTTGATTTAAATTTACTTGTTCTTTATTTTAAATATTGTATTTGTTCCTGTTTTGTTTTTTTATTTTAAAATAAGATATGTGCAGTGTGAACAGGGATTTGTTCATAGTTTTTTTTATACTCCAGGCCTACAACAGTCTAAGGGACAGTGAACTGGCCCCCTGTGTAAAAAGTTTGGGGACCCCTGCTCTAACCAACTTAGCCAACCAGCCAGAGCCCCCACCCTACTTTTTACATGCCTGCTTCCCATCCCTCTCCAGCTAATCCACCATCCTCTCTCACTTGGAGATGAAGTAATCTCAGAGAGGATTCCCCACTGAAGTGTATTCTCTAAAAATTAACCGTGCAAATCTTAGAGAATTAGCCACCCTATAGCTGAGAACAGGACCATTGTCCCACCTCACTCAGGAAGGTCCCCGGTGTCTCAGCTTGGATCACAGCACTGCATTTCCAGGCTGCTGGGCATCTATCCGACCTCTGCTCTTACCTTGTATGCTAGACAAGGTGGCCCTAGAAAACAGGCCCTGGCCCGTTTTCCCAGTGGACAGAGTGTTGGCCGTCACGTGGACATTCCAGGTTCGATCCCCGGTCAGGGCACACGTAAAAAGCGACTATCTGCTTCTCTTCCCCTACCTCTGCCTGTTTCTCTCTCTCTTCCCCTCTCACAACCAGGGGCTCCATTGGTTTGAGCATCAGCTCGATAGCTCAGTTGGTTCAAGTGTTGACCTCAGGAACTGAGTATAGCTCAGCTAGCCTGAGCGTGGACCTCAGACTAGGATTGCTGGGTGGATCCTGGTCGGGGCACATGAAGTAATCTGTCTATCTCCCCTCCTCTCACTGAAAAAAATTAAATCAAAAATAAGAAATATAATGATTTTTCCTAAGAATCAAAGACATATGAAATGATTTCTTAATTTCTGAAGCATGTGATTCGAAATCTTGCTGACTTTAGAGTGTACCATGAACATTTCTAAGGTGAGTTCTCTCTTCTCTTTCCATTTTGAAGAACGGTTGTGCTCACCTCTAGCTGCTGCGAGCTCTCTCTTCCTCTTGCTGCCACACTTGATGCCCAGCTTCTGGCCATATTTGTCACTGTACCCGACCAGCAGCTCAGAGTCTGGCCTGATGACCTGGCAGGTTCGGTAGAAAATATGCTTGCAATACTGAAAGGCCACCAGGTTCTGCTCTTCATCATCCTGGGCATAGTTCACATACCTGGGATTGAGGGAGGCAGGTGAAAGAAAAGAAACCCACAGGCGATGAGTTCCTACTACCTCTCAGATCCATGTCCAGCTCTGCACCTGACACTCAGGCTCTGATGTCACCCACTCCCACAGTGTTCCCGGAGAACCTTCTGTTCAATGTCTGAGCCTGTCACAATGTCATATGACTTCTTATCTCCACGTCCTTACGATGCTCATCCTGCCTAATACCATTTTCCAAAGCCAAGTCCAGACGTAACCTCCACCCTGATTGGCCATAAAACCCAGTGACCTCTAGCTTCTCTAAATTAACTCAGTTCCTGTTTTACATCACAGAACTTGCTACTTGATGTTGGACTCTGTGTCTAGATTAGTTCACATCATTCAATACTCAACGCAAGTTCATCTTTTTTTTGAGAGGCCTTTCTCCATTCTCACATTTTATTTAGGTAGCATTTGATGCCACACGCAGGTTCCCATAAAAACCTGGAGGTCTCCCTGCCCTACCGAATTAGAAGTGGGGAGGCAGGCAGACAGACACACTCCCACATGTGCCCGACTGGGATCCACCCAACATGCCCACCTGGGGCGATGCTCTGCCCATCTGAGGCGTTGCTCCGCTGCAACTGGAGCCATTCTATTGCCTGAGGTGAAAGCCATGGAGCTGTCCTCAGTGCTGGGGCCTACTTTGCTCCAATGGAGCCTTGGCTGCGGGAAGGGAAGAGAGAGACAAAGAGGAAGGAGAGGGGGAGGGGTGGAGAATGGATGAGCACTTCTCTGTGCCTTGGTTGGGAATCAAACCGTGGACTTCCATGATTGGGCTGATGCTCTACCACTGAGCCAACTGATCAGGGCTTGGAGGTCTCTTTGTCTTAGCAAAATCATAAAGAACAATAATAGCTTATTCACATTCTGTAGCCTCTGATAAAAGAGCCCCTCAGGGAAGTGGCCCATGATCATTGCTCTTCAGGCTTCAGAACTCAGTTCTAGTTAGAAGTGAGGCTGGGATCATTTGCTTTCCTCACAGTTCTAGGCTATCCTTGGTTTAGGTATCCTGGCACTGTGCACTTCTCAAAAAATAGAAAAATTGGCCCTGGCCGGTTGGCTCAGCGGTAGAGCGTCGGCCTGGCGTGCAGGGGACCCGGGTTCGATTCCCGGCCAGGGCACATAAGAGAAGCGCACATTTGCTTCTCCACCCCCACCCCCTCCTTCCTCTCTCTCTCTTCCCCTCCCGCAGCCAAGGTTCCATTGGAGCATAAGATGGCCCGGGCACTGGGGATGGCTCCTTGGCCTCTGCCCCAGGTGCTAGAGTGGCTCTGGTTGCGGCAGAGCAACGCCCCGGAGGGGCAGAGCATCGCCCCCTGGTGGGCGTGCCGGGTGGATCCCATTCGGGCGCATGCGGGAGTCTGTCTGTCTTTCCCCGTTTCCAGCTTCAGAAAAATACAAAACAAACAAACAAACAAAAATAGAAAAATTATAGTTAAACATTTCTAAAAGCAATTGTTTCACTCTTTCTCCAATTAGTCCTCCATAAGAAGATGATCTCCATATGATCTAAGTACTGAATATCTTCCTCTAAACTGGAATATAGTAAGGACTTGCTAAAATAATGTTCATTAGATCAATTAAAGTGTAATCCAGGTTATCAAAATTTTTTTCCAGTGCCTAAATTTTGTCCAGCATAGAGAATTATATTTTGAGGGCATATACTATATTTTTGTCTCCTTTTTCCACTAAATACCTCTTGCTTTGACAGAGCACTGAATGGAGAAAAAGAGGAACAGAGGATTGAGGGAGACCACTGAGGGAGGCATGATGAGAAGGAAAGATGTATGGGCCTGAGAGGGATGAGTGTTCTCTGTGACTCCCAGAAACTTCTTGGCCTTACCTCATCCAGTTGGCCCAGGATTCATCCTTCCCATCCACATACTCATGGCAGTTTCTCCCTTTGGTGATCTGTTTTAGGAAGAAAATATAAAGGCTTTTTATAGATGTGGAGGTAATAGAAGAATTATTTTACTCTACTGTCAACAAAGCTCTTTCAGTTTGCATGCATTGCCACTCATGACCACATGATACTCTCTTTACTCATTACATCTGAGTTGACCTGTCCACTCAGGGCTGGGAGGAGGCATTCCTTTGTATCTGTACCATTTTGCTCCCACTTAACCTGCGATTCTCAACAGGAGCTCCATGTCTGCAATGTCCAGTCAGTACCCAGAGCTAACCAGATTGTCTCCATCCATGTCCTAGCATGTAGAAGGGCAGGTCCCACCAAGCCATGGGAGGGATGTGGGAAGCCACAAGACAGGAAAAGAAGTAAATACTTCTCACCTGCCAGGAGTATCCATTGTTGCCTGCCTCTTCATCTTCTGTGACCTGGCCCTCATAAGGGCCAAAGTGCAGACCCACTGGCAGAGCAGATGCCTCGTTCCACACTCCAAGACCAGCCTCAGGGATGCCCGATGCTCTGATTCTCAACCCAGGGGGCAGAGTGAGGGCTGCGTGGTTCGGATTCCCCTTATCCACTGCGCTGTCTTTTACAAATGTAGGGGGCCCATGCACATCACAACTGTCGATGAAGAAGTTCTGACACTTCTCACAATCTGGGGGTGAGAGCAATAGAAATTAGGGAAGGTATATGCAGGGGTCCCCAAACTTTTTATACAGGGGGCCAGTTCACTGTCCCACAGACTGTTGGAGGGCCACCACATACAGTGCTCCTCTCACTGACCACCAATAAAAGAGGTGCCCCTTCCAGAAGTGCAGTGGGGGGCCGGATAAATGGCCTCAGAGGGCTGCATGCGGCCCATGGGCCTTGGTTTGGGGACACCTGGTATAGTGCATGTTCCTGGACATATAGAACTTCAGAGAGAGCACAGGCACTCACATCATTGAGCCTCAATTCTGTAGTGCAGATCCTTAGGGGAACGGAATGCTCTAAGGGCCAAATGACCAGATGAAATTATTGCATAAAGAGATAACATGCTTTTTGAGGGTCACTTACAGAGGTAGTCATCATCCTGGGGCTCGCTGACCTCTTGGTACACATGGCCTTTTCTTTCTCGTAGGTTATAGATCTTTACTTCAGTCTCCTTTCTACTGGTTCTAAGTTGGAGAAGAGTGAGGTTTGGTGGAGTCTGCAGTGTTAGTCCCTATTTTGTCAGAAAATGCAGAATCTCCTCCCATTAATTATCACCTGTCCTTCTATATACTCTGGTATATATATATTTTTGTCAACTATGGGCTCAGAGAGCCTCTATAATAGTAATCCTGTACACTGACTACAGATGGCCAATTCAATTTTTGTTTCTAGATCTTCCCATTATGAGGTATAACTTACCAACATTTAGTTATTCATAAAATATTTATTAAGGGCACAGTATATGTAAGGTATTGAGGAAAGGCCATGTATACAACACCAACAGCGTATGGTCACTATTATCAGAGATGTATTTATTGGACAACTGGTGTCAGTGCTTTTACATTGAATTTATGCCCTAGCCAGTGGCTCACTGGATAGAGCATTGGCCTAGTGTATGTTTCAGCTTTGGTTCCAATCAGGGTACTTAGGAGAAGTGACCATCTCCTTGTCTACCTCTCTCTCTCCCTTCTTTTCCTGCAGCCAGTGGCTCAATTGGTTCTAGCATTGGCCCTGGGCACTGAGGACGGCTCAGTTAGCTGGAGCACATCATCCTGAGGTGCTAAGAAACAGCTCAGTACTTGAGAATTGGGGTTTCCGGGTAGATCTTGGTAAGAGTGCATATGGGAGTCAGCCTCACTATCTCCCCTTGTCTTACCTAAAAAATAAATACATACACAAAAAAATAAATTGAATACTGTCAAAGAATATATGCACGTATCTTCACCTTACACATTAGCATTCAAGAGCTCAGAGAATCTGTAAGATTTGCCCAAAGCTCCAGTGCTAATTCACTCTCAGTTTAGTAGAGCTTAAATCCAGGACTATCCAAAGTCCACCCCACATACCTAGGCCATACTTATTAGCCTTTCTAGAGGACTCAGAGGAACTGAAATCTACAAATGATTTTCTCTTACCCAATTTTCACCTAGAGTGTTGTCCACAGGGTCTTGCTTCTCCAGAATGGACTGTGATGCTGAGGACCCAGGTTTGAAACCCCGAGGCTGCCGGCTTCAGTGCAGGCTAATATGGCTTTTGTGCAGGCTCACCAGCTTGAGCACAGGATTGCCGGCTTGAGTGTGGGATCATAGGCATGACCCGTGGTTGCTGGCCCAGTCCAAGGTAGCTGGCTTGAGCAAGGGGTCACTCACTCTGCTGTAGCCCCCCAGTCAAGGCACATATGAGAAAGCAATCAATGAACAACTAAGGAGCTGCAATGAAGAATTGATGCTTCTCATCTCACTCTGTTTGAGCCAGTCTGTCCCTGTCTGTCCCTCCTTCTCTCTCTATCTCTCACTAAAATAAAAAAGAAAAAGGAAAAAATTGGCTATTTATGTCAAAAATATAGTAAAGGTCACTTAACTGGGCAGAAAGTCCATTTCTTTAACATAATACTTTCTCCTTTCTGTCTTCTTTTTAAAAATTTTTAAAAAAAATTTGCCTAGCCTGTGATGGCACAGTGGATACAGCAGTGACCTTGAACACTAAAGTCACCAGTTTGTAACCCCAGGCTTGCCTGGTCAAGGCACATACAAGAAGCAACTACTACAAGTTGATGCTTTCTGCTCCTCTTTGCCTCCTCCTTCTTTCTTTCTCTCTCTCTCACTCTTCTCTCTGAAATCAATAAATTAAATATTTTTATTGACTTTAGAGAGAGAGGAGGGAAGAGAGTGAGAGAGAAACATTAATTTGTTGTTGCACTCATTTATGCAATTAGTAGTTGATTATTCTCTCTTTTTTCTTTTCTTTGTTTTTAGCTAGAGAGGCAGACAGACAGGAAGGGAGAAGGATGATTAGCATCAACTTATAGCTGCAGCACCTTGGTTGTTCATTGATTGCTTTCTCATACGTGCCTTGACCAGGGGACTCTAGCTCAGCCAGTGACCTCATGCTCAAACCTGCAACCTTGGGCTCAAGCCAGTGACCATGGGGTCACGTCCACGATTTCACGCTCAAGCCAGCAACCCCGCACTCAAGCTAGCTGGTGAACCCATCCTTAAGCCACAACCTTGGGGTTTGGAACTTGGGTCTTCATCATCCCAGGTTGATGCTCTATCCTCTGTGCTACCACCTGGTCAGGCTTCAGTGGTTGATTATTATATGGGCCCTGACTGGACATCAAACCCACAACCTTGGTGTATGGGGATGACTCTCTAATGAATTATGCAACTTGGCCAGGGCTCCTTTCTGTCTTCTTGTTTCAGAGTGGCCTTGTCCAGTCTAATGGTACAGTGACCACCTTGCCTCCTTTCCTTCTTATCCTTTCACCTTTACACATATAACCGTCCTTGCCCTTCCTTAATCATCAGAGTCTGGTCAGCACCAAACAGTCTTGGGAACACAACCTCAGGTCTGTGGACCACAGAAACCACTTGGCTCAAGTTAGAGATCACATCTGGTCTTCAGCTGTGTTTCAGTGCTAGACCCATGAAAGCGGAAGGACCTTACTGACCACACCCTCATGAAACCAGACACACTGAAGAGATGGCTGACACAGGGCCTGATACAATTGTCCCTACCCTGGCCCACAACCCCAGCTGCCTTAATCACAATTAATCCTTTCCTGTCTGCAATGAGGCCAGGGCTGCCAGACAGCCCAGTTTTGGAGCACTGCTCACCGGCCAGATCTTCCTACTCCTCTTGTGATGACAAGTGTTCTGAATGAGTTGTTTCTTAAGTGCTTTTATACTGTTCTTGCTCATTAACACATCTATAAATACGTGCAATTATTTACATATGGAAGCAGTGTAGCAAATCGCCCCTTACTGCACAAGGCACTGTTTGCATCTCGCTTGTTTGTTAAACGCAAGCTCTGTCCCTCGTTAGCTGTTGACACGCCGGGGACCTGACCCCGGGTGGGTTTCTAAAGGGCAGCGCCGTGCCTGTGGCCCCTCACCTCACTGCCTCCGAGTCCATTCTTGATGCGAGTCCTCAGTGTCCTCCGCCGGGGGTCTGGTGGCCTGCTGGCGGTGAACCAGGAAAGCGGTCAGAGGTGCTCCGAGGCCTGGGGAGAAACAAAATCGTGGTCCGCAAAGTGAAGCGCTTGGAGGAGCAGCCCCGACACTCAGCTGCCCCCTGTGCCGCCCGCGGTCCCCGCCCGGTTCCCGCACCCCCATCCCCGCCGGGTTCCCGCGCCCCGTCACCTGTGCGCAGCAGCACGTCCGGATTCCTCTCCACGTTGCGGCATCGCGTCATCCCCTAGTCGCCCATGGCGGCCACTCCTCCCGGAAGAAGTAGTCGCGGATGTTCCCGAGTGCGCGGGGGTCTGGGGGTGGGAAGATGCGGCCACGTGACCCCGCGCAGTGGCCGTAGGAACCGCCCCTCGCCCGCTGGGTCCAGGCTGCCCCTATCCCGCTGCGCCCTTTGCGCCGCCCCGCTGGCTCTTGTCCTCTCTGTGCTCCAGCGGCCCCGACATGCCTGCGTGGGAGATGGCGCTCATTCTCACTGCTTGGCCCAGGGGCGCGCATTCGCCTTGGGGCTTCCCAAGAGGGGATAGGTGGGGCCAGCCCCCGGGTTGCAAGGACGGGCCAGGCCGGGGACTCCAGCCAAGTCAGTGACCCCCTTGTCAAGCCAGCCACTTGGGCTTTAAGCCAGCGACCTTTGGGCTCAACCGGAGCCCACTGGGTCATGTCTATGATCCCACGCTCAAGCTGGTGAGTACGCGCTCCCGCCGGATGAGCTTATTACATTTCCTTGTTGTTCAAGCACTCTCTTGAGTTCCTCTATTCTACTCTCAAGTTTATTGAACATCGTTATGACTGTTTGCTTTGAGTTTGTTATCTGTTCTATTACTCATCTCCATTTCATTAGGATATTTCTCTGGAGTTTTTTTCTTGTTCCTTCATTTGGGGCAGTGGTAGTCAACCTGGTCCCTACCTCCCACTAGTGGGCGTTCCAGCTTTCCTAGTGGGCGGTAGCGGAGCAACCAAACGGCGCTGTGATGACATAGTTTTAAGTATAGTAAGTTGTTTTATAAAGATTTATTCTGCCAAACTTAGCAAAAATCCAACATAAAGTACTTGGTAAGTAATTATTATTATATGCTTTAACTTGCTGTAACTCTGCTTTATACATTTCATAAAGTAAAGTACTTTCCTACTTTATAAATCACCATTACTGTGGAACCAGTGGGCAGTTAGAAAATTTTGCTACTAACAGAGATACAAAAGTGGGCGGTAGGTATAAAAAGGTTGACTACTCCTGATTTGGGGGTATATTCTTATGTCTCCCCATTTTGTTTGACTTTCTGTTTTTGTTCCTTTGAGTTGAATGGAATAGTCATCTCGCCCAGTCTTGAACATGTTGTCTTTGTTACATTGTGTGTTGAACAGTTTCAGCCTGCAAGTTGTAGTTGGGGGGAGGTGCATGCAGTGCCTGTCCTGTCACCTGACCTGAAGGAGTGGGTTCTGAATGGGCCGCCTGGGGTGTGTGAGCCTCCTTGTCTTTTAATCTGGACAGGGCTGCCAGGTGTAAAAGGGGCTGCGTGGTGTGTGCTTGTGTGTCCTGTTTTAATTATCCGTTGTCAGAGCATGGTCTGCGCTGGGTTACCTGGTTGCTTTCTTGTATCTCACCCCCCATTAGATCCACCCTTTGTCCTGGTGGGGTAGCCTGGGTGCACACACAGCCTTAATTTGTTCATTCTTCACCTTCTCGGGGCTTGGCAGCCCTGTGCACATGCACAGCATTGCCCCCCTCACTCCTCACTGGGCCACAAGGTTTTGCTTGCTTTGTGCTTTCTTTGGGTAGAGCTGCCCAACCAGTGCGTACAGCAGTGCCTCCCAATCTCTGCACTTTCTCTGATCAAGCAGTCCAGTGTGCAGACCATAGCCCATTTGCTGGCTCCCCATTTTCCAGGAGGGGTAATGCCAGTAGTGACCCACTATCTCTGCATTTTCTCTGTGTGGAATAGTCCTGCAGCTGGTACCAGAGTGTTTGCTATCTCTGCACTCTCTCTAGGTGGGGGAGCCCCACATGCACATGCAGCTCAGTGGGTGAAGTGTCACCCTGCCATACCTACCTGCTGGGTCGATACCTGGGAAAAGGAGCTCTCTTTACACAAGCTACGCTGCCCTCATGATTCTGTTGTATTTAGCTCCAGGAGGGGTGGCTGGGGGTGTGCTGCAGTGCCCTGCAGGTGTCCGTAGAGCCTGAATGGAGCTCCCATCTTCTATCCACATGCCCGAGAGATGTAAACAGTGGCGCTCACTGGTCTCTTTGGTCCTGAGCTGATCCTTCACCTCCTGCAGAGCTCTCATGGTTCCTCAGCCTTCTCTATTCTCTCTCTCTCTTTCTTTCTCTCTCTCGCTTCCTCTCTTTCTGTCTTTTTCACTTGTTATAGAGAAGCTGTTTGTTTCTCAGTTGTATCTTAGGAGGAATTGTTCTAAGTAAAGGGGTACATTGGATGGGTTTTGGGGAGGGTGCAAGCCCAGCGTCCACATGTGCCACCATCTTGGACCCACTGGAGAGTTCTTAAATAAAGTCTCATGTTGGTTGCAGCAACAGGCTTCTGCTCTGATACGCTCTTATTCCTCATATTCGAATGTGTATACAATTTTTGAGACATTGGTTTTCCCTCTGACTTCAATTAGTTGTTGGATCCAGGAGGAGTAGTTTATTTTCACCTTGTTTAGTCTTTTTCTCCTGTGAGGATGGGCACGATAACTTCCAAGCCTCTTACTTGTAGGACCAGAAACTGGAAGTCTTACAGTCTTGTCTCTTGGCTTCGTGTTCCCTATTTGTAAAATAAAGGGATCAGATCACACCATGGTGCCTAAACTCTCCTCTAGTTCCAGCATTCTGTTCATTCCATAAGCACTGACTTGCGTGAATGACAGTGCCAATTTGTGACATTTGCTATATCATTCTACAGGTAGACCTGCAGGTGGACAAAGAGAGGCACAGTTTATTCGAGTCCTTCCTTGATTACGTTTATCAAATCCAAGAATTTCAAGAGTCCAAGAAATTCAACTTTGTGGAACTAGTAAGTTCCATGTATTTTTTAATACCCTAAAAATATTTTCTGAATGCTTGGTAAATGCTGAGAACTTTTATTATAAACTTGGGATTCAAAGAATGTGAATGTGTATAATTCTGATGAATCTCTCTCTTTCCTTGACCATATTTTTTCTCTCTAGCTATGATTTGTTTTTCTCTTATTTCTTTCTTTCTTCCTCTTTCCCTCCCCAGATTTCTCTGTCACCCTTCTTTTCATCTTGTTTTCCTTCCTGCCATGCTTTCATAAAGCCTTTAAAAGTGCCCATCATATACCAGGCCCTGTGCTAGGAACTCATGTCCCTGCAGTCAGTGACTTCCCATTCTATTTTTTTTTAATTTTTTTAAAAAAAATTTATTTTTTCATTTTAGAGAGGAGAGAGACACACAGAGAGAGAGAGAGAGAGAGAGAGAGAGAGAGAGAGAGAGAGAGAGAGAGGAGAGACAGAGAGAGAGAAGTGGGGAGGAGCAGGAAGCATCAACTCCCATATGTGCCTTGACCAGGCAAGCCCAGGGTTTCCAACTGGCGACCTCAGCATTTCCTGTCGATGCTTTATCCACTGCGCCACCACAGGTCAGGCCCCATTATACTATTTTTACTTCTGTCTTTTTAACTTTTTTTATTTAAATCTCCTTAATTTATTATAAAATATGATGTCCTTTGATTTGACAAATATATTGAATTTTAACAGCTTTTTTATTATAAAAAGTGTATTCTTATTGCAGAAATGCTAGAAAAATGTATAAGAAAAACAAAACAACAAATTTTCCATACAGAGGTATTTACTGTTAATATTATGACATTTTCTTCCCATATTCTCTGTGTACCTATTATATTTCTCTATATGTACCCAGGTAGATTGGGTGTGTGTACATCTGTGTGCATAGATGTGCATTGCACATGAGCATATCTCTGTGTCCATGTGTGTCTGTCTGTCATTTGTGTATATCTGTATATATATACAAATGAGTATTCTCTTATCCAATAAACACTTTTTTACTTGTGAGGTAGGTTGGCAATGGGGGAAGGTCTCATGAGGAACCAGGTCCTGTGACTTTGGCTGGAACCACCCACACCCATGACCACGAAAATACGGCCCAGGAACACTTTGTAAAAGAACGGCTGTCTGTTAGCTAATGAAATCTCTCCACGTCATATCAACCCGCCACCACCATTCCGATGCTATAAGTTTCCCTCCAGTGGGGGAAGCTGTGTGACTTTCTGGCCCCTGTCTCGCGGACCAGTGACCCTCACCTGGGATTCACTCTAAATAAAGCTTTTGCTTATCCACACTTGGTGGCTACGTCCCTCTTTCTTCCTGGCAGGAAATACCTTACATTTGGTGCCAAAACCTGGGAGGAGCTTGAAGCTTGTGAGGGCTGCTCTTCTCCCCTTTTCTTCCTGGAAGACCAGGACCTCCAACCTCCCACCCAGTTTGGCGTGTGGTGCGGTAAGTCCCCTGCCTTGAGCCTCCCCTCAGTTCTTTCTGCCTCTGAGATTCTCAGTCCATAATCGCAGCTGCCTCAGGAACCTCCTATCTGTTCCCACTGCATGTGTGGCCGTGAAGACGTCCTGGACACTCTGCTCTACCTGACTGTCATGTGGCCAGAGATTGAGTTGTGGAACACCAATCCTCATCTCTGATCACTCCCGAGGCTGAGGGCAGCCATGGGGGCCCAGAAATCTAAACCTGACTCAAAAACACCCCAGGGATGCTTTATCCAGAATCTCTCAAACATTTATTTCTCCCTAAAGAAGAAGAAACTGATCATCTTCTGCACTGTGGCCGGGCCGCAGAGTCCACTGGATAATTGAAACAGGTGGCCTCCTGAAGGGACTTTCAACTTGAACACCCTCACCAATTTATTGAACTCTTTCTAGAGAACTGGGAAGTGGTCAGAGATCCCTTCCATTCAGGGCTCCTGGTATTTGCACTCCCATCCTAATCTCTGTGCTGCCTGCTCTACAGCGCAGGTCCTTCTGGCCAGAGAAAGCTCCGCTCCTATCTTTCCTCCTGTGCTGACCCCCAGCTCTCTCCCTCTCCTGTCTGACCCTGGGTGGCACCCTTCTCTCAGGACCCCTCTCTGGGCCCTCTGCAGACCTCTTCTTCGGGTCTCTTCCCTCCAGGAAGCCCCATCCCCTGCCGACCAGGAGCCCCTCCCTCTCTGCTGTGTTCTTAAGCCCCTTCCCTGTCAGGTCACCCTCTGTCGGCCATTGGCCCCCACCCAGGTTTACAGGGCTCCTGACCCCACAGTATATCCCTGGTCTTCTTGCAGGAAGGCCTGGCCCTGTCCTGCCTCTGGCTCTGGCGTTTTCGGCTGGAAATGGGTGCTGGGCTCCCCACGAGCCCCCCTCCTCTTATTCTCAACCTCTTTGAACTGGTTTATTATAGACCATTCCTAATCAATCACAACTTACCCGTCAACCCCCCTATTCTTGCAATATACCTCCCCTTTCTATCCTTACTCTGCCATCTTTACAGAGAACACATGGACTGGAGACATCCTCCCATAGGGGGTCCAGATGAAGCACACCCAGCAGTCCCCCTCCATCCAGGAGACAGCGTTCTTCTGAGGGAGCTCCAGCCTGGCTCCCTAAAGCCCAGGTGGACAGGACCCCAAACAGTAATACTGACTACTCCCACTGTAGCCAAGCTCCTGGGGCAAACACCTTGGTATCATGTCTCTCGCCTCAAGCTTGCCCCCATGCAGGACCACTGGCAGTCAGAACCACTGGGCCCCACCTGTCTCCGGCTCATGAAAAGGTTGGGCCCTGCAGATCCTCCTGTTGCTCCTGTTCGTCACACAGGGAACCTGTCCTCAGAGTGCGTTAAAGCAGGGAGCAATGCTGTTACTCTATCAATGTGACTGGCCTGGTGGAAGGAAACATCAATATTCTCAACCGTCTGCAAGAGAAACTGCACAAGAATCTCTCCTTCTACAACTCACTTAACTCCTGGTGGCAGCCACCCACCCTCACCTGGGCTGCCCCTGTCCTAGGTCCTCTTCTAGTTATCAGCACATTACTCATGGTTGCTCCTCTTTTTCCTAGATCCTCACTGGGCCACATCAGCGAGGTTTCCTGAGTCATGGTCAACCAGATGCCGCTACACCCATATACACGACTCCCCTCAGAGCCACCACCTTCCAACCTCCCTTCCCCACGACACCCCTAACCAGCAGGAAGTAGCCAGATGAATAGCAGCACCCCTATCTAACATAAAAGGTCGAAATGTGAGGTCGGTTGGCAATGGGGGAAGGTCACAGGAGGAACCAAGTTCTGGGACTTTGGCTGGAACCACCCACACCCATGTGCACCAAAAGAAAGGGCCCAGGAGCACTTTGAAAAAGAATGACTGTCAGCCAATGAAATTTCACCACGTCATATCAACCCGCCTCCACCATACCGATGCTATAAATTACCACCACCACCACCCCATGGGAAGCTGCCTGACTTCTCTGGCCCCTGTCTCCTGGACCAGTGAACCTTGCCCGGGATGCACTCTAAATTTTTATTATTTTTAATTTTTATTTATTCATTTTAGAGAGGAGAGGGAGAGACAGAGAGAGAGAGAGAGAGAGAGAGAGGAGAGACAGAAGGGGGGAGGAGCTGGAAGCATCAACTCCCATATGTGCCTTGACCAGGCAAGCCCAGGGTTTCGAACTGGTAACCTCAGCATTTTCAGGTCAACGCTTTATCCACTGCGCCACCACAAGTCAGGCACCCGGGATGCACTCTAAATAAAGCTTTTGCTTGTCCACACTTGGTGGCTATGTTCCTCTTTCTTCCTTGGTGGAAAATACCTTTCAGTACTTCTGTTATGTGCTGGGCACTGTGCTCAACACATGGTTGCCTATAGTGAATGAGACAGACTCACTTTCTGTCTTTATGAATACTATACTGTCATGGGGTAGACAGAATGAAAAATATATATAAATAAAATAATTATAAGTTGTGACAAGCACTGGATTTGGCAGTGCAATGCATTTGCTCCCAGTTTTGATTGATCGTGGTGAGGTCCAATATCTCAGCTTCTCGGAAGGCAGAGCTGAGGCCTAAGTTTCAGTCCTTTAGTAATGCGTGTTCTCAGCTATAAAACTGAGAAAATTTACAAGTGATGAAACAAATACCCTGGGAGGTGTTCTGTGACCAAAAGAACCTAGCTTGTCAGTAGTGACCCAGGCTCAGATAAATTCTGGATGCCCCCAGCTTAGGGGGTCTCTCAGTCTGGACTGCTGCCACAGCACAAGAAAAAGTGCATGTTAAGAAAGGGGACACTTTCTGCTAAACAATTAGAAATAGTGTTTATGCCCCTGACTGTCAAGAGCAAAGAAAAGTCTTCTGGTGTTGTCACCACAGCAGATAGGTTATTTTTAATTACCTCATCTTTTCTCTATTACACCCCCGCCCCAAAAGACAATGGCTTGCTCTCACCAGAGAGCTCAGTAGTTAGAGCATCACACCCATACACTAATGTCATAGGTTTGATCCTGGGTCAGGGCACATACAGAAACAGATTGATGTTTCTTACTGTCTGTCTGTCTCCCCCCCACACCTCTCTCTAACATTAATAATTAAAATTTTAAAAATAGAAAAAAATGATAATGGCTTTTTTTGTTGTTGAAGCTTAAATTGTATAGAGGAATGAATTATGTTTTTCAAAATCTCACCCCAAGAGGAAAAAAACTGGTAAGGTTGTAAAGTACCATATTTTCCCATGTATAAGATGCCTCCCTGTATAAGATGCACCTTAATTTGGGGGCCCAAAGTTTGAGAAAAAGATAACAAATGTGAATAAGCGGGAAATGCAAGTTAAAAGCTACAACCACTGTATAAGATGCATCCAGTTTGTAGACCCCAAATTTTTCAAAACAGATGTCTTATACATGGGGAAATATGGTATACACTCTTCAGATGTCTCTGTGAACATTTTTCTCTTTTACTTTCTCTGGATTTAATTTACTATCCTGGTTCCTAGTATGGGTGGAAAGGCTGTGTATTTTAAGGTTTTTCCCCCTAAAATGTATTCATCACTACATTTTGCCATAGGTTTTCTTATGTAGCTTTTGTTTTCATTAATTTTAAAGTATTTTGTAACTTGAATTGTGATTTTGAGGGGGGGTTATTTAGGAGTGAATTTCTTAACTTAAAAAAGTAAGGGTTTTCTAGTTAGTTTCTATTACTGATTTATAGATTAAGTGTAATGACAAGAAACATGCTTTCTATCATTTCAAAGGTTTGAAGTTTGTTGCAACTTGCTTCATAGAACACACTGTATGGTCTCTGGTAAATGTGTTCCAAGCGCACTTCTCTGCTGCCACCTCGTGTGCATCTTGAGAATAACAGCTAGGTAAGAGTCGCCAGAAAGTTATCTCCTCTGCTGCTATCTGGGTGCAGGAAGCCAGAAACTGTCAACCTACTTCTGCATCACGGACGTGTCTGTTACCATTTCTTCACTTTGAATTTCTTTGCATGCTTCTGTTTTAGGCATGGCATGGGGCGGAAACGACGCGAGCCATGGACTGCGAGGGGCATGGACAGTGCGGGGCGGGGCTCTTGGCTGGGCGCAATGCGTGGGGCAGGGCTCCGGCTGTACACGGAGTGGGGGAGACGGCGCGGTGCGGACGTGGTGCAGGCTGGTGATGCGCGGACCGCACGGGGGGCCGGGACAACGAGGGGTGGGTGGGGCAGCGAGGGGCGGAAGGCCTGAGGCGCAACGGTGTGGGGCAGGACTGGGGCGGGAGCGTGGTGTGGTGCTGGCGGGCCTGCCCCTGGCACAGAACTGCCGGGGGCAGGGTGGACTGCGATGCGATGAAGAGGCAGGTGGGGCACCGCGGGGCAGGGTAGACAGTGAGGGGCGGGGACGTCCAGGGCAGGACACCTCCCTGTGGCGGGATCAGTCCCTGGAAAGGAACTCCAGCCTCGCCTTAGACAGGAGCTTCCTCCCCGGAGAGGGGATAACTCCCTGCAGAGGGTCTCCCTCCTTTGATTTGGTGACCTTCCGAGGGAGGGGGCCCTCCCTTCTGTAGAGTGGCTCTCCTTCCACGGAGGGAGGGGCGGCCCCTCCGTGGAGACGTTTACTGAGGGCAGGGAGCCTTCCCCCTCCCCCTGGTCTCCCTTGTCAACTTAAGCAACGTCCAGACCTATAAAATATTTATGAGTTTATTTTAGCCAAACTGTCGACAATTGCTGGTAATCAAAGTCTCAGCGGATTGAAAAAATGATCTGGAAAAATGGCGGTTTGCCCTGTATCTTGTACATCAGATTTGAAGTAGAAAATGGGGAGGGGGGTTATGTGAAATTGATTAATGACAGATTAGGGAAGCCAAGAACCAGAAGGCAAAGCTGAGAAATCTGTGGCACTGAGTAGAAGTAAAAATGTATATACTGAAATTTCTTTTACATGGACAGGAATAAAATAGCTAACAAGGACCGTGATAATAACAACAATGTGGGTGGCTGGCTTCTGCTTTGCTGATATGCTTGCTCTGAGGATTGCAGGAAAATATTACCCTTACATTTCAAAGGGGGTGCTATTGTTAGATAGGATAGACAGGCATCAGGGGAGGAAAAGGGGAGGGGAAACAGAGGGGGTTTTATCTCACCCACTGAAGGGGGGGGGGGGTCAGCGGTCACACTGTCTACCAGAATAAAATCACCAAAGGTCCAAACAGCCTTGAAATACTGTACATTAGTCAGAGTATCAGTGAAAGGCAACCTTGGAAGTTACAGTTAAAATGTATATGATCTCGGCCCTGGCCGGTTGGCTCAGCGGTAGAGCGTCGGCCTGGCGTGCGGGGGACCTGGGTTCGATTCCCGGCCAGGGCACATAGGAGAAGCGCCCATTTGCTTCTCCACCCCCCCTCCTTCCTCTCTGTCTCTCTCTTCCCCTCCCGCAGCCAAGGCTCCATTGGAGCAAAGATGGCCCGGGCAGCGCTGGGGATGGCTCCTTGAGGGGCAGAGCATCGCCCCCTGGTGGGCAGAGCGTCGCCCCTGGTGGGCGTGCCGGGTGGATCCCAGTCGGGCGCATGCGGGAGTCTGTCTGACTGTCTCTCCCTGTTTCCAGCTTCAGAAAAATACAAAAAAAAAAATGTTAAAATGTATATGATCTCTAAGACCCCAACAAATAGTGGTGCCCAGACTAGCTGAGTTGCCCACTTGTATCTTGTGCCAAGTGCTCAGCTTTGCTTAATAAACTGCTGGCTCTGGTTGAACACTGCACCCTGCTTCTCGCCTGAATTCTCTCTCACCTGAGAAGCCCCCTTGGACCTGAGTTTTCTCCATGCCATTATCAGGTACATTATTGTAGATGCAAAAGACAACAGACAGGCTCACATAAAGTAAGCCTTTGACCTTTGTTAGAGAAAAATACCTCTCTAGACATGACTACCCACCACAAACTGCTTGCTTTTAGTTAGAAAGTTTTAATTTCACACCATCCTGTGTGGTTATTTTAGGTCTATGAGTTTGTAAGGCTGCTATGCAAGTCTCCCCTGAGCTTGTCAGGTTCAGCATGTGGCCCCTTTTTTGTTCACATCCTCCTTAGAGATGCTGGCTTCCTAGAGAAGTGCTCCCCTGTCCCAGTAGAGCCCAAGCTTTACATAGATCAGGGATCCCCAATTCGACTTCCTCATGCAGTGGGACACTCCTGCTTAACAGCAGGGCTGGCAGCCTCTTTGAGACTACTGTGGAGGGGGCTATGCAGATTCTACTTATTAGTACTGAGACCAATCACCACCAGAGGAAAGACACTGTGAGGTTGGTTGGCAATGGGGGAAGGACATGTGAGGAATCAGGCCTGGGAACTTTGGCTGGAACCACCCACATCCATGCCCGCCAAAAAGAAAGGGCCCAGAGCCCTTTGAAACAGAATGACTGTCTTTCAGGCAAAGAAATTTTGCTACATCATACCAACCCGACCACCCTACCAACACTATAAATTACCTTCAACCCCCCCCACCAGGGAATCCACGTAATTTCTCTGGTCCCAGTCTTGCGGACCAGAGGACCTCGTCCAGGAAGCGCTCTAATAAATAAAGCTCTTCTATTCCACACTTTGTGGCTACGCCCTTCTTTCTTCCTTGGTGGGGAAAATACCTTACATTTGGTGCTAAAACCTGGGAGGAACTTGATGCCCGCTGGGGCTGCTCCTCTCCCCTCCCCTCCTGAGAAAGAACCAGGACCTCTGACCTCCCACTCACTTTGGCACATTGTGCAATAAGTCCCTGTAAGAATGAGATGGCAGGGGTTATTGTCTGGTAATTAAGGGTGGGGTCAGGCAGCCAAGTGGAACAGCAAAACGGCAGTTGGAATTCACATATCTGTCAGTCCCCTGCCTCCAGCCTCCCCTCAGTTCTTTTCTCCGAGGCTCCCTGTCTGTAATCGCAGCTGCGTCAGGGACCTCTTATCCGTTCCGAGTGCGTGTGTGTTCGTGAAGATGTCCTGGATACTCCCACTCTACCTAACCATCTGGTTGCCAGAGCTTGTGTTGCAGGAAGCCAATTCTCATCTCTGACCACTCCAAGACTGAGGGTGGCCATAGAGGCACAGGAATCTAAACCTGACTCAAAAACACTTTTGGAGTGCCTTATCCAGAATCTCCCTCTCTAAAGAAGAAGAAACTAATTTTCTTCTCCGATGTGGCCGGGCCAGAGAACCCACTGGATAATTGAACCAGGTGGCCTCCTGAAGGGACTTTTGATTTTAACACCCTCACCAATTTAACTATTGCCAAAATCTGGGAAATGTTTGGAGATCCCTTACATTCAGGGCTTCTGGCATTTGCACTCCCGTCCTAATCTTTGTGCCAGCTGCTCTACAGTGCAGGTCCTTTTATCCAGAGAAACCTCAGCTAAACCCTCCACATCCTGTTCTTTCCTCCTTTGCTGACTCCCCTGAGGAACTCTCTTCCCTCCTGCATGACTCCTTCTGTCCTTTCCGGCTCTTCCACTTCCTTCGCTGGATCCTGTTTCTCCTTCACCTGCAAATACCAGTCCCTCTTTCTCCTCCCCTGCTGACCAGGGGCCCCTCCCTTCTCTGCTGTGTCCTTAAGCCCCTTTCTAGTCAGGCCCTACTCCCTCGGTCATTGGCCCTCACGTGGGCACTCACTCTGGCTCAGGGGAAATGTGTTACTATATCTACTAACTCTAAATATGCTTTTCTTATAAACCACAGCCACTCTGCCCTCTGGAAGGAAAGGAGCTTTCTCACTACCAAGGGCTCTCCCATAATCAATGCTACCCTCATTTCTAAACTTTTGCAGGCATTACAGCTTCCCACTGAGGTGGCTGTGGTACATTGTAGGGACCATCAAACCTCAGGACCCAATGGCCTTGGGAAATCTCAGGCTGATGCAGCTGCTCAATACCTCCTCCTGGGAAGCCACCCCCACTCATCTCATGTGTCTCTCCACCTCCTTGAAACTTTCCTACACTCCTGAGGAAGAACAGACCCTCCGCAGAAAGGAGGTATGCAACCAGGAATGGATATTTGTCACAGATAGAATTGCCTTACCAAAAGGACAGGCTGAAACTCTCCTGTCTGATATCCACTGTTCCTTACACATAGGGCCAAAAGCTCTCTATCGGTTCTTGCAACCACTGTTTTTCTTCCCAGGCCTCCAGCACACTATTGGAAAGGTACACGCAGCATGCACTATCTGTTCCAAAACCTCCACACAAGGGGGACTTTGCCCCCACTTCCCTACTCATCAACTGAGGGGACACATGCCAGGCCAGGATTGGCAAATTGACCTCACTCATATGCCCCCTCACAAAAAACTCTGTTATCTCTTAACTTTTGTTGATACCTTTTCAGGGTGAATAGAAGCCTTTCCTACCTCATGAGAGATGGCAGACACTGTTGCCTCCATTCTTGTTGAACATATCATCTCGCAATTTGAATTGCCGACTACCATCCAGTCAGACAACTGCCCAAATAGTCCAGCATGATGCTACCTCTCTCAACATCACCTGGAAGCTCCACATACCCTATCACCCTCAATCATCGGGTAAGGTGGAAGGGGCTCATGGCATCCTGAAGAGTCTAACTAAACTTCCCATCGAGACCAGGCTTTCCTGGCACTCACCAGAATCAGTGCAACCCTGTGAAACCCCACTGGACTCACCCCTTTTGAGCTGGTTTATGGTGGACAATTCCTAATCAATCACAACTTACCTGTCAACCCCCTCCTCTTGCCACCTACCTCCCCTTTCTGTCTTTACTTCGCCACCTTCTCAGGGAACACATGGCTCGGACCCTTCCTCTCATAGGGGGTCCAGATGAAGCACACCCAGCAGTCCCCCTGCAGCCAGGAGACAGCGTTCTTCTGAGGGAGCTCCAGCCTGGCTCCCTACAGCCCAGATGGGTGGGACCCCATACGGTAATACTGACTACTCCTACCACAGCCAAGCTCCTGGGGCAAACACCTTGGTACCACATCTCTCGCCTCAAGCTTGCCCCCATACAGGACCGCTGACAGTCAGAACCACTGGGCCCCACCCTTCTCTGGCTCACCACAAGATTGGGCCCTGCAGATCCTCCTGTTACTCCTATCCCTCCCACTGGGAACCTGTCATCAGAGTGAGTTAAAGCAGGGAGCCATGCTGTTCAATGAGACTGACAGTGGAAGAAAACATTGGGATCTTCCACCGTCTACAAGAGAAACTGCACAAGGACCTCACCTCCTACAACCCGCTTAACTCCTGGTGGCAGCCACCCATCCTCACCTGGGCTGCCCCTATCCTAGGTCCTCTTCTAGTTATCAGCATATTACTCCTGTTTGCTCCTCTTTTTAAAATTTTTATATGACTGCATCCACGAAGTTTCTCGAGTCACTGTCAAACAGATGTTCCTACACCCATATACATGACTCCCCTCAGAGCCACCACCTTCTGACCTCCCTTCCCCACAATGCCCTTAACCAGCAGGAAGTACCCAGAGGAATAGCAGCGCCCCTATCTAACATAGATGGTCAGAATGTGAGGTTAGTTGGCAATGGGGGAAGCTCACATGAGGAACCAGGTCCAGGAACTTTGGCTGGAACTGCCCACACCATTGCCAACCAAAGAGAAATGGCCTGGAGCCCTTTGAAAAAGAATGACTGTCAGCTGATGAAATTTTACCAAGTCATATCAACCCCACCACCCAACAGACGCTCTAAATTACACCCATCCCTCCGCGGGAGAATCCGCACAACTTCTCTGGCCCCCATCTCGTGGACCAGAGAACCTTGACAGGGTAGCGCTCTACTAAATAAAGCTTTTGCTATTTCACAGTTCTTGGCTACACTCTTCTTTCTTCCTCAGCGGAGAAAATACCAACACACCAGTTAGTTGTAAGAATCAAATGGCAGTTCATTAATCACAGATTGTATGACATACCTTGGTACAGCTTAATGGGGCCCCATCAGCCTGCTTGTTGAAGCTGTCCTTGGTTAGAGTGGCCAGCATGGAGACTTCACATTCAGTGTTGGAGTCTGAGCAACTAACTGTAGCTGGGGACCCCTTGGTTTTAGTACCCTTTCTGGAATACACCTTTGTTGGTGTAAGGCCAGGAGGCAGGGCCATGGCCAGCATCAGAGCTGCCTGGCTCATGCAGGTTCGCATTGGATTCGGACAGTCGGTAAAGAAACCATGGAGCCAAAAACTGGTGGGCCATAGTCTTTAATCTAGCTTGCACCCGGCGGGCAAGTAAAAATACACACTGGGCTCCAAAACCCCAGTCACATTCAGTGCTCACAAAGCTACTGATTTATCCGAGTTTCCTAGAATCAAAGGTTTCTAGCTCAACAGCCTTATTCTCTTCAGTTCCCCATTTCCTTCCTTATCCCAGATACAAACTCTGTACAAACTGGCATCTCACTCAGTACTCCGCCCTCTTGGCTGCTTTTCCTGGCCTTCTCCATGTGGTCTCCTCCCGCTGCTGGCTCTATTCTCTCTGCTCTCTCATGCTAACCTCAGGAACCAAGAGAGCAAACTCCCGCTCCGTTCCCATTTTATAGTGTAGAAATCCAAACCCTTAATCCAATATACATAATGGGGAAGTCTCTAATACAAAATCACTTCTATGAGGCATGATAGGATTGTACCACCTCACACCAAAAAGGGTGGGACAGGCTTAATCCCAAAACCAAGCCTCAGGCTACAACAATTCTCAACACACATTAATATCACCTGGGCAACGGCCTCTTTAACAAAGTGAGCATAATACATTTTATCTGCCCAACAGTTGGGCAGATAAAATGTATTATGCTCACTTTGTTAAAGATGGCACTGCCCACGTGGAGGCTGCTGTCCAGGTGATATTAATGTGTGTTGAGGGCGGGCTGTGGGCAGGCAGGATCTTTGTAGCCTGGGGCTTGGTTTTGGGATTAAGCCTTTCCCACCCTTTTTGATGTGGGGTGGTACAATCCAATCATGCCTCAGAGAAGTGACTTTGTATTAGAGACTTCCCTATTTTATATATTGGATTAAAGGTTTGGATTTCTACACTTTAAAATAGGGGCAGAGCGGGAGCTTGCTCTCTCGGTTCCTGAGATTAGCAGAGAGGAGAGAGCAGAGAGCAGAGAAAGGCCACGTGGAGGAGGCCAGGAGAAGCAGCCAAGATGGCGGAGTGTTGAGTAAGAAGCCAGTTTGTGCAGAGTTTGTGCAGGGAGAAGGAAGGAGATGAGGAACAGAGGTGAATAAGTCTGGTGAGCTAGAAACCTTTGATTCTAGGAAAACTGAATGTGAGTGGGTTTTGGAGCCCAGTGTGTGTTTTTTGCTTGCCCGTCAGGTGCAAGCTAGAATTAAAGATGTTGGCCCACCAGTTTTTGGCTCCATTGTTTCTTTACCGACTATCTGAATCCAATGTGAACCTGCATGGGCCAGGTGGCTGTGATGGTGGCCCTGGCTCCTGGCTTTACAACCTTCTAACAGGTGTTAATCTCTAGTGATATAAGGTACCAAAAAGCTGAAAATTGATATTGATATTTTGGGAGGAAAGTTCAGGCTTTCCTATCAGGCTTTCCTGTCCTGTCCCTTTAGGGAGGGGAGAGAGAAGAATGTAGAAATTTCTGGCTTGCAAGAACAATGGCTCATTCATTTTTAAATCTAAAATAAAGGTTAACCTAGAAACTTCTTCTCTTTCAATAGGAGGCAGAATTTACATACCACCTTGCATTGGCTATAGTTCCTCCTTCTCTGGAATCTTGAGAGTAAAATACCTCTAGGCTAGTGAGGGAAGAGGAACCCTAAAAGATTTGTAAACATCTTTGATTGTGTTACCTTGAGAGTCTTAATGTTTCTGTGTATTCCCTAAACAAATGTTGTCAGTCTATGCCATGATGTCCTGCCCCCCCCATGTGTGATCAAGGGTATAGACGCAGCCCCTGAACTATTTTTGGGAATGCACAATTTGGGTCTGATGCTCTTCATCAGCCATATGCGGCCGGTATATTTAATAAGTCAGTGGCTAAATTTAATAATGAATCCACCACAGTGGCTTAGAACATGCTCAATACAAAGCAGATGCCACATGTAAAGCCAGAAGCCATGGCCAGGGCCACTATCACAGCAGCCGCCCGGCCCATGCAGGTTCGCATTGGATTCGGACAGTCAGTAAAGAAACAATGGAGCCAAAAACTGGTGGGACACCATCTTTAATTCTAGCTTGCACCCAGCGGGCAAGTAAACACACACTGGGCTCCAAAACCCACTCACATTCAGTGCTCACAAAGCTACTGACTTATCCGAGTTTTCTAGAATCAAAGGTTTCTAGCCACCAGCCTTATTCTCCTCAGTTCCCCATCTCCTTCCTTATCCCAGATACAAACTCTACACAAACTGGCATCTCACTCAGCACTCCACCATCTTGGCTGCTTCTCCTGGCCACATGGCCTCTTTCTGCTCTCTGCTCTGCTCTCTCCTCTAATGATAATCTCAGGAACCAAGAGAGCAAGCTCTCGTTCTGCCCCCATTTTATAGTGTAGCTTCACAACCTTTAATCCAATATACAAAATAGGGAAGTCTCTAATACAAAGTCACTTCTCTGAGGCATGATTGGATTGTACCACCCCACATCAAAAGGGGTGGGAGAGGCTTAATCCCAAAACCAAGCCCCAGGCTACAAGGATTCTATCTGCCCTCAGAGACACACATTAATTTCACCTGGGCAACGCCATCTTTAACAAAGTGGCCATAATATATTTTATCTGCCCAACACCACATCTTCTTGGTCATGCAAAATTTGAGTCAAAAACAGAAAAAAAGAATAACTAAGGCAATAGTAGCAGCATTCCAAGAGACAAACTCTTCTAAGGACAAGGGACCTGGGAGGAGAAAGGAGAGTTCTCCGAGGTACATGAGGACATAGCTACCCTTGAGAAGGATTATAAGGAAGTTAATGTAAATTCTGTTAAAAAAGAAAAAATTCAAGGAAGAATAGAACTATGCTAGGAAAAAAATCAATGTGCCTTGTGTAAGGAAGAAGGACATTGGAAAAATAAATGTCTCACATTACAAGCAGCTAAGGCAAGTTCTAAGGTCCTAAATCTCGAGGACTGAAGTGGCCAAAGTTTTCTTCATTGAACCCCCAGGAGCCTATAGTAACAGCAGAAATAAGGGAGACCGGCAGCATTAACCATAATGGTAAAAACTGTGAAAAGGGAATTTTCAGGGAATTGTGGGGAAAATTGGAAACCTCATCATATAGGCTAAAGCAACTCACTATTGGGAAAAGTAATTTTGTGAAAATTGTATTTAGCTGCTCAAAGCAAGGCAGTCAGCTTACAGGTGGCAAATTGATTCAAGTCCTGCTTAGGAGAAGTCCCATTACCTTGCTAAGGAGCTGGGCTACAAACTGCAGGGGAAAAAAAAGGTAAAAGCGGCAGACTCCGTTTCCAGTTCTTGGAATCACTTCCCCCTCAGGCATCCACCCCACTCCTCAGGATTGAGGTAATAGTGTAAATTACTGTGAGTCAAAAAAAAAGTTAATATCTCATTGCCAGCTGCGGAGTTTGTACCAAGAATCCCTTATTGTATAAAAGTATTTTCCATGTGAAAATTTATATATTATGTTAAAGGCCTTTTGTTAATTCTTTTATTTGCTGTTTTATAGCCCTGTAATATTGGAATCTTAGTTTAAATATTAGGAATTGTTAATAATGTCTTTTAATGTAATGTTAGTCATATCTTGGAACTCCTGCAAATCTATTTTATCATGCTTTTGTTAAAATTTCTTTTGAGCATTAATGTACTGAATTATTAAGCAGCGAAGAGACTCTGGAATTCTAAAAGAGACACCCAAACCTATTTTTCTTGAATTGATCCAGCTAATAACGTTGCTTTTGTCTTTTTCCAAAAGTTCATATAAACAGATAAGGACCCTCAAGGCCCTCTGCAAAATCTTCTGAGCATGGCTTTTAAGACCTATAATGACCAAGGTCATAACAGAAAAGGCAAATAGAGCCTAAAGAGATCAGGAAAATACCAGCTTTTGGCATATACTCTTGAAGACTAAAACTCCCCAAAGGGGTTTCATAGGATTCCAACAGGGCCCTGCTTCAAGAGTGGAAAGAAAGGTCATTGAACTGAGGCCTGCCAGGCTTCTCAGCCCCACCAGAGGACATGTCTTTCCTGTGAAAAAAGAGACACAAGAAGGTAAGCTGCCTCCTTGCTCCACAGAGGGAGGGTTCAGTCTCTTCCAGCCCTTTCCAGCTACCTGTGACCTGACCTTGCCCAGCCTGCTGGGATTTGCCACTGAAGGCTTAAATGTGTCCAAGGCTGTCCATTGGCCCCATCTCATGACATTGTTCATGAGCCTAATGTATTTCTTCCAAGTAGCAGGTAAACTGATCTCATTTCTTGTAAACATGAGGGCCATTTACTATGTCTTGCCTGAATATTTAAGTTTTATTTATCCCTGAAAGCTCTCTACTGAAGGTATTGACAGTCTGATTTTATTGCTTTATTTAATGTATAGTGTCTCCTTTGTTCCTCTTGTTTCAATGCCCCATGCCTATTGTAGGCTGGGACCTGCTCCTAATTCCAACTAGAAACAGTGTTTGCTAGGAATTGGACTCTAGCTGTAAAGTGTAGAATGTGACCACAACTCCAATGCCTTGTGGACTTTTTCTGAATATGTGTAACTCCTGTTCTTTGGGACATTTCTCAGATTAAAATGAAAGTAAGTTACATTGGCAAATAATATAAAGAAATGAGAATGTCAACATAGACTTAGTAAAATTATGTTAACATATAAAGAACATTTGTGACTATAAGAATTTTATTTTGGCCTGACCTGTGGTGGCACAGTGGATAAAGCTTCGACCTGGAAATGCTGAGGTCGCCGGTTCGAAACCCTGGGCTTGCCTGGTCAAGGCACATATGGGAGTTGATGCTTCCAGCTCCTCCCCCATCTCTCTCTCTCTCTCTCTCTCCTCTCTAAAAATGAATAAAAAAAAAAAAAAGAATTTTATTTTGAATCCTGTTATATTAATTAGAATTTTATTTTTGTTTAATAATCTAGTAGGCTTTAGTCACTTTATTGTATTAAGATGCTTGTTATAGTATTAGCTAACATTAACTATTTAAATTTTATTGTTAATTGTTTATTTTTTCAGTCTGCCTCAAAATTGGAACATAGTAATTAAAATGAATAGATGCCACCCAGAACCAGTGGGGTCTTGGGACCCTTATTGCCAAAGGTTTATTCAAAACCAGTTAGAAAAAGATTTGGGCAACAGAAAAGCAATATAATTAGAAAAGCCAAACTTAGAATCTATTATAGAAGAAATAATATCTAAAAGTTTAATTTATTCCCAAGTGAATACTAAGCAAAAATAAAATTATAGAAAAAACAGGGAAAAAAGGAATTTTTCCAAGTAAATATTTAGAAGTAGACTTTAATAAAATAATTCACAATTGTTAGAAAATTGCTATATAGAATTTGATCCAGGTTTAGCTTGCCATTCTAGTATTGGTCCTGCATTTGTATCCATAGTCTCAAAGCTGGTAGAAAAGGAATCCAATATTAATTAGAAACTAATTTGAAGATACATTGTGCCCACAGGTACCAAAAGGTTCAGGGAAAGTAAAATGCATGAATCAAATAGTAAAAGAAATGTAACAACCATTTCCCTAAGTAATTGAAGGCTTTACAGGTTTTTAGCAAACTGTTCAGAGACTGTCCAAGAGGCGCTTCCAGCATTACATCACCAAGGGACTGACTTTCATGTGGGCAGGTCCACACACATGATCCTGACAACTCTCACTGCTGCTAAGGTAAAAAAAAAACTGCGTTCCCTACTCCAACCACAAACCAGAAGCTTGTTGGTATACATACAGCAAATGTATAAAAAATTCACTAAGGACATTTTAAAATCAGACTCTGGGAAAAAGAAAACTAGGGTAAAGCAAAAGCCAACTTAATTGTCACTAAAGGTTAAGATTTTTAAAATTAATAGTTCTAATTAGAAAGGAATTGTATGGTTTTGATAATAGAAGGCATAAGGTATAGAAATACTTTTGAAAGAGAAAAAAGTAAGTTGTTATGATAGCCAGTTATTTCTGGATAGATAAGAAAAGTTTATCTTTAGTCAGAAAAAATATAGAAAAGAGAAAAAAGAATTTGAACAGTCAGAAAACTGGTTTTCAAAGAATGTTTAATTAGTCACCCTAGCTCACAATCCTATTGTCTGTGGTGATTAGTCCTCTTACTTTAATATTGTCTTGTACCATGTTTAATCAATTTTTTTAAATTTTTTTTATTATTAATCTTTAGAGAGGAGAGAGAGAGAGAGAGAGAGAGAGAGAGAGGAGAGAGAAGGGGAAGGGAGGAGCAGGAAGCATTAACTCCCATATGTGCCTTGACCAGGCAAGCCCAGGGTTTTGAACCGGCAACCTCAGTGTTCTAGGTCGACGCTTTATCCACTGTGCCACCACAGGCCAGGCTGTTTAATCAATTTTATAGCAAGGTTTATTCAAGAAAAGGTAAATTGTTACAAAGGCCAATTAGTTTTATATAAATTACAAAAGGATTGTATAGTTAACAGAAAATTAATAATATTTGCTTTTTTAGTGAACTGTAATGTTATTAATTCTGTCTGTTAAATATCTTTTACATATTTAACTTAATAACCCTAAACAGCAGCCTCATACTCTTCAGTAAACTAAGTCAAGGATTTGACTTAGGAAATAGAACCAGTGGGGATTGTTATAAGGTACCAAAAAGCTGAAAATTAATATTGATATTCTGGGAGAAAAGGTCAGGCTTTCCTGTCCCATCCCTCCTTTGGGCAGGGGAGGGAGAAGAATATAGATGTTTCTGGCTTGCAAGAACAATGATTCATTCAGTTTTAAATCTAAAATAAAGGTTAACCTAGAAACTTCTTCTCTTTCACTTTCAATAGGAGGCAGAATTTACATACTACTTTGCATTGGCTGTAGTTCCTCCCCATTCCTTGAATCTTGAGGGTAAAATACCTCTAGGCTAGTGAGGGAAGATGAACCCTAAAAGATTTGTAAACATCTTTGATTGTGTTACTTTGAAAGTCCTAATTTTTCTTTGTATCCCCTAAACAAATGTTGTCAGCCTATACCATGATGTCCTGCTCTCCCCCATCCATGTGTAATTGAGGGTACATAAGCAGCCCTGAGCTATTTTTGGGACTTGGACTTGTTGGTCAAATAAGTTTTTAAATATGATATATGTTTGCTTGCTTATAGTTTGCATTGGGTGTGGGGGACAGGCTGTAAGCAGGAAGGATTCTTGTAGCCTGGTGTTTTGTTTTGGGACTAAGCCTTTCCCACCCTTTTTGATGTGGTGTGGTACACTCTCATGTGGAATCCCATTATGCCTCAGATAAGTGACTTTGTATCAGAGACTTCCTATTTATATTGGATTAAAAGTTTTGATATTTATACTATAAAGTGGGGCAGACTGGGAGCTTGCTTTCTTTGTTCCTGAGATTAGCATTGGAGAGGAGAGCAGAGAAAGGCCATGTGGAGGAGAGGAGAGGCAGCCAAGATGATGGAGTCCTGAAGGAGAAGCCAGTTTGTGCAGAGTTTGTGCAGAGAGAAGGAGATGAGGAACAGAGGTGAATAAGTCTGGTGAGCTAGAAACCTTTGATTCTAGAGAACTCGAATAAGTCTGTAGCTTTGTGAACACTGAACGAGTGGATTTTGGAGCCCAGTGTGTGTTTTTACTTGCCCGCCGGGTGCAAGCTAGGATTAAAGCTAATGGCCCAGCAGTTTTTGGCTTTGTTGTTTCATCACAGTCTGTCCGAATCCAATGTGAAACTGCATGGGCCAGGCAGCTGTGATGGTGGCCGCAGCTACTGGCTTTACATTTAAAAAATGTCATTCATGCTTTAAAGCATAAGGAGCTCATGTGTTTCTTTTATTAATATTTTTTAGCCTGACTAGGCAGTGGCACAGTGTATAGAGCATTGTAATGAAATGCAGAGAACTCAGGTTTTAAACCCTGAGGCTCCTAAAGTGAGAGCAGGATTATCCGGCTTGAGTACAGACTCAGCAGCTTGAGTGTGGGGTCACGGGCTTGAGTGTGGGATTATAGACATGACCCAATGGTTTCTGGCTTGAGCCAAAAGGTCACTGGCTTGAAGCCCATGGTTGCTGGCTTGAGCAAGGGATAACTCCTTCTGCTGTAGGCCCCCTCCCAGTCAAGGCCCATATGAGAAAGCAATCAATGAACAACTAAGGTGTGCAGTGAAGAATTGATGATTCCTATCTCTCTCCCTTTCTGCCTGTCTGTCCCTCTCTCAACCTATATTTTAGGTTAATGGCCCTGAGAACTAAACACACATTTTATATTCTTTCAAACATGGAAGCTTGTTGGATGTTGCTTTGTGGTACCTTTTCAATATGTTTGGAGAGTTATCACTCTGTGTCCATGGCAGTTTCAGAAGACAACTTAAGTACAATCACCTTAGTGTTAACATGAAGACTCCAAAAAACAGCTTGTTGACATCTTACCTTATTTCTTGTGTTTAATAGGTTTTGGGGTTTCCCAACAAAAAGGATTCTGTCAGGTATGTCACATGTTCTCAAATTAGCTGCATGTTATCCATGTCACTTTTTTCTATGAAGTGAGAAGCAGGGGGGAGGCAGACAGACTCCTGCATGCACCCAACTGGGATCCACCTGGCATGCCCACCAGGAGGCGATGCTCAGCCTATCTGGTGTATTGCTCTGTTGCAAATGGAGCCATTCTAGTGCCTGAGGTGGAGGCCATGGAGCCATCCTCAGTGCCTGGGCCAACTCTGCTCCAGTGGAGCCCTGTATGCAAGAGGGGAAGAGAGAGATAGAGAGAAAGAAGAGGGAGAAAAGTGGAGAAGAAGATGGGTGCTTCTCCTCTGTGTCCTGACCGGGAATCAAACCTCTGACTTCAACACACCAGTCAACACTCTACTGCTGATCCAACTGGCTGGGGCATGTCCATGTCACCTTTAAGAATTTAAGATTCTGGCCTGATCTGTTGTGGCACAATGAATAGAGTATTGATTTGGAATGCTGAGGTTGCCAGTATAAAATTCTAGGGTTGCCAGGTAAAGGCACACATGAGAGGCAACTACTCTGAGCTGATGCTTTCTACTTTTCTTTTTCTATCTGTCTCTCCTCTTTTTTCTTTATAATCAATCTATAATTTTTTTTCCAAAATATGAAAAAAATCATACACCATGATCAAGTGGAATTTATTCTGGGGAGGCAAGGCTGATACAATATTCACAAATTAATCAATATGATGCATTACAAACAAAAGAAAGTAGGAAAACCACATGATAATTTCAATAGATGCAGAAAAAGCATTTGATAAAATCCAGCCACATTCATAATCAAAACTCTCAGCAAATTGGGAATACAGGGAACATACCTCAACATGATAAAGGCCATCTGTGACAAACCCACAGCCAACATCATACTCAATTGGAAAAATTAAAAGCAATTCCCTTAAGATCAGGAACAAAGCAGGGATGCCCCTTTTTACCACTCTTATTCAACATAGTCCTAGAAGAGCTAGCCACAGCAATCAGACAAGAAGAAATAAAAGGCATCAAAATTGAAAAAGAAGAAATAAAACTATCATTATTTGCAGATGATATGATATTGTAAATAGAAAACTCTAAAGTCACACTCAAAAAATTACTGGACCTGATAAATGAAATCAGCAAGGTGGCAGGATATAAAATTAATACTCAGAAATCAGAGGCATTGTTATACTCCAAAAATCTAAGATTCTGTTATTCAGGTTTTTGTAATGTCCTATATATGCAATAAACCTCATTGTCTTGTATTCTTGGGAATATAAATTTCCCTTGAGCATGTATTATATGTTGAATATCTCTTGTCCATCTGATTATTTCACCTGATTATTAGCCCAACTGCTAGAACTTTCAAAGTATGAGGAAATTTTTAAATCTTATGCCTCCACATTGTCAATGAATGGGCATGTGACATGAATGGCTGGGGCACTAACTTTGGGAGAGTCCTGCAGCTGAGATCATGGACATGTGTCAGCTAAGGGTAAGCATTGTTTCTGTTCCCCATGTCAGTTACTTGGTTTATTTCTGGGGGGTTTGGTAGAATGTGGTAGTGATGTGAGTTATGTTTCTCTCTTCGACATTTACATTGGTAGTGAAATATATATATATATATTAGCTTTCTGCTTGAACTTAGGGAGCTAAGAGATTATTTTTATGGAGTCCTGGCTGTGTTTGCACTGTGAGTATCAGGTTCAGCTCCTGCATCTGTCATTTAGCAAGTGGGGTCAAGTTTGGCTCCATTTCTGAAGTTCAGTTACAGGGTCTTAGTTAAAGATCAGGAGTCTGTCTTCAGGATCTGTGTTTGAATCTGTATTCTGTTGTGCATCCAGGGTCTGAGGTCCCTTTGCATGTAGCCTCATATCCAAGTTCTAGTATGGGGCCCACAAGCAGCTACAGTTCTAGGGCATGATGTATGGACTCTGGTGTTCAAGGTGCCATGTCAGTTTCTGGCATTGTTGTGTCCTAGTCTTGGTGGGGTCTGTAGAGCAGTGTTTGGTGTTAAGTGCCAAGTCCCTTTTTTGATTAGATGGTTTGTCCAGTGCTCAGTAGGAGTTGTCTATGGTCTATGGGTTCTTGATTTGTCTAAGGACTGTGGTGTCTGTTCAGTAATAATGTTGGATGGGGAAAGAGAGCAAAACAAATGGTATATTCTATTCTAGAAAACTCGGGATACCTGCTCCAGGGAGAAGTCTCAAGGTTCCATTTAGTCAAATCTGATAGAAGTCTCCAATATTTGTAGGCTTGATGGCACATTAGAGTAGTCCATTGTGTTCTGAGATGTTCATCATCCTCTCAGCCCTCTGGTTCAGGTTTGAAAGGAGTTTTTCCAAGGCACTACCAGTCATGTGTTTTGGTGAAGTGAGAGGGAAATGGTTCCATTGCAGGAGAGGCACCAGTGGAGGCAGAAATGTGCAGGAAACACTGTGGGGTGCAGAATTAGATTGTTGATAGTAAAAAAAAGTAGCCTTTTCTAGGTGAAAAATAGAAATATGCTTCAAAGGGATATCTGCATTTTTTAGTTTGTTTATCTTTTCTTTGTTTTCTGCCTTTCTGTTGAAAGAAATGCACTAGGTATGTTGCAGTTCTATCAAAGACTTTTCCATTAAATTTTTACATTTTTTTTACATTGATTTGAGAAAGAGAGGGAGAAGCATACAATCATTCCTTGGTCACTTCTCTTAGGTGCTGAGACCTGTGACAAAACTTAAAACCTTGGCACACAATGGGGACACTCCATGCACTGAACCATCTGGTCAGGGCACCATAGGTTTTTTAAAAATTATTCTCTTTCAGTAGATAAAATTATTTTAGAATTCTAATTACCATGTATGTTACAGGTTATTTAAAATTGTATTTTATAAGTGTAAGTAAAAGGACTTCCTGGTTTATCTGTTAATAAGGATTTCAAGGTCAGCGGTCATGAGAGGTGGAAACAGGTTATATAATTTCAAATCTTTAAAGTTTGTTGTCACTTGCTTTATAGTGCAATATGGTCCCTTTTAAATATGTCCCCAGTCTGTGTCTCTGCTGTTAGGTCATGTACATCTTGGGAACAACACCTTGGTGGCAGTCAGGAGGAACAGGGGTGGGTACAGTGCATTTTCTGTCAGTGGTTCTATTGCAGGAATAAAAAGAGGACAAAAATGCCCAGAAAACTTGATGAACGAACTAGGATTTATTTAGCTGGTGGAGTAGCATGATCCCCAAAGAGGAAACCAAATGTGTGCTCCACAAAGTTAGATTTCTTACATCTTATATACCTTTTACAGAATACAAATATTCATGCAAGGGGCTCGTGATCCCTTTGTCTAGAGGTACATGTCACTCTCATGACTCCAGGATGGGAGGGTGAATTTAGGTGGAATCAGAGGATAAGTGTTGGAATTTTTAATTAAGGTATTTTATAAACATGGTTCCTTAAAAGCTTTTGAAAAAAGAAAAAGGGGTTTTCAGATAAGTTCTATCTTTTTTGCTCTGTGTAGCAAGTGGTCCCAGGCACCTTTACAGAGAACTATAGAAAGTAGTTAATCTAGAACTGTCTGACTCAGTTACCCATGCAGGCTCCCTTCTCTTGCATTCTTCTTGATTTTTTCTGAGGGGAAGGGATATGCCCCTTTCCTCAGTTGATCCACTTACCTGCTTATGTTAAGTAAGTTTTCTATCTCTACTGGTTTTCTTTTTTAGTGGTAATCTATTGATTCTGAAAGAGGTATTTTCTATCTTTAAATGAGAGAGTTGGATAAAATCCATGGTTATGTCCTGGCCAGGAAGCTTAGTTAGTGCGTCATTCTGATACATCAAAGTTATAAAGTTAAACCTTAGTCAGGGGACATCTAAGAATTAATGAATGCATGAGAACATTGGTACTATCATATTTGAACTTTAGCAGTTCTAACAGATGTGAGTGCCATAATATAGTAGTCTGAATTTGCCATTTTCTAACGATGTATCAGACAGAGCTTATTTTTACAAGGTTAGGTACTTGGTCTTGTCGAAATAAGAAAATTGAAAACTGGTAGTTTTTAATAAGTTTCTCTGAGCCAAAATGACTCCAAACGTTTGGAATGAAGATCTCCAATCCTGCAGACTGATCGTGTAGCAATTTATATTTTATTTAATTATTTCAGACAGTGGAGATGAAAGAGAGAGAGAGAGAGAAGGGGGAGGAGCAGAAAGCATCAACTTTCATATATGCCTTGATCTGAAAAGTCCAGTCTTTTCATTTATTTATTTTATTCACGTTAGAGTGTGAAAACAGAGAAGCAAATTTTTTTTAGAGACAGAGAAAGGGACAGATAGTGAGAAACAGGAAAGAATGAGATGAGAAGCGTTAATTCTTAGAGCACCTTAGTTGTTCATTGATTGCTCTCTCATATGTGCCTTGAGCAGAAAGCTACAGCACAAGTGACTCCTTGCTTAAGCCAGCAATGTTGGGCTTCAAGCCAGTGACCATGGGGTCATGTCTATAATTCCACACTCAAGCATGCAACTCCACACTCAAGCTACTGATCCTGTGCTCAAGCCAGTAACCTTGGCATTTTGAACTTTGGTCTCCCTGTATAGATTAAAAAACAGGCACAGAGAAGTTGAGAATCTTGTCTTTGGTTGCAAAGCTGGGGAAGGCACAACTGAGATTCAAACCCACTATGCAATGATCTAGGATCCATGTGGTGTATACCATGAGATTCTCAACCTAAAGAAACAGTGAGGAGAGAGTGAGGGAGACTAGCTTCCCAGTCTGAGCCAGGCACAGGGACATGCACATGCTCATACTCCTCCCTGGTTTTCACCACTGAGATGGGAGGTCAGAGAAAACCAGGACAGGAGCTAAGAAAAGCCAAGGGAGGAGGGTGGTGAGCCTACTAGGAGAGAAGGCTCCACTTTCCAGGAGTCAAGGAAATCCCTCTCCCTGGTGAGTCTGTCTCAAATCCCTCTCCCTGGGCAGTAACCTATATAAATTGACTCCAGATTTCCACGTTTTTAGGGGTTGAGTTTCTGTGCCTGACAGTGTGAGTTTTCTGTGGCCCTGTGGGAACTCTCTGCTTTCAGGGATGATGAGGGGAAGAATGAGTTATGTGGTCATTATAGTTTTATGGAAATAAGATTTATTAGAATAGGAGGTGAAAGACCAGGAGGATATTTGTGTTGACATTCCCATATCACTTGAGGAACTCTTTGTCGAGATCTTCTCTTGTTATGAAAGTGAAGAAGTTGTTTAACCAGTTACTTCTGTACTAATTATAATCTTAGGAGGGTAAGGGGTCAGTAAACTTTCTATGATGTCCCCTCAGAGCTGGGATATGACCTGTTTAACAGCTATGGCTGTGGAGATGCAATTAAATGCTAATGACTCACTCACTCTTCTTGCAAACAGAGGGCTTCTCCCTTGAGTGTGTCCTTTGGTGTGTGAACAGATGTGACTTTTGTGTAAAGCTTGCTCACACTCCCAGCAAACATAGTGTTTCCCCCTGAGTATGTCCTCTGGTGTATTAGGAGATCTGACTTTCGTGTAAAGCCTTGTTTACACTCCCTGCAAATATAGGGCTTCTGCCCTGAGTGTGTTCTCTGGTGTCTGAGGAGATGTGACTTCTGTGAAAAGCCTTGATGACATTCCCTGCAAACATATGGCTTCTCCCCTGAGTGTATTCTCTGGTGTCTTAGGAGAGTTGACTTCTTTGAAAACCCTCACTTACACTCACTGCAAACATAGGGCTTCTCTGTGAGAGCGTCCTCTGATTTGTGAAGAGATGTGACTTTTCTGTAAAGCCTCAATCACACTCCCTGCAAACATAGGGTTTATCCCCTGAGTGTGTCCTCTGGTGTATTAGGAGACCGGACTTTCGTGTAAGCCTTGTTCACACTCCCTGCAAATATAGGGCTTCTGCCCTGAGTGTGTTCTCTGGTGTCTGAGAATATTTGACCTCTGTGAAAAGCCTCGCTCACACTCCCTGCAAACATAGGGCTTCTCCCCTGAGTGTGTTCTCTGGTGTGTGAGCAGAGTTGATTTCAGTGAAAAGCTTCACTCACACTCTTGGCAAACATATGGCTTCTCCCCTGAGTGTGTTCTCTGGTGTGTGAGGAGATTTGACTTCTGTGAAAAGCCTCGCTCACACTCCCTGCAAACATAGGGCTTTGCCCCTGAGTGTGTTCTCTGGTGTGTGATAAGAGTTGATTTTAGTGAAAAGCCTCATTCACACTCTTGGCAAACATATGGCTTCTCCCCTGAGTGTGTTCTCTGGTGTTTTAGGAGAGTTGACTTCTCTGAAAATCCTCGCTCACACTCCTTGCAAACATAGGGCTTCTCCCCTGAGTGTGTTCTCTGGTGTGTGAGGAGAGTTGATTTCAGTGAAAAGCCTCGCTGACACTCCTTGCAAACATAGGGCTTCTCTCCTGAGTGTGTTCTCTGGTGTGTAAGGAGAGTTGACTTCTCTGAAAAGCCTCGCTCACACTCCCTGCAAACATAGGGCTTCTCCCCTGAGTGTATCCTCTGGTGTTTTAGGAGCTGTGACTTTCGTGTAAAGCCTCGTTCACACTCACTACAAATATAGGGCTTCTGCCCTGAGTGTGTTCTCTGGTGTCTGAGGATATTTGACATTTTTGTAAAGCCTCGCTCACACTTTCTGCAAACATAGTTATTCTTCCTTGAGTGTGTTCTCTGGTGTCTGAGGAGATCTGACATTTTTGTAAAGACTTGCTCACACTTTCTGCAAACATAGTTATTCTTCCTTGAGTGTGTTCTCTGGTTTTTGAGGAGATGTGACCCATCATCAAAGCCTTGTAGACACTCTCCATACTTGACAGCTTCATTTCTTGACATTACTAATCTCATAGACAGTTTTTCTGTGTTCACTGAATTCACATTCTGGCCTCTGCTAGGTGCTTCCTGTATCATTCTCTCTTGCTCACTAGAGCTTCCCATGTGTCCTTTGGGAGGTTTCAAAAAGGCCCTTGAAATGCTCCTCTGGTTGCTCCTTTTAATCAAATGTTTGGACTTTTCTTTGACCTTTTGACCTTCAGCTTTGTCATCCCCGTTGTGTGTATCAGTATGAGGCTGCTGATGATTTGGATCCTCTGGGTAGGGATTCTTTGATTGCAGGTGTTTTTTTGTAGATGTTCCTGGGAGAATATCAGAGGGGTGATTGTGTCCCACATGTTGGCTGAGAAATTTCTGACTGGAGAAGGCCAGAGAGAAGAAATAGCATGGTTGTATCTCTGGCTGTGGTTCTGCTGGAAAGAAAAATTTTGGTCAAGACTGATGTTGACAAGTCTGCCTGGGTCATATGTTTTGTAAAGACATGTCCCACGAGTCATTCTTATAGGGTTGACATTGTAATATCTGTCTCCCACAAAGTGTGTTTTTACAGTCTCTTTTCTCTTTTAATTTTTATGTACTATATCTTCTTTAGAAATCCACAAAGTCAATATCAAGGGTACTTTCTATGCATTTCCAGATGAGGGACTATCAACCAGCATTAGGGGCTGTTTCACTCCTTGTAGGGGTGTAACAATGCTGACGTTTCTTATATACATGTAGCTTTTAACACAGTTGTTTATAAAGACCGTTGGTCCCAACAAGGAATTGCTTCCATCATAGTTTCCAACAGATGGTAAACTGACAATATGGCCTTCCTTAAGCTTCATATCAAATATTCATACTTGATTTTATTCAGTGTCAGCCCATTTCATATACAATGGGGAGTCCTTTTTCAAAATATTTCCCCAGCCATACTTTTTAAAAATTGACTGATTTTGAGGACAAAAAGAGGAGGAAGAAGATGAAAAAAAAGAGGAAGAAGAGGAGAAAAAAGAAGAAAAAAAGAGAGAGAGAGGCATTTATTCATTGTTCTACCTAGACAGGCAGTCATTTGTCATTTCTTGTATGTGCTCTGACCCAGGCTCAACATTGGTATTATAGGTTGGAGCTCTAACCAACTGACAGCCAGGGTCCCCAATCATAATTCTTACATGCCTGACTCCCATCTCTCTCCAGCTAATCCATAATCCTCTCTCTCTTGGAGATAAAGTAATCTCTGAGAGCATTCCCACTGAAGTGTATTCTCCAAAAATTAACAGAGTAAATCTTAAAAAATAAGCCACCCCATAGCTGAGAACAGCATCATCATCCCACCTCACTCAGGAAGGTTTCCAGTGTCTTAGCTCAGATCACAGAACTGCATTCCAGGCTTCTCCTGGGCATCTATTGGACCTCTGCTCTTACCCTATATTCTAGACAGAGGTGGCCCTCAGAAAACAGACCCATGCCAGTGTTCCCAGTGGATAGAGTGTTGGCCCGGCATGTGGACGTCCCAGGTTCGAACCCCGGTCAGGGCACACATGAAAAGTGATTATCTGCTTCTCTTCCCCTCCATCTCCCCCTTCTCTCTCTCTTCCCCTCCCACAGCCAGTGGCTTGATTGGTTTGATCATCAGTTTGATAGTTCAGTTGGTTCAATTGTTGACCTCAGGTGCTGAGGACAACTCAGCTAGTCTGAGCATGGAACTCAGACTGGGGTGGCTGGGTGGATCCTAGTTGGGGTACATGAAAGAATCTGTCTTTTCCCTTTCTCTCACTTAAAAAACTTAAATTTTTAAATTTTTTCCATCATTATAAAAGTTCATGGTTAGTGCTGTGTTAAAAGGCTATCATATTTTTTGCTTATTGGTGAATGGCAGTTTCTTATTTCACCTGGTGCATGGGGAAATGGCAGGAGCAGTTAACAAACAAAAAGTATCAAAAGGGCTTAGGAAATCATTGGCTTGTTAAGAAATATTTGTCCTAGAGAGACCTGAAAATGGCAATGGAGTAGGCAGATGCACAGACTCCCAGCTTACACCACCAAACTGAATTACAAATTAATTGAGGAAAAATCAGTGTGAAATACCATCTGTGGGCTACAAGAACAGCTCTCAAAAACCAAGGAGTAAAGAAGAAGCCACACTGAGCCTGGTAGGGAGAGCTGGGGAGAGGTGAGTCTCCCTTGCTAAAAGGAACAAAAAGGTTGTGAGGCTGAGAGCCAAGAAGGGCCCTCATTCCAAGGAAAAGAGTAGTAAATATCACTCACAGCCACTTGCCTGGGGTCCTGGGAACAAAAGGGCTGGCTTATCCTCCAAAAGAAAAGGGGGAGAGAGAGAGACAGATGGTGAGGGGCAGAGGAATGCATGGGAGAACCTGAGAAGGTGACTTATCCAGTGCTGGAGGCGGCCATAGCTGGGTGAGGTGTTGATCCTTCCACATAATATAAGACAAGTGGTTCCAGGTCAGCCATCTCAAGATATCTCTCCAGCCCCAATTAATGCAAGAAGACACAGCTGAAAACAAGAAGTGGGAAGGAGGGGCAGTAACTCAGGTCTCCATGGAGATCTGAGATAAAACTCTCCATAATGAAGCAGAAAAAACACCCTGCCACCAAAGAAATTAACTGGCAGATCAGGCCTTCAGAGTCTCAGGTTACACCCACCACATTCCTAGATACAGTTTAAAATAATCCTCCTGCTGAGATCAGTAAACAAGACTACATCTGAGAAGAAATTAAACAAATCAAGACCTCAAAGCAGCTAATAACAACCCAAGAAGACCTAGAAATAACACAAATGAAAATTGGAGGCAGACAACACCAAACCTAGACTCAACCAGCCCTACAAACAACACACCCAAACACACAGACATAATGAGAAGACAGAGAAGTGCAATGCAAATGAAACCACAAGAGAAATCTCCTGAAAAGAAACTGAGTGATATGGAAATAAACAAACTGGCAGATGCAGAGTTTAGAATAGTAATTGTTAGGATGCTTAGGGATCTTAAAACAACAATGGATGGTCATTACGAACACCTAAATAAAGAGATAGCAAGTATAAAAAAGGACATTGAAATATGAAAAAAGAATGTCAGAGGTGACAAATACAATATCAGAAATGAAGACCACAATAAAAAGAATTAAAAGCAGGATGGATGAAGCTGAAGATTGAATCAGCGAGTTGAAGGACAAGATGAACAAATGCATAGAAGCAGAACAGAAAAAGAAAAGAGACTCAAAATGTCTGAGGAAACTCTAAGAGAGCTCTGTGACAACATGAAGAGAAATAATATCCCCATCATAGGGGTGCCTGAAGAAGAAGAGAAAGTACAATGGATAGAAACTTTATGCAATCAGGTCATAGCTGAAAACCTCCCTAAATTGATGCAAGAAAAAATCTCACAAGGTCAAGAAGCAAAAAGAACTCCATTAAAGAGAAACCCCAAAAGACCTACACCAAGACACATCATAATTAAAATACCAAAGTTAAGCGATAAAGAGTAAATATTAAAAGCTTCTCGCCTGACCTGTGGTGGCACAGTGGGTAGGGAGTAGACCTGGAATGCTGAGGTCACTGGTTCAGGGCTCCAAGCATGCCTGGTCAAGGCACATGTGGGAATTGATGCTTCCTGCTCCCCCCCCATTTCTTTCTCTCTCTCCCCTCTCTAAAATGAATAAATAAAATATTTTAAAAAAAAAGCATCTTGAGAAAAGAAGGCTATCACCTACAAAGGAGCCCCCATAAAGATGACACTTGACTTCTCAACAGAAACATTTGAGGCCAGAAGAGAATGGCAAGAAATATTTAAATAATGCAGAACAAAAACCTACAACCAAGACTACTTTATCCAGCAAGGCTATCATTTAAAATTGAAGGAGAAATAAAAAGCTTCCCAGACAAAAAAATCCAAAAAACAAAACAAACAAACAAACAAAAAACAAAACTCAAGGATTTTATTACAACCAAACCAAAGCTGCAGAAAATGTAAAGAGGTCTGTTTTAAACAGATCAAAGCAGGAAAAATATATAGCAAAGAGGAATACAGCTTTAAAGAATAAAATGGCAATAAACAACTATATATCAATAATAACCTTAAATGTGAACGGATTAAATGATCCAATCAAAAGACATAGAGTAGCTGCTTGGATAAGAAAACAGGACCTGTACATATACTGTCTACAAGAGGCACACCTTAAAACAAAAGATGCACATAGACTGAAAGTAAAAGGATGGAAAAAATATTTTATGCAAATGGAAATGAAAAAAAAGCTGGGGTAGCAATACTTATATCAGACAAAATGGACTTTAAAACAAAGAATATAGTGGGTGATAAAGAAGATCACTACATAATGATAAAGGGAGCAATCCAACAGAAAGATATAATGATCATAAATATCTACGCACCTAATATAGGAGTACCTAAATATATAAAGCAGACTTTGATGGATATAAAGGGCAAGATCAACAGCAATGCTATAATAGTAGGAGATTTCAATACCCCACTAACATCACTAGATAAATCCTCAAGAAAGAAAATTAACAAAAAAACAGCAGACTTAAAAGACACACTAGATCAACTTGATTTAATAGATATCTTTATAACCTTTCACCCTAAGGCAGCAGAATATACATTCTTTTCAAATGCTCATGGTATATTCTCTAAGATAGACCACAGGTTAGGACACAAAAGCAGTCTCAACAAATTTAAGAAGATTGAAATCATATCAACCATTTTCTCTGACCAAAATGGCATGAAACTAGAAATCAACCACAAACAAAAAACTGAAAAATACTCAAACACATGGAAACTAAATAGCATGTTATTAAATACCAAATGTGTTAACAATAAAATCAAAGAAGAAAAAAAAATTCCTAGAAACAAATGATAATGAGCAAACAACTCAAAATTTATGGGACACAGCAAAAGCAGTCCTGAGAGGGAAGTTCATAGCACTTCAGGCATTCTTTAAGAAGCTTGAAATAGCTCAAAGAAACAACCTAAGCCTTCATCTAAAAGAACTAGAAAAAAAACAGCAAGTAAGGCCCAGAGGTAGTAGAAGGATAGAAAATAATAATGATCAGAGCAGAAATAAATGACATAGAAGCTAAAGAAACAATACGGAGGACCAATGAAACCAAGAACTGGTTCTTTGAAAGGGTAAACAATATTGATGAAACTTTAACAAGACTCACCAAGAAAAGAGCCTGACCAGGCAGTGGCACAGTGGATAGAGTCAGACTGGGATGCAGAGGACCCAGGTTTGAGATTCCAAGGTCGCCAGCTTGAGCACAGGCTCATTTGGTTTGAGCAAAAGCTCACCAGCTTCAACCCAAGGTTGTTGGCTCAAGCAAGGGGTTACTCAGTCTGCTGAAGACCCACAGTCAAGGCACATATGAAAAAGCAATTAATAAACAACTAGGGTGTTGTGATGTGCAACCAAAAAACTAATGACTGACGCTTCTCATCTCTCCATTCCTGTCTGTCTGTCTCTGTCTATACCTCTTTTTGACTCTCGCTTTGTCTCAGTTAAAAAAAAAAAAGAAAAAAGAGAGGACTCAAATAAATGAGAAATGAGAGTGGAGAAATAACCGACACAACAGAAATAAAAAATATTGTAAGAAAATATTATGAAGAACTATATGCCAAAATATTAAACAACCTAGGTGAAATGGACAAATTACTTGAAACATATAATCTTCCAAAAATCAATCTGGATGAATCAAAAAACCTAAACAGACCAATTACAACAAAAGAGATTAAAACTGCTATCTAAAAGCTCCCAGCCCTGGCCGGTTGGCTCAGCGGTAGAGCGTCGGCCTAGCGTGCGGAGGACCCGGGTTCGATTCCCGGCCAGGGCACATAGGAGAAGCACCCATTTGCTTCTCCACCCCTCCCCTGCGCCTTCCTTTCTGTCTCTCTCTTCCCCTCCCGCAGCTGAGGCTCCATTGGAGCAAAGATGGCCCGGGCGCTGGGGTTGGCTCTGTGGCCTCTGCCTCAGGCGCTAGAGTGGCTCTGGTTGCAATATGGCGACGCCCAGGATGGGCAGAGCATCGCCCCCTGGTGGGCGTGCCGGGTGGATCCCGGTCGGGCGCATGCGGGAGTCTGTCTGTCTCTCCCTGTTTCCAGCTTCAGAAAAGTGCAAAAAAAAAAAAATAAAAATAAATAAATAAATAAATAAAAAAAAAAATAAATAAAAGCTCCCAAAAAACAAAACTGGGCCCAATGGCTTCACATGTAAATTACACCAAATATTGAAAGAAGAACTAACTCCTATCTTTCTTAAGCTATTTCAAAAATTCAGAGGAAGGAACACTTCCAAGTTTTTTTTATGAGTTAAGCATAATTCTGTTTACAAAACCAGGCAAAGACAACACAAAGAAAGAAAATTATAGGCCAATAACTCTGATGAATTTAGATGCTAAAATTTTCAACAAAATATTAGCAAACCGGATCCAGCAATACTGAAAAAAATCATACATCATGATCAAGTGGGATTTATTCTGAGGAGGCAAGGATGGTACAACATTCTTAAATCAATTAGTGTGATTCACCACATAAAAGAAAATGAAGGAGAAAAACCACATGATAATCTCAACAAATGCAGAAAATGCATTTGATAAAATCCAGCACTGATTTATGATCAAAACTCTTAGCAAAGTGAAAATACAGGAAACATACCTCAAGATGACAAACCCACAGTCAACATTATAATTAATGGACAAAAATTAAAAGCAATTCCCATAAAACAGGAACAAGGCAGGGGTGCCCCCTTTCACCACTCTTATTCAACACAGTACTGGAAGTCTTAGCTACAGCAATCAGACAAGAAGAAATAGAAAGCATCCAAATTGGAAAAGAAGAAGTAACACTATCATTATTAGCAGATGATATGATACTGTATATAGAAAACCCTAAAGTCTTTGTCAAAAAACAACTGGACCTAATAAATGAATTCAGCAATGTGGCAGGATATAAAATTAATAAATAGAAATTGGAGGTATTTTTATACACAAACAATGAACTGTCAGAAAGAGAAATTAAGGAAATAATCACCTTCACTATATTAACCAAAAAATTAAGTACCTAGGAGTAAATTTAACCGAGGACGTTAAACACTTGTACTTGGAAAATTATGAACATTGATAAAAGAAATCAAGGAAGACACAAAGAAGTGGCCGTTTATGTCAAAAATATAATAAAAGTCACTTAACTAGACAAAAAGTCCATTTCTTTAACATTACAGTTTCTTCATTTCTGTCTTCTCTTTTTAAAAATTTTATAAAATTTGCCTGACCTGTGGTGGCACAGTGGATAAAGCAGTAACCTGAAATAATGAAGTCAACAATTCATAACCCAAGGCTTGCCTGGTCAAGACACATACAAGATGCAACTACAAAAAGTTGACACTTCCTGTCTGCCTCCCCCTTCTCTCTCTCTCGCCTCTCTCTAAAATCAATAAAATTCTTTTTATTGATTTAAGAGAGAGAGGAGGGAAGAGTGTTAGAGAGAAACATTGATTTGTTGTTCCACTCATTTTTGCATTTAGTGGTTGATTATTCTTTCTTTTTTCTTTTCTTTTTTTTTAGCTAGAGAGACAGGAAGGGAGAGGGGTTAGAAGCATCAACTCATAGCTGCGGTACCTTAGTTGTTCATTGATTGCTTTCTCATACGTGCTTGACCAGGGGACTCTAGCTGAGTCAGTGACTTCTTGCTCAAACCAGCAACCTTGGGCTTAAACCAGTGACCATGGGGTTACATCCACAACCCCATGCTCAAACTAGCGACCCCTCAGTCAAGCCCGCAACCTTGGGGTTTGGAACCTGGGTCCTCATTGTCCCAGATTGATGCTCTATGCTTTGTGCTACCACCTGGTCAGGCTTCAATGGTTGATTCTTATATGGGCCTTGACTGGACATCAAACCCACAACCTTGGTGTATGGGGACAACTCTCTATCAAATTAAGCAACTTGGCCAGGGCTCTTTCTGTCTTCTTGTTTCAGCATAGCCTTGTCCAGTCTAATGGTACAATGACCATCTTGCCTCTTTTCCTTCTTATTCTTCCACCCTTACACATTTGGCCAGCCTTTCCCTTCCTTAATCATCAGAGTCTGGTCAGCACCAATCTTGGGAACACAGCATCAGGTCTGTGGACCACAGAAAACATTTGGGTCAAGTTAGAGATCACATCTGGTCTTCAGCTGTTTAAATGCTAGACCCATGAAAGCAGAAGGACCTTACTGACCACACCCTCATGAAACCAGACACACTGAAGAGACGGCTGACACAGGGCCTGATACAATGGTCCCTACCCTGGCCCACAACCCCAGCTGCCTTAATCACCATGATTAATCCTTTCTCATGTGCAATGTGGTCAGCAATACCCAGACAGCCCTGTCCTGGAGCGCCGCTCACCTTCCAGACCTTCTTCCTCCTCTTGTGATGACAAGTGTTCTGAATGAGTTATTTCTTATGTGCTTTTATACTTTTATACCATTCCTGCTCATAAACACATCTATAAATATGTGCAATTACTTACACATGGAGGCAGTGTAGCAAATCGCCCCTTATTGCACAATATACTGTTTGCATCTCGCTCCTTTGCTAAATGCAAGCTCTGTCCCTTGTTAGCTGCTAAGAGGAGGGGGCCTGAACCTGGGTCAGTTTCTAAAGGGCAGCACCGTGCCTGTGGCCCCTCACCTCGCTGCCTCCGAGTCCATTCTTCATGCGAGTCCTCAGTGTCCTCCACTGTGGGTCTGGTGGCCTGCCGGCGGTGAACCATGAAAGCGGTCCGAGGGGCTCTGAGGCCTGGGGAGAAACAAAATCGTGGTCCCAAAGTGAAGCGCTTGAAGGAGCAGCCCTGACATAGGCCTGCCAGTGTGCGGCCCGCGGTTCCCCCCCGATTCTAGCGCGGTTCCAGCGCCTCGTCACCTGTGCGCAGCAGCGCGTCCTGGTTCCTCTCCACGTTGGGGCAGCGCGCCTTCTCCGAGTCGCCCATGGCGGCCACCCCTCCCGGGAGAAGTAGGCGCGGAAGTCCCTGAAGACCTCGGTTGCCAGGGGAGACGCAGCCACGTGACCCCGTGAAGCCGCCAGTGGAACCGCCCCTCGCCCTGCTGGGTTTGGTCCAGGTTTGCCCCAGCCCGCTGCCCAGTGCTCAACTGTGGCTAGGCCCACGCCTTGCTCGCCACTCCCTCAGTGCCGCCCCTCGGGCCCACATTCATGTCCATGCTCCAGGCACCCCGCACGCACGCCCAGCCCGACGCACCTGCGCAGGAGACAGCGCTGAGGCTGACTGCTTGGCCCACGGGCGGGCACTGGCGTGCGTGCGGGCTCGCGGTGGGGTGTCCCGAGAGGGGACTTGTGGGGCCAGCCCCACGGACTCAAGGACGGGCCAGGCCGGGGACTCCAACGAAGTCAATGACTTCCATTGCACAAGCCAGCGACTTGGGCTTTAAGGCAGCGACCTTTGAGGTCAACCAGCAACCATGGGGTCATGTTTATGATCCCATGCTCAAGCTGGTGCGTCCACGCTCAAACGGGATGAGCTTATTACATTTTCTTGTTGTTCAAGTGCTCTCTTTGTTGTAAGAGATTAATATTGCAAATTAATATTGATATTCTAGGAAGAAAAGTTCAGGCTTTCCTGTCTTTTCCTTTAAAGATGGAGGAAAAGGAATGTAAAAGTCTCCTGACTTACAAGGACGACTAGGGTCATTTGGTTTTAAAATCTCTGAAAGAATTAAGGTTAACTAAAAAACTTCTCTTTCAATAGGAGGCTGAATTTTCATACCACCTTGCATTGATTGTAGTTCCTCCCTTTCCTGGGATCTTGAGAGTAAAATACCTCTAGGCTAGTGAGGGAAGAGGAACCCTGAAAGATTTGCAAATGTCTTTGATTGTGTTACCTTGAGAGTCTTAATGTTTCTGTGTATCTCCTAGACAAATGTTATACTCTTGTTAATAATTGTGCCATAATGTCATGCTCTCCCCCACCCGTGTGTGATCAAGGGTATATAAGCAGCCCCTGAACTATTATGGGGGACTGCATGATTTGGGCCTCATGCCTCATGTCAGCCATATGTGGCCGGCATATTTAAAATTTTCTCCTTTAATAAAACTCTTCAAAATTTATCTGGACTGGTGTAAAGCCAGCCGCCAGGGCTACCATCACAGCCGCCTGGCTCATGCAGGTTCGCATTGGATTCGGACAGTCGGTAAAGAAACAATGGAGCCAAAAACTGATGGGCTGTCATCTTTAATTCTAGCTTGCACCCAGCGGGCAAGCAAAAATACACACTGGGCTCCAAAACCCACTCACATTCAGTGCTCACAAAGCTACTGACTTATCCGAGTTTCCAGAATCAAAGGTTTCTAGCCCACCAGCCTTACTCTCCTCAGTTCCCCATCTCCTTCCTTATCCCAGATACAAACTCTACACAAACTGGCATCTCACTCAGCACTCCGCCAGTAGCTGCTTCTCCTGGCCTACTCCACGTGGCCTCCTTCTGCTCTCTGCTCTGCTCCCTCTGCTCTCTCATGCTAATCATCCCAGGAACCAAGAGAGCAAGCTCCCAGTCCGTCCCCATTTTATATTGTAGCTTCACAACCTCTAATCCAATATACAAAATAGGGAAGTCTCTGATACAAAGTCACTTCTCTGAGGCATGATTGGATTGTACCGCCCCACATCAAAAAGGGTGGGAAAGGCTTAATCCCAAAACCAAGCCCCAGGCTACAAGGATTCTGCCTGCCCACAGCCTGCCCCCAACATACATTAATATCACCTGGGTGACGGCCTCCACGTGGTCTGTGCCATCTTTAACAAAGTGAGCATAATATATATTATCTGCCCAACAGGCTGCCTGGTGTAAAAGTGGCTGCATGGTGTGTGCTCTGTGTCCTGTTTTAATTATCTGTTGTCAGAGCATGGTCTGCACTGGGTTACCTGATTGCTTTCTTGTATCTCACCCCCCATTAGATCCACACTTTGTCCTGGTGGGGTAGCCTGGGTGCACACACAGCCTTAATTTGTTCATTCTTCACCTTCTTGGGGCTTGGCAGCCCTGTGCACATGCACAGCATTGCCCCCTCTCTCCTCACTGGGCCACAAGGTTTTGCTAGCTTTGTGCTTTCTTTGGGTAGAGCAGCCTGACCAGTGCGAGCAGCAGCACCCCCCAATCTCTGCACTTTCTCTGATCAGGCAGTCCTGTGTGCAGACCATAGCCCATTTGCTGGCTCCCCATTTTCCAGGAGGGGTAATGCCAATAGTGACCCACTATGTCTGCACTTTCTCTGGGTCATATAGTCCTGCAGTTGGTATCAGAGTGTTTGCTAGCTCTGCACTCTTTCTAGGTGGAGGAGCCCCACATGCACATGCACCTCAGTGGGTGAAGTGTTGCCCTGCCATACTTACCTGCTGGGTCGATATCAGTGAAGAGGAGCTCTCTTTACACAAGCTACTCTGCCCTCATAATTCTGTTGTATTTTGCTCCAGGTGTTGTAAAGTATCCATACCTCAGTTCCATGGGTTCATGTAGAGACACCAAGTCCAGATAAATTTTAAGGACTTTTATTAGTGGAGGAGATTTATTAAATATGCCGGCTGTATATGACTAACATGGGGCATTTGCAGACCCAAATCATGTGCACCAGGCCCAGCCCTTGCGGCAGGTTATAAACCTTTCACACACACATGCCAGTTGGCAGGAGGATGGGACACAATTCATTAGTTTGTCTATAGGACTTATAAAAACATTTCTATATATCAAAACTTATAAGGTAACACAATAGCAAAAATGTTGTTCTAAATATTAAAAAAATATTTCTAAATTTTTTAGTGTTCATTTGCCATTTTTTGTTTAGCGATATATACATTAATTATACCTTTTCAGGAGGGGAGGGGTGGTTTCCCTGGTGCTAGGTGATTAATGCCTGCAAATGGCTCATCAGATAGGAAAAGGTTTTCTCAATCTCGCTCTTCCTGCACCTGGCTAGCTATTTACCTGCTTCCTCACAGGTGTGGGGGAAGGGGAGGAAATCCAAATCTCCTTCCCCTCTTTATTTACAATACAATACTATTGGCCATCCTGAGTTGGTGCAAATCATACAAGTATAAAAATTATTTTTACAAAATGTCTCTGTATGCCTAGCCCAAATTATTAAAATGCCCTTTAAGCTTCTTAGTAGAAGGGAGTTTCCTACACAGTATGTTTCTGCAGGCCAGGAAAGTTCCATATTTCCTCCCCCTCCCTTCCTCAAAGGAAGGACAGGACAGAAAATATTTCTGCTAAAATATTAATATTAATTTTGCAGTTTTTTGGTAACTTGCTACACAGGAGGGGTGGCTGGGGGTGTGCTGCAGTGCCCTGTGGGTGGCCATAGAGCCTGGATGGAGCTCCTGTCTTCTATCCACGTGCCCAGGAGATGTAAACAGTGGTGCTCACTGGTCTCTTTGGTCTTGAATTGTTTGTTCCTTCACCTCCTGCAGAGCTCTCATGGTTCCTCAGTGTTTTCTATGCTCTCTCTCTTTCTCTCTCTCTCTGTCTCTCACTTGCTTGTTAAGCAGAAGCTTTTTAATTGTTTCTCAGTTGTCTTTCAGTAGGAATTGTTCTAAGTAAAGGGAACATTAGATAGGATTTTGGGAGGGTGCAAGCTCAGCGTCCACATGTGCCACCATCTTGGACCCACTGGAGAGTTCTTAAATAAAGTCTGATATTGGCTGCAGCAACAGGCTTCTGCTTTGATATGCTCTTATTCCTCATATTCAAATGTGTATACAATTTTTGAGATATTGGTTTTCCCTCTGATTTCAATTAGTTGTTGGATCCAGGAGGAGGAGTGTATTTTCACCTTGTTTAGCCTTTTTTGTTGTAAAGTACCCAATCCACAATTTCATGGGTTTTCATTGAGACAAGTTGTAAAGCCAGCAGCCAGTCCCATGCAGGTTCGCATTGGATTCGGACAGTTGGTAAAGAAACAAAGGAGCCAAAAACTGGTGGGCCAACATCTTTAATCCTAGCTTGCACCCAGCGGGCAAGTAAAAACACACACTGGGCTCCAAAACCCACTCACATTCAGTGCTCACAAAGCTACTGACTTATCCGAGTTTCCTAGAATCAAAGGTTTCTAGCTCACCAGACTTATTCACCTCTGTTCCCCATCTCCTTCCTTCTCCAGCATCAAACTCTGCACAAACTGGCTTCTCACTCAGCACTCCACCATCTTGGCTGCTTCTCCTGACCTCGTCCACATGGCCTCCTTCTGCTCTCTGCTCTGCTCTCTCCTCTGATAATCTCAGGAACCAAGAGTGCAAGCTCCCGCTCTGCCCCTATTTTATAGTGTAGAAATCCAAACCTTTAATCCAATATACAAAATAGGGAAGTCTCTAATACAAAGTCACTTATCTGGGGCATGATGGGATTGTACCACCCCACATCAAAAAGGGTGGGAAAGGCTTAATCCCAAAACCAAGCCCCAGGCTACAAAGATTCTGCCCGCCACAACATACATTAATATCACCTGGGCAACGGCCTCCACGTGGGCAGTGCCATCTTTAACAAAGTGAGCATAATATATTTTATCTGCCCAACACAAGTCCAGATAAATTTTGAGGAGTTTTATTAAAGGAGGAAATTTATTAAATATGCCAGCCGCATATAGCTTACACAGGCAGCAGTCCCAAATTGTGCGTCTATAACCATGATGGCGAACCTTTTTTTAAAAATACCCACTTTTACAGTGCTGGCCAATCTGGTTCCTCCTGCCCACTAGTGGACATCCCAGATTTTATGGTGGGCCAATCACGGTGCCATTTGGTTGCTCTGCTACCACCCACCACAAAAGCTGGAATGCCCACTAATAGACTGGAGGGACCAGGTTGACCAGCACTGCAAAAGTAGGCAGTTTTTATCAAAAGGTTTGCCATTACAGGTGTATAATATTCTAAAGGCTGGTTATATACCATTAAGTATACATGGGCGTGGAAAAAGCCTGACATCACGGCATAAGCCTATAACCTTTGTTTTCTCCTATACAGGTTTGGAAAAAAGATGAAGGGGGGGTGGAACACAACTCATTAGCAAGTTTATAACATCTGTCTATGGGATTCATAAAAAGATGCTTCTACACATTAAAACTTACAAGGCAACACAATGGTAAAAATGTCACTTTACATATTAAAACACATTCCTATATTTTTTATTGTTCATTTGCTATTCTTTTGTTGAAAGATACGTACATTAACTACACACTTTCAGGAGGAAAGAGGTAGTATCCATGGGGACAAATACCTGTAAATGGCCCATTAATATAAGAAACAGTTTAGTTTAATTTTTCTCTTCCTACCCCTGGCTAGCTATTCACTCACTTTCTTATAGGTGTGGGGGGAGGTCAGAGAATCCAGATCTCTTCCCCTCTCCATTTACAATACAATGCTATTGACCATCCTGGTATGAGGTTAATCACACAAGTACAGAGATCATTTACAAAATCTCTCTACATGCCTAGTCCAAATTAATAGAATGTTTTTTAAGCTTCCTAAAATATTAATATTAATTCTGTAGCTTTTGGTACCTTACAGCAATCCCTACTGATTTTATTTTCTAAGTCAAATCCTTGACTTAATTTACTGGAGCATGAAGCTGTTGTGTAGAAGATATTAACTTATAACATGTAATAGATATTTAACAAACAGCATTAATAGCAATACAGTTCACTAAAGAAAGAAATATTGCTGATTGATTTCCTACAAATTGTACAAACATTTTGCAACTTACATAAAATTAATTGGGTTTTATAACAATTTACTTTTAGTCAGAACTTTTTACCTTTGGTGACAATTAAGTTGACTTTCTTTTTTTTTATATGCTTTTAAATAAGAAAATGTACTTTATAAATAACAGATACACACACACACATAATAAAAGAGAATGTAAAGAAATAAACTGGTTTATAAAGTGTATTTACCTTCAAGGTCAGGTGAAGATGCTGGTGAAGAGGGAGGAGAATTAGCATAACAGTGGCCCTTCCCAAGCAGGAAGGTAATTAGCAATTTCATAGACAGCTGCCCAGTACCATTTTTAACAATAAAAGTGAGCAAATTCAGAAAATACAAAAACTCATTTGCCCAACCATTGTCATTTTCTTCACTGACTTTTGGCTTATTCACCACACTTTCCTCACTTTCACTTAGAGGCCATTTCAACAAAAACTTTTCCATGGAATTTGTTTCTTCCTCCCTTTCAGAACATTTGGCAGGCCATCTAGTGGAGGATGGCTGTAAAGCCAGTGGCCAGGGCCACTATCACAGCAGCCGCCTGGCCCATGCAGGTTCGCACTGGATTCAGACAGTCAGTAAAGAATCAACGGAGCCAAAAACTGGTGGGCCATCATTTTTAATCCTAGTTTGCACCCGGCGGGCAAGTAAAAGCACACACTGGGCTCCAAAAGTCACTCACATTCAGTGCTCACAAAGCTACTGACTTATCCGAGTTTCCTAGAATCAAAGGTTTCTAGCTCACCAGACTTATTCACCTCTGTTCCCCATCTCCTTCCTTCTCCCTGCACAAACTCTGCACTAACTGGCCTCTCACTCAACACTCCACCATCTTGGCTGCTTCTCCTAACCTCCTCCACATGGCCTCTTTCTGCTCTCCTCTCTGCTCTCTTCTCTAATGCTAATCTCAGGAACCAAAAGCTAAGCTGACTTTCTTTTTACCCTAGCTTTACTTTTCCCAAAGTCTGATTAAAAGGAAGTTCTTAGTAAGTTTCTTCATGCATTCACCATACATAAACCAACCAGCTTCAGCTTTGTGGTTGGAATAGGGCATGCCATCTTTCTACCTTAGTAGCAGTGGGAGTGGTCAGGATCACAGTGTGTGGACCCATCCTCATGGGAGTCAGTCCTTGGGTGTTGTACTTGATCTCCTTGTAATTCTGGAAGTTACTATTGGACAGTCTTTTGAGCAGTTTGCTGAGTAACTTGTAAATCCTACAAGTACTTAGGGAAGGGGTGGTTACATTTCTTTTACTATTTGATTCATGCATTTTATTTTTTCTGAACCTTTGGGTACCTGTGGGCACAATGTAACTTCAAATTAGTTTCTAATTAATATTGGGTTCCTTTCCTACTAGCTTTGAGACTGTAGACACAAATGCATGTTCAATACTAGAATGGGCAAGCTAAATGTGGAAAGAACAATATATAGCAATTTCCTAACAATTGTCAATTATTTTATCAAAGTCTATTTTTAAATGTTTACCTGGGAAAATTCTTTTTCTGTTTGTAAGATCTTTTTCTAACTGGTATTGGATAACATATTGGCAATAATGTTTCCAAGACTCTTCTGGTTTAAGGTGGCATCTTTCTATTTATTTAAATTCTATGTCCAGATTTTCAGGCAGACTGGAAAAATATAAAATAAACAATAAAATTAAAATAGGTAATGTTAACAAATACTATAACAATTGTCTTAATACAATAAAGTGATTAAAGCCTATTAGATTTTTTTTTCTGTTGAGTATATTTTGTTTTTTTTGTTTTTTTTTAATAAATTTTTATTAATGTTAATGAGATGACATTAATAATTCAGGGTACATATATTCAAAGAAAACATGTCTAGGTTATCTCCTCATTAAATTATGTTGCATACCCCTCGGCCAGAGTCAGATTGTCCTCTGTCACCCTCTATCTGGTTTTCTCTGTGCCCCTCCTCCTCCCCCTAAATCTCTCCCTCCCTCCCTCCTGCGTCCTCCCTCCCCCCACCCCTGGTAACCACCACACTCTTGTCCATGTCTCTTAGTCTCGTTTTTATGTTCCACCAATGTATGGAATCATGTAGTTCTTGTTTTTTTCTGATTTACTTATTTCACTCTGTATAATGTTATCAAGATCCCACCATTTTGCTATAAATGATCTAATGTCATCATTTCTTATGGCTGAGTAGTATTCCATAGTGTATATGTGCCACATCTTCTTTATCCAATCTTCTATTGAAGGGCTTTTTGGTTGTTTCCATGTCTTGGCCACTGTGAACAGTGCTGCTATGAACATGGGGCTACATGTGTCTTTACGTATCAATGATTCTGAGGTTTTGGGGTATATACCCAGTGGAGGGATTGCTGGGTCATAAGGTAGTTCTATTTGTAGTTTTTTGAGGAACCACCATACTTTCCTCCATAGTGGTTGTACTACTTTACATTCCCACCAACAGTGTATGAGGGTTCCTTTTTCTCCACAGCCTCTCCAACATTTGTTATTACCCGTCTTGTTGATAATAGCTAATCTAACAGGGGTGAGGTGGTATCTCATTGTAGTCTTGATCTGCATTTCTCTAATAACTAATGAAGCTGAGCATCTTTTCATATATCTGTTGGCCATTTATATTTCTTCCTGGGAGAAGTGTACTTAACTTCACACCTTAAGGAACTAGAAAAAGAAGAACAAAGACAACCCAAAACCAGCCGAAGAAAGGAGATAATAAAAAATGGGAAGAGGACATGAATAGATTTTTAAATTTTTATTTTATTTTATTTATTCATTTTAGAGAGGAGAGAGAGGGGGAGAGAGAGGAGAGAGAGAGACAGGGGGGAGGAGCTGGAAGCAGCAACTCCCATATGTGCCTTGACCAGGCAAGCCCAGGGTTTTGAACCAGCAACCTCAGCATTTCCAGGTCGATGCTTTATCCACTGCGCCACCACAGGTCAGGCATGAATAGATTTTTAAACAAAGCAGAGTTCTAACTAATATAACAGGATCCAAAATAAAATTCTTACAGTCACAAATGTTATTAACACCTTAACGTAATTTCACTAAATCTATGTTGACACCATTGCTGCTTTATATTATTTACAAATAAACCTAATTTCTATTTTAGTCTGAGAAATGTCCTAAAGAGCATGAGTCATAGATATTCAGGAAAAGTCTACAAGGCACTGGAACTGAGGTGCTTGAGGGCCCTTTTCTGTCTATATAATCTCTTGGAAAAGACAAAAGCAGGGTTATTAGCTGGATCAAATCAGGAAAAACAGGTTTTTGTGTCTCCTTTAGGATTCCAGAGTCTCTTTGCTGCTGAATAACTCATTACATTAGCATTCAAAAGAAATTTCAAACATAGAGCATGATAAAATAGCTTTGCAGGACTCCCAGGATGACTCCTTTTCTTATATTACTTAATATTGAACAATATTGTTGCAAAATGAAAATAAACTAATCATTACATAAAAGACATTATTAATAATTTCTAATATTTAAACTAAGATTTTAATATCACAAGGCTATAAAACAGCAAATAAAAAATTTATAAAAGGCCTTTAAAATAACACATACTTTTTTTTCAGAGATAGAGAGAGAGGGATAGATAGGGACAGACAGGAATGGAGAGAAATGAGAAGCATCAATCATTAGTTTTTCATTGCAACACTTTAGTTGTTTATTAATTTGATTGCTTTCTCATATGTGCCTTGACCACGGGCCTTCAGCAGACTGAGTAACCCCTTGCTCAAGCCAGCAACCTAGGGTCCAAGCTGGCGATTTTTGCTCAAACAAGATGAGCCTGCACTGAAGCTGGCGACCTCGGGGGTCTCGAACCTGGGTCTTTTGCATTCCAATCTGATGCTCTATCCACTGCACCACCACCTTGTCAGGCAAAATTACATATACTTCTAACATGAAAAATACTTTTTTTTTTTTTTTTTTTTTACACAATAGTGGGGGAACAGTAAGTTACCACTCCTAACCTAATGACTGGGAAACCTATTAGTTAATAGAGCCAATTACTAACAGTATAATAACTGAATTTTCTTTTAAGAGCCAAATTTAAAATTTAAACTATGTACGTAGGCACCTTCCCTATAGAGGCAGCGCCCACAGTTGGCACTCCATTCGAGAGCTATACCTAAGAGGGCAAAAAGGCCTATGTGGCCTGCGAGTGCCAGGGTCCAGCCCCAGGGGGAATCCAGGGGTCCCACAGGGAGAGACAGTGTTGGCGAATCGAGTGAGAGAGCCGAATTCTTTATTTTCTCATTAGCATTTACTGCCAGGCATCTCTCCAAATGCTGGTCTAGCTCTCTTTTTATGCACACACACTAAGTTACAATCACATAGTATTTTGAATACATTGATTAATCATTGTTTTTGTTTCACTATGGTTACATATTTCTAGGTAACAGTTCATTCATATCTATAAGCTATAAATCAGGTGGTAAGTTATTCAAGGTACAGTTATACAATAACTTGAATAGCTATAACAATATTGGTACAAACTTCTAAAAGATTAGTACTAATTAATAACTCTACTTTACTGTTGTTGTGAGTCAAGGGTGCAGAGAGAGATTAGCAGATGAAATCATCAAGGACTAGCAAAGGACCACCGCTTGCTCAGGCAAATGGCCCTGAGTTCATGCAGTGTTCTAATTTTTCTCACAAGACTTCTAAAGACTTGCTTATTAAGAAACTGGCATAGCATCAAGAGTAACTTTTGCTTAAAGATACATAGAGTGCACCTGCAAGATAGCTTAGTAGCAACACAGTATCAGAAGGCATTAATTGCTATTGCTGCTATGGATCCCACCACATTCCTCTCCTTATTCTTGGAAAATACAAAAATCTCATGAGAATGTTTTACTGAGAAAAGTCCAGCAACTGCCTTCAGTCACAAAACAAATCTCTTAACAAAATATTCTTTACTTGCCGGCTGTGCTCCCATCCAAGGCCACGCAATGGGCCACTCCACTACACCTTACCTAAGATTCTAATGTCTAGTTAAACTTTATTTATTTACTATATTCATACACTAGTTAAGTTCTAACTTTTTTCTTTCTAACATGATTAATAAGAAGAAATTCTCCTACAAACTTAACCCTTTACGAAGGATATCATAGCCAGCCTCTTATGTTTATGAGCCCAGTTCAAGGGGCTTACAGGCTTTTCTGTGGAACTTACACCTTCTGTCTCATTTCCAAAGAAATTACTCTGAATCTACAGGGAAAGCACGGTACTATTATCCCTGTGCCATAAATAATAGCACACACCCAGAAAAAGGGGGGAATATAAGGCCAGATTAATTCAAAAAGGTCAAAGGGGGAAGTATCGTTGTGCCTTTCCTTTGCGGTGACTTTGTCACCCCGCAGCCATTGGTCTTCACTGCTGTGACTTTGTCAATCAGCAGTTTTTGATCTTCTTCTGCTGTGACCTTGTCAGCCAGCAGTTGTGGATCTTCTCTGCTGTGACCTTGTCAGCCAGCAGTCATTGCTCTGCTCCCGACATGCCAGCTCTTTGCAAAGGCAGTTTGCCGACCAGGGTTCTTAGAGGAGGAAAGAAGGAGGCATCTGACATACCTGCCCCTCTTTGCACAACCCAAGGGCTGACTGAACCCTAGCCTGGCCAAGTGCAGGATGGCAGCAGCAGCAAGGCTCCGGGCTCATTCCCAAAGTGGTGGCCATCTTTCTCAGGGCTCCCGTTTCCTTCTCCTTCACTGCGGGATTAGGGACACGATTTCCATGTGAGAGGGGTGTGGATGGGTGGGCATTTGGAACCAGCATTTCCAAAAACCAAACCGACTTTCATTTCCTCCCCCAGGCAGCTGTTTAGCTTTATTTCTTACAGAAAAAGCAGCAACTAAAAATACAATTTTTATAAATTTACCTTTATAACAGTGGGCTGCTTTAGCCTATATGAGTTTTCCAATTTTTTCCTCAATTCCCTAAAAATTCTTTTTATAATTTTTACTATTTTGGCTAATGCAGTGTGTCTCCCTTATGAACTCCATGACTTCTGCATAACTGAGAGACTTGGAGAGACTCCAACATCTCCTTGGCCCTGTGGGAGAGTGTTGGAATTTTTCTCTAATTTTTTACACCAGTGGAGGAAAAAAGCTACTATCCCAACCCACGGAGGGGTTATTTCTAATAATTTTATTCCCTATAATCGTATTACTCATGATTCTATTACTTCTTCTGGAGCTGCAATTTAATTTAAGAAACTGCCAATTAACTAGCAAGGTTCACACTTATGGTTTAACTTCTAAATGCTTTTTCTCTCCTTTAACATTTTTTAAAGCAAAGTTCTAATTTTTAATACTATTCCTACCCTATATTTTTCAACTGGGCAAAACCTCTTTTGGTCAGTAGGTGGATATTTGAAACTAGTTTCCATTCTATATTTTTAGTCACCTTACCCTTACTTTATTGCCTTTCCCCGTCGCTCCGCACACAGCAAGCTGAACCCTAGCCTAACCATGCATCTGGAGGCAGTGGTGGGGCTCGCCTCTTGGAGCTCGGCCTTCTGCCTGGGTGCGCTGTGGTGGTGAGGGCAGGAGCGTGGCTAGGGGAGGAGGAGGCATGTCCATGTTTGCCTCTCCACAGCCACGCCCCCACTCCATCGTTCCACACACAACGCGTCCCTGCTTGGGTTTTCTAACTGCCTATTTACTAGTCTTTCAGCTCTAGAGTTTGGATAAACACTTTCAATTTGTGGGCTTTGCTTTACTTTCTTCCCCATGGCTGCTTGTAATATGGGACATTTATTTTTCCAATGGCCCTCTTCCTTACAATAAGCGCATTGATGCTTTTCTTGCTGAGTCCTATTTTTTTCTCAATTTTTTTCCTCTCTATTTTGCTTCTTTGGGGTTCCCTCATTCTTAAAAGAGTTTGTCTCTTGAAGTGCTGCTACTATTGCCTTAGTTATTCTTTTATCCTGTTTCAAACGCAAATCTGGCCTGACTAGGAAGACGTGGCACCCTCTTTGTATGGAGCAAGGTTTTAGCCATTGAGGTGGATTTATTGTTAAATTTAGCCATTGATCAATATATGGAAACTGATTGGGACAGCCTGGATTCCCAGTTACTATATTCCAGACTGCCTTTACTATCTGGGGACAATTGATGGCCATTCAACCCCGAAACTAGGCCATTCTGATTCACAGAGAGTGTGAAGTCTTTTCTTGGACCATTTAATTTTATATTCATGGTTGTCTTCATAAGCTTCTTGAAAGTGCTTTAAAAGATAAACTAATGGGGTCTTTTGTAAACTGGCCCCTCCTCCCATATTTAATAGCCAAGGCCACCAATTACAGAATTAAAACTACTTCAGAAGAATCCAGAAATTAGTGCACTAATAAAACAAGAAAGATAAGACAGATAATTAACTAGCACCCAGAATAAAGGGTGTTTGACTACAGAGGTATTAATTATTACACAAGACAAGGGGAAGAAGCCAACAGAAGAGAATTATTTCCTTCAGAGGAGAAAGCTAACAGGGCGTCTGAAGCTAATTTGAGAACAAAAAGAGAACAATGATTCACCACTTAAGATTGCTTTTTAGTCAGAAGCTTCCAATTTTGACACAAAAGACCTAAACCAGGCCTTAAAACAAATACATTTAGTCATTAAACAAAAGACTTACACACACACACACACACACACACACACACACACACACACACACACAAGCGCGCCTTCATAAATGAGGGAAGGACTCCCCCTCATGGCCTCTCAGGACTTTACTTTTTTTGTGGTATGCAGGCTGCAAGGACTTTAGACTTCAAGTCAGGAATTTTAGACAAAAGTAAGGAAAAGAAAGACTGAGATCTCAACAAACACAGTGAATCTCTGGAATTTCAGGACGATATCAATCCAGGTTAGTTCAGCCTCCACTGATTCAGTGCAATGCAAGACTGACTAATCCTGGATGGACTCAAACTCCACCATGTCCTTCCAGAGATAGAAAGAACTGTTCTCACTTTTGGCATTTTACTGAGAGCCCAACTAGATACCTCCAGAAGTCCTGTGCAGGATGAAGTTCCTACTAATACCTCTCTTAGAGAAACTGATGTATCTGAAGTCCCGTTGCAGAACTGGTGGACCTGATCCACTCGGTTCCTATTAATGTCCATCTAAGGTACCAGCAGATATCCCCAAGAGCCTGAAGCAGGAACCAATTCTCAACAATCGTCCCTCCAAATTATAACCAGATGTTCCCCCCAGCAAAACCCAAAGCAGGACCACTAGAACTCCCCACTGACGTCTTGTTCTTAGAGAGTGTACTGCGAACATATGACCACGTCTAATATATTCCACTGTACCCCAAAACAGAAAGAATATAAACTAGTTAAAACAGCAAAGTAATTTTGAAGGCCCTACCTACTCCACTGGAGTTCCACATCTCCGAAGTCACAATTCAGCAAAGCCTCAAATAGACTCTACCTACTTCTTGTCTGAAACAGAAAAGTGAAAGCAAGAGTTCAGAGGAAAGCCAGAAAATTCAGTAAAGCAAAAAGAGTTGCTTCACCTACCTCCTCAAGTTCTCTGCCAAATTATCCAAATTGTCGAATTTGGGAATGGAGAGGTGTCTACAGGAGAACAGTCCAGGCCCCACAGGAAGACCAGGAGCCCTGAAAACACTTCATGTGGCACCTCTCCTTGAGATTCAAGCAGAAAGGGACAGCCTCCTGGAGAGACCAGCTGATTTGAAGTGCCTCTACCAGGTGACGCAAAACACCCTTGGCCTTGCGTGGGAAGCAAATGTTGTAAAGTACCCAATCCACAATTCCACAGGTTTTCATAGAGACACCAAATCCAGATAAATTTTGAGAAGTTTTATTAAAGGAGGATATTTCTTAAATATGTTGGCCACATATAGCTTACATGGGGCAGCAGTCCCAAATCATGTGCGTGTATAAGATATATATTATAGGGGCTGTCTATATACCATTAATTATACATGGGCATGGAAAAAGCCTGACATTTCAGCATAAGCTTATATAACCTTTGCTTTCTCCTATACAAGTTTGGGAAAAGGATGAGTGGGAGAATGGGACACAATTCATTAGCAAGTTTATAACATCTGTCTATAGGATTCATAAAAAGAAGCTTCCACACATTAAAACTTACAAGGCAACACAATGGTAAAAATGTCACTTTACATATTAAAAGATATCCCTATATTTTTTAGTGTTCATTTGCTATTCCTTTGTCCAAAGATACATACATTAACTACATGCTTTATGAGGGGAGAGGTAGTTTCCATGGGGACAAATTCCTGTAAATGGCCCATTAATATAAGGAAAGGTTTACTTTAATTTTTCTCTTTCTACACCTGGCTAGCTATTCACTTGCTTCTTTATAGGTGTGCAGGAAGGTCAGAGTCTGAATCTCCTCCCCTCTGCATTTACAATACAGTGCTATCGGCCATCCTGGTATGATGCTAATCACACAAGTACAAAGATCATTTACAAAATCTCTCTGCACGCCTAGCCCAAATTAATAAAATGTTCTATAAGCTTCCTAAAATATTAATATATATTAATTCTGTAGTTTTTGTACCTTATGACATTTTCTCCTGTGAGGATGGGCATGATAACTGCCAAGCCTCTTACTTGTAAGACCAGAAACCAGAAGTCTTGCATTAGTCACCTTTTATCTCTTGGCTTCTTGTTCCCTATTTATAAAATAATAGAATCAGATCACTCCGTGGTTCCAAAATTCTCCTCTAGCTCCAGCATTCTGTTCATTCCATAAGCACTGACTTGCGTGAATGACAGTGCCAATTTATGACATTTGCTATCATTCTACAGGTAGCCCTGCAGGTAAACAATGAGGCACATTTTTTTTGAGTCCTTCCTTGGTTACTTTTATTAAATCCAGGAATTTCAGGAGTCCAAGAAATTCAACTTTGTGAAGCTAGTAAGTTCCATGTATTCTTTAATGCTCTAAAAATATTTTCTGAATGCTTGGTAAATATGGAGAACTTTGATTATAAACTTGGGATCTCAAAGAATGTGAATGTGTATAATTGTGATGAATCTATCTCTTTCATCCCTCATTTTTTCTCTCTAGCTATGATTTGTTTTTCTCTTTATTTCTTCCTCTCTTCCTCTTTCCCTCCCTGGATTTCTCTATCACCCTTCTTTTCATCTTGTTTTCCTTCTTTCCTTCCTGCCATGCTTTCATAAAGCCTTTGAAAGTGCCCATCATATACCAGGCACTGTGCTAGGAACTCATGTCCCTGAACTCAATGACTTCCCATTCTACTATTTTTACTTCTGTCTTTTTAACTTTTTTATTTAAATATCTTTAATTTATTATAAAATATGCTGTGCTTTGCTTTGACAACTATATTGAATTTTAACAACTTTTTATTATAAAAATGTATTCTTATTGCAGAAATGCTAGAAAAAATTATAAGAAAAACAAAAAAAACCAAATTTCCCATATAGAGATATTTACTGTTAATACAACATTTTCATCCCATAGTCTCTGTGTACCTATTATATTTCTCTATCTATATGTACCAAGGTAGAATGGATTTGTGTACATCTGTGTGCATAGATGTGCATTGCACATGAACATATCTCTCTGTGTCAATGTATGTCTGTCCTTTGTGGATATCTGTATATGTATACTGATAGATATATGAATTACAACTGCCCTTTTGCTGTTCCGCTTGGCTGCCTGACCCCACCCTTAATTACCAGACAATCGCCTCTGGGACAATGGAATTCCAGGAAGCTGGTCAATCACCCCAAAGAGGAGTGTTCCAGCAAGCCAAACATACCAGCACACCCTTGCTCGAGGCTATCCAAAACCCTGTAAAGATTTACTTCAGTCTGTTTTGGGGGCCCTTATTCCAAGAAGTGCCCTGGCAGGTCTTTCTCCTCTAATAAAGCCTGCACATCTGGTGTTCGAGTGCTGTCTCATTCTTACATATACAAATGACTATTTATTTTCTTATCCAATAAATACTTATTGTACTTTTGTTATGTGCTGGGCACTGTGCTCGACACTGGTTGTCTATAGTGAATGAGACAGACGCACTTTCTGTCTCTATGAATACTACACTGTCATGAGGTAGACAGAGGGAATAAAAAAAATAAATAATATAATTATCAGTTGTTACAAGCACTGGATTTGGCAGTGCAATGTCTTTGGTCCCAGTTTTGATTGATTGTGGTGAAGTCCAATATCTCAGTTTCTCTGAAGGCTGAGCTGAGGCCAAAGTCTCAGTCCTTTAGCAATGCTTGTTCTCATCTATAAAACTGAGAAAATTTATAAGTGATAAAACAAATACCCTGGGAGGTGTTCTGTGACCAAAAGAACCTAGCTTGTAAGTGGTGACCCAGGGTCAGATAACTTCTGGATGCCCCCAGCTTAGCAGGGTCTCTCAGTCTGGACTGCTGCCATGGCACAAGAAAAAGTGCATGTTAGGAAAGAGGCAACTTTGTGCTAAACTATTAGAAATAGTGTTTATACCCCTGACTGTCTAGAGCAAAGAAAAACCTTTGGTGTTGTCACCACAGCAGACTAGATTATTACTTTATTTTTTTAATTACTTTAGGCTTTTTCTAGTATTTTATTTTCCCCAAAAGACAATGGCTTCCTCTCACCAGAGAGCTCAGTATGTTAGAGCATCACACCCATACAGTGATGTCATAGGTTTGATCCTGGGTCAGGGCACATACAGAAACAGATTGGTGTTTCTGACTATCTGTCGGTCTCCCCCCCTTTCTTTCTCTAACATTAATAATTAAAAATTTTTTTTAAATGTAAAAAATGACAATGGCTTTTTTTGTTGTTGTTGCAGCTTAAATTGTATGGAGGAATGAATTATTTTTTTCAAAATAGCATCCCAAGAAAAAAAAACACTGATAAGGTTGTAAAGTACCATATTTGCCCATATATAAGGTGTCTCCATGTATAAAATGCACCTTAATTTTGGGGCCCAAATTTTGAGAAAAAGATAACAAATGTGAATAAGCAGGAAATTAAAATAAAAAACCTGCAAGCACTCTATAAGATGCACCCACTTTTAGAACCCAAATTTTTCAAAAAAGGATGAGTCTTATACATGGGGAAATATGGTATACACCCTCCAGATGTCTCTGTGAACATTTTTCTTTTACTTTCTCTGGATTTAATTTACTATCCTGGTTCTTAGTATGGGTGAAAAGGCTGTGTATTTTCTGTTTTTTTTCCCCTAAAATTTATTTATCACTACATTTTGCCATAGGTTTTCTTATGTAGTTTTAATTTTCATTAATTTTAAAGTATTTTGTAGCTTGAATTGTTGATTTTGAGGGGGGGTTATCTAGGAGTAAATTTCTTAACTTAAAAAAGTAAGAGTTTTCTAGTTAGTTTCTATTACTGATTTCTAGATTAAGTGTAATGACAAGAAAACATGCTTTATATTATTTCTATGGTTTGAAGGTGGTTGAAACTTGCTTGAAAGAATGTACAGCATGATCTCTTGTAAATGTTTTTGAAGCGCTCTTTTCTGCTGCCACCTCGTGTGCATCTTGAGAATAACAGCTAGGTAAAAGTTACCAGAAAGTTTTTTTCTCTGCTGCTATCTGGGTGCATGTAGCCAGAAACTGTCAACCTACTTCTGCATCATGGATGTGTCTTTTCCCATTTATTCACTTTGAATTTCGTTGCACGCTTCTGTTTTAGGCATGGCATGGGGAAGAAATGATGAGAGGTGGGGAAACGAGGCATGCGGATGACCTGAGGTGCAGACAGGGTGGGGTAGGGTGAACAACATAAGGCAAGGACTGAGTGGGGCAGGGGACTGGGCGTGGCTGCGAAGGGCGGGAAAGGCTAGGAACCTGCAGGTTGTGTAATGCACAAATTGGGGCGGGGCAGGACGTGGGACTGGGCGGGGCATGGGGCGGGCATGGTGTGGGGCATGAACTGCGAGGGGCAAGGATGGCGGAAGTGGGGCGGATGTCACGGAGCTGTACAGGGCAGGGTAGATGGCAATGTGATGAAGAGGCAGGTGGAACACCACAGAGCAGGGTAGACAGTGAGGGGCGGGGGCAGTATGAGGTGGGGACGGAACAGGGCCTGGACTTCTAGGGCAGGACACTTACCTGTGGTGGGGTCAGTCCCTGGAAAGGAGTTGCATCCTCTCCTAGGAGCTTCCTCCCTGGAGAGGGTCTTCATTTTTGGATTTGGTGACCAAATGAGGGGCCGTCCCTCTGTAGAGTGTCTCTTCTTCCATGGAGGGGTGACATGTCCCTGGAGATGTTTAGTGAGGAGAGAAAGCCTCCCTCCCACACTGGAATCTCCCTTGTCAACTTAAGCAATGTCCAGGCCTGTAGAATATTTATGAGTTTATTTTAGCCAAACTCATGACAATTGCTAGTAATCAAACTCTCAGCAGATTTGAAAATATGATATGAAAAATGGCGTTTAGCCCAGTATTTTGTGATAGATATATGAATTTACCAGATCTTCCAACTGCCCTTTGGTTGTTTCTCCTGGCTGCCTGACCTCACCCTTACATACTGGACAGTTGCCCCTGAGGCAGAAGAGTTCCAGGAAGCCGAAATCCTAAAAATGCCGAAGGGAACATACCAGAACTTCTGACTCAATACTTGCTCAAGGCTCTTCCAAACCCTATAATATTCACCTCATAGTCTGTACCAGTGCTCTTCTCCCCAGAGTAGTGCATGGCGGGGTTCCTCTCTTTCTTTCAATAAAGCCAGTTACTCTGGTCTTTTCAGACTCCAATGAATTCTTATATTTGGTGCAGAAACCCAGGATGGGATACTGGTTTCCTGGATGATTCCTCTTTGCCAACCACAATTACAATCAGAGAAGCAATGGGCAGTGGCAGCTCATCCCAGGCTTACTCCCTGATTCTCTTTGGACATGTAATAGTAGGTTGATTGGCCAACAATCTGACCCTGTCCCAAACCCTTGCTGAACCAGAATGTAAGGAGTTTTCTTCCTTCCCCTTCCCTGGTCAGCTTATCTTTTCCACAAAAGTTTTCTCTGGTCAGATGGTTTCTCTGACACTTCTCAGCTTTTAAGGTGATTGACTTTCACTCTCAGTAGACTGCTCAGAAAGACTAGGCGCCTAGCCAAACCTCTCCACTCTCTCTCTTGGAGCTCCCTGACAGGTGGTGACAACCTCTACCAGGGAAGACTTCCCCACACGGAGATATTCTTCTCTTGGGACAGTGAAAAAAGTTTGAAATGACTCCTCTTGCTCACCTCTCTCCACTGTGAGCTCTTCAGAGTTTAAGCCTTCTGACTAGACCCCTCTAGGATGTCTCATAAAAAACCTCACTAAGTTGGGCCTCTCTGACCTTAAGCCAAAAAATCCTCATTTTTTTCTCTAACACAGCATGGCCATAATACAAATTAGACAATGACTCCCATTAGCCTGAAAAATGGGACATTCAATTACAATATTCTAAGAGATCTTGACAATTTCTGCCACCGGACTAGAAAGGCCTCAGAAATTCCTTACATACAGGCTTTTTTCTCCCTTCGCTTCTGTCCTTAATCTCTGTGCTGCATGTTCTACATGGCGACCATTTTTGGCAAAGAAACCTCACCTAAAACCTGCGCTCCTAATCTTTCCTTCTCCATGGACTCCCAACTCTCTCCACCTCCTGCCTGACCCCAGGGGGAGCCACTCTTTTGGGACTCCTCTCTGGTCCCTCTGCAGACCTCTGCCACTGGAGTCTCTTCCCTCCAGAAAGCCTCCTCTCTTTGCAAAATCCTGTTTCTTATTCACTTGCAAATACCAATCTCTCTTTCACCTCCTCTTCTGGCCTGGGGCCCCTCCTTTCTCCACTGTGTTCTTAAACCCCTCCTTTCTTCTTACAGATGGGTGGCTCTGTCTCTTTTTCTTGTTTGACCCATTCTCCCTTCCCCACCGACTTTGGCTGTATCTTACACGTCCTCCCACCCCAAGGGCTTCGGCTGTCTCTCCCCCCTCCCCACCAGCTTTGGCTGTATCTTACCCATTCCCCCCTCCCCACAGGCACCTATGCCTTCCTCCACCTCATCCTCTCACTTCTCCTCAGAGCTCTACATCTTTTTGACTCCTCTGACTATGTGGTGCCACCACCAGCACTTTAATCTCCTCCCTTTACTCCTGCAAATTCTGACACTTCTTCTTTCCATCCAGCTGTTCATGCTGTCCATTCTTCTTCTTTCTCTCTTCCTCTCCTCTATGCTGAGAACTCCTTTCCATCTCAAAAAAATTAAAAAGGCAGAGTTGTCTATTACGTTGTATGAAGAAGTAATCTGTTTGTCTCTTTGTCAGAAAATATCTCTAGTATAATTTTAATTGAAACAAGTAAAGCATGCTTATTTAAATTTCTTAATTTATAATGTATATGTGAAGTCTCTGTTTAATGTGTAACTGTGTCTGTTTCTTAGGTCTTAAACCAATAGTTACCCGCCTCTTAAATCAAGGCTTACTCATCCCCATAGTCTCTCCCTGCAATACCCCCACCACCTGCAGTCGCACCTTAGATCGAACTCAAACCCTTCGTAGTCTCCAACCACCTACCACTACAAATCAAATCCTTTCTTTCCTCAGTGTAATAGGCTTCTTTAGACACTGGATTCTCAATTTTGCTCTCTTAGTCAAGGCCCTCAATAAGATAATCTGAGCGTGCCTTTTAAGGTCTATAATGGCCAAGGGAGTAACAGAAAAGGCAAATAAGTCCTAAAGGATTTCAGGAAATACCAGCTTTTGGCATATGATGTTAAAGGCTCCAGTGCCCTAAAGGGCTTCATAGGATTCCATCAGAATCCTGCTTCAAGAGTGGAAAGAAAGGTCATTGAACTAAAGCCTGCCTAGCTTTCTGGCCCCAAGATGGGACACATCTTTGCTGTGGAAAGAGGTACTCTAAAAGGTAAGGTGCCCCCTTGTTTCATGGAGGGAGGGTTTAGCCTCTTCTGGCCCTGCTCCAGCTACCTATGACCTGACCTTGTCCAGCATGCTGGGAATTACCACTGAAGGCACAAGGATGTTGTTCATGAGCCTTATGTATTTCTTCCAAGTAGCAGATAAACTGATCTCATTTTTTTTGTAAACACAAGGGCCATCTACTATACCTTGCCTAAATATTTGAGTTTTCTTTATCCCTCAAAGATCTCTACTGTGGGTATTGACAGTCTGGTTTTGTTGCTTTATTTAATGTATAGTATCTCCTTTATTCCTCTTATCTCACTGCTCCATGCCTATTTTAGCTGGGACCCGCTGCTAATTCCAGCTAGAAGCAATAGTCACTAGGAGTTAATCTCTAGCTGCAAAGTGTACAAATGTAACCACCCTTTCCCTAAGTACTTGCAGGATTTACAGGTTACTCAGCAGGTTGTTGAAAGACTGTCCAAGAGGCACTTCCAGCATTACATCACACAAGGACTGACTTTCACGTGGACAGGTCCACACACCAGGATCCTGAAAATTCCCACTGCTGCTAATGTAGAAAAACAGCATGCATTACTCCAACCAGAAACCGGAAGCTGGTTGGTCTACATATGGTGAATATATGAAGAAACTAAGGACTCTTTTAATCAGACTTTGGGAAAAGGAAACTATAGTAAAAAAAAGTCAACTTAATTGTCACGAAGGTTAAAAATGTTTAAATCAAGAGTTCTAACTAGAAAGGAATTGTATGGTTTTGATAATAGAAGGTATAAGGTATGAAAATAGTTTTGAAAGAAAAAGCAAATTGTTATGAAAACCAGTTATTTCTGAATAAGAAAGTTTATGAAAGTTGAAGGTTTATATAAGTTGTAGAAGATTTGTGCAGGTTGTAGAAAGTTTGTACCAAGAAAAAAGTATTTGAACAGTCAGAAATCTGGTTTTCGAAGAATGTTTAATTAGTCACCCCAGTTAACAATCCTCTAATCTCCCCACTTATTGGGATAGCTCTTTCCTCCACCCTGACCATCTGGAGCTCAGAAACAGAGAAACAAAACTGACCCCTTGTCCTTCTATTCTCTATTCACCTCTCAGCCTGCCTCACCCAATCAGGGACTTTCTACTTGTGTGGGACCAACACCTATATGTGTCTTCCTACTAATTGGACAGAAACCTGTACCCTAATCTATCTCACCCCAATTATCAACCTAATCCCACCCCAACAGCTTCTTCCAATTCCTAGTACACTACCCATCAATCTGAGAACCAAACGAGCTATACAGGTGATTCCTCCTCTTGTTGCTTTAAGAATTTCTATAAAAATAGGTCTAGGGGCAGGGGCACTGGTCACTACTTTGTTTTATTCTCTCTCTCTCTCTCTCTCTGAAGCCCAGTGAATTCATAAAAGAAAACCTGAGTCATGGAATCAGTGGTTTCACACAAACTGGGTGTCTTGACTGTTGCCTTTTAATGGTCCACTCATTCTCCTATTTATTTTTCTAATTTTTGGACCCTGCCTCTTATGTTGGTTCACTACTTTCTACAGAACCACATGCAGACCTTTTCCAATCAGAAAATTGGAAAAATTTACCTAACCCTACACAACAACCCTAAAACCTGCCTTCACAAAACAAAAAAATCTGAAACCCTATATCAGCAAATCTATAAATTAACCCCTACTTTGAACAATAGTAAAAAAAATCCTTGTTCTTGATGCTAGCACCAATTATAAGACCAATCCTAATTTTTGCCTAATTTTACTTCTTGCCCCCCCCTTTTTTTATCAAGTTCTGCAGGCCCAAATGGGAGAAATCTCCAGAATTACCTACAATCAAATGCTTTTACAACCCATACTCCAACTGCCCCAGGGAGAGGTCCATGAAGGAGGCTTCTGACTGGAGCAAGAAGTAGCTCCAGAAGATAGCTGGTCCAAGACAAACCTCCTTTTTGAACCTCATACACTTTTCTTCCCCCCACCTCTTTTCCTTTTTATCATACCACAGAGTTGAGAAATGATAGATATATGAATTTACTAAAACTTCCAACTGCCCTTTAGTTGTTCTGCCTGGCTACATGACCTCACCCTGAGTTACTGGACAATCGCCCCTGAGGCAGAAGAGTTCCAGGATGCTGGCCAACAGCCTCAAGGAGAAGCATTCCATGAAGTCAAAACTGTAAAACCACAGAAGGGAACATACTAGAACGTCTGACTCAATACTTGCTTAAGACTCTCCCAACCCTATAAAATTAACCTTGATAGTCTGGTACCAGTGCCCTTCTCCTCAGAAAAGTGCCTGGAAGGGTTCCTTTCTTTCTTTCAATAAAGCCTGTTACTCTGGTCTTTTATGGATTCTTACATTTTGTACATCAGAATCGAAGTTAAAAAGGGGAGTTAAGTGAAATTGATTTGTGATAGATTAGGGAGGCTGAGAATGAGAATGCAAAAGTCAGAAATCTGTGGCACTGATTAAAAGTAAAAATGTATATACTCAAATTTTTTTTATGTGGGCAGGAATAAGATAGCTAACAAGGACCATGATAATAACAACAATGGGGGTGGTTGGCTTCTGCTCTGCTGATATGCTGGCTCTGAGGAGTGCAGAAAAAATTACCCTTATATTTCAAAGACATGCTATTGTCAGATAGGATAGACAGGCATCAGGTCAGGAAAAGGGGATGGGAAACAGTGGGGGTTTTATCTCATCCACTGAGGGAAGAGTGGGTCAGCAGTCACACTGTCTGCCAGAACAAAATCACCAAATTTTCAAACAGCCTTGAAATACTGTATGTTAGAGTATCAGTGAAAGGCAACCTTGGAAGTTACAGTTAAAAAGTATATGATCTATAAGACCCCAACAGGTAGCGGTGCTCAGACAAGCTGAGTTGCCCACTTGTGTCTTGTGCCAAGTGCACAGCTTTGCTTAATAAACTGCTTGCTTTGCTTGAACACTGCACCCTGTCTCTCACCTGAATTCTTTCTCAGCTGAGAAGCCTCCTTCAACCTGATTTTTCTCTGCTGCCATTATTAGGTCCATTATTGTAGATGCAAAAGACAACAGACAGGCTTACATAAAGTAAGCCTTTGACCTTTGTTAGAGAAAAATACCTCTCTATACATGAGTACCCACCACAAACTGCTTGCTTTTAGTTAGAAAGTTTTAATTTCAAACCATCCTGTGTGGTTATTTTAGGTCTATGAGTTTGTAAGGCTGCTATGCAAGCCTCCCCAGAGCTTGTCAGGTTCAGCATGTGGCCCCTTTTTTGTCCACATCCTCCTCAGAAGATGCTGGCTTCCTAGAGAAGTGCTCCCCTGTCACAGTAGATCCCAAGCTTTACATAGATCAGGGATCCCTGATTCGACTTCCCCATGAAGTGTGACACTCCTGCTTAACAGCAAGGCTGGGAGCCTCTTTGAAATTAATCTTGAGGTGGCTATGTGGGTTCTACTTAGTGGTACTAAGACCAATCACCACCAGAGGAAACACATGAGCAACACACAAGTTAATTGTAAGAATCACACAGGCAGTTCATTACTCACAGATCATATGGCATACCTGTGTACAGCTTACTGGGGCACCATCAGCATGCTTGTCAACTGTCCTTGTTTAGAGCAGTCAGCATAAAGACTCCACATTCAGTGTTGGAGTCTGTTCGACTAACTGAAGCTGGGGACCCATTGGCTTTAGTACCCTTTCTGGCATACACCTTCTAACAGGTGTTAATCTCTGGATTATCACATTAAGCCACTTTTGGGAATTTTCTTGCAGGAAGCTTTTATTTTTTGTTCATCTACAGAATTGTCACATTAAGCCACATTTAGGAAATTCCTTGCAGAGAGCTCTTTTTATCTATATATAATTTCACACACACTAACTGGGCCCTGAGCTAAGGGCATGGTCTTACCTATCATATCCCTATACACTAGATTAGCTCCCACCCAGAGGGTGTAGCTATTCACTTACCTCAGTAGCTTTTAATATATATCTTCTATAGTTTCTATATTTCTATGTATTTAATTACTATAACATTATATTACTGTAACATTCTTCCCCTTGATCCTGGTGAGCTAAAAGTTTTTCTGGATTCTTATGCTTATTCAGTAATGCTTGTTGTGTTCGTGTTGGCAGGAAGGTAGATATGGATGGGGTAAGAGAGAGAAGAGAGTTGGACACTATATTTTATGGAACTTGGAATGAGTGCTCCAGGGAGAAGCCTCAGGGTTCCATTTAGTCTAATCTGATAGAAGGCTCCAGTATTCATAGGCTTGATGGCACATTAGAGGAAACCATTGTGCCCTAAAAAGTCCATTGTCCCTTCAGCCCCCTGGTTCAGGTTTGGGAGGGGTTTCCCCAAGGCACTGTCACCAAGTGTTTTGAAGAAGCTAGAGGAAAATGGTTCTATTGTAGGAGAGGTAGCATGGGAGTCAAAAGTGGGTGGAAAACTCTGGTAGGTGCAGACCTGAGATGGTTTACAGCAGAAGGAAGTTTGTCCAGCCCAAAAATACAAACACGGTCCTAACAGAGATCTGGGCTTTTTGTTTGTTTGTTTGTTTGCTGTTTCTTCTACCTTTCTCCTGAGTGAAAAGTGTGAGGCACATTGCAGATTTATTACTCAATTTTTCCTAGGATTTTAATTATTTCATTGATTTGAGAGAGAGAGAGAGAGAGAGAGAAGCATGCTCATTGCTCCACTTAGTTGTTCCATTTAGTTAGGTGCTCATTGGTTGTTCCTTTTAAGTGCCAACAATGGGGCTCACACCTGTCACATTGGTGTTTGGTACAATGCCATATGCACTGAGCTACATGGCCAGTGCCCCATAGGTTTTTTTAAATGTAGTATTTTAATCATTCATTTGAAGTTATTTTATATTTCCAATTGTGATGTGTTTGGGGGGGTTATTTAGATAATGTCATGTATTCCTTAAAGCATAAGGAGCTCATGTGTCTCTTTTATTAATATTTTTAGCCAGACCAGGCAGTGGCACAGTGGATAGAGCATCGTACTGAAATGCAGAAGACCCAGGTTTTAAACCCTGAGGTCCCCAGCTTGAGTGCAGGCTCATCTGGCTTGAGCAGGAGCTTAGCAGCTTGAGTGCAGGATCACTGGCTTGAGCGTGGAATTATAGACATGACCCCATGATTGCTGGCTTGAGCCCAATGGTCACTGACTTGAAGCCCAAGGTCTCTGGCTTGAGCAAGGGGTCACTCACTTTGATGTAGGCCCCCACTTAAGGCCCATAAGGGAAAGTGATCAATGAACAACTAAGGAGCTGCAATGATGAATTGATGCTTCTTATCTCTCTCCCTTTCTGTCTGCCTGTCCCTCTCTGTCTCTCTCTCACCCTATACTTTAGGTTAATGGCTCTGAAAACCAAACACACATTTTATATATTTTTAAACCTGAAAGCTGGTTGGATATTGCTTTCTGTTGCTTTGTGGTCCCTTTTCAATATGTTTGAAGTGTGCTACTCTGTTGTCACTCTGTGCCCATGGTAGTTTTAGAAAAGAACTTAAGTACAATCACCTTTGTGTTAACATGAAGACTCCAAGGAACAGCTTGTTGACACCTTACCTTATTTCTTGAGTTTAATAGGTTTTGTGTTTCCCAACAAAAAGTAATCTGTCAGGTTTGTTACATGTTTTCAAATTAGCTGCATGTTATCCATGTCACTTTTTTTATGAACTGAGAAGCAGGGGGGAGGCAGACAGATAGACTCCTGCATGTGCCCAACCGAGATCTAACTGGCATGCCCACTGGGGGCCAATGCTCTGCTCATCTGGGGTGTTGCTCGGCTGCAACCAGAGCCATTCTAGCACCTTAACTGGAGGCCATGGAGCTGTCCTCAGAAGCCAGGCCACCTCTGCTCCAATGGAGCCTTGGCTGCTAGAAGGGAAGAGACAGATAGAAAGTAAGGATAAGGAAAAGGGTGGAGAAGGAGATGGGCATTTCTCCTGTGTGTCCTGAATGAAAATTGAATCCAGGATTTCCACATGCCCGGTTAACACTCTCCTTCTGAGCCAACTGGCTAGGGTCTGTCCATGTCACCTTTAAGAATCCAAAATTCTGGCCTGACCAGGTGGTGGCACAGTGGATAGAGTGTCAAACTGGGATGCTGAGGATTCAGGTTTGAGACCTTGAGTTCGCCAACTGAGCAGCGGGCTCATCTGGTTTGAGCAAAGCTCACTAGCTTGGACCAAAGGTTGCCAGCTCGAGCAAGGGGTCACTTGCTCTGCTGAAGGCCTACGGTCAAGGCACATATGAGAAAGCAATCAATAAACAACTAAGGTGTCACAATGAAAAAACTGATGATTGATGCTTCTCATCTCTCTCCATTCCTGTCTGTCTGTCCCTCTCTCTGAATCTGTCTATAAAAAAAAGTAAAAAAAAAAGAATCCAAGACTCTGGCCTGACCTGTGGTGGCACAGTGAATAAAGTATAGATTTGAAACATTGAGGTTGCTGGTTTAAAACTTTAGAGTTGCCGGGTAAAGGCACACATGGGAGGCAACTACTCTGAGGTGATGCTTTCTACTTTCCTCCTTTTCTCTCTGTCTCCTCACATTTCTCTATAATCAATCTATAACATTTTTTCCCAAAAATCTAAAACTCTGTTAGTAAGTTTTTTGAAATATCCTATATATACAATATAACCTCATTGTCTTATATTCTTAGGTAGTGTGAATTTCCCTTGAGCATGTATTATATGTTTAATATCTTGTGTCCATCTCATTATTTCACCTGATTATTTGCCCAGCTGCTACAACTTTCAAAGTATGAGGATATTTTTAAATTTCATCACCCAAAGTGTCGATGAGTTGTCTTGTGACATGAATGGCTGGGGCACTAACTCCTGGAGAGTCCTGCAGCTGAGATCATGGACATGTGTCAGCTAAGGGTAAGCATTGTTTCTGTTTCCTCTGTCAGTTACTCGGTTTATTTTGGGGGTTTGGTAGAATGTGGTAGTGCTGTGAGTTATGTTCTCTCTTCTACATTTACATTGGTAGTGAAATATATATTTTAGCTTCCTTGTTGAACTTAGGGAGCTATGAGATTTCCTTTATGGAGTACTGGCTGTGTTTGCATTGTAAGTATCAGATGCAGCTCCTGCATCTGTCATGCAGCAAGTGCGGTCAGGCACTTGGTTCCATGTCTGAAGTTTGGTTATGGGGTCTTGGTTAAACATCAGGAGTCTGTCTCAAGGGTCTGTGGCCAAATCTGTATTCTGTTGTGCATCAGGGGTCTGAGGTTCCTTTCCTGTAGCCTCATATCTGAGTTTTAGTGTGGGGCCCATGAGGAGCTACAGTTTTAGAACATGACTTATAAACTCTGGTGTCTAAGGCACTGTGTCAGTTTCTGGCATTGGTGTTTTCTAGTCTCAGTTGGTTCTGTGGACCAGTGTTTGGAGTTCAGTGTCAAGTTTTCTTTTTGGTTTGAAAGTTGGTCCAATGCTCAGCTTCACTTATCTAGAGTCCTTGGGGTCCTGATTCTGTCTGAGGTCTCTGTGTTCAGTAACGGTTGTTATCTTCACATTGGCAGGAAAGGAGATACTGATGGGGAAAGAGAGCAAAGCAAATTGGAGATTCTAGTCTATAAAACAGAATATGTGGGCTCTGGCCACTTGGCTCAGTGGTAGAGCATTGGCTCTATGTATGAAAGTCCTGCATTTGATTCCCAGCCAGGGTACACAGGAGAAGTGCCCATCTGCTTCTCCACCCTTCCCTCTTTTTTTTCTCACTATCTCGCTCTTCCCCTACAACAGAAGAGGCTCCAATGGAGCAAAATTGGCCTGAGTCCTGAGGATGGCTCCTGTTGCAATGGTGCAATGCCACAGATGAGCAGAGCATCGCCCCCTAGTGGCCTTGTTAGGTAGATCCTGGTCAGCGGCATATGGGAGTCTGTTTCTCTGCCTCCTGGTTTTAACATCAGAAACATACAAACAAAAATATACAAACAAAAAATGGAATTGGTGTTTCAGGGTGAAGCCTCAGGGTTTTAGTTAGTCTAATCTGATGGAAGGCTCCAGTATTCATAGGTTTGATGGTACATTAGAGAAATCCATTTTATCCTGAAAAGTCCATTGTCCCCTCAGCCCTCTGACTCAGGATTGGGAGGAGTTTTCTTAAGGCACTACCAGCCAGCTGAGAGGGGAAGAAAGATAAAAAAGGTTCCATTGTCCTGGGCTTGCCTGGTCAAGGCACATATGGGAGTTGATGCTTTCTGCTCCTCCCCCCTTCTCTCTCTCTCTCTCTCTTTCTCTCCCTCTCTCTCTCCCCTCTCTATAATGAATAAATAAAAAATCTTTAAAAAAAGGTTCCATTGTAGGAGAGGCACTACTTAAAAAAAATGGATGGGAAACACTGAGGTTCAGAATCCAGAGTGTTTATGGTCAAGAAATATTACCCCTCCCAGCTAAGAATAGAAACATGGTCCTATTAGAAATCTGGGCCTTTTTTTGGTCATTTTATTCTGCCCTCCTGCTGAGAGAAACACAGTGGCCACGATGTGGATTCATCACTGTACTTTTTATTGGTTTTCCAAATTTATCCATTCACTTGAGACACACAGAGAGAAGCATTCAATCATTGCTCCACTTAGTTGTTCCATTTAGTTATATGCTTATTGGTTGTTCCCTTTAGGTGACAACAGTGGGGCTCACACCATTAACCTTGGGATTTGGGAAAATGGCATCTGTACTGAACTACATGGCCAGTGCCCCATAGGGTTTTTTTAAATGTAGTATTTTAATTATCATTCAATTGAAGATATTTTAAATTTCCAATTGTGATGCATTTGATGTGTTATTTAGAAAATGTCATTTATACCTTAAATTATAAGGAGCTCATAGGTCTCTGTCATTAATGTTTTTTAGGTTCATGGCCATGACAGCAAGACATACAATTTATGTTCTTTTAAACCATGAAGCTTGTTTTCTGTTGCTTCATGGTCTCTTTAAATAGTGGAAGTGTGCTTCTCTGTCACCTTGTGCACATGCCAGGTTCAGAAGAAAACTTAAGTACATGTACCTTAGTGTGAGACATAAAGACTGCAAGGACCAGCTTACTGACCCAATTTGTGTACAATAAGTTTTGGGGTTTCCCAACAAAAAGTAATCTGTGAGATGTGCCACATGTTCTCAAATTAGCTGCATGTTATCCATGTCACCTTTGTGAATACAAGATTCTGGCCTGACCTGTCGTGGTGCAGTGGATAGAGCATCAAATTGGAATGCTGGGGTTGCCAGTTTGAAACTCGAGGTTTCCTGGGTCAAGGCACTTATGAGAGGCAAATCCTCTGAGGTGATGTTTCCACTTCTTTATGTTTTCTCTCTCTCTCTCTCTCTCTCTCTCTCTCTCTCTTCTGTCTTTTTCTAAGATCAATGAATACATTTTTTTCCAAAAAATATTACATTCTGTTATTCAGTTTTTGAAGTGTACTTTTTTGTTGTTTCTTACAAAAATAGAGAGAGTCAGAGAGAGGAATAGATAGGAACAGACAGACAGAAACAGAGAGAGATGAGAAACATCAATCATCAGTTTTTTGTTGTGATACCTTAGTTGTTCATTGATTGCTTTCTCATATGTGCCTTGATCGTGGGACTTCAGCAGACTGAGTAACATCTTGCTAAACCAGCAACCTTGGGTAAAAGCTGGTGACCTTTGCTCAAACCAGATGAGCTTGTGCTCAAGCTTATGACCTTGGGTACTCAAACCTGGGTCCTCTGCATCCCAGTCTGATGCTCTATCCACTGCACCACCACCTGGTCAGGTGTTTTTGCAGTTTTCTATACACCCAGTATAAGCTCATTGTCTTCTATTTTTGGGAATATCAGTTCCCCTTGAGCCTTTATTATACATTGAATATCCCTTGTTCAATGTATTATTTTACTTAGTTATTAGCCCAGCTGCTAGAACTTTCAAAGTATGAGAATATTTTTAAATTTCATCACCCACAGTGTCAATGAGTTGGCCTGACATAACTGGCTGGGGCAGTAAGTCCTTGGGAGTCCTGCAGCTGAGATCATGGACATGTGTTGGCTAAGGGTAAGCATTATTACTATTCCCTCTGTCTGTTACTTGGTTTATTTTTTGGAAGTTTATTAGAATGTGGTAGGGCTTCTAGTGATGTTTCTTTATTCTACATTTACACTGGTAATAAAATACATTTTGAAGCTCACTGCTTGAGCTTAGGGAGTCATGAGATGTCCTTTATAGAGTCCTGCCTCTGTTTGCATTGTGAGTATCAGGTTCAGCTCCTGCATCTGTCATTTTGCAGGTGAGGTTTGTTGTTTGGCTCCTTGTCTGAAGTTTGGTTATAGGGTTGTGTACAGATCAGGAGTCTGTCTCCAGACTTTGTTGTTGAATCTGTATTCTGCTGTGCACCTAGGGACCCCTTGCATGTAACCTCATTTCTGTGTTCCAGTGTGGGGCCACAAGCAACTCCAGTTCTAGGACATGTTGTATGGACTCTGGTGTTCAAGGTGCTGTGTCAGTGTATGGCACTGTTGTGTCCTAGACTTGGTTGGGTCTGTAGAGCAGTGTTTGGTGTTCAGTGCTGAGTCTCCTTTTTCATTAGGCAGTTGGTCCATTGCTCAGTTTGAGTTGTCTATGGTCCATGGGGCTCTGACTCGTCAAAGGACTCTGGTGTCTGTTCAGTAATGATGTTGTATGGGGAAACAGAGCAAAACTAATGGAGATTCTATTCTAGAAAACTCAGAATACTGCTCTAGGGAGAATTCTCAAGGTTCCATTTAGTCATATTTGATAGAATGCTCCCATATTTGTAGGCTTGATGGCACATTAGAGTACTCCATTGTGTTCTGAGATGTCCATCATCCCATCAGCCCTCTGCTTCAGGTTTGGGAGATTTTCCAAGGCACTGCTGGTCATGTTTCAGGAAAGTCATAGAAAAAATGGTTCCAGTGTAGAAGAGGCACTATGGGAGGCAGAAATGGGCAGGAAACACTGTGAGGTGCAGAATTAGATTGTTGATGTTAAAAAAGTAGTCCTTTCTAGGTGAAAAATAGAAATATGGTTCAAAGAGATATCTGTGTTTTTTAGTTTTTCTCTTTTGTTTTTTTGCCTTTCTGTTGAGAGAAATGCACTAGGCATGTTGCAGGTCTATCACAGATATTTGCTTTAAATTTTTATATTTCTAATTGACTTGAGAAAGAGAGAGAAGCATAAAATTATTTCTTGGTCACTTCTCTTAGGTGCTGAGACCTGTGACAAAACCCAAAACCTTGGCACACAGGGGGACACTCCATGCACTAAGCCATCTGTTCAGGGCACCATAGGTTTTTTAAAATTATTCTCCTTCAGTAGATAAAATTATTTTAGAATTCTAATTACCATGTATGTTACAGGTTATTTAAAATTGTATTTTATAACTGTAAGTAAAAGGACTTCCTGGTTTATCTGTTAATAAGGATTTCAAGGTCAGCGGTCTTGAGAGGTGGAAACAGGTTATATAATTTCAAATCTTTCAAAGTTTGTTGTCACTTGCTTTATAGTGCAATATGGTCCCTTTTAAATGTGTCCTCAGTCTGTGTCTCTGCTGTTAGGCTGTGTGCATTTTTGGAAAACACCTTGGTGGCAGTTAAGGAGAAACAGGGGTGGGTACAGTGCATTATCTGTCAGTGGTTGTATTGCAGGAATCAAGGCAAGACAAAAACGCTCAGAAAACTTGATGAAAGAAGTAGAATATTTGTAGCTGGTGGAGCAGCATGATCCCCAAAGAGGAAATCAAACACGTGCTCCACAAAGTTAGATTTCTTACATCTTATATACCTTTTACAGAATACAAGTATTCATGCAATGGGCTCGTGATCCCTTTGTCTAGAGGTACATGTCACTCTCATGACTCCAAAATGGGAGGGTGAATTTAGGTGGAATCAGAGGATAAGTGTTGAAATTTTTAATTAAGGTATGTAAACATGGTTTCTTAAAAGCTTTTAAGAAAAGAAAAAGGGGTTTTCAGATAAGTTCTATCTTTCTTGCTCTGTGAAGCAAGTGGTCCCAGGCACCTTTTCAGAGAACTATAGAAAGTAGTTAATCTCGAACTGTCTGACTCAGTTACCCATGCAGGCTCTCTTCTCTTGCATTCTTCTTGTTTTTTTTTCTCCTCAATGAAGAGGGGTCCTGCCCCTCCTTCTTCAGTTGATCCACTTACCTGCTTATGTTAACTAAGTTTTCTCTCTACTGGTTTTCTTTTTTTGTGGTAATCTATTGGTTCTGAAAGAGGTATTTTCTATCTTTAAATGAGAGAGTTGGATGAAATCCATGGTTATGCCCTGGCCAGGAAGCTCAGTTAGAGTGTCATTCTGATACACCAAAGTTATAGGCTGAATTCTTAGTCAGGGGACATCTAAGAATTAATGAATACATGAGAACATTGGTACTCTCATATTTAAACTTTAGCAGTTCTAATAGATGTGAGTGCCATAATATAGTAGTCTGAATTTGCCATTTTCTAATCATATATCAGGCAGAGCTTATTTTTACAAGGTTAGGTACTTGGTCTTGTCAAATAAGAAACATAAAAACTGGGAGTTTTTAGGGAGTTTATCTGAGCCAAAATGACTCCAAATTTTTGAAATGAAGATCTCCAATCCTGCACACTGATCATGTAGCAATTTCTGTTTTATTTATTTTTAACATCTATTTTGGAGAGTGGAGATAGAGAGAGAAGGGGGATGAGCAGGAAGCAACAACTTCCATATATGCCTTGATCTGGAGAGTTTATTCTTTTTAATTTATTTTTTTAAAGATTTTATTGCATTCATTTTAGAGAGGAGAGAGAGAGAGAGAAAGGGGAGGAGCAGGAAGCATCAACTCCCATATGTGCCTTGACCAGGCAAGCCCAGTGTTTTGAACCAGCAACCTCAGCATTCCAGGTTGATGCTTTATCCACTGCACCACCACAGGTCAGGCCTAATCATTTTATTTTATTTTATTCTATTCATGTTAGAGTGTGGAGACAGAAAACCAAAAATTTTTTTAGAGAGACAGAGAAAGAGACAGATAGTGACAAACAGGAAGGAAATGAGATAAGAAGCATTAATTCTTTGTTAGAGCACCTTAGTTGTTCATTGATTGCTCTCTCATATGTGCCTTGAGCAGGAGACTAAAGCACAAGTGACTCCTTGCTCAAGCCAGCAACGTTGAACTTCAAGACAGTGACCACAAAATCATATCTATGATTACATGCTCAAGCATGCAACCCTGCACTAAAGCTGCTGAACCTGTGCTCAAGCCAGCAACCTTGGCGTTTTGAACCTGGGTCATCTCCATCCCATTCCAATGCTCTATGCACTGCACCACTGCTTGCTCAGGCACCATTTCCATTTCATAGATTAAAAAACAGGCAAAGAGGAGTTGAGAATCCTGCCTTAGGTCACAAAGCTGGTGAAGGCAGAGCTTAGATTGAAACCCACTATGGAATGATCTAGAGTCCATGTGGTGTACACCATAAGATTCTCATTCTGAAGAAACAATGAGGAGAGAGTGAGGAAGACAAGCTGCCCAGTCTGAGCCAGAGACACGGACATGCACATATTCCTTCCTGGTTTTCACCAGGGACTACAGAGGTCAGAGAAAACCAGGACAGGAGCCAAGAAAAGCCAAGGGAGGAGGGTGGTGAGCCTACTAGGAGAGAAGCCTCTACTTCCCGGGAGTGAAGAAAATCCCTTTCCCTGGTGAGTCTGTCTCAAATCCCTCTTCCTGGGAAGTAACCTATGTAAATTGACTCCAGATTTCCATGTTTTTAGGGGTTGAGTTTCTGTGCTTGACAGTGTGAGTTCTCTGTGGCTCTCTGGGAACTCTCTGCTTTCAGTGATGGGGAGGGAAAGAATGAGGTATGTGGCCATCATAGTTTTATGAAGATTTATTAGAACAGGAGAATATTGGTGTTGACATTCCCATATCACTTGAGGAACTATTTGTCAAGCTCACCTTTTGTCATGAAAGTGAAGAAGTTGTTTAGTTACTTCTATACTAATTAAAATCATATGAGAATAAGGGGTCAGTAAACTTCCTATGAAGTCCTCTCAGAGCTGGGTTATGACCTGTGTAAGAGCTATGAATGTGGAGATGCAATTTAATGCTAATGATTCACTCACTCTCCTTGTAAACAAAGGGCTTCTTCCTTGAGTGTGTCCTCTGGAGTCTGAGGAGAGTTGACTTCTGTGAAAAACCTTGCTCACACTTGCTGCAACCGTAGCACTTCTACACTGAGTGTGTTCTATGGTGTCTGAAAAGATGTGACTTCTGTGAAAAGCATTGATTACATTTCCTGCAAACATAGGGCTTCTCCCCTGAGTGTATTCTCTGGTGTCTTAGGAGATCTGACTTTCGTGTAAAGCCTCGTTCACACTCCCTGAAAACATAGGGCTTCTCCCCTGAGTGTGTTCTCTGGTGTGTGAGGAGATGTGTCTTCCTTGAAAAGCCTCGATTACACTCCCTGCAAACATAGGGCTTCTCCCCTGAGTGTGTTCTCTGGTGTGTGAGGAGGGTTGATTTCAGTGAAAAGCCTTGCTCACACACCCTGCAAACATAGGGCTTCTCTCCTGAGTGTGTCCTCAGGTGTCTTAGAAGAACAGACTTCCATGTAAAGCGTCGCTCACACTCCCTGCAAACATATGGCTTCTCTCCTGAGTGTATTCTCTGGTGTGAGAGGAGAGTTGATTTCAGTGTAAAGCCTCGCTCACATTCCCTGCAAACATACGGCTTCTCTTCTAAGTGTGTTCTCTGGTGTAAGAGGAGATTTGATTTCAGTGAAAAGCCTCGTTCACACTCCCTGCAAACATAGGGCTTCTCCCCTGAGTGTATCTTCTGGTGTGTGAGGAGAGTTGATTTCAGTGAAAAGCCTCGCTCACACTCACTGCAAACATAGGGCTTCTCCCCTGAGTGTGTTCTCTGGTGTCTTAGGAGATTTGACTTTTGTGTAAAGCCTCGCTCACACTCCTTGCATACATAGGGTTTCTCCCCTGAGTGTGTTCTCTGGTGTATTAGAAGATTTGACTTTCGTGTAAACCCTTGTTCACACTCCCTGCAAACATAGGGCTTCTCCCCTGAGTGTGTTCTTTGGTGTGTAAGAAGATGTGACTTTTGTGTAAAGCCTCGCAAACACTCCCTGCAAACATAAGGCTTCTGCCCTGAGTGTGTTCTCTGGTGTCTGACGAGAGTTGACTTCTGTGAAAATCCTCGCTCACACTCCTTGCAAACATAGAGGTTCTTTCCAGAGTGTTTTCTCTGCTGTGTGAGAAGATGTGACTTCAGTGAAAAGACTTGTTCACACTCCCTGCAAACATCAGGCTTCTTCCCTGAGTGTATCCTCTGGTGTCTGAGGAGGTCTGACTTTTTTGAAAAGCCTTGTTTACACTGCCTGCAAATATAGTTCTTCTCATCTGAGTGGGACCCATCATCAAAGCCTTGCAAACAAGCTCCATACTTGATAGCTTCATTTGTCGACATTACTACTCTCATAGACAGTTTTTCTGTGTCCACTGAATTTACTTTCTGGCCTCTGCTTGGTGCTTTCTGTATCATTCTCTCTTGCTCACTAGAGCTTCCCACGTGTTCTTTTGGAGTTTTGAAAAAGGCCCTTGAAATCCTCCTCGGCCTGTTTTTTTAAATCAAATGTTTGGACTTTTCTTTGACCTTTTGACCTTTAGCTTTGTCATTCCCGTTGTGTGTATCAGTATGAGGCTGCTGCTGATTTTCTTCCTCTGGGTAGGGATCTTTTGATTGGAGGTGTTTTCTTGTAGATGTTCTGGGGAGAATATCAGAGGGGTGATTGCATCTCACATGTTGACTGAGGAGTTTCTGACAGGAGAATGCCCGAGAGAAGGAAGCACATGGGTGTATCTCTGGCTGTGGTTCTGCTGAAAGAGAAAATTTTGGTCAGGACAGATGTTGACAAGGCTGCCTGGGTCATATGTTTTGTTAAGACCTGTCCCAGGAGTCATTCTTGTGGGGTTGACAATGTATTCTCTCTCTCCCCCACAAAGTTTTTTTTACAATCTATTTTCTCTTTTGATTTTTATGTATACTATCTTCTTTAGAAATCCAGAAAGCCCATGCCAAGTTTTTATTCTATGCATTGCCAGATGAGGGACTGTCAAGTAGAATCAGAGGCTCTTTCACCCCTTGTATGATGGAACAATGCTGACATTTTCTATGTATATGTAGCTTTTAACAGAGTTCTTTATAAAGACCCCTGACTCCACTAGGAATTGCTTCCATCATAATTTTTGACAGATGATTAACTAACAATATGTCCTTTCTCAAGCTTCACATCAAATATTCATACTTGATTTTATTCAGTGTCAGCCCATTTCATATACAATGAAAAGTTCTTTTTCAAGATATTTCCCCAACCATAGTTTTTAAAAATTGATTCATCTTTTTGAGCAGAAAAGGAGGAGGAGGGAGAAGAAAAAGAGGAGGAAGAAGAGAAAGAGGAAAAAAAGAAGAAAAAAGAGAGAGGCATTTATTCATTGTTCTACCTAGACATTCATCATTGGTAATTTCTTGTATGTGCCCTACCACAGGCTCAACCTCGGTATTACAGGTTGCAGCTCTAAGCAACTGAGCTAACTAGCCAGGACCCACAATCATACTTCTTGCATGCCTGATTCTATCCCTCTCCAGCTAATCCATAATCCTCTCTCTCTTGGAGATAAAGTAATATCTGAGAGGATTCCCACTGAACTGTATTCTTCAAAAATTAACAAAGCAAATCTTAAAGAATAAGCCACCCTATAGGCAAGAACAGCACCATCATCCCACCTTACTCAGGAAAGTTTCCAGCATCTCAGCTCAGATCAGAGCACTGCATTCTAGGCTTCTGGGCATCTATTGAACCTCTGCTCTTACCCTATATGCTATACAGAGGTGGCCCTCAGAAAACAGGCCAATGCTTGTTTTCCCAGTGGATAGAGTGTTGGCCCGGCATGTGGACATTTTAGGTTTGAACTCTGGTCACTGCACACATGAAAAGTAACTATCTGCTTCTCTTCCCCTCCATCTCCCCTTTCTCTCTCTCTTTCTCTCCACAGCCAGTGGCTTGATTGGTTTGATCATCAGCTCGATAGTTCAGTTGGTTCAAGTGTTGACCTCAGGTGCTGAGGATAACTCAGCTAGTCTGAGCATGGACCTCAGACTGGGGTTGCTGGGTGGATCCTGGTTGGGGCACATTAAGAAATCTATCTTCTTCCTCTCACTTAAAAAATTAAATTTCTTAAATTTTTTCCATCTTCATAGAAAGTTATGGTTAGTGCTGTGTTAAAAATCTATGATATTCCTTGCTTATTGGTGAATGGCAGTTTATTATTTCACCTGGTGCCTGGGGAATGGCAGAAGCAGTGAACAAACAGTATCAAAAGGGCTTAGGAATTCATTGACTTCTCAAGAAATATTTGTCCTAGAGAGACCTGAAGATGGCAGCAGAGTTGGCAGATGCACAGACTCCCAGCTCACACCACCAAACTAGATTACAAATTAATTTAGGAACAGTCAGAGTGAAAAACCAAATCTGGACAACAAGAACAGTTTCAAATAAGCCCCTTGCTGAGATCAGTAAACAAGACTACCACTGAGATAACTCAGAAGAAAACAAACAAATCAAGACTTCAAATCAGCTTGACTAGAAAAGCCAAACCTGACAGTGGATTACAAAAAACAGATGATAACAACCCAAGAAGACCTAGAAATAACACAAATAAAAATTGAAGGCAGACAACACCAAACCTAGACTCAACCAGCTCTACAAACAACACACCCGAACACACAGACATAATGAGAAGACAGAAAAGTGCAATCCAAATGAAACCACAAGAGAAATCTCTAGAAAAGGAACTGAGTGATATGGAAATAACCAAACTGCCAGATACAGAGTTTAGAATAATGATTGTTAGGATGCTTAGGGATCTTAGAACAACAATGGATGGTCATTATGAACACCTAAATAAAGAGATAGCAAATATTAAAAAAAAACATTGAAATATTAAAAAAGAATCAGTCGTAGGTGACAAATACAATATCAGAAATGAAGACCACAATAGAAGGAATTAAAAGCAGGATGGATGAAGCTGAGGATTGAATCAGCAAGTTAGAAAACATGATAAATGAAGGCACAGAAGCAGAGCAGAAAAAAGAAAAGAGACTCAAAAAGTCTGAGGTAACTCTAAGAGAGCTCTGTGATAACATGAAGAGAAATAACATTTGCATCATAGGGTTTCCTAAAGAAGAAGAGAAAGAACGAGGGATAGAAACTTTATTCAATCAAGTCATAGCTGAAAACCTCCCTAAATTGATGCAAGCAAGAATTTCACAAGTTCAAGAAGCACAGAGAACTCCATTAAAGAGAAACCCAAAAAGACCTACACCAAGCCACATCATAATTAAAATGCCAAAGCTAAGCGATAAAGAGAAAATATTAAAAGCTGCTAAAGAAAAGAAGGCTATCACCTACAAAGGAGCCCCCAAAACAATGACATCCGAATTCTCAACAGAAACATTTGAGGCCAAAAGGGCATGGCAAGAAATATTCAAAGTAATGCAGAACAAGAGCCTACAACCAAAACTACTTTATCCAGCAAGGCTATCACTTAAAACTGAAGGAGAAATAAAAAGCTTCCCAGACAAAAAACAAACAAAAAACAAAATAAATTAGGCCCTGGCTGGATGGCTCGCTTGGCTGCAGCATTGTCTTGCAATGCAGAGGTGGCTGGTTCGGTCCTTATCTGGGGCACATACAGAAACAGATTGATGCTTCTGTCTCCCCCTTACCCCCTTTCCTCTCTCTGAATTCAATAAAAATAAAAGATTAAAAAATTAGAAAAAAAATAGAGACAAAAAAAAGCAACAAAGAACATTTTTAAAAAATTAGGAATTCATTACAACCAAAGCAATGCTGCAGGAAATGTTAAGGGGTTTGTTGTAAACAGATAAAAGTGGGAAAAGAATATAGCAAAAAAGAAATACAGCTTTAAAGAATAAAATGGCAATAAACAACTACATATCAATAATAATCTTAAATGTAAATGGATTAAATGATCTAATCAAAAGACATAGGATAGCAGCATGGAAAAGAAAACAGAACCTGTACATGTGCTGTCTACAAGAGACACGCCTTACCCCCCTTAATGGGCATGCCATGTGGATCCCGGTTGGGCGCATGCAGGAGTCTGTCTGACTGCCTCCCGGTTTCCAACTACAAGAAAACCCAAAAACAAAACAACAACAACAACAACAACAAAGAGACACATCTTAAAACAAAAGATGCACATAGACTGAAGGTAAAAGGATGAAAAAAAATATTTCATGCAAATGAAAATGAAAAAAAAAACTGCGGTAGCAATACTAATATCAGACAAAATGGACTTTAAAACAAAGACTATAGTAAGAGATGAAGAAAGTCAGTACATAATAATAAAGGGAGCAATCCAACAGGAAGATATAACCATCATAAATATCCATGCACCTAATATAGGAGCACCTAAATATGTAAAGCAGACTTTGATGAATATAAAGGGTGAGATCAACAGCAATGCTATAATAGATTTCAATACCCCACTAACATCACTAGATAGATCCTCAACAAAGAAAAGTAACAAAGAAACAGCAGACTTAAAGGACACACTAGATCAACTTGATTTAATAGATGTTTTTAGAACCTTTCACCCTAAGGCAGCAGAATATACATTCTTTTCAAGTGCTCATGGTACATTCTCTAAGATAGACCACAGGTTAAGAAACAAAAGCAGTCTCAACAAATTTAAAAAGATTGAAATGATATCAAGCATTTTCTCTGATCACAATGGCATAAAACTAGAAATCAACCACAACAGAAAAACTGAAAAATACTCAAACACATGGAAACTAAATAGCATGTTATTAAATAATGAATGGAATAACAATGAATTCAAAGAAGAAATAAAAAAAATTCCTAGAAACAAATGATAATGAGTAAACAACAACTCAAAATTTATGAGACACAGCAAAAGCAGTCCTGAGAGGGAAGTTCATAGCACTACAGGCATTCCTTAAGAAGCTTGAAAGGCTCAAATAAACAACCTAACCCTTCATCTAAAAGAACTAGAAAAATAACAGCAAGTAAGACGTAGAAGTAGTAGAAGGAAGAAAATAATAAAGATAGAAGCAGAAATAAATGACATAGAAGCTAAAGAAACAATATGGAGGATGAATGAAACCAAGAGCTGGTTCTTTGAAAGGGTAAACAAGATCGATGAACCTTTAACAAGACTCACCAAAAAACGAAGAGAGAAAACTCAAATAAATAAAGTTAGAAATGAGAGCAGAGAAATAACAACTGACACAACAGAAATACAAAATATTGTAAGAAAACACGATGAAGAACTGTATGCCAAAATATTAAACAACGTAGGTAAAATGGACAAATTCCTTGAAACATATAATCTTCCAAAAATCAATCTGGAAGAATCAGAAAACCTAAAAAGACCAATTACAACAAAAGAGATCAAAACACTTATCACAAAGCTCCCAAAAAACAACACTCCTGGGCCCGATGGCTTCACTGGTGAATTCTACCAAATATTCAAAGAAGAACTAACTCCTATCCTTCTCAAGCTATTTCAAAAAATTCAGGAGGAAGAAACACTTCCAAGTTCCTTTTATGAGGTGAGACAAAATTCTGGTTTCAAAACCAGGCAAAGACAACAGAAGAAAGAAAATTATAGGCCAGTAACGCTGATGAATTTAGATGGTAAAATCCTCAACAAAATATTAGCTAACCAGATCCAGCAATACTGAAAAAAATCATACATCATGATCAAGTGGGATTTATTCTGGGGAGGCAAGGATTGTACAACATTCTTAAATCAATTAATGTGATTCACCACATAAAAAAAAGGAAGGAGAAAAACCACATGATAATTTCAATCAATGCAGAAAAAGCATTTGATAAAATTCAGCACCCATTTATGATCAAAACTCTTAGCAAAGTGGGAATACAGGGAACATACCTCAACATGATAAAGGCCATCTGTGATAAACCCACAGCCAACATTATAATTAATGGACAAAAATTAAAAGCAATTTCCCTAAAATCAGGAACAAGGTAGGGGTACCCCCTTTCACCACTCTTATTTATTCAACATAGTACTGTAAGTCCTAGCTACAGCAATCAGACAAGAAGAAGAAATAAAAGGCATCCAAATTGGAAAAAAAAGAAGTAACACATCATTATTTGCAGATGATATGAAACTGTATATAGAAAACCCCATAGGCTCAGTCAAAAAATGACTGGACCTAATAAATGAATTCAGCAAGGTGGCAGGATATAAAATTAATACACAGAAATCAGAGATATTTTTATACACAAACAATAAACTGTCAGAAAGAGAAATTACAAAAACAATCCCCTTCACTATCGTAACCAAAAAACTAAAGTACCTAGGAGTAAATTTAACCAAGGAGGTTAAAGACTTGCACACAGGAAATTATAAAACATTAATAAAAGAAAACAAGGAAGACACAAACAAGTGGAAGCATATACTGTGCTCATGGTTAGGAAGAATAAACATAATTAAAATGTCTATATTATCATAATTTATAAATGTCAAAGCAATTTATAAATTCAATGCAATACCAATTAAAATACAAATAACATACTTCAAAGATATAAACACATATTCCAAAATTTTATATGGAACCAAAAGAGAACACAAATAGCCTCAGCAATCTTGAAAAAGAAGAATAAAGTGGGAGGTATCACACTTCCTGATATCAAGTTATATTACAAGTTCATTGTACTCAAAACAGCTTGGTACTGGCATAAGAACAGCCATATAGATCAATAAAAGAGAACAGAGAACCCAAAAATAAACGCACATTTTTATAGACAATTGATATTTGACAAAGGAGGTAAGAGCATACAGTGGAGTAAAGACAGTCTCTTTAACAAATGGTGTTGGGAAAACTGGACAGCTACCTGTAAAAAAATGAAACTGGACCACCAACTTACACCATATACAAAAATAAACTCAAAATGGATAAAGGACTTAAATGTAAATCGTGAAACCATAAGTATCCTAGAAGAAAACTTAGGCAGTAAGCTCACTGACATCTATCGTTGCAGTATCTTTGCTGATTTATCTCCACAGGCAAATGAAATAAAAGACAGGATAAAGAAATGGGACTATATCAAACTAAAAAGCTTTTGCACAACTAAAGACAATATGAACAGAATAAAAAGACAAACCACACAATGGGAGAACATATTTGACAATACATCTGATAAGGGATTAATGACCAAAATTTACAAAGAATTTGTAAAACCCAACACCAGGAAGACAAACATTATCCAATCCAAGAATGGGCACAAGTGTCGGGAGCCAATCAACAACTGCTGGCTGACAAGGTCACAGCAGGAGAAGACCCACAACTGCTGGCTGACAAGGTCACAGCAGAAGAAGACCCACAACTGCTGGCTGACAAGGTCACAGCAGAAGATCAAAAACTGCTGATTGACAAAGTCACAGCAGAGAAGACCAATGGCTGTGGGTTGACAAAGTCACCCAAAGGAGAGACACAAGGATACTTCCCCCTTTGACTTTTTGAATTAATCTGGCCTTATATCCCCCCTTTTCTGGGTGTGTGCTATTATTTATGGTACCTTGCTTTCCCTGTAATTTCTTTGGAAATGAGACAGAGGGTGTGAGTTCCACAGAAAAGCCTGTGGGTCCCTTGAGCTGGGCTCATAGACATAAGAGGCTGGCTATGATATCCCTCGTAAAGGGTTAAGTTTGTAGGAGAATTTTTTCTTAATCATGTTAGAAAGAATAGACTGTGACTTGTGAATGGATAGGAGGCAGTGGCTGTGCACAGAGCACCTTTCGGCCTTCACTTAATTCAACATTTTTCCTCCCTAGCCTTTTCATGTGATAGAGTAGAGAAACATTCCTTTCTTCTTGCTTATTTGATCTGCAGATAGTGGTACACTCTGAGAAGAATAGAGTTAGAACTTAACTAGTGTTTAAATATAATAAATAAGTAATATTTGACTAGACAATAGAATCTTAGGTAAGGTGTAGTAGAATGACCCATTGTGTGGCCTAGGATGAGAGCGCAGTCGGCAAGAAAAGAATGTTTTACTAAGAGAATTGTTATTTGACTAAAGGTAGTTACTGGGCTTCTCAGTGAGATGTTCTCATGAGATTTATATACTTTCCAAGATTTTTTGATAATGAGAAGAATGTAGGGGAATCCATTGAAGTAATAACAGTTAATGTCTTCTGAAATTATGTTGCTACTAGGCTATCTTGCAAGTGCACTACGTATATCTTTGGATGAAAGCTACTCTTAATGTTATGTCAATTTCCTTATGGGCAAGCCTTTTAGAATCTTGTGAGAAAAAGTAGGACACTGCATAAACTCAAGGCCATTTACCTGAGCAAGCGGTGGTCCATTGTTAGTCCTTAATGATTTCGTCTGCTAATCTTTCTCTGCCCCTTGACTCACAACAGCAGTCAAGTTAGTGAATATTAGTACTAATACTTTAAAAGCTTTTACCGATGTTGTTATCGCTATTAAAGTTATTTTGTACTTTGAATGATTTTCTACCTGGTCTGTAATTTATAGATATAAATTAACTGTTATTCGGAAACATGTAAACATAGTGAAACAGAAGCAATGATTAATACCATGTAATTGTAACTCAGTGTGTGTGTATAAAAAGGGAGCTATACTAGCATTTGGCAGAGATGCCTGGCAGTAAATGCTAACCAGAGAATAAGGAGAACGAAAAGAATCCAGCTCTCTCACTCGATTCGTGCCAACGCCGTCTCTTCCTGTGGGACCCCTGGATCCCCCCGGGGCTGGACCCCAGCACACAAGAAATGAACAGACACTTCTCCAAAGAGGACATACAGATGGCCAAAAGACAAACTAAAAAAATGTTCAACATCACTAATCATTAGAGAAATGCAAATTAAAACCACAATGAGATACCACCTCACACCAGTCAGAATGGTGCTCATTAACGAAACAACACATGATAGGTGCTGGCACAAATATGGAAAAAAGGGCACCCCTCCTGCACTGCTGGTGGGAATGCAGACTGGTGCAGCCAGTGTGGAAAACAGTATGGAGATTCCTCAAAAAATTAGAAACGGACTGCCCTTTGACCCAGACATCCAACTTATGGGAATATATCCCAAGGACACCATATCACGACTGAAAAAAAAGAAATGCACCCCCATGTTTATGGCAGCATTGTTCACAATATCGAAGATCTGGAAACAGCCCAAGTGTCCATCAGTGTACGAGTGGATTAAAAAGCTGTGGTACATATACACAATGGAATACTATGGGGCTATGAAAAAGAAGAAAATATTACCTTTTCAACAATATAGAGGGACCTGGGAACTATTTTGTTGAGTGAAATAAGCCAGGCAGAAAAAGAAAAATATCATATGACCTCACTCATTTGATAATAATCCAAAGAATAATGTGAACTGAGGAACAAAATAGAGACAGAGGAGGGATCAAAGAGACCAGAGGAAAAGAGGACAGAGGGAAAGGGGATGATAGGATGAGATAAACCTGAACGGAAGGGGGAGGGCACTTTAGGAAGGGGGCAAGGAAGATGTTGAGGGGAATGGGAGGGGGGGAGATGCATTTGGGGTGGCCCTAGAATCTATGTAAACACAAAATGGCCTTTTAGTTGTATAGCCAAAGACATTTAGTATCTTCTGGTTCCTTAACATGTCATAACATTTTATAAGAGGAATATTATTTTTTTAAATTTGGCAAAACTTTTGACAAAATACCTTCTAAAGCAGCCACAGCTTATAAAGATAATGTCAACACTACAGTGATCATTTTTTCCCAGACAAAATGAGGTGTGAATTTGTCATGTTAAATTGAAATGAGTAACAAAATGTATCCCCTTCCAGTTTACCTTTTTTGAGTTTCAGAGAATTAAAAGTTTCATTTTATTATATTTTAAAATAATTTCTACATGTGAGTCATGAGACTGACTGTAATTCCAGTGTTTAATTTTCCATGGACAGACTTGATAAACTGGACACTTTGCAGCAGGATTACCCCAATTATAGTGTCAGGATTTTAGCTGTACCAGAGCCCTTTATGTGCTGCACATAATTTGTATAAAGTTTTATATGTGCAAATTGGGTACATAAACAGTTCTCCATTTTTCTAAGGGAATGCAATAAATGTAGCATCATGAATAAATATAACTTTTATAATCCTTAAAAAAACCACAATTAAATTTAAAAAAATAAAGAAGAAAAAAAATTTAAAAAAGTAAAAAATATAAAAATTTCTCCTAAGAATCAAGGGCATAAGAAATGAATCCTTAATTTCTGAATCATCTGATTCGAAATCTTACTGACTTTAGAGTGTACCATGAACATTTCTAAGGTGAGTTCTCTTTTTTCTTTCCATTTTGAAGAACGGGTGTGCCCACCTCTAGCTGCTAAGAGCTCTCTCTTCTGTTTGCTTCCATAGTTGATGCCCAGCTTCTGGCCATACTCGTCACCATACCAGACTAGCAGCTCACAGTCTGGCTTGATGACCTGGCAGGTTCGGTAGAAAATCTGCCTGCGATACTGAAAGGCCACCAGGTTCTGCTCTTCATCATCCCGGGCACAGTTCACATACCTGGGATTGAGGCAGGTGAAAGAAAAGAAACACACAGGTGATGAGTTTCTACTACTTCTCAGATCCATGTCCAGCTCTGCACCTGACATTCGGGCTCTGATGTCACCCACTCCCACAGTGCTCCCAGAGAACCTTCTGTTCAATGTCTGAGCCTGTCACAATGTCATACTACTTCCTATCTCCAGGTCCTGCTTACAGTGCTCATCCTGCCTAATACCATTTTCCAAAGCCAATTCCAGATGTAACCTCCACCCTGATTGGCCATAAAACCCAGTGACCTCTAGCTTCTCTAAACTAACTCAGGTCCTGTTTATATCACAGAACTCGCTACTTGATGTTGGATTCTGTGTCTAGATTAGTTCACATCATTCAATACTCAGTGCAAGTTCATCTTTTTTAGAGAGGCCTTTCTCCATTCTCCTCACATTTCATTTAGGTAGCATTTGATGCCTCACCCAGGTTCCCAAAAATACTGCAGGTCTCCCTGCCCCACTGAAGTGAGAAATGGGGAGCCAGACAAACTCCTGCATGCGGCCAATGAGAATTCACCTGAAATGCCCACCAGGGGGTGATACTCAGCCCATCTCAGCATTGCGCCGGTGCAACTGAAACCATTCTAGCACCTGAAGCAGAGGCCATGGAGACATCCTCCGTGCTCAGCCCAACATTGCTCCAATATAGCCTTGGCTATGGGTGGGGAAGAGAGAGATAAAGATGAAGGAACAGAAAAAGGGTAGAGAAGCAGATGAGCACTTTTTTGTGCCCTAGCTGGGAATCAAACAATGGACTTCCATGATCGCTCTGATGCTCTACCACTGAGCCAACATATCAGGACTTGGAGGTCTCTTTAACTTAGCAAAATCATAAAGAACAATAATAGCTTATTCACATTCTGTAGCCTCTGATAAAAGAGCCCCTAGGATAGTGGTTAATGATCATTGCTCTGCAGGCTTCAGAACTCAGTTCTAGGTAGAAGTGAGGCTGGAATAATTTGCTGCCCTCACTGGTTTAGGCTATCCTTGGTTTAGGTATCCTGGCACTGTGCACTTCTCAAAAAATAGGAAAATTACAGTTAAACATTTCTAAAATCAATTGTTTCACTCTGTCTGCAATTTGTACTGCATAAGAAGATGGGTTATATGATCTGTTTTAATAATGAATACCTTCCTCTAAACTGGAATATAGTAAGGACTTGCTAAAATAATGTTCATTAGATCAATTAAAGTGTTATCCAGGCCCTCAAAATTTTTTTCCAGTGCCTAAATTTTGTCTAGCATAGAGATTTATATTTTGAGGACATATGCTATATTTTTATTGCCTTTTTTCCTCTAAATACCTTTTTCCTTGAAAAAGCACCAAATGGAGCAAAAAGAGGAACAGAGAATTGAGGGAGAGCACTGAGGGAGGCATGATGAGAAGGAAAGATGTATGGGCCTGAGAGGGATGAGTGTTCTCCGTTAATCCCCGAAACTTCTTGGGCTTACCTCATCCAGTTGGCACAGAATTCATCCTTTGCATTCACATACTCATGACAGTTTCTCCCTTTGGTGATCTGCATTTTAGGAAGAAAATATAAAGGCTTTTTTTGCATGGGGAGGTATTTTCTCTACTGTCAACAAAGCTCTTTCAGCTTGCATGCATTGCCACTCATGACCACATGATACTTTCTTTACTCATCACATCTGAGTTGACCTGTCCACTCAGGGCTGGGAGGAGGCTTTCCTTTGTGTCTGTACCACTTTGCTCCCACTTAACCTGTGATCCTCAACAGGAGCTCCATGGTCTACAAAGTCCACTCAGCACCCAGAGCTAACCATATTGTCTCCATCCATGTCCTAGCATGTAGAAAGACAGGTCCCACCAAGCCATGGGAGGGATGTGGGAAGCCACAAGACAGGGGAAGAGGTAAATACTTCTCACCAGCCAGGAGTATCCATTGTTGCCTGCCTCTTCATCTTCTGTGATCTGGCCCTTATAAGGGCCAAAGTGTAGACCCACTGGCAGAGCAGATGCCTCGTTCCACACTCCAAGACCAGCTTCAGGGATGCCTGATGGTCCAATTCTCAACCCAGGGGGCAGAGTGAGGGCTGCATGGTTTGGATGCCCCTTATCCACTGCGCTGTCTTTTACAAATGTAGGGGGCCCATGCACGTCACAACTGTCAATGAAGAACTTCTGACACTTCTCACAATCTGGGGGTGAGAGCAACAGAGATTAGGGAAAGTGTACTGCACGTTCCTGGACATATAGAGCTTCAGAGAGAGCCCAGGCACTCACATCATTGAGCCTCAATTCTGCAGTGCAGGTCCCTAGAGCAGCGGTTCTCAACCTGGGGTCGGAAAATACATAATGCATATCAGGTATTTACATTCCGAATCATAACTGTAGCAAAATTACAGTTATGAAGTAGCCACCAAAATTATTTTTTGGTTTGGGGTCACTGCAACATGAGGAACTGTATTGCGGGGTCATGGCATTAGAAAGGTTGAGAACCACTGCCCTAGGGGAATGGAATGCTCTAAGGGCCAAATGACCAGATGACATTATTGTATGAAGAGATAACATGCTTTGTGAGGGTCACTTACAGAGGTAGTCATCATCCTGGGGCTCGCTGACCTCTTGGTACACATGGCCTTTTCTTTCTCGTAGGTTATAGATTCTTACTTCAGTCTCCTTTCTCCTGGTTCTAAGTTGGAGAAGAGTGAGTTTGGTGGAGTCTGCAGTGTTAGTCTCTATTTTGTCAGAACACACACAATCTCCTCCCATCAAATTATCACCTGTCCTTCTATATACTCTGGTATATTTATTTTTTGTCAACTATTGGCTCAGAGAGCCTCTATAATAGTAATCCTGTACACTGACTACAGATGGCCAATTCAATTTTTGTTTCTAGATCTTCTCATTATGAGGTATAACTTACCAACATTTAGTTATTCATAAAATGTTTATTAAGGGCACAGTATATGTAAGGTATTGAGGAAAGGCCATGTATACAACACCAACAGCGTATGGTCGCTATTATCAGAGATGTATTTATTGGACAACTGGTGTCAGTGCTTTTACATTGAATTTATGCCCTAGCCAGTGGCTCAGTGGATAGAGCGTTGGCCTAGTGTATGTTTCAGCTTTGGTTTCAATCAGGGTACTTAGGAGAAGTGACCATCTCCTTGTCTACCTCTCTCTCTCCCTTCTTTTCCTGCAGCCAGTGACTCAACTGGTTCTAGCATTGGCCCTGGGTACTGAGGACGGCTCAGTTAGCTGGAGCACATCATCCTGAGGTGCTAAGAAACAGCTCAGTACTCGAGAATTGGGGTTGCTGGGTAGATCCTGGTAAGGGTGCATATGGGAGTCAGCCTCACTATCTCCCCTCATCTTACCTAAAAAATAAATAAATACATACACAAATAAAATTGAATTGAATATTGTCAAAGAATATATGCACGTAAGGTATATTCACCTTACATATTAGCATTCAAGAGCTCAGAGAATCTGTAAGATTTGCCCAAAGCTCCAGTGCTAAATTCACTCTCAGTTTAGTAGAGCTTAAATCCAGGACTATCCAAAGTCCACCCCTAGGCCATACTTATTAGCCTTTCTAGAGGACTGAGAGGAACTGAAATCTACAAATGATTTTCTCTTACCCAATTTTCACCTAGAGCAGGGGTCCCCAAACTTTTTACACAGGGGGCCAGTTCACTGTCCCTCAGACTGTTGGAGGGCCAGACTATAAAAAAAATATGAACAAATCCCTGTGCACATTACACATATCTTATTTTAAAGTAAAAAAACAAAATAGGAACAAATACAATATTTAAAATAAAGAACGAGTAAATTTAAATCAACAAACTGACCAGTATTTCAATGGGAACTATGCTCCTCTCACTGACCACCAATGAAAGAGGTGCCCCTTCTGGAAGTGCGGTAGGGGCTGGATAAATGGCCTCAGGGGGCCGCATGTGGCCCGCGGGCCATAGTTTGGGAACCCCTGACCTAGAGTGTTGTCCAGAGGGTCTTGCTTCTCCAGAATGGACTGTGATGCTGAGGACCCAGGTTTGAAACCCTGAGGCTGCTGGCTTCAGTGTGGGGTAATCTGGCTTTTGTGCAGGCTCACCAGCTTGAGCACAGGGTTGCCGGCTTGAGTGTGGGATTATAAGCATGACTCATGGTTGCTGGCCCAGTCCAAGGTAGCTGGCTTGAGCAAGGGGTCACTCACTCTGCTGTAGCCCCCCAGTCAAGGCACATATGAGAAAGCAATCAATGAACAACTAAGGAGCTGCAATGAAGAATTGATGCTTCTCATCTCTCTCTGTTTGAGCCAGTCTGTCCCTCCTTCTCTCTCTATCTCTCACTAAAATAAAAAAGAAAAAGGAAAAAATTGGCTATTTATGTCAAAAATATAGTAAAGGTCACTTAACTGGGCAGAAAGTCCATTTCTTTAACATAATACTTTCTCCTTTCTGTCTTCTTTTTAAATTTTTTTTAAAAAAATTTGCCTAGCCTGAGATTGCACAGTGGATACAGCAGTGACTTGGAACACTAAAGTCACCAGTTTGTAACCCCAGGCTTGCCTGGTCAAGGCACATACAAGAAGCAACTACTACAAGTTGATGCTTTCTGCTCCTCTTTGCCTCCTCCTTCTTTCTTTCTCTCTCTCTCTCACTCTTCTCTCTGAAATCAATAAATTAAATATTTTTATTGACTTTAGAGAGAGAAAAGGGAAGAGAGTGAGAGAGAAACATTAATTTGTTGTTGCACTCATTTATGCAATTAGTAGTTGATTATTCTCTCTTTTTTCTTTTCTTTGTTTTTAGCTAGAGAGGCAGACAGACAGGAAGGGAGAAGGATGATTAGCATCAACTTATAGCTGCAGCATCTTGGTTGTTCATTGATTGCTTTCTCATACGTGCCTTGACCAGGGGACTCTAGCTCAGCCAGTGACCTCTTGCTCAAACCTGCAACCTTGGGCTCAAGCCAGTGACCATGGGGTCATGTCCACGATTTCATGCTCAAGCCAGCAACCCCGCACTCAAGCTAGCTGGTGAACCCATCCTTAAGCCACAACCTTGGGGTTTGGAACTTGGGTCCTCATCATCCCAGGTTGATGCTCTATCCTCTGTGCTACCACCTGGTCAGGCTTCAGTGGTTGATTCTTATATGGGCCCTGACTGGACATCAAACCCACAACCTTGGTGTAGGGGGCTGACTCCCTAACAAATTATGCAACTTGGTCAGGGCTCCTTTCTGTCTTCTTGTTTCAGAATGGTCTTGTCCAGTCTAATGGTACAGTGACCACCTTGCCTCCTTTCCTTCTTATCCTTTCACCTTTACACATTTAACCATCCTTGCCCTTCTTTAATCATCAGAGTCTGGTCAGCACCAGTCTTGGGAACAGAGCCTCAGATCTGTAAACCACAGAAACCATTTGGGTCAAGTTAGAGATCACACCTGGACTTCAGCTGTGTTTCAGTGCTAGACCCATGAAAGCAGAAGGACCTTACTGACCACACCCTCATGAAACCAGACACACTGAAGAGATGGCTGACACAGGGCCTGAAACAACGGTCCCTACCCTGGCCCACAACCCCAGCTGCCTTAATCACCATGATTCTTTCCTGTCTGCAATGTGGACGGCGCTGCCCAGACATCCCTGTCCTGGAGCACTGCTCACCGGCCAGACCTTCCTCCTCCTCTTGTGATGACAAGTGTTCTGAATGAGTTGTTTCTTAAGTGCTTTTATACTTTTATACTGTTCTTGCTCCATTAACACATCTATAAATACATGTAATTATTTACATATGGAAGCAGTGTAGCAAATCGCCCCTTACTGCACAAGGCACTGTTTGCATCTCGCTTGTTTGCTAAACGCAAGCTCTGTCCCTCGTTAGCTGTTGACACACCGGGGACCTGACCCCGGGTGGGTTTCTAAAGGGCAGCACCGTGCCTGTGGCCCCTCACCTCACTGCCTCCGAGTCCATTCTTCATGCGAGTCCTCAGTGTCCTCCGCCGGGGGGGTCTGGTGGCCTGCCGGCGGTGAACCAGGAAAGCGGTCAGAGGTGCTCCGAGGCCTGGGGAGAAACAAAATCGTGATCCGCAAAGTGAAGTGCTTGAAGGAGCAGCCCCGACACTCGGCTGCCCCCTGTGCCACCCGCGGTCCCCGCCCGGTTTTCGCTCCCCATCATCTGTGCGCAGCAGCGTGTCCCGGTTCCTCTCCACGTTGCGGCATAGCGTCATCCCCTAGTCGCCCATGGCGGCCACTTCTCCCGGAAGAAGTAGTCATGGATGTTCCTGCTTGCGCGGGTGTCTGGGGCGAGGGGGTGGGGGATGCGGCCACGTGACCCTGCGCAGTGCCTGTAGGAACCGCCCCTCGCCCGCTGGGTCCTGGCTGCCCCCACCCTGCCCCGCCCTTTGCGCCGCCCGCAGGCTCTTGTCCTCTCCCTGCTCTGGCTGCCCCGTGAGCTCAGCCTGGCCCACAAGTCGTCCGCTGTCTCCTGTGCACAGCAGCGCGTCCTGGTTCCTCTCCATGTTGGGGCAGCATGCCTTCTCCCAGTCGCTTATGGCAGCCACCCCTCCAGGGAGAAGTAGGCATGGATGTCCCTGAAGATGTGGGGGGTCTGGGGGAGACTCGGCCACGTGACCACGTGCAGAGGCTGGCGGAACCGCCCCTTACTCCGCTGGGTCTGGGCTGCCCCCAAACCGCCTCCCTGCATTCTACTGGCTCTATCCTCACCACCCCGCCCCCGCAGGCCCTCATCTGCGTTCATTCTCCGGCCACCCCTCACTCCCAGCCCCGACGTGCCTGACCAGGAGACGGCGCTGAGGCTGCCTTCTTGGCCCATGGCTGCACATTCTCACATGTGCGTGCGGGCTCACGGTGGGGTGTTTCAAGAGGGAACCTGTGGGGCTAGTCCTAGGGATGCAAGGACGAGCCAGGGCAGGGACTCCAGCCAAGTCAGTGACCCCCCTTGTTCAAGCCAGCAACTGGGCTTGAAGCCAGCAACCTTTGGTCTTAACCAGCGACCATGGGGTCATGTTTATGATCCCACGCTCAAGCTGGTGAGTTTGCGCTCAAGCCAGATGAACTTACTACATTTTCTTGTTGTTCAAGCACTCTCTTGAGTTCCTCTATTCTACTCTCAAGTTTATTGAACATCGTTATGACTGTTTACTTTGAATTCTTTATCTGTCCAATTATCCATCTCCATTTAATTAGGATATTCCTCCTGAGTTTTTTTTGTTTCTTCATTGGGGGTGTAAAGTCAGTAGCCAGGGCCACTACCACAGCAGCCCGGCTCATGCAGGTTTGCATTGCATTTGGACAGTCGGTAAAGAAACAACGGAGCCAAAAGCTGATGGGCCATTATCTTTAATCCTAGTTTGCACCTGGCAGGCAAGCAAAAACACACACTGGGCTCCAAAACCCACTCATTCAGTGCTCACAAAGCTACTGACTTACCGAGTTTCCTAGAATCAAAGGTTTCTAGCTCACCAGATTTATTCACCTCTGTTCCCCATCTCCTTCCTTCTCCCTGCACAAACTCTGCACAAACTGGCTTCCCACTCAACACTCTGCCATTTTGGCTGCTTCTCCTGGCCTCCTCCACGTGGACTTTTTCTGCTCTGCTCTCTGCTCTCTCCTCTAATGTGAATCTCAGGAACCAAGAGCTCCCATTCTGCCCCACTTTATAGTGTGAATTCATAACCTAATCCAATATACAAAATAGGGAAGTCTCTAAAACAAAGTCACTTATCTGGGGCATGATGGGATTGCACCACCCCACATCAAAAAGGGTAAATAAGGCTTAATCCTAAAACCAAGCCCCAGGCTATAAGAATCCTGCCTGCCCACAGCCCACCCCCAACACACATTAATATCACCTGGGCAATGGCCTCCACGTGGATAGCGCCATTTTTAACAAAGTCAGCATAATACATTTTATCTGCCCAACAATCCACCCCTATGCTCACTTTACTACCCACAATCTACATCACTGGCATCCCTGTGCGAGGATATGAGGCACATTATACAAATTACAACAGCACAAATCATACAGTTTCAACAATCAAAAAAGTACACTTCACCAGTCTCTGAGAACTTTGCCAAAAGGGCAAAATGTCCTTGCCCTTCTTTCTAGCCATGGGAAAAGCTTTCCGGGGCAGGGGATTGCTTCCAGCAAAGCCACCCCCACCCCCATCAGGGTATTTCACATTGTCCAAAATCCATAATCTGTAAGTCCATTCAACAAAGGAGCCAATGCCCACTCCGGTCGTAGTCCAGGAAATCAGTCCACGCACATGAGACCTCAGCCACCCTTCTCATCCCTGCCATCCTGGCAGGTCTTACATTGTCCCAAAGAGGAGCAGGTGGCAATGGCAGTCAGCATTTCCATCTCTGCTCCAGCAAGCATGTCCAGCCCTAAGTCCCAAAATCGCAGACCTACCAGGGCCATAGTAGGTGCTCCTTCCAACTGGGCTCTCATCTTATGGAGACTGCGGATTGCAACTCCAGCCCAATTCTCCTCATCCTCCAAAGAAGAACTGAAAACACCAGCTCCCACTGCCAGGCTTGCAGCCCCAGGCCCGGCCTCCTGCCACTGCTGGCTCTCCACAATGTCCAGGGCAAGCTGCAACTCATGAGCCTGTGATTCCTTCTCCAGCATTTGCTCCATTTCCAGGCGAATCACGCAAACCTGGTTGGCCTCCTCCTCCAGCACTTCCTCCAGCTCCAGGGTCAGCATCTGTTTTTCCCACGTTTGCTCCAACTCCTTCCATTGCTCAGTTTCCTCATGCATGGCTGTAAAAGTCAACCAGCCTATGGTCCTCAAAAGGACAGCCATGGGGAACCATAACAGCAGCCAGTCCTCTACTCCACCACTCAAAGGTGGTGGCGGCTCCTTGCCGATCTGTATCGAATCCTGCCACAGAGAACGCCAAATATAAAACCAGTGGCCAGAGCCACTATCACAGCAGCCTGGCCCATGCAGGTTTGCATTGGAATCGAACAGTTGGTAAAGAAACAACAGAGCCAAGAACTGGTGGGCCATCATCTTTAATCCTAGCTTGCACCCAGCAGGCAAGTAAAAACACACACTGGGTTCTAAAACCCACTCACATTCAGTGCTCACAAAGCTACTGACTTATCCGAGTTTCCTAGAATCAAAGGTTTCTAGCTCACCAGATTTATTCACCTCTGTTCCCCATCTCCTTCCTTCTCCCTGCACAAACTCTGCACAAACTGGCTTCCCACTCAACACTCTGCCATCTTGGCTGCTTCTCCTGGCCTCCTCCACGTGGACTTTTTCTGTACTGCTCTCTGCTCTCTCCTCTAATGTGAATCTCAGGAACCAAGAGCACAAGCTGTTCTGCCCCACTTTATAGTGTAGATTCATAACCTTTAATCCAATATACAAAATAGGGAAGTCTCTGATACAAAGTCACTTATCGGGGGCATGATGGGATTGTACCACCCCACAGCAAAAAGGGTAAAAAAGGCTTAGTCCTAAAACCAAGCCCCAGGCTACAAGAATCCTGCCTGCCCACAGCCCACAGAGACACACATTAATATTACCTGGGCAACGGCCTCCATGTGGGTAGCGCCATCGTAAACAAAGTGAGCATAGTACACTTTATCTGCCCAACAGGGGGTATATATTTTTCTGTCATCTCTTGTTGTTTGACTTTCTGTTTTTGTTCTTTTGAGTAGAATGAAGTAGTCATCTCACCCAGTCTTGAAAATGTTGTCTTTGTTACATTGTGTGTTGAATAATTTCAGCCTGCCAATTGTAGTTGGGGGGAGGTACATACAATGCCTATCCTGTCACCTGACCTGAGTGGGTTCTGAATGGGCCACCTGGGATGTGTGAGCCTCGTTGCCCTTTTAATCTGGGCAGGGCTGCCTGGTGTAGAAGGGGCTGTGTTGTGTGCTTTGTGTGTCCTGTTTTGATCATCTGTTGTCAGAGCACGGTCTGTGCTGAGTATCTGATTGCTTTCTTTCATCTCACCCCCCACTAGATCTGTTGTAAAGTAACTAAATCCACAAATCCATGGGTGCTCATAGAGTCATGTAGTTTAAATGAGTTTCTGAAAAGTTTTATTAAAGGAGAAAATTTATTAAATATGCCAGCTGCATGTGGTTGACACAGTGCAACAGACCCAAATTGTGCAGCCCCCAAAAACAGTTCAGGGGCTGTTTATATACTCCTAATTATACATGGGAGGGAAAAAAACCTGACATCATGGAATAAGTTTATACTTTTATTTAGAGATACATACATTAATTACATGCTTTCTGGAGGGGAGGGGTGGTTTCCATGGGAACAAATGCCTGCAAATAGCCCGTTAATATAAGAAAAGGTTTATTTTTATTTTTTTATTCTGCACCTAGCTAGGTATTTACTCATTTCCCCATAGGGATGTGGGAAAGTCAGAGAATCCAAGTCTCCTTCCTCTTTGCAGTTATGACATAAAGCCATCAGCCATCTTGGTTTTATGCTAATCATATAAGTATAGAGATTATTTACAAAGTCTCTGTATGCCTAGCCCAAATTAATGAAATGACTTTAAGCTTCCTAAAATATTAATATTAATTTTGTAGCTTTTGGTGTCTTGCAACAATCCCCACTGGTTTTATTTTCTAAGTCAAATCTTTGACTTAATTTGTTGAAGAGCATAAGGCTGTTGTTTAGGAATATTATCTTATAACATGTAACAGATATTTAGCAGACAGCATTAATAGCAATATAATTTATTAAAGAAACAAATATTAATTTTTATAGATTGTATAATTTTTTGTAACATATATAAACTTGGTTTTTATAATAATTTATTTTTAGTCAGAATTTTTCATTTAAAATTTTTTAAATTTTAGTGACAATTGAGTTGACTTTTTTTAAACCCTAGTTTCCCTTTTCCCAAAGTCTTATTAAAAAGGGAGTCCTTAGTGAGTTTTTTTTATACATTCATTGTACTTAGACCAACCAGCCTCTGGTTTGTGGTTGGAGTAAGGCATGCCACATTTCTACCTTAGCAGCAGTGGGATTGGTCAGGATCAAGCTGTGTGGACCCATCTACATGGATGTCAGTCCTTGGGTGCTGTACTTGATCTCCTGGTAATGTTAGAAGTGTTTCCTCAACAGTCTTTTGAACAGTTTGCTTAGTAACCTGTAAATTCTGCAAGTTCTTAAGGAGTAGTTGTGGTTTTTTTTACTATTTGATTTATGTAATGTATTTGCCCCTGATCCTTTGTGTACTTGAGAAAATTCCTTTCTTTTTTGTTTTTAAATTTTTTCTAATTGGTTTTGAATATACCTTTGGCAATAAGGGTCCTAAAACTCCACTGGTTCTGGGTGGCATCTATTCATTTGAATTACTATGTTTCCATTTTGAGGCAGACTGGAAGAATATACAATTAATAATAAAATTCAAATAGCTAATGTTAACAAATATTATAACAGGTGTTTTAATACAATAAAGTGACTAAAGTCTATTAGATTATTAAAAATAAAATTTTAGTTAATATAACAGAATTTAAAATAAAATTTTTATAGTCATAAATGTTCTTAATATGTTAATGTAATTTTACTAAGTTTATGTTGACATTATTGTTGTTTTATATTATTTACAAATGTAATCTAATTTCTATTTCAGTCTGAGAAATGTCCTAAAGAGCAGGAGTTACACACATTCAGGAAAAGTCCACAAAACATTGGGGCATTGGAGTTGTGGTTACATTCTACACTTTAGAGTTAGAGTCTAAGTCCTAATGACCAATGTTTCTAGCTGAAATTAGGAGCAGGTTTCAGCCTAAAATAGGCATGGGGCATTGAGACAAGAGAAATAAAGGACACATTATACATTAAATAAAGCAACAAAAATCAGACTGTCATTACCCCCAGTAAAGATCTTCAAGGGATAAATAAAACTCAAATATTCAGGCAAGGCATAGTAAATGGCCTTTGTCTTTACAAGAAATGAGATTAGTTTTAACTGATACTTGTAAGAAATACGTTAGGCCCATAAACTGTGTTGTACGATGAGGCCAACGGCCTTAGGCACTTTTTAGCTCTCAGTGGCAAGTCCCAGCAACCTGGGTAAAGGTCAGGTCACAGGAAGCTGGAAAAGGCTGGAAGAGACTGAACCCTCCCTCTGTGGAGCAAGGGGGCAGCTTACCTTCTTGTGTCCCTTTTCTTTTTCACAGCAAAGGTGTGTCCCCCAGTGGGGCCAAGAAGCTTGGCAGGCCTCAGCTCAATGACTTTTTTCCCACTGTTGAAGCAGGGCCCTGAGGGAATTCTATGAAGCCCCCAGGGGGCTCTGGAGCTTTTAAGGGTATATGCCAAGAGCTGGTATTTTTCTGATCTGTTTTGGGCTCTATGTGCCTTTTCTGTTTCTATCTTGGTCACTATAGACCTTAAAAGCCATGCTTAGAAGATTTTGCTGAGGGGCTTGAGAGCCCTTTTTATGTTTATATAAATTCTTGGAAAAGACAAAAGCAGCATTATTAGGCTGATTAAATCAAGAAAAACAGGTTTTTGGTGTCTCCTTTAGAATTCCAGAGTCTCTTCACTGCTGGATAACTCAGTACATTAGTATTTAAAAGAAATTTTAACAAAAGTATGATAAAATAGATTTGTTATAGTTTTAGTATATGATATTTTTTTATATTGAATAGCATTGAACAGTATTGTTTTAAAATGATAATCAACTAAACATTATATAAAAAGATATTAATAATTTTTAATATTTAAACTAAGATTTCAATATTATAAGGCTGTGATGGTGAACCTTTTTATAACAACCACCCACTTTTGCACTGCTGGTCAACCTGGTTTTTCCCGCCCAGTAGTGGGCATTCCAGCTTTCATGGTGTGTGGTAGCGGGGCAACCAAATGGCACAATAATTGGCCCACTATGAAAACTGAAATGCCCACTAGTGGGCGGGACAGACCAGGTTGACCAGCACTGCAAAAGTGGGCAGTTTTTATAAACAGGTTCGCCATCACGGTTATAAGGCTATAAAACAGTAAATAAAAGAGTTAACAAAAGGCCTTTGAAATAATATATATATATATATATTAACATAGGTAATATTTTTTATATTGTAAAGGATTTTTGGTACAAATTATCTAGTTGGCAAAGAGATATTAACTTTTTTTGACTTACAGTAATTTACACTTACAGTAATTTACCCCCAGTAAAGATCTTCAAGGGATAAATAAAACTCAAATATTTAGGCAAGGCATAGTAAATGGCCTTCGTGTTTACAAGAAATGAGATCAGTTTTACCTGCTACTTGTAAGAAATACCTTAGGCCTGTAAACGGTGTCGTAAGATGAGGCCAATGGCCTTAGGCACTTTTCAGCTTTCAGGGGCAAGTCCCAGCAACCTGGGTAAGGTCAGGTCACAGGAAACTGAAAAGGGCTGGACGAGACTGAATTATTAAGTCAATTATGAGGGGTGGGATGGATGCCTGAGGGGGAAGCCGACTCCAAGAACTGGAAGCAGAGTCTGTTGCCTTTATTTATTTATTCATTTATTTATTTTCAGTTTGTAGACAAGTTCCTTAACAAGATAATGGGGCTTCTCCCAAGCAGGAATTGAATCAATTCTCCACTTATAAACTGTCTTGTTTTGAGCAGCTAAATATAATTTTCACAAAATTATTTTCCCAATAGTGAGTTGTTTTAGCCTATATAAAGTTTCTAGTTTTTTCCACAATTCCTTGAAAAATTTTTTACAATATTTATAATGCAGTGGGTCTCCCTTATAAACTTCATGCCTTCTACGTAATCGAGAGGATTATAGAGGACTCAGCATCCTGTTCGCCTATGGGAGATTGTTGGAATTTATTTTTACACCAGTAGAGGTCAACAAGCCATTATCCCCAACCCATGAAGAACTTATTTTTAATTTTATTTCCTATAATTTTATTATTTATGTTTTTATTATTCCTTCTGGAGTTTTAATTTAAGAAACTGCCAATTAACTAGCAAGGTCCACACCTATGGTTTGTTAATTTCTAAATTCTATTTGTTTTAAGATTTTTCTGAAGCAATGTTTTAATTTTTAATATTCCTACTTTATGTTTTTCAAATGGGCAAAACCTCTTTTGATCATTAGGTGGACATTTGAAACTAGTTTATATTCTATATATTTAGTTACCTCACCCTTTCCCTAGTGCCTTTCCCCATCGCTCCACACACAGCAGGCTGATTCTTAGCCTAACTATGCATCTGGAGGTGGCGGTGGGGCTCTCCTCTTGGTGCTTGGCTTTCTGCCTACTGTTTGCCTTCTTCTTGGGTGCGCTGTGGTGGCAAGGGCAGGAGCGCGGCTAGTGGGGAGGGGTCTTGTCTCTGTTCATCTTTCTGCTGTCGTGACCCCACTCCATCGTTCTGCACACCGCACCCACTCCATTGTTCCGCACACAGCGCCCCCACTCCATCGTTCCGCACACTGCACCCGCTTCATCGTTCCACACACAGCGCCCCCACTCCATCGTTCTGCACACAGCGCCCCCACTCCATCGTTCTGCACACCGCACCTACTCCATCGTTCCGCACACCGCACCCACTCCATCGTTCCGCACACAGTGCCCCCACTCCATCGTTCCGCACACGGCACCCACTCCATCGTTCCGCACACAGTGCCCCCACTCCATTGTTCCGCACACCGCACCCACTCATCGTTCCGCACACAGCACCCGCTCCATCGTTCCGCACACAGCGCCCCCACTCCATCATTCCACACACCGCACCCACTCCATTGTTCCACACACAGTGCCCCCACTCCATCATTCTGCCCACTGCATGTCCTCACTCGGCTTTTATTTCTTCTCTCACCTAAATCGCTTTCTTTCCATCCCTTTCTCCTAGAGGCTGGAGAAACACTTTTCCGGGCATATTCCTTATTGCAATACGCACATTGATTTCTTCTTAACTGAGTTCTCATTTATTTTTTTGATTTTTTTTTCTGTCTTAGATATAAGTCTAGCCAGCCTAGGAAGATGTATCATCCTTTCTGTATTGAACAAGCTTTAAGTCATTGTGGTGGATCTAATGTTAAATTTAGCCATTAATTAATGCATGGAAATTGATCAGGACAGCCTGAATTCCTAGTTATTATCTTGCAGACTTCTTTTTTGGAGGGGGATTAAAAGTCCCACCTTTTGGTCATTCAACCCTGAAAGTTGGCCATTGTGATTCACAAAAAGTGCAAAGCCTTCTCTTAGACCAGTTAATCCCATACTCACAGTTGTCTTCATAAGCTTCTTGAAAGTGTTTTAAAAGACAACCTAATGGGTTCTTCTGTGAACTGGTCTCTCCTCCCTATGTAATAGCCAAGGTTACTGATTACAAAATTAAAACTACTTCAGAAATATCCAGAAATTATTGCACTGATAAAAACAAAAAAATAAGAGAGATAAATAACTAGCACCCAGAATAAAAGGTGTTTGACTACAGAGATATTAATTATTACACAAGACAAGGTAAAGAAGCCAACAGAAGAGAATAATTTCTTTCAGAGAGAAACCTAACAGGGTGCCCTGAAGCTAATTTGAGAACAAAGAGAATAATAGTTCACCACTTAAGATTGTTTTTTAGTCAGAAGCTTCCAATTTTGAAACAAAAGAACTAAGCTATGCTTTAAAACAGAAACATTTAGACATTAAACAAAGAACTTATACACACACAAACAAGCACATTTTCATAGACAACAGATTGGCTCCCCATCGTGGCCTCTTAGGTTTTCACAGGCCGTGTCCTTGCAAGGACTTTAAACTTAAACCTAGGAATTTTTTATACAAAAGTAAGGAGAACAAAAAAAAAAGATTTTGAAATATACAAAGGTGTCTTAACTCAAGCTTTTCTTTGAGAGCATACCATAACTAGCTGCCTCTGGAAATTTGGGGTCTTTACTCAATCCTTTTTAGTTATTTTTTTATAGTAAAAATAAATGCATCCAGAGAATCCTAATTAAGAAAAATGGATCTCCTACTGACCTCTCGGTCTCTGGAGGATTCACAATGAGATCAGATTCTATTCAGTAATGCCAGAAAACTGGCTTTACCTACAAACTTCTGAAGTTAAAACTCAGGAATGCAAATGATTTGTTTTAACTACACATCTCTACAACTCAGTAAAAGCAACAGCTTTGCTTTTACCTACAAAATTTCAGAGTTACAACTCAGCAAAACAAATGTTTTATTTTACCTACAATTTTTCAGAGTTTCAGCTCACCAAAGCAGCTTTGAAGGCCCTACTTATATCACCAGAGTCACATTTCTGGAGTCACAACACAATGAAGCCCCCAAAGACTTACATTCTGGTCCCAAACAAATTTGACCAGTACCAATCTCAGACAGAAAAGCGAAAGCAATAGTTTAGAAGAAAGCCAGAAAATTCAGTAAAGTCAGAGAGTTGTTTTACCTACCTCTTTGATTTCTCTGCCAAATTGTCTAAATTGTTGAATTTGGAAACCATGAAGCATCTACCAGAGGACTTCTCAGACCCACAGGAAGACCAGGAGACCTGAAAACATGTCCGGTGGCATGCCTCTCCTTGAGATTCAAGCGGGATTGGGCAGCCTTCTGGAGAAACCAGCCGATTCGGAGTGCCTCTACCCAGTGTTGCAAAATACCATAGGCCCCACATTTGGCACCAAATGTTATAAAGTACCCAATCCACAATTCCACGTGTTTACATAGAGACACCTAGTTCAGATAAATTTTGAAGAGTTTTATTAAAGGAGGAAATTTCTTAAATATGTAGGCCACCTATAGTTTACATGGGGCAGCAGTCCCAAATCATGTGCATCTATAATATTTTAGGGGCTGGTTATATACCCTTAAGTATGTATGGGCTGAGAAAAAGCCTGACATCATGGTATAAGCTTTGTTATAACCTACACAGGTTTGGGAAAAGAATAAAGGGGAGATGGAACACAATTTATTAGCAAGTTTATAACATTCGTCTATAGGGTTTACAAAAAGATATTTTTACATATTAAAATTTAGAAGGCAACAGTTAATTTACATACTAAAAGACATTCCTATAATTTTTAGTGTTCATTTGTTATTCCTCTGTTTAGAGATAAATATATTAACTACATGTTTTCAGAAGGAGAGAGGTAGTTTCCATGGGGACAAATGCCTGTAAAATGGCTCATTAATATAAGAGATAGTTTATTTTAATATTTTCTCTTTCTGAACCTGGCTAGCTATTTACTCATTTCCCCATAGTGTGTGGAAAGATCAGATTATCTAAGTCTCCTTCCCCTTTCTATTTACAACACAATGCCATTGGCCATCTTGGTTTTATGCTAATCACATAAGTACAAAGATTACTTACAAAATCTCTCTGTATGCCTAGCCCAAATTAATGAAATATTTTTTAAGCTTCCTAAAATATTAATATTAATTTTGTATCTTTTGGTATCTTACAACAGGTGGAAGCTCAGTGTCGACAAATGCCACCATCTTGGACCACTGGAGTGTTCTTAAATAAAGTCTGATATTGGCTGCAGCAACAGGCTTCTGCTCTGATACAATTTTATTTTTCATATTCAAATGTCTATACAATTTTTGAGACATTGGTTTTCCCTCTGATTTTAATTAGTTGTTGGATTCAGGAGGAGGAGTTTATTTTCACCTTATTTAGCTTCTTTTGTCGTAAAGTACTTAATCCACAATTCTGTGAGTTTTCATAGAGACACCAAGTCTAGATAAATTTTGAAGAGTTTTATTAAAGGAAGAAATTTATTAAATATGTCATCCAAATATAGCTTACAGAGGGCAGCAGACCCAAATCATGTGCGTCTATAATATTTTAGGTGCTGGTTATATACACTTAATTATACATGGGTGGGGAAAAATCCTGACATCACAGCATATAACCTTTGTTTTCTCCTATACAGGTTTGGGAAAAGAATGAACGGGGGATGGGACACAATTCATTAGCAAGTTTATAATATCTGTCTATAGGATTCATAAAAAGATGCTTCTACACATTAAAATTTACAAGGCAACACAATGGCAAAAATGTCACTTTAGCACTGGCTGGTTGGTTCAGTGGTAGAGTGTCGGCCTGACGTGCAGGAGTCCCAGGTTCGATTCCCGGCCAGGGCACACAGGAGAAGTGCCCATCTGCTTTTCCACCCCTCCCCCCTCCTTCCTCTCTGTCTCTCTCTTCTGTTCCTGCAGCCAAGGCTCCGTTGGAGCAAAGTTGGCCCGTGTGCCAGGATGGCTCTGTGGCCTCTGCCTCAGGTGCTAGAATGGCTCTGGTTGCAACAGAGCAACGCTCCAGATGGGCAGAGCATCGCCCCCTGGTGGGCGTGCCGGGTGGATCCTGGTCGGGCACATGCGGGAGTCTGTCTGACTGCCTCCCCGTTTCCATCTTCAGAAAAATACAAAAAAAATGTCACTTTACATATTAAAAGACATTCCTATATTTTCTAGTGTTCATTTGCTATTCCTTTGTCTAAAAATACATACATTAACTACATGCTTTCAGGAAGGGAGAGGTAGTTTTTATGGGGACAAATGCCTTCAAATGGCCCATTAATATAAGGTTTATTTTATTTTTTCTGTTCCTACACCTGGCTAGCTATTCACTTGCTTCCTTATAGATGTGGGGTGAGGTCAGAGAATCCAAATCTCCTACGCTCTGCATTTACAATACAATGCTATTGGTCATCCTGGTATGATGCTAATCACACAACACCAAAGATCATTTAAAAATCTTTCTGCATGCATAGCTCAAATTAATAAAATATTCTTTAAGCTTCTTAAAATTTTAATATTAATTTTGTAGCTTTTGTTACCTTACAAAAATCCCTACTGTTTTTATTTCCATGTCAAATCATTGACTTAATTTACTAAAGAGCATGAAGCTGTTGTGTAAAAGATATTAACTTATAACATGTAATAGATATTTAAGAAACAGCATTAATAGCAATACAGTTCACTAAAGAAACAAATAATACTGATTGATTTTCTAAAAATTGTACAAACCTTTTGCAACTTACATAAAATTAATTGGCTTTCATAACAATTTACTTTTCATCAGAACTCTTTAATCTTTAATGACAATTAAGTTGACTTTCTTTTTACCCTAGTTTCCCTTTTCCCAAAGTCTGATTAAAAGGAAGTCTTTAGTAAGTTTCTTCATGCATTCGCTGTATGTAAACCAACTAGCATTCGGTTTGTGGTTGGAGAAGGGCACGCCATCTTTGTACCTTAGGAGCAGTGGGAGTGGTCAGGATCATGGTGTGTGGACTCATCCATGTGGGTGTCAGTCCTTGAGTGATGTACTTGATCTCCTGCTAATTCTGAAAGTGCCTCTTGGACAGTATTTTGAACAGTTTGTGGAGTAACCTGAAAATTCTGCAAGTATTAGGGAAAGGGTGGATACATTTCATTTACTATTTGATTCATGCACTTTATTTGCCCTGAACCTTTGGGTACCAGTGCGCACAATGTAACTTCAAATTAGTTTCTAATTAATTTTGGGTTCCTTTTCTACTAGCTTTGAGAATATAGACACAAATGCACATCCAATATTAGAATTAGTAAGCTAAATTTGAAAAGAACCATATATAGCAATTTTCTAACAATTGTCAATTATTTTATTAAAGTGTATTTTTAAATGTTTACCTGGGAAAATTCATTTCCTGTTGGTAAAATCTTTTTCTAATTGATTTTGAATAAAGCTTTGGCAATGAAGATCCCAAGACCCTACTGGTCTTGGGTGGCATCTTTCTATCTATTTGAATTTCTATGTCCCAATTTTGAGACAGAATGAAAAAATATAAAATAAACAGTAAAATTCAAATAGGTAATGTTAACAAATATTATAACAAGCATCTTAATACAATAAAATAACTAAAGCCTATTATATTATTAAAAAAACCAAAGTTCTAACTAATATAACAGGATCCAAAATAAAATTGTTACAGTCACAAATGTTCTTAACATATTAATATAATTTTACTAAATCTATGTTGACAGCATTGCTGCTTTATATTATTTACAAATAAACCTAATTTCTATTTCAATCTGAGAAATGTCCTAAGTAGCATGAGTCATTCATATTCAGGAAAAGTATACAAGGCACTGTAACTGTGGTCACATTTCTACACTTCGCAGCTAGAGACTAAGCCCTAATAATTAGTATTTCTAGCTGAAATTAGGAGCAGGTCCCAGCCTACAATAGGCATGGGGCATTGATAAATGAGAAAAAAAGGAGACACTATACATTAAACAAAGTGACAGAAATTACACTGTTAATACCCATTGGAGAGCTCTTCAAGGGATAAATAAAACTTAACTATTCAGGCAAGGCATACTAAATGGCCCTCGTGTTTACAAGAAATGAGATCAGTTTTAACTGATACTTGGAAGATATACCTTAGGTTTTTAAACAGTGTCGTGAGTTTGGGCCAATAGCCTTGGGCATCTTTTAGCCTTCAGTGGTAAGTCCGAGTAGGCTGGGTAAGGTCAGGTCACAGGTAGCTGGGTTAGGGTTGGAAGAGACTGAACCCTCCCTCCATGAAGCAAGGGGGCAGCTTACCTTCTCATGTCCCTTTTTCTCTCAGCAGAGGTATGTATTGTGGTGGGGCTGAGAAACCTGGCAGGCCTCAGCTCAATGACCTACCTTTCCACTTTTGAAGAAGGGCCTTGATGGAATCCTATGAAGCCTCCTTTGGGGTGTTGGAGCCTTTAAGGGTATATGCCAGAAGCTGGTATTTTCCTGATTCTTTTTGGGCTCCACTTGCCTTTTCTGTTTCCTTTATTGGTCATTATAGACCTTAAAAGCCATGATCAGAAGATCTCACTGAGGAACTTGAGGGCCCTTTTCTGTCTATAAAAACTCTTGGAAAAAGACAAAAGCAGGGTTATTAGCTGGATGAAATCAGGAGAAAATGGTTTTGGTGTCTCTTTAGGATGTCCAGAGTCTCTTCGCTGCTGAAATTAACTCAGTACATTAGGCATTCAAAAGAATTTTTTTTAAAAATAATTTTCAAAGAGCATAATACAATTGATTCACAGAGTTCCAGGATATGACCCCTTATATTTACTTAACATTGAACAATATTGTTGCAAAATGATAATAAACTAAATATTACATAAAAAGACATTATTAACAACTTCTAATATTTAAACTAAGATTTCAGTATCACAAGGCTATAAAACAGCAAATAAAAATTAGAAAAGGCCTTTGAAATAACATATACTTTTAAAAAAATAACATGAAATAACATGGAAATACTTTTTAAAAAATAGTGGGGGAACAATAAGTCAGCACTCCTAACCTAGTGGTTGGAAAACCTATTAGTTAATAGAGCCAATTACTAACAGTACAATAGCTAAATTTTCTCTTAAGAGCCAAATTTTAAATTTGAATTATATATGTAGGCACCTTCCCTATTGAGGCAGCGCCCACACTTGGCTCTTCATTTTAGAGCTATTCCTAAGAGGACTAAAAGTTCTATGTGGCCTGCGAGCTCTTTGCGAATGGCAGTTTGCCAACCAGGGTTCTTAGGAGAGGAGGAAAGGAGGAGGCATCCGACATGCCTGCCCCTCTTTGCACAACCCGAGGGCTGACTGAACCCTAACTTGGCCAAGTGCAGGATGGCAGCAGCAGTGAGGCTCTGGAATGAGTCCCAACGTGGCACCCATCTTTCTCAGGGTTCCTGTTCCCTTCGCCTTCACTGCAGAATTAGGGACACGATTTCCATGCGAGAGGTGGCGTGGATGGGCGGGCGGGGCGTTTGGAGGACCCAGCATTTCCTAAAAATCAAGCTGACTTTCATTACTACTCCCCTGGGCAGGCTGTTCAAGCATATATCTTACAAAAAATGCAGCAATTAAAACTACAAATTTTTTCTAAATTTTACCTTTGCTAAAAGTGGGACTGCTTTTAGCCTATATGAGTTTTTCCAATGTTTCCCGCAATCCCTAATTTTTTTGTTTTTTTACAATTTTAATATTTTGGCTAATGCAAAAGGGTCTCCCTTATGAACTCCATGCCTTCTACATAACTGAGAGACTTGGGAGAGACTCCAACATCTCCTTTGGCCCTGTGGGAGAGTGTGGAATTTTTCTCTAATTTTTACCCCAGTGGAGGCAAAAAGCTAGTCTATCCCAACCCATGGAGGTGTTATTTCTAATAATTTTATTCCCTATATGTATTACTCATGATTCTATTACTCCTCTGGAGCTGCAATTTAATTGAAGAAACCTGCCAATCTCAACTAGCAAGGTTCACACCTATGGTTTGTTCACTGTCTAAATTCTTTTTTTCTCTCCTTTCCAATTTTTTTTAAAGCAAAGTTCTGATTTTATAATATTCCTACCCTGGCCTGACCAGGTGGTGGCGCAGTGGATAGAGCGTCGGATGCTGGGATGCGGAAGGACCCAGGTTCGAGACCCGGAGGTCGCCAGCTTGAGCACGGGACTCATCTGGGCTTGAGCAAAGAGCTCACCAGCTTAGACCCAAGGTTGCTGCTCCAGCCAGGGGGTTACTCCGTCTGCTGAAGGACCGTGGTCAAGGCACATGTGAGAAAAGCAAATCAATGAACAACTAAGAAGTCGCCCGTGTGGCAACTGAGAAAACTGTATGATTGGATGCTTTCTCATCTCTCTCCAGTTTCTGTCTGTCTGTCCCTGTCTATCTCGCTCTGTAAAAAAAAAAAAATAATAATAATAATCTTCCTCCCCTGTATTTTCCAACTGGCCAACTTCTTTTGGTCTATAAGTGGATAGTAAAACTAGTTGCCTTCTATATTTTTAGTCCCTTACCATTACCTTTTGCCTTTCTCTCTGTCGATCCGCACACAGCAACTGAAACGCCGGCCTAACCATGCATCTGAGCGGCGGTAGGGCCTCGCCTCTTGGCGCTTGGCCTTTTGCCTGGTGCGCTGTGGTGGTTGAGGGCAGGAGCACGCTAGGAGGCGTGAGCCATGTCCATGGTCCCCTAATCACAGCCCGCCCCACTGCTCCATCTTCCGCACACCTCGCTTCCCTGCTTGGGGTTTTTTATTATCAAACTGCCTATTGCTAGTCTTTCGGCTCTAGAGTCTGGGATACACACTTCATTTGGTGCTTCTCTTTTCTTTCCTTCCCCAGTGGCTGCTTGTAATATGGGACCTTTATTTTTCCAATGGCCCTCTTCCTTACAATAAGTGCATTGATTGTTTTCTTACTGAGTCCTTTTATTCTCAAATTTTTCTTCTCTATTTTGCTTCTTTGGGTTTTCCTCATTTTAAAAGAGTTTGATCTCTTGCAGTGCTGCTACTATTGCCTTAGTTATTCTTTTATCCTGTTTCAAACTCAAATCTGGCCTGAATAGGAAGACGTGGCACCCTCTTTGTATGGAGCAAGCTTTTAGCCATTTAGGTGGATTTATTGTTAAATTTAGCCATTGATTAATATATGGAAACTGATTGGGACAGCCTGGATTCCCAGTTACTATATTCCAGACTGCCTTTACTATCTGGGGCCAATTGATGGCCATTCAACCCCAAAACTAGACCATTCTGATTCCACAGAGAGTGTGAAGCCTTTTCTTGGACCATTTAATTTTATATTCACACTTGTCTTCATAAGCTTCTTGAAAGTGCTTTAAAAGATAAACTAATGAGGTCTTTGTGAATTGGCCCCTCCTCCCATATTTAATAGCCAAGGCCACCAATTACAGAATTAAAACTACTTCAGAAAAATCCAGAAATTAGTGCACTAATAAAACAAGAAAGATAAGACAGATAATTAGCTAGCATCCAGAATAAAGAGTGTCTGACTATAGAGGTATTAACTTATTATGCAAGACAAGGGGAAGAAGCCAACAGGAGAGAATTATTTCCTTCAGAGGAGAAAGCTAACAGGGCGCCCTGAAGCTAATCTGAGAACAAAAAGAGAACAACGATTCACCACTTAAGATTGCTTTTTAGTCAGAAGCTTCCAATTTTGACACAAAAGACCTAAACCAGGCCTTAAAGCAAATACATTTAGATATTATAGACATTAAACAAAAGACTTGCACACTCACACACACACACACGCACACATGCACACACGCACAAGTGCACCTTCATAAACGAGGGAAGGGCTCCCCTCGTGGCCTCTCAGGACATTACTTTTTTGTGGTATGCAGGCCGCAAGGACTTTAGACTTAAATCAGGAATTTTAGACAAAAGTAAGGAAAAGAAAGACAGATCTCAACAAACACAGAGAAGTCTCTGGAAGTTCAGGGCAAGATCAATCCAGGTTAGCTCAGCCTCCACTGATTCAGTGCAATGCGAGACTGACTAATCCTGGACAGACTCAAACTCCACCATGTCCTCCAGAGATAGAAACAACTATTCCCACTTTTGGCATTTTACTGAGAGCCCAACTAGGTACCTCCAGAAGTCCTGTGCAAGATGAAGTTCCTACTAATACCTCTCTTAGAGAAACTGACATCTCTGAAGGCCCGCTGCAGAACTGGTGGACCTGATCCACTTGGTTCTCATTAATGTTCATCTAAAGTACCAGCAGATATCCCTGAGAGCCTGAAGCACGAACCAATTCTCAACAATCATCCCTCCAAATTATAACCAGATGTTCCCCAGCAAAACCCAAAGCAGGACCACTAAAACTCCCCACTGACATCTTGGTTTTGGAGAGTGTACTGCACACATATGACCACTGTCTAATATATTCCACTGTACCCCAAAACAGAAAGAATATAGACTAGTTACAAACAGCAAAGTAATTTTGAAGGTCCTACCTACTCCACTGGAGTTCCACATCTCCGAAGTCACAATTCATTAAAGCCTCAAATCCACTCTACCTTCTTCTAGTGCAAAACAGAAAAGCAAAAGCAAGAGTTCAGAGGAAAGTCAGAAAATTCAGTAAAGCAAAAAGAGTTGCTTCACCTACCTCCTCAAGTTCTCTGCCAAATTATCTAAATTGTCAAATTTGGGAACCAGGAGGCATCTATAGGAGAACTGTCCAGACCCCACAGAAAGACCGGGAGCCCTGAAAACACTTCAGGGGGCACCTCTCCTCGAGATTTAAGCAGGACTGGGCAGCCTCCTGGAGAGACCAACCAATTCGAGGTGCCTCTACCAGGTGACGTGAAACACGCTTGGCCTTGCGTGGGAACCAAATGTTGTAAAGTACTCAATCCACAGTTTTATGGGTTTTCATAGAGACACCAAATCCAGATAAATTTTGAGGAGTTTTATTAAAGGAGAAAATTTCTTAAATATGTTGGCTGCATATAGCTTACATGGGACAGCAGTCCCAAATCGCTTGCTTCTAGAGGCTGTTAATATACCCTTAATTATACATGGGCATACAAAAAGCCTGACATTTCAGCATAAGCTTATAACCTTTGCTTTCTCCTATATAGGTTTGGGAAAAGAATGAGGGGGAGAATGTGACACAATTCATTAGCAAGTTTATAACATCTGTTATAAACTTACAAGGCAACAGAATGGTAAAAATGTCACTTTATATATTAAAAGATATCCCTATATGTTTTAGTGTTCATTTGTTATTCCTTTGTCTAAACATACATACATTAACTACATGTTTTAGGAAAGGAGAGGTAGTTTCCATGGGGACAAATGCCTGTAAATGGCTCATTAATATATAAGAAAAGGTTTACTTTAATTTTTCTCTTTCTACACCTGGCTAGCTATTCACTTACTTCTTTATAGGTGTGCAGGAAGGTCAGAGAGTCCAAATCTCCTCCCCTCTGCATTTACAATACAGTGCTATCGGCCATCCTGGTATGATGCTAATCACACAAGTACAAAGATCATTTAGAAAATCTCTCTGCACACCTAGCCCAAATTAATAAAATGTTCTTTTTCTTTTTTTAAGATTTTATTTATTCATTATAGAGAGGGGAGAGAGAGAAAGAGAGAGAAGAGGGGAGGAGCACATACCAACTCCCATATATGCCTTAACCAGGCAAGCCCAGGGTTTTGAACCAGCAACCTCAGCATTATCAGGATTGACGCTTTATCCACTGCACCACCACAGGTCAGGCAATAAAATGTTCTTTAAGCTTCCTAAAATATTAATATTAATTCTGTAGCTTTTGGTACCTTACTACATTTTCTCCTGTGAGGATGGGCATGATAACTGCCAAACTTCTTAGTTGTAAGACCAGAAACCGGAAGTCTTGCATTAGTCACCTTTTATCTCTTGGCTTCTTGTTCCCTATCTGTAAAATAATAGAATCAGATCACTTTGTGGTGCCAAAATTTTCCTCTAGCTCCAGCATTCTGTTCATTCCATAAGCACTGACTTGCGTGGATGACAGTGCCAATTATGACATTTGCTATCATTCTACAGGTAGACCTGCAGGTGGACAAAGAGGCACATTTCTTTTGAGCCCTCCTTTGGTTACTTTTATTAAATCAAGGAATTTCAGGAGTCCAAGAAATTCAACTTTGTGGAGCTAGTAAGTTCGTGTATTCTTTAATACTCTAAAAATATTTTCTGAATGCTTGGTAAATACAGAGAACTTTGATTGTAAACTTGAAATCTTAAAGAATGTGAATGTGTATAATTGTAATGAATCACTCTCTTTTCTCCTCATTTTTTCTCTCTAGCTATGATCTGATTTTCTTTTTATTTCTTCCTCTCTTCCTCTTTCCCTCCCTGGATTTCTCTATCACCCTTCTTTTAATCTTGTTTTCCTTCTTTTCTTCCTGCCATGCTTTCATAAAGCCTTTGAAAGTGCCCATCATATACCAGGCACTGTGCTAGAAACTCATATTCCTTCACTCAATGACCTCCCATTCTACTATTTTTACTTCTGTCTTTTTAACTTTTTAAATTTAAATCTCTTTAATTTATTATAAAATATAATGTGCTTTGATTTGACAACTATATTGAATTTTAACAATTTTTTTTATTATAAAAATGTATCCTTAATCCAGAAATGCTAGAAAAAATTATAAGAAAAACAAAAAAAAACAAATTTCCCATATAGAGATATTTACTGTTAATATGACATTTTCATCCCATAGTCTCTGTGTACCTATAATATTTCTGTATCTATATGTACTGAGGTGGAATGGGTGTGTGTACATCTGTGTGCATAGATGTGCATTGCACATGAGCATATCTCTTTGTGTCAATGTATGTCTGTTATTTGTGTATATCTGTATATGTATACTGATAGATACCTAAATTACAAACTGCCCATTTGCTCTGTCCACTTGGCTGCCTGACCCCACCCTTAAATACCAAACAATTGCCTCTGGGACAAAGAATTCCAGGAAGTTGGTCAATCACCCCAAAGAGGAGTATTCCAGCAAGCCAAACATACCAGCACACCCTTGCTCGAGGCTATCCCCAAACCCTATAAAGTTTTCTTTACTCTGTTTTGGGTGCCCTGGAAGGTCTTTCTCTTCTAATACAACCTGCACATCTGGTGTTTAAAAGCTGTCTCATTCTTACACATACAAATGAGTATTCACTTATCCAATAAATACTTATTGTACTTTTGTTATGTGCTGGGCACTGTGCTCAACACTGGTTGTCTATAGTGAATGAGACAGATGCACTTTCTGTCTTTATGAATATTACGCTGTCATGGGGAAGACAGAGGGAATAAAAAATATACATAAATAATATAATTATCAGTTGTGATAAGCACTGGATTTGGCAGTGCAATGTGTTTGGTTCCAGTTTTGATTGATCATGGCGAGGTCCCGTATCTCAGTTTCTTGGAAGGCTGAGCTGAGGCCCAATCTCAGTCCTTTAGCAATGTGTGTTCTCATCTAGCTATAAAACTGAAAAAATTTACAAGTGACAAAACAAATACCCTGGGAGGTGTTCTGTGACCAATAGAACCCAGCTTGTAAGTGGTGACCCTGGCTCAGATAACTTCTGGATGCCCCCAGCTTAGGGGTTCTCTCAGTCTGGACTGCTGCCATGGCACAAGAAAAAGTGCACATTAGGAAAGAGGCAACTTTGAGCTAAACTATTAAAAATAGTGTTTATGCCCCTGACTGGAGCAAAGAAAAGACTTTTGGTGTTGTCACCACAGCAGACTAGATTATTATTTTATCTTTTTAATTACCTTATGCTTTTTTTAGTACTTTTATTTTCCCCAAAAGACAATAGCTTCCTCTCACCAGAGAGCTCAATATGTTAGAGCATCACACCCCTACAGTAATGTCATAAGTTTGGATCCTGGGTCAGGGCACATACAGAAACAGATTGGTGTTTCTGACTATCTGTCGGTCTCCCCCCTTCTTCTCTCTAACACTTAATAATTAAACTTTTAAAAAATGTAAAAAATGACAACCACTTTTTCTTTGTTGTGTGCAGCTTAAACTGTATGAAAGAATAAATTTTTTTTTTCAAAATCTCATCCCAAGTGGAAAAAAACCGGTAAGGTTGTAAAGTATCATATTTGCCCATATATAAGGTGCCTCCATGTATAAAATGAACCTTAATTTTGGGGCCCTAATTTTGAGAAAATATAACAAATGTGAATAAGCAGAAAATGCAAGTAAAAAACCTGCAAGCACTGTATAAGATGCACCCACTTTTTAGACCCCAATTTTTTTTTAAAAGGATGAGTCTTATACATGGGGAAATATGGTATACACCCTCGAGATGTCTTTGTGAACATTACTTTCTTTTACTTTCTTTGGATTTAATTTGCTCTCCTGGTTCTTAGTATGGGTGGAAAGGCTGTGTATTTTCCAGTTTTTCCCCCTACAATGTATTCATCACTACGTTTTTCCATAGGTTTTCTTATGTAGTTTTAATTTTCATTAATTTTAAAGTATTTTTTAGCTTGAATTGTTGATTTTGAGGGGGGGTTATCTAGGAGTAAATTTCTTAACTTAAAAAAGTAAGGGTTTTCTAGTTAGTTTTTATTACTGATTCCTAGATTAAGTGTAATGACAAGAAGAAACATACTTTATATCATTTAAATGGTTTGAAGTTTTTTGAAACTTGCTTGAAAGAACACACAGTATGACCTCCGTAAATGTTTTTCAAGCGCGCTTCTCTGCTGCCACCCCATGTGCATCTTGAGAATAACAGCTAGGTAAAAGTCACCAGAATGTTTTTTCTTCTGCTGCTATCTGGGTGCATGTAACCAGAAACTGTCAACCTACTTCTGCGTCACTGATGTATCTGTTTCCATTTATTCACTTTGTATTTCTTTGCACGCTTCTGTTTTAGGCATGGCATGGGGCGGAAATGATGAGAGGTGGAAAAACGAGGCACGCGGATGGCCTGAGGTGCAGACAGTGTGGGGTGGGGCACACGACCTGAGGCAGGCATGGTGCTAGGGCAGGGTGCTGGGCGTGGCTGCGAAGGGCGGGACCGGCTAGAAGTTGTGGCAAGGTGGGGATTTCGTGGGTTGTAAAATGCACGGATTGGAAAGGGGCAGGACGTGAAACTGGTTGGGGCATTGGGCAGGCATGGTATGGGGCGTGGATTGAGAGGGACGAGGATGGCTAGAGATGGGGTGGATGTCACGGACCTGCACAGGGCAGGGTGGACAGTGATGCAATGAAGACGCAGGTGGGACACTGCAGGGCAGGGTAGACAATGAGGGGTTAAAGCAGTGCAAGGTGGGGATGGCACAGGGCCTGGACTTTGAGGCAGGACACTTCCTATAGTGGGGTCAGTCCCTGGAAAGGAGCTGCAGCCTCACCTTAGGAGCTTCCTTCCTTGAGAGGGGGTAACTCCCTGAAGAGAGTCTCCAGTTTTGGATTTGCTGACCATCTAACTAAGGGGCTGTCCCTCTGTAAAGTGGCTCTTCTTCATGGAGGGGCGACATCTCCCTGGAGATGTTTAGTGAGTAGAGGGAGCCTCCCTGCCCCCCCATCGCCCTTCTTAACTTAAGCAATGTCCAGACCTGTAGAATATTTATGAGTTTCTTTTATCCAAACTCAAGACAATTGCTGATAATCAAAGTCTCAACAGATTGAAAAAATGATACGGAAAATGGCGTTTTGTCCTGTATTTTGTGATAGATATATAAATTTAGCAGAACTTCCACCTGCCCTTCGGTTGTTCTGTTTGGCTGCCTGACCTCACCCTTACATACTGGACAGTCATCCCTGAGGCAGAAGAGTTCCAGGAAGCCGAAACTGTGAAACTGCCAAAGGGAACATACAGAACTTCTGACTCAGTACTTGCTCAAGGCTCTTCCAAATCCTATAATATTCACCTCATAGTCTGTATCAGTGTCCTTCTCCCTGGAGTGTGCCTGGCAGGGTTCCTCTCTTTCTTTCAATAAAGCCAGTTACTCTGGTCTTTTCAGACTCCAATGAATTCTTATATTTGCTGCTGAAACTCAGGATGGGGTTCTGGTTTCCTGGATGCCTCTTTGCTCTCCAAACTTACAATCAGAGAAGAAATGGGTAGTGGCAGCTTATCCCAGGCTTACTCCCTGATTATGTTTGGACTTGTAATAGTAGGTAGATTGGCCAGCAATCTGACCCTGTTCCGAACACCTGCTGGACTAAAAGGTAAGGAGTTTTCTTCCTTCCCCTTCCCTGGTCAGCTTATCTTTTCCACAATAATTTTCTCTGGTCAGATGGATTTCTCTGACATGCCTCAGCTTTTAAGATGATTGACTTTCAGTCTTAGTAAACTGCTCAGAAAACTACACACCTACCCGAACCTCTCCACTCTCTCTCTCTCTCAGAGCTCCCTGAAAGGTGGTGACAGACCTCTATCAGGGAAGACTCCCCACATGAAAAATTTTCTTCTCTTGGGACAGTGAAAAATGGTGAGAATGCCCCTCTACCTCACCTGTCTACACTATGGGCTCTTCAGAGTCTAAACCTTTCGACAAGACCCCTCTAGGATGTCTCATAAAAAACCTCACTAAGTTGGGCCTCTCTGACCTTAAGCCAAAAATACCTCATTTTTTCTGTAACACAGCATGGCCCCAATACATATTAGACAATGACTCCCATTGGCCTGAAAATGGGACATTCAATTACAATATTCTAAGAGATCTTGACAATTTCTGCCACCGGACTGAAAAGGCCTCAGAAATTCCTTATATGCAGACTTTCTTCTCCCTTCGCTCCTGTCCTTAATCTCTGTGCCACATGTTCTACACGCAGGCCATTTTTGGCCAGAGAATCTTTACCTAAAACCGCTCCTAATGTTTTCTTCTCCATGGACTCCCAACTCTCTCCACCTCCTGCCTGACCCCAGGGGAATCCCCTCTTTTGGGACTCCTCTCTGGTCTCTCTGCAGACCTCTGTCACTGGAGTCTCTTCCCTCCAGAAAGCCCCCTCTCTTTGAAGGATCCTCTTTCTTACTCACTTGCAAATACCAATCTCTCTTTCACCTCCCCTGCTGGCCAGGGTCCCCTCCCTTCTTCACTCTGTTTTTAAACCCCTCCTCCCTTCTTTCAAATGGGCATCTCTGTCTCTTTTTCTTGTTTAACCCATTCTCCCTTCCCCACCGACTTTGGCTGTATTTTACACGTCCTCCTACCCCACTGGTTTGGCTGTATTTTACCCATTCCCACCTCCCCACAGGCACCTATGCCTTCCTCCCCATCATCCTCTCCCCTCTCCACAGAGCTGTAAATCTTTTTGACTCCTCACACTATGTGACAGCAGCACCAGCACTTTAATCTCCTCTCTTTCCTCCTGCAAGTTCTGACCCTCCTTCTTTCCATCCAGCTGTTCAGGCTGCCCATTCATCTGCTTTCTCTCTTCCTCCCCTCTATGCTGAGAACTCCTTACCCTCTTAAAAAACTTAAAATGGGCCCTGGCCGGTTGGCTCAGTGGTAGAGCGTCGGCCTGGCATGTGGGGGACCCGGGTTTGATTCCCGGCCAGGGCACACAGGAGAAGTGACCATTTGCTTCTCCACCCCCCTCCTTCCTCTCTGTCTCTCTCTTCCCCTCCCACAGCCAGGGCTCCATTGGAGCAAGAATGGCCCGGGCGCTGGGGATGGCTCCTTGGCCTCTGCCCCAGGCACTAGAGTGGCTCTGGTCGCATGGCAGAGTGACGCCCCGGAGGGGCAGAGCATCGCCCCCTGGTGGGCAGAGCGTCGCCCCTGGTGGACGTGCCAGGTGGATCCCGGTTGGGTGCATGCGGGAGTCTGTCTGACTGTCTCTCCCCGTTTCCAGCTCCAAAAAAAAAAAACAAAAACTTAAAATGGCAGAGTTGTCTATTAAGCTGTGTGAAGAAGTAATCTGTTTGTCTATTTGCCAAAAATATCTCTAGTATAATTTTAATTGAAACAAGTAAAACACGCTCATTTAATTTTTTAGTTTATAATTTATAAGTGAAGTCTTTGTTTAATGTGTAACTGTGTCTGTTTCTAAGGCCTTAAACTAATAATTACCCACCTCTTAAATCAAAGCATACTTATCCCCATGAACTCTCCCTGCAATACACCCACCACCTGTGGTCTCACCTTAGATTGAACTCAGACACTCCACAGTCTCCAACCACCTACCACTGCAAATCAAATATTTTCTTTCCTCAGTGTAATAGGCTTCTTTATACACTGAATTCCCAATTTTGCTCTCTTAGTCAAGCCCCTCAGTGAAATATTCTGAGCATGGCTTTTAAGGTCTATAATGGCCAGTGGAGTAACAGAAAATGCAAATAAGTCCCAAAAGATGTCAGAAAAGGCCCTGGTCGGTTGGCTCAGTGGTAGAGTGTCGGCCTGGCATGCAGAAGTCCCAGGTTCGATTCCCGGCCAGGGCATCGAAGCGCCCATCTGCTTCTCCACCCCTCCCCCTCTCCTTCCTCTCTGTCTCTCTCTTCCCCTCCTGCAGCGGGGCTCTATTGGAGCAAAGATGGCCCGGGTGCTGGGGATGGCTCCTTGGCCTCTGCCCCAGGAGAAGCACCCATCTGCTTCTCCACCCCTCCCCCTCTCCTTCCTCTCTGTCTCTCTCTTCCCCTCCTGCAGCGGGGCTCTATTGGAGCAAAGATGGCCCGGGTGCTGGGGATGGCTCCTTGGCCTCTGCCCCAGGAGAAGCACCCATCTGCTTCTCCACCCCTCCCCCTCTCCTTCCTCTCTGTCTCTCTCTTCCCCTCCTGCAGCGGGGCTCTATTGGAGCAAAGATGGCCCGGGCACTGGGGATGGCTCCTTGGCCTCTGCCCCAGGTGCTAAAGTGGCTCTGGTCGCGACAGAGCGATGCCCCGGAGGGACAGAGCATTGCCCCCTGGTGGACAGAGCGTCGCCCCTGGTGGGCATGCCGGGTGGATCCCGGTCACGCGCATGTGGGAGTCTCTCTGACTGTCTATCCCTGTTTCCAGCTTCAGAAAAACACACACACACAAAAAAAAGATGTCAGAAAATACCAGCTTTTGGCATATACTGTTAAAGGCTCCATTACCATAGAGGACTTCATAGGATTCCATCAGGATCCTGCTTCTAGAGTGGAAAGAAAGGTAATTGAACTGAAGCCTGCCTAGCTTCCCGGCCACAAGATGAGATACATCTTTGCTGTGGAAAGAGGTACACTAGAAGGTAAGCTGCCCCCTTGCTCCATGGAGGGAGGGTTCAAGCTCTCCTAGCCCTGCTCCAGCTACCTATTACCTGAATTTGTCCAGCATGCTGGGAATTACCACTGAAGGCCCAAGGATGTTGTTCATGAGCCTAAGGTATTTCTTTCAAGTAGCAGATAAACAGATGTCAATTTTTGTAAACACAAGGGCCATCTACTATGCCTTGCTTAAATATTTGAGTTTTCTTTATCCCTCAAAGATCTCTCCTGTTGGTATTGACAGTCTGGTTTTGTTGCTTTATTTAATATATAGTATCTCCTTTATTCCACTTGTCTCAATGCCCCATGCCTATTTTAGGCTGGGACCCGCTGCTAATTCCAGCTAGAAGTAGTAGTCATTAGGACATAAACTCTAGCTGCAAAGTGTAGAAATGTAACCACCCTTTCCCTAAGTGATTATAGAATTTACAAGTTACTCAGCAAGCTGTTCAAAGACTGTCCAAGAGGCACTTCCAGCATTACATCACCCAAGGACTGACTTTCATGTGGACAGGTTCACACACCATGATTCTGAAAACTCCCACTGCTGCTAAAGTAGAAAAACGGCATGCCTTACTCCAACCAGAAACCGGAAGCTGGTTGGTCTACATATGGTGAATATATGAAGAAACTAAGAACTTTTTTCATCAGACTTTGGGAAAAGGGAAACTAGTAAAAGAAAAGTCTACTTAATTGTCACTGAATGTTAAAAATGTTTAAATCAAGAGTTCTAACTAGAAAGTAATTGTATGGTTTTGATAGTAGAAGGTATAAGGTATGGAAATAGTTTTGAAAGAAAAAGCAAACTGTCATGAAAGCCAGTTATTTCTGAATAAGAAAGTTTATGAAAGTTGAAAGTTTATATAAGTTGTTGAAGATTTGTGCAGATTGTAGGAGTTTTGTAACTAAGAAAAAGTATTTGAACAGTCAGAAAACTGGTTTTCAAATAATGTTTAATTAGTCACCCTAGTTAATAATCCTGTAATCTCCCCACTTATTGGGGTAGCTCTTTCCTCCATCCTGACCATCTGGAGCTCAGAAACAGAGAAACAAAACCGACCCCTTGTCCATCTATTCTCTATTTACCTCTCAGCCTGCCTCACCCAATCAGGGACTTTCTACTTGAGTGTACCAACACTTATATATGTCTCCCCACTAATTGGACAGAAACCTATACTCTAGTCTCTCTCCCCCCAATTATCAACCTAATTCCATTTGAAGAGCCTCTTCCAATTCCTAGTACACTACCCATCAATCTGAGGACCAAACGAGCTATACAGGTGTTTCTTCCTCTTGTTGCTTTACAATTTCTATAAAAATAGTTCCAGGGGCAGGGGGACTGGTCACTACCATGTCTTATTCCCACTTTCTGTCTCTCTCTCTCTCTCTCTGAAGCCCAGCGAATTCATAAAAGACAAACCAAGTCATGGAATCAGTGGTTTCACAAAAACTGGGTGTCTTGCCTGACCTGTGGTGGCGCAGTGGATAAAGCGTCGACCTGGAAATGCTGAGGTCACCAGTTTGAAACCCTGGGCTTGCCTGGTCAAGGCACATATGGGAGTTGATGCTTCCAGCTCCTCCCCCCTTCTCTCTCTCTGTCTCTCTCTCCTCTCTCTCCCTTTCTTTCTCTTTCTCTCCCTCTCTCTCTCCTCTCTAAAAATAAATAAATAAATAAAAAAGAAAAGAAAACAGTAATTTTCATAACATAGTTGCGGTAAAAATTCGCACAAAAACTGGGTGTCTTGACTGTTGCCTTTTATTGGTGCATTCATTCTCCTTTTTATTTTTTTAACTTTTGGACCCTGCCTTTTATGTTTGTTCACTACTTTCTTATAGAACCACATGCAGACCTTCTCCAATCAGAAAATTGAAAAAACTTACCTAACCCTACACACCAACCCTGAAACCTGCCTTCAAGAAACAGAAAAATATAAAACCCTGTATCAGCAAACCTACAAATAATCCCCTACTTTGAACAATGGTAGAAAAACACCTTGTTCTCAATGCTAGCACCAATTACAGGACCAATCCTAATTTTGTGCCTAATTTTACTGCTTGCCTCTTTCTTTATCAAGTTTCTGCAGGCCTGAATGAAAAAAATCTCCAGGATTACCTACAATCAAATGCTTTTACAACCCCTACTCTAACTGCCCCAGGGAGAGGTCCATGAAGGAGGCCCCTGACTGGAGCAAGAAGTAGTTCAGAAGATAGCTGGTCTGCGATATACCTCTTTCTTGAACCAGATACCCTTTTCTTCCCCCAACTTCTTTTCCTTTTTATCATACCACAGAGTTGAGAAATGATAGTTATATGAATTTACCAAAACTTGTAATTGCCCTTTGTTTGTTCTGCCTGGCTGCCTGACCTCACCCTTACTTACTGGACAATCATCCCTGAGGCAGGAGTGTTCCTGGATGCTGGCCAACTGCCTAAAGGAGGAGCATTCCACAAATCCAAAACTGTAAAACTGCAGAAGGGATCATACCAGAACTTCTGACTCAGTACTTGCTCAAGGCTCTCCCAAACCCAATAAAATTTGCCTCATAGTCTGGTACCAGTGCCCTTCTCCCCAGAAAAGTGCCTGGAAGGATTCCTTTCTTCCCTTCAATAAAGCCTGTTACTCAGGTCTTTTCGAACTTCGATGGATTCTTACATTTTGTACATCAGAATCAAAGTTGAAAATGGGGATTACATAAAATTGATTGGTGATAGATTAGGGAGGCTGAGAACAAGAACACAAAGATTGAAAATCTGTAGCACTAATTAAAAGTAAAAATGTATATACTGAAATTTCTTTTATGTGGGCAGGAATAAGATAGCTAACAATGACCATGATAATAACAACAATGGGGTTGGTTGGCTTCTGCTCTGCTGATATGCTGGCTCTGAGGAGTGCAGAAAAAATTACCCTTATATTTCAAAGACATGCTATTGTTAGATAGGGTAGACAGGCATCAGTGCAGGAAAAGGGAGGGGAGAAATGAGGTTTTGTCTCACCCACTGAAGGAGGGGGGGGTCAGCAATCACACTGTCTGCCAGAACAAAATCACCAATTGTCCAAACGGCCTTGAAATACTGTATGTTAGTCAGAGTATCAGTGAAAGGCAACCTTGCAAGTTATAGTGAAAAAGTATATGATCTCTAACATCCCAACAGGTAGCGGTGCTCAGACAAGCTGAGTTGCCAACTTGTGTTTGGTGCAAAGTGCACAGCTTTGCTTAAAAAACTGCTTGCTTTGCTTGAACACTGCACCCTGTCTCCTGCCTGAATTATTTCTCACCTAAGAAGCCCTCTTAGACCTGAGTTTTCTCTGGTGCCATTATCAGGTACATTATTGTAGATGCAAAAGACAAGAGACAGGCTCACATAATATAAGCCTTTGACCTTTGTTAGAGAAAAATACCTCTCTATACATGACTACCCACCACAAACTGCTTGCTTTTAGTTAGAAAGTTTTAATTTCAGATCATCCTGAGTGGTTATTTTAGGTCTATGAGTTTGTAAGGCTACTATGCAAGACTCCCTGGAACTTGTCAGGTTCAGCATGTGGCCCCTTTTTTGTCCACATCCTCCTCAGAGAGATGCTGGCTTCTAGAGAAGTGCTCCCCTGTCACAGTAGATCGCAAGCTTTGCATAGATCAGGGATCCCTAATTTGACTTTCTCATGAAGTATGACACTCCTGCTTAACAGCAAGGCTGGGATCCTCTTTGAGACTACTCTTGAGGGGGCTATGCAGATTCTACTTATTGGTACTGAGACCAATCACAACCAGAGGAAAGACATGACTGACACAAAAGTTAATTGTAAGAATTACACAGGCAATTCATTACTCACAGATCATATGGTGTACCTGTGTACAGCTTACTGGGGCACCATCAGCGTGCTTATCTAGCTGTTCTTGTTAAGAGTGGCCAGCATGGAGACTCCACATTCAATGTTGGAGTCTGGTCGAGTAACTGCAGCTGGGGACCCATTGGCTTTAGTACCCTTTCTGGCATACACCTTCTAACTGGTGTTAATCTCTGGATTATCACATCAAGCCACTTTTTGGGATTTCCTTGCAGAGAGCTTTTTTTTTGTTAATCTACAGAATTGTCACCTCAAGCCACTTTTAGGGAGTTCCTTGCAGAGAGCTCTTTTTATCTATATATAACTTTCACACACACATGAAGTGGGCCCTGAGCTAAGGGCATGGTCTTGCCTATCATATCCCTATACACTAGATTAGCTCCCACCCAAAGGGTGTAGCTTATTCACTTACCTTAGTAGCTTTTAATATTCTAACATTTTAATATATCTTCTATAGTTTCTATGTATTAATTACTATAACATTATATTACTGTAACATTCTTCCCCTTGATCCTGGTGAGCTAAAAGTTTTCTGGATTCTTATGCTTATTCAGTAATGCTTGTTGTGTTTGTGTTGGCAGGAAGGTAGATATGGATGGAGTAAGAGAGAGAAGAGAGTTGGACACAATATTTTATGAAACTTGCAATGAGTGCTCTAGGGAGAAGCCTCAAGGTTCCATTTAGTCTAATCTGATAGAAGGCTCCAGTATTCATAGAATTCATGGCACATTAAAGGAAACCATTGTGTCCTGAGAAGTTCATTGTCCCCTCAGCCCACTGGCTCAGTTTGGGAAGGGTTTCCCCAAGGCACTGCCACCAGGTGTTTTGGGGAAGCATGAGGGAAATGGTTGCATTGTAGGAGAGGCACCATGGGAGCCAAAAGTGGGAAAAAAACTCTGGGAGGTACAGACCTGAGATGGTTTACAGCAAGAAAGAAAGTTTCTCCCAGCCCAAAAATACAAACATGGTCCTAACAGAGATCTGGGCTTTTTGTTTATTTGTTTGTTTGTTTGCCATTTCTTCTACCTTTCTCCTGAGTGAAAAGTGTGAGGCACATTGCAGATTTATTACTCAATTTTTCCTACAATTTTAATTATTTCATTGATTTGAGAAAGAGAGAGAGAGAGAGAGAGAAGCATGCTCATTGCTCCACTTAGTTGTTCCATTTAGTTAGGTGCTCATTGGTTGTTCCTTTTAAGTGCCAACAATGGGGCTCACACCTGTCACGTTGGTGTTTGGTACAATGCCGTATGCACTGAGCTACATGGCCAGTGCCCCACAGGCTTTTTTAATGTAGTATTTTAATCATTCATTTGAAGTTATTTTATATTTCCAACTGTGATGTCTTTGGGGGTTATTTAGAAAATGTCATTTATTTCTTAAAGAATAAGGAGTCCATGTGTCTTTTTTATTAATATTTTTAGCCAGACCAGGCAGTGGTGCAGTGGATAGAGCATCGTACTGAAATGCATAGGATGCAGGTTTTAAACTCTGAGGTCCCCAGCTTGAGTGCAGGCTCATCTGGCTTGTGCAGGAGCTTAGCAGCTTGAGTGCAGGGTCATTGGCTTTAGCTTGGAATTATAGACATGACCCCATGGTTGCTGGCTTGATTCCAATGGTCACTGGCTTGAAGCCCAAGGTCTCTGGCTTGAGGAAGTGGTCACTCGCTTTGATGTAGGCCACTACACAAGGCCCATATGAAAAAACAGATCAATGAAAAACTAAGGTGCTGCAATGATGAATTGATGCTTCTTATCTCTCTCCCTTTCTGCCTGCCTGTCCCTCTCTGTCTCTCTTTCAACCTATATTTTAGGTTAATAGCCCTGAAAACCAAACACAAATTTTATATTTTTTCAAACCTGAAAGCTTGTTGGATATTGTCTTCTGTTGCTTTGTGGTCCCTTTTCAATATGTTTGAAGTGTACTACTCTGTTGTCACTCTGTGCCCATGGTAGTTTTAGAAAAGATCTTAAGTACAATCACCTTTGTGTTAACATGAAGACTCCAAGGAACAGCTTGTTGACACCTTACCTTATTTCTTGAGTTTAATAGGTTTTGTGTTTCCCAAAAAAAGTATTCTGTCAGATTTGTCACATGTTCTCAAATTAGCTGCATGTTATCCATGTCACTTTTTTTTATAAAGTGAGAAGCAGGGGGGTGGCAGACAGATGGACTCCTGTATGTGCCCAACCAGGATCCAACTGGCATGCCCACTGGGGGCCAATGCTCTGCTCATCTGTGGTGTTGCTCGGCTGCAACCAGAGCCATTCTAGTGCCTTAAGTAGAGGCCATGGAGCTGTCCTCAGAAGCCCTGCCAACTCTGCTTGAATGGAGCCTAGGCTGCAAGAGGGGAAGAGACAGATAGAGAGGAAGGAGAAGGGAAAGGGTGGAGAAGCAGATGGCACTTCCCCTGTGTGTCCTGACCTGGAATTAAATCCAGGACTTCTAAATGCCTGGTCAACACTCTACTTCTGAGCCAACTGGCCAGGGCCTGTCCATGTCACCTTTAAAAATTCAAGATTCTGGCCTGACCAGGTGGTGGCACAGTGGATAGAGAGTCGAACTGGGATGCTGAGGACACAGGTTTGAGACCCTGAAGGTTGCCACCTGAGCACGGGCTCATCTTGTGTGAGCAAAGCTCACTAGCTTGGACCAAAGTTTGCCGGCTCAAGCAAGGGGTCACTTGCTCTGCTGAAGGCCTACAGTCAAGGCACATATGAGAAAGCAAACAATGAATAACTAAGGTGTCACAATGAAAAAACTGATGATTGATGCTTCTCATCTCTCTCCATTCCTGTCTGACTATCCCTGTCTGTCCCTCTCTCTGACGCTGTCTATAAAAAAAAAAAAAAAGGTAAAAAAAAAAAGAATTCAAGACTCTGGCCTGACCTGTGGTGGCACAGTGAATAGAGTATAGATTTGTAACATTGAGGTTGCTGGTTTAAAACTCTATCATTGCCGGGTAAAGGCACACATGGGAGGCAACTACTCTGAGGTAATGCTTTCTTCTTTCCTCCCTTTCTGTCTGTCTCCTCACATTTCTCTATAATCAATCTATAACATTTTTTCCAAAAATCTAAAATTCTGTTAGTAAAGGTTTTTGAAATGTCCTATATATGCAATATAGCCTCATTGTCTTATATTCTTGGGAATGTGAATTTCCCTTGAGCATGTATTATATGTTGAATATCTCTTGTCCATCTCATTATTTCACCTGATTATTAGCCCAGCTGCTAGAACTTTCAAAGTATGAGGATATTTTTAAATTTTATTGCCCACAGTGTCAATGAGTTTTCTTGTGACATGAATGGCTGGGGCACTAACTCCTGGAGAGTCCTGCAGCTGAGATCATGGACATGTGTCAGCAAAGGGTAAGCATTGTTTCTGTTTCCTCTGTCAGTTACTCGGTTTATTTTTGGGGGTTTGGTAGAATGTGGTAGTGCTGTGAGTTATGTTTCTCTCTTCTACATTTACATTGGTAGTGAAATATATATTTTAGCTTCCTGGTTGGACTTAGGGAGCTATGAGGTTTCCTTTATGAAGTCCTGGCTCTGTTTGCATTGTAAGTATCAGATTTAGCTCCTGCATCTGTCATGCAGCAAGTGGGGTCAGGCACTTGGTTCCATGTCTGAAGTTTGGTTATGGGGTCTTGGTTATACATCAGGAGTCTGTCTTCAGGGTCTGTGGCCAAATCTGTATTCTCTTGTGCATCCAGGGTTTGAGATCCCTTTCCTGTAGCCTTATATTGAGTTTTAGTGTGGGGCCCACAAGGAGCTACAGTTCTAGGGCATGACGTATAAACTCTGGTGTCTAAGGCACCATGACAGTTTCTGGCATTTGTGTTTCCTACTCTCAGTTGGTTCTGTAGACCAGTGTTTGGAGTTCAGTGCCAAGTCCTCTTTTTGGTTTGGAAGTCGGTCCAGTGCTCAGCTTCAGTTGTCTAGAGTCCTTGGGGTTTTGATTCTGTCTAAGGTCTCTCTGTTCAGTAATGGTTGTTATGTTCACATTGGCAGGAAAGTACATACTGATGGGGAAAGAGAGCAAAGCAAATTGGAGATTGTATTCTATAAAACAGAATATGTGGGCTCTGGCCACTTGGCTCAGTGGTAGAGCATTGGCTCTATGTATGAAAGTCCTGCATTTGATTCCCAGCCAGGGTACACAGGAGAAGTGCCCATCTGCTTCTCCACACTTTCCCTTTTCCATTCTCACTATCTCTTCCCCTACAACAGAAGAGCCTCCAATGGAGCAAAATTGGCCTGAGTGCTGAGGATGGCTCCTGTTGCAATGTTGCAATGCCCCAGATGAGCAGAGCATCACCCCTTACTGGCCTTGTTAGATGGATCCTGGTCAGTTGCATATGGGAGTCTGTTTCTCTGCCTCCCCGTTTTCACATCAGAAATATACAAACAAAAACATACAAACAAAAAATGGAATCGGTGTTTCAGGGAGAAGTCTCAGGGTTCCATTTAGTCTAATCTGAAAGAAGGCTCCAGTATTCATAGGCTTGATGGTACATTAGAGAAACCCATTGTGTCCTAAAAAGTCCATTGTCCCCTCAGCCATCTGTATCAGGTTTGGGAGGAGTTTTCTTAAGGCACTGCCAGCCAGATGAGAGGGGAAAAAAGATAAAAAAAGTTTCCATTGTAGGAGAGGCACCACGTAAAAAAAATGGGTGAGAAACACTGAGGTTCAGAATCCAGAGTGCTTATGGTCAAGAAATGTTGTTTCTCCCAGCTGAAGAATAGAAACATGGTCCTAATAGAAATCTAGGACTTTTGTTTGTCATTTTATTCTGCCCTCCTGCTGAGAGAAACACAGTGGCCACGATGTGGATTCATCACTCTACTTTTTATTGGTTTTCCAAATTTATCCTTTCATTTGAGACACACAGAGGGAAGCATTCAATCATTGCTCCACTTAGTTGTTCCATTTAGTTATGTGCTGATTGGTTGCACCCTTTAGGTGACGACAGTGGGGCTCACACCATTAACTTTAGTATTTGGGAAAATGGCATCTGCACTGAACTACATGGGCAGTGCCCCATAGGGTTATTTTTAATGTAGTATTTTAATTATCATTCAATTGAAGATATTTTAAATTTCCAATTGTGATGCATTTGATGTGTTATTTAGAAAATGTTATTTATACCTTAAATTATAAGGAGCTCATAGGTCTCTGTCATTAATGTTTTTTAGGTTCATGGCCATGACAGCAAGAGATACACTGTATGTTCTTTCAAACTATGAAGCTTGTTTTCTGTTGCTTCGTGGTCTCTTTAAATATGTGTGAAGTGTGCTTCTTTGTCATCTTGTGCACATGCCAGTTTCAGAAGAGAACTTAAGTACAAGTACCTTAGTGTGAGACATGAAGACTGCAAGAAGCAGCTTTTTGACCCCACTTGTGTCCAATAAGTTTTGGGGTTTCCCAACAAAAAGTAATCTGTGAGATGTGTCACATGTTCTCAAATTAGCTGCATGTTATCCATGTCACCTTTGTCAATATAAGATTCTGGCCTGACCTGTGGTGGTGTGGTGGATAGAGCATCAAATTGGAATGCTGTAGGTTGCCAGTTTGAAACTCGAGGCTTGCTGGGTCAAGGCACTTATTAGAGGCAACTCCTCTGAGGTGATGTTTCCACTTCTTTATGTTTTCTCTCTCTCTCTCTTCTGTCTTTCTCTAAGATCAATGAATACATTTTTTTCAAAAAATATTATTCTGTTATTCAGTTTTTGAAGTGTTCTTTTTTGTTGTTTTTTACAAAAATAGAGAGTCAGAGAGAGGAATAGATAGGAACAGACAGCAGAAACAGAGAGAGATGAGAAGCATCAATCATCAGTTTTTTGTTGTGATACCTTAGTTGTTCATTGATTGCTTTCTCATATGTGCCTTGAGCAGACTAAAGCAAAAGTGACTTCTTGTTTAAGCCAGCAATGTTAAACTTCAAGACAGTGACCACAAAATCATAATCTATGATTCCATGCTGAAGCATGCAACCCTGCACTCAAGCTGGTGAACCTGTGCTCAAGCCAGCAACCTTGGCATTTTGAACCTGGGTCATCTCCATCCCATTCCAATGCTCTATGCACTGCACCACTGCTTGCTCAGGCACCATTTCCATTTTATAGATTAAAAAACAGGCAAAGAGGAGTTGAGAATCCTGCCTTAGGTCACAAAGCTGGTGAAGGCAGAGCTTAGATTGAAACCCACTATGGAATGATCTAGAGTCCATGTGGTGTACACCATAAGATTCTCATTCTGAAGAAACAATGAGAAGAGAGTGAGGGAGGCTAGCTGCCCAGTCTGAGCCAGGGACATGAGCATGCACATATTCCTTCCTGGTTTTCACCAGGGACTACAGAGGTCAGAGAAAACCAGGACAGGAGCCAAGAAAAGCCAAGGGGGGAGGGTGGTGAGCCTACAAGGAGAGAAGCCTCTACTTCCCGGGAGTGAAGAAAATCCCTTTCCCCGATGAGTCTGTCTCAAATCCCTCTTTCTGGGAAGTAACCTATGTAAATTGACTCCAGATTTCCATGTTTTTAGGGGTTGAGTTCCTGTGCTTGACAGTGTGAGTTCTCTGTGGCCCTCTGGGAACTCTCTGCTTTCAGTGATGGGGAGGGGAAGAATGAGGTATGTGGGCATCATAGTTTTATGAAGATTTATTAGAACAGAAGAATATTGGTGTTGACATTCCCATATCACTTGAAGAACTATTTGTCAAGCTCACCTTTTGTCATGAAAGTGAAGAAGTTGTTTAGTTACTTCTATACTAATTAAAATCTTATGAGAATAAGGGGTCAGTAAACTTCCTATGAAGTCCTCTCAGAGCTGGGTTATGACCTGTGTAAGAGCTATGAATGTGGAGATGCAATTTAATGCTAATAATTCACTCACTCTCCTTGTAAACAAAGGGCTTCTTCCTTGAGTGTGTCCTCTGGAGTCTGAGGAGAGTTGACTTCTGTGAAAAACCTCGCTCACACTCACTGCAACCATAGCACTTCTACACTGAGTGTGTTCTATGGTGTCTGAGGAGATGTAACTTCTGTGAAAAGCATTGATTACATTTCCTGCAAACATAGGGCTTCTCCCCTGAGTGTATTCTCTGGTGTCTTAGGAGATCTGACTTTTGTGTAAAGCCTTGTTCACACTCCCTGCAAATATAGGGCTTCTCCTGTAAGTGTGTTCTCTGGTGTGTGAGGAGATTTGTCTTTTTTGAAAAGCCTCGATTACACTCCCTACAAACATAGGGCTTCTCCCTTGAGTGTGTTCTCTGGTGTGTGAGGAGGGTTGATTTCAGTGAAAAGCATCGCTCACACACCCTGCAAACACATGGCTTCTCCCCTGAGTGTGTCCTCAGGTGTCCCAGGAGAACAGACTTCCATGTAAAGCGTCGCTCACACTCCCTGCAAACATATGGCTTCTCTCCTGAGTGTATTCTCTGGTGTGAGAGTAGAGTTGATTTCAGTGTAAAGCCTCGCTCACACTCCCTGCAAACATACGGCTTCTCTCCTGAGTGTGTTCTCTGGTGTAAGAGGAGATTTGATTTCAGTGAAAAGCCTCGTTCACACTCACTGCAAACATAGGGCTTCTCCCCTGAGTGTGTTCTCTGGTGTCTTAGGAGATTTGACTTTTGTGTAAAGCCTCACTCACACTCCTTGCAAACATAGGGTTTCTCCCCTGAGTGTGTTCTCTGGTGTATTAGGAGATCTGACTTTCATGTAAACCCTCATTCACACTCCCTGCAAACATAAGGCTTCTGCCCTGAGTGTGTTCCTCTGGTGTCTGAAGAGAGTTGACTTCTGTGAAAATCCTCACTCACACTCCTTGCAAACATAGAGTTCTTCCCAGAGTGTGTTCTCTGCTGTGTGAGAAGATGTGACTTCAGTGAAAAGACTTGTTCACACTCCCTGCAAACATTGGGCTTCTTCCCTGAGTGTGTCCTCTGGTGTCTGAGGAGGTCTGACTTTTTTGAAAAGCCTCGCTCACACTGCCTGCAAACATAGTTCTTCTCACCTGAGTGTGTTCTCTGGTTTTTGAGGAGATGTGACCCATCATCAAAGCCTTGCAGACAATCTCCATACTTGATAGCTTCATTTGTTGACATTACTACTCTCATAGACAGTTTTTCTGTGTCCACTGAATTCACTTTCTGGCCTCTGCTTGGTGCTTTCTGTATCATTCTCTCTTGCTCACTAGAGCTTCCCATGTGTCCTTTCGGAGGTTTGAAAAAGGCCCTTGAAATCCTCCTCGGCCTGTTTCTTTTAATCAAATGTTTGGACTTTTCTTTGACCTTTTGACCTTCAGCTTTGTCATTCCCATTTTGTGTATCAGTATGAGGCTGCTGCTGATTTTCATCCTCTGGGTAGGGATCCTTTGATTGGAGGTGTTTTTTGTAGATGTTCCTGGGAGAATATCAGAGGGGTGATTGCATCCCACATGTTGACTGAGAAAGTTCTGACTGGAGAAGGCCAGAGAGAAGGAAGCACATGGGTGTATCTCTGGCTGTGGTTCTGCTGAAAGAGAAAATTTTGGTCAGGACAGATGTTGACAAGGCTGCCTGGGTCATATGTTTTGTTAAGACCAGTCCCAGGAGTCATTCTTGTGGGGTTGACAATGTATTCTCTCTCTCCCCCACAAAGTTTTTTTTTTACAATCTCTTTTCTCTTTTGATTTTTATGTAGTATATCTTCTTTAGAAATCCAGAAAGCCCATGCCAAGGTTTTTTTCTATGCATTGCCAGATGAGGGACTGTCAAATAGCATCAGAGGCTCTTTCACCCCTTGTATGGTGGAACAATGCTGACATTTCCTATATACATGTAGCTTTTAACACAGTTCTTTATAAAGACCACTGACTCCAACTAGGAATTGCTTTTGTCATAGTTTTTGACAGATGAAAAACTAACAATATGTCCTTCCTCAAGCTTCACATCAAATATTTATACTTGATTTTATTCAGTGTCAGCCCATTTTATATACAATGAAAAGTTCTTTTTCAAAATATTTCCCCAATCATACTTTTTAAAAATTGATTCATTTTTGAGCAGAAAAGCAGGAGGAGGAAGAAGAAAAAGAGGAGGAAGAGGAGAAGGAGGAAAAAGAAAAAGAAAAAAGAGTGAGAGGCATTTATTCATTGTTCTACCTAGACATGCAGTCATTGGTCATTTCTCGTATGTGCCGTGACATAGGCTCAACCTCAGTATTACAGGTTGCAGCTCAAACCAACTGAGCTAACTAGCCAGGACCCACAATCATACTTCTTGCATGCCTGACTTCTATCCCTCTCCAGCTAATCCATAATCATGTCTCTCTTGGAGATAAAGTAATCTCTGAGAGGATTCCCACTGAACTGTATTCTTTAAAAATTAACAAAGCAAATCTTAAAGAATAAGCCACCCTATAGGCAAGAACAGCACCATCATCCCACCTCACTCAGGAAAGTTTCCAGCATCTCAGCTCGGAGTACAGCACTGCATTCCAGGCTTCTGGGCATCTATTAAACCTCTGCTCTTACCCTATATGCTATACAGAGGTGGCCCTCAGATAACAGGCCAATGCTTGTTTTCCCAGTGGATAGAGAGTTGGCCTGGCATGTGGACATCCCAGGTTCGAACTCTGGTCAGTGCACACATGAAAAGTAACTATCTCCTTCTCTTCCCCTCCATCTCCCCCTTCTCTCTCTCTTTCCCTCCCACAGCCAGTGGCTTGATTGGTTCAATCATTAGCTCGATAGTTCAATTCGTTCAAATGTTGAACTCAGGTGCTGAGGATAACTCAGCTAGTCTGAGCATGGACCTCAGACTGGGGTTTCTGGGTGGATCCTTGTTGGGGCACAAAGGAACCCCCAAAACAATGACATCTGAATTCTCAACAGAAACATTTGAGGCCAAATGGGAATGGCAAGAAATATTCAAAGTAATGCAGAACAAGAGCCTACAACCAAAACTACTTTATCCAGCAAGGCTATCACTTAAAATTGAAGGAGAAATAAAAAGCTTCCCAGACAAAAAAACAAAAAAAAATTAGGCCCTGGCTGGATGGCTCACTTGGCTGCTGAATTGTCTTGCAATGCAGAGGTGGCTGGTTCGGTCCTTGGCTGGGGCACATACAGAGACAGATTGATGCTTCTGTCTCCCTCTTACCCCCCTTCCTGTCTCTGAATTCAATAAAAATAAAAGATTAAAAAAATTGAAAAAAATAAGACAAATAAAAGGCAAGAGAGAATATTTTTTTAAAAAATTAGGAATTCATTACAACCAAACCAGTGTTGCAGGAAATGTTAAGGGGTCTGTTGTAAACAGATTAAAGTGGAAAAAGAATATAGCAAAGAAGAAATACAGCTTTAAAGAATAAAATGGCACTAAACAACTACTTATCAATAATAACCTTAAATGTAAATGGATTAAATGATCCAATCAAAAGACATAGGATAGCTGCATGGAAAAGAAAACAGGACCTGTACATATGCTGTCTACAAGAGACATGCCTTAGCCCCCTGGTGGGCATGCCACGTGTATCCCGGTCGGGCGCATGCAGGAGTCTGACTGCCTCCCAGTTTCCAACTACAGAAAAATACAAAACAAACAAACAAAAAAACAACAAAGAGACACACCTTAAAACAAAAGATGCACATAGACTGAAGGTAAAAGGATGGAAAAAAATATTTCATGCAAATGAAAATGAAAAAAAAACTGTGGTAGCAATACTAATATCAGACAAAATGGACTTTAAAACAAAGACTATAGTAAGAGATAAAGAAAGTCACTATATAATTATAAAGGGAGCAATCAAACAGGAAGATATAACCATCATAAATATCTATGCACCTAATATAGGAGCACCTAAATATATAAAGCAGACTTTGATGAATATAAAGGGTGAGATCTACAGCAATGCTATAATAGTAGGAGATTTCAATACCCCACTAACATCACTAGATAGATCCTCAAGAAAGAAAATTAACAAAGAAACAGCAGACTTAAAGGACACACTAGATCAACTTGATTTAATAGATGTTTTTAGAACCTTTCACCCTAAGGCAGCAGAATATACATTCTTTTCAAGTGCTCGTGGTACATTCTCTAAGATAGACCACAGGTTAAGAAACAAAAGCAGTCTCAACAAATTTAAAAAGATTGAAATAATATCAAGCATTTTCTCTGATCACAATGGCATGAAACTAGAAATCAACCACAACAGAAAAACTGAAAAATACTCAAACACATGGAAACTAAATAGCATGTTATTAAATAATGAATTGGATAACAATGAAATCAAAGAAGAAATAAAAAAAATTCCTAGAAACAAATGATAATGAGCAAACAACAACTCAAAATTTATGGAACACAGCAAAAGCAGTCCTGAGAGGGAAGTTCATAGCACAACAGGCATTCCTTAAGAAGCTTGCAAAAGCTCAAATAAACAACCTAACCCTTCATCTAAATTGAACTAGAAAAAGAACAGCAAGTAAGGCCCAGAGGTAGTAGAAGGAAAAAAATAATAAAGATTGGAGCAGAAATAAATTACATAGAAGCTAAAGAAACAATATGGAGGATCAATAAAACCAAGAGCTCGTTCTTTGAAAGGGTAAACAAGATTGATGAACCTTTAACAAGACTCACCAAAAAAAGAAGAGAGAAAACTCAAATAAATAAAGTTAGAAATGAGAGCGGAGAAATAACAACTGACACAACAGAAATACAAAATATTGTAAAAAAAAAAAAACACTATGAAGAACTGTATGCCAAAATATTAAACAACATAGGTAAAATGGACAAATTTCTTGAAACATATAATCTTCCAAAAATTAATTTGGAAGAATCAGAAAACCTAAAAAGATCAATTACAACAAAAGAGATGAAAACACTTATCAAAAAGCTCCCAAAAACAACAATCCTGGGCCCGATGGCTTCACTGGTAAATTCTACCAAATATTCAAAGAAGAACTAACTCCTATCCTTCTCAAGTTATTTCAAAAAATTCAGGAGGATAAAACACTTCCAAGTTCCATTTATTAGGCGAGCATAGTTCTGATTCCAAAACCAGACAAAGACAACACAAAAAAAGAAAATTATAGGCCAATAACCCTGATGAATTTAGATGCTAAAAACCTCAACAAAATATTAGCAAACCAGATCCAGCAATACTGAAAAAAATCATACATCATGATCAAGTGGGATTTATTCTGGGGAGGCAAGGATTGTACAACATTCTTAAATCAATTAATGTGATTTACCACATAAAAAAAAGGAAGGAGAAAACCACATGATAATTTCAATCAATGCAGAAAAAGCATTTGATAAAATTCAGCACTCATTTATTATCAAAACTCTTAGCAAAGTGGGAATACAGGGAACATACCTCAACATGATAAAGGCCATCTGTGACAAACCCAAAGCCAACATTATAATTAATGGACAAAAATTAAAAGCAATTCCCCTAAAATCAGAAACAAGGCAGGGGTGCCCCCTTTCACCACTCTTATTTAACAAAGTACTGTAAGTCCTAGCTACAGCAATCAGACAAGAAGAAGAAATAAAAGCATCCAAATTGGAAAAGAAGAAGTAACACTATCATTATTTGCAGATGATATGAAACTGTATATAGAAAACCCTATAGTCTCAGTCAAAAAACGACTGGACCTAATAAACAAATTCAGCAAGGTGGCAGGATATAAAATTAATACACAGAAATCAGAGGTATTTTTATACACGAAAAATAAACTGTCAGAAAGAGAAATTACGGAAACAATACCCTTCACTATCGTAACCAAAAAACTAAACTACCTAGGAAGTAAATTTAACCAAGGAGGTTAAAGACTTGTACACAGAAAATTATAAAACATTAATAACAGAAAACAAGGAAGACACAAACAAGTGGAAATATATACTGTGCTCATAATTAGGAAGAATAAGCATAATCAAAATGTCTATATTATCCAAAACAATTTATAAATTCAATGCAATACCACTTAATATACGAATAACATACTTCAAAGATATAAAACACATATTCCAAAAATTTATATGGAACCAAAAAAAAACAAAACACCAATAGCCTCAGCAATCTTGAAAAAGAAGAATAAAATGGGAGGTATCACACTTTCTGAAATCAAGTTATACTACAAGTCCATTGTACTCAAAACAGCCTGGTACTGGCATAAGAACAGCCATATAGATCAATGGAAGAGAGCAGAGAACCCAAAAATAAATCCACATTTTTATGGACAATTAATATTTGAAATAGGAATTAAGAGCATACAGTGGAGTAAAGACAGTTTCTTTAACAAATGGTGTTGGGAAAACTGGACAGCTATCTGTAAAAAAATGAAACTAGACCACCAACTTACACCATGCACAAAAATAAACTCAAAATGGATAAAGGACTTAAATGTAAATCGTGAATCCATAAGTATCCTACAAGAAAACTTAGGCAGTAAGCTCACTGACATCTATCATTGCAGTATCTTTGCTGATTTATCTCCACAGGCAAATGAAATAAAAAATAGGATAAACAAATGGAACTATTTCAAACTAAAAAGCTTTTGCACAACTAAAGACAATATGAACAGAATAAAAAGACAAACCACACAATGGGAGAACATATTCGACAATACATCTGATAAGGGATTAATGAACAAAATTTATAAAGAACTTGTAAAACTCAACACCAGGAAGACAAACATTATCCAATCAAAAATGGGCACAAGAAATGAACAGACACTTCTCCAAAGAGGACATACAGATGGCCAATAGACAAATTAAAAAAATGTTCAACATCACTAATCATTAGAGAAATGCAAATTAAAACCACAATGAGATACCACCTCACACCAGTCAGAATGGCGCTCATTAATGAATCAACACATGATAGGTGCTGGCACAGATATGGAAAAAAGGGCACCCCTCCTGCACTGCTGGTGGGAATGCAGACTGGTGCAGCCACTGTGGAAAACAGTATGGAGATTCCTCAAAAAATTAGAAACGGAACTGCCCTTTGACCCAGCCATCCACTTATAGGAATATATTCCAAGGACACCATATCACTGATAGGAAAAAAAGAAATGCACCCCCATGTTTATGGCAGCATTGTTCACAATATCAAAGATCTGGAAACAGCCCAAGTGTCCATCAGTGTACGAGTGGATTAAAAAGCAGTGGTACATATACACAATGGAATACTATGGGGCTATGAAAAAGAAGGAAATATTACCTTTTGCAACAATATGGAGGGACCTGGAAACTATTTTGTTGAGTGAAATAAGCCAGGCAGAGAAAGAAAAATATCATATGACCTCACTCATTTGAGGAATCCAAGGAATAATGTGAACTGAGGAACAAAATAGAGACAGAGGAGGAATCATAGGGACTAGAGGAAAAGAGGACAGAGGGAAAGGGGATGATAGGATGGGATAAAGCTGAACAGAATGGGGAGGGCACTTTAGGGAGGGGGGCAAGGAAGATGTTGAGGGGAATGGGAGGAGGGGAGATGCATTCGGGGTGACCCTAGAATCTATGTAAACACAAAATGGCCTTTTAGTTGTATAGCCAAAGACATTTAGTATCTTCTGGTTCCTTAAGATGTCGTACCATTTTATAAGAGGAATATTATTTTTTAATTGTTTGGCAAAAATTTTGACAAAGTACCTTCTAAAGCAGCCAAAGATTATAAAGATAATGTCAACACTACAGTGATCATTTTTTCCCAGACAAAATGAGGTGTGAATTTGTCATGTTAAATTGAAATGAGTAACAAAATGTATCCCCTTCCAGTTTACCTTTTTTGAGTTTCAGAGAATTAAAAGTTTTATTTTATTATATTTTAAAATCATTTCTACATGTGAGTCACGAGACTGACTGTAATTCCAGTGTTTAATTTTCTATGGACAGACTTGATAAACTGGACACCTTGCAGCAGGATTACCCCAATTATAGTGTCAGGATTTTAGCTGTTCCAGAGGCCTTTATGTGCTACACATAATTTGTATGAAGTTTTATATGTGCAAATTGGGTACATAAACAGTTCTCCATTTTTCTAAGGGAATGCAATAAAGTGTAGCATTGTGAATAAATATAACTTTTATAGTCCTTAAAAAACCCACAATTAATTAAATTTAAAAAAATAAAGAAGAAAAAATCAAAAAAAGTAAAAAATATAAAAAATTCTCCTAAGAATCAAAGGCATAAGAAATGAATCTTTAATTTCTGAACCATCTGATTCGAAATCTTACTGAATTTAGAGTGTACCATGAACAGTTCTAAGGTGAGTTCTCTTTTTTCTTTCCATTTTGAAGAATGGTTGTGCCCACCTCTAGCTGCTGAGAGCTCTCTCTGCTTGCTTCCATAGTTGATGCCCAGCTTCTGGCCATACTCGTCACCATACCAGACTAGCAGCTCACAGTCTGGCTTGATGACCTGGCAGGTTCAGTAGAAAATCTGCCTGCGATACTGAAAGGCCACAAGGTTCTGCTCTTCATCATCCCGGGCACAGTTCACATACCTGGGATTGAGGCAGGTGAAAGAAAAGAAACACACAGGTGATGAGTTCTACTACCTCTCAGATCCATGTCCAGCTCTGCACCTGACACTTGGGCTCTGATGTCACCCACTCCCACAGTGCTCCTGAAGAACCTTTTGTTCAATGTCTGTGCCTCTCACAATGTCATACTACTTCCTATCTCCAGGTCCTGCTTACAATGATCATCCTGCCTAATACCATTTTCCAAAGCCAATTCCAGATGTAACCTCCACCCTGATTGGCCATAAAACCAAGGGACCTCTAGCTTCTCTAAACTAAATCAGGTCCTGTTTATATCACAGAACTTGCTACTTGATGTTGGACTCTGTGTCTAGATTAGTTCACATCATTCAATACTCAACGCAAGTTCATCTTTTTTTGAGAGGCCTTTCTCCATTCTCCTCACATTTTATTTAGGTAATATTTGATGCCTTACCCAGGTTCCCAAAAAAACTGGAGGTCTCCCTGCCCCACTGAAGTGAGAAATGGGGAGGCAGAGAGACAAACTCCTGCATGCGCCCAACTGGGATCCACCTGGAATGCCCACTAGGGGGCTATACTCAGCCCATCTCAGCATTGCACCGCTGCAACTGAAGCCATTCTAGCAACTGAGGCAGAGGCCATGGAGCCATCCTCAGTGCTCAGGCCAACATTGCTCCAATATAGCCTTGGCTATGGGAGGGGAAGAGAGAGATAGAGATGAAGGAGAGGAGGAAGGGTAGAGAAGCAGATGAGCACTTATGTGTGCCCTGGCTGGGAATCAAACCCTGGACTTCCATGATCGGGCTGATGCTCTACCGCTGAGCCAACATATCGGGACTTGGAGGTGTCTTTATCTTAGCAAAATCATAAAGAACAATAATAGCTTATTCACATTCTGTAGCCTCTGATAAAAGAGCCCCTAGGATAGTGGTTAATGATCATTGCTCTGCAGGCTTCAGAACTCATTTCTAGTTAGAAGTGAGGCTGGGATAATTTGCTTCCCTCACAGTTCTAGGCTATCCTTGGTTTAGGTATCCTGGCACTGTGTACTTCTCAAAAAATAGAAAAATTATAGTTAAACATTTCTAAAATCAATTGTTTCACTCTGTCTGCAATTTGTCCTCCATAAGAAGATGGGTTATATGATCTGTTTTAATAATGAATACCTTTCTCTAAACTGAAATATAGTAAGGACTTGCTAAAATAATGTTCATTAGATCAATTAAAGTGTTTTCCAGGCCCTCAAAATTTTTTTCCAGTGCCTAAATTTTGTCTAGCATAGAGATTTATATTTTGAGGACATATGCTATATTTTTATTGCCTTTTTTCCTCTAAATACCTTTTTCCTTGAAAGAGCACAGAATGGAGAAAAAAGAGGAACAGAGAATTGAGGGAGACCACTGAGGGAGGCATGATGAGAAGGAAAGATGTATGGGCCTGAGAGGGATGAGTGTTCTCCGTGAATCCCAGAAATTTCTTGGCCTTACCTCATCCAGTTGGCGCAGAATTCATCCTTTGCATTCACATACTCATGACAGTTTCTCCCTTTGGTGATCTGCGATTTAGGAAGAAAACATAAAGGCTTTTTTTGCATGCTGGAGGTATTTTCTCTACTGTCAACAAAGCTCTTTCAGCTTGCATGCATTGCCACTTGTGACCACATGATACTTTCTTTACTCATTACATCTGAGTTGACCTGTCCACTTAGGGCTGGGAGGAGGCATTCCTTTTTGTCTGTACCACATTGTTCCCACTTAACCTGAGATCTCAACAGGAGCTCCATGGTCTGCAAAATTGACTCAGTACCCAGAGCTAACGATATTGTCTCCATCCATGTCCTAGTATGTAGAAAGACAGGTCCCACCAAGCTATGGGAGGGATGTGGGAAGTCACAAGACAGGGGAAGAGGTAAATATTTCTCACCAGCCAGGAGTATCCATTGTTGCCTGCCTCTTCATCTTCTGTGATCTGGCCCTTATAAGGGCCCAACTGCAGACCCACTGGCACAGTAGATGCCTCATTCCACACTCCAAGACCAGCTTCAGGAATGCCCGATGGTCTGATTCTCAACCCAGGGGCAGAGTGAGGGCTGCGTGGTTCAGATGCCCCTTATCCACTGCACTGTCTTTTACAAATGTAGGAGGCCCGTGCATGGCACAACTGTCAATGAAGAAGTCCTGACAGTTCTCACTATCTGGGGGTGAGAGCAACAGAGATTAGGGAAGGTTTAGTGCATGTTCCTGGACATACAGAGCTTCAGAGAGAGCGCAGGCACTCACATCATTGAGCCTCAATTCTGTAGTGTAGATCCATAGGGGAATGGAATTCTCTAATGGCCAAATGACCAATGAAATTATTGTATGAAGAGATAACATGCTTTGTGAGGGTCACTTACAGAGGTAGTCATCATCCTGGGGCTCGCTGACCTCTTGGTACACATGGCCTTTTTCTTTTTCATAGGCTATACATCTTTACTTTAGTCTCCTTTCTCCTGAGTTCTAAGTTGGAGAAGAGTGAGTTTGGTGGAGTCTGGAGTGTTAGCCCCTACTTTGTCAAAAAACACATAATGTCCTCCCATCAAATTATCACCTTACTTCTTTAAACTTTGGTATTTTCCTTTGCCAACTCTTGGCTGAGAAAGTCTCTATAATAGTAAGCCTCTACACTGACTACAGATGGTCAATTCAATCTTTGTTTCTAGATCTTCCCATTATGAGGTTTAATTTCCAACTTTTAGTTATTCATAAAATATATATTTAGGGCACAGTATATGTAAGGTATTGAGGAAAGGCCTAGTATACAACACCAACAGGGTGTGGTCACTAGTATCAGGGTGTATTTATTGGACAACATGTAAGTGTCATTTTTTATTTTTGTTTTTTTTAAAGAGACAGAAAGAAAGAGTCAGAGAGAAGGATAGACAGGGACAGACAGACAGGAACGAAGAGATGAGAAGCATCAATCATTAGTTTTTCATTGCACATTGCAACACCTTAATTGTTCATTGATTGCCTTCTTATACATGCCTTGACCGTGGGCCTTCAGCAGACCAAGTAACCCCTTGCTCAAGCCAGCGACCTTGGGCTCAAGCTGGTGAATTTTGCTCAAACCAGATGAGCCCTCGCTCAAGCTGGCAACCTCAGGGTCTCAAACCTGGGTCTTCCACATCCTAGTCTGATGCTCTATCCACTGTTCCACCACCCAGTCAGGCATAAGTGTCAGTTTTTTTACATTGAATTTAAGCCCTAGTCAGTGGCTCAGTGGATAGAGTGTTGGCCCATTGTATGTCCCAGGTGTGATTCCATTCAGGGTACATAGGAGAAGCCACCATCTCCTCCACCCCTCACTCTCCCACTTCTCTCCTTCTTTCTTTTCTGCAGCCAGCAGCTCAATTGGTTCTAGCATTGGCCCTGGGCACTGAGGATGGCTCGGTTAGCTGGAGCACATCATTCTGAGGTGCTAAAAACCAGCTCAGTATTTCGAAAATTGTGGTTGCCAGGTAGATCCTGGTAAGAGTGCATATGGGAGACAGCCTCACTATCTCCCTCATCTTACCTAAAATATAAACAAATACATATGCAAATAAATAAATTGAATTGAACACTTTCAAAGAATATATGCACGTATCCTCACCTTACACATTAGTATTCAAGAGCTCAGAGAATTTGTAAGATTTGCCCAAATCTCCAGTGCTAAATTCACTCTGAATGTAGTAGAGATTATATCCAGGCCTATCCAAAGTCCACCCCACATACCTAGGTCACACTTATTAGCCTTTCTTTTTTTTTTTATTTTTTTATTTTAATAATTTTATTTTTTTTAATGGGGTGACATCAATAAATCAGGATACATATATTCAAAGATAACAAGTCCAGGTTATCTTGTCGTTCAATTATGTTGCATACCCACCACCAAAGTCAGATTGTCCTCTGTCACCTTCTATCTTGTTTTCTTTGTGCCCCTCCCCCCCCCCTATCCCTCTCCCATTCCCCCTCCCCCCCGTAACCACCACACTCTTATCAATGTCTCTTAGTTTCACTATTATGTCCCACCTACGTATGGAATAATACAGTTCCTGTTTTTTTCTGATTTACTTATTTCGCTTCGTATCATGTTATCAAGATCCCACCATTTTGCTGTAAATGTTCCGATGTCATCATTTCTTATGGCTGAGTAGTATTCCATAGTGTATATGTGCCACATCTTCTTTATCCAGTCATCTATTGATGGGCTTTTTGGTTGTTTCCATGTCTGGCCACTGTGAACAATGCTGCAAAAACATGGGGCTGCATGTGTCTTTACGTATCAATGTTTCTGAGTTTTGGGGATATATACCCAGTAGAGGGATTGCTGGGTCATAAGGTAGTTCTATTTTCAGTTTTTTGAGGAACCACCATACTTTCTTCCATAATGGTTGTACTACTTTACATTCCCACCAACAGTGTATGAGGGTTCCTTTTTCTCCACAGCCTCTCCAACATTTGCTATTACCTGACTTGCTAATAACAGCTAATCGAACAGGTGTGAGGTGGTATCTCATTGCCAGTTTTGATTTGCATTTCTCTAATAGCTAAAGAAGATGAGCATCTTTTCATATATCTGTTGGCCATTTGTATTTCTTCCTGGGAGAAGTGTCTATTCATATCCTCTTCCATTTTTTTATTGGATTGTTTGTTTGTTTGTTGTTGAGTTTTATGAGTTCTTTGTATATTTTGGATATTAGGCCCTTATCTGAGCTGTTGTTTGAAAAATATCATTTCCCATTTAGTTGGCTTTCTGTTTATTATTACTAAGGACTCAGAGGAACTGAAATCTACAAATGATTTTCTCTTACCCAATTTTTAACTAGAGTGTTTTCCAGACACATTGAAGAGATGGTTGACACAGGGCCTGATACAATGGTCCCTGGCTCACAACCCCAGCTGCCTTAATCACCACGTTTAATCCTTTCCCATGTGCAATGTGGCCGGCACTGCCCAGACAGCCCTGTTCTGGAACACTGCTCATCAGCCAGACCTTCCTCATTATCTTGTGATGACAAGTGCTCTGAATGAGTTATTTCTTATGTGCTTTTATACTTCTCTACCAGTTCCTGCTCATTAACACATCTATAAATATGTGTAATTATTTACACATGGAAGCGTTATAGCAAATCGCCCCTTACTGCACAATGCACTTTTTGCATTGCGCTTGTTTGCTAAACGCAAGCTCTGTCCCTCCTTAGCTGTTTTGACACCAGGACCTGACCACCCATCAGTTTCAAAAGGGCAGTGCCATGCCTGTGGCCCCTCACCTTGCTGCCTCCTAGTCCATTCTTCATGCGAGTCCTCAGTGTCCTCCTGCCAGGGTTTTGGTGTCCTGCCAGCGGTGAACCATGAAAGCAGTTAGAGGGGCTCTGAGGCCTGGGGAGAAACAAAATCGTGGTCCCCAAGGCGAAGTCTTTGAAGGAGCAGTCCCCAGCAAGGTGGGCCTTCCTGCCGCCCGCGGATCCCACACCCTGGTTCCAGCGCCACGTTACCCGTGTGCAGCAGCGCGTCCTGGTTCCCTCTCCACGTTAGGGCAGCGCACCTTCTCCCAGTCACCTATGGCGGCCACCCCTCCCTGGAGAAGGAGGCATGGATGTCCCTGAAGGCTTTGGGGGCCTGGGTGGAGACGCGGTCACGTGACTCACAGAAGCAGCTGGCGGGAACAGCTGCTCGCCCCGCTGGGTCCAGGCTTCCCCTGTTCCTTCAGTGCTCTGCCGCTCCCTCAGCGCCGCCCCCCCCACCACGCACAATCCCTTCTGCGTCCCTGCTACGGCCACCCCACAGGCCCAGCCCCAACTTGTCTGAGCGGGAGACAGCGATGAGGCTGACTGCTTGGCCCAGGGGCGCGCATTCGCGCGCGTGCGCGCGCGCCGGTGTGTGTGTGTGTGTGTGTGTGTGTGTGTGTGCTTGCGCTGGGGTGTCCCGGAGGGAATACGTGGGGCCAACTTCAGGGAAGCAAGAATCGTCCAGGCCAGTGACTCCAGCCAAGTCATTGACCTCCTTGCTCAAGTCAGCCACTCGGGCTTTAAGCCAGCGACCTTTAGGCTCAACCAAAGACCATTGGGTCATGTCTATGACCCCGTGCTCAAGCTGGTGATTCCAAGCTCAAGTCAGATGAGCTTATTACATTTTCTTGTTGTTCAAGTGCTCTCTTGAGTTCCTCTATTCTACTCTCAAGTTTATTGAACATTGTTATGACTGTTTGCTTTGAATTCTTTATCTGTCCAATTACCCATCTCCATTTGATTAGGACATTTCTTTCAAGTTGTTTTCTTTTTTTCATTGGGGGTATATATTCTTCTGTCTCCCCATTTTGTTTGACTTTCTGGTTTTGTTCCTTTGAGTAGAATGAAATAGTCATCTCGCCCAGTCTTGAAACTATTGTCTTTGTTACATTGTGTGTTGAATAGTTTCAGCCTGCTGGTTGTGGTTGGGGGAGGTGCATGCAGTGCCTGTCCTGTCACCTGACCTGAGTGGGTTTTTAATGGGCCACCTGGGGTGTGTGAGCTTCCTAGTACATTTAATCTGGGCAGGGCTGCTGGTGTAAAAGGGGCTGCGTGGTGTGTGCTTTGTGTGTTCTCTTTTAATTATCTGTTGTCAGAGCACAGTCTGCGCTGGATTACCTGATTGCCTTCTTGTATCTCACCCCCCATTAGATCCACCCTTTGTCCTGGTGGGGTAGCCTGGGTGCACACACAACCTTAATTTGTTCATTCTTCACCTACTCGGGGCTTGGCAGCCCTGTGCACATGCACAGCATTGCCCCCCTCACTCCACACTGGGCCACAAGGTTTTGCTAGCTTTGTGCTTTCTTTCTTTTTTTTTTTAATAAATTTTTATTAATGGTAATGGGATGACATTAATAAATCAGGGTACATATATTCAAAGAAAACATGTCTAGGTTATTTTGTCATCAAATTATGTTGCAAACCCCTCGCCCAAAGTCAGATTGTCCTCCGTCACCCTCTATCTAGTTCTCTGTGCCCCTCCCCCTCCCCCTAACTCTCTCCCTCCCTCCCTCCCATGTCCTCCCTCCCCCCCACCCTTGGTAACCACCACACTCTTGTCCATGTCTCTTAGTCTCATTTTTATGTTCCACCAATGTATGGAATCATGTAGTTCTTGTTTTTTTCTGATTTACTTATTTCACTCCTTATAATGTTATCAAGATCCCACCATTTTGCTGTAAATGATCTGATGTCATCATTTCTTATGGCTGAGTAGTATTCCATAGTGTATATGTGCCACATCTTCTTTATCCAGTCTTCTATTGAAGGGCTTTTTGGTTGTTTCCATGTCTTGGCCACTGTGAACAGTGCTGCAATGAACATGGGGCTACATGTGTCTTCACGTATCAATGTTTCTGAGGTTTTGGGGTATATACCCAGTAGAGGGATTGCTGGGTCATAAGGTAGTTCTATTTGCAGTTTTTTGAGGAACCACCATACTTTCCTCCATAATGGTTGTACTACTTTACAGTCCCACCAACAGTGAATGAGGGTTCCTTTTTCTCCACAGCCTCTCCAACATTTGCTATTACCCGTCTTGTTGATAATAGCTAATCTAACAGGAGTGAGGTGGTATCTCATTGTAGTTTTGATTTGCATTTCTCTAATAACTAATGAAGCTGAGCATCTTTTCATATATCTGTTGGCCATTTGTATCTCTTCCTGGGAGAAGTGTCTGTTCATGTCCTCTTCCCATTTTTTTATTGGATTGTTTGTTTGTTTGTTGTTGAGTTTTATGAGTTCTTTGTAAATTTTGGATATTAGGCCCTTATCTGAGCTGTCGTTTGAAAATATCAGTTCCCATATAGTTGGCTGTCTGTTTATTTTGATATCAGTTTCTCTTGCTGAGCAAAAACTTTTTATTCTGATGTAGTCCCATTCATTTATCTTTGCCTTCACTTCTCTTGCCATTGGAGTCAAGTTCATAAAATGTTCTTTAAAACCCAGGTCCATGAGTTTAGTACCTATGTCTTCTTCTATGTACTTTATTGTTTCAGGTCTTATATTTAGGTCTTTGATCCATTTTGAATTAATTTTAGTACACGGGGACAGGCTGTAGTCGAGTTTCATTCTTTTGCATGTGGCTTTCCAGTTTTCCCAACACCATTTGTTGAAGAGGCTTTCTTTTCTCCATTGTGTGTTGTTGGCCCCTTTATCAAAGATTATTTGACCATATATATGTGGTTTTATTTCTGGGCTTTCTATTCTGTTCCATTGGTCTGAGTGTCTATTTTTCTGCCAATACCATGCTGTTTTGATTATCGTGGCCCTATAATATAGTTTAAAGTCAGGTATTGTAATGCCCCCAGCTTCATTCTTTTTCCTTAGGATTGTTTTGGCTATTCGGGGTTTTTTATAGTTCCATATAAATCTGATGATTTTTTGTTCCATTTCTTTAAAAAATCTCATAGGAATTTTGATGGGAATTGCATTAAATTTGTATATTGCTTTGGGTAATATGGCCATCTTGATTATATTTATTCTTCCTATCCAAGAACAAGGAATATTTTTCCATCTCATTGTATCTTTTTCGATTTCCCTTAACAATGCTTTGTAATTTTCATTATATAGGTCCTTTACATTCTTTGTTATGTTTATTCCTAGGTATTTTATTTTTTTTGTTGCAATCGTGAAGGGGATTATTTTTTTGAGTTCGTTTTCTAATATTTCATTGTTGGCATATAGAAAGGCTATGGACTTTTGTATGTTAATTTTGTATCCTGCGACCTTACTGTATTGGTTTATTGTTTCTAATAATCTTTTTGTGGAGTCCTTCGGGTTTTCGATGTATAGGATCATATCATCAGCAAAAAGTGATACCTTTACTTCTTCTTTTCCGATATGGATGCCTTTTATTTCTTTGTCTTGTCTGATTGCTCTGGCCAGAACTTCTAGCACCACGTTGAATAAGAGTGGAGAGAGTGGACAACCCTGTCTTGTTCCTGATTTAAGGTAGAAAGTCCTCAGTTTTATGCCCGTTTAATATGATGTTGGCTGATGGTTTATCATATATGGCCTTTATCATGTTGAGATATTTTCCTTCTATACCCATTTTGTTGAGAGTCTTAAACATAAAATTGTGTTGTATTTTATCAAAAGCCTTTTCTGCATCTATTGATAAGATCATGTGGTTTTTGTTCTTTGTTTTGTTGATATGGTGTATTACGTTAACCGTTTTTGCGTATGTTGAACCATCCTTGAGATTCTGGGATGAATCCCACTTGATCATGATGTATTATTTTTTTAATATGTTGTTGTATTCGGTTTGCCAGTATTTTGTTTAGTATTTTAGCATCTGTATTCATTAGAGATATTGGTCTGTAGTTTTCTTTCTTTGTGCCATCCTTGCCAGGTTTTGGTATGAGGGTTATGTTGGCCTCATAAAATGTGTTTGGAAGTATTGCTTCTTCTTCAATTTTTTGGAAGACTTTGAGTAGAATAGGAACCAAGTCTTCTTTGAATGTTTGATAGAATTCACTAGTATAACCGTCTGGGCCTGGACTTTTATTTTTGGGGAGATTTTTAATAGTTTTTTCTATTTCCTCCCTGCTGATTGGTCTGTTTAGGCTTTCTGCTTCTTCATGACTCAGTCTAGGAAGGTTGTATTGTTCTAGGAATTTATCCATTTCTTCTAGATTGTTGTATTTGGTGGCATATAATTTTTCATAGTATTCTACAATAATTCTTTGTATATCTATGATGTCTGTGGTGATCTCTCCTCTTTCATTTTGGATTTTATTTATTTGAGTCCTGTGTCTTTTTTCCTTGGTGAGTCTTGCCAAGGGTTTGTCAATTTTGTTGATCTTTTCAAAGAACCAGCTCCTTGTTTTATTGATTTTTTCTATAGTTTTTCTGTTCTCTATTTCATTTATTTCTGCTCTGATTTTTATTATCTCCTTTCTTCGGCTGGTTTTGGGTTGTCTTTGTTCTTCTTTTTCTAGTTCCTTAAGGTGTGAAGTTAAGTGGTTTACTTCGGCTCTCTCTTGTTTGTTCATATAGGCCTGAAGTGATATGAACTTTCCTCTTATTACTGCTTTTGCTGCATCCCAGAGATTCTGATATGTCGTATTTTCATTTTCATTTGTCTGTATATATCTTTTGATTTCTGCGCTTATTTCTTCTTTGACCCATTCATTTTTTAGAAGTATGTTGTTTAGTTTCCACATTTTTGTGGGTTTTTCCCCCTCTTTTTTGCAGTTGAATTCTAGTTTCAAGGCTTTATGATCAGAAAATATGCTTGGTACAATTTCAATTTTTCTAAATTTGCTGATATTGTCTTTGTGGCCCAACATATGGTCAATTCTTGAGAATGTTCCATGTACACTAGAGAAAAATGTATACTCTGTCGCTTTGGGATGAAGTGTCCTGTAGATGTCTATCATATCCAGGTGTTCTAGTATTTCGTTTAAGGCCACTATATCTTTATTGATTCTCTGTTTGGATGACCGATCTAGAGCCGTCAGCGGTGTATTGAGGTCTCCAAGTATGATTGTATTTTTGTTAGTTTTTGTTTTAAGGTCAATAAGTAGCTGTCTTATATATTTTGGTGCTCCTTGGTTTGGTGCATATATTAAGGATTGTTATGTCTTCTTGATTCAACTTCCCCTTAATCATTATGAAATGACCATTTTTGTCTCTGAGTACTTTTTCTGTCTTGTAGTCAGCATTATTAGATATGAGTATTGCTACACCTGCTTTTTTTTGGGTGTTGTTTGCTTGGAGTATTGTTTTCCAGCCTTTCACTTTGAATTTGTTTTTATCCTTGTTGCTTAGATGTGTTTCTTGTAGGCAGCATATAGTTGGATTTTCTTTTTTAATCCATTCTGCTACTCTGTGTCTTTTTATTGGTAAGTTTAATCCATTTACATTTAGTGTAATTATTGACACTTGTGGGTTCCCTACTGCCATTTTATAAATTGCTTTCTGTTAGTTTTGTATCTAGTTTGATTCTTCTCTTTTGTTTTTCTATCATTTGTTTTTGTTTGTTTGTGTTCCATACTTCTTTCCTCTGTTGCTACCTTTTTTAAGTCAAGTGTTTTTGTGGTGGTTTTTTTAAGGGTGGTTACCATTAAGTAATGAAAAGGGTACCTACCATATTCATTGTAGTACCCTATCTTATAAGTATTTCTGCACTTCATCATCCTTTGCTACTGTTAATCTCCATCCTCTCCCCCCTTTTTTTCCTTTGTTGTCACAGTTTAAGTTTGGTTTTATTGTGTTCTTGGTGGAGCTGTTACTTGTGGTGTTGTTTTCTTTTGTTCTTTGAATCTGGTTGGAAAACCCCCTTTAGTATTTCCTGGAGTGGGGGCTTTCTGTTGATAAATTCTCTCATCTTTTCTGTATTTGTGAATGTTTTTATATCTCCTTCATACTTGAAGGATAGCTTTGATGGGTATAGTATTCTTGGCTGAAAGTTCCTCTCTTTCAGGGCTTTAAATATTGGGGTCCACTCTCTTCTAGCTTGTAGAGTTTCTGCTGAGAAATCTGATGATAATCTAATAGGCCTTCCTTTATATGTTGTACTCTTCTTTACCCTGGCTGCCTTGAGAATTTTTTCTTTGTCATTGGTTTGTGTCATCTTTATTATGATGTGCCTTGGAGTGGGATTGTTGGGGTTAAGAAAACTCGGTGTTCTGTTTGCTTCTTGAATTTGAGGCTTTAGTTCTTTCCACAGGCTTGGGAAGTTCTCGTCTATTATTTGTTTGAGTATATTCTCCATTCCATTTTCTTTCTCTTCTTTCTCTGATATACCTATTATTCTTATGTTATTCTTTCTGATAGAGTCAGACAATTCCTGTAGGGCTTTCTCGTTTTTTATTATTTTTGAGTCTCTTTCTTCTTCTCTCTGTTGTGCCTCAAGTTGTTTGTCTTCTATTTCACTAATCCTATCTTCAATATGGGCTCTTCTGTTCGCTAAGCTTGTTACTTCGTTTTTCAGGTCGTAAATTGAGTTTTTCATTTCTGTTTGATTTCTTTTTATAGTTTCAATTTCCTTGGTAATATATTCTTCATGTTCATTGAGTTGTTTTCTGATCTCCCTAAATTGCCTTTCTGTGTTTTCTTGTATATCTCTGAGTATTTTTAAGATTTCTATTTTAAATTCTCTGTCATTTAGCTCCAAGGCTTCCAATATGTTAAGTCTTTTCTCCATAGATTTTTCCACATCTATTTGTGTTACCTCTCTTTCTTTTGTATCCATAATATTCGATTTCCTCTGTCTTATTGGCATCTGAGGGTGGTCTTAATGATAGCACTAATTAGAATTAATAAAGAGTAAAAAGTAAAAAAAAAAAAAAAAGGTAAAACACCCCACAAAAAAAACCAGTAATAATTTATTATTTCCCCCTTTTTTTCTCTCTTCTCTTTCCCTCCTCTCCCCTCCTCAGGGAAATATCGTGCCTATAATGGAGGGCCTGATTTGGGGTGAAGAGTTCAAGGGGCAAAAAAAAGGGAATAGGGACCTACTAAATGCAAAAAAAAAAAAAGGAAGAAAATCTTAGACAAGCATAAGATGATTTGCTTGTAAGTGATGGTCAACTAAGAGATATAATGAGAGGGATAAGAGGGAACCAGAAAAAAGAACCAAAAAAGAATAATAAAGAAGAAAAAATAAAAATAATAAGTAAAAATTTGTTGTATTAAGTGGAGCGAAGACTAAATACAATGGAGACCTTGGGTTGGGAGGACCCAAAATGCCACAAAAATAAACAAACAAGAAAAAAAATAAAAACAAAAGCAAAAAAGAGAAATAAAACCAAAAAAATGCCTTGAGTCCCAAATTAACTAATTTGTTCGTGATTGAGGATTATATGGGTGGAAAGTAAAATGAGAAAAGAAAAAATGAATAGAAAGGAAAAAATAAGAAAAAGAGAAAAACGAAGGAAGAAATAAAATAGGAAGAGAAAAAAACAAAATAAAGCAAGACAAAAAAAAAAACAAAAGAGGAAAGAGTGAGAGTTAAGTGTTTTGGAGTATAACCTTAAAGGAGGGTGAGGATAAAGAAGAAAAATAAAATGCAACACTCATGTGTAGTGTAGCTCAAGAAAGGGGAAGCATAAGATGGGCAGAGAATAGAAGGACCGAGGTGGAGGAAATAAAGGCAAAAAAGATAGAAGAAACAAACAACAACAACAACAAAAAAAAAATTAGTGGATCAAGTTGTAAAATTGTGGGATTTTCTTGATTTTGAGAGGTTAACTTCTTCCTTTTTCTTTTCTCTCCCTCTTCCTGGTCGGTGACTCTGTACCCCAGGCTCTGACCCTGTGTCACTCTTAGGTAGGGATTTGCAGTTGATGGGATTCTATGGCAATGTCATATAATTGGCTTTAGTCTTGCTGGAAGTAAAGGCTTGTTGGCGTTTGCAGGGTCCAATGATGAGAGAGTTTGCTTTCCTGGATTCTCTCTCCTAGTCCCCCCTTTCTGAATTAGCAGCCTGGTGATCCAGCTATAAGGCTGCAACTGCTTCTGCCTGGGGAGTAAGAGGCTCAAAGAGCTGGGAAATCCCCACTCTATCCCCACTCAGTGCAAGGCTTTGGGAAAGGCTCTGACAGTCAGGGCCTCCAGTGTAATCAGGCGGGGGTGGGAGTCAATTGTTGTCAAGGTGACTGTTCAGCGCCTATCATTTAGTTGGACCTCTCAACCCAGGCTTTCCACACTTTGTAGCCTGTTTTTGCAGGGAAGAAGAGGCACTAGTCTCTGCTTACGACTAGTGTAGTATAGACCTTATTATCTGCCAAGTCCTTCTTGTTAGCGTTTATCCCTGAATATGGAGGCTCTATCAATCAGAAGTTGCCCCCACCCCTTTAGCGAGAGGCACTAAAAAATATCACGCCTCTTGTCTTGGATCGCTGAACTGAGATAGATCTTATCAATTAGAACCGAGGGTGCGCAGATTTTATGGGTTAAGCTAATTTCAGTGATTGGGTCGCATCTGTGCTTCCGAAGGTATTTTAGGCTGCCTGCGCGCGCCCCTCCCCCAACGCTTGATTGTTAGCTTGAATGGCTGGGTGAGGTGCCCCGCCCACGGAGAGAATCTCCCAAGCCTCTCCCACTCGCCCCGCCGCTGGCGGCTGGACCGCACCAAGCGCAGGATATTGGAGCCCCCTGGGTGTGCGGGCCAGCAGGGTGCCCTGGGCACGTGGAATGCCCAAGGCACGCGTGCGAATGGGGCGCTCCGGGCACCGGTGGCCGGCGACCCCCACTCGCAGTGTGTGGGCCGCTAGGAACGTCAGCGGTGCTCAACCGGACCGGGCGCGCGCGCGGCTCGCTGCGGCCGCTCGCAGTGGCGGTTCGCGGCGGCCGCGGCTCGGGGCGGCTCGCGGGGGCTCGCGGCGGCTCGCGGGGGCGGCTCACGTCGGCGCTCGCGGCGGCTCGCGGTTCCCAAATATATGGGCTGACTCACCACAGGCGCACTTCCTTGCGGTTTGAAAGAACGTCCCTGTGGTAGATTCCTCCACACCCTCGTCTCTCAGATTCAAGTGATAACAGTCCTTTCGCTATCAGTTTGTGTGGAACTCCGGAATGCTCCGAGGATAAATTTTTCTGTTTCTAGTTGATAAATTTGTTGTGATTTAGGGGAGAGCTGTCGGACGCGCTGCTCACGGCGCCATTTCCGTGACGTCCTGTGCTTTCTTTGGGTAGAACAGCTCAACCAGTGTTAGGAACAGCGGCACCCAGTTTTTGCACTTTCTCTGATCAGGCAGTCCAGTGTGCAGACCATAGCCCATTTGCTGGCTCCCCATTTTTCAGGGGGGTAATACCAGTAGTAACCCACAATTTCTGCACTTTCTCTGATCAGGCAGTCCAGTGTGCAGACCATAGCCCATTTGCTGGCTCCCCATTTTTCAGGGGGGTAATACTAGTAGTAACCCACAATTTCTGCACTTTCTCTGGGTCATATAGTCCTTCAGCTGCTACCAGAGTATTTTGCTAGCTCTGTACTCTCTGTAGAAGGGGGAGGCCTACATGCACATGCAGCTCAGTGGGTGAAATGTTGCCCTGCCATACCTACCTGCTGGGTCGATATCTGGGAAGAGCAGCTCTCTTTACACAAGCTAAGCTGCCCTCCTTATTCTGTTGTATTTAGCTCCAGGAGAGGTGGCTGGGGATGTGCTGTAGTGCCCTGCAGGTGGCCATAGAGCCTGAATGGAGCTACTGTCTTCTATCCTCATGTCTGGGAGATGTGAACAGTGGTGCTCTCTGGTCTCTTTGGTCCTTGAGCTGATTCTTCACCTCCTGCAGACTCTCCTGGTTCCTCAGTCTTCTCTATGCATTCTCTCTCTCTCTTCTATCTTGTGCAGAAGCTGTTTAATTGTTTCTCAGTTGTCTTTCAGGAGGAATTGTTCTATGTAAGAAGGTACATTGGAATGGGTTTTGGGAACTGTGCAAGTTCAGCGTCTACATGGGCCACCATATTGGACCCACTGGAGAGTTCTTAAATAAAGTCTGATACTGGCTGCAGCAACAGGTTTCTGCTCTGATATGCTTTTATTCCTCATAGTCAAATGTCTATACAATTATTGAGACATTGGTTTTCCCTCTGACTTCAATTACTTGCTGCATCCAGGAGTATTTTATTTTCACCTTGTTTAGCTTTTTTCTCCTGTGAGGATGGGCATGATAACTTCCAAGCTTTTTACTTGTAAAACCAGAAACAGAAAGTCTTCTGTTAATCGCTTTTTATCTCTTGGCTTCCTGTTTCCTATTTGTAAAATAAAGGGATCAGATCACTCCATGGTGCCTAAACTTTCCTCTAGCTCCAGCATTCTGTTCATTCCATAAGCACTAACTTGCATGAGTGACAGTGCCAATTTGTGACATTTGCTACCATTCTACAGGTAAACCTGCAGGTGGACAAAAAGAGGCACATTATTTTCAAGTTGTCCCTTAATTATGTATATCAAATCCAGGAAGTTCAGGAGTTCAAGAAATTCAACATTGTGGAGCCTGTAAGTTCCATGTATTTTTTAATGCTGTAAAAAATATTTTCTGAATGCTTGGTAAATACAGAGAACTTTTATCATAAACTTAGGATCTCAAAGAATATGAATGTGTATAATTGCAATGAATCTCTCTCTTTTCTCCCCCATTTTTTCTCTTTAGCTATGATTTGTTTTTCTCTTTATTTCTTTCTCTCTTCCTCTTTCCCTCCCTGGATTTCTCTATCACCCTTCTTTTCATCTTTTTTTCCATCTCTCCTTCCTTTTGTGCTCTTAAAGCCTTTCAAAGTGCCCATCATATACCAGGCACTGTACTAGTAACTCATGTCCCTGCCATCAGTGACTTTCCATTCTACTATTTTGTGTAATGTTATGGGGGAAATATTTGTTCACATCCTGGGGTTTATAGTCAGGACACATTGAATGAGTCAGCTCTGGAATGACCATCTCTTCTGCTGGGTTGGATGAATGTGGAACCTCCCCAACAACGTCCTCAATGGCCAGGTGATATAGGGAGCAAGGAAAAGGTGTAGGGCTATGAGGTAGCTAGGTTTCCTCATGTAGCCTGTACGAGCAGGTAGTTATTATCCTCCAGTCCCCCCCATGTGGACCTAGTGAGTGCATGGGTGGAACAAGAAAGGAAGATGAGGAAATCCAGTCTGTAGCAGAATAGCTGTTCTTCCAGCTGTTTTGTACACTTTGGGTGGGGTCCCTCTTAGTAGACAAGGGCTCTATTTTTGTCCATATATCAGAATCCAAATGTAAAGTGAGCAATGTGGTCCAGGGGATATTAGGTAAGTGGAAGGGATTGAGGTGAGAGAGAGTGGAGAACAGCTACAGGCAGCTTGTGAGGACCCAAAAAGTGTACCCAGGCTATTTATGTGGTACATGCTTCATGTCCCAATTTAGATGAGCTATTCTCTTGGGACCAATTTTTGTGATCCTCTTCTATAGATGCAAAGCATATTCAGAAGCAGACTACTTGTGGTCCCAGTTTATTGAGCATGGCGAGGTCCAATCTCACAGGCTTCCAGGCAGCAGAGCCAAGTCCAGAGCCTAAGTGCATGTTCCAAGCTCCAGAAAGGAGGACTTTTATAAGCGATAGGAGAAAGACCCTGAGAGGTTTGTTCTCTGGATCCACATGTCTGACATCTGGTGTCCTGGGATGAGGGGTGAGGGATACCTGGAGGCAGACTTTCTATCCCAATTCCCAGCAACCATAAAGGAGAAGAGGGAATGTCTGGAGAAGAATGTGGCTGAACTTGTGGCAAGTTTTCCATGGAAGCTTGAGGTCAATGTGTGAGGGCAGAGCAGATGTTTCTGCTAAGGGATGAGGAGAGACCAGAGATGAATATTTATGTCCTCTGCATGCATCTCTTTGAGCGGGTCAAGGGAAAACAAAAGGGGGAGACTGGCTGGTGAATTCTCCCTCTTTGCTCAGGCCAGAGTGTGTAGAGCACAGTGAGTCTTCAGTTCACTGGCCAGGAAAGACCATGAGCAGGATTCTGCATCCCAGCTGCAGTAGCTTGTGTGGTGAAAAGGGTCATCTGAAGCTGAATTTCCACCCCTGCTTTAGCCATAATGATGGGCAGAAGAGGTTTCTGTAGGAAGGGGCCAGGAGAGGCCTGGAGGAGAATTGATACTCCAGACTCCAGTCAAGCATTTCATGGGCAGGTGAAGCCTCCATAAACAGATGAGGAGAGACCTGGAGCCACTTCTTTCTTCCTGGCTCCAGCAGGTCTGTGCGGGGCAGAGGGTGGCCTGAGGTCAAGGGCAAGGAGAGACCTGGATGTGGCTTCTTGCCAGCCTGTAAGAGATATTTGGGTCTGGGGTGAGGGGTGCACTTCAGCCAGCATGAGTCCAGCCAGGCCACTGCCAGGCAGCCCTGCCCCAGCTGCTCAGCTCAGGTCAGGTCTCACTGGTTCTGAAGCCTCCCTCAGCCGTCCAGGTTCCAAAAGCCCTTCTCAGATCACAGCCTCCCCCAGCCTTTACTCGTCTCTCCTCTGCTTTTTCCTCCCAGCGGTGTCAGGACCCAAATGCCCAGTGTGGATGAATCTGCATAGGCAGATGTGGCAGAAGTTGTTTGGGGTGTCAGGCCAGACAGGGCACAGGCTGCCAAGGTTCTAGGGGTGGAACGTTGATGGGAGAGGGTGGTGATGTCCAGACAAAGAACCTCCAGAGAAACAAGGACTAGGACGCTGCCAGGTGGGGGAGGGGAGGAGGTGAGACAGTGGGGGAAGGAGCGCAGATCTGGTAGGAGGTGAGAGAACCCTTGGCTGGGCCAGGTGGGGGTGTGGTGTAAGCGGAGGTGGAAGTGGGGCTCAGCCGCATCACTTCGGGGCTGAAAAACCGGGGGTGAGAAGGGAAGGGGCTGTGGCCTGTGTTTGGAAGGAGGATGGGGCTGCTGTGAGGGGCGCTATGAAGAAGTGGGTAAGGAAAAGGAGGGGTGCATGCCTATGGTAGAGTAAGGTGCAATAAGAGAGTACTGAGGCTTTCAGAACAGAAAGCCTGGGTGCGACGAGGTCATGGAAGGAGAGAGAGAAAGAAAGACAGAGAGAGAGAGAGAGAGAGAGAGAGAGAGAGAGATCCTGAGGAAAGGGAATGGAATGAAAACCACAATCATGAAGCTGCCCGGTGATGTGTCTGGGCTTCCGTTTCCCCCGCAGAGAGGAAGAGACAGCAGGGTCTAGCAGCATCAGTTGCTGCCAATTCCAGTAGCCAGGCATTCAGCTTTTTAAAAAAAAATTATTGATAAAAGAGAGAGATTTGTTGTTCCATTTACGTAAGCATTTACTGGTCGCTGCAGTTGACAGGACCCCCTAGTCTCAGGTGGGACCCCTGCCGCTACTCACAGGGTCATATCTGATGTATCAGGGCTCCATATTCCCTCAGGGTAGACCCCCGGCCACACTCAGAGGAGGCAGAGCCAATGTGACTGGATTCTCCATGCTGTCTGGCTGTCTGAGCTGAACCTCACGCACACTCTGGTGCATGCTGCCAGGAACACTCTTTTCTGCTGCCATCTAGTGTGCACCTTGGGAACAGAGCCTATTTACTGAGCCAGGCCACTGTCATGTTGCAGGGACACAGTGAATGTCCAAGGCACCTCCCGTCACCCCCAGCTCTGAATGTCTGTGTCTCCATAATGGTAGAAACTAAAGCGCATGAGAGAAAGTTCACCACTCTGTCAGGTGGGACTCTTCTCCATGGAGACAAAATCCATAGCTCACATGACCCCCTCCTAGGTGGGGCCCCTCACCACAGTCAGAAGACCCAGTCCTGCTCTACCATGACTCCTTTGTTAGGACCCATTCTTACATCACAGGGTCCAGAGCCAGTGTGACCAAATCCAGACCCTCTACTATCTCAGTTGTGACCCTTCCACACCATCAAATGATGTAGAGCAGATGTAACAGGATGCCCCATGCTCTCAGGGAAAGACCTTTCCTTGCACTCATGTGGATCAAAAATGATGTGATACTCTCCTTACTCTCTCAGGGAGGGACCTCCCCTCACACTCACAGGTTCCAAACCTGATGTGACAGGACCTCACTTCTCTCTGGTAGGCCTGTTTCCTATGCTCACAGAAAATAGATCAATGTGACAGGACTCCCTGTGTCAGGTGAGACCCCTTCCACAATGACTGGACCCAGAGCTTATGGGCATGACCCCTTACTTTCACAAGGCAGAGCCTTCCTTTGAGAGAACCCCCTGATACTTTATTGTCTTGTATGAATATGAGTTCACCTTGAGCATGTGTTATATGTTGAGTATCTCTTGTTCATCTGATTAAGTTGATTTGATTATTACCACAGCTGTTGGGACTTACAAGGTACAAGGAAAATGTATTTGTTTGTCTGTTTTTTATCTCTCATCCTGTCAATGAGCTGGGCATGTGAAGATAAAGGATAAGAAACTAACTTCAGGGAAGTGCTGCAGCTGAGATGTGGACATCTGCCAGCTGGGGTTACTGTTATTTTTGTTCACTGTCAGCTGTTTGGGTTAATTTTTGCAGGGTTTGGTGGAATTATGTAGTGCTTCCTCATTTACACTAGCATGAGGACACATCTGAGAAGCTAGCTGCTTAGACTCAGAGAATCATGAGTTTTCTGTATTGAGTCCCAGCTGATCCTTACATTGTAAGAATCTGGTTGAGATCCTGCATCTGTTGTGTGGAAACTTGGGTCCGTTGTCTGGCTTCATGTTTGTAGTTTGGCTGTGAAGTCTTGGTTACAGATATGGATTCAGTCTGCGGCACCTGTGGTTAAATCTGTGTTGAGCTTTGTGGCATCTGTGTGGGGCCCACACGCAGCTCTACTTATAAGATGTAATGCGGGGCATCTGGTGTCCAAATTCTTGTGTCAGTCTCTGGTGCCTGGCATTTGGGTTTCAGGGTCTGACTTGGGTCTAAAGAACAGTGTTTGGTTTGGGGCCCAGGATCCTACTTTTGGTTTGGGGTCTATTGTTTAGGTGTAGAAATGTAGGGTCTGTGTCTGGGGTCCTGAGTCTAACTGTGGCCTCTGTCTGGTGTCTGTCAGTAATGGTTGTTGTGTTTTCATAGACAGGTAGCTGGCTATTGGTGGAGAAAGACAGGTAAGAAACTTGCACATTATAGTTTATAAATCTAGGAAAGCCTGTTTTAGGAAGAAGCTTCAACATTTTATTTAGCTTAAGCTTAATCAGCACTAAAGCTCAAGTATTTCTAGGCTTGATGGCCTATTTCATGAATCCACTGTGTCCTCAGAAGTTTATTATCCCCTGCATTCCAGTCAGACAGGAGTAAGTGAAGGAGGCCCAGGTCATCATGCACTGACAGGTGTCCCAGTTCTTAGCCATGGACACAGATAAGCCACATTGGCATATTGAGAGCTAACTTACAAAATGAATAGGGTGGAGCCCTGGCCGGGTAGCTCCTCAGTGGATTAGAGTGTCCTCCCAATATGTCAAGGTTGTAGGTTTTATTTCTGGTCAGAACACATGTCAGAAGCAACCACTGAATGCTTAAATAAGTAGAACAACAAATCAATGTTTCTCTCTCTTGGCCTCTGTCTGTCTCCCCCCACTCCCCTTCCTCTTACTCTCTAAAATCAATAAATAGCCTAACCTGTGGTGGTGCAATGAATAAAGCATTGAGCTGGAAATGCTGAGGTTGCTGGTTAGAAACTCCAAGCTCTGCTGGCCAAGGCACATAGGAGAAGCAACTACCAGTCAATGCTTCTCGCTCCTCCCCACCTTTCTCTGTCTTCTCTCTAAAAAATTAATAAATAAAAACTTTAAAATGAATTTTAAAAATGAATAGGTTGGAGAGTCTCATCTTTACAGAGACCCCAGTATGGCCATATGAACAATTTCTACAGCTTGAGGATCTCACAATAGATGTCAGGAAGGAGTTTAGGGAAAACAGCCCAATGGCCTGTGAGTCTGGCCCCTCTGTGCCATAGCTGCTCTGCTTTTGGAGAAGGCCAAGAGCAAGTCATAATAATGGTGGAGGTTATGGGCACTGAGTCCTTCTGCCCTTTTCCTCTGGATGCCTTCCCTTTTCAGGTGGCCCCTTAGTGTCCCTTCTCAGACTGTGGTCTACAAGAAATGATGAGGTTGTGAGAGAGCAAGGACTGGGAGGGTGTCCTTGGCTAAGCCTGGGCATCCAGGTGCTTGGCCATATCAGTTTATTATTGGCCTGGATGTCAGCTGGGAATGGCAAGGACAGAGTGGAAGAGAGTCATCCTGAGCTCCAAGGTCTCACATGCCATGTGGTGGTGGCTTCAGACAGGAGGGGACTGATAGGAATGTCATATGAGGCATGGACCAATATAGGACAGAGGGACAGAGGGTCACACGTTTGGCAGGAGCTAACACGCACCACTTTCCTGAATCCTCACAGCCACCTGAGAGGGAGCTGTTCTCCCCATTTGACTGAGGGGGAGACTGAGTTTTCATTTATTTGCCAGAAATCACACAGCTTACAGGTGGTGGAGCCAGAAGTCAGCTCTAGATTTTATTCCGAGCCTGTGGGAAGCTCCTGTCAGTTGAGGTCTTAGAGGAAGGACACGTGGGTAGAAGCAGACTGGTGCTCTGGACTCAAGAACAGATTTTAGAATGCCACCAGACAGGGAGGGGGTAGAAGTGGGGAGGACACTCTTAAAGGGATCTGTTGGTTGAGCACCTGGAAGGGGCCAAGCTACATCCTCCCTCCCCACCTATCCTATCTCATTTCCTGCCCAAGTTCCACCTCAAACACCACCTCGGGTGAAAGCATGGCAAGCTGGACCCTCAGGTTGTGTGAAGGTTTTCTTAACATAAAAAAATTAAAGTACAATATTCAACACAAAGCTGCAAGGAGTACTTGGATTGCTCGATGTCTCCAGGATACTGTGAGTGCACAGTTTCCTAGCCCATCTTGGACCATCGGTTCTGGACTTTGAACTGTGTTAGAATAAGTCTTTAGTTCAAATGCCTGTGAAATGGAGATAACAAAATTGTCTCTGTTTCATTAGGCAAACGAGAGGTATAGGTAAGGTTAGGCATGTGAGGGTCTTAAAGTAGGAATTATTTCCAAGTCTGGATTCTCCTTTAATGCAGAGGGCAGTACTGTTGCTTAATTTTTATTTATTTTTTGTCTTTTTTTTTTTTAACTGAATCCAGAGAAGGGAAGGGGGAGAAAGGGAGACAGAAGCATCAATCTGTTCCTGTATGTACCCCAGCCTAGGATGGAACCAGCAACCTCTGCATCTCAGCACGATGCTCCAACCAGCGGGGCCATCCAGCCAGGGCATTTGCTGTTCTATTTTGTACATATTTGGATCAATATCGCAGTGGACCCATCTAGGAAAAACACCCACAACTATGTTTTTGCTGCCATCTCGTGGACATCTTGAGAATAACAGCTAGGTAAAAGTCACCAGAAAGTTATTTCCTCTGCTGCAATCTGGTGCACAATTTGAAATGAAAAGCTGAGTGCAAGTAACCAAAAAATTCTCAACCTACTTTTGCATCACCCACGTGTCTCATCCCGTCTTTCAATTTGAATCTCTTTACACGCTTATATTTTAAGGATAGTGTGGGGCAGTGATGGGGAGTAACAAATGGTGTGGGGCATGGACTATGTGGGGTGGGGTGGGGCCATTGAAAAGCGGGGTCCACGCAGGTCGGGGACAACACCAGGCGGGGTGGGGCAGTGTCAGCAAAGTGTGGGGCAGGCAGCAAGGAGCCGGTCAGATAGCACAGGGTGGGGCGAGGCAGGGACAGCGAGGCGCGCGGTGTGGGTGGTGGCAAGGGGTGGTCTGGCACGGTGTGGGGTGGGACGCCCTGAGGTGGGGCGCTCAGCGTGGTGCATGGACTTCGAGGGGAGTGCACAGCACAGGGAGAGTACAGTGAGCCATGGGGCGGGAATGGGGCGGATCAGGCAGGGGGGAGGGCGCGGTGCAGGGGAGAAGGCGTGCGGAGGTGCATTGCATGGCTGATCAGACGTGGCGGACAGGGCGCGGCGGTGGGGACAGCGAGGGCAGAAGACCTCTATTGGGGGGGGTCAGTTCATGGACAGGAGCTCCAGCCTCGCCTTGGACATGAGCTTCCTCCCGGGAGAGGGGATAACTCCCTGGAGAAGGTCTCCCTCCTAGGATTTGGTGACCTTCCGAGTGAGGGGACCCTCCCTCTGTAGAGTGGCTCTCGTTCTGTGGAGGGGCGGCCCTTCCCTGGAGGTGTTTACTGAGGGGAGGGAGCCTTTTCCCCCCAGGTCTCCCTTATCAAGTTAAGCAATGTCCAGACCTGTAGAATTTTTATTATATGCGGCTTAAGTGTCTGTTTGTCACTGATAGCTTATTGGTTGCTTGCGTAACTGTACTAGCCAATGGGTGAAGTTGCCATGGCTGAACACAAATTGGGCAGGTCAGGGGAAGGTGAACATTTGTTTGCATTGGCAATCATCTGTTTTACATAAAAACTACGTCTTAACGTAATTTCTTTAAGAATGCCTCCTAGAGGCCCTGGCCGGTTGGCTCAGTGGTAGAGCGTCGACCTAGTGTGTAGAGGTCCCGGGTTCAATTCCCGGCCAGGGCACACAGGAGAAGCACCATCTGCTTCTCCACCCCTCCCCTCTCCTTCCTCTCTGTCTCTCTCTTCCCCTCCTGCAGCTGAGGCTCCATTGGAGCAAAGATGGCCTGGGCGCTGGGGATGGCTCCTTGGCCTCTGCCCCAGGCGCTGGAGTGGCTCTGGTTGCAACAGAGCGACACCCCAGAGGGGCAGAGCATCGCCCCCTGGTGGGCAGAGCGTCTCCCCCTGGTGGGCGTGCTGGGTGGATACCGGTCGGGCGCATGCAGGAGTCTGTCTGACTGTCTCTCCCCATTTCCAGCTTCAGAAAAATACAAAAAAAAAAAAAAAAAAGTAAAGAATGCCTCCTAGAAAATACAGCACTGAAGAGGAGAGAAAAGGAGCTAAAGCTGCACAAAAACGGCTTTCTCGACAAAAAGAAACCACTGAGCAGAGAAAGACAAGGCTTGCTTCAGTAGCAGAGCAAATGCGTCTTTCTCGGCAAAATGAGACTGATGAGCATAGAGAAACAAGGTTTGCCTCAGATGCAAGATAAAAAAGCCTGTCTCGACAAAATGAGTCCCTTGAACAAAGGCAGGAGCCATCAATAAGTCTCAGGGCAAACGCTTAAGCGTGTTGGCATTTTTTAACCTGAGCCCGCAT